>NC_135450.1:8876164-10244914 GCF_051991255.1 Vanacampus margaritifer
TTTAAAAATAGATTTTTTATTTGACCATTTATGACTCAAACGTCTTCTGATTAGAAGATTCCCACCTTAGCTGTCCAGCAAGTTTTCAGACTGGATTCGTGTTGGAATTTCCCACCCTCTGTCTGCGGATGTGATGTCATGTGCGCATTTTGTGCCTGAAGAACGGAGAGTGTAATTTCATTTTTCAGCCACATGTGGCAGTAGCGGTTCAAAATTTAATTTTCTGAATTGAGCAGCTTGAAATAGATATATTGGTCCATCGTTTGATCGTCTCGCTGATTGGTTATAATTTTTTATTTTAAACTCACTGGTGATTGGTGAATCGCTCCAAAATCCTGATTATGGAAAGCTTAAATTCTTGTACATCCACACAGGCATTTAATAACATCAACATTGGCTTCACATGCAAGCCACAGAACAGAAACCTTACCCTGTGGACGAATTGTCATTTTATTATAAGAACCTGAAACCAAAGACAAAATGTTGGCGTGTGCCTTACCACCTGCAGGCTCCAAACCTTCAAGCGAATCTAGTGAGTATATTTAAATGCATTTGTGATATTACAATCTGATATGTGTCGACACATTTTTCACAACGCACTTAATCTCTGTGTTGACACCACAGTGTGAGTAATCTTCAAATAATCCACTGCTATAAAAAAGGAGATGCTGAGTTGTCACAAGCCTTGTGCAACTGTTGTATAATCTGCCAGTCACAAAGCAATTTCACACACACGACTTTTTTTCCCAAGGCAATATTTCGCTACGCAGACGGTTAACAGCCCCTGAGGCAGAGCGTGTGCGTGTGTTGTGTTCAGTTGCAGTACTGGCCGCCACCAGAGGAACACGGCTTGGCGCTCACTGCGATGCTTCACAGCCAAACGTGAGAGAATGTTCTGCCAGCTCCTCTACGTAATATTTTCTCAAACATGGATTGCTCCTTAACTTGCACAACAACTTCTCTTCCTGGAAAGCTTCCCCCCCCCCCCGCTGTTTTGCGCAGCATCCACAAACGCTCTATTGTTTCTTTTCACTTTTTTTTTTTTTTATTTAGGATTGTAAAACTGCACAATGCACCTTTGTTGACGCATGAGCGTCCTAAAGGAAACGACAGTAAAGGTGCACGAGAGCACTCAATAGAGATGTGCTAATAACATGCAAAAAAAAAGGGAGTTAAAAGTACAGGTATTTATGAAAGGAAGTCGTGTAGTGGAAGCTTTGAAGTCTCTTTGGAAATTGATCAACATTGTTGAAAAAATATGCCTCAGAAGCATTTTCTGACATTCATTCCAAAAGAAGGAACGGTGTCAACAAAGAACGCGAGAAGAGAATATGTTGGCATCACCAAGGCACGCCACTCACTCTTTGTTGTTTTTACATTTTACATTGGTTCACTCCTTTTTATATATGTGACAAGTGAGAAGACAATTACATCCCTGAGGCCCGACTCACCGCATCATCATCATTAAAGTTAAGACTATTATATTCATGTGATGTTTTAACATCAACAGCACTTTTTACACTCATGACAGCTAAGAAGGCTTGAAGTCCATGTGAAGTGGAAAGAAATGTTTCCGTAATTTCACACCTGAGACGCGTTGTTTACCACCCTGGCAAATTTGAACAATAATAATAATTTGAAAAAAGTATATGCAGTAAAAAAAAAAAAAAAGACTTGAAATGATGAAATTAAGCTGTTCGCTAGGAAAATAAATACTCACTAAAAGTCTTGAGTGGCTGTAATATTTCCCACCAGGTTGTCACTGGGCATTTCTATGCCACAACAACGAGGCGCTCTAAAGCAGGAATTACCTGTCCACACGCCGGCTTTTACACCAGACTTATCTTTTTTACCCACTTGCTTCCTAGCCTTCTCTCCGTGACTCTCATAGCCAACAACGAAGCCTCCAGTGGTATTCTGATTAAATTGTGTTTTCTGAATTAAAACGTGAATGCAAAAACACACAAGAAGAAGCTTGTAGATGAGCAGCGCTCACGTCACCGGCGAAGGTCACTATAACTTCTGGATCCACTACGCAAGTCAATTTAATGTGTGACATTATGGAATTCAAGTCTCCTGAAAACTTCCCGATCCGGAAATTAGGGCCACCGTCACACTTCACTGAATTTCCTAGTTACGCATGGTTGGTGTGTCAGAAGCCGAGACGGGACAATCGTCACACTTTTAAAGTATGCAAAAAAGATGCGTAAGAAATTAGAAGTGAACAGGAGAATATGCCCCATATTGCATTTTTTTACTAACATCATTCCATATCATTCAAATCTTTCAATATTTATCCACACTTTTCATCCACATATTCAACATTTTTCACCAAATTCCTTTTGCATCATTCCATATCATTTAATACCATTCCAAATCTTTCGATATAATTCCACTTTTCATCAGCATATTTAACATTTTCTACCAATATCATTGCACGCTTTTCATGAACATAATTTTTTTTTTTTATCAATATCCAAATCAATACAATTTCGTATTATTCCAGTTCTTTCAATATTATTCCACATTTCTCATCAACATATTTCTACATCATTCCACATAATTCCACCATTTTTTCATTCGGCATCTCCAGCATTCACATGCAATTCTCCATAAATTGCATTTTCTGTTTCCCCCCGAAATTGGATTGTTTTAGTCCCCATTTTGCTGAATGTGCATTTTGAGCCAACGCCGATGAACAGCACAGGAGGTTCAAGCAATGTTTTCCCTCAGGTGTTTTTAAACCATTAATCAATCAACACTTCCAACCTAAAAAAAAGAAAAGAAAGAAAAAGAAACAGCTTAGGGCTCTGATCCGCCCACATCATCATTCTGTCACTCGCCCCATCCGAGCGCCTCCCACCCATCGAGGAGCACATTCATACCAACCCCATTTCTGCCACCCCCGCCGTTTCACTCTCAATCAGCTTTTCACTCGACAGCGCCGCTCTGCAGCTCCGCCTAGCAAGGCGCAATCCTTATCGGGGATCAGACTTCCGATCAGTGGAGTGTGACGCCTGGAAGTTAGCGGCTGCAGGTGTGACTGAGTCATGGCGGGGAAATCGGTGTGTGAGCCTCCATGTCCCTCATTGCCCGCAGGAGGGCAAGGTTTGGAGATGAGGCTAATCGGATTAGAGGGCCCAGTGACACCGGCAAATCACACCTACTCATGTTTTTGTTATTTTTTTCGGGAGGGTTGGGGGGTTAGCAAATTTTCACTTCAGTGTCCTCATGCAATAAATCCTCTTGCAGCTAGACAATTACACTACTGGTGGGCAGTACAACGCAACGTAAATACTATGTAAATAGGAAGCGATAACGTCGACAACAGTTGAGCTCTTGATTGAACCAGGACGCATTAACAATAACGTCAACAGATGTACGACTTGACAGCAGAGATGGCAAACCCAGGTCCAGAAAGGAAAAACGCTGTCACAGTTTGGCTTTAGCCCAAGGTGCTAGCTAGCTAGCTCCCTAGCTAGCTGCCATGGTGCTCGTTTACCTGCTAGCTAGCTGCCTAGCTAGCTCCCATGGTGCTCGTTTACCTGCTAGCTAGCTGCCTAGCTAGCTCCCATGGGGCTCGTTTACCTGCTAGCTAGCTGCCTAGCTAGCTCCCATGGGGCTCGTTTACCTTTCAGGGAGCTAGCTAGCTAGCATCAGGGGCTAAAGTCAAACTGTGGCAGGGTTTTTGGACTTTCTGGACCTGGGTTTGCCACCTCTGCTTGACAGCCAGAATGTGGACAGTCATTGTTTGTAATCGTTGTATTTTTGCTTTTGTGCTCAGGTACATTTTCAGAGCCTGTATTTTTTTATTTTTTAACGAGTATGTCTTTTACACCAGTATTTGTATTTATACTTAAGTACAGTATGTGAATAATTTCACAATCTCTGTTTAACCGGCACAGTCACAAGAATGCAGAGTCGTAACAGCAGCGAAGACACAACTTGTCTGCAAGGGCCGTGAGAACGCAGAGGTGTTCACTTCAAGATGACATCAGGTATGCAAAACGGGATATGAACAATTGCTCAAGTCTTTTTAAGTCCCCTTCACCTCCGCGCTTCATTGTGATTGCGGGGCATCCATCACGCGGATGTCACTTTGCTCAGATTTGAAACAAAGCTGTTGAACAAATAAAGTGTTTTTGCAGGGCCTGACAGCTATCAGTGTGATTTACACCTCGCTTTAGGTTAAGTGCGGTGATTCTTAATCTCGTTGGAGGTATTTGAACCCTACCCGTTTCCTATGTGCATTCACAAGACATAGGTATAGGGTTTACTGGTGAATAAAATGAACAGGGAGAGGAGCCTTTTCTTCGAATCTGGGTCTCTTCACCTTGAATTCAGAAAGTGAGGTGGTCTTGTACTCCCATGTAATCTCCATGCAGCTTGAAGAAGTTTTTCTTTAATTTTGCTAGATAGCTAGTTGTGGCGTACTGGAATTGCAAATCATGCAGTTAGGACGCTGACTTACATCACTCAACTCTAACTAAATTAATTAAAGAGCACTTTAAAACAACCACCACTGTTTCCTTAAAGTGGCACCCAGGGGCCACTCAGCAAAAAGAATGAAAACAGCAGAGGCCCCAGAATTTAACCCTGTGGAACACCATACGTTCCGTTATACATGCAAATTCATATTGCACATATTCATTCGACCACTTCTTTTCTTCTTTTTTTTTTCTTTTTTTTACTCGATATAGTATGAAGGGGTTACAATATTAAGAAATCACCCGACGTATGATCACAAGAGCTACAAGTCGAGTACTGAGGGTTCCAAATTCCCTGCAGCACAAATAGGCCAAGTAATGCAGCGCGATCACCTGCAGACAAAGCCGCAAGCACGACTGACGCCGAGGAGCGATGTCATCTGGTGGTGCTTTTTTAATTGGCTGCTGTCAGATGATGTCGCGTCTAGGTGACATATACCAATATTCATGCATTTAAAATGATATTTAAAACCAACCCAAGGCTCATGTATTAATTTCATTGCCAAAGAAGAAAATGACGAACATTTTCACTACATTTTGTTTTGTAAACGGAAAATGTAGTTTCAGTGACTTAAATTATTATTTTTTTAAATTCCATTTTTCCATTTTTCAACATTAGTATTGGTTATTTCATTAGTTTTTGTTAACGACAATGTGTCCGGGCAAGCAAACTATCAGAAACACTGATTACATTTACATAATGGCAATACATGGAATTGTATTTATTTATTCCAGTCAATTCTCTAAAGAAGTAAGTTCTCCCTGTAGGGCCCGATGCCAGCAAATACTTGCACTTGATGGCTTCTTAGTGTCTCAGTTTGAACATTTTACAGACACACAAACACACACCACATACCATCCTCATCTCTGGCAAGCACCGGCCCATCCAGCCTGTTGCCTTCTCAGCTGCGCGATCAATCACGTCATTCCAATGGTTCTTATTACAGGTTGGCCCCTCTGGGTCAGGAGGTGGGAGTCTTTATAGCGGTGCATACGGGCGCCTCGGAACCTTTACATCCTCCAGTAGAGGAAGATGCGCTCGCACAGGTGGGATTTATTATCATTTCCTCCTCTTGTTTAAAAAAAAAAAAGAAAAAAAAAAGGGGGAAAGTCAAACAGTTTTGCTTTGTGAATAATCTCCTGATGAAAGGTGCTCATGCACGGCCGCCATCAAAAGAAACTGCCATTTCTCATACTGTAATTAATTTAATCTAAGGAAGATTGGAGCTACTTGAAAGGTACTGAAAAGCACATTGTCATGAAATATGTTGCGGTCATAGTTCTCTCTTGTTGATACTAGCACATGGGAGTCATTGGAGTAGCACACTATCGAGTACCGTAACCTTTTTTTTTTTTACCCTGATGGGGGATGTAAAGGTAACTTTTTATAGCTTATATCTAAAGTGTTAGGTTTCAGGAATGCTTGCCTACCTGTCAAGTGTGAAATTGCACAACCAAGTAAATCATCTGTGAGAAGTCAGAAAATGTGCATTCAGCAAACCCTCCACATTTTGACCCTACTTTTGTTATAGTCGGGCCAATTTCAATCCTTCTGCCCTCACATTGTGTTTCTCTACCCAAGACTTGGTGCCATTTTTTTCCCCCATTCGTAACAGACAGCTGCACTACACAGAACCACTGTTAAGCAAAGCTACATTGCTGTTGGGTGCATAGATCAGCATTAGCTTTACAGCATTTTCAGCAATAAACTGCACATGAAGACATTATATAAGATTACTTGGATGCATCCATTAGCATAGCCACTACAGCTAGGGAAGGAAAAACATGACTACAGTAAATTAAAAAAAAATTTTGTTAAATAAACTTTGACTACAGTGTTCCCTCGTTTTGTGCTGGGGTTAGGTTCCCAAAAAATACTCACAATAAATGAAATCCACAAAGTAGTTAGCTTTGTGTTTTACATTTCTTACAAATGTTGGAAGGCTCTAAAACCGCTCACCACACAATTTATACACTTTTCCCATCGAGGCATTTACATTTTTTCCCATTTCTCTCTTGTTTAAACATTCTCAATATTCAAACCTTTATAAATGTTATAAAATAGGTACATTAATGTAAAAAAAAAAAAATCCATGCAAAATTGCACCCAAAAAAATCTGTGATACAAAAAGTGAACCGCGTTATAGTGAGAGAACACTGTACTTTATTTTAAAAGTATTTAGTTACTTTGACTACTTGATTTTAAAAGTAACTTAGTTAATGTAGTGATTAGTCAATTTTAAAAGTATCTAGGTTGCTTTACTGATTACTTGATTTTAAAAGTAACCTACAGTAGATACTTTACTGATTAATTGGTTTTAAAGGTAACTTAGTATTGACTGGAAGAAAACTACATAAAATTGCAAGACGACCAAATGCAATAAACACTTCCTTGGTGGAGATAATCAAAAAGCCCCTTTACATTTTCCATCTTGCATTTCCTAACAATGCCCTTTGCTCTCAGGTGTGCTCTGCCTCGATGCAGATTAGAACTTCTAAACAAACACTCCCGAGGCAGTAAATCTTCAGTGCGCATAACTTTAAAGGTAAACTATTTCCTCTCAAATCTCCAGGTAATTGGAGCTACCCGCACGCACTTACATCGCGCGGCGCCATTTGTCACTTGCGTGTCAGTTAACCAGGTACGTCGACCCGTCCCATTCACCGGCACCTTCAGAAGTGCTCTCATGTTGCAGCTGCTTGGAAAGTGTTAACAGCAACAAGGGAAGGTGAGGAGGAAGAGCCCCGATGAGTCGTTTACCGTCACTATGCCACCGCGGCGCAGGTGAGCTGCTACTTGGGAATGCAGTCCGCCATGCAGGCGCATTCAGCTCCTGCAGACTGTGCCCCAGTCGAGGATGGGAGTGGTTTATGCTAGCGGGGAGCATCGTTTTAATTTACATTGCAGGGCTCCAGCACCGTGGCTGATGCTTGTAACGGCATGCAGGCCTCATACACTGTACTGAAATACACATACAGGTACTTAAATATGAATACATAATTGCTTAAGTAGTAGGAGTGCCAAAATTAGCGCGCTAACTTTTCATCAGCTAATATACATCATTTTTAAAGAGCAAAACTAGAATGGAGGAGCCATTTGGACTGGAGTACCACCACCGCTTCACTGCTTCGAGAGGACAACGGTAGTACCAGTTAGCGCCGAGCTAGGTTGTTGCAACAGTCAAAGGGAATTGCATGGACACTCCTAGGGCCCAAAAGCTGAGTGGATGTCCGTCTTGTCACTTGGAGTAGCTCCAAGTCACGTGCTCTTAAGGCGTATTTTATTCAGCAACTCCAGAAGATGGTTCGTGTTACATTACCAGTGTTACTTCCGGTTCGCTTGCAAGAAAGTTGTGTCACTAAAAACAATGCACATCCATAGGCATGCAATGTTGTACAAAAGAGTAATTATAAAACAATTTAGCGATAATAGATATAATAGAAATAGAAATATTTGTCGTGACTGGGGTCTAGTTGTAATTTACAACTAACAAAATGGCCAGGAGTCCACGAGTTGCTTCATGTTCTAATTAATTTTGCTCTTAATTTGAAATGAAAAAATATACTGTTCTTGTCACCAACATCATGAAACGCTAATGCCACCTAGTGGCACAAAAATTACCTCAACAGAAATCCATGACTCAATGTTTCACACACACAATACTAACTTGTATTATATGTTTAACTTCAAATAACTTTGCATTAGGTAAACATATTTGTCCACTTGTTCTTTAACAAGAGCACTAAAAATTAAAGGGGAAAATGTATTGCAAATTTTGAACAAATGATGTGATTATTTTGCGATTATTCACGAGTTAACTATATGAATTTTTTTTATTAATAACTACAGTATTTAAGATTTAATCAACTGAGAGCACTATAAACTATACTAAAATAGAAGCACTCATTCAACGCACTTTCTTAAAAGGGAGTTTGCAGTTTTAAAACTTTCACAAATCCCCCAAAGTCTCTGACCAAATCCACGCCGCTCATTGACATGCACTATACCTTACAGACACCTAGAAAAATCCAATTAAAAAGAGAAAAAAGTATTTGTACTTTACTATGTGACTTCCCACCACTGGGGTTTTGTACCTGGCTGGCCACCACACCTTACTAGATTCCTGCTTTAAAGACCTACCTGTCTTCAGTTATGAACAATGACCTTGGTATGTGAGTCAATAAACTGGTATTGACTTGTTTAGTTAACGTACAGTAGAACTTTTGCCAAAGTATACATACGGGAATGCATGCCAATCTCTATGTAAAGAAAATTAATGACACCAACATAAATCACCAAAAAAAACCGCACGACTGAAGCTGATAGCTCGCAGATATTCCCGTAGGGTTAAAAATCGCATGCCACCTATTTTTGGCGTCCTGCCTGGGTGAAGCCATAACCCCTAAACCCTGACCTTTACACAGAGTGACCTCCGCGGACCAATAATGGAGACAGGAAGGTATTAGGAGCGAGGAAGTGAGGAGTTGAAGGGGCCCGAGGGGTCAAGCCCAAAATGATGTGTCGGGAGGGGAGATGAGAAGAAGGCTGCTGTGTTCCGCCGTCGCACAATAAGACCTCAGTCACTGGACTAGAATCTGACCAATTGAGTCCAAGGTAATTGTTACCATAACGAGTTGGTGTGGAGAGCTGTCAGTCAGTTTGCAAACTTATTTTGGTACCTCAGTGAAGACCATTTGTTTGGAAGGCTTCCATCTTTAATTAACCAGACTAAAAATGTAAACGGCATTATGAGGTGATACAACAACCAATAATACAACTTTTTGAGTTCAATATTCGTGGTTTATATACATAAGTATCTCACCAAAGTGAGTGCACCCCCTCACCTTTCTGCAGCTACAGTATTTCACTCATTCACTCCCAGCCATTTTCACTGAAGCAACCCCCTTTCGCTCACGGCTGTTTTACTGGATTTTGACTGATTTTGCCATGCCCACAGAATATTGTATTCTATTGCCATAAAAACATGAAACCTGCCAAAAGAAAGATTGGAGTCTCTTCTTTCATCAGGAAAAAAAGTATGTTTGTATCGGTTTCTATTTAGCAGCAATTAGCATTAGAATATAGCTAAGTTTCATCATTATTCACAAACTTGTTGAAAACACTGTGAAAAAGAGCTTTTTTACAACATGGCCCGGCTGATCTCTTATACTCTGCTGCCACCTGCTGGCCGTTTTTTGTAATAACTATCATAGCTTTAAGCAACCTCTTCATGTCAGAATGTGTATCAAAGCCTATGATGTATGCTCTAGCATTAAAAAAAACAACATAAAAATGTATGAATATGGTTTTGGGAGTACAAACTCTGGTCCGTTTAAAGTGGACCAAACAGTGCAGGTCTGAATACACCCTTAGTTTTATAGCTCTCATACTCTATCATACTGGTCACTTAAAGTTCAACATGGCACCCCGAGCCCAAAAACTTTTTGAAGACCTGGGGAAAAAAAAGGAACTGTTGCTCTACATAAAGATGGCCTAGGCTAGAAGAACATTGGCAACAAGCTGAAACTGAGCTGCAGCACAGTGGCCAAGACCATCAGGCGGTTTAAGAGGGCAGGTTCCGATCAGATCCGGAAACAGAGTCAGAAGACCCAGAGTTTGCCTTTGGAAAACAGACATACGAGTGCGGCCAGAATTCAGCGTTCATCCTGTTTGTGCTCTGACAATACGCAAACATCAAATTGGTTTGTCGTCAGAAGCCTCGTCATAAAGATGATGCACAAGAAACAGTTTGTTGAAGACCAGTAGGATAAGGACATGGATTGCTGGAATCAGGTGCTGCGATCTGATGAGACCAAGATGTACTTGATATAAACATTTGGTTGAGATGGCCACTGCCTTGCCAAGCATGACTCCAAACCCTATTGAACATCTCTGGAGCATCCTAAAAGGCATTTTCACTTAGGGGTGTACTCCCTTTTGTTGCCAGATCAGTCCAATCACTGTGGCACGATATCAAAATCTTTCTTTGATGGTTGGCAACACATTGAGCTCTGTTGGGTTTATTTGGAAGAAATACGTGTTCTAGGTCATGCTAAAAAATCATCTGGGTGTTTGGGGAGCCCCGTGGTGGGCGGGGAGGGTTCCCTCAGTTGGATACATACACAACCAGAGGGCAAGCACGCACACACACTGAGGTCGGATCAGAGTCGATCAGACGACACAAATGATATCAGAGCCTGTTCGCACGGAAGGGCTAGACCAATTGTGTACGTGTGTGTGCGTGTGTGTGTTGATAGACTAGGTCAGTGAACATGTCAACATCAATAGTAGGGGGTTGTATAGCGTGCTGGTTCGCCCCCAGGGGGGCTACATGGCTGACTAGAGAGGGTCTGCTTCTTGACTTTTACAAACAAGTTTTTAATCACCGTGATTTATGAGTGGTTTAGATTAGCCAAAATCGCCCTTTTCCTCTGCGGTTAAGTTTACAAATAATCCAAAACCTATCTTGATAGATGATGTACTTTGACAAGCGTGCGATAGGGCTCCGCTCATGTGCCAAATCCCATCTCATCTGTTTCACTGTGGCCCTCTTTGTCCGGTGCTGGAATGTCGTGGCATTCCCAGATTTCCTGCTGATAAATCTAGGTGAGTGACAGGGATGACACGGTTTTATCCCGACGATTACCGCCAGACCCTAGAAGTCTGGCTCCATCAACGCACCGAGTTGTTGTTAAAACTCAGATCCCCATACATAATGTACCTTTGCATTTAACGGTCCCAATTAAGGATGCAATCGATAGAATTTTTTTTTTTTTATAGCACTGATACCTACTGAAAACATGTGATGAAAATCTGTTTTAAGTTTCACTTGTCATTACTGCTAGGTTGTATTGGTGTGTTAGTATCGGTGCATTTTTTTAATCTCAGTATAACACGTACCGTATCAGGACCGGCAGCGATACTAGCATCCGTATCAGTACAACCGTAGTCCTATTTATCCATTTTAAAGCACAGTCGAGAGGGTTCGCCAACACACTGGAGCTCTAGCATCTGTTGAAAGTGGATTTAGATCACTGGCAAATGACTAATGGAAGCTCATTGAAGGGTATCACATTAGCCTACATTTTTACCATATGTTCACAGATAAAAAAAAACGATACAATTCTGAAGCATGCTACTGCAGATAAAACAGAGCAAAATGTTACACACTTGACTTGTGTACGCATTCGCAATAGTCGTGCTTTTTACACCAATGTCCTGCAACTTGACATCCCAAAACAGAACATGAACTATACACCCGAATATGCTCATTTTTAGGTTTTTAAAAACCTGAATAAGATCCCAAATTACTCATTTTCTAACCCGATAATTTGGTCATATACTGTAAACTGTGCATGCTCTTGGGTTGTTTTTTTTAGTACAGGAACTTATTGTATGTGCGGCGGCCATCTTACGTTGCCACTTGCTAAGCCAGCCTAACTCTAATATATTGATTTTTCCACTGCAATAGTAAGGCAAGGCAAGTTTATTTGTATAGACATCTATATAGGCATCAAAAAACACAGTAGTTAACATTCGGAGCAAAGAAGAGAAAACTAAAGTAGGTTACAAAATTTACTTTAAGAACATACCATTGTCAATGTTAAAACATTAGACAGCAAACTTTTAAAACATTTAGCATAAGGATGTTTAAAAAACATGATTAAAAAAGAAAGAAAGAAAAAAAAGAAAAAGTTTAAACCTGGATTTAAAAGCATTTACACTCAGGGCTGACTTCACTTGTGTTGGTGTCTTATTTCATTTGTGTGCAGCATAACAGCTAAATGCAGCTTCACCATGTTTGCTTTAAACTCTTGAGTTCCACTAATTGGCCTAAGTCTGTAGGTCTCAGAGCCCTGCTGGGTTTGCATTCGGTCAGCATTTCTTGAATATATTCAGGACCCAAACCATTCAGTGATTTAAAGACCAGTAGCAGAATTTTGAAATATATTCTACAGCTGACTTGGGTGCCAGTGTAAAGCCTTAAGGACTGGAGTGACATGTTCTGATCTCTTTTGTTTTGGTCAGAACTTGAGCTGCAGCGTTCTAAATGTAGTCAATGAATGTTTTGATCCCAGTGTATTTAGCATCAATTCAATAATGCTAAGTTGTTTTTTGGTTATACATTTTTGGGGTTATACTGTGGTCATTATTGAGTGAGTCTTACATAATATTTAAAAACATCTTAAGTTGAAAATTCTCAACTACAGTATTTTTGTTGTGTAGCCACAATTAAGGTACGTGAGATATCATGAAGGTAAACCATCATGCAGTTAATGTCCTGCTTTAGTATATAGTAATATTAATTCAGACTCTCATAAATTCTGCTTGTGCTCCTTTTTAGTAACCATGGGAACAAAATGACTTTCAATGGCTTGTTTGTGTGTGACAGTTTTACAAATTGATGTGTTTTTGGTGCATTTCAAATCCCAAGTGAGCGCAGATGAGAAAGCCCAAAAAGCTCCACTTCTTCCAACATCAACGACCATATTGGTCGTTTTACCTTGCACCAAAATACGACCAAGTGTTACGTAATGTAGTTTAGCGACATCTATCGGCCATGTTCGATAGCGAAAAAATACAAAACTGAAACGCGAACCCGGGCGGGGAGGAGTGCAATTGCGTGCCGGGCGGCGCGTTTGGGACGTTTCCGGCGAGCATTTCGCTACTTCGCCCATTTCGTCGGTGTTGACTGAATTGAACTTTTAGCGCCATCGCATCAGCCACCGCCAATCGATGTCACCAAATACGTCACAGACAAAACACAGGAAGTGTTTGTGAACAGAACGTGTAGCATAGCAATGGAGGATAGTTTGATCGTCGTGGTTTAGAGGAACCCGGAGATGTACGACACGGCGATCTACGTGTACCGGGACAAAAAGGAGATTACTTTAAGGAAGAAGCGTGGAGGTTAGTTTATCTGGAGTTTGTTTGTTTAATTGTCGAAGTGTAAAGTAAGCTAGCAATGCTACAATAAAGTTAGCACCACCTACCGAAGCGGAAATCCCTCTTCCTCTGTTGCTGCGTGGAGCGAAACAAATTCCATTGAGAACCCAGCGAACAATCACGCGCGAGACCAACGTAGCGTCGCAATATTTTCGGTTCGGCCGGTTTTTACATGGAATACTAATAGATGAGATTAGGAAAAGGCACAGTGAGGTTGTAGACCATTACAAAACATGTAGTCAACACTAAAATAATAACTGGACAAATAGCAGAGTCAAATAAACACTCGTCTTCCGACCAGACAGACCGGATTCGAGTCTCACGTTTGTATTTTTGCACTATTTAACATAGTCGATAGATGTCGCTAAACTAAAATACGTAACACTTGGTCGTAATTTGGCACCTTTTCAAAACCACCTATGTGGTCGTATTTATTGGAGGACTGTTTCGTTTCTGGCTTCATCTGCTGCAACAGTCTGTGTTGGGCTTTGCTAAGGTGTGCGAGGCATACAAAATGTGATTCCACCTTTCTCCCCTACTTAGCCTTTAAAAGACTCCGGATGCCGATAGAAAGAGGTTCCATCCCACAGGTTGAGTGCTCCCTTAACCTCAAGATCTAATGAAAAAAAAACGTTAAAAATCTCCCCCATCCATCCGAAAGACTGTTACTTATAGAAAAGCCTCCTCCCGCCTTTTGGTCTCCCACCCGCCTCCCCTTGGTCTTTACTAGCCTGCCTCCTCCTTCAGTAGCCCTCCCGCTGCGATACGCTTGGCTCCTTTGATCTGGTCCGGCGCTCTAATTAGAAGGAAGTGAAGTGTAGGCCAGCGAGGTCACCATTACCCGCGACCCCTCTCATCGACCACTCCAAATGTCGTTAGGGAGCGAGACGTTCTCACGGCGTTGACCCGCTGGCAGGGATGCCGGGGGGATCTGGATCACGTTAGGGACTCCCGTAAAAATCAGGCACAATTTACATCTAATTTGAGCCGCTGGAGAGGTCAGTGCGCGGCGACTCGAAGGAACTCGAGGCTATCCCGTGGAACCGAACTGGCAGGACCCTCGTTAAGGCTACGTGGCCGGACCTAAGGTTGGGAGTTCATCATAAACAGAACTAGCGGGACAATTTGTCATAAAGGCACTACTAGGGAATAAAGGTTTATTGTGAAAGGAACTGGAAGGCCTGGACCCAACATGGCAGAGGGATAACCATGAAAGCAAGTTGGACTTAAAAGTTTGAGACTTGTCATAAAACGCAATGATTGGCCTCATTTAGTGGATAAGAGTGATGAAACAACACGACTACTGCTTTTGATCATGCCTATAAAGTAGCAGGGGCTTTACTGTGTGTGTGTTGAGGGATAATGTGTCATTACCTGAGCGATGTGAGTCACCAGAAACAGGCCGGCGCACATAAACCCAATAGACATCAGGAAAAAATGAAGACTAATCACATTTTGACTCTGCTTGTTAGGGGGTATTTCCTGTCCCCAGACTGATCCAATCTCGCAAAGCCGGCTGAATCCCAGACGTTACAGGACGCCAGGGTTGGGAAGGGATGAATTGTCTGCGAACGCAACGTAAGGCAACCCGCGGTACCGGGCTCGGAACCACAGAATTTTCCATCCAACAGATTTCTGGTGGCTTGTTTATATGTGAAGCGATTCATTCCGATCTGCCATATACGTGCTCCACGTTGTTTACATGTGTGTTTTATTATGGGGATAGACTGATTATTGTCAGCATACCAAATATCGGCATTGGTGCCTTTTTACAAATCTGTAGGCCGCGCTGGTATCTCACCGAGCGGTGAATGCTTGTGAACGTAGCAAATTTTAGGTTATCATCAGGATTTGTAAGTTGTTCACAGACAGTTTTTATTTGTCAAAAAGAAATTTTGACCATTATTCACTGTCTGCAAAGATCTTTTGAAACCTTTTACAAACCATGACAAAAGTCCAAAATTAGGGAGATACAGGTAACTTTTCATTTATGTACAGTATTTATTTAAATTTACACTTTACTTTATAAAAGATGACGTTGACACTGGGAACTCCCAACACTTTTTTTTTTTAAGAAAGAAATTATGTTGACATTACTGAAAACTTTATTTACAGTAGAAACCTTTAGGGAGCTATTGCTTAATTTAGCTTAACAGAATGCTGATTGACCTTGGAAGCTCCCTGCAATTTTTAAACAAAGCTGTCTGTTTTTGATATGTGAAAAATTAAAAGAAAAACCTTCAGTGTTGAAAATTTGTAGTTATTTTAACAAATATGTTTAATGGCATTTCAACAAATTAAAATGTTTATTTTATTTTGACAAACATTCTCTCTTTTAGAGCAAATGAATATCGGCTTGAAATATCGGTTATCGGCCTCCTCGACGAATAATCAGTATCAGTATCGGCCCTGGAAAAAATATATCGGTCTATCACTATTTTATTCAAATGTATCCAAGCTTGGATGTTTTCCATTTTGCCACCCTTCCCCTCAGCCCAGACATATGAAGTAGATACGAGACCTTGTTACAGAAATTTCTGCATCTCTCTGAATTTTGCTGTCAGACTCTTCAAGCCGTTTTCGTATCATGTTTGATTTTTTTTTTTTTTTGGGGGGGGGACGACGACACAGTTGTTGGTTTCACTGCTGTGCCATATTCTCTCCACACAGTGACTCTTGTCACTGTGTTTCAGAAATCTTTTGTACCCTTCTCCTGTCTGATACCTCGGAGATGTGAGTACATTGTCAGGAAAAGCCTATTAGAAGAGCTGAACTTTATTTGGGGTTAAACAGAGGCAACTTTATGTTCAGATTTAAAATGAGTTTGAATGTTCATTCCTAACCCAGCCACATCCCAGCTCCTAAAGGCAGTGCATATTTGTGAAACGACATTATCTCAGCTGTTTATTTAAACTTGCCCTCTGGAATTTTTTTTTCCAGTTGAGTTGTACAAGGTTATAGGTCACATTTGTGGTGGAAAAAAGTTTGGAAATGACTTAACTTGGTCTCACTTTGTTAGATCATAAAACCTAGTATTTGAACAGGGGCGTGTAGACTTTTATTTCTTTTCATGAGACAAACTATTTATTACAGTGAAAATGGGGGGGGGGGGGAGGTGACGAAGTGTAATATTTGATGTAAATGGGGATTAAGGGTATTCATACAAGTGAGGAAAGGGCATGGATTTTAAGGTAACACATCAAAGCGGAGGGATATTTTCCATTTGAGTTGTTCTTAGCACATCAAACAGTCAACCCTGAGTATTTATTCTGCGAAAAATGAAGAGGGTGTGGTTTAGAAGAAAAATCCATATATCTGGCAGGTAAACGCCCACACCTTGACACTTCAAAGATATTGTCAGCTACAAGGCCAGTGATTTAAAATGCAGTGAAATCTACACTGTAAACTCTTCCATTCCATCATTATGTGCTTGGTCATTATTTTTTTGAGGTAATATTATTAAATTGCTGGGTGCGATTGCTTAAGGTGCTTGCTGAGAGACGTTCAGGTGCGCACAGGTGTGAATGATTTATTGTGATATTCATAAGTGAAGAGGTTCTCCATGTAATTATCATGTCTTAAGTTTTTTTCTTGACTGACTTCAAAAGAGGCTCGGAAGGGGTTCGTGCATCACCTAAAATATTCCGGCTGTTCTTGTCTGGAGATTTGCGCAAGGTGGATTATATTAATCCGTATCTGTTGTGTGTTTGTGCTGAGATCATTTCTGATCTGACTTCTGGCTACAGTGTCGCCCACCCTCAGAAGGGAGCGGAAGTCCCCTAAAATGAAAGGTGATAAAAAACTACCGTTACCCAGTAGAAACTCCGCCTTGGTTAAACAATGTAAACTGTCATAGATCCTGGCTGTGTCTGAAGTCCTGGATTTTTTTTTTTCTTGCACATCCATTGTCAAGGCTCTTTTACTGTTGCCTGGTTTGGTGTGCTCCAATTTCCACTTGATGATGCGCCACTAGAAGAATTGAAGGGTTTGGCATCTTGCCCAAGGATAAACCACACACGGCATTGGAACCGGATACAACTTGACTCATTGTTGGTGGTTAAAAACGTTCCACTATTTATCTGTAACCTGTAAAGTACTATGGCCTAGACTGTGAATCATATATTGCCGAAGGGTATGTGGAAGTTGAACTAACAATCTCCTGAGGTCTACCTAAATATCCAAGAACGCTGAATATGAACCATAAACTGTGATTTTTTTTTTTTCTTGTGCAAAGGTCTCTCTTCAGTCTCTTGCAAACACATCCCATTCAAAGTTGGCCCAAAACTGTTGAACAGCAAGCCAACATTATTGTAAATCAGTGCTTCTATACCAGACTATATAAATAGTATCATTTCTCTATAAAATCGTTGAGGTGCTAATACTTTTTTTTTTTGTTTTGTTTTTTGAGAGAGCTCATCATGTCATCATCATTGCTCTCTCTCTCTCTCTCTCTCTCTTTCTTCTTTGTGCTAATACTCTTTGTGCACTCTGACAATGACAGCGCTGCTGCCACCTACTGTAGTGCATGTGCAATTATATTTTATTCTCATAAATAGAATATAATATATAATATAATATTCTTTCTTTCATATCCTTAAAGACATTTTTTTTTAAAAATGTGTAAAAATAAATACATGTAAAAATAAAAAATAAAATAAAAAACGAGATTCAAAAAATAAAAATAAATGTCGAAATAAATACAAAAAATAAATATATAAATAGAATTACATATAAATACAACTTGCGACTTGAGTTGCTTGACAACAAGTCGAGGGGACAAGATAGTCGTCCATTAATAAAGCTCTGCAATGCAAGTCGGCAAGACTTCCTTGTTTGCCGACCTGCTCACTTGACCAATGAAAGGCAGTTTGCAACGGCGGCGTCCAACACAAGACACGCTTAAGACTGCCCCCTCATTTGAATAACATTTCGTCCTGGCAGAGCGTCTGCAGCATGAAATAAATAAATGTGAGAGCAGAGCGTTTTTATTTATTGATTGACATGCAATTCCATTCAGCTCTAGTAAACATTTTAATTTTGAAAAATCAAACAAGAGCCACTCCAAGTGTGGGCTGCATTCCGCCAGTTGCCCATCCCTGCTCGAGAGAGTCAACTCTACGGTGCCTGAGCCAAACACTTGCACCATCAACTACCAAGATGATGCAAGCCAACTACACACCTAGAGCAGATTAGCAGAGGAATGAGAAGTGTGGGTGGTTGGTTGTACCCTCATGGCCACGAAGCAACTTGCCTTCAAGTGAAATTGCATGGGTTTTGCGTGGGTGAATTCCCTTTCCCAAATCCTCTCTGGCCTGAGCACTTTTCCCTTGAACACGCCGGCTTTCTGCATGAACACAATTGTTATCCCTCCAAGCGGCAATAAAGGAGCAGAGTCCTCTGTAGGTAATGCCCACGCTGCTGTTTGATCCTGATAAATCACAACCGAGAAAACAAACAAACACACCCAGTGTGAAAGGTATCCATTCATTCATTCATATTATTAAGAGCACGGTTTTCCTGCGAGACCTGTGGAGAAAAGTTCACCCGAAAAATAAAAGTGTAAAGTAGGGTAGTAGTATTAGTATTTTATTATTTATTTATTTTTAACGTTAATTTTAAGGCGAATTTTAGAGCGGTCACCTCCATTTTGTTCAGCTTTAGAAACTTGTCCCTCTTCTTTTTTTTTTTTTTTTTTTTTTTTTTTTTTTAACGAGAATTTTTTATTTTTTATTTAAACGGTTTAACAGATTTGGCCCTCTAAATTGTGGGCCAGTCTCTTGGGGTAAAATAGGAAAATAATAATTAAAAAGCACAGCATCCGCCACAAAAGAGGATGGCCCACCGGGCATTTGCCCCGAATGGCAGATAGCCAGTCCAGCCCTGCTTGTTGTAAAAATAGAACACTATTTGGCGTTGTATTCAAAACAGCCACGTCAGTTGAAAAGCCAGAAGACCTTATTGGATAATCAGTGTTGTCGAATGCTTCTCCCAATCAGACCCTTGGCCTCCTGGTCGGGAACCTTTGACCCTCACCTGCCTCCTTGGGGCCCTAAGCAGCCTATCAGGTGGCTTCCCCGAGGTGGCTCCAGTCAAGCCAATCACTCCTCCACCAATGCAGGAGACCCTCTCACACTGACACACACACACACGCTGGTCCTCTCACCTCTGATCTCGGCGTATGCACACCTGAACACTCGATACGGTTGAGTCACTGCTTGCATGCGTTTCATCTCTTTCCTGTCTTTATTTCGCGCATTCTTCTTTGGTTGTTAAATGAGCAGCCTCAAGGGCGCAAGAAAAATCACAGTGAGATTTCTGACAGCTTGTGTGTGTGTTTGAGAGAGAGAGAGGGGGGGGGGGTCCTTTTATGAGCTATAAACACAAGGAAAAGGAGTTGGGCTGTAGTGACCTCGTGGAAACGCACACGTGTACGCGGCGCATACATCAAACACACCTTATGGCATCATAAAGTTACCCAACATCCAACTGCTTTTTTTTTTTAATAGACTATCACACCCATTCAAACATATGTTCTTAAGGACTCCATCAAACACTGAACAAAGACGATCAGAAGAGAAGATCTGTTTTTTTGCCCCATGTTTTTCGCAACCTAGTGTCAAGCACCGCATACAACAAACACATGCATAGGAACATGTTGCTTACGTGTTAATGATTAGGCGAAGGGGCCCATTTGCTTGCGATGGGAATGTGGGCAGTGGTTTCCTAAGTGGTGCTATCTGGGTCACAGGGCCAAGGCTACTGGCTTGCTATCAGCTGGCTCCACACTCACCACCGCTTCATGTGGAAAAGATGCTAACTTGTCAGAACACTTTGATCCTGTTTGTTTTTCTCGAAATTTGATCAACATTCATGGCAGCAAAAAAAAAAAAAAAAACACGATAGAGAGCTTAACCCCTTGGAAGCTTTTAAATATCTGGTTCCACTAGTGGTTGGTGTGTCTGACTCACAGTTCTGAGGTCCTGGGTTTGAATCTTAAGCCTGAGCTCCTGTTTTGATACGAATGACATAAGAAAAATGTTACCTGGACAAGTTGTGATAAAGCAAAGGTCTGCATGGATTTTTAGTAGTTCAACTACCCTTACCTCAATCTAGTTGAGCCTGAAAACTGTAATACATACAAATAATATAAAAGGGGGTCAATGATGGGGTTCCATTCCTGTAGCTGCGACATAAGCCGAATCTGTGCTTAAGTCGGAACGTAGTCTATCACTTACCTACGCCAATCCAGTCATGTCATAAAACCGTAAAAACGCAGCAACTTCTAATACTGCATTATTACGTATTCTCATGTTGCTGCACAAACTACTTCAATAAACACTGGTCGCTTCTCAAAATGTAATACACTGTATTGGTGTCCTCGTAAACCTAGCAGGATCTGTAACACCAAATCGCAACTTAAACTTAGAGAATGCAATTCCTAGAGAAATTGCATGTGAAGGTTGAGAGGCTGAATTAAAAATTGTGGATATGCAGTGATACTGATGATACTGAACATGAAATGATATACAATGACTTTGAATGAGCTGAACGTGTTGAAGTGGAACGGTTGGAATCGGTTTAAAAAAAATATGGAGAAATTAAAGGAGAAAAACAAACAAAAAAAATTTGGCTTTTATTTTGAAATTTTGAAAAATATATATTTGCCGTTTTAATGAGCTGATCAGTTTAAAGTTTGAATCTGTCAAAAAATGTAGAAATTATAAAAGAAAAACAAAAAATAATATATTTAGGCTTTATTTTTTACATTTGGAAATGTTGCAGTAGAAATAAGCTTAACAGTTTAAAGTTGGAACGGTTTAAATTGCTCAAAAATTGTAGGATTTAGAGGAGAAAAATAAGCAATATAAGAATCGCTTTTTTTTTGAAGTGGGTATTTTAAAATGTTAATTTTTTATGGTCTGTGGGAATCTTTGGCATGTTGAGAATTGTTCTCAATGTGAACTGAATGAGCTGAATGATTTAAATTGCAAATGGGATTGATTAATTTCTTAATCTGTTAATTTGGATCATTGGTCTTTGTGTCATTGATGAATTTTTGGTTGAAAAATGGTTAATTTTGAGAAAACCATGAATTTTTAGAATTAGAAAAAATGCAAGCACGCTTGGCGTGAATTTGTCAAAAATGTTGAAGTTGGAATCGTGAGAATCGGTTGATAAATGTAAAATGAGTAGCGCGTCAAAAAAAATGTGAGGAATAAAGCGCATGCTAACATGCTAAAGTTGAAAGTGTAGAACAATGTGTGAAGCCTTCAATGAGAATGGCGTAATGCAAAATGTGTGTCACGTCACAGATACATGACAGTTCAAACTCCAATTTTGTGAGATTGTAGGCATATTTTCCCAGATAATTCTAAATCTGTCCAAAGTATTCCGCCAAGATGAGGGATGTAATGACACAAGGGGCCCTTTTTAAAGAAATGTTTAGACCCTGTCGCCTTGTGTTCCGGTGCTGCCTCCAATAACACTGGGTCACTATGAAAGAAAAGAGCGTCTTTGTCCTCTCTGGTGCTATGGTTTTTAAGTAGTTGAGGGGCTGCCAGTGGCCGTACGGCTCTGCCAGCAAAGCATATGTAAGCACATTCACATGCATGCGAGCGTAAGTGACGGCTGTGTCGGGACCCGCTGACAGGGACCAGCGTGACTGGCGAATTGTAGTGACAGTGCACTAGGGATGAAGAAGCGGGATGGCTCCAGTGGACGAGCGACCTCTGACCTTCTGTGTCAGAACCGAGGCCTCCCTGAACAATAGCATGAAGAGTCGCCGAAGCTAGGGAAGAAGATTTTTTTCTTTTGAAAATGCTTGGGGTGTCCTTCCCTGGCTTCCTTGATCGAGCAGCGCAGCCATATCACCGTGTCCATCTCTGACACTAATGCTGTCCTAATGAGCCTCACTCATAATGCTGGCTTAAGCACAGGGATGTGCTGGGAGGCGCAAGGTGACAGGGGTTAATGGGAAGGAGGGAGAAGGAATTGGGCGGCCATCCACAAGATTGGAGGAAAGACAGGACTGAAGCCCCCTGGCTCTGAAAAGCCAAGCCAAGGTGGAAGCACCTTTTTAAATGGTCAACACGGGATGGCTTGTATAAGAGTTTTACGTCCACTTTCAAATACTACATTGTGACCAAATGGTGGAACCAGATCCAGATAGATGGGAAAATTGATGTATGGAAATTTTCATCTATTGAAAGACTACTGACAAACCCAATGACTGCACTGGCTGGTTCGAATCTTGGATCTGACTGTCAAAGTGTCTTTGTACCATGACTGACCTGAGCCTCCATAATGCCAGAAAATACAAAGACAAATAACTAGTAGAATAATTGTGAATGTGATGTATGACTTGGAAGGCCCGTTATACAAACACGCAACGCAAACACTTGCTCTTCTACTTGTGTCTGGCAACAGGACAAGATTTGGTCGATTCCTAATTAGCTATTGCGCCTTTTTCAGGTCTCAATCATGATATTTCTTTCAAAATGGGAAGAATGAAATGTGTGGCAATTCATCCTGTTTGGCAGATTCAATCGTGGGTGCGCCGGATTAATAAATGAGCTTCCACATCTGTTTGAGTAATCAAGCTTGTGCCCGTTTTTGACCCTTAATGACTAAAAATGCCATTGTATAACATTAAAAACAGATTTTTTTAATGTTTTTTTTTTTTTTTATGCAAGAGCATACAGAAGGCTTTGATGCAGCTTCTGGCATGAAGAGGTAGCTTAAAGCAATGGTAGTTATGACAAAAAAACGGCCAGTAGGTGGCAGCAGAGTATAAGAGATCAGTCAGGGCCATGTTGCAACAAGCTTTCCCAGTGTTTTCAACAGGTTTGTGAATAATGATGAAACTTAGCAATATTCTACTGCAAAACAGAAACTGATAACAGATACAAATATACTTTTTTCCTGATGAAAGAAGAGACTCTAATCTTTCTTTTGGTGGGTCAATGTTTTTATAGCAATAGAACACATTATTCTGAGGGCCTCGCAAAATCAGTCAAAATCCAGGAAGTGAATGAGATAATGCCAAAAAATGCCATTGTATGACATTATAAACACCATTAAAAAGAAAAATTGTTTATACTTCCTTTGTGAAAATGAGCGCTGACCTTTAATTCACTGTTTGATTCAGCGGTTGGCACAGCAACCGCAGGAACAACATACGACTTGTGAGGCAATTTCATGCAGTGTTGAAATAGCTATAATTGATGGAGTTTACATTGATTGATGATTGTAAACTTTATCTTGACTCACCACCGATTGGGCAACTTCTGATTTGCAGCCAAAAACAAGTCATCTTAAAATGGAAGAGGAATGTTGTGGCTTATATTTGCTTCCCCGTCATGTCTAGAATGATTTAATACAACAGAGTCACATCTTTCTCTGCTGAGGCAATAAAGTCAGACTTGAGAGAATGTCTGACATGATGACAGGAGTCGAGGTAAAGCAACCGGCTTGTAGACTAACAAGATGACACTGTGTAAAAGAGCTTTTTTCACCCGTCTATCTTCAGAGGTGGCAAATCCAGTTCCAGAAAGTAAAAATCCTGCCACAGTTTGGCTTTAGCCCCAGGTGCTAGCTAGCTAGCTAGCACCATAGCTAGTTCCCCGGGTGTTTGTTTACCTTGCTAGGGAGCTAGCTAGCTAGCACGAGGGGCTAAAGTCAAATTGTGGCAGGATTGTTACTTTCTGGACCTGGATTTGCCATTTGTGTCTATCTTGCTCTCTTGTATGCCTAAAGCAAACTCATTGCTTTGGCTGGAATCTGCTATGTCCACACGCCGCCTCTTTTTAAGCAGGGAGAGGCAAGCGAAGAAAGACCAAATGTTGGAGTATTGACCCACCGGCAGGCGCCTTATCACGGTGAGAACCTACACAGATGACGAATGAGTCTATGGCGCGGCAGATAAGACGGCAGGTAAACGGAAGGGTCATGGATACAGAGGGTAGACTGGTCCCGCTATGAGTGCAATATATAAAGCCGGCATACATATCAGCTTTGTCTGCGCGTGGTTTAGCCAGAGGTCAGACACGCCAGACTGACAGGGAAGGAGTGGACGCTTTAACGGGTTAATCTGCGTTTTAAGGGCCTGTTAACCACATACAAGCTGTCAGAAACACGTCCGGGATCTCTGTACGCCCACATGTGTGCAAGAGGAGAAAACACACATAAACACACAAGGATGTGCACGCACGCACACACACACATTGGGTTCAAGGGGCCACTGAGTACAGGGCAGTAGGTGTTAGATTACAGGAGCAGGGGCCATCCAAAGCATCGCCTGCTCCTATCTTTATTTAACCGCTGATTAGACGGACTCTTTGAAGGCCTCTTTAATTGCCTCCGTGATGGAGCTTTTAAAACTGGGAGGATTTTTTCCACCTTTTTTATTGATTTCTCCTCTCATGACACCAATAAAAATGCCCACGTTCCCATTCTGGGACGCCTTCTGTTTTTCCGCCGTTCACCCTTTTCCTCTTTTTCCACCCCAAATTCCTTCACTCGACCTTTGTCTCTCACAATGTGGATCAAGTGCCGAGGCCGAGCCAGCACCAAAGCATTCGGCTAAATAAAGTGATGCAGTAAAGCCCCAAATTTGAGTGTCGCCATCAAAATCGAAGTCATCAGCCTGGCGATTTGGAATCATCACGTTTAAAATGCTGCCCCCCGGGTAACAATTTTATATGATCATCACCTACCATGTCATTATTCTAACGTTTTTATCAGTCAAGAAGACATAAGAAATTTTAAAGCCTTTTTAACAACACCAGTCCATTTAACAACGTTTTACGGGGTGACAAATAAAAATAACAGCTAAACTGCAGCCGATTAACATATTTTAAAACTACTGTTACAACAAACCCATTTGCTGAGGAATAAATCATCAATTAATTGTCTGGTTCCAACTACTTACCGTTTGACAATAAATGTTTGGAGAGATATTTAGAAAATGTTCTCACATGCAGGACAGAAAGAAAATGTGGTTTTAGCCAATAAAGAAAAAAAAAAAGGCCCAGTCAGCTTTATAGGATGCTTGGAGCGAGGATAAAAGTGCTGTCAACGTAAAAGCTACAAGCTCATCCTCTTAATGGTGCTTCAACCATTGTTGCCAATAGCAAGTTGAAAGCAATCATCTCAGGAAGCGGTTGTAATAGGAACATTGATTAAGAAACAAAAACAGGCCCTTAAAGACTGGAAACAAACTTACCTTCAATCTGAAGGTGGAATGATGATCACACTCTTGATTCCTTGCACTGGATAGGGATGGACAGAGACCTAAAAGAGAGCATTTCTATGAAAGATAGAAAAAAAAGAAAGCCTGGTGGTAATTTAAAATTTTTAATTTAACATTTGTTCCTGAGATAAGAGTTCCAAAAAAGGTGGCAACGCCCCTTTTTCGATAAAAATGTCCAAATTCGGCAGGGCGTAGCTCCCACACCCCTGCTCCGATTGACCTAAAATTTGACATCCAGTGTTATGCCATCACTATCGACAAGCACACCGAGTTTCATTAAAATCAAAATCTGCTTGGTTAAAATATTCAGATTTTTGTAGGTAATTTTGCATGGAATGACCGACAGCTAGTTTCTTTTGCACCAAAACAATACACGGAAGCATTAAATGAGTCACTGATGGGTCAACCAGTTGTAAAGTTAAATAAAACAAATGATTCAGTTCATTTTTGCTTTGCTTTACGCAACCAATTCCACGATGGGATCACAACTACATGGATGGACTGAATCAGCCTGAGCAAAGCAAATCAGATCTATTCATCGATGCATCGATCAAACGTTTCAACGTTCATAAATTAACATATATCGACACCCCCTTCATATGTTCTTGAATACCATCGGCATAATGTCCTTCTGCTAATGAAGGAAAGTTGATGGCTGTCTGGAGAGCAAAGGGCACCACATGAGGCTGTCACCCTGCCATCTTTCTTTTGATCATGACCCCTGGTGAGTCAGCTGTTTTTTTCTACTTGATCACTCGCTCCCGACCTCAGTCACGGCTCAACGCCATCATGGCCAGGCACTCCCTGTGCTTCTGCCCTCCTGCTCATCAAATAACATTTGCACTGAATATCCAATAATGCATTAACATCATGGGCAGCCCAGAGGAGAATGGTTAGGACGTAGTGATGAGTCATCCGGTCTATTACTCGTTCCTTGAAATTGTATTAATTTATTCCCAGCAGTCAATTCTCTTTGTTTCGTTTCTGTTGGTTGCACTGGTTCAAGTACTACAATTGTAAGCATGTCCAAAGCATCCGTAATCTGTTTCTGTCCGTAATGAGACTTCTTTTTTTTAACCCCTGTGTGAGTGTTTGTAACCTTGGAGGTTTTATGGCAACTGCTGGGGTTCTGATCCCATTAAGAGACTCATTGATTCTTGTCTGGCTGCCATTCTGCAGCGTCAGCACTGGCACTGTATTGATTTAAGGTAAAAATCGACAGAAGCTCTAACCAGCCGTCAATGACACTCTTGGAGGATAAACACAGGCCTGCTGTAATAGCAGTGGACAGGAAAGAATCGATACCAACTGATATCTCATACTACTAATTGTAAACTAACATCATTAATACAATTAGAGATGCTGGAAATGCTGCAATGGCTGCTCAGTAAGCCATTTCGACTAATCTAACCAATCTGACTAATCTATCTCTAAAAAGGTCACTGCTGTAGTCAAACTGGAAAAACAATCTGTTGTCAGACCAAAAAAAAAAAACATAGTAGGACTAAAAACATGTTAACTAGCTAACTGGCATGGCTAACATCAGCTAGCTTCTACTCTGACATCTTCACTAAGTGGAGAAGAGCAGAGAAGTAGTTCATTTACTTTTACTCATTTCCATTTTTTTTTTTTTGCCTGTATAGTATTAATCTTTCGTTAGAGCAATGCAAGCCTTTAATTTTGTGTCCAAAAAAGCGCTATATAAATCGAATGCATTATTTTTTATTATTATTATATTTTTGTTTTTAAAAAAAAACATTGCATAGTCAAGCTAAAAATACAAAATGATTGCACATTTTCACTAAAGATTCAAACTATATCAATATCCCAAAAACAAAATTTCCCAATTTATTCAGTGTATGTAATTACTGGCAAATTTTACATGATCCTAAAATCAATTTAATTCACATTTCAACTTCATCTGCTTAATTAGGGATTAAGGCACACCCACTGAACTGGAGACTGGCACCCTGACAAAGATTACAATGGTGTAATTAGGGATTTGTCAACTAATTTACAAGGCAATCCCTTGCATCCAACACGACCTCTGACCCAACCTAGAAAGGTTTGGATTGGCAAGAGGGCGCCAAACCGTGTCAGCGACAGCGAGGGGGGGTTGACGCGGGTAAGAATTAAAGGGCAAAGAGATGCTTTTCTTTTTAGGGAAGAGAGGGAATGTTAGAGGTCATGGAGAGGAAGAAGGTTGGTGTAAATATGTGCAAAAGGAGGAGAATGCAATTTTAAAAAATAGGACTTGACGCTAGTACATTAAATGAATTCCCCTGTGAGAATGTCACACTCAAAAGATTGTTTTGATTATTTCATTAAGCGCTGGCTACTTGCTGCTGTCACACACGACAAAGCAATACCGGCTTATCGGGATGCCAACCATTATGCATGTAACAAGGGTGATTAAGTCGTCCCCCTGACCTGGTTTATGAGGTCAAATGACGGCGAATGATGTTATGCCAGCTGATTCAGCACCCCCCATCTCTTATTGATAGCATCAGCTGACCGATTCACCCCACCTCTGCTGCATCAGCTGAGGGATGCCACCCCTCCACCGCCACTACCCACTCCCCCCCCCTCTTTAAACCCTGACAGCTGACAGTCTGGGTCTCACTACCCCCACACCAACTGCTCACCTCAAAACGCCATTTAAAAACACCATTTGAAAACTCAAAACCCACACTCTGAGCGTGTTTGCGACAGGTACATTTTGCACCTGAGTCGGGGGTTCCTACCTAAATGTTCGTTTGGTGTCATGTCTAATATGTAATATGGACATTCTTGCAGTGAAGATGGGATTAGAGAATCTGGGTTAAAGACATACACAGTCCCATCTGTTGTTTTGGTTTTTCCCCACCGTTGATCATAGGCGTTCATCCTCTACCTCCCCCAACACTAAATCATTGCATCAATGCGTTATTAATTATTAAAGAATAGTATTTTTTTCCCTTTTCTAATCCAAAAGCATTACAGAAGTACTTATTCTACCTTGACGGAACATAACACAATATAGTTCATGGTTAACTCTCCTTCTCCTCTTTCTGTGCCCCTTTGTCTTTATCTCAGCCTGTTATAGTTTCCCAGGCTCCAAAAGCTGATAACCCAAGTTTAGAGATTTCCACTTTGACGCACACACACTCCTTAAGCAGCAACTTGCATATCTAACTCACATTTTACACCACTCCTAACAGACAAAATGCAAGTTTGCTGAAACACTGCTAAAAGAAAAAAAGATAGCCCAATTATATATATATTTTTGTGCTAAATTAGTTAATAAAATCTTCATTACCACAAAAATAAAAAAAATAAAATATACAATAAATAAATTAAAAAAAAATATATATATATATATATATATATATATATATATAAAAAAAAATATATATATATATATATATATATATATATATAAAAAAAAAAATATATATATATATATATATATATATATATATATATATAAAAATATATATATATATATATATATATATATATATATATATATACACAATAAAATATATATATATATATATATTATATATAAAAAATTTAAAAAATTTAAAAAAAAAGCTAACCTCGCTAATATCCTACCTGATCTGATTAGGGCTTACAGTTAAATGGTATTTCCCACATTAGATTTGCTTCCAAGTGCACAATATGGATGAAATCCGGATTAAACTTGGACTCAAACCTTTCAAGTCGAAAATCGTACTGAGGAGATGCCATTCAAATTTGCACAAAACTTTGTTTGAACCATCCAACGCAAGACGCCACATGTAACCTAGCAAGAGGTCAGTCCAAAGATTACCTCTACACACATTTTGCTTTTTCTTTGGCTTTTTTTGCAGCACTTATCCAAAAATAAGTGTAAAATGAGCATTTTAATAATTTTACGCGTTAGTATTAACAGTGCTTATGGTCTTTTTACACATGTCATAGCTATGTGTGTTAAAAAAGTTGCTGAAAGAGGAAGTCAACCCCCCCCAAAAAATGATTGACAATATTTATGTTCTATTCAGCCCCACTAGTCTAAATACGGTATTTTTGGTTAATATTGCTTTAGTGGAATACGAGTTAAGCAGCAAAATCCAGCAGTTTTTATCTATATCAGAGTTGGCCAATTTGCCACTTGCTGTTGAGAGAAAATGACAACACAGTTGCTGAGGTCTTATGCTGCATTCGAAGATGGTCGGATATATCCGAGTTGGTTTTTCCCAGTTCCGACCTGAAAGTGTTCGAGGCGAAAGTCAACAACCAAAATGGCGGATAGTGATAAATTGTGTTTTTATTTTGGTCCTCAATACTCATTTTGACCTCCAGCAAACTTGCCTTCTCGCAATTTTGCTTCATTTATTGTTTTTATCTTATTTCATGAGCATTCCATACAGTTCAGTAGTTCCCGGTTTAATTTCATGCAGGGAGATAGCGGCATACTGTCACCTACGTTGTGTTGCGTGAAGTTATGTCAAATATTTATGAATGAAGAAAGCCATCTAGTTTTATACTCGAGTAAATTGTGTTTTACCATTCACGGTCTATGTTTCCAAAGGTGTTCGCCATTGTAGCGTGACGTCACTTGTAGTCCGTCGGTGAAGTCGGGGTACTTTTTTGTGTTCCCCGAACACACTTGCTGGTTTGAACTCTGAAAAGTCTGACTTCCGACCATCCTCTAATGCAGAATTAGGTAACAACCAATCACAGCTCAGCTTCAGAAAACAAGTGAGCTGTGATTGGTCGGTGCCTGAGCCGTGAGCAACTGTGATGTCATCTTCTGTCGACAGCAAGTGGCAAAATGGCCGCATCCCTGAGATGGATAAAAATGGCTGGGTTTCGCTGCATAACTCAGCATAATATAATATAACACAATATAACATATTATTGTAAAAAAAAAAAAAATGTTTAAGCCATTGCCTGAACAATTACAAAGGGGTTAATAGAATCAGTTGACCAGTGAATGGACTATTTTTATTTCATTCAAAATCTGAACTTCCATTTTAGGGGTTCCACTTACTTACTGCTATATTTTGCCCATTATTGGCATCATCATTTAAGGATTCTCCCCTAAATGTAATGGGGACAAACTGACAAGCCCATGCCAATAAAAAAATAATATCAAATAACGTACCACTCTAATGCAAAGCTTCAAGGCAATTTCTCTATATGAACTTAAGTCATCGGCTTAACATAATTTACTTCGATGCACTCGGGGAATGAAACCTGCAGACAAAATTCTCGCGAACACATCTTTAGTGGCCTCAAACTCAAGATACTTTTTTTTTTATTTTTTTACTCAAATCCTCCCTTATATGCTAACTGCTAACGCAGCTTTTGCAAATGCTTGACAACAAAGACAAAACATAGTAGTAGATGATCTAATGTGCAAAATTGCTTACATCTGTCTTGTTTGGAACCTAAACAAGAATGTATGTGTTGCATGCGCAAAACAGAGCAAAATGGCCCTTAAGCAAAGTCACCCCCCCCCCCAATGCATTCAGGCTCCCAGGACCCAACACAGAGGCAATCTTATACCATTGACGGAAAAAAAAAAACATAAAACAGTGAGAAGAGAGGATAAATCAAGGTCGTAGAAAGACAAAAGCAAATGGCCGGTGGGGCCCGGAGTGTCATCTTGCCTCCACTTTAGCTGAAAAGAAGGGAGGGCGTAAAAAAAAAAAAAAGGAAGTCTAGAATTTACCAGAGGAAAGTTCTCTTTCTTTTCCCGGACAGCTGAGCATCTTATTATGGGATTAGATTTAACCAGTGCCCCCCCTTGGAATGTGGAACAGAGTGCTGGTGGTAAAGGGTGTGTATATGCGTGTTTGGTTGGCTGCTGAGGTGTAATAAGGGTGGCCCTGTATGGTTTGGGCTGCCACTTGGTTGCGGTGGGATGGGTCAGGGACGTAGCGTGCGGACGGGTTTGGCAAAGTGCCAAAGGGTGGGGGTCGGTTGGAGGCAGGGGGTGCATAGCCGCAGCACTGGGGCCCATGTGGAGTCATGCCAACAGCGCAATTACTCCTCATTCTCAACAGCTGGCACATAATGCCTATTCAGGTCCTTGTGGTCTTCGCAGCTCGCAGGTCGTCCCCCCTCGTGTGCCTCGGCACATCGTGACAACCAAAGATCGGCTCCAAAGTGCCGCTCGGGTTGTCGTGCCAGCACTGACTCTTCACACGTCAAGGTGCACTGACTATTAGACGCCTTTCAGAAGAGGCCGTTTACTTGACGGCCTATTCAACCGGGGGGGATGAGGGGGTTTGGGTGTTGGTTGTAAAAAGGGTTTGGAAAGCTTTTGAAAATGAGCCTCAAAAGTAGTGGTGTGACCAGTAGGAGTAATTTCAGTACTTTGATTAAAAAAATAAACTGCTTGAAGCAATTTTTATTTGGGGTGTCAGCAGCTTCAATTTTTTAATTGTAATTAATCGCATGACGTCAATAGTTAACTCACGATTAATCGCAAATTTTATATCTGTTCTAGATGTACAATAAAATATAAATAATTTCTTTCTAAGTTTTCAAACTCTTGTTACCATGAAAGTGTGTGTGTGTGTGGGGGGGGGGGGGGGGTAAACTAATAAAAATATGGCTGCATCTTTTAATCACTGTAATTTCATAAAAATTCATAAAATTTAGTTAAAGATGTACTGTACAGTAAAAAACAAGTGTGACATTGTTTTGTGTTGAAGTCATTTTTCTGCCACTAGATGGTATAATTGCATTTGTAAGACATTGGTGACAGCTCAGTGCATTTTTCTTTTCATATTAAGAGCTATCTAATCTTTAACTTGGAGTAACTTGTTAAATTCTATACATTTTTAAAATTGTAAAATACAACTTGACCCCAGTCTTTACAAATATATGCATTATTATTACATTTATTACTGCTAAATTTTGACTACATAAGGATATAGCTTGTGCGCTGTGAATTCCGGCAAAGTCGGCGATTTGATTAACTTGGTAAAAACAGCAGGCAACAGAAGGTAAGGATCTCCAACTTAAGTAAATATCACGCTCTGTGAGTCCCGACTAAATCTGCAACTTCGACTGACAGGCGAGATTTGATGACTCTATGGGCAATAATAACTTCTAATTTGTAAAATAACAGTTGCTAAGTTGCTAAGTCACGTCCTCTTCCATTCAACAATTTCCTTCCGCCGTCCATCATAGGGCGGTCACGTGATCACGTGACGTCGGTGCAAATGGTCAGTACAATGTAATAGATTCGTCTACGGCAGCAATGGCACAGTGGTTCGAGCAATTGCCTGCCACACTGGAAAACCTCGGTTCAAACCCCGCTTGGTCAGCTCTTCAGCTAGTGCAGCGGAGTTTTGACCTGGGAACAGGAGGCGATGGTTCGAATCCAACCTTTGACAGATTGATGTTTTTATTCAGTTATCTTTCTTACTACAATTAATACTTTGTAATTTTACACATAATTTATCTTTCAATTTACTTAATAAGCATTCAAGTTAGCATTCATCTTTCAGCATTCCCACGCAATTTCTGTAGAAAGTGTCTTTCTAAAGTCGCCACCTTGTGGCCTGGAATGCATACATGTGATTTTTTTACTTAATCGTTTCGGCATTTAACGTTCCAAAAACAAAAAGGAAAACTGTTCCTGCTTCCTACTAACTTGAGCGTCGCCTCGCATCTGACCACAAAACGTGATCAGTTACGCTACTTTCCCAAGCGGCAATCACAAGAAGGTGCAAACACAAAGCAAGCAGAGACACAAGCGCGCACACTCATCAAAGTGCTGCTGGTCTGGGTTTGATCCAAAGTCATATGTGAGCGGGCCGTGAGTAAAGAGCGTGCATTGGGGAGGGGGGGGGGGGGGGTTCTGTGTTTATAAGTTCACTCTGTTTGAAACTCAGTCCAAGTTTATAATCCACCCACTATGCGGTGGCTTTGTGCTTTCCTCTCAAAGCACTCACACAATGTAAACACCACATTTAAAAAGGAGAGACCCCCCCCCCACCCCTTTAAAATATACGCTCTAAAACAAAGGGAGCACAGGAAATGGACTCCTAAAAGAGGAAAACAAGCAGAGCGTCTGTCAGTCAAGCTCATATGGTGCCGTGATGTCATAAAGGACGAGACGATGTGGGTTCCCGGTAGCCGGCTCACACATGGCGAGGGCATGCGCGCGGTAACGTCCGCAACATCCGCTCGCGATACAGCTGACTTCCTGTGCGCGAGCGGCGAACGCCTCTGGTTGGCAGCTGGTGGTGGTGGTGGTGGTGATTGAGGGGCTGATGGGAGGTGGCGAAGCGCCGAGTCAACGGCAGGACCACAACTTTAACATCCCTCATTGGTTGATTCGCCGGGTAGAGCATCAAACGGCGATGATGCAGGTTGTGACGCTCGTCAAAACTGTGTGTGTGTAAGCACACGCCTTATACAGCTGTGCGGCGTAGAAAACAGATGATCACCTTATGCGGACGACGTAAATACTCGCAGCCATCTGATGGGGTTTAACTGTTTTTGACAAGGCGACCTCAAAGTGCTGCCAAGTCAACACAATCTGCTTTTTAAATATGATAAGGCATTTGTTTGGGTTTGATGGATCTGCTCTTGATTACGGGGCAAAAACTAAATCAGATTTGTTCATCTTGATTTGTCTTTGAAATCCGGCCGACACGGTAGCCTAGCGTTCGACACATCTGCCTCATGGATTTGAAGTAGAGGATTTGAATCCCCCCAAAAATTTGATGCTCAATGTGGCCCGGGAACCACATCGTACCCGCCTACAGTCCCTGACTGGTCCTAACAGTGACCATGAAAACAAATAAAAACATTTAAAAGTTGTTTTTATTTTATGTGCACACATGTAGTGTTTGGTAAAAGCGAGGTAGCAAGCAAAAGTTGTGTCTGCAGAATTTTGTCTTTAAAGTTCACTCATTTGCTTCAAAAAACGTATAAATACGTTCTATTTGAAATATTACCATGGTCTAAAAAACATGTATACGTTTTTTATGATTGATACCAGAACCCAAGCCGTGTGTGAAGGTGAGTCCGACTATATCTAGTCGGAACTTCTCAGCCTCGCACACCAGCTCGAGCTCCTTCCCTGTCAGAGAGATGACATTCCCCAGAGCTAGCTTCAGTAGCCGGGGGTCAGACCGCCAAGGCGCCCGCCTTTGGCTGCCACCCAACTCACTGCGCACCCGACCCCTTTGGCCCCTTCCACCGGTGGTGAGCCCATGGGAAGGGGGACCCACGTTGCCTTTTCGGGCTGTGCCCGGCCGGTCCCCATGGGTATAGGCCCGGCCACCAGACGCTCGCCTTCGAGCCCCACCTCCAGGCCTAGCTCCAGAGGGGGGCCCCGGTGACCCGCGTCCGGGCAAGGGAAACGAAGATCCACGGTTTGTATTCATCATTGGGGTCGTTTGAGCCATGCTTTGTCTGGTCCCTCACCTAGGACCTGTTTGCCTTGGGTGGCCCTACCAGGGGCATGAAGCCCCGGACAACATAGCTCCCAGGCTCATTGGGACACGCAAACCCCTCCACCACGATAAGGTGATGACTCACGGAGGGGCATAACGGTCGCTGCTCCTCCACGTTGAGAGGAACCAGTAGAGGTGGCTCGGGCATCTGGTTCGGATGCCTCCTGGACGCCTCCCTGGGGAGGTGTTCCGGGCATCTGGTTCGGATGCCTCCTGGACGCCTCCCTGGGGAGGTGTTCCGGGCATGTCCTACCGGCAGGAGGCCCCGGGGACGACCCAGGACACGCTAGAGAGACTATGTCTCTCGGCTGTCCTGGGAACGCCTTGGGGTCCCGTCGGATGAGCTGGCTGAATTGGCTGGGGAGAAGGAAGTCTGGGCTTCCCTGCTAAAGCTGCTGCCCCCGCGACCCGACCCCGGATAAGCGGAAGAAGACGGACGGACGGACGTTTTTTATGCTAAAGCATACAGAAGGCTTTGATCCAGCTTCTGACCTGAAGCAATGGTAGTTATTGCACACACAAAAAAAAGCCAGCAGGTGGCAGCAGAGTATAAGAGATCAACCAGCCAAAAAGCTCTTTCCCCCACTGTTGAGAGGGGACTTAATTTAAAAGAAGAAGAAGAAAAACAGGAAGCGACTGTGCGGTGCAATGACGCCGTATGAGCTTGCTTTTGTAATTCTTGATCAACCGTAGTGTTTCCTTGCTGCTGTCCATCTAAAATTGCATTAATATGCGCTTCTTTATTTCATTCCAAAAAGGTTTATTTTTCATCGTCTCCCTAAACATACCTTACTTTATTGTCCGCCATTGCTTTGTGACTACAAACATGCGACGTGTATCCGGTCTTGTCAGCGTTTATTCGCAAAACCTGTTTCCATAGCCAAATTTAGCATTTTCCTTTTTTCGATTTAAAATCCACCGTCCAAACTTTTTAGAATTTTTTGCGTTTCCATTCATTTTTATTTTCACATTTCTTGAAAATTCGAATGAAAATGGGTGGATGGAAACCCCACAAATGATCAACATTTTTAGGGGCCAAACCAGTAACTGAATTATAAATAGGGGTGCACCGATCACAATTTTTGGGCAATCCCCGTTCTTTTAAAAAGTCTGACCTGCCGACCCCGAATATTATTTTTTCATTATAAGTAGCATACACCTTCAGTGTTGCAATCTTGTTTTATTCAAGAACATTAAACAATATATTTCAAGTAGTTCTCTCAAATCAAAATTAAAAGCAGAAGTTGTCATCGGCTGACTTTTTCAGACCTCTAGAGGTGGGCGATGAGATCCTTTTATTTCTAAAAACGAAAGAAATTTTTCGCTGCTTTTGGTCACAATTCCCATTTTTAAAAAAAAAAAACAGTATTAACAACAGCTCATAAAATTTCACAACACAGTAGATTGGGATTTTTTATTTTTATTTTTTTTTAACCACATTGACCTCAACACCGAAACAATTATCCGAAGAGCATAGTTCCTCCTCGCCATCATTCCATCAGTGGGAGTTTAGAGGTTTGCAGGGCTGCCGAGTCTACCAGGCGTGTCAGCGGGGGACGTGCCAAGAACATCAGCTTTCGGCAGCTGACTGTAATATGATTAGCAAGCCACAACATAAGTCACCGCCAGCCTCCAGGCGCAACCATGACTCCCATGCTCATGGGCAGGATTATGATAATGTGAGGCAGCATTGAGGAAAAGGGTGTGGGGGTTGTATTTGCAATAGGAAGTATAATTACCACGGGGGAGGAAGAGCATTTAAGGATTTATTTTGGTCTTTTCCTATCACAAACATACAATTGTGTTGTTACGATTTCCATACGCTCTTGAACGCATCTTTCCCCTCATAGCATTTCCTGCTCAACCAAGTGTAAATATTTGAGAGAAACGTTGCTAAACAAATGCTATGTTTGCTCACAGGGAGGATTGTGATGCCGATAAAAATTTATGAGTTTGTTTGAACATCATCTTTTTTTCTTAACCGTTCTTTACGTTGGGATGTACTAAACAGCTGTAGCCATCATGAAACCTTTGTTATTTGTACAGTGGTGGTGGGAGTTAGGGTACATTACACACCTACTTGTGATATCCCGCATGTTTTACACACACTTGAGCTCATTAAAGCTTACTTTAATCAGAGATGGCAAACGCAGGTCCAGAAAGTAAAAACCCTGCCACAGTTTGGCTTTAGCCCCTGATGCTAGCTAGCTAGCTAGCTTCCTAAAAGGTAAACAAGCACCATGGGAGCTAGCTGGGGAAAATCCACAGCCAGGCCCAAATCGTATTCATTCATTCATTTATACATACCCCACCCCAAGTATAGCGCTAAGCGCTAATCGCTAAGGGACATTTTGCATAATCTTTCAAGCTAATGATGAAAATGTAATCTCCTCAACTAGAAGATGTTCTATTCAAGTGCATTTTGATTTTAGGATTGATCATGAAAACGTCGCAAAGCCCAGACCAGTTCCAAGGAAATGACCCTGTCATCGCGCAATCAAAACACATTAGCTCGAGTTGGCTTCAAGATGCTTCAAATGGGTCAATATTTACATAAATCCGTAATGATAATGACTCATTTCCATTGATTAGTGAAACTCAAGGACACGACGTCTGCTTGTTTAAGGTCACGGTGACTCTGTCGCACCCACCGGACCGGACCTCCCCGGCACAGCTGCTCTCGTGCACACGCTCTCAGATATCAGCGTTGAAAACAACGCCCCGGTGGGCTTTTAACACGCGATGTGACAAACAAAGACTGACCCCGGAAGCCGCCTAACGACGTTTCCAAACGTCGAGCCGGTGGGGGGGGGGTCAGCGAGGCCAAGCTGGAGACCGGCTTTCAGTGTCTGGGGACATTTATGACGTCTGGGTCCCCCCGAGTGGGGATGGCCGCCTTGACTTACAACACTAATCTCGGAGGTTATTCAAGCCCCGGGAGCTTACAACACGACAAGCTTTGATGTCCTATATTGTTATGGCATCGGACTGCATTCCATGGTGCGAAGACGTGATTGGATTGCGCCGTTCGGGGTAACATCTGCATGCCGGTCCAGGTTGGATTAATGGCTTGTGCCACACTTGACTCTGGCTGTTTTCTGTTTTTGCTGCAGTCGATTGAACCTTATACGAATTTCTGTCAAGCGCAGTTTAATCGATGCAGATTTGGTGTAGTTCAATGCTCATAAAGACGTAGTACGGTGAAGGATAGCATGGGTAAGTTCCAAACTTACTTAAACACCCAAAAAAAAAAAAAGTGAACAAAAAATAAAATTGCAAACATAAAATGTATCGAAAATACTAGGGCCGACCGATTAATCGGTCGCCGATTAAAATCGGCCGATTATTGGCCTTCCAACATCGGCCAAAACAATCAGCCAATTGGGCCAAATGGCCAATTATTTTCCCCTTAAAATGACGCTGTGAAGGCATCCTGAATGCACCATTTTGGTGCGTAGCATTAGCAAATAGCAAGTGTGTAGCACATGTTATTCTGTTGTCCATAAGCGTCATTTAAGTTGTTTAATGACACCGTAGTTGGAGTTAACTGTAAAACTAAACACATGACGTTAAGAATGACATCCACTGTATATTTAAATACAAAACATGCTTCATTTTTTAAAACATTGCTATCTTAGCGACAATGCTAAAAGTGAAGGGATGATCTCAATAACCTTTGTATACTTTATACATTAATGTTTTTGAAAAGGTCTATGTAAATTTTAATAGCAAAAGTTAGTGCGCAAGTGTCACCCATGGAAAAGGAATTGGGGAGGAGGGGTAATTTTATGCATTATATATATAAATAAATAATCGGCAAATTAATCGGTAATCTGTTTTTTTTTTTTTTTTTAAATGCATATCGGTCGGGCCCGAGAAAATACTGAACATATTGTAGTGACATAAGGAGTGTAACAAAACGCTTGGAATCGGAGAATCGCTTTTGATTTAAACGATACGAGTACATAGAATCGAAATAAACCTTTCCACTTGAAAATATAATCAATACGTATCGAATCGACTTTTATTGGAAAAATATATCTATATCTATTCTTTCAGACTGAGCCGTACTTTACCGAATCGAATCCCACTGAATCGAACCAAATCGAGTCCTTCAACCGTATCACACCTCTGTATCGAGATGCATATCGAATAGTCTTTAGAAACATATTGAATCGCCCTTTCTTGATAGACGCACACCCGTAAGTGTAATTTGTGCCTTTAAGAGGCGGGGCTTGGTGGTGTCTGATTGTGAGAAGTGGTCGACAGCTGCTCATTTAGTTTGTTTAACTGCTCTCCTGCTATTCAGTAAATGCTAAAAATTGGCGCCCGCGGCTCCCCTTTCCCATATGCAAGCACATCACAAGATGCAAGTTAACTGTGGCCGCCATATTCTACTATGGTTAACTTCTTTATACAGTAGTATGCCAGTTGATGTTAAAAATGACTTCCAGCTCTCTCAATTCACTGCAGTCCACCTCGCAAGCTTTGCAAAATAGGAGCTCATTTCCATGCAACTCCCCGAGGAATGGTAATTAATTTTCATAATTACTTCGGGGGTCTCCACTGGGCCAAAACAATGGGGGAAAGTAGGCTATTGTGTTCCTACATGTCTGCGTTGGTGTGCGAGTCATTCTTATTTTTTGTCAAGCAAAACCGCTTCTGCTCACTTCCTTTTCCTATCAATTTTATTTCTTGCTCGCTCTCAGGCTAATAAAGCAAGTGACCTTGGGGAGTTCCCCCGACTTTGCCGCATCCCCGGCGTTTTCATTGCTCCCCATTATGGGTACAATCTGCAGGTCAAAGTTCATGACAGGGGGTCATTATGCAGTAAAAAGGGTCCAGACAGCTCACTTTAATGCTTTTTTTTTTTTGTAGAGGATCTGTGCGTCCTTACAGGGCTAATGTCTGAAAATGATACACACATTAGCCCTGTAACACTAACAGGGCTAATGTGTGTATCGTTTTCATTGATATAGACATTAGCCCTGCCATGTCTGTATCAATGAAAGCCATCCCAACCCCTTTATTAATACTGTCAGGTTCAATCAACCTAGAACATTTCATAAACAACAACGACTCTCTCCTCTAACCTATGATCCACAATTGAGTGGCGGCGAACTAATGATACATGCGGTATATCTGGTCGAGACATGTTTTTTTTTGTTTTGTTTTTATTAAATTTTCTTGAAATCTACTTGAGTGGTGGTCGGTTTACTTGGGTGGCCCGCCCAAGTATTAACATGGTGTGGGAAACACTGCATTGGTAACACTCTGCGCTGCCAAACTGGAGACATGGTCGCCACACGGGTTCGATTCACCGAGCAGAAAACGCTAAGCAAAAATTTTTATTTTTTTTTTTTAAATGCTGTTCTATAAAAGTTGTATTCATCTTTTATTTGTATGTATTTTTTTCTTCCAATTCAAAAGGTATTAAAAAAAAAAAAAAAAAAGCCTGAGCGAACGATTTAGCTAATCACTTCCTCGGACGTTGAGATATTTATTGTTCCAGATAAGACATGCCGTTGGATTTCAGATTGTGTAAATTACTAACCACCCGGAATCTGGCTGCAGCTGGCGTCGCAGAGGTGCCAAATAGGGAAAGGGGAAGCACTACTGCACTGGTACAGGTGGGGCTCCATTACACCCCCCACACACACACACACACACACTTCCAATTGAAGTGTAGAGCAACGGGGGGGAAGTGATATAATCCTCTGGACTTGGGCCAACGTTTTCCATGCACTTTGGGCATTTGGGCACTGTGCATGTCTGTGCCTTCCCTCTTTGTGTAATCGACGCAGTTGCATTGTTAGGTCATAAAAAGTGCCATGTGGTATCATTGGGGGAGATGGCGCATGACACTGGGGAGCTGCTAACCTCGGGGGATAGAGCGGAATTCCTGCACTCTTTTTTTTTTTTTTTTTTCCCTAACGCTTTCTCTTATTCACCGGCACCCGCCCACTCTCTGCACACACACATAAAAAAAAAAAAAAAACACACTCCCGCACACGACAGGTGCAGGCTTAAGTGCCGCTCTCATTCCGTCTAACGTTACTACAATATAAACTACCACCGGCGTGCGGTGCGAACATTTTAACACATGCAGAAATACATGGGAGCATTTGAGCCCAATGCCCAACAATAATGAGTTGAAAATAGAGCTGTCAAAATGAATCGATTAATCGACAAGTAATCAATTATCAAATTAATCGCTAACTATTATAATAATCGAGTAATCGTTTGTAGACTTTTTTTTTTATAGGTTTTAGGTGAACTAGTGAATGCGCACACATAACACATATTCACCCACATACAAAAAAAAGAAAAATACAAAAAATATATATATATATATAAAAAAAAAAATTAAAAAAAGGAGCGCAAAATTACCGAATGAACAATACTGAGCTCTCCAGAAAAAAAAAAAAAAAAAAGAAAACTGATTATCTTCTGTGTTTAACCAAAATAAGACATTTGCAAACATCTGTTTTTGCGTTGGAAAACAATGACCGAACCGGTAACATAGTACAATATCAATCCCCCCCTTCTTTTTTTTTTTATTACTATGCAAATACGAAGTGCGAAATAAACACTAACCACTGGTTAATAAACAGTTATCAGGAGGAAAAAAAAATTTTTTATACACTTTAATGCAAAATTTTAATAAATTCGATGAATCGACTGAATAATCGATAAGAGTAATCGATTCTAAAAATGTTAGATAGTGATAGCACTAATAAAAAATCTAATAAATAATTGACAGATTAATAAATTATTCAAATAATCCTTATTGAGCAGCTCTAAATTTAAAAATGCGTAATTAAACGTGTTCGTATCGGCCAATCGGTGTCAGAATCGGCAGCATAAAACACTGATCGGAACAGCCCTAGTTATATGCACAGAAATCCTCTCGTCGGGTTTTTTTCCCCATGTGAAAATTTTGACACATTTTTTTTTTTTTGCGATTAATTGAAAAATTGTTAGAGCGATAAATCAATTCCTGAAATAATGGTTTGTTGCAGCTGTATTTTCCTCTCTCTTGTATTATGATTGATTGCATTCTTGTTACAGCCTTTAAAAAATAATTAAAAAATTTTAATCGTTTCAAATTATTTTTAAAAATATTTTTTATAACCATTTTCCCCCTCATAATAAAACTTTTCTTCCAGAAAATACTTCTGACTAACAACTTTTTTTCTCAGTATATTACAATTTTATTTTAACATTCTGACTTTTCTTCAAAATAACGTATACTTTATACAACTTTTTTTTTTTTTTTTTACTGAAATAGAATTTACAATTGTCTTTTTCCCCCTCTTAAAATGTAGCTCCAACACGCCTTTGTTCAGAAATGTGTTTTTTTTTGATGCATATGAATACTGCAGCGTTCTTAAATAACTCCGAAAACCTAATTGAGTTTACTCTGTGGACCCCTTTCAAGCATGCCTGTTCCATTCCAGGCACATCTGTCTTTAAATCAGGCCTGCTCTCTTTGTTGTTCTATATTTGTCTCCTGCCTTTGTCTATTTTTGCCTCGTCCGTGGTTTTAAATCATTTCTCCCGAATCCCTCTCCAGCATCCTATTGTGTCTGTCTCCTTCGTTTTTGCTCTCTCCACCATTCCATACATCACTATACACCCCCTCCCCTCTCCTTCTCTCTTCCTTATATATTTTCTTTGTCCCTTTTTCCCAAACACTCGTTTCCTCCTTCCCCGCCCTCCGCTTCTCTCCTCTCGCTTCCTCCCTGGTGTATCTCGCCGATAGTCGATGCCAGACTGTAGCGAGAGCAGTGCAGACTCCAGGCACTTTCTGTTCCTGTCAGCCGTTAAGACGCACGGATGGAGTCAACGAGGACAATGTGTCTGGTCTGGTGGAGGACATGCGTGCCTGGGCTGCCACCCAGAGGCGGCGGCGGGTACTGCAGCAACGCAGGGGGGTTCGTCGAGGGGGGATGATGAAATACTGGCAGCTTTTCAGTAACGGCTGGATCCAGGTGGGCGGGGCCAGGCTGTGTGAGCTCACCGCTGCAAGCTTTGAGCATCAGCAGCTATTATGCAACAGAAAGAGGGGTGAAAGGAGGGAGGATGGGGGGGCAATAGGAACAACAGGAGGCTTAGCGGGAAACGGTGCTGGGTGCGATGATGCGCTGAATGTCTTCGACATCGCCGCCTAATACACTCCGCCTCTTTTGTCTCCAAAAGAGAGGTAGCACCTTGCTTCGGACAAAAAAAAAAAAAAATCTTTTCACTCCTCTCAATCTTCTCAAAGACAAATGGTGATGTCCTCGAGCCCAGCAGGTAAGCTTTTGCAGATAAATGGCTTTAATTAATCTGAGCATAGCTCACAGATAGGCTACGCTCGATGAAATATGATGAGAACATCCTTGTCGAAATTGATATGCAAATAGTCAACAGCGAGGCAAATGTATTCAAAATGTAGACAGTAGAGCAAACGTAAAGGGAGGGGTCGATACAACGAGCAAGGTGACCCGGGCGGAAGGGGCAAGATGAGAGCAGCTTCCCGCTCAATGTCTATTTTTAAGGAGTCAGGGAGATGATGGGAATGAGAGTCAAGGGCGAACGAGCGAGCGTCGTTGGGTGATGTTACACCACACAGAAGACAGTGAGACAGCGCGCTGGGAACAGCAGCTAATTGGCTTGCTTCTCTGTCGTACGACGGCATATTAGCGCCACGTACAAATAGATATTTTTTTTTAGAGGGTGAGGGCAATATTCTCAGAAAAAAAATAAACATACAAAGCCATGTTTGGCTTGTAGATTGCAATCAAGTTGGGGGGAAAAAAAGTGTAAATCTTCTTCTTCTACGCATTCCGTTAACTCCCTGTGGCTGCGCTACAGCGCCACTCCAGGCTTGGCATATACATTACGGCCGTTAAACGTCCTCAGCGTCTTCTTTTGGACAAGTATTGAAATGCTTCTGTGTGTACGAGATTTTTCTAGAGGAACGAAGCCGGCTTTGCTTCCGTCTGGACGGGGCCTTAGCCGGTGTGGGCGCCTTTGTTATGTGTGGAAGTTCGTGCGTCAAGTCTTTATCACCTCCAAGTCATCATCGTCACAGCCAACCAAGTCGTCATAGTCACAGCCAAGTCAAGTCACTCCACAGCATGTCAAGTCAAGGTAAATCAGGTCCTGTCTTGTCACACTCGTTCCAGTCATGGCGACCAGTCCACTCACGATCTGTCCAGTCATGGCGACCAGTCAAGTCACGTCGCGTCCAGTCATGATTGTCTGCTCACTTTTTCACTATGGCTAATAAAAGTACCACGCATTGCACTTATTTCCTGTTTCCCTGCGCATTTGGGTCCACCTTCCTTCATCCACTCACGTTCCCTCGTGACAATTTCATGGCGCAGTCTCCACTCCTTTCAATATTTGAAAAATAATAAATGGAAACGGGGGTAAGTCACATGTTCGTTTTGCACAATTTCACTAAATTTGCTTAAAGGAACTCAAAACCTGCATGGAAAGCCAGTGATTAGATTCAATTAGTAGGGTAACCCTTTCAAAATATTTAAAGGCCATGTATATGCGCAAAACCCCAAATGTATGCCGTTTTTCGAGTAAAAAATATTTTTTAGCTCTGCATAGAGCAAATAAAGCAATATTTTTTAATAGATTTTGATTAGAGCAGAGCTTTTTTTTATCTAAAAAAAAAATCAATCTAGCTATGCTTCTAGACCAGAAAACAAAGTTTACTGTTTAAGTTTACATAATGTGAATTTAAGAAATAAAAAACATTGATTCTATCAAATAAAAACAAAACCAATTTTTTTATTCATTTTATTGTCGCTTCAGTTCACTGTGAATAACCGGTAAGAAAGTTAGAAAGTTGCTCCAGCCTTGAAACGTGACATGTCTCGTCACATTTTTAGCAGGAAAACATCTGTTATGGTTCAGTCTCACCGTGAGAATGGAACTCTGTCGTAAAAAGAGGACCGCCTGTCAAAAACGTCTTCCATGTTATGTTTATTAGCGCCTTTTCACTCACTAGCCCATACACCAAAACCGTCCTGCCGCTTATAAGAGAATAAGACAAAAAAGAAGGGAGTGGCTTCAGGTAACCGGAGGGGGAAAGGACCAAGTTTAAAAACCTACCAACTTATTAGGACGAGAGAAAGTTATGATGTCACTTCATCCTGACCTCCATTTTCTATACTGCTCGTCATCATTTAGGTCCAGCTGACATTGGATGAGAGGAAAGCCAGAGCCAAGATTCAAACCACAAACCCAAGGACTGTGAGTCTAAAGGTGTAAACCACTAGGTGACCATGCTGCCGGTGTCACTTCATGTCAAATCCCAGTTTTTGGTTTGTTTCTAACCACACCTTCCCGCAGCCATCCGGCCAATCACTCGCATGGGAAAATCCCAGATGAATTTGAACCTCAAAGCGCCACCCATTAAAAGACAATCAAGGACTGTGAGGACAAAAGGCTGAAGACAAAAAAAAAAAGGGAGAAACATTTTTCTATTCACTGCCATCTCCAAGACGGTTTAGATGTCCCCAGTTTCTCGGAATTAAGCCTGACAGGCTTCCTCGAGCCCAGTGGGGTACTTATAATTTGCTGGGGGGAGTAAAGGGAGGGTGCGAGATGGGAGAACAATGGCATTGTCCTGCTTGTGCGAACGTCTGATCGGCCGCCTCTGCCAGCAGATTGTTAACAGTAATTTTCTTTATGTGGAGTAGAAGCAGGGTCAGGGTACGCGAGGTTTCCTCGACAAGGATCGCATGCCCTTATCAGTCCTTAATCAAAGGGGTTACATCACTTTGGTCACAGCGACCACCCAAAGGCCCATTTGCCAAGTGGGCGATATTACTAGCAACTGGCATCTGCATGAATCAGCTTCTTGTTTTTTTTTGCTTCTTTATACCAACACTAGTGCACTGTAAAAAAAATTATAATAATAATTTTACAGTTTTTTTCTGTAGTTTAAAAATATTTAATTTACAAAAATAAACTCTTTTTGCATGTCAAATGTAAAAAAAACAACATGAAATCACTGTAAAAAATGAAAAAAATATGAAAAACCCTAAAATGAGGAAAACAAAAATTTACTGAAAAATTAACAGGAAGAATTTGTAATTTTACCACAATTTCTTTGGTAGTGAAAATAACTACCATTTTTGTAAAGTCCTTTCGGTGGTAGCATTCGATGTGTTAACATTGATTTTGAAAGGACATGTAATATGCAGACACCATACAATACAAATCAGTGTATTTAGGCCTTCTTTTAGCGCACTTAATTGGAGATTAAAAAAAAGTTATGCTGTTGACGTCGTTGACATCACATTGTGAGTTAAGTGGGAGAGACTGATCGGGAACAACACTGGAGATTAGGGGTGTACCCCAAAATTTTTTTATTCTCATTTAGCATGATTCAGAATCAATGTTAAATGTCCTGAAATTGATTTTATTTAAGTTATTTTTTACTGTCTTGCCCTTGTTTGTGTGTGCGTCCTTATTGGGAGCGCTGTTCATGTTGTACCTGATTTGGCCACTTAGGGGCAGTGTGGTTCCGTGCGTTTTGATACACTGTTAAATTGTAGCCACATTAGAGAGTAGACGAAAAAAGTCACAATCAAGTTATTACAATCAAAGTTTTTTTTTGCAGCGTAGGAAGAGCATATGCCAGTGAGTAATGTTAACATGCATCTATATATATATATATGTTCCTGAAGGGTTTTGTATGAATAGCTGTTCTTTTGAGTGATAAAAGTGCCGCAACTAGCGCGCTAATTAGCGTTAGCGAGTCAGACTGGACTAGATCATGACGATTCTTTGCACATCTATAAATTGAAGCAGAAATCATTGTCAATCAAATCATTTTGAATCAAAAATCGTTCTGAGTAGAAAATTGATTCTGAATCGAATCGCAGACGCAAAAGATTCCCATCCCTACTGGAGATCGAGTTGAAATTCGGGAGTCTCCTGCGTGAATCGGGAAAGTTGGCAAGTATGACCTGTTGCCAAGCAAGGGTTTCACAAGATTGATTATGGCTCTTCGTGATCAATAGCAGACAAACAAGCTTGGCGTGCGGAACACAATACCTTAATCCAACATTTGGTTAAGAGCTTGCATGAAAGGAATGAGTATTGGTTCACATGGCAGATCCATAAGTGCCAGCCTGTCCACATGTGTCCATTTAAGCAGAACTCCCAAGCTTCACGCAGCACGACAGGAGTAATAAATTGAGGGATGGCGAGTTGGAGGGAGTGAAATTAAAAATTAGGCACAACTAATGCAGCGGGACAGCAGCTTTGTACTCGTCATTGTGCTGTCCCGCCCGCGTCATAGCTTCCCTCAGCCCTCGGCGCCCTTCGTTGGCGGTAATTTGCCACTGTCACATTGGGTTCATATCACAGACCACGTCATATGAAAGGACTTCCACGGTTTTCCCGCCGCTGTCCCAGGGCTCCCCGGTCAGAGGCCCCGCCGAGGAGTTCAATGGCTGAGGGTGACAGTTAACAGCTACACGTTTGAGGAGGGTGGCTTGGATGCTGCAGAGGTTCGCAAGCCAGAACCTCAAGGTACAGCAGAGATTTGGGGGGGGGGGGGGTGTATACGGCGCCGTACGGGGTCAGCGGAACATTTTTGGTGAAAGCTGTATTGTCACCAGCCATCATCTCTCATTGGCCAGATGAGAGTTGAGGACCTCGCTCTGCATTTTTCTTTTCAGCTGCTTCTCTTCCGCCCGTTTTCATGAAAGCAACCACGCTACGACCGCTCTAATGAATCACAGCGCATCCGCTTCGTTTTCATGTCCGCTCACATCACGGGCAGACGATGCGATGGGACGGACGCATTTAGACGCAACGCTTCATCCCCCTGGTGTCCCTTCGGCTTTGATCTTCCATTTTCTCCACTGCCCAAGATTGATGTTTACGTTACATTACCACTGATACACATGCCGGAGGGACCATATCGCACGCACGCACGCACACACACACACACACACACACACACACGCACACACACGCACACACACACACACACACACACACACACACACACACACACACACACACACACACACACACACACACACACACACACACACACACACACACACACACACACACACACACACACACACACACACACACACACACACACACACACACACACACACACACACACACACACACACACACCATCAATGAGTGGTGCTGACACCTCCCAGAGGGGTCCTAGCGGTGCGAGACATCCTGCTCATCAGAACGCAGGGTCATGATTAGTAGTGCACTCCGGCTATAGCACTCATGTTCACGCTGTCTCTTTGGAGGGAGATGTGGTTGTCAAGGAAGAGAGAGATTAAAGAGACAACGGTGGTGATGGAAGGAATACTAAAAAAAATATATATATACATGCAAGAGTGACAACAAGAGACAAAGGCAAGAACAGAATACCATGTTTACACTAAATGATTGCCTGATCTGGTTTGGGTCTCCAGCACAGGGGGCCTGGAATGGAAAAAATCTACACACCCCTGATCAAATAGGTTTTGTGATATACAGTATATGTAAAAAAAAATTAAAATTATTATTATTATTTTTTAAATAAGACCAACCTAAATCATTTAAAAACAATTCATTTACAACTAATGTAACTAGGAGTGTGGTTCTTTCAAGACTTAACAAATCCCATTCAAACGCATGGAAACACACAACATTTAACTCATTTGCTCCCAAAAACATATAAACATGTGCTATTTTAAATATTGTCATGGTCCCAAAAACGTATTTATACGTTTTTAATGTGTTTTTAATGCTAGAGTATACAGAAGGCTTTGATGCAGCCTCTGATCCAAAGAGAACGCTTAAAGCAATGGTAGTTATTACAAAAACGGCCAGCAGGTGGCAGCAGAGTATAAGAGATCAACCAGGGCCATGTTGCAAAAAGCTTTTTTCCCCACTGTTTCAACAAGTTTGTGAATAATGATGAAACTTAGCTATATTCTAATGCTAATTGCTGCAAAACGGAAACAGATAGAAATATACTTTTATTACTGATGAAAGAAGAGACTCGAATCTTTCTTTTGGTAAGTTCCATGTTTTTATAGCAATAAAACGCAATGTTCTGTGGGCCTTGCAGAACAGCCGGGAGCGAACGGGGTTGCTTCAGTGAAACTGGCTGGGAGTGAATGAGTTAAAGTGCCTGTGATTTACCCTAATAAAAGTTATGACGTTTTAGTAGGCTTTTTTTTTTTCACAGACCTGAACAATCTTAAACATGTCCATCTGATTTGAAAATCCTGTCATGTCAGCCAATCCTTTTCCACTCTAATCTTGTAGAGAAACAAGGGATAGAACTACATTTTCGTGCGCACCTAAAACAATTCTTGTTTTAAATAATTTACAGAATAAGGTCACATCTTTCTGAATGTTCATTGCTCTTCTTCAGCTCTTCCTCAGACTGCAAACTAGTCGAGACCGATTCAACAGTGCCTCTACTGGTTGCACCCAAGTAGCGCTTTCCATTTTGCTTCAGCTGCCTCGAGACCCCATTAATCAGTTTCCCACAATCCATTGTCTGCGTAGATTTGTGGCATTTGTGCTTAGTCCTGCAAAGCAACAAAAGAAACAATTTTGCCTTGTGCCTAGAGAATTTAGCAGTGAAGGAATTTATTAAGAAATTGTGTGTTTTGTTTTTTTTCCCATTCCCATTATTGATAAATCCAAAACCATGAAAAATAGTGAAACCCAAATATTTAAGTATACCACACTATTGTTGAATTTTGGTCAAGCGATGGACAAAGGAAGTCGATCCACTACCTACTGTATGTAGGGTATTGCTGCAAAATAAGATGTCTGGTCTCCCCTCCCCTCACAGAGCGCAAGCTATTACAGTAATGTGTGCAACTGCCCGAGTGACGTCATGTTTCTGTAGCATTACCACATCGACTGATGTATGGAACAAAGAGAAGGATGAGGAGAAGAGGAATTGATGGTAGTCTCTTCCCTTCAGCCCCTCCCCCAGCTGACTGATTTGTTACATGCAGGTGTTAGTATCACATCAGATATTAGATAACAGTCGCAGCCAGTCCCCCCCCCTTGCCACACACATTCAATTTCCCTCCACGGTCCAATTGAGAGAGACAATAAAACGCTTATTGTGCATGTTTGGTGGCTCCTCCCCAAGACATGATTAGGATAATCAACAACAGTGATAATTAACTGCAACCGTAATTGGCCTGGCGATCACTATCGTGCTCTGGCCGGATGCACAACAATGCAACCACTTACTATACAATTTGCAGGCAGTCTAGTGCTTGTGGAGCCTTTTGTGCTAATAACATGACTATTAAGACACTCATATTCAAGAGCTACATTAACGCTACACAGTCAGGAACACACCGTTTTTGTTGAACGGCCAAAGAGAAAGTGCCTGGGTCAAGGGCACACTAATGGTACGCGCCAAAACATGCATATATAAACACACTAAAATGGTGACTCATACCTAGATGCCACTAAGCATTAAGTACACTAATTCTTAAAATATGCAGCTTCACATCCAGCAAGGACATTCTACAGAAGACAGCAAAGATCGAATCAAGTCTTGTGCAATTCTCAAAAAGTCATGACCTTTAAAGTCTGAAGTCATTTTGTCTTGGGCAAGTCAAGTCCTGCCCTAGGAGCACAAACCTCCACCAAGGCTTCAAACATCCCAGATTTCACATGCTTTAGTCTAGATTCTAAATACTAAAATAACAAATCATCCTCGATCAACTATAAGTACAATTCATGATCAACTAACCCATTGTCCGTGCTGTTATATTTTAACTCATTCACACCCAGCCATTTTCACTGAAGCAACCCCCTTCGCTCTCGATTTTGACAGATTTTGCAAAGCCCACAGATAGTGTTCTATTGCTATAAAAACATGGAACCTACCAAAATAAACTTAGTCACTTCTTTCATCAGGAAAAAAAAAATATTTCTGTTTTGCAGCAATTGGCATTAGTATATAGCTAAGTTTCATCATTATTCACAAATCTGTTTAGAACTGTGGGTAAATGAGCTTTTTTCAAAATGGCCCTGGTTGATCCATTTTGCTCTGCTGCCACCTGCTGGCCGTTTTGGTAATAACTATCATTTCTTCAACCGTTTTCTGCAGTTACGAGGCTGCATCAAAGCCTTCTGTATGCTCTAGCATAAAAATACGTCTTTGGGACACTTAAAACATTTGAAATAGAACATATTTATACGTTTTTGGGAGAAAATTAGTTAATAGGATGGGAGAAAGGGCAGACCAACTCAACTCTCAACTTATGATCGACGATGTTAGGTTTACTTCTTGGGACAGCAAACTAGTGGAGATCAATTATTATATCATGACCATCCAAAAAAAAAATATATATATATTACTGTAAGATTCCAAACATGATTAAAGAGCTTTACCATGTTAAATTGCAATCTGATAGGAGATGTGGATGAAACTTGGTTGGTTGATAAAATCAGATTTTTCAATCACCAATAGCCCTACCAGCCCCCACCTTCAATCTATAGTGGAATATCATAACATATCGCAAACAAATGGGAAAAAATGACTGATGTGAGGCTTTGGAATTGATGGGATTGAAACGATTACCGTACATCCAAACAAAGCCTTCCTTGCATGTGCACCACAAAGGCCTCTGTTGGTAGCTGAAACACAAGCTACTTGACTGAAGCATATCACTAATGTTTCCAGCGCACAAAGACAGAGAGCCCCTTTATTTTCCCCAGCCATGAAACTGGGGGGGCCTCTTGAGCGTGACCACCCCCAAAGACGGCCCGCTGTCGGCGTTGACACTGTGAGAGGCGCGCAGGAATTTACCTCGGCGGCGGAAACGGGCTCTCCTCAGACAGACCTTCCTAACTACGCAGAGGACTCGCACACACAAGCACACGCATTCAGACCTTGGCGGTGAACCCTGCCAAAGCACGCCGCCCCTTAACCTTCCTTGGGGGAATTGAAGAAAAATGCAAGCTTTTACTCACCTTTTGATCCATTGCATGATCTTAGGTTGCCTTGCACGGGGGCAGACTTGGTAATTTGAGTATTTTAGAGAGTGCAATGAATTATTTATGTACAGTACTGTGTAAGATGTTTTTATTGCTTATATATGCTAGTGTCTAACTCTATAGTCCAAACATGCTAACAGGCTACTTCCTGGTTCATAGAGTAAGAAGGAGTGTTGATGGTTCCATTGATGCCATTGTGAAGTGTTTCACAACCTTTACTAAGTTTTGCCCAAAACCAATTTGGTAGTCTTTTTCAAAATTCTGCTAACTGTAGCCTCCTGACTACTTACTGCTTTACTATGCTAACCACTATGCTAAAATGACTGCTGTGAAGAGTCATTCAAACAACAAAGCAAGTGGTTTTGCATGTGAACTTATTTTCCCAGGGGCATTAGAGGTGGACCAGGAGACGTGGATTGCTCGGGCAAGAAGAATTTGAAAGTGAAACCGAGCAAGTAATTGTAGAATCTAGCAGGTATGCTATGGCGTCCAAAGACTGGGTTAGAAGCTGGGGCATGCCTGTTTTAGATGGGATAGCCCCCTTCATAAAGAATTCAACCACATTTTGCCTGCTTGGCCTTTTTCAAACCATTTTTCCTTCGACATTAAAACAAACAAATGTGTAAGTTTAAGATCTCAGGTATTTTTAAATTTGGGGGTAAAATATTTACTGTAGAAAGCTATAGAGAGCTATGGTGTTTACTTGTTTATGTTTCCATTTAACTTTTTAAGACTGATACTACTAATACTAATAACCTTGGGAGCTCCCTGAACATTTTGGTAGAAATTTAAAAGGATGTCTATTGTCTCAGACTAAAAAAAAACTTCTACATTTTGAAGTCTGAAAAATTGCTCAATAAACATGCTTTAAGACATTACAACAGTCAAGAATATCATTTGCATTTAAAAAAAAAAAATAAAAAATACCAATACCAACACCCCCCCCCTTCTTTTCTTTTTTTACTGAAAATGAATATCGGTCTCCTTGACTACTAATAATCGGCATATCGGCCATATGCGTCTATCTCTATTTCTTGCTGCCATCAGTCTGCTCGTGAATACAATTGGTCATCCCAACTTGGGCCAAGACTGTAGCGGAAATGCGGTATTTGTAAGCGCACCTGAGGCATAGCCTCCGATCTGGATAAAACAAGAAGTATGCTTGAGATAAAAATGTGATGAAAACAACATAAATCGAGGCTTTACTTTGTAGGAATTTCCGGAGTGCACCTTGGACCTATTTTACATTGACCCACCTATCAGCTTTCAGAATAATCGCTTAACACGTCCTATTATTGCATGTATGATCTGCACATGTGCCCGTGTGTCACAGAACATGTGTTTCTGATGAGTCAATATTGATGTGCATTTTAAATAAAGATAATGGGAAGCAGAGCAACAAGGAGGTGGCGTATGCTATGCCTAGGTAAAGGTAGAGACAGGGTGGTGGAGCACTTGGGGGGTGCTACATTCCTGAGGCCTGATGTAGGTGGCAAATTAAAAATATTCCCGGCTGCTTGGAGGGGGTCCAGTTTGGCGGATACACAGCGCTTAGTCAGGAGGCAGGGCTGCTGATCCAGTAAGCGCTCACTCATGGCCAATTATACTTCTTGTGATGTGTGTTTGGACCCCCCCCCCCCCTCCCCCTACGCACCACCTTCCACCTCCCGCCGCCACTTTTTTACCCCTCTAGCGACATCGACTAGAGAGAAAGCGCTGTCAAAGCGCCGACGATCAAACCTCCAATCAAACGGCGGCTTGTCACACAGCCAGGTAATGATTAATGGCTGATATTCCTGACCCGAAGAAGAAACGGGATCGGCAAGGCCGCTACAGATGGGAGTTTTCAACTCATTACAAAAGCACTGTAACATGTGTTGAGGGGAGCGGCCGTCCTCCCCTGCGAACAATGTGAAAGAGATGAAAGCTTCACAGAAGGAGCTCGTCAAGGCTGTCTTTGCTCCCGGCCATATTAACAAATTAGATACAAGGGTGCATGCTATTCACCTGTGTCTCATTCTCGCATACTCGAGAGCAGAAGAGCTTCCTTCTGCTCTTTTTTTTTTCCCTCTTAGCGCCCCACCACACACACATTAACAGAGAAATTCTCGCCGCTGGCGTCTGACCGAGCTCTGCGGTGGAAAGCAAACAGGCGAGTGTTGTGACTGGATATGATCCTTGTTTCCGAGAGGAGCGCTGCCAAAAGGTGGATTGATGGCTCTCACCCACAGGAAAATGTTTACAGGAAAATCGTCCATCTTGGAATTCTTTTATTTTTTGTTTTGGGACAGTGGTACCTTGACGCATGAATGCACCAACTTACAAACTTTTCAAGTAGCAAGCCGTCACTTGGTCGATTTTTTTTGTTTCAGCAATGAAGAAGCTGCAACTATAATGATACTCAATGGATTATTAATGAAATAATTAATTCTTTGATTGTTAATAAGTCCGGCGATTTTGCCGAACTGATCACATTTCTAAACAACAAGAAACAAAATGGTGCGCAAGATTGGGCTGCTCAATATCAAAAAATATTATGTCTAAATCCACACTTCTTAAAATGTATTTGCATCTAGCACTAATGCAAAAATTAAGTTTGAAAGAAATTATCTACCAATTATTGTCTTCTTTATTAACTCATTCACTCCCAGCCATTTTCACTAAAGCAACCCCCTTCGCTCCCGGCTACTTTACTGGATTTTAAATGGTTTTGCAAGGCCAACAGAATATTTTGTTATATTGTTTTAAAAACATGGAACCTACCAAAAGAAAGATTAGAGCCTCTTCTTTCATCAGGAAAGTATATTTGTATCTGTTTCTGTTTTGCAGTAATTAGCATTATAATATAGCTAAGTTTCATCATTATTCACAAACCTGTTGAAAACACTGGGAAAAGAGCTATTGCAACATGGCCCTGGCTGATCTCTTATACTCTGCTGCCACCTCTGGACGTCTATCATTTCTTTAAGCGCCGTCTTCAGGTCAGAGGCTGCAGCAAAGCCTTCTGTATGCTGTAGCATGAAAATTAAAAAAACATATAAATACGTTTTTGGAAGTGATGGACAAAGTATTAAAAAACGTACGGTTCTACGTTTTTTTTAATAACTTTGTTAATGAGCTAACCAGGGGAGAAGGTTCAACCCTAACTAAAACGAGAAAAAAAAAATTCTTATACACACTTTTATCCGGATTCTAAAATCAATGCTTTCTTCCTTAGCCCATGTGTGATCCTTTTGAGAAAATAACTTGCTAAATCAGGACAAAAAGCCATTTAAAAAGAAATTTCATTCAAATGTGATACTAGACTTCTACTTAAAATCAATTATTAACCACCAAATGGCTCATTTAATTCTTATCTTTTTAACCTTATAACAAAAGGTGGTCAAAAGAGCTCAGTACAATGAATGGCTTCAATTAATGTGGCATGCTATAATTTTAACACACAACCCTTTCAGGTATAAGCCATAAACGCACAATTGAGACATAAAGTGAGCGTTCCTTTGTTCTTACAATGAATCCATACTAATTAAAAAGCTTCTTTAATTATTTATTTCACGGTCGAAAAAAGGCCAGTTGCTTCTGAAGCGGTTCAATTGGAAAGAAAGTCAAACGTTGACAAAAGAATCACAACGGGAAGTAAATAGAAATAAACAAAGGATGTTGAAGAATTTAATAAAAGCTATAGTGGACAGACTGGTCAAGGGTTTCTGTTATTCAATATTTCACGCGGCCAACAATATTTGTGATTAATCAAATATTGTGTTTTTCTCATGCCTCAGCAGTATTATGGTTGCTTCCGTTTGCAGATTTTGACAGGATATTGACAAGGAAAGAAGGGCAGAAAATGAGTGAAGAGGAGACGAGCCGCCGAAAAGCCCCCCAAAAAAAAAACAACAGAATGCCGAGGCAGGAAGACGCAAAGACGGGGAAGCGGTGACAGTGATCGAGAGGACTCCTGGGACGGCAGCAGAGGCGAGTCCATCGATCCAGGACAGCAAGCCGGCTCACATTTCACCTCCTCAGCAGGAACGCAAGCGCCCTACCATGGAAGTCTGGACAGGGTCACCTCCACCGAAAACAAATGCGATTGTCTGCAGTATCACGTCTTATTTATTCGCGCGTATGTGTAGACCACCTTTTTCGGATCTTGAGATCATGTATCTTCGCGGTCAAGCGGAAAACTCTCTCTTTTCCCCCCCTCACAAATCGATACTATTGGTCTGCTCCCTCATTGTTATTTTTAATGCATAATTAACAACTGAAAGCCTTGAAAATAGCTTGAGAACAAACCGATTATCTCTCTAGAAACACTCAAATAGATGAGAAGACTTAGTGAAACTTGAAAATGAAAACTTTGGAGTTTTTGTTTAGTTTTTTACAATAATGAATGAAAATAGGTTATATACGTTAGAAGACTGTTTTGTCAGACTGACATTCCAAGCAGTAAGACATCATACTTGTCTGCAATTTTTATCAGAGGATAGAAACACAGTGGAATTTCCATTTATGACAGTGTTTGTGGAATATGAATTAAGCAGCAAAAGTCAGCCATTTTCACTCATCTTAGACGGCGGCCATTTTGTCACTTGGTGTCGACACAAAATGATTGCTTAAGTAATGACCAATCATAGCTCAGCTTGCAAACATCACATGACCAAACTCAAATAACTCGTGAGCCGTGATTGGTCGTTACCTGGGCAACTGTGATGTCATTTTTCAGTCGACAGCAAGTGTCAAAATGGCCGCCCCCTGTTGAAAACACTGGGAAAAAGTTTGTTGCAACATCTCTTATACATATCTGAGCTCTTATACTCTGCTGCCACCTGCTGGTCATTTTTTGTCATAACTACCATTGCTTTAAGCGACCTCATGTTAGAAGCTGCATCAAAGCCTTCTGTATGCTCTAGCATAAATAAAAAAACATTAAAACAAAAAAAAAAAAACAATGTATAAATACATTTTTGGGACCATGGGACAATCTGAGCTATACCATTTTTAACTACCCTTAGCTAATCTGCTATGAATTGTATTCCAGCCATTACACATCATCATGAGCACACTGTGGAACGTGTGTCCAAGATCATCCCGAGTCACATGCCACCTTCCTCAGAGGCCTGAATGAACCGCACGCATCCCTGAGGGGGTTGGGCCCTTTTGGTGGGGGGGGGGGGGGGGTGCCGCGTCGTGCCTCTCAAAGCCGGCCACTGTCACCAGAGAGGACTGAACCATGTGACAGACGAGCGAACATGTGGCATCTCGCCGACCCCTGACCTAGAAACCTTCCTACCCACCACCCCACCCCATCAGGCCCCTGCTATGGCTGCTGCTGTGGTCAATCACATCAGAGGAGGTCACACGGGGGTCACATTAGAGACAGGTGAACTTTGGCCTCCGTGTGCTCGCCTTAGGTTGCGGTATTTGGACAGCGTGTGTAAGACCATTGATAAGATTGAGCCTTATGGAGGAGATGACAGATAAGACAAGAGTTGGTCAAGAACATGGAGGAAAAAAGGACCACACAGACATGGGATGAGATATGTTGAAAAGTCCAATCACTCCCATTGGTTTGGTCTCTTATTGCATGGATAATGATTGCGCTTATCCACACACACATGTTTACATTGGCTCTGCCTCATTTCCTGCTGAGCACTTAAGTGTCTCATTTTCTCCACCTTGAAATTGTGATTTATCAGGGGAAGAGCCCTCGGAGATGTCAAATAAAAATCTATTCTGAATACAGTGTCAAGCGCTACAGCTAAGGGTATGAAAATACAGCCAAAGTCACCACAAGTGGGAAATAAACACCTTGGAATTCTGGACTTGGACCAAAAACTTCTCAGTGCCACTTGGCTTTATGTGCCACCTGATGAACATGACCACCCAGCGGGTCGCAGCGAGCCCCTTCAGCGGCATTAGCGTGCTCCGATACCTCGTGAGTGCCATGACCAACAGGCGGAGGATTTAACTGAAGCTAACCAGAATGTTGTGCCCTTTGGGAAGAGGAAATACTCTTCCCTGCAAATATGTTCTTTCTTGTTCTTTGAATACCTAGCAGTCCTACTTTTTGCTTTTTTTTTCTCTCGACCTTAAGAGCATTAATATTTATATCTGATATAATTTCTTGATAGAATAACCCTGAAAAAGAGAAATTGCCCTTATACGTACGTCAATTTTTATGACATCACAATGCTGTAAGGGTGACATGATCTGCGTCATGTTTTCGGTTTCTGTGAGGGTTGGGGGTTTGCAGCTTCTAACATGAAGAGGTCGCTTAAAGCAATTGTAGTTATTACAAAAATCGACCAGCAGGTGGCAGCAGAGTATAAGAGAGCAGAGATGTATAAGAGATGTTGCAACAAACTCTTTTTCCCAGTGTTTTCAACACGGGGCGGCCATTTTGACACTTGCTGTCGACGGAAAAATGACATCACAGTTGTTTTTTGTTATGGGTGTTCTCATTTTTGTCAGTGGTTGGTGTTTTTTGTCTTGTGTTCCTGGTTTCTTCCCGTGTCTCGTTATGTCTAACCACGTCCATCTGTGTGTGTCTTCCCTTCCCCAGGTGTGTCTCATTGTCGGTGTATTTAGTCTGTTGTGTTTGTCCAGTCGTTGTGGGTGCCTATGTTATGTGTGGAAGTTTGCGCGTCAAGTCTTCGTCACAGCAAAGTAGCCATTGTCACTGCCAAGTCGTCCTCGTCACTGCCAAGTCGTCCTCGTCACTGCCAAGTCAGAGCCACTCCACACCAAGTCAAGTCAAGGCAAATCAGGTTCAGTCTCGTCACGTCCTGTCCAGTCATGGCGATCAGCACCGTCACATCCTGTCCAGCCATGGCGACCAGTCCGGTCAAGTCTGCTCACCTTTTCCCTATGGTTCAATGCACTTGATTCCTGTCCTTCCGTCTTATTCTCTTGCATTTGGGTCCGCCATCCCCCCCATCTAATTTCACATGACAATCTGTATTTGCGGTTTGAGACAGAGGGACTCCTTTTCCAATGTCAAGCTTGATAAAATTCCCCAGAAAATGCCAAAAACTCTCATATCCTCATTGAGCGTTGAGACAAAAAGCTGAACGAAAGGCCCAAGTTCCTGACAAGGATGACATTTCATCACTTGTGTTTAGACTGCATCAGAATTCACCTCCTACAGTGCAGACCCTGAACTTCGGAACTGACACTAGCTGTAAAAACACAGAGTGCTGACAAACCCTCACAGACGTTTCGTCCCCGGGATCGGGCTCACAGCTCCAGGGACAAACGTACAGCAGTGCTAAACCAACACCGCGCTGGTCGCGGGTCAGCTATTAAACACAAGAGGAAGGCAGTCGGATTTCAGCATGCGTCAGACGCTGTTAATTGGCAGTTTATTTATGTTCAGGGCTCGACGACTCACATGTAAGGCTAAACGTACATTTACACAGCGCATACTTTTAGCTACAACTGACATCGTATTTAATTCTCTGTGGGTGTTAAGTGCCTTTTCTTTGTAACAACGATGTCCAGGGATGTCTGGGAATGTGGCAAAGCACAAATACAGTCAAACCCCATCTATTTGCAAATTCATCAATTCATGTGTTTTTTTGGTGGAACTTGTCTTCAGCCATTTGATGGAAAATTCTGATATTTGTGTTTTTTTGTGATTTCTATAACGCTCTAAAATGCGGAGGTTTAGCCTAGGTTAATGTAGGTTACAGAGTCTTCGAAAAATGCAGAGATGGGCCCGTCAATGAATTTTGAGCGTCCATCATTCGATCATAGTCAGAGTCGGACATCCTTCCATAAGAGTCAATCCGTCAATATTTCAAGCCGAATCATCAAATCCATCATTCATCAATTGCTCAGCAAAATTAGCTTTCGTCAATATTTCCGTCATTCGCAGTGGGCACCCATCAATCCTTCACCAAAATGGGACTTCCATTGACGGATTAACAATTACATTGACGGACGAAAACCCACTTCCGTCAGTACTAAATTTGTCCATTTTTCGAAGCTTCCTGACAATCGTAAATCGTCAACAAAATGGTCGCCCCTTATTGATGGAATGCCCACCTCTGGAACCATGCATGTATTTATATTTCAAACTACTAATATGGAGGTACAGTGAGTTAGAAGTACCCCAACTTGCAAGTTTTTCGAGTTACAACCATTGCAACATAAAATTTGAGTGATTCCCCATGAATACGCAGGGTTTAATGTATGCAAAAGCTCACAGGAAATACTGGTTTTACACTTCTGGTCTGTTATGAGCCTTCAAATGTCTTACATCATCTGTCTACAGTTGACTCTGCCTTTCATCCCTTTTTGACCATCTGGCTAACGTAATAGCTGCTGGCTAAGGTCAAGGCAGAGGCGATTCATTGTGACTTTTGCACTTATCTGTAATGTAACACACTTTGCGAGACTGATCAGTTTGGGGCTGGTGGGAGTGTTCATGGAAATGTTGCTATATTTGTCTTTCTATTTGTATGTGCGAATTCTAAGAGTGACACAAACGGGGCGAGGTGTGATATGCTGACATCGCAGCCCCCATCCCCCCCCCGGTGCCCTTGAAATGTCGGGCGGATGAAGGGGTGCGAGTGTTTGAGTGCTCAATGAAAGGATAAGTGCGTGGCCTGACTCTGGGAACTATTACACCCGGAACCCTTGACACACTGTGTGAGCAACACAATGTAAGCAGAAGCCTATAAAAAGCCTGGTTGGAATGGAAGCGAAGGGGCTGCCCTTCTTGTAGTGAGCTGCGATAGCCGCAGCGAGATAATGATGAAACGATTCCCGTTGGGCAGGAGACATGGAGGGAGTGGCGGGGAGGAATTGAATCAGGCCTGTGGAACAGTGTGCTGCTAATAATAGCAGCTGGAATTGTGTTATTCCCAACACTTGGCTGAGAGGGACCATCTTCACACTTTTCTACATGAGGGATACGTCTGTGTAGAATCTCAAGTCACCCGGGACATAACACAAATTTAATCAAAGGCACATGGACTTCTTCAAATGTCCGTTCCTGGTTGACGTCTGTGCTGGTAATGAGCTCCATTTTGCATCTGTTGCTTCGGGATACAATTATGGTGGTCCTCGGTTTACGACGGATTTCTGTTCCTAGGGCAGCGACGTAACTCAAACTTTTATATACTGTCGAAGAAATCATCGTACTGTGAACATGTCACCAAAGTATGTCTAAGTTCTGTATTCTAGAGCACTAGCTCTACCAATGTTGATTTGCAGTCCTCTAGATCAGCGGTCAGGTGTGTCACTCAACATGCAGACTTTGTGGCTAACGGATTAGCTAGTAAACAGCCAGCCAACTCTACCTTCCAAGTCCACATCACTCACCTCGGCAGACTTTCGCCTTTTAAAGCCATGACCATTCAAAGTCACAGATACTACAATAGAACACGAGAATGGCCACCCCAATTGTACAAGACTAATACTTGCATCGCCACTTGTATGTGCTATTGTGTTTATACTGAAAAATATTTTTTAATACAATTAGTGCTGTCCCTATCGAATATTTTTAGAATCGATTAATCTGTCGATTATTCAATCACTTACGATCGATTAATCTGATTCATTTTAATTTGTCATTAAAGTGCATTACAAAAGCATTTTTCCCTCATTACTTTTTATTAACCAGTAATTGGTGGTTATTATATACTTTGTATTCATATAGTGACATTTAAAAAAGGAGGGTGGGGGGATGGATGTTTGATCATTGTTTTCCAAAGTAAAAACAGATGTTTGCAAATGTCTTATTTTGATTCAACACAGAAGATAATCAGTCTTCTTTCATGAAGGACTACAGAAATCAGTGAACAATTACTGTTGGTATGCTGAAATCAGAGGATTTACACAATTTTAAATTAAAAACAGCTCCAAAATGTGGATTCATTTGATAATCAATTACTTGTCGATTAATTTTCACAGCTCTAAATACAATTATTCAAATTATCGGTGGTATAATTGATAGCATACTCAACTTAAACATATTTGATAGCTGCCTGCAGCCCTAGTCAAATTCTACACAAGACAAAAATCTCCAATTATTATGCCCTAATCGTATAATTGGCCGTGTATTGATCTCCGTAAATTTGCACACGCCACAGAAACCAACGCAATCAAAAATCAAAGCGAACGCAGAGTACGTGCATGTGCATTCATGTGCTGTACAAATGTGTGAGTTGAGGAAGTCAAAGTTAAATGGAAGCAGAGTTGGGTGGAAACCACTTTTCTCTCCGCAAAAGCGAGCGGCGCGGTGCGCGCCTCTGATGTGCCCTACCGGAGAGGAAAGAGCCTCTTTCAATGCGGCGTAAGCAGGCACTGCCTCTTCTCCTTACAGCCGCCCCTCATTCCCGAAGAGCATCTGAAGCCCATTCCCTGCCTTCTCCTCCCCTCTTCGCCATCACCCGCAAATATAACAGCGCCCCTTCTCCTTCTTCTGCTGCTGCTGCTGCTGCTCCTAATTGTGCCCAGCCGTCAGCGAGACGGAAGAGGTGAGGAGCCGGGAAGAGGGTAACGCGAGGAAAAGGGGGAAGAAGAAAGGGAGGAATGAAAGATGTGTTTGTTCAGTAGCGCACACTGACACATTCCTCTTATCTCCTGCCCAGACTAACCATATGCCCTTGGCCAGTGAGAGGGGAGAAAGATGAGCTGCAAGTTTGTGTGAGTGTGTCAAGTATATGCCGCACTTTCTCTAAGTGGCCGGAACAAAAAAAGCTTCTTTTTTTTTATTGCACCTTCAATTGTCAGATTAAAATGCTGTAAGCACACAATTTCTTGGCAGAGGGCTTTTGAACCATGAGTGTAGTATAACTTATTTGCAAGTTGAAGGACATCAAATCGAAGACTTTGAGAGTTTTTTAAGGCCACTTAAGTAGCTCAATCACTAAACACGACCACTGGTGGGCAATATTGGCTAGTTTAAGACATGTTGCCATGTTTGTTGTACAGTGAAACCTCGATTTAACAAACTAATTGGAATTGATTGTCCGTTACATCAAAGTACTTTTTTGGGACCTAAAAACACCCAGTACACAACAAAATTATATATATATATATATATATTTTATTTTTTTATTTTTTTGTTATTATTTTTTTACCAAATACCAAAATAGCATGGTTGAGAGACGTATACGCTACTTGCTTCTGTAAAAACAGCAGCCAGATATATAAATGGGTCGATAAGATATGCTCCTTTGAGATACGTGCTTGACAAATGCTAAGCTAACTAGAGGCGGCAAATCCAGGTCGAGAAAGTAAATACCCTGCCACAGTTTGGCTTTAGCCCCATGTGCTAGCTAGCTAGCTCCCTAGCTAGCTCTCATGGTTCTTGTTTACCTTTTAGAGACTAGCTGGCTAGCATCAGGGGCTAAAGCCAAACTGTGGCAGGTATTTTAATTTTCTGGACCTGGATTAGCCACCTCTGGAGCTAACGTCTATGCTCCATTACATTTGAAGGGACTCTCTCCCCTGCTAACATGGCCGCCATGTCTGTCCATACATTGTTTTAATGGGAAAGTAAATACCAATCTGACATGCTACTTTGAGCTATGTGCCTATGATGGATGCTAAGCTAACATCTATGCTACATTGAAAGGACTCTCTCTCTCTCCCCTGTTAACATGGCCTCCATGTCTGTCCATACATTGTTTTGATGGGAAAGTCACCCCATAATGTTGCCACATTATGTTTAATGTGTCTCAAAAGGCATTCAACACAATAAAAGTGGCGAAACTCTTCTCCTTGTCAGGTCATGTTTGTGGGGGCTTTAAAATTATAAATCAGTGTGTGTGTTTAATTTTCATTCAAGGTCAGCCAGTGAAGACACATTAAATATGATCATTCAATAAACAGAACAGACTCTGAATGGACACATGGTGTGGCACCAGCTTTTGGACCAAACGGACCATGACCCCGCTCCCCTACGGCGCCCCCGTCGCCTGTTGACCACACACGCTAACCGGCGTGCCGCGATGAACCTGGCACGACGCGCACCAACGCCGCATGATGTTGAGACGCCATCAATAGTCTCAGACAGTCCAGCAGCAGGAGCCATCAGGCCTGGCTGCATGGACGATAAAAAAAGAAAAAGAAAGAGAAAGCAGGAGAGAAAAAAAAAAGTTGATTATAGAGCGATATTCACTCTGTCAAACAGAGCTTTGATTGCTACTGTATTTAGGGAAACGTTGTGTTTAGTTAGTTTTACGTTACCAGCCGTGAGCTAAGCGGAGGTTTGATTTGTGTGGCTGAATAGTGACTTGAATGTACACAGTGGTATCCTGAAAAAGTGACCAGAGGGCCAATGTGCGAGTGACTGGTCCCACATGTTCAACTCCCACTGAACCGGGCGTCCGATCGGCATGTTTATTGACTAGAAACCGACACCTTTAAGGGCTTCATTCATGCTAACGCGCGAAGCGGATTCAATAGCTCGTGTGGCATCACTATTTCGCTCATACTTGCCCTGGGTGATTTTTATATGCTTTTTCATTGCACTTTCCTTCACAGGAGTCATCCTGTTTTTCTCTTCAAGGAAAAACTCATTTCTACTGCACTGAAAGACTTGGTAGTCTCTCCGTACAAACAATGAAACAGTTGCTCCTCTGTTTGTGTCCAGCAAGCTTTATAGTTTAGTCACTTTCTAATTGGTTATGTCTCCGTTTAACGCAAATTTTACAGACGCAAACCACAGGATTATCATTCATCTTTTAGAAACACCCAATAATCTTGGATTTGCTGACTTTGACTTGAATGTGGAAAATCAAATGTTCAAATTTGGTCATCGGGACACACGTGAATGCAGGATGTAGTCAAAAAGCAGCGCAACAATGTTGACGAGCAAGTTCTTAAAAAGCACATTCAGTACCAAGGAAATGCAATGCTGCCGAGTGACATGGAACAGGATTTATTACGAGTTGTGTACTGAATAAAGTTTTATTCGAACTGGCAACGTTGGCAATTCCAATAGTATTTTCTTGTAAACGTATGGGCAAAAGAGATATTAAGATAATCTATTCATGGTTTTATGAATCCATAGTAGGGCTGCACAATATTTATAAAAAAATATCGATATCGGCCGACGTAATATGCATATGGCAAAAATATGCGATAAGTTTCATATGGAATTTTATGCCGCCATTCAATAGTTGAACATTATTGAGAGATAATTACGATTAACTAAGAATACACTGAGTTTGCCGCATGAAAAAATTTCATTCTTTCATTGTATAATAAAAATTTCATTTCTTTAGGGACATGTTAAATATCGCAATATTATCGATATTAGAGGTGGGAATCTTTGACTGTCTCACGATTCGATTGGATTCCGATTTTTTAACCTGCAATTCCATTCAAAATTGATTTTCGATTCAGAACAATTTTTGATTCAAAATGATTTGATTGACTATGATTTCTGCTTCAATTTATAGATGAAGAATTATCATTATCTATTGCAGTCTGATTCTCTAATGCTAATTAGTGCGCTACTCACAGCACTTTTATCACTCAAAAGAACGCCTATTCATACAAAATGCTTAAGGAATGTATACAGAAAAGCATCTTAACATTACTCACCAGCATATACACTTCCTACGCTGCAAAAAAGCAACTTCTATTGGCATAACTTGATCGGGACTTTTTTTCCCTTCTACTCTCTACAACTTAACAGTGTATCAGAACGCGCGGAACCACACTGCCCCCAAGTGGTCAAGTCGGGTACAACCTGAACAGCGCGCCAAAGAAAAGGCACACACAAACAAGGGCAAGACGGTATAAAATTATTTAAATAAAATAGATTTTGGACATTTAAAATCAATTCTGAATCGTACTAAATCATCATTATCAGAACCGATTTTTTTGGTACAACCCTAATCGATATATCGCTATATTCAGCAACTATATCGCATATGGCATGATTTTCCAGTATCTTGCAGCTCTAATCGATAGGCTCGAAATGGAAAATCGATTCGATATATCAAGTATTCTTTTTTTTTTTTCTTTTTTTAACCCATCCCGGACATTTGGTGCTGACGGACGGCCTGTCAACAACAAGTGTCCATACAGTAAACACAGAAGTTGCAGTAGTATCGGTTGTGGGTGTCGCAAATATTAGTATATTAAAACTATTCATTATAGTTTTGGGGCCGAAATTTTTCTGTCGACAAATTTTTGTGGTCGACTTAGCTGTAGATCCTCGGTTCCACTTCAACTGAAAATTCCAGGAAAGCATACCACTACTCGGAAGACAAAGCTATAAATCGTAATTCTACAGTTGCTGCTACAATCTGCACCGCATGGTGTGGATTTATGGCGGGGGCCCCCACCCCCCAATCAGTGTACTGTACTTCCGACCCGTCGCGCACACGCACACACAAGGTGCGGAAGGTTCAGTCTTTATCACTGTGACATTTCCATTTAACATGCAGACTATGGAGCTCTCACACTCACATCCATGTTTCCTGTGCCCACAAAACAGGCCACTCAACATTTAGTGACGGCAGATCAGGCCCAAATTCTTCCACTTCCTCACATCGGTCATGGGAATTGTTTGATTTAGATTGACAAAGAGTGATAACAGGATGGCAGGCGTAATGCGTAACATTGGAGGGTTAAACTCTGATTACCTCCACCAAGCATAAGAGCAAAGGTAGTGTTTATGCCATAAGGATTAAAAACATTTTAGGGAGGGCATTTTGTAATTTGCAGCAAGTCAGTCTCATTTCCTCAATGTGTTAGTTTGAGTCTAGCTACATACTTCCTTGACACCAATTACAGCTATTCTATTAGCCATCTTGCGGCATTGTAGAGCACTATCAAAGAGAATATTCTTCACATTTTTAGAGGGGCCAGCTACTATGTTTTGTTTTTTTGCTGTTCGGGGTGAGTCTGGGTCCATAACCATGCGAACAGCTGAGGTCTACCTATATTACTATTTTTCTCAATGTAAACACACACAAAAATATGTAACATACCATACCGAATCAGACTCTATTGCTTTGAACACACGGGTCTCAAAGGATCTTCGTATACTCAATGTCTCTTGTTGGTTAGGCTACTTTGAGCCTAAGCGCAATCCTTTAGCGCAGTTCAAACGTCCAAAGAATGCACAAAGAATGCATACTGCTATGTTAAATAAAGCAGTACCGCGTAAAGGATTTTTGCACAGTCCGTTCAATATTGAAACATGTCTTGATATGACCTAAAGAAATATAATAACACAGGTACCTCTGTTCTAAGTGAAATTAATCATATCATAACACTTTTGGAGCATAACAGTCGCCAATGCACTTTCAGTAGTTCATTTAACAAGTCCAACAGTCAAACATAAGAATATAAAATGTAAACACTTGTAAGGAGCATGGAAGGAATGCCTACAGCCGCTAAACTTGACTTATTAAACAGTGACTATGTATTTGGCGTTTGCTACCTTCGACCACTGCCCAAAATGTGACCATAATATCATGTTCTGCTCTTTTGACTGGAACCTGTCAATCCATTAAAAGCAGCAGGCCACCATATCAGGGTAGTCAAAAGTGACGTTGGCTTTTGTGCGTGACTGTATCTCACCTCTGTAATGTACACCAGATGGGACGGATGATGACTTTCCTCCACTCTTTTCACGGATGTCTTTGTTAACCCCGGGGTCCTGCCGGGCCTGGCCTCCAACTCTCACCTGGTGGGGCGGCCAGCTCGGGGCATGGAAGGCGGTGATTAATCACGCGACGCGGCGGGCGTGCGGGGCCGTAAGCTCCCACGGAGGCCGGGGGAACTTCGGCGGACACAGAGAAGACTTTATGCCGGGGAAACACAGGTTATTGTCCGCCACGGCCCACCGCAGGGGGGTTGGTGAGGGTAAACTTGTGCCGGTGTTGACATAACCTAACCGGGCTTCTGATGTTTCGTCTGGCGTCGTGCGCGTCATATTTCCGTTTCGTATCCTTGTTTGCTAGCAGCATACCAGCAGCTACCGGATTTATTTATTTGTTTTTAACTTAGTCCATTTTTTTGGTGTAGGCCTACTGTATATAATGTAACCAAGTATGTTAACGACTGGACTCACTTTTATAATGATGTGTTGGCTAACGCAGGTGGTTTAATGGTCTACAGCTGTCAACCAATAGCTAGCTACATTTGATTGGTTGATTACATTTCTGGCAGGTGGGAGCAGTGTTGCTAAATCTCCAGTAAGGACAGTAGCTATTGGCTGTCATAAATACTACGTCATTGCTAATTTGCATGTAATTGTAATAGGAGAGAAGACTAAAAACGTCGCGGAACAGGCAAAAAGTAAGTTTTAAAAAAACGCCCTAAATATGTTTAGAATTAGAACTAAAAAATATATTATCTTTTGTTTGTTTTTGCCTTTGAAATAGGCCATCGATTCTCAAAATAACTTCATGATTTAAATGCTTTGTCTACCAGAAAAAGTCGCCAGTCGCTTTTGACTTTAAAAAAAAAAAAAAAAATAAATCGCCAACAGGCTTTGGAAAGTAACTCGCCAAGTTGGCAACACTGGGTGGGAGGAGCAAGTGGTTAGTACTGTATACAGAACGTCTGCATCTGCATCATCAGAGGTTTCTGGTTTGAATCCTACTTAATGCGTGGAGTTAGCTTTTTTTCTCAGTGGGGTTGATCATCTTTCACTTCCTTGTTTGCCACCAATCACACCTTTCATACAGCATGACTGACAGACAGCAAGACATTCAGCGATGATTTGCTCCCCTTTCTGTTTCAAGGTTAGCAAGGTTACTTTAGTACAGATTGCTATTGTTTTTGTTATGGTATGGATTTGATTAGGATGTTACTCACAAGACAGGATATTTGCCTTTCTTCTTTATCACCTTGCATTAATCAAAAACAATATAAGACGTAGGTCATAAAGGTTTCAGGACTGCTGTCACAAAAGATGCAAACTACAAGATTTCATTTTTCAAAGCAAATCCCTTGGAGTCGAAATTACCCAATTTCCCAGCCTTCTTCTCCACGCTTTGATGCCCTCCTGGAAGGATTTGCCCGGCCTCCTGCACCTCCATCGTCACGGCCATGTTGACGTCGTCAACATCTTTAGAATGGGTGCCCTTGATGACCCTTTGAGCTTGGGAAAGCGGAAAAATATCTCAGTCGGGTCAAGTGAGTAGGGAGGTTGAGCACTGCGATGTTTTTCTCGGCTGGATCAATCAAGCAAACGCCACATAAAAACATTAGGATAGATTGATTGATAGCTACATAGATACTGGCCTTTTTTCAAATGTCCACCCAGTCTAATCCGGGTCCAGTTGTTAACGTGACAGGGCCGATGCCATGGAGCCGAGTCGATCAAAAGGAAGTGTCAACTATGCTTTTCACATGCCCAGCGGGAAGCAGAGGAACAGCTATGTCTCTGATGGTGACCCTGCAGACTGGCAGACATACAGGCGGGTCGGACCGGGACGGGTAACGGCATCTTGGCAGCGGGGAGAGGTGGCGGCGATGAAGATCGCACAAACACACAGTGGTAGAGAGGGCTTCTTTTGTCCAATGATGGCTTTCATGTGAAAGGCATATGTGTGACATCTGAGCAGTGAGCTCCTCCTTTGTTGACTTTTAATTAACAAGAACTGGTTGAAGGCCATTAATGCACTTGAGCATAAATAATTTTAGCCTGTTGTGGGAAAAGTTGGGATGTGGCATACGGTATCAGACAGAGGAAGAAAAATCGTTGCAAGATCAGGCATTTATTGGCTTTTGCCTTTTAGAATCCTTTCACAGCAAGCCCTGGATGAGGATTCCCTTTCTTTTGTAAGACTAATAAATAAACTTTTATTTTAACATACCACCATGGCGCCGCATGGACAATGGAAACTACTGTAGAGATTTGAATGCACACATTCCTGTAGAGCTGAGCTATAAGCTGCAACTTAAATGGCCCATGAAAAGATGCATGATTGACATTTATGTCCTCTCTTGCAGGACAAGTTTGCCATCTAGTGGACAAGGAGTGAACTAAAACAACTTGCATGTTTCTGGAGACTTTTCTATGCAAACTGACCTAAATGTTTACATGTTGTACAAGAATAGTAGGAGTAATGGACCAAGTCAGAATTCCCAAACTTTTGGCCCATTTTAATAACACTTGTAATGTAAAATGCTGAAAATAATAAGTCCTGTTTGATTCATTTGTCTTGTCATTTACTGCTATTTTTTTGTTATTGTCAGACCCAATGTAATACTTTTGGATCCAGTGGAGTAAAAAAAGAATAACTATGGGAAATCCTGATCTAATAACTTTGCCACAACAAGGAGACACTTGAGGACAAACGGTAGTAGGACACCTTACAGCAAAGATCATTTTAATGGTCCCAAATATTCTGAACAACTAAGTGTACACTCATGTAAAAGGAAACAAAATGAGAAGATATGACAAAATACATCATATCGAGAATTCCACTCAATCTTTAATCAAGACGGGATTACAAATTTCTCCAAAAAATCTGCAGTTTCAAAGGGCAAAAATGGTAAAACTAGCTCACCTACTGAGGTCTTTAAAAACCTGTTCAAGTGTGACTGAAAACATCCTGAACATTTAAAGGCAGGTCTCTTTTTGTTGTCATTTACAAAAAGGAAAATTAACAGGAGAATGGTTTGCGAGACAAAGAGAACGTGAAATGATGAAAGAAAATGCTGGCTTTTTTTTTTTTTCCTCTTCAGAGAAATGACTGCCGGAGAACGACAACACTGATGACATCATCAAACTACAAGAAATACAGCTCTCTTTGTCTGGTCCTATATGCTAACTTAAAAAGGACACAAACCAACAGACAAGGAGAGGAAGAAAAGAACAAGAAGAAGTGAATTCTGGAGAGGGGATGAGTGCGTGGGTCTGAATTGGCTGAACCATTTGGCCAAATGATGTCCTTCCCTGAGTGGGGTGGGGGGCGGTGGGTGGGGGGGCAGTGGGGTTATGATCCAAGTGCGCAAGCTCTTGGGGGACTTCAGTCTGCATATACATTTTTATTTATTTATTTTTTTTAATGTGGTCATTTCCTCCGTCATCTTCATTATAACAGCAAGAGGTTGTTTTTTTTGTTTGTTTGTTTTTCGCTGCGCGGCCGGCCGACCCTCCGCCTTGACTTGACGTCCACCTGTCTGTCCTCTCAGACGCGTCTCCCTCCTGCTCTCCTGATTGGCACTTGTTTGAATCGGGCTGGTCTGAGGGGGAGGAGGAGAAAGAATCCGTTCGCGTCCGTCTCCTCTCGTGACCTGCCAGCAGAGTGTGGCTTTCGTTCATTCCATTTGTTTAAGGTTGATCATTCCCGTGTGAAGAAGAAATTCCTGTGTTCAGAAAATGTCTGACTGGAGCGCAAACGGGGTCCGTGGCGCGTCTTTAGGAGTTCAGTTTGGACTTTTTGGAAGGTGGCAGAGGGTCGTCTTTACTCTCTCCTTCCTCCTCCTCCTCGTCTTCTTCCTCATCTTCGTCGTCATCGGGATAATCCACCAGTCCTACTAATCCTCCCTGCAGAAGACAAGACAATGGAGTGGAAAGTTTGAAAGCTTATTTGGGAACAGGAGAAAAAGAAAAAAACAACGTGCTTTAACTCATTCACTCCCAGCCATTTTCATTGAAGCAACCCACTTCGCTCCCGGCTGTTTTACTGGATTTTGACTGATTTTGCAAGGCCCACAGAATATTGTGTTCTATTGCTATAAAACATGGAACCTACCAAAAGAAAGATTAGAGTCTCTTCTTTCATCAGGAAAGAAGTACATTTGTACGTTTCCGTTTTGCAGCAATTAGCATTAGAATATAGCTAAGTTTCATCATTATTCACAAATCTGTTTAGAACAGAGGGGGAAAAAGAGCTTTTTTGCAACTTTATCTCTTGTACTCTGCTACCACCTACTGGCCGTTTTTGTAATAACTACCATTGCTTCAAGCGTTCTCTTCCATTCAGAGGCTGCATATCAAAGCCTTCTCTATGCTCTAGCATAAACAAACAAAACATGTATAAATACGTTTTTGGGACCATGATTATATTTAAAATAGAACGTATTTATACATTTTTGGGAGCAAATGAGTTGGATATTGCCATTGTGATAAGCATTTTCTAAAAGCGACTGCTCGTCCTTTTAACCTACCTTTGTGGTTACCGCTGGGGTGGCGCCTGAGCTTCGCGTTCCTGAGCTCGGAGACTCTGGTGAGCCAGGGGAACCGGGGTTCAGGGAGGCAGATGGCGGCGGGCTTGACAGGCCAGTTTTGGTGGCGCCGGAAAAGGAGAGTTTGAAGCTCGGGTTCTGCCTGCCCGACAAGCTCGACTTCCCCAGAACTTCTTTGTCATCTGCGTCTTTCACTGCAGGAAGAGTTGGAACAGAGATGCCACTAAGATGTTGACTTTTGGCAACACTGGTACTCTCTTTTATTCTGTTTTGATGAAATACAATGGAATTCCGTTTCTGAAATAGGTATCAAAAAGTACTTGCATTTCTTCCTCTCCATGAACTTGCTTATGGGTTCCATGAGGTCCTCCTCGCTCTTCATCTTTTCCGAGGGACGCACTACAGCCTCACCATCCTCGATGTCCTCCTCGTCCGTGTTGAACCACATCTCCTCCTCGTCCTCCAGTGTGCGGGCGTCGCGACGGAAGCGGTGGTTCCTCAGGATGGAGCGCATGCTGATGAATGAGAAGGAATGAGACAAGTTACATGTTTGTGCAACGTTTTTGTTAACAGTAGTTGAAGTATTCCCACCAGGGGTGTCAAACTCATTTTAATTCAGGAGCCAATTTCACCCAAATTTGATCTCGTACCAGTATGTCCGTGGCAAATAAATCTTTAACCCCCCCGAAAAAAGAGAGAGACAGGTTAAAAAAAATCCCCTTTTTTGGGTGCAAATAATAACAAGTACATTCTTAAACTATATATTATTTAATGTATTTATTATTTAATAGCCAAAATTTCCAAATGTCATTTAAGTGGTTGGTAGTGAACCCTCCAAGTGGACAAAATTAGCAACAGTCAATTTTAGCAAAAAAAAACCAGCAGTTTGTGTTCTGTCCACACGGGGGCCAGATTGAACCCCTTGAGGGTTCTGTTCTGGCCCGTGGGCCCTATGTTTGACACCACTATTTTACACATTTTAAATATGCATGATTTAGTTTTTTTTAAAGCTATTTTATGCTATTCACTGGACATCTATTTGCTGTTTTTTGTGCCAACCAAAGGCCAAATCTATGGTGAAATAATGCACAAAGTACACGCACTTAAATTAATGGGGAGGCAGGGACAGCCCAGGTCAACTTAACGGTATGTAACATTTAATATTTGTATTACAGTATTTAATATTGGTCGCTAATGTATTGTCACTCCCTGGTGTTGATACCTTAAGTTATTGACATGTAATTGGTTCAGCTCCTTGTCACTTGAAATGTACATAGAAATCGAGAAAAAAAAAGACAATCAGATCTAAGAGTTAAATTGGAATTGGTCAACTTTGTATCTCACCTTTATCCGATTATATCTATCACATCATGCACTAAAAACACCTGAGAATTGTCAACATTTGTGCAAAATATGAAGTCTACCTGTCTAACTTGGGGTTGTCCTGCCTCTCGCGCTGCTGTTCATAGCGCAGCTTCAGGCCCTTGAAGGTCTGGACGTAATCCACATCCTCGAGAGCCTTCCAATAATTCTCAATGATGTGAGCGGTGAGAGACTTCACATCCTCCTAGGAGTAATGGAAAAGAGGAGGGGGGGGGGTTGATGCGGGGAAGACGGGTGCGAATGTATTGGAAGGGAAGAAGCAGGGAGTTTGGGAGTGTATCGTAACGAGGAAGAGGAGTAAAAGGAGGAGTGCAGTATGGAAAAAGAAAAGCAGCAGCACAAGGGGAGGAAGGAGAAAATACACCATACAAATTAATACGCATTCATTAAATTATTATTATTATTATTTGATAGTGTTTAAGTGCCCAGGATGCGTGGTTTTTTTTTGGGTTTTTTTAGCACAACTACTCACCACACGGACATACTCAAACATCTCGATGATAGCCGAGTTCATGAGATTGTAACGCGAGCCGTTCTTGAGGAAGGCCTTCACCACGGGCTCGAAGAGAAAATTTCTCATAATGTAGCGGTTGTAGAATTCATCTTTCAGGCCGATGATTCTCCGCATGAAGCGCAGGGCACCTGGTGTGAGTCAGGAAAGCATTTTGAAAATGACAAGACACTAAAAAAAAAAAAAAAAACACACACACAAATTTGATTTAGCATGAGCTAAGCTAACTCACATAGTGCCAAGAAGGCGTGCTGAGAGGCTGTGAGTACCAGAACCCTCCTGAGGATGTCCTTGTTGATGATGTAGTTCTTGATGTGATAGGTGTGGTGCTCCACGCAGAATGTCAGCAGTTCCAGAATGAGCGCTAACAACTGAGATGTTTGGAAATCATCTAAGAGAAGAGACATTTGTTTATCAGTGGGTTTATGACATCAGCACTTGGGCTTGTTCACGCGGAGGTTCAGGTTACCTTTGCTAGGCTTTTCCTCGGTGGTGTTGGCCAGAAGTGGAGCTGACAGGACATGCATACAGTGCTTGTAGAAGAAGCTCAGGAACTCGGTCTTTTCAGTTTTCTGTAGAGAACGTACCGGTATACAACATATTGTTAATATTACTATGACACGTTGATTAAAGGCCTATCCCAATACAATTATGTGAACAGAAATTGGGGTTAATCAGGTCATTTTCACTTCAATGTATTGGCTGAAAAAAGCAGGATCAAGCAAAAGCGGCAAAATAATACAGACGTATGAAAATTTTGACAATTCAGCAATAGCTAAGTTACGTTTTGGGTTTGTGTCGTGAAGGAGACAACAAAAAAAAAAAATCCAGATCTACACGATTGCCAAAACTGCTTGTCGTTTATTTACGCTCTGACTTTTTAAGTCCTCTTGCACATCACCTCAAACATTGTAGTCAATGCTCTAATCAAACCAGACATCTTGTCACCGTCATGTACAAATTTCAACAGTAGCAAAACTAGCGGGTATCAATAACATTAACAACTCAACCATCTGAGCGCTCTCCATAACAGATTAAGCTCAACCGAGAACAAAAAAAAAAAAATGCTTTAGGGCCATAATTAGAATCTCCTGATTTCTCAAATACATTTTGTATCCAAAAATATGTAAGAAAAAAGATACATATAAATCTCCTAGCAAACTGTCCGTCGGAAAACACTATCTTGAAAAGATCAGACACGTCTACTGACAATTTGTAGGAGGAGTATGACAAGTACATCACTTAATGGACACTATGCCTTCATGACTTCTAATCTGTTCTCGTTACGTGCACGCAAATTCCTCTGCCTTGCCGCAAAAATTGCAGTTGCTGCAGCTACAGCCGTCTATATTTGTGTTCATAAAAGTGCAGTAACAAACTAAGCAACACATAGTGTTCAGCAAATTAAATGTTTTACTTAAAAAAAAAAAACACTGATTAACAACATTTCCCTGTCATTTTGTCAGTGTCGGTGAACGATCGACTTGTTTGCTTTACGCTAACATTATGAACTGTCGCATAACCGATACAGCATGACATTGCACTTCCGGGACAATTTAAATTTTAATCGCACATTAAACCTTTTTTTTTTTTTTACACATATTCAATATTATTCACACAATATTTCCATGACATTACCAAAACCTCTTCAGTAACTTTTCAATGAATTACAAAAGTTTAATGTAGACAAACATTTTTTTTTTTTTTACTTTCCAGATACACTTAAACCCACGCATCAATACCGTACTTGTTTACTTGGTATGAAGCCGTGCAAACTCACATTTACGGTAGCCAGCATGTTTTCTGGATCGACCAGAGTTCGGAGCAGACCCATCAGCTGCACGGCCCCTCCTAACTCGGGGTCTGTGTCACAGATCATGTGTTCTATGATGAGGTTGATCAGTAGGATGTCCTGGATAGCACAAAAAAAAAAAAAAAAAAAAAACAGAAGATATTAAGAACACGACTGAGTAACGTTTTCGGTACCCCTCTGTTAATTGGGGCGGGGGCTAGATGATCATTGTTTCGTTAGTTTTTTTTATTTTTATATATATACAGTATATAGGTTTCGTCAGCTTCAAGGTCATTTCATTAACCGAGTGGTACCAAAAATATTCTGGCTAATGAGGTGATTTGTATTCGTCCCGAGAACTCACGTCATCATTTTGCTGAGACTCCTGCATGACAAATTCTCGTACCATGGAGGGGTTGTACTCCACCAGATAAGAGAAGATATCAGTTGCCGCCCCCCGCACCTGAACGTCATCCATTCCCTGCATCACATGCAAAAGTTGCGTCAGTCTGTGGATTCTAATGTTTTGTCAAAGAAGGTCAAAAGGAACAATTCTCCTCAAGCTTCTTCGAACTGCGGCTAAAAAAAGATTTAAAACAGGAACAAATGTTCTGGCTTCTTCTTCTATTTACATGTGCACATAACAAGATCCCAATAGTGAAGCAGGATTGCAGCACATACAATAAACCCGCGTTCAAGTGTCTCGACTCACCAGTATGACCTCCAGTGCAGGAAGAATACCCATGTTTGACAGAGTCTTGAAGAAGGCATCTCTGTTTTGAGGTTGTAATGTTTGTGAGAACGCACAGAATTCCTTCAAGAAGTTAACCTGAACGGGAAAAGGAAACATTTAGAAATCGCCGGCTTGCTTTTTTCTCTCTCAAAAAGAATCTTTGTAATACCAGTTCATGTCTTTTGTCATCGTCTGTAGCCTCGTCTGTGAGCTGTGCAAAAAGATCTGTCAGGAACTTCTCATCGTCCTGTCATCGAAGAAGAGAGGGAGGGCAAAAAAAAAGTGGTGAGCGCCATTTATCAGTCGTAAAAGTAACATCAGAAACTCTATTATATTATCGTGCTCATTTTCTTTGTGTTAAAGTGAAAAATCAAACAACAAATCACAATTTGTATCTTCAGTTTGTGATTTGTGTCAAGCCATTTTTTTAATTTTTATTTTGTCTGTATTCCAAGTACAGTGTTTTTCCCAGCACTGATAACACCGCACTTAAACCACTTTTTTTTTTAAATAAATGTGTGTGCTTGAGTTCTATCTACCCTTGTCCTAAAATACAGCAATCATCTTATATTGAATTTCACCTGAGGCAACAACACACACACACACATTTGAGGTTTCTTCTATTCAGCATAACGAGTTTACACAACACTTCTTGGTCTCTATGGAGACAATTACACACTTGACACAAAAGATCACATGATTAAAAAAAAAGAAGTCATAACAGGATTTACAGTACATTTAGCTTCACACTGAAAGTACTTAATTTAGCGTTTAATTTGAGGGTTTAGCCAACTATTATAAATAATCCCACATTTTTCGAAAACAAAACAAAAAATGAGAATAATAATCCCTCATTATTTGACCCTAAATTTTACGATAGCATGGCTTGATGTGGATCCGAGCTCACCTGAAGCATGCCCACAATCTCCACCTTGTTGAAGAAGATGAAGGAGTGCAGGGTGGACAGCATGTTCTCCTCAAAGACGGAGGGAGTGGGCAGTACCATGTCCTGAATGTACTGCACCCGATACGTCTGGTGTATTTTTTGACGCAGTTCAGGGTCCGAGATGGGGATCACCTCCTTAAAGCGGGCTGTCTTTGTGAGGAACTCGCGGTGCCGCCGCGGTTGCTGCAGCGCGGGGTCGAATTCCAGACAACCGATGACGTCCATGATGCACTCGTCCGAAAACATGACCTCGAAGAGCGCCGTGCGGTTGAGTAGAAAAATGCCTTTGATGATTTCGTACAGGTGGTGCAGTCCCTCCCGGTTCTCCAGATCCTCGCATACGCGGAACAGTTCGAGGAGCTTGCGAATGTAGCCCTCGTTCTCTACGGCCAGCGCCAGTTTCTCGCGCCGCAGCGGCGACGGGAGCGAGGAAGCCACCAGCTCCGCCAAGTCCTCCAGCCGATTCAGCTCGCACGGCGGCAGCTCCAAACCAGGCGATGACATGTCATCGAAGCGCTCCTCTTCCAGCTCATCGACCACATCTTGGGTGATGTCTACAGATGGATCTTTTCCTTGCACCTTGAGAATGGAGAAAACTAATGAGATGAAGTGACAGCCCGACACCTATTTTTTGATATGTGAACCAAAAATATAGGCATATATCCGATTATCGGTGCAGATATTTGGAATTTTGGCAAATATCGGCATCTGCTTTTTTTTTTTATAAGTCAGAAGGCCGATAAAGCTCCGATATCACTGAGCAGTGAATACTTGCGAACTTTGTGAAATTCTGGGTTTCGTCAGGATTCGTAAAAGGTTGCAAAAGATGATAACAGTTTTTACTTGTCACAAACAGTTTTTCTTGTGGCAAAAGACATTTTAACATGTTCAGACAAATTTTCACTGTCTGCGAACATCTTTGGAAACCTTTTATGAACCCTGACGAAAACCCAAAATGCGCTAAGTTTGCAAGCGTTGGTCGCTCAGTGATCTTAAAAGATCAATTTAAAACAGTGTTGACTTCAGGGAATTTGTATTGATGTATTTAGCTAATATTTCACTTGATAAGAAATGCTGCCGAAACTGGGAACTTCCTGTACTTTGTTTTTGTTAAAAAAAAATTAACAAAAATAAGTGAAAGTTTAACATTTCAATTATGATTTTGTTAAAATTTTTAAAACACATTACCATTTTCTATATGGTTAAATTAAAAGAAAATAATTACCTTTTAACAAATATGCTCAATGGCATTTCAACAAAATAAAGTTTTTTTGGTTTGTTTTTTAACGCTAATATTTTCTGTTTTACTGCAATTAAACATCAACGTCAAATATCATTATCAACCTCCTTGACTACTAATAACTGGTATCGTATCGGCCCTGGAAAAGACATAATGATCTATCACTATAAAAAAATATATAGATCACACATTAACTAACATTAGCTGCAGAGTTGATTAATAAAAGAAGAGGAGCTATTGCGTCAAGTCGGCAGTCAAAACAAAGACACTAGTTTCACTTCCAATATGTTGTACTTAGTGATGCACCGAATATTCGTCTGAAAATGGCCAATTTTGCTATTTTCGGCATTCGGCCGAAATAAAATCAAAGCCGAAAGAATATGAACGAAATAGGTTGTGGTGACGCAAGCAAAAACCCGCCGCAAGCAAGCGTCTGTTTGAATTAAACAGCGAACGCGGGGGTGAGTGTACGCGTCTCTCCTCGCTGACTTTTCACCGTGTGAGTTGGCACCGGTCGGTCGCAGCGGCTCCCCCGAGGTCATTGGGCACGCCGGAAAACCATCGCTTGGTTTAAAACGTTTAAGCGGGTCGAAAAAAGACAGAACTGCCGTGTACTGCAGGACAGGTGAGCCACTCTTCCTCCTGCAGCGCGTTCCTTTTTTTTTTTTTTTTTTTAATAAGAGCCCCTTCGAACGCTTCCACTTTATAACCGGCATCCCGGTGGCCGTGCTAAATACTTTAGCTAATGCTAGCACTTTTGCTATCAACAGTTTTAAGCATTGGTCAATATGAGAATGTGCCGATTTTAAGTGCGCCGCACCTTGTCCCGCCGCACGCATCCGTACCCGCCTGTGCGAACTACATTGACTATAAAGTGCAATCACACCGCCAGAAAATGCTCAACCCTCGTTTGGTGTTTAATGTACAATTGTACCAGCCAGCCAAATGTCTGCTGTGTGGGCACATTTAAATTTAGATAGTGTTTTGTTAAAATGCCAGTGCTAAATAAATATTTTATACTAATAATGATATAATTGTAATTAATTATAATAAATGCAATGATAGTAAAAAAAAATTGGCATAATTTTTTTGACGGTATTTTGGTTTCCGCAAAAGCATTTTTCATTTTCGGCCAAACATTTTCATTTCGGTGCATCCCTAGTTGTACTGTATGAAACTGATTCATTGAGCATTTAAGATTTTCATTTTGTTATTTATTTACAGACTGTGTGTTCTAAATTGGGAACAACGATGGTACCGTTGACTCCCACTTTAAAATGCATGATGCCCTTGACGGGAAAATAAACACCGGTGTAGCTGACAAACACACCTGGCAAATTTTCTCCCAGATCTCATCGCAACCGGCTTTCTCCTGGAAGCTGAGGGCCAAATCATAGTTTTCGGCCTCTGACCACACGATGAGCGTATCCTGTCAAAAGAGAGAAACAAAATGTCCATATTAAGACGTAAAAAATTGCGACACTGCACTTGAGCTTGACAAAAATCACCAACCTGCTGTTTCTGGTACGCTGTGTTTGTGTTTATTTTGGACTCCAGTAGTAGAGAACCTTGAGGGCGACAAACAGAAAACAAATCAGAGTGGCACCGGTGGGTTGTAACAAAGTACAAATAATTGGTTAAGTAGGTACTTTGAGTGTTGTTTTTCTGACAACTTTTTACTTTTACTCGTCACATTTGAACAAATTTATTTTTTCTACTCCCTTTTGGGCAAAACTTTTGTCTTCTACTCAAGTATGGAGTGAGGACTTATTCCACCTAATGTTGAGAGGTACAGGGGATGTCAAGGCGTGCATAAACTTACTCACCGTCACTCTCGGCTCGCACCAGAAGAGACGTGCCTTTCAGTCGGTCCACATACCCCGACGAGACATGTCCGGTGCCGCGGTCGTCCCACTGTCTGTCCTCATTGAGGGTATAAACTTTGACTCGTCGTCGAGTGTCCGTCATCCTGGCAGGTAGTCGTGAGCGGTCTCCCCCCTTCACCCAACCCCTGCTGGGCTGTTACAGGGTACCTGCTTCACCTTAGTAACGCCACAACTTCCAATTCACCCCTCGGACCCGGTCCAACAATCGAACACGACAACGGCCTTGCGAGCTTGACAGATGACCCGACAATTATTCCTCCGTAGCAGGTGCAACTCTCTACCGAACCTCCCCTTTCACATCCAATATATTTACACTATATTTTTTCGACCAAGAGATTATTATCACCACCACACATTACATAAAAGACCCGTGAAGAGTAGTAAAAACAAAACATGATAAATGCACAACGCGGATGGGGTAGTAGTTTATACAACCGCTACACCGCGCAATGTTGACATTAATTACATGCCCATGTATGCGAGAATTAATCCAGAAGTCGACTAACTCTCCACAAAACACTCTCCCCGTTGTTGTGCTCCGGCGGACTCACAACGTTAGCGAATAGCAAAGCTAACGAGTTGACTTGCCTCCATGTAAGCCAAATGCAAGCGATTCGTATGTTGCCCGTGTTAATGCAAAATAACCCCAACTGCACACCGAAAACATTCTTTTCACATTTACGGGCAGTACTGAGCGTTTATGTTAATCCGGAACAATGTTTCTAAATAGGACTCAATAATGCGCCAGCTGGCTAGCGCTAGCTGCTATTTCTTCCCAAAGTGTTCCGCCATGTTCTGGCTCGGGGCCGCGGAGAGAAAACTCTCTCCTTTCTGGTATTTATACATCCCAAAAACAATGCAAACCAACAACCCGTGAGCGTCAAATTACTTCGAGCGTTTTGCTTTACACCGTATTGCTATTTGTCATTCATTCCCGATGTCTTGCTCGGATATTTGCTAACAGTCCCCCGTGAGTATTCAGCCATCTTGGGCCCCAACAGGCTGTACGGGGTTTCCAGCACAGCAACAACAGGGCAGCCCGCCACATTTAAAGAGACAGTACATGACGGAAGTCACGTTCTCTTTATTACGAGCACGTAATTACAGTCAACTACTCTCAAAAAAGTATGGATAGTTGTGTTAAAAAAAAGAAGGAATAATACAAATAATCACTGGTAGAATTGCTTCTACTACTGCTTAAAGCTATAACTTCAGTGGCATCAGTTGTCATTACAATACCCATTCGTTCTTATTTTTGTAACCCTTCAAATTCCTTTTTTTTTAACGCACTGGTTGTCAAACTATTAAAAAATATATTTTTTGTATATCGCTGGTGTCGGGCCAAATCCTATGTCGCCATTTGGTAACTTTAAAAATTTTTCACAAATCTAGACTATTGGACTGTACACATGTATGGGTGGGGGTTTTTTTCCCATTAAAATTAAGTAATCCGGTAGGGGAAATAACATTTTAAGAAAAAAAATCAATTGTATGTAGTAAACAAGGAATTTAAATATGTCATATTCATAGTTTTCACCTGGCAAGAGGTGGCCATGATCGAGCCAAAAGCAGTAATTTGATGTCAACAGTATATCCTTAATTAGTCTCACAATGGGGCAATTTGCAATTAAATTACCACTATAAATACTATACTACTACTTATTATACATGCTAGAACAATCAGTGACCATTCTTTGCATTTCAAAACACTTTTGCTTGCATAATCCAGTAGCCAATTAGTAAAATTTTTCATGTATTAGGGTACCAATTACCGTATTATTCCCTCATTTAGCATGTGTACATTACTGATGAATTAATCCAATGAGACCATCTCTATATATTGACAAAAAAATGACAAAACATGTGAAATAACTTTAAAGTTGTTTATTAAAGAACAGTTCCAATATCAAATTGATTACATTCGAATCAAAAGGAAACAGCCACATGTTGCTGTTTCACTGGAATCAGATACAATGTAAAAACAAACGGTTTATAACAACAAACAGCATTAAACATCCTTTAAGTAACCACTTCAGTCAGAATAACGTTAAAAAAAGAACTCTTGAAAAATGTGGGTATGTAAAGTCCGTCTAGAAAAATCTAAATTGACATTTCACTGCACAGAGAAAGGTAACATCCAAACCAAATGACTTGGCTTGGAGAATAGCAAATGAAAAATTAAAATAAAGTTTTAAAGACCTTCCCCAAAAGTAATATGGACATCCTCTCATTAAAATACACAGATGTCCTCTGTCACACATATCTCTGAGATGTTCTTGAAATGCAGCTATGCTCCATACACTCAGTATGGCAAACTGTCTCTCTACTTCCCTGCTTGGTGAGCTTGACGTCTCAACAGGACGTAAATCTTCTCCTTGATCCAGTCTTTGTTATTCGGCTGGTACGTTTGGGTGTCCGCTCTGTAACTTCATATGGAAAAGGCACATCAATATTTTTGAAAAATTCAAATGGAACACTTAAGACACTTACACAAGACAGCTCAGGTCAGCCAAGTCGTCAATGAAGTCAAACAACTGGCTAATATCGTATGTGATGGACGGGCTGTTTGGATTCATCCTCTTGAGATGCTCTTCATACATTTTGCACACACCTGGGAGGAAGATGCAGATAGGAAAGACACTAAAACACTGGGATACGGCTTAGATAGAAAATCTTTGATTTATATAAAAAAAAAAAAAAAGATTTCATTTTTTTCACCTAATCGAAAAAGTGGCAATGGTTTTGTTTACAAAAAAATAAGTTTTGCCTTTTCACTTAGGAAACCTCAGTAAACTATTTGCGGCTTGAAAGCACATACCTCAGTCAAAAGTTTCCCACCTACAAATCAATGCTTTTACAACATCTTGAATGGCCATCATGTATTTGGCAAAGTTCAAAGCAATTGACTTTGTGACTGATGTCCTATCGCATCGTACAGTAAACAATGTGACAGTTATTCTGCTCATGACTGTTTCTTAACAAGATTAAAATATTTATTCAAAAAAAAAAAAAGGTCACTAGGACAAAAAATGCGTAGTTGGCAATACTGACTGTGCTGATGTCAACTAACTCACCATCTCTGTTCACAGCCATGTTAGTGTAAGCACTGAAGCAGTTTACGTCAGCGGGGACTCGCTTTGAACAAAAAAATAATAATCTAACAACTATACTCGAATTAATCACAACAATATATATTAATAGCCCAGTCATGATCATAGTTGAGTCAATTGCAAGTTGGCAGTACAATAGAAAACTTTTACCACTCAAGATAAGATACAAATAGTATTATAGAGACTTAAGACATTTGAATCGTTAAAGGTCAGGCCAGACCTTCCATGCATTCATTCACCGACTCGTAGTCAGCATATGTCCGGCCTTCGGGTCTCTTGGTGGGCTGAACCAACAGGATCGTGTGAGACTGGAAAATGGACAAAGGTCAGAAGGTGAGACGAGTATCACAAAATGCTACGTAAAATGAGTACATAAACAATATTATTTTAGTTGATTATTTATGTTTTCACAGCACGTTTGATTTAAGTTAGCCAGCTAGCTCGTTAGCTCAACTGCAACTGCCCATCAGCGTCCAAACGAAATGGGTGCACGTTTATTTGTTCGATCTTAAAACAACGTATTCACTCACCATGTTCGTGTTGAATTGAAATGATCTTAAATTCTATACGAGAAATCTGGGATTAAACGGCACTCTCCGCTTTACAAATCCCCTTTGCCTTGAAGCTGTTTACGCTACGATAACGAAGGGAAGTGATTTGATTACGCTTCCGGTATCAACAGAAAGGGTTTCAGAATAAAGTGTTAATGACAAAATAAGAGTGTAGTAGTGTAGTTTTCATACATTATGATGAAGACTACAGTATGTAAATTGTTGCCTGTATATCACTGTATTATTTAAAATTTATTGCAGTTAGTACATTTTACATAATTCATTTTAAATATTGTAAGTGTGACAATATCTTAAATTAAACTGAACTAACTACTGTACTTCATTTATGTGTGGTCATTTAGTTTGCGATTAGTTGTCTTTAGCAAACAATTCTAAATATAAATAAAAAAGGGCCCTTTGAAGCACAAAAAATAAATAAATGCCACAATTTTTTTTATGTTATTACATTTTGGTAATCATGTTGCTTTATTATATCTCTGACACATGAGCCACAATACACAACAAAGCATATTATCAAAAGAAATGACCAGCAAAAAGAGATGTGAACAATGAATAAGACAACATCACAGCAAACAGCTGGAAATATATTTCCTATAAACATATTCTTAACGTGTTTTTCATGTAAAGTCAAGCGAAAAGAAAGGGTGGTGAGTTATTTGTATTTGCCGTGAAACTCTGTACAGTACATATACAAACTGTTTGTAACCTCAAATATGTATTGTAGAATTAACCTTATACATTTTTAAGATGTTGCAACACCCTCACACGCTCTCTGACACTCGCCAAGAGAAACAAAGTTGTTGGCATTGCCCTGGCAGCTTCCAAACCAAAACTCTTTACATTTGCCGACGCTTGCGTTGTAATAGAACCGTCTCTTCCAGGTATCACAGGAGCCTTCATCACGTGGCAGGGAGCATGCGCTCTGTGGAGATGGAGGGACTGGATCGCTTGAGTGCTGCATTGGAATGAAAGGTAAATGCGGTATGAATCGTATTTAAAGAAATCCAATCCAAAATTGCATCAAACAAACATATAAGCAAAATGAAAACGGCGAGTTAGGAAAAAATGCTATACAATTTTGCGCACATCTGTCGACGATACCGTATTCCGATTAGTGCTCATTTCGGGCATATTCGTAGATAAAGTTTCACCCAAAATGGCTGCTTCAAAACAACTTGTTTGACTTCCTGTTTCATTATGTGCATTAGGGTAAACTAGTGTCAAGGGCAAATTTGGTTTGGGCTGTCTAGGTGATGAAGTAAATTTTGGATAGTCGTGTCTGGGAATACATACATTTTTACCAGAATTCACTTGCAAAAATTCGTGAGGTTTTTTTTTAGGTATATTCAGGCCTCCATTACTGCAATTTACTCAATGTATCTTTTGTTAACTGTTTTATCTCACAAATGGAAGCAAAAATGAAGCATTCTTCTTACCACCGTGGTTTGGTATTCAGGACATCCTGCTCTCCCAAATCCACTAGCAGCAGTAACCCCGTCCAGACAACATCCATACCTAAGAATGGAACGTGCGTTAGCATCGCAAATTAACATTAAAAACAACATAAAAAGTTGTACCTGGTGTTAACACAGTCATGTCGGATGCAGCCTTCATGTCCCGGCCCGCTGGCGGAGGTACGACCATCGGGACAGCAGCCATAATAAGATCGTGCACAGTCAGGAACGTTTACTCTAGCGTTGGGATTATTGTCAGTGTTTGGTCCAGAAGCTAGAGCCAGTTAATGCAGATTCAGATAAAGCATATATTAAAACATACATGTCATAAATGTGTGATATATTTTGTAATATGAGTAATAACAAAAAAAAAATACTACTCACTTGATGGATCTTCAGGAACATGGGGTACAAATCCTGTCATGGTGCTTTCATGCATCCCTGGATTCTGTAGACTTGGGACCACTAGAGTGAAAAAATATTGATGGAATAAATATGAAAAAAACTAATCAAATAGTATTCCACCATTGAGTTTTTCTGACTTTGAGCTTCGTGGCAGGGCTGTGCGTTGCATTCTTCCACAGCTACAGGCCTCCTTGAGATACCGCACCGGACCACTGGGTTGGGGTTCAGGTCACTATCGAAACAGCCCACCTGCCTTTCCCTCACGCCGCCGCCACAGCTGCGAGTGCACTGCAGACACAAGAAAAACATAGTCGCACATATCAGTAGAAATTAGGGGTGTCAGGCGATTCAAATTTTGAATCGTAATTAATTACATGACTTCAATTTGGACTTCAATGGACTTGTGTCTCCACCATGGGAGACGGGGCCTCCCAGGCAGTTGCCCCGCGGCCCTGGAATGCCCTCCCAGAGTCCCTGAGGGCCCCACAAAGTGTAGAGGCTTTTAAAAAAGATCTTAAGACATACTTATTTTAGAAGGCCTTTTAAATTGTATATGTTTTCTATTTTGTTGATGGTGACATGGTGATTACAAACCTGCACTTTCTAACTTGTATTTATTTTTATTTTTAACCTGACAGTATAGCACTTTGAGATTCCGTTGGAAATGTAAAGTGCATTACAAATAACATTTTATTATCATTATTATTCAATAGTTAACTCACGATTAATTGCAAATTTGATATCTGTTCTAAATGTACTATAAAATGTTAAGTTTTCATACTCTTGTTAACATAAAAGTGGGAAAAAATATTAAACTATGGATGCATCTTTTAGTCATTGATTCAGTAATTTCATAACAATTCATAAAGTTGAGTTAAAATAAAAAATATGTGCTGTACTGTAAAAAAAACGAGTGTGATATTGATTTGTGTTTAGGTCATTTTTCTGCCACTAGATGGCATTATTGCATTTGTAAGATGTTAGTGCAGCTCAGTGCATTTTTCTTTTCATATTAAGAGCTATTTAATCTTTAAAATAAATTGACTTATGAAATTCAGCACATTTTTAAAATTATAAAATACAACTTGACTCCAGTCTCCACAAATATATGCATTATTATTAAATTTATTTCTGCTCAATTTTGACGTGGACGTGTCTGCTGCGTTGCGACTGGAATTCCCGCAGTACAGGCTTTCCAAGTAAGGTGCGGTCATTAATTACGCGTTAAAAAAAAAAATAGTGCCGTTAAAGGAACTTTTGGTTAACGCACTAATTTTGAAATACAGCAGTTCAACACTACCAATAATTTTATGAAACCTACACACCAAAAGTTTGAACTGCATGAGACCACAGCAAATCCAATTTCGAATCAATGGCAAAGAGGAAAAAAACATGATATGGATGGAAGAATGAAATGGAACTTATTGCCATGTAGGAAAGCAGTACATTTGTCCCTGTCCTGGTTGTTCAGTACAATATGGCAAAGTCATGAATAGGTCAACAAAAATAATATAAGGGTGGGGCTATTGTCAGTGCCTGTTTCTGCCTCTCTTCCCATCTCAAATATTATACTTACCAATCCGTAGGCTGTCACATGCCAGGTGGCGTATATGCGACAGGCCGGTCTCCTGCAGACTTGGACCGAGAGAGGTCTTGTGAGGGCTGCGCAGGCGTGGTCAGCCAGACGTTCACCTCCCGCACCCTCACAGATCACCTCTCTTGTCTGCTGGCCTTCCCCGCAAGTCACCGAGCACTGATTAGCAAACAAAACAAGACGACATTTAGTGCCTTCAAACCTGGCTGCTCTCTTTGTTGTAAATGGTGAGAGATAACAACCTCAGAGAAGATGGAGGCGCTATACTTGGCGTCACATGGGTGCATGTTGCACGCCTGCTGGCATTGGGGCCTCTGCAGGTGCTGCTCAATGCAGAGGGTTTCGTCCACCACGCGGGGGTTCGCCGGGTCCTGAAGCCAACACTCCACGGTGCGATACTGCATTCCACCGTCGCAGGTGGCTGAGCACTCACCGTACGCATTGGCTTTGTATTCGTATGTTTGGGGCTCACTCGGGTTGGCGTCAGTGGGAGCAGAGTAGTCGGGTTGTGTGGCATCTTCGAAACCCAAAATCACCCCTTGGCTCACTGACTGGAAGATAAATCATATAGCATATACTTTTTAAAAAATCCCCCAAAAAAATTTAATAAATAAAAAATCACATTTGGTCAACTTTTAAAGTAAAAACAAAAATTCCTAGTTCTGATACATAAAATTTCCCAAAAAGATGATAACAGATAATTATAAACAAAGACCAAAATGCCACACTCCCAATATAGTAAATATCCTTAAAATGAATGTCAATTTCCTACGATATTTTTTCCCATTTATTCATAAAATCATATTTTGTATAGAACACACAATAAAATGAATTTTAAAAGGTAAATAAAATAAAACAAATAATCCTGTGGCCAAAAAAAAGCCCCAATCAAAATATATGGATATATATATATATATGGATATATATATATATATATATATATATATATATATATATATATATATATATATATATATATATATATATATATATATATATATATATATCCATATATATATATATCCATATATATATATATATGAGTGTTATTTTCACTGGCACTTCTTGGTTCATTGAAATGTGTGCAAACACAGCCCTAAAACCTAAAATAATTTCCTTTATTGGGTCCATGTTCTCACCTTGCATTCACCATCCACACAGATGTCACTTCGGCCTACGTGACACGGTGTCCCGTCCACCACTTTAGGTCGGTGCCGGTAGACAATGTTCTGTTGTCGAGTGACGCAGGTCAGCTCGCATGGGATGGCTGCAGAACAGAATATTCATCATTCTTGTATCCACCTAAGTATTTGAATGATTTGTACATCTCGTACCTCCATAGTATGGCACCCAAGTGTGACGTTTGCCCTGAATGTAGATTCTGTCAAATTGGGAACACTGCTCCTCTCGGAAGTCTCTGGATCCCACTGGGCATTCCTACAACAGTACAAGCTGCTTTACGGTTTCAATTTAATGCTACACTCACCATCCATTTCATAGGGTACACCTGCATAATGGAGAAGATGCCACGGACTGCGACACACAGGCTCAACACTCGCACCCGCACCCACCCATCCAACCCCCCGGGACCGCGCGCTCCCGCCGATTCAGCTTGCTGAAATGCTTCGGAAAACTGAGACAGACACACTACAGTACACGCTCGCACCTATCGACGGGAACGCGCAACTGAGGGGCACAAGGGCGGAAGCGCAAGGACCGAGACGCGCCCCATGCGTCGCAAATAGCAACCCCAAAAAGCGCCGGTGTGTGACACCCGGAAGTCCAGCCTCCTCCGTGGCATATACCCCATTAAATCAGAGCCAGAAATAATTAATTAACACTGCAAAAAGGACTGTAGAAAATTTAAGAAACAAAAAAGTAAAATAAGAAAATTATTACTTCAAATAAGCCAAATTATCCGCCAACAGAACAAGAAAATTTTAGAAAATAATACTAGCCCCATATCAACCACTGCGGTCTTGAAAATAGTATTTTGCAGACTAAAAACAAGTAATGTCGACTTTTTTCAAGCTATACTAAATAAAACTATTTTATTTTTACACTTGGATAACGTGTCAAGCATGGAGGTAACAGGTCCCATTTTCTTTGTCATGACCTAGCCAAGAATTGAACCCACAACCTTCAAGTCTGAGGGTTAGTAAATATAACAAAATTAACCATATTGCACGCGTCTGTTTTTATACTTGTATTTTTTTCCCCCATTTATCTTATTACTAGAATATGCAAAATCTTAAAATAAGAAAACTAATGAATTCCCAGTTCAGGGTCTTTGATGTTAGTTGTCATCTTAAAATGTGGGAAATTGACTGACTGTTAACACTCAATGTCAAGACTGCTTGATCAAATAAGATAATTAAGTAATAAGTATCTTAAAATAAGCACAATGATCTTGCCTGACAATTTCATTTTAAGTAAAAAATAACATGTCAAATCAAAATAAGAAAATTTAGGTTAAATTTAATAAATTATATCTTACTTAAGATTTTAGGCTTTGCAGTGAAGGTTCTCCATGTATATATATAAAAATATATTATTTAACCAATATTGATGTCATTAATTCGCATTGAGCGCTCTTTCTCATCTCAGGTGTACCTTATTTATTGGCTGGAGAATACAATACTGGGTGAGCATTATACAAGCAAATAAATCCATGTTCCCAAATGAATATTTACATTCATGTTACAAATCTGAAAGGACTTGGATGAGCCCTCACAGTTATGACCTCCATCCGTCCTAAAAAATAAAATGAAAAAAAAATACACACACATATTAATGGGAATTATGCACAACTCATTTATCTTATTTAGATTGCTGCCTAACCTTTATATCTCACCTTAACGTGATACATTTCCTGGTCCTCATTGCAACTCCAGTGCCACAAGAACGGCTGCAGGGGCCAAAGGGGCCAAACTCCCCCCAGTGGTCAAGTAGTGACTGTGATTGCTTTAAGTGCAGACAGACAAAAACCTCTCTCAGTCTAAGCGCTCACATGTTGTGCAAACACATATGAGACCGCAAGCTACTCCCTTTAATACAAAACATATACTGTAGCTGGCACGTTCACAGTGTATGTATTTTCGGAACATACTGTTCTGAAATTTTTGCATGTCAAACATTACCAGATGTGAGACTCACTGTAAAGGCGGGTACAGCCAGCAGCTGGAGGAGAGCCAAGACTCTCAGCTTGTCCATTTTTTTATCGCTAACAGACACTGTAAAACATTTGAGGCTCAACATTAAATATCACTTATTTTTTTTTCTCTTTTTTTTTTTTTACAGCGTATGCATTCGAGGGTAACAACCACACACTTTTTTTTTTTTTTTAAACCTATTTATCATGCTTACCGGTACATTTTTTCCCCCTTGGGTAGTTTAGAAGTGGACACAATTATGACCAAATTTTAAATCTACGTAAATGCCATTGTCCCAATACTTTTGTCAAAAGTGAATATTTCAATATCATTTTTATCTTACCTTCTGAAAGAGAAAGCTCAAATGCTGGAAATCCAGTAGACCTGCAGTCCAGATGTGTTGCGGGTCTTAAAAGTGAAGCGGCACACACACACACTCCGCTTTTCTATACTCTTCCCCCCTCTCAGTCAGCACTTCACTGCAGCCAATGAGGTGTCAGAGTTCAACCATACCTCTTCGAACCACGTTCATTACAGATTTAAGACAACGTTTACGTGTAAAAGGGGTGTTTATGGTCTGGGGACTCATGCCTGACGTGTTTATTGCAAAACCAGAGGAGGAGGAGGTAGTTATTTGAATGATTTCATCCAAGAATATTCAAGCAATAATTATGATAAAATAGTCTTTGAATAGCATATTAAATGACTAACAATTGTTTTTATCATCGATTAATGTCAATCTTTTTGTTGACAAATGAAATCACATTAAAAAAAAAAACACGTTTTAATTTTCGCGCCTTCATTCAAAAACATTTGTTTGGTCTGCGACATGTCAGAAAATATGCAAAAATGTTGATCATGTTTAGCGTTAAAAAAAAGTTTTATTTTGATTCCACATAAAGATATTCAGTCAGCTTTCATGGAGGACTACAGAAATCAGATAATATTTATTGTTGAGAAGTTCCAAAATTATTTATTGATTATCAAAAATAATTGTTGATTACTTTGATAAAGTTCCAAAGTTTAATACATCAGACGATGGCACAGCACATGTGCACGTCACTGTTACTGCGTCCACACACGCTCACAGGCCTGAGCTCTCGATCCCAACTCTGCTTTCTTGTTTTGGTATAAGAATGGGGACATAGTAAGCACATATGTCAGGTCAACCAAAATTGATAATTAGCTCTCTAGCGCTATCTGGTGTATTATGGCTTTTCTGACTCAAAGTAAAAAATATATATATTAAAAAAATCTAAGTTTAGTTGATGCCCCAGTGAAGGGATGAATTGGGTAATTGTGGGAAATGCACTATAACACATCAGGTGTACAGTGGATCAAAAAACATGAAAAAATATTATTTATAATGGGAGTCAATGGGCCAAAATTTGGACATTTTTACTCATGTTTACTATAAAAATTTCTTTCCCACATATAATAATGACAACAATAATTTTGAAATTTTGGACGGTGCCTTTATGAACTTCAATATGTTTTGAACAATTGGGTGCAATTTCAGCTCACTCTGTGATTTTTTTCATATGCTTTATATTTAATATTTAATATTAATAAAAAGCAAAAAGCCCAAAATTGGATACTTTCCTCACGAGGGTTTTAAGCTCACACATTCACATCTAAAACTACAGCCCTTATTCTTCCCCCACAAAGCCAGAAGTCACTTTGTGTCCATCAAAACTGCTTGCTCAGCTTCTCTGTGTCCTTCTCCCGGGCTTCAAAGGCGCTCTTGGTGATGCACAAGCCCTCCATGGCTTCCATGATCTCCTGCATATCCGTGGCCAGCTCCTTGTAGCTCTCCTTCAGCTCATCCTGCTGTTGTTTTAGCTCCATGGCGGCTTCCAGGAGCTCTTTGGCCTGGTCGCTGCACTGGCTCCTCAGACGCTCCACGTCCGACAGCATCGTCTCCATGCTCCTCATCAGCTCGTTCAAACTCTCCGCCGTCACTTCGAATGTTTCCTGGCTGTCGTCTACTTGGGAGTTGTCGGGCTCCGCGATAGCCACCTTCGTTAGCGACGTCCAGTCCGCCGATGTCCCTGCAATTGCTTCTGGTTCTGATTTCGAGTCTTCTTCCATGACTCCTGATGCTTGAGTTGAGTATCTGGAAGACAAGTAAATCATTCAACTTTTGGATTATGTGCTGCTCGGCTGGTGCCGACTTTAAGCTCCTTGCAGGGGGTGAAAAAGGCACTTGTGACTAATCTGCTGTTCTTGGGCATCAGTGTGTGCGTGTGTGTGTGTGTGTGTGTGTGTGTGTGTGTGTGTGTGTGTGTGTGTGTGTGTGTGTGTGTGCGTGTGTGTGTGTGTGTGTGTGTGTGTACAGGTGCCCACTGGTGCGCCGACCTGTAATCCATTTAGGGGAGCTATCCCAAGTGACACCCTCCAGACGGATTAGCAGCCGCCCTGGTCTTTGACACTCAGGTCCTTGCGTTCCATGGACTCCGCCTAGCAACAAGTGATGCAATGTAACGGTGGGAAAAGGATTCTCGGGAGGCTTTCCTCTTCCTAATTTTTATATTACAAATAATTTTGGCATAGGTGGCAAATCTAGGTCCAGGAAGTAAAAACGCTGCCACAGTTTGGCTTTAGCCCCAGGTGTAGCTAGCTCCCATGGTGCTCGTTTAGCTGTTAGCTGCGAAAATTCTATATTGGGATATTCAGGTCTTTCTTTAAAATGATCTCTCATTGTTTTTTTGTGTGTTTTTTTTTTGTTGTTGTTTGAAATTTTGCTAGTACTAGTGGTATCGGTACTTGATATCGTTATCGCGTCTACTGAAGAGTTGAGTACTCATACTGGTATCAATCTGAAAAAAAGTTGTATCGAACATCCCTAATAATGATCATACAAAACATACTGTAAATGTGCTCATTTTAATACATTCAATTTTTTTATTTAAATAATATAATAAATCATGAACAAACATGTTTTTTTTCCTTCATGATCATTTCTAATTAATTTGTAAACACTGTCTTAGAAAATTTTGCACTTGATAATGACTTAATTTTGATCGATGTTAAATATATTTTATTTATGCACTGGAGTTGTCGTTCATGAGGATTTTCTCACAAATTTGGGCAACAATCCCCCCCCCCCCCACCCCATTTTATCCCATTATCACTTCATGGGAAGAAATAACACAAACACAAATGACATAGAAAAACACATATGGAGCTTCTGCATGTGTAAAAAAAAATATAGTGCTGCAGTGGTATCTACCCTTTAAATGTCAATAGAGATAAGGACTCTTGAGGATGACCTCACCACTCTCTTATCATGGCAAGACAACTTGCAAGGGAGGACAGCCAATGTCCCTTTAAATACAGAATTGTCAACAAATAATACATTTGGGGATAGTTTATTAATATAAATATATATACATATATTTGTTTAAAATTATGTGTAATTATTCATCAAAAGTTATTAGTGTTGCTACACAAAAGACGACTGACGACTCTACTGTAATCTTTCAATTTCTTAATCGATAGTAGACCTAATGACCAACCTAAACACATTCATAAGACATTTACACAGTTTGCATAGTTACAAGTTTATATACAATAGCAAAATGTTCCTCATCATGTCACTGCTCTATTAAAATTTTTCACATTGCATTAGTTTAAAAGAAAAGAACAAAAGGCCATTTATTTAAACTAATCAGCGCAGTAATGACACCTAGTATGCAACAAATACATAAAACGTCACATAAGGAAAAACCTTACCTGTTTCTCTGCTTGTCATACAGTATGTGAGTATCTACTATGTTTCAGCATGTAGACTGTAGATAAGTGGATCCTTTCAGAAACTCGCCCACTTTTCACTAGATACACACACACACAGTACACACACATACTCACAACAAGCATATGTTTAAAATAGGGGTGTCAAAATTAGTGTGTTAATTTTGAGTGAATTAATGCCACTCGTTTTTTAAATGCGCGATTAATGACCGCCCCTTACTTTGAAAACCCGTACAGGGGCAATTCCAGTCGCAACGCACCAGATACAATCACGTCAAAATTTAGCAGTAATACATTTAAAAACAATGCATATATTTGTGGAGACTGGGGCTCAAGTTGTATTTTACAGTTTTAAAAATGTGCACAATTTCACAAGTTAATACAGGACAAAGATTAGATAGCTCTTAGTATGAAAAGAAAAATGCATTGCGCTGTCACCAACTTTTTACAAATGCAATTATGCCATCTAGTGGCAGAAAAATGACCTCAACACAAATCAATAACACACTCGTTTTTTACAGTACAATACATCGTTTTAATTTTAACTAATTTTTATGAATTATTATGAAATTATTGTATCAATGACTAAAAGATGCAGTCATATTGCTAATAGTTAAACTTTTTTTTCACTTTCATGTTAACAAGAGTATGAAAACTTAGGGGGAAATTGATTGTACATTTTATTGTATATTTAGAAAATATATATGAAATTTGCAATTAATCATGAGTTAACTATTGAAGTCATGCGATTAATTATGATTAAAAAAATAATCGCCTGACAACCCCTAGTTTAAAGACATTGGCTTTGTTTCAAGTTTTTTTTGGTCATGTTTTAATCAAATTATTGTGTAACTTTGTATTCCCTCGATAGTTTTTAATTTTAAGACATGAACTTAATGTTTAAATACTACTGTAGTATTTTATTATTTAAATACTTTAATTAATTAATTAAATATTGTTTCAAAATTGTGCACATATTTTCCACTATATAAAGTAATAATAATAATAAAAATATAAAAAGAAGAAGAAGAAGAAAGAAACCAGCCTGTGGACTTGATAAAGAGGAAATCATTTATGATGATGCTAATATTGTCAAATAAAAAGATGCCTGCATCTTATTCAAGCAAAGTTATTACACATCATTCTAACATCAATTTGGAAACATTTTTGCCCTACAGAGAAGTGTGTTTCAGCAGACATTTTGTAAGTCCCTTGAATTTTCACATGAGGGCAGTGTTGTGACATTGTTATTAGGACTGCTCAGCATAATGAAGCTAGTCTATGTGCTGCATTTATTTTAATATTAGCCTCTCAAAGACGAGGCAATTGTGGATTTTTTTTTTTTTTTTACTTAAACTTTCAGGTGAATATTCCCGTTTGTCAGAGAGCCCGCCAGACACATGCTATCATTTAAATTCCAATAATGTGTGTGTGTGTCTGTGTGTGTATGCGTTTGTGCATGTGGGAGCTGTGTGGGGGGTTTAGGAGTATGGATTATTTGCTATTCAAGGAGTCCAGCCAAGCGTGAGGCAGAGGAGAGAAAAGGATCATTGTTGCGATCCAGATGAGTGTCAGAGGTGCCTGGCGGAATAGATTCACTAGTGGAGCTTTTTTTTTTTTTACAAGAACACACTTGCAAAAAATGCATGACCCCATCAGACGTGGACCATTTTAGAACTTCTTTTACAACTGTAAAAAGGATTAACGTACACATTTGAATGTGGCTTATGGCCGATGAGAGAGGTACTACTGCACTTTGTGTCGAACGGCATTTAAGGAGAATTGGAGACATGAGACATGAATTTGTTCGGTCAAGAATAGAATCTACTTTTTGATTAGCCACCAAATGATTTAAGTTTTCTTCTTTTTTTTTTTTTTTAACAGAGACCATATATGCTGCTATATCCATTCCAGGCCAGTAGTTGGCGCTAATTATTTTATTATTATAATTATTTTGTGCTACTACTGTTCAGTGGAAAAGCGGTATTAATATCAGAAGTGGAAAATTCAAGTCCAGAAAGTAAAAACCCTGTCACTTTTTGGCTTTAGCCCCAGGTGCTCGCTAGGGAGCTAGCTCCCATGGTGCTCATTTACCTGCTCGGGAGCCAGCTAGCTAGCTAGCGTCAGAGTCTAAAGCCAAACTGTGGCAGGGTTTTTACTTTCTGGACATGGATTTGCCACCTATATACTTTGCTGGAGAAACGTTATATACTCAGACAACAACAGAGCTGTCATCTGTCCTCAATTTTCAGTATCCGGTATGAGACTATTTTTTCAAATGTTTACCTTTCCAGACATGTAAACTAACAATGAAACTAACAATGAAAGCAACACTGGGGAAGGGGGCGGGGGTTTGTGTGTGCGTGGGGGTGGGATGAGGGGGTGGGCGTTCTGTTTTCAGTTTAAAATGTGTCGTGCAAATATTCCCTTAAAGCTTCAGATGGTTGAATTTTTTCCAACGGGGGCAGTTTAACTGTTGTGGAGTGGAAAACAAATTTATCATAGATGAAAACAATGACTTTTAAGATGAATAAATAGCATCACACGCTATGTTCATGTTTCACTCTCCAGTTGCCTGTAAACTCATCGCTTTTCCTTATTTGTTTCCAAAGAAAAACATCTGCTTCATCTCTGTCGAATATTTTCAGACATCCCGTCATCACCGTCAGTCATTTCTTCAGAAAATGAAAACGCTTTCCCGCTCCTTGATTTGTTCACGTAAATGAGAGCATATGGAAAGATCCCTGTCACTCGCGGGATTTGGGAGAGAATTATGGGCTGGCACTCTGCCGTGGTGGACCCTCATTAGAAGGGTCCCTTAGGGGGGGCACTGTGGACTTGGTCTTGATGTGATTTTTTGTCTACAATGTTAGTGGCGAAATGGCCTCCCCCTGAGATGGATATAAACGGATGGATTTTTCAGTTGCTACTTATTTCACACTCACATTCACACCATCCCTCCTAGGATTAACCCAAACAGAACCCAAGGTATAATAAATAGCATGTAATGCTAACCGAAAATGATGTGTACTGGCCGGTCAACCAAAATTATAAACGACTAATGATCAAAGAGAAATGACTGAATGTGGTCTCACACACAAATCCCCAAACTTCAGCCTAACATTTTCAAAGACACTTAAACACTAAGGAAGACAGAAATTGAAACAAAATTCCACAAGTAAGTATTTTCTTTCAAAGAAGTGGAACTGAACAAACAGTTACAGCCTGGGCCCACCCCAAGCCTTTTATATCTGGATCACTTTCCTTCTTCTGGTAAATGGGTGGGATTCCGGCTCCTGTCCCTTGGGGGAAGAGTACAAGTGCATGAACGGCTAATTTCCCCCCACACACAACAATGGGTAGGACCTCGCTTGCTTCCAGAGATTCTTCTTTCACACTGCCACTGACACAATTCGGCGAAGTCTCAGTCAAAATCATTAATATTTGACTGGGGGGCATGCTGGGAATGTAGTTGAAATGTGTGGACACCTGTTGAAAGAGGATAGGAATAGCTCACCTAAGGAGTATGGTTAGATACTTTAACATAAATAAAGAGCATAAAGCTGTCAAGCAAACTGTCGGAGCAGAAGCGCTCCTGCTCATGCGAGGTTAAAGGTTAAACAGGAGAACATATATTTTGGTGGAAATTACAAGGACGTCCTTTGAGTTGGAATGCGTCAAGTTGATTTTAGAATGACTCGTCCAGAGGAACATGTGGCCCTTATTGATAGCTTTACCTCATCCGTTTTTCCGACAAATTGCGTAGCTTGGGAAAGTAATATAAACCAGAGAATGAGCAGGGTTGGGGGACATTTCAAATAAGATGAGAACAGATGTGTGTTTCATGCTACTGCCATTAAAATAAATAAAGTGACAAAGCAATTAATCAGACTAGAACTAAACAAGAAATGTCTACCCAGTTATCGTTGTCTTCCCACTCAAACTGATTTCACGCTGTCATGTTTTGCTTCCTTTTGGATATTTCCTGCCCTCTGCAAGGACCTCATTTCGTCTTATTGAGGCTAAAAGGCAGGTTTTCAGACACCAGGGGAAATCTGCTCTGCGTCCGCTCCTCTCACAGCTCATTACAGTGTGAACTAATTGCATGCTAACTTTAGCGTAGCGGCAGCCTACTTCCTTCAGTCTGCTTCCTGTAAAGTAGGGTGGCATAGCAATGTAGCTACAGCCAACAGTTAACATCCTGGCTTCTTGAAGAACATTCTAGAGAGAAAGCTTTCATTTACCTGAAAAATATGTAAATTGATTTGTTTACTTGCCTCAAATTGAATTTGGATTCAATTAATATAATAAAAAGTCAACCTTTACATTTTGTGTGTGTGTGAAAATAAGATAAGCTACGTTGAGTGAACATTTATCTTATTTGAGTTTATGTGAACTATGCCTATTTGAGATGAATTAAACTTTAACTAGAAGTTGAACACATTTGAGTTAAACAAAATTAAGTTAAACCAGTTTCCTCATTTAATGGTTGAGCTAAATTGAGGTAATCTAAGATAATTTGAGCTAAACTGAACAAAGCAGCTACAGTAGCCTATGCCAATCTAATACTAGCTAAAGTAAAATGAACCAATCATCTGTGAGATACATAAATTAATATAAGTTGAGCTACACACACACAAACAAAAACTAAGTTAAGGTAAACAGCCTACACATAATTGAGCTAAACCAGGCTAACTATAACCATATAAATTAGTTTCGCGGCAAACTAATGTCAAATTTTGAGCTAAACTAAACATAACCTAAGCATAATTTCAGCTAACAACTAAATTTAGCTAAGCGGTGTGACAACGTAAGCTTTTGAAAAGATCAGTTACTTTGCGATTCAAAACAAGATAAAACTAATATGGGATAATTAACCTTGGCTGGTTTGAGCTAAACGAAGCTCAATTGAGCTCAACTAAAATAAGCTATTTTGAGCAATGCTAAAGTCCTTTTAGTTCAATTAAAAGATGGCAAATGAAAATGGGGCAGAAAATAATTCTACGAACATTTGTTTGTAGACTTTTTGCTATTTATTTTATAAATTATAAATGTTTTTATTTATTATTCAAGTGAAGAAACATAAAGACAATTGCTTGTACAGTACCTTACAACTTTTTTGTTAGTCAGTGATCTTAGCGGCTCCACAGTGTGTACATGTTACACGTTTCCTGTGCAGACTGAGCAAGAGCAATGGTGCTGATGACAGATACACAATATTTCTTCTGACTGTGCTGATTAGATAGCAGCTCGTGTTCCCTGTTTCGCTAGCTTGCAATGGGACTTGCCTGACACTGGTCATGTGAACAATTAATGTATTTATTATCTGGCTAGTGCTACAGGTCCCAATTACTGTTTTCCAGCATGAAGCAATACTGAGGCAGTTATCTAAGGGGAAATCATACACAAAGTTACTTTATGAAAGTTGACTATCAAATATGTGACATTTCCAGAACAATGGTTTATTTAACACGGCTCTATATTTAGCATCATGTGGATGAAAGCGCTACTATTTTCCCACTTAATCAGCACATATAGTATAATAGGGCCGCTCCACGGGCAACGGCCAGAGATGGCATTACACACCCTCTCAGGCATTTCCTGCTTTCCTCATGACCTCATGTGCTAATGTCCATTAATCCTGGCAAACCCTCGACAGTCCATTCTGTCTCAGGGTATGGTATCACAAAGGCTCTCCCACACACACGCGCGCGCACACAAACACACACACATACACAGTCAGCAGACCGTGGCTCGCCGTATTTCCCAGCTGATGGTGGAGATAAGTTTTTTAGGTGTCTATGTGTTTTGTACGTGGGAGCGAGTGCACGGATGTCTACAGTATGCAGCCATATAGCTTGGCTCGGGGGGGGGGGGGGGGGAATTGTAGAACAATGTAATCCTGATGCCAATCTGTTTAAAATTGCTGTCAGAATGTCTGTAAGACAGTGCTCATGTAAATAAATGTACACGTTATCCTGACAGATTTTTGACCTGCAGGCGTTGAACTTCTTACTCGGTGTCTAGTAATGAAAGAGTTTGTTAAATATGCAGCAATGTGCACCTTAAGTACCAACGCCTCAACGTGCTCATATTGCTTTTGTTTACAGCATAGGATGGAGCGTGTGTTGCTAATATTTTGGTTTAATTTGGTAAAGGGCAAAATATTAGAGAATAGTCAAATATTTCCCCACCCGACTCTGCATCAGGAGCCACTGGGTGTTCGGTATCTTGCTCAAGGATAATTCAACACGGTCATAATGGCCTGTGATTGAACCCACAACCTCAAGGTTGCAAGACAACCACCCCCAACGTGCGCGCCAATGTGTGTGTGTGTGTGTGTGTTGGGGGGGCTGAAACGACGAGCAAAAAATATAGAAGCTATTTCAACAAAATTTCATGCTCCATGAACCAGGAAGTAGCTTGACAAGCCTGTGATCAGTGGTGAAATTATGCTAAATTTATATAGCTACAGTTGTTATTCACTTGTCTTGTTTTTGTTTCATTCTTTCGCTTTTATCTTGACTGTTGTTGAATTAAACATAATTTGGCTTGAGCTTATGTACGATTGGCTGTGCTTTGGAAATGTACCAATTGTCATTGTTGAGGTTTTATATTAATTAGTCTCTGCACTGTTAGAGATTAATGGAGATCCTCAAATAAATAATTAGAAATTAACAAGCAGACAAAATGTTCCACTTTTGTTGATAGTATGGCCTTGGTGGAGGTCTGCTCTTTGCGGAGGGACATTCTTGCCTAAGAAATGTCAGGGTTATTGTTAAACTGAACCAAAATCATGACGCTTATATTTCAAGTTGGCATTTTAAGACTCCCCAGAAGATGGACTAACCAATAATAGCGAAAAAGGTTGTAGAAGTGCTCAGTTTGTGCTGTTAAAATTGATTTGTTGATACCTGGAGTGCAACAGCCTTTTAAGCACATCCATGACCATAAATGTTTGACTTGAGCTCCAAACTATTTGGACTATGAGACTTGTCCGTTCACGTCGGAAGGGGAAAAAACGATTATAACCATCTATAACGTCTTTCACTGGAAGCCGAGACGATGAAATGCCGAGAGGTCAGCAATGTTAATAGACAGCTTCGGCATTGTTTGTCTGTTCAGCTGCTACCTGAGGCCAAATGCTTATCACTGTCAGGATTTTAGTGGTTTCAGTTGACAATGAAGTCATCTAGCTTTGGGAAAGCTGATATTGTACGCGAAAGCCTTTAAGGCCGAGGTCGGCCCAATGGAACGCCAAATCACGGGCATTATTATCGCTACAAAGTAGACTGGGACGTATAAATCACATTGAAATTAACAATACAGTCACGAGACAAAGGGACGCACACATCTGCTTCGACCACAGTGTGTGTATCAGATATTTCTCAGTGGAATAAGATTACATTCCATGTGGGAAAAAAATAAAGGGCATAGCAAGGAGGGGCCAGGATGCGAATAATAGAGCTCCGTTCCCTGGGCTTGCTCATTATGACCCCATTTATTATTGTATTTATTTTATACATAGCATATGCTTGTTATTATATTCTGATTGACAGGTAAATGATACATTTAAGCTCCTCAATGTCTTCCCTGGTACACTATCAATTTAGATGTCAAACATACGTAACTGTAGCCGCTAGCCAATAGCCTATTTAGCTTAGCTTAGCTTAGCTTAGCTTAGCTTAGCCGTTAACAGCTTGGGAGATGACTAACGTGGCTTCACCCAAACTCAATCAAATTTGCTTGCCAGTCAATACATTTATCATTTATCATCTGTCCCGATTGACTTCAACATGATACTGAGTTTAAAATTAATAAATGTGTGCGGCTATATCTAAGCTAATTCACCTCTAAATCTATGTCAGTTAAATGGCAGTTTTGTTGTTTTTTGTTGTTGTCGTTGCCCACATCACAACATGTTTATTTTCATTTTTTTAAATCTCGTGAGAACATAACTGGAGACTCAACAACCTCTAGCAGTATGGTGTAACTTTAAACCTCCAATACAACAAACATCTCCCATGTTGTGTCAGATGTTAGATCTATGAGATTTCTTTTTTCAGATTGATGCGCTTCCAGTGCCAAGAACTTTGTTGTTTGTCATGTGCAGTCAATACTACATGAAGTTATAATAATAAATTATATTGAGAACACATCAAATACCTATGGTAGACTTTTTTGGGTAAAATGATAAATGGTGATCTTGCAGCTGTCAAGTCCCTTTCGCGCTGTCTCCATGACGAACGTTTTTAGTGCTGGACTTTAAGAAAGGGAATTCTCCCCATGATGTCGTTGCTTTTGTGCCGTATAACATTTCTCAGAGCCCCGTAGGTTGCAGAGACACATCAGCGAGTCTGATCGTTCTCTACAAAGCGTGCCATGCGGGGTCATTGTTTATTTGTAGATGTTCAAGATCATTCTAAATTCTGTAGAGTAAATTTGACCTTATTTAAAGTGGGACCAAATAGACTCTGTTTTAGAGTAGGCTAATATTTACACTTGGAAGAGTAAAATAAATCATTGAAAAAAATACAATAAAAGTCACTCAAGGGTTGAGGAACAAACTCACGACCTTCAGCTTGTGAGACTGCCACACTACCACCTGAGATATTGCCCCTCCTACTGTTTGCTTATCTCCAAGAGGAGACAAAAAACAAGGTTTTTAGTCTCTTGGAGTTACAAAGATTCCATCTGACATGAGCAATACTGTATACCAACACACAGCAAGAGCTACATGGCTCAGGGAGTAGATCGGCTGTCTACCAAGCTGAAGGTCATGAGTTCGTTCCTCAACCATTTAGTGACTTTTTTTTTTAAATTCTTTAATTGTCTCTCTTCCAAGTATAAATATTACTCTAAAACTGAGTCCCATTCTAAATAGAGTCAAATTTACGGTCTAGCAGGTTTCATTTGGGTCTCCTTGAGAAGCCGACTGTTAGATAAAGCATTCAGTCGATATGAATAAATAATCCAAGACAATAATCCCTCATTTGATGCAGCCATCTTGGGTTGGTCTTTTTTAAAAAAAATTATGTGAGACAGAGAGTCAGAGACCTGGAAGCAGATCAATAGAAGATACTGGAACTGCACACCAAACAAACAGACCAAAACCACTTGAAGATGTGGCATTGGTGTGGTTTGGGACAGTTGGTCTGACACACAAAGACCAAAGGGCCAAAGACACAGACAAGGTTTTTTTATGACATAAATCACTAACTCGTAACTCCTTGGACAAATTTTGGCCTGATGTGAAAGATTGGGAGTGTGAACGCTAAGTGAACCAGGATCAATCCATGTATCATTTTCTGCTTTGGTCTGAACCAGAGAACTAAATTACAAGACAGAATCCACCCTTAACCGCTTTTGAGCTGCTGTGATGTCACACTTTACGTCACTGATACCGCTATTGCAATATGGTAATGGAAACGGGGCTTATGTGTGCATCACTGTTTTTGATGGTGGTGCTAACTGAAGTTTATTTACGGATATGACTCCATATAGACCAACAACTTCTTCTCTAGAATTAATCTAAACTAAAAGAAATAATTCCATATTCTTAACACATGTGATGACGGTGCCTGTTATTCTGAGAAGAGTCTCTTGCAGGTGACCAAATGATGGGATTCGGTTTTACGGGTTAGCAATTGGTCTTGTTGTTGCTGAGAGATGTGATACCTGCTTGTTTTACAAATCCTTGCTTGAGGCAGGACGCTGAACCTTCTCTACTCGAGGAGGGCACCAGGGGGGGTCGCGACCTTTCACCTTTGCCTGGTCGCCTCCCCTGCTGGCATGTCACATGTCAGGGCAAAGGCGTGACGGGGCTGATAATAGGGAGAGAAATTGAAGTGACAAAGCGTGAAGGTCCACTGGACCTTAAATAGTACTTTATATAGTAAATTCTGATGTATATCACTTTAAATTAGGAGTGTTCAAAATATGGCCCAGGGGCCAGTTGTGGCCTCTGTCAAGTTTTAAGCGGTCTGCGACATAAACCAAAAATGACATTTGCCACTGATAAATTTGTTTTATTACTGCTGAGTTTTTCTGATTATGCAAATGTGCAAAGGAACTATTTACAATTAAATTGGTAACAATGTTTTCCTTCATAACAAATAAAAATAATCAATTTTTACAAGCAAAAATGGTTTCCTCCACAATCTGCTCTGCGTCGATGTCCAAATTCTAAACAGATCACATGAATTGCTGGATTGACTATTGATGAGTGTCTTTGATGAATTAAAGTAAAAAAATTCAAAGTGGCCCTTGCATCCTTTCTTTTTTTGTGTGTGGCCCGGAAGAAAAATTTCGGACACTCTGCTTTAAAGCCAATTTTCCCCCCGCTTAAAAAGTGTAAGGGTTAGCGGTATAGAAAGGAAAAGTGGACTGATGGGAAAAAAAAATCTAAAATACTGAAAGAAAAAGCTTGCAAGTTTACATAAATGTATACAATGTAAAGTGCATTACAAATATAATTTATTATTATTATTATTATTATTATCATTATTATTATTATGCAAAAATAAGCAAATGTTTGTGCTGGAAAAAGAAATCATTATTTAATACTGTAATATGAAATTTAAAAATACAAGAACAAAATTATATTATAAGAAAAATAAATATTTATTAGAAAAGTTACGAGGAAAAAGAATAAACTTCTTTTTTTTTTTTTTTTTAAATACAGTACTCGTACTGTTAAGGAACCTCCAATGAAGAAGTTACACCTACATCCATTGTTTAACAAACAATGACACATTTATATAACAATTTTTTCCTTTTAAAATGTGTGACTTTATTTTCCTTCATGTTACTTTTTTTTTTCCTGTTCCGTGTGTCTACTTGGTAGTGATCCTTTTATTGCAGTGAGTCCAAATGGAATTAGTGGTTATGCATGACTGATAATCTGTAGCACATCCATCATCTCCTGTGCCTTTACGCCGCACAGCTGAGTGACTTTTCCTGCTGGCCACACAGGAAAGGCAAATGAGTGGTCCCTACACGAGACGGCCTTCTCGCTTTACGCTTGTTCATTGATACTCGCTTCCCGATAAACCCCTACATGAAGATGTGTTGTTCAACTCTGGTGAATAAAGTATGAGTGGATCATCAGCACTTGCGCCCGGCATGAAGCATGATTCGATTTGGTTTGATTCCGCGTCAGCTGATACCAGTATCGGCCGCCCTCTTTTGTCATTTTACGAACAGGAATTACAAATTAGAAATGAAAATAATAGAAAATTGTCATAATTAATTTCATGCAATTATAAGGAAAAATGCTATATTGGGATAAATACATACAGTATATCGGGGTGTCAGGCGATTAACATTTTTAATTAGTCAAATGACTTCCATAGTTAACTCACGATTAATCACAAATGTTATATCTGTTCTAAATGTACAATAAAATGTACAATAAAATCTTTAAAAGTTTTCATACTCTTGTTAACATAAGGTGATTTTTTTTAAACTAATAGAAATATGGCTGCATCTTTTAGCCACTGATACAGTAATTTCATAATAATTCATAATATTGAGTTTAAATTAAAAGGATGTACTGTAAAAAAGTGTGATGTTGATTTGTGTTGAAGTAATTTGTCTGCCACTAGATGGCATAGTTGAATTTGTTATACATTGGGTGATAGCTCAGTGCATTGCTCTTTTCATATTAAAAACTAATCTTTAACATGAAGTAATTTATACAATACAACTTGACCCCATTCTCCACAAATATATGCATTATTATTAACATTTATTATACTGATAAATGTTGACCCCCAGTACAGGCCTTCCAAGTAAAGGGCGGTCATTAATGGCGCGTTCAAAAAAATTGTGGCATTAAAGAAACTTTAAATTAACTAAAAATTTGACACTCCTAATTAATCTATATTAAAATTATCAGTCTGTTTTTTTGGCTAAATTTTTATGTATCAAAAGTACTAGCGTTATGAGATCTTGGTACACCTATATACATACATTAGGGGTGTGCATCTGTCTAATAATAGACTATTTCATATGTATCTCAATATATGGTGTGATTCAAGAACGGTACATTTGAAAGTGGAACGATACAATTCGGTTCGATTCAATGCATGAATTATGTTTGACTTTTGATGGTCTACTGTAGATAGTGCAGTGGTTCTCTCACCTGATTTCTATATAGTCAGGTATGAGTATCAATGGTGGACTGTCAACCAGTCCAGGGTGTATCACAAAGTCAGCATCGGATAGGCTCCAGCTCAGCCGTGACCATAACAGGTTAAGCAGTCGAAAAAGATGGATGGATGGTTTCACTTTAACAACATTGCATTTTGCATGAAAATCCTACTTAGTTCCAATAATCCTATTTGGTTGATCCATTTTGTTGCCTTGATGGATAAGCACACGCTCTGCTGCTTCCTGTTATAATCCAGACAAATTCACAGTGCTTGTGTTGTGTGGCCAGACTTGATGGATATCACCATATGTTTCCTGTTGTAGTCAGGTGTGTATGTCTTTTCTTTTATAGGGGGTAGTTGGTCTCTCTTCAGGTCCAGCCCACATTTCCATGCCTGAGACTGGCAGCAGCAGACGGACATGCTCAGACGTGCTCTAGTACTGCAGTGATATTTTTGTAAAGAGAGAACCGAGTGGAGATACTTCCCTTTTTATTTTTGAATAATAGTTTCCTCCCTGCTTTTTGGATTTTGTGTATTGCTAGGCTACAAAATGGAATGAGACAAGATTCCATCGTTTAGGAAAAAACATCATGGTCATTCATACAGAGTTGATCTGGAAATAACTGACCCGGCCTTCTTACCTTGGGGCTAAATACAGACAACCTACATAGACAACCTTGACCCAAAACACACATGCACACACAGCCAAAATGAACCAAGGTGACCATAAAGGATGCTTCATCATTCTACAGTGTAATGACAGGCGCTAACCAACAGCTAGCTTACGAGAGCTAACAGGCTTCCGGAACTCCTCTTTAGCTGGCGTGTTTTTGTATAATATAAATGTTTCATAAAATTGTGCCATGATAGTGATAGCATTAAAATTAGGGGTGTCAAAATTAATGCGTTGATTTTGAGTTGATTTAAAGTTCCTTTAGCGCCACTATTTTTTTTTAACACGCGATTAATGACCAATTTTGCAGTAATAAATTTAATAATAATGCATATATTTGTAGAGACTGGGGTCAAGTTGTATTTTTACAATTTTTTAAAAATGTGCAGAATTTCACAAGTTAGATAGCTCTTAATATGAAAAAGAAAAATGCACTGAGCTGTCACCAATGTCTTACAAATGCAATTGTGCCATCTAGTGGCAGAAAAATGACCTCAACACAAATCAATATCACACTTGTTTACTACTGTACAGTGCATATTTTTAATTTTAAATCAATTTTATTAATTATTATGAAATTACTGTATCAGTTTAAAAGACTCTAAAAACAGTTGGGTCAAAAATGGACCGATTCTCCTTTGAGTCAAGAATGGGTCATTTAGTGTAAAACAACTCATAAATATTTGTCAGATCCTTTAATTTGGTCAAAATTGACCCATAAAGTGGATCGGTCCATTTTTTTTATCCATAATTGGGTTACTTTTGACCCAACTGTTTTTAGAGGTTATTTCTATAAGTTTAATTTTTTATTCCACTTTTATGCTAAAAAGACTATGAAAACTTAGAGGAAAATTATGTTATTGTACATTTGGAACAGATATAAAATTTGTGATTAATCGTGAGTTAACTATTGAAGTCATGCGATTAATTACGATTAAAAAAAATGTATCGCCCCTACAGAAGGTCCAGGTACCAAAGCACGGAAATAGCGGCGGCATGACAGCAGCTCAGTTGATCAATGCCAGCACACACACACACTCGACGAAATTTGTTGACTATGCCCCGTGTGTCACAACAGATCCTGCGCATCTGCCGACAAATGGATGTCAACGGGGAAGCGCATTCCTGCCATCACACCTGTAAACTGTGATTTAGCTGCAGTTTTACTCTACTTCCAACCGCCACTTACTTTTAACATTTGCTGCAAAAACACGTTTGGCGTAATTATATATTTTGAGAGGACAGACGGGAGGGAAAGTTTGGCCCCGTTTGGCTTCAGATGATGATCGTTGTAAGTATGTAAACATGCTTTTGAAGGAGCACTTATGCAACAGATTTTAGAGTGACTTTTTATGGGCTCAAATGAACAAAATTCCTTTTATAAAATGATCTTTATTGTTATACATGATGTGAATTTTTGCAGAATTTTTGCATGCCCATGGCCCCTCCCTCCCTCCCTTGAGGCCAAAGAGCTAGGAGGTCATTAGTAGGGTGAAGCCGAAATAACTGACAGAAGCAGGTCAGTTGCAGAGAGCATGTGAAGAAGCCTAACCTTAACTGCCATGTATAACGATGAACCTGTGTCACTGCGCTGTAAAACATGACGAAGGTCCCACTGCAATAGCAGTCATGTTTAAATTCTTTTTCATCCCTTTAGTAAGGGCTTCTTTGTTGGGACCTGAAATCTGGGATGTCATCAGATATGATTTGGAAAGATTAAAGTCTGTCAAAGGGGGATTTGGCGGGAGATTATACCTTCATTTAAATTTCAACAACTCCACTGGTAATTATATGATACACTGATGACTGGCCCATTTGCACAGGTTCTCTCAAAGAACAATAGTTTTTATATCTAAGCTCAAACATGATCTGCTACGGAATGTTTGTCAGGCTTTGGATGTTCTGATCAAAGAAAAGATTTCCGTTGGAAATAATGGCATGATTAATAAATTCCATAAGTCTGACTATGACCGAATCATATGACAAGTGAAGCAGTATTTCCCATAGGAAATAATGGAAATCGAATTAATCCGTTCCAAACACCCCAAAAAGTTTTGTTTTTTAAATTAGTTTTTTTGTTATTTTTACTTTCAACTTAGTCGCCGTCATAAACAAAAAAATCTATTTTGACTTTTCAAAAACTCCAGTTGTGTTCAATGAACCAAATCTGCCAAATGAAAGAAAACCAGGAAAAATAAAGTTTGCTTTAGTCTTTTCCGGTTGTTTTATAATCAGCTGTAAATCCAGTTTGTGGAATCACAAACTGGACTAATCTCATATCTAAAATGGTGCATTGCTGCCATCTACTGGTGGTTGTGCATCATTTAAGTTATTTCCAAACTTTAAATTAAATATGGAGCAACATCAAACCTTCCCCCACCTATCCCTGTTGAAAAACATAATTGACAGGCATACTCGTCAATGGCAGTGTATGTGTAAAAAAAATAAAACAAACAAAAAACAAGGTGCCACAGTAATCTGTAACCTTTTAGTCACTCACCATTACGAAAACATTATTATCTGCACAGGCAATGTTTTAGGTAGAATTTTAACATTGTTACCGCTACATCACAGTAATAAATTTCAGGTTCCGAAAAATAAAACACACAAAAAAACAACAAAGCACACTTAGAGTTGATCCTTTAATGGCTACTGAACTGAAGTCTAGTACAGTTTCCCCAAAATTTTGATTGAATTGGAAATGGTATGACATCAGGTGTGTTTAATTTTAGCGCTTCCGCTATCTATGTTACAAGACAGCTCAAGAAAACCCAAAGCAGACATGGAGTTAATTATTTGATTTAAGTTTTATACGTAGCCACTATGCTAATGCAACTTGCACTCGAAGCCAGATTGTGTTGCATTGTTTGCATGCCCTCACCAAAACCTCGTATATGCTCTTTCCTCTCTCGTGTTGTGTCTACAGTCTCCATGATTACGGCGCTCTATTCCCGGCCGCACATTCATTTGAATGTACGTGAGAAAGGCGGAGGGTCATAACGTACCGGTATAAAAAGCAGTGGCAAGCAAGTTGGCAAACACTGACATTTATTTAGCTGCCCTATTAAATTAGAGAGCAGGCAGGCTATGTGATCTGAAGTAGCTCAAATAAATGTTTTTGAGGCTCTGGTGGCAAACGTTTACTTTTGGCTGCTTTTTCTTCTCACAGCTGGCTGCGTGGGCGGAGCAGCTGTGTTTGAACGTTGGCACGGACGGTAATGAACTACTACGCGGGGCCCTCTGCTTACAGAGCGCATGTTGTCCGTGTGACAGTGTGCTCCACACAAATGCTTCCTTGTTATGTGTCATCTTATTTGAATATTGGTGTGGTATACTTACTTAAAAGGGAAGTCAACCCCCCCCCACACCCCCGCCCCCCCCAAAAGAAATCTTGACAATAGTATGGTCTATGCAGCCCCACTAGTCAAAAAATTGTATTTTGGTTAATAATGCGTTAGTAAAATATGAGTTAAGCAGTTTTTATCAGTATCAGAAGGCAGCCATTTTGTCACTTACTGTTGAGTGAAAATGGCATCACAGTTGCTCAGGTCTCAGGTAACGACCAATCGCAGCTCATCTTCAGAAGACAGGTGAGCTGTGATTGGTCGTTGCCTGAGCCCTGAGCAGCTATGATGTCATCTTCAGTCGATAGCAAGTGGCAAAATGGCCGCTCCCCGAGGTGGATAAAAATGGCTGGATTTTGTCGTATAACTCATTTTCCACAAATGTAATCTTAATCAGAATGTCATGTTGAGACTAGTGAGGGGACATATAACATATTATTGTCAAGAAATGTTTAAGGTTGACTTTAAGCTAAAAAACAAAGCAAAAAACAGATAAACAAATAAAAATCATCCATTCACTGTATATTGTAAATATTTGCTGAAAAACGTGAGATATTCAATGGATCCTCACTGAATTTATGTAACATTTGCTGTTGTTTCATCCTAGTTTTGTAACTTTAGAGCGAGGGTCACTCCCAGCCATTTTCACTGAAGCAACCCCCTTCGCTCCCGGCTGTTTTACTGGATTTTGACTGATTTTGCAAGGTCCACAAAATATTGTGTTTTACTGCTATAAAAACATGGAACCTACCAAAAGAAAGACGAGCATCTCTTTTTTCATCAGAAAAAAAGTACATTTGTATTTTAGTTTTTGCAGCAATTGAGAATTGAGAACATAGCTAAGTTTCATCACTATTCACAAACCCAATTTGATACACACTTCTAAGATCACTTTTACATTCGTATTTTTTGCTCAAAATACTATCAATTATATATTGTTAATCGTAATTAATATGTTTTAGTCTACATATATTGGTCATTATCACAATTATTATGAATAATTATGATTTTTTTTGAAAAAAAAAAGTATGAATAATGAATGATACATCCTATTACAAGCTAGGAAAATAGATAATAGCTGGTCCTTGGGAGCTACCTAGTGCCCGTCGTGGGCACCCTTCATAAAAAGTCAACCAAAGTATTAAGCGAGTGTTTTTTTTATGGACATTTTGGTCCAAATCTGCATTGTAGCATAAAACTGCACAAAAACCCACATTACAAACATATTTGTTGTTACTTTTTGGGAGGCTATAATCGATCAATGGTCTTTTTCTTGCTATTTTTTGATTAACTTCCTTCAAGCAATTCCCTCTAACTTGCTTTCAGTGAATCAGCCCAACTATGAAGACAGGTCAGATTTGGGCTTTGGTCTTCAACGTCTTTGTGGTCTTGTCAGTATGTGCGTGGCTTGGCGAGGGGCAGCGGCCTCGCCCTAACAACAAACACAAAAGTAATTTATCTCCCCAGCATAGAAAAGAGAGAAACCCCCCCTCCGCCAGCTTCCCTTAACTGCCCCGCCACCAATTCCTTTTTATCCAAGTCTCCCACACAGCAGCTGCTCCTCTCACTTTCCGCACTCCCTCGAACCCTCCCTGCCCTCCCCGCAGCAGCCGCACTATGATGCCTTTGTTTTATTGTTTGGCAGCGTTTTGGCGGACCCCCCCTCGTCTGGAGCATGACAGGGGTCCGACTCCCTCAGAGTGCGGATGCTCGGCAATAGCCGTCGGATTAGGAGCAGCGGTTGGCTTCTAAATGAGCTTTTGGGAAGGCGTTACTTTTTGGCGAGCCTTACAGGCACGCTGCCGCAACACCTGTTGATCTGGCGCAATGCTCTTTGTGCTGAGGTTGCATATGTTAACGATTTTTACCCGCAGTTGCACAACTGCAGTCCATTTACGGCTGCTCAACAGCAATTGAGTGTCCAAAACTGAAATATGTCATAGGTTCACCCCTATTATTAATATTTATGCTAATTGTATATGATTTGCTTGCCCAAAAAAAACTAACAGAAACAAGACTCCGAGATCTGTTATCTTGCCTAACAACACTAAAATGCAAAATTTCCTTTCGTGTTGCCAGATTTGGCGTCTTTTTTAAATAATGCAGATTTCAGCCCATATTTGTGGCTCTGTAGTTATACATTTGAAGCAGCGGGCTGCTGTGTAAAAATAAATAGCACGCTGGTTTCCTGCACCTCCTTTACGCTTTCCCAACTCTGCGACGTCAACGTCTCGCCTGTGGACATGTTGGGACGATAACAATCAGAGCTGTTTACCCTTCACGGCCACTTTTCCTCATCGGAAATAACTCGGAGTAAATGGACAGAGAGAAGAGAGACAGAGCAAACTGAAATAGAGATAACCGCTTCATGGGGATTTGGCGCCGTATAAATAAATGCCTATTTTTATTTTCAGAACTTTTTTGTTATTTCCGCAGCATTGCTCCATGTGACTTTGAGTTGGTGTGACTGACTGTCAGACTGTCAGACTGTCAGGTGGCAGAAGTACCCACACTCTGTACTTAACTAAATTAGCCTAGTCGTGTTTAAAAAAAGAGTGTTAAAAATAGAAGTGTTGATTTCACGCCTATACTGAAAGGGACAGTTTGCAATTAAAGGGGAAGTCAACCACCCCCCACCCCACCACCCCCAACATTTTTGGACAATAATATGTTCTATGCGGCCCAACTAGTCTAAACACAATATTTTGGTCAAAAGGCCAAGTCCAGCAGTTTTTATCAATATCTGAAGGCGGCCATTTTGTCACTAGCTGTCATCACAGTTGCTCAGTTCTCAGGTAACAACCAATCACAGCTCAGCTTCAGAAAACAGGTGAGCTGTGATTGGCCGTTGTTTGAGTCCTGAGCAACTGTGATGTCATCTTCAGTAGACAGCAAGTGGCAAAATGGCCGCCCTCTGGGGTGGATATGTCTGGATTTTGCTGCATAACTCATATTTCACAAATGCAATATTAATCAGAATGTCATGCTTAGACTAGTGAGGTCACATATAACATATTATTGTCAAGAAATGTTTAAGGTTGACTTCCCCTTTAATTATTTTTGACATATTTGTTCAAACTATTAGTATGAGCTGATATTGGCACTTTAAATAATTAAAATGATCTGTGAAAAAATGTTGCACTGACATGTTATCTTGTTACCCCAGAAAAGCACATCATAAATCATAAAAATAGAGTGTTACTATATTACCAAAGGCTCTATTTATTTAATTATTTATTGTAACATGTTGTGTATCTCTACACCGAGGTGGGTTAGACACAACGATGGTATTTTCGCAGACAAGCACCAGCAGTGCCAATTTGGAGATATTTCACATTTTTAGCACCTGGGGGCACACACAACATATTGTAAAGATTTTTTGGGGGGGTTGACCTCCCCTTTCAATTACATTCTCTTATTGAGCATTCACAGGCAAGACGTCATGTAGTTCAAGTCGTATTCAGATCATGTCTTGTGAGTGACACTGTTGTTAAAGTATAAAGGGATAAATTTAGAATATTACTAACACAATACATGGTTGGCAAATGGATTCCTATTGCTTTTTCCAATTTTTATTATAAAAGCTCAAAGTAAAAGTTTTAGACATACGCAACGTCCGCAAATTATGCTCACCAATTTGGTAAATGTACATTTGCGGATTAAAAAAAAAAAAAAAAACTCTGATTTTTTAAAATTAATTAAATTATTTAATGTAAAGTCAGAGTCAAATTTGTTTTGTTTTTATTGAATTTGTAAATATCTTCTTCAAATATGTTCATGCTCCCTGGTTCATGATCCTCCTTCTGCCTTAGTTTCAAATTTAGTGGGGTAAAAGTAAAAAAGTAACAAATCTATTTCAGGACAGTTGCATCCCACCACTGTTGACTGTGCTACTGGTCTTTCTAGTTGATAGCCTTTCGAGCCATGGAGGTTACAGGCTTGTCCAGTGGCTGTTCAACTGATTTCCTTTTGTATTAAAGCTGACGAGAAACAGGCAGGATCTAACGAGCTGTCATCTCTAACACTAAGCAAAATGCCAGACTGTGCCAGCACCCCTAATGTTCGTGTACGTGTCACATAGAAAGAATGTCTAACAGGTGGTATCAGCTATTGGAGTTTCAGACGTTGAACAAAAGCTGGGGATATTTTTGAATGCCGGCTTGTGTCTGGCTCCTGTCGTACTCTTTGTGTGTTCTTATGTGCGTGTGTGTGTGTGTGTGTGTGTCCGTGTGTGGTCAGCTCCGGACTGGCCATTGTGCCCTTGGCCCTCAACAGATGTGGTCTGAACAATGAGTTGGGTAAATAAAAGGAAGTGGTTTATAAATAGCCCCTTATGTCTGCATGAGTGGAGTTCTACTGCAATGCCGTGTATGCGTGTGTTCCTGTTTGTGTTGGATGGATTGTACTGTAGAAAGTTGCACTGTATTGAGATACCACAGGTGCAGTTTGTTTGAATATCAAGTAAGGTTTTCCATTTCCTGAATTTCCAGAAATATGTTAGCTTTGTTGTGGTTGCTTTTGCATTGCACATCATGACTTGATTTGTTTGTCAAATGGACACTTCCTTCTTTTCCCTCAGCAGAGAAAAAAAAAGAAATGGCACTGCTAACCAAATCAATAGCACCTACTGAGGTATAGGTTGTTCTAACTGCATACCAGCCCATCTACCACATCATCGATCAAAGAACTTGCAACTAATAAGCACATGTCCTCAAATAGATGCCTGATTAAGTATGTTGCTAACCAAAACAGTAGCATGGCATCTAAACCACGTCTGGTTTGAAGTGTGAAGTCTTTCTGGCAGTCACACATTTAGGTCATTTTGCTCAAACCCAGTCCAACTTCTCTATTATTAGAAATCAAAACAGCCCCTGCAGAAAAAGAGGAAGCAGATATGTGCTTGACCTCAAATCGATGCCCGATTAACCGCGTTGCTAACCAAAACAGCCGTACTTTCCAATGCACGTCGTAAACAGTCTTTGAGTTGAATTGAAGTGTGGAGTGTAAATAGTTCCCACACATTTGAGTTACTCTGCGATTCATTAAGACAACTTGCATGATAATACTAACCAAAACAGCAGCACCTGTTGAGGTATGTAAACAATGTATCAAATTAATTTAAGTTTGGAATCAGGTTTGGGTTGCTCTGAGGAATTCAGGCTAATTTTATTTGATGTCCATTAAAATTGTATTGACTTGAATAAATTAGTTGCTTCGCCACAAATTAACAAGCCAGTTGCTAACCAAAACAGCAGCACCTACAGAGGAATTCAAATGGTCTCTCAGATGAAAGTCTTACTGGCCGTCAGATTTCATTGTTGGAAGTAGCAGCCCTACTTTTTATAGAATCCATCAAAGCATCATGCACTTGAAAACAAATAAGTGCCTCACCCCAAATAATTGCTAACTAACAAAAACAGCAGCACCTACAGAGACAAGTAGTTGTGTGAGTATTACTTACTGTCATGTTTCATGTACTAAGACATCCCAGCCCTACTTTTACGTTATCCGTCATAGCACCATCCACATGAAATTAAGCGCCTCACCTCAAACTGACACCCAATTAACGTGATTGCTAACCATAACAGTAGCACCTTCTGAGCCACAGAAACAGTCTCTCAGATGAATTAAATTGTGGAGTCTGACTGGCTGACCACACATTTGGGTCATTGTAGGGAATGACAGACCAATGTCGACATTAAAGCCTGTCAGAGCAGTGAAGCTTGAAGTCTCCAATTCAATAATAAAGACACGGGGGAACAATTCTGAAATTAAAGGCACCTCTTTCCTTTTCTATCACACACATTCCTGGAGCCAGGCCACGTGGACTAATGCACATCTTCCCTGGTAAACATGTTGACCCGCGCTCACAAGTATCCGTCCATGCTGTCTGAAAGTGCACACAGTACCGCTTATCCTGTCTTGAGTGATGGTTTATATTTCACGCCAGTATCTCTCCCAGGCGGGCGTCCTAGATTGTGGGTTCTGTTACAGCTCCACGGAGACGTGTGTCCACGTACAATATGTGTGTGTGTGTCGCAGGTTGGGGGTCCGGGCCGGGCCGTCAGTGAAGCCGCTGATGGAATATATTAACAACACACTTCAGCTGAAATTCAACCCGGTTCGTGAAGTGGGCAGTTATCTTAAAGACAGATAACAGCACAATGAAAGTACAGTTAGGAATCAGATATCTTGAGCCTGATGACCTTGTATTGGGCCCTATTTTCGTTCTCAGTGCAAATCTAGCGCAAAGCGCAGTGTAACTGTACGTGTGGGCGGAGTTTTCTTTCTTTAGGAATTTTCATAGACGTTGTACAGGTAGATTTATGCTTAACGGTGCTTTTGCTCCCACCGTTGTGGGATGGGATGTAGCCAAAATGCAAGATCTCCACTTATGGATGATGTGGTCATGTGACGTGGGCAATTAGAGACTGCCTTAACTCATTCATTCCCGGCCATTTTCACTGAAGCAAACCCCTTTGCTCCTGGCTGTTTTACTGAATTTTGACGATTTTGCAAGGTCCACAGAATATTGTGTTTTACTGCTATAAAAACATGGAACCTACCAAAAGAAAGACGAGCATCTCTTTTTTCATCAGAAAAAAGTACATTTGTATCTTCGTTTTTGCAGCAATTAGCATGCATGAGAACATAGCTAAGTTTCATCACTATTCACAAACCCAATTTGATACACACTTCTAAGATCACTTTTACATTTGTATTTTTTGCTCAAAATACTATCAATTATATATTGTTAATCATAATTAATATGTTTTAGTCTACATATATTGGTCATTATCACAATTATTATGAATAATTATTAATTTTTTTGAAAAAAAAAAGTATGAATAATGAATGATACATCCTAATACAAGCTAGGAAAATAGATAATAGCTGGTCCTTGGGAGCTACCTAGTGCCCGTCGTGGGCACCATGTTAGGCTTGAGAGGCCGAAAATGCCCTTCATAAAAAGTCAACCAAAGTATTAAGCGAGTGTTTTTTTTATGGACATTTTGGTCCAAATCTGCTATAAAAACATGGAACTTACCAAAAGAAAGATTATTCTGTTTGTATCTGTTTCCATTTTGTAGCATTTGGCATTAGAATATAGCTAAGTTTTATCATGATCAAAAATCTGTTTAAAACAATGGGGAAAAGAGCTTGTTGTACCATGGTTGAGCTCTTATACTCTGCTGCCACCTGCTGGCCGTTTTTTGTAATAACTACCATTGCTTTAAGCGACCTCTTCAGGTCAGAGGCACCATTAAAAAAAACAATTTAAAAAACGTATAAATACGTTTTGGTTACCATGGCAATATTTAAAATAGAACGTTTTTATACGTTTTTGGGAGCAAATGAGTTAATTGTGTCCACGACAAAATGACGTTTTTCCCGTTTTTACGCAGAGCCCATTGGCGCCAGTCTACCAAAATAGAGCCCATTCACTTAATTACATCAAGCAATTGGCATAGTAGTGGGAAATGTAAGATTCAGGTATAAATAAATAGATAAATTGGAAGGCCCTTCCTTCCAGAATTTACAAAGCAAAGTCCATAAAGCCATGCTAGGATGAGTTTGCTGTGAAAGAACTTGAAAGCCATAACCTAAGTAACCTAAAGCTCTTACTTGTTTTGGACTATGTTCACCTCAAAGAATTTCTTCCCTTGATCAGATTGGATTTTTGGGGGGAGGTGGTCAGGTTTAAAGGGCTCAATGAAGATTTGAAAAGCCTTAGTTGAGGGCTCACCTCTAATTTTGGGCTCGCTGGCAACAAAACCCACCACTTACCTTTTTATGTCGGCGGAGACGTGGCTCGGCAGTAAGTGAGGACTGATTGGCGGATAGCACGGAGGCTGAGAAAAGAGGACGGCGACTGAAAGAAAGGGATTCGAAAAGGGCAAAATAAGGGGAGCATTACGAGGAGACAGACGTCTGACGGGGGGAGTTTCTGAGAGGAGCCATTTTCCTTTGCTACTGTAAATAATAGCCCCCGCTTGAGTTGGACGGCCTTCACGGCTTCTTTTGTGCACTGTGACATCTTAGGTTCCCCAAAGAGTGAGCGAGCTGAGCTCGAGCTTGGCATGGGAACCGCAGAGTATTAGCACCGTATGAATATGAGGGAAAGTAAGCCTCCGCAGGTCAATGGGAAGCTGCCAACACACACTCTTGCCTCTTTATCCCACTAAAACCCACACAGGCAGGAGACCAACTAATAATTCACCTAGCTGTACTCACCCGTGGCTTTATTCAATTTCGGGTTCTAACAGTTCTGCCATCAAATTAGTTCTTAAATCCGTATTATGCACTCTTTCAAAAAAAAAAAAAGATTGTGGCATTCAACAATGTCAATACAGTGTAGCCACCAAGGGTGAAGACAATTCGTTCCGCGATGATTAGGCTTTTTTAATTTTTATTATCTATCACTTGTCCCTTAGGAAGTTATGGAAATAGACATTAAAGTTCAAGGGCCTCCACCAGCCCAATAAAAACTAATTTTTGACGTCTAAAGCCGTCAATGGCAGTGAATGTGTTAACTGCCGCCCAGAGGTGGCAAATCCAGGTCCAGAAAGTAAAAACCCAGCCACAGTTCGGCTTTAGCCTCAGGTGCCAGTTAGCTAGCTCCCTGGCGAGCTCCCATGGTGCTCGTTTATCTGCTAGGGAGCTAGCTAGCTAGCTAGCTAGCACACATGGTGCTCGTTTTCTTACTATGGATCTAGCTAAATCAAAACAGTTATAATTAAATTAAAACAGAAGATTCACTTCACTATGGATCTAGCTAGCTAGCGCTAGGGGCTAAAGCCAAACTGTGGCAGGGTTTTTACTTTCTGGACCTGGATTTGCCACCTCTGCTGCTGCCACGCAAAAACCTGTCTCAATTTGTCATTGGCATAGATGTTTACAGAATACAGTATCAAACAAACTGCTCTAATCTGTGCTAGTAACGAGTAAGCCTTCAATTTAAGTCTAAACCTCTTCGGAGAACTTAAGACCGTCAAGAAGTAGAACGACTGCTTCAATTAGTGGCTTTTGATGGAATAACATCCCAGAGTGAATCAGTCATAAAATCATAAGCTACGAGTCTTTGTTGGCAGATCTGGAACACACAGAGGAATGATGTTATGATATGCAAATTACATTTGATGGTGTGGTTTTAAAAGTGTAGCTGACACTTGCTCCCCTGCTACGGTGAGTCCATGTGTTTAGTATTAAGATGAAAGCATGACATGAGTCAAGAATAACAAGGAGGCTGCAGCTGGACCACCAAACGTGCTCTGGTCAGAGGTAGGTCTATACAGTGCGTGGAATATGTATTGTGCACTGGAACTGACAGACCTTGAATGAGGTCAATCAGACTGTGAGATCTTGTATCATTCAATGCAGTACCCACAAGCCAAAGGTTGTTTTGAGGTTTATTACTTTTATCGTGGCGAACTCATGACTCATGAAAGGTGGCCGCAGTACAAACAACAGCGACAAGGATCATACCAAGCCAGTAGAACAACAAAGACGTAAACGTTTCCTGTACTGGTCATCATATGTCCGCAGGACGTCCGAGAAGACGGGAGATACCATCGCTGAAATCAATTTCGGTGACAAGACTGTCACATGAGCATGATTCACCTGCCTAATGATCTCGCATCCTGTTTGATAGCTTCATCTGTAAACAACAACATGAGACATGCAGGAAATAGGGTGGAGCGGTAGGGTGATTGTTCTTCCTGTTGTTTGCAGAAACTGTTTGCAGCAGATCATTTGTGTCGCTTAATGCTACAAAGATTCATTGAGCAATTTAGAGTTTTTAATCAACCCAAGAAAGGGAAGAAGAAGATGACCCTTGATTGATAAGTTATAGAGAATAAATGCAACGATATGATTGGATGATCGGAGGTACCATTCTCTGCCTTTGTTTCCGTTTAAAAGTGCAAGGTGTGGTGTTGAGTTACTTTGGCTCTATGTAGCTGTTTGTGGTTTTTCAAGGTTCGGGATAATAGCAGCCTGTCCCTGACCCGCATCTCCTCTGTTTACACTGGTCACTTCTACTCAAGACTGCAGGAGTCGATTGACTTGCTACGCTATGCTAAACTATGCGCTATGCGATTTTTCAGTGGTGTGTTTAAGAGGGCTTCAAGCAGTGAAGTTATCAAAGGTCAAGGTGCGACACCATCTGCAGTTGAGCGGTGAACATGTGTGCTTGTGTTTTTACTTGAAGAGCTGGAGCAAACATTGAGAGAAACTTTATCCGTGTCAGGAAGTTTTGCGTTGGGCGGGAAGGAACAGCAGCCACCGACTCCCATTGAGGGGACTTTCCTCCTTCCTCGGTTCAGAACGCAGAACAATGACCAGATGGCTCTCCCTCGCACACTCACAATCATCACAAGCTTGCAAACACTTGATCGCAGCAGGCTGCCTGTGCACCTTTGAGCCGGCTGATTCCTGATCTTTGCTAGCTGATATTACTTGGATCTAAGCCAAGGCGGCAAAGCCAAGTCCAGATAGTAAAAACCCTGCCACAGTTTTTACTTTACAAGATAAACAAGGTTCTTTACCTGCCAGTTAGTAGAACAGTGGCAGGGTTTTTAATTTCTGGATCTGGATTTGCCCCTTGAAGCTTAATTTGGGACTGTCCATTGACATGCCGGATTATTACATGCGTTCACATTTGTGTGAAACAATGTAAGGAGCATCTTTTTCTGTTCAAAGCGACAGTCTTGCATGTTTTAGAAGTTTCCCTACTCTAACATACCTGATTCAAAGGATCTGCTCATCAGCAAGCTCTGCAGAAACCTGATAATGGTCCTGATTATTTGATTCAAGAGTGTTGGGGAGGGAAACCTCAAAAACACGCAGGACAAAGTCCCTCGAGGAATATTGGTTTAGAGCAATCTGCACAGACTTTGGGATATTTGTGTAATTAGATACTTTGACGAGTGACGAAGACAGGACCAGGTCTGGTGTGAAATATAAAATACTTTTCGGACACAGCAGAGTGAAAGAGGTGAGTTTTCTCTATTACAGCTCTTGCCAGGTCGACTTCATGCCCCAGTGACGGTGCCATTTAGTGACTCGGGGGAGAAAAAAGTCTTTTGACTGGCAGGTCCTGTTAAAGGGGATAATAGGCCAAATATCTGAAAGCTACTCTTTCTCCTTTGCTTGGTGGTTTGTATGTCTGCCACACAGGAGGTTCGTGGATTGAATCTGGGCTCCGGCATATGCTATCCTGGTGCTTGCGCGGGTTTTTTCCAGAGACTTTGGCTTCCTCCCATATTCCAAACACATGCATGTCAGTTCTCAGGGCGTTGAATCTATCACAACTGGACTGTTTTGATTGTATTGGAAATTGGTTTGTCTCTCATCTGAGCAGACTTCTTCCATTCATAAAACAAGGCTAGTTAGGACAGCACAATCCTAGACTACCAGATCACTCCATTTCCGACTGACTCTATGCCCTGAGATTGAAATGACCTGGATGGATGAGCAAATTTGTAAGATCAAGTTGTAGTGTCCCAAGTTCCCTGCAATTGCCTGGCAATCAGTCCGTGGTATATCTGACCTCTTCCCCAAAATCAAATGGATAGGCTCCTGCTCATCTGTAACCCTATAAGTACCAGGGGGTCTACAGCCAAATGCAGGCATTTCAAAATAACACCATTGGTTCTTTCGATTCTTTGTGGGCCAATATCTTATGTACCCTTAAGTTTGCTGATTCCAAACTCTACGTAGTCAATAATCAAGAGTGGATGTCTGCACTCAAGTCAGAAATCAGTTTGGCAGCATGCCCTCCTTTCCTATCCTCTTCCACATGACTTGGAGCCATAAATCTAGACCACGCTCATCACATTTTGGGTCAGCTGTCCACCGCAGTCCTGGCTGCTCCCCCGCTTCTTTGCGGCCATGCCCCAAGGGAGGACAGCGCCAAGACCAGTTGGTAAAACCAAGTGAGAGGAACTAATCTTGCAGCAATAATTGGTCAGGAAGTGGGCTGCTCAGATACGCAAGCTTCTCTCGCCCTGTCTCCTCCACCCCCCACCCCCCCTGCCCCCTCCTCCGAGTCAGTGGGCAGTCAGTTTGGTTGCTTCGATCTAATCCATCCCCCCCAACCATCTCCCTGACTCTCTTACTTTCTCACAGTGCCTCTCACTATCGGAGCTGACCTCATATAGGTGTAGAGCACAGATTGGATTGCCTTGACAAAAACCCTGTTTATTTCAACTTCGGACCCTCAACCCTCGGACATGGGATTAACGTGTAAAGGGATACTGAGATACCGGCATCAGAGGCAAGGCTAGTCCTGGGAATGTTCACCCGGAGGTGAGTGATAGCTTGTCATTGTCTTTGCGTGTAATTGCGGGCTAACAAACTGGGCTCATCTAGTCAAGTCCAAGTATGATTTTACTTGTCTGATTTCACCAAAGCCACTTAGACCTCCAATTGTGGTGGGAAAACTTTTCATTTTAGTTTAAATGCCACCTCTGCCTGCTTTTAATTACACAGCTGGCAAAATACCACTTTGGATCTTTAGGTCAATGAGGTAAGACACTCAGCATATCGTCCAAAGACCTGTCTTGCTTTGAAGCTTATTAAAGTAAAAGGGCAATTCTGGTACGAATTGAAGTGCACACACGCCCCAATTTTGGTGAACTGGGGCAGCGAGCAAATGGGACACACACCAAGGGGACAGATTTATTGTGGCCAGCAGTGGTTGACACCATTGTGGCACAATTAGAACATTGCATTCAACCACTATGTTGTCAGTCATTTTTAAGTGAAATAATTGTGTAAATGTGTATTTTAGTGTATGTCACATGTTTTCCCTTAATGGCAAAAAGTCCCTCGCTCCCTGCTCTGCTGGACTCCTTTTCCTGGAGCGGGACCCTCGTCCTGCATTTTTAATCTCAGGCCAAACACAGCTTCCTTTACATATCCGCCACTGTATACTCTCAATAACTCACATGCACTTTTTTTTTTTTTGCCTTTCCTGGGTTGAGCTACAGTATATCCATGGTGCCACCCTGCTAGTTATTATACATTATATACTCTGTATATATTCCACCAGGACGGTTCCTCAATTTGCCGGACATTCTTTTCACTTGTCTTTGCACTCCTATTCTCTTTTAACTGAAACATCTTTGAGGAGGACGGCAAGACTCCCAAATTCCTAAACTTGTCTTGGCACTGTAAGCAGACAGCAGACCAACCTTGGGGAATACCAACCGGGAATCTTGCAGCCCCGTAAAATCTGGGAAAAGAAAAATTGATCCGGAACTGAATTCCTTAACTGAACAAATTAACCCTTTATTTATTCTATGAATGGATTGAGTTTTCTAATGTCAACTTCAATTTCAGAGAGTTAGTAACGGTTGTCCAGTGTTTAAGTTTTAAGGGAGGTGAGTGGGCGAAGACAAGAGAGATTAATTAAAGATGGTGACAACAAAGAGCCCTGTGAGTTTTGTGTGTGTGTGTGCGTCTATGGCATGAAAACGAGTGTCTGCAGATGATCCATCTGGCCTGTGACAAGCACAGCGAGGGTCTCCAAGGGAGGGGGAAACTGTATATGGATGACCCCCCCAACCTCCACCACCCGCAAACTCATGTCATTAGTCACAGTCTCGCTCATTCTTTGCATCCGTTCTTCCTGTGCCCTATTCTGACTCTTATACGTCGTATCGTTCCACACGCTAAAGCATTCTCAAGAGGCTGCTTTAAGGCTTGTGTTTACTATGCTGTCCAAAAGTAAACACCGTATGTGTGTGCGCTGCAGTAAATGTTGAATAGGCCATGTGTGTGAACCCTGTCCACTTCTTCAGAGTTAACACTGGGCCAGCGTGATGAGGAATGAAGTCGTTTATTGGCAACAAGCAATTGCTCGCTGTATCCTCACACCATGAAACTTTGCCTTGGGGATCAACGCTTGGTGTCACCATAGTGACCATGCTAGAACGACAGTATAGCCAAAAAAAAGCCTGAGACTCAGTTCAGGCATTTAGAAATTTTTCTGCAACTACTTTTAGGGTTGAATTCAAGTTTGTTTTAAAGCCCTCAGTTTAAAAAATGAATAAAACCGAGGGACCATTGTGAATGGATTTTTGCACTTCTGGTGGATTATTTCTAAATTATCCTTTAGGGTTTTGGTAAAAAAAAAATAGATGAATGAATGGATGAACTTTATTGTGATACAGAGCAACGAAATTGACCTAACACTACAGACTTAACCCTTTCAAGACACATGAAAAATAATGACCAACAGAGGGAGACCGGACACAAATGACAGTCGGTACTCGCTTATCAGATCTTAGATAAGAAGGGAAGACACGAAGGAGAGGGATAAGAAGAGAAAAACTAGCACACGTAGCACATACTGACATTAAAACAAAATCTCAAGACTTGTACGTATAGGTAATGGGGGGTGGGGGGGTATATCTATATCTAGAAATAGACAGTTGATAGTCTGAAACAACTAAACAAATTCAACTCCCAACAGACAGTGGTATATGATCCTGAATAACTGTTTTTACGCTGAAGTTAGCTTTAGCTAACACGCTTTAGCTCAAGCTAAAATCTATATTAGACGTACACCTAGTTGATCAATTGTTATACGCGAGAAGTACAATTCCCCAGCATTCATCAATTTGTCCACCTGTGATTACGTGTTGTGAAGCCGTGAACCAATCTTTCAGGGAGCGCATACGGGGGCATCAGATAAGGCAGACCGCCGCTGCAATTCTCTGTCATCAGCTGGTCGCGCTTGGCTGAAGCCAGGCGTTCGGACTGTCGCCGCTGTATGTGTTTACCAAAGTTAGAGGTGGTCATTACGCTCGGGGCGGGGGGGATGGGGGGGGGGTGTTTGGATTGGGAGAGGAGCTTTAAGGTCTTCGTGGGTCAGCGGACCCTCAGGCCATTAAATCAGGGTCGTGCTTCTTGGGGTACGGAGAATGGTTAAGAGGGGGCTTGATTATTGTATTGGTAGGGAGCTGGCTGGGGGCCCCGTGCTGCCGGGACTCTCAGTCTTACCGTCTGTCTGCGTCAACACTTTGGCTTGAGACTATTCTGACATATCAGCTTCTTTTCCTCGCAGATTGTGCTGCTGTTGTCCAGCTGGTGCTGCCTAATACTAGCTAGCGCAGGTAAGCTAGCACTAGCTAGACTGCTAGCATAGTGTCCATATCAATTTTGATCCTGATGTCACTCATTAGGCCCAGCCTCCTTTAACGTCATATACAAACGCTACTTTTCTATAGATGTACATTTTGTTTACATTTGTTTTAGTGTTTTGTATTTTTGATCGGGTCTCTCATCATGGATGTTCATCTATTGCGAGCGGTTCTGGAACATATCCCCATGTGACAAATAGGAGTCCACGAGATGTTTCTGGAAGTTCCCTTTAATGCTTTTTAGGAACACTAAGGAACATTCAGTTTATGTTGATTATGGCAGCGCCATATGGACAAAAGCGGTAATGTTATTTCTGAAGGCAGACCACATTTCCCATGAGGACAATCGCATTGCATTTTTTTATTAGCTCACACCAGCGAGTGAAATCCGGGCCAATGTTGATCCTTGACTGTCCTTCTTCAGGTATCTTCCATTTTTCTTTTTTGTCTCCTCAGACAAAACTTTTTCAGTTGTTTTGCAGCTTCTGCCAAGAAAGCAGTAATTGTGCGTCGACATTCAAATTGACTTCCGTCTTTGTAAAGAATGGGGAAAGGGGGAAGTCGCGTATGCCATAAAACAGTTAGCACATTTGTAGTTTTTTGTGTGGCAGTGTTCCTACCATCCTCCTCAAAGTTGCCAGTAAAAATGATCCAGACCCCCTCAGGCCATGGCAAAGGTACCATTCAAATAGTTTTAAGTTGATGTTTCGTCAGAAGAGTTATGAAAATATTTTATTAAGGTTGAAAAGTTCCTTAGTGCTACTTTAATACTCACTATCAAGATTTTACACTTTGCGTGGCTCAGTGGTAGAGTGGTTGTCTCCTAATACAAAGATTGTTTGATCTTCAGTCCTGGTGACTATGTTGAAATATCCATGAGCAAGACACTGAATGCTAACTGATGGGTGAATGTGCACCATATGCTGTACAAAGTGAAATTCAAACCATTTATCTTTTTTTTTTTTGGTCATATTTTCGTTATTTCTGTCTTTTTTAAATTGGTGGGCATTTTTGCTGCGGGATGCATCTTTCTTTTTATTACAAATCAAACAGTACTTGGTCAACTAGACTCTCATAGTCTGTTTGGGATTTCAGTAGTGGAAGTAAGATGAATGAGTGGTTAGCACATCTGCCTCATAGTTCTGAGGTTGAGGGTTCAAATCCTTTTTTTTTTCTCTCCAGGAGAGCTCAGTATTGTTCATTCGATTTGACATCATCATTGCTCTCCTTTTTTTAAAAAAACAAATAAATTAAAAAAATTTAATGAATGTTTTTTTTTATTATTATTATTATTTTTAAATATATATACATATATATACATATACACACATATATATATATATATATATATATTTGATTTTTTGTATGTGGGTGAGTATGTGTATGTGCGTGTGTGTGTGTGCGTGCATGCGTGCGAGTGTGTGTGTATTCATCAGTTCACCTAAAGCCCATTAAAAAAAAAATCCCATACTAATAATATAATATAATAATAAATTGCCAAATGCAGAAACACCAATGTAAGTTATCACGATGTAGTGGCTCTCGCTAACAGACAGAATTAAGTAACCAGAATTAGGTTAAAAAATTCTATATACGTAGACCATGCTCCTATAAATTTTGATATTTGGTTTTTATTTGAGGCAGATATTTTTTCCATTAAAATGTGATTTATGAGGAGGTTAGACCATTGGTCGATATTCAGAGTTTGTTTATTTTTCCAGTTAACAAGAATTGTTTTTTTAGCGATAGTAAGGGCTACAAGTGTAGATTGAAATTGTTTATGTGGTAAGTCAGTTGTTGTTAGGTCACCTAGCAAACACAAGTTTGGAGATAAAGGTATCCTACAGTCCAAAATAGCGGAAGGTTTTTCTAAGACTTTAGTCCAGAAATACATAACCGGAGTACATAACCATAAAGCATGAACATAAGTGTCTGTAGTGTTTTGTAAGCATTGGAGACAAATGTCAGAGTCTGAGAGTTCAAATCCAAGGTCTAGACATTCTGTGCGGAGTTAGCATTTTCTGTCCATGCTTGCATGGATATTCTTCAGGGTTCACCAATTCCGGTCCACGAGGTCCGGAATTGGTGACCTTTCAACCACATTTCAAAAAGACTCCAATTGGCCAATTGGTGTGAGTGCTTGATTGTCTATACACGTCCTGTGATTGGCTGCCGACCAGATCAGGTGTACCTCGTTACTTGATAGACTTCAGTTCACCTGTGACCCCAGTGAGGTTAAACATGGGTCCTTTCTCCTCCCTTCGCCCTAACTTTCATGTACATGATGCGTCTTGGCCTCCCGTGTCTTTTCTAACACGTCTTTGTACCGGTTGAGTTTTCTTTGATCTTGCACACACACACACAATGCTGAACTTAGAGCTTTTTGTTTGAGCCGGACTATTGATCAAGCGCTCCCACACACAGACACACCATGTTAAAGCGTTAGAGTCTGATTGTACACAAAGAGAAAAGATGAGAGAACTTAATGGAGAACTCCTTCTTGTCATTTGTGGCATGGGAGTGCTGGGTGGGGAGGAGTCAGGGGGAGGGGAATGAGCCAGCAGGGAAGGAGCAGAGGCCATTCACGCACACACTCGGGAACACTTTTAGACACACTCATGCGTGCGGTGGATGTGTTGCCACAGGAGGGAAGGATGAAGAGCAGAGCGAGGACGGGATCCCCCACAGAACTGCACTGACCCGAAGGACACAGTAGCGAGTCGCAGTGTAAATGTTTGAGTGGAAGTGAGCCGAGCACATTTCCAGGGCGAAGGGATTCACTATGAAAGGAAGAATGTGGGTCATTTGAGGCAATCGACTTCTTGGAATACTCGGACTATGTGATGCAGTGGGGAAATCCTTCACTTGGGCACTTTTGAAACTTTTATTTGTCACCATGCCAACTGGTAAGCATAAAAAACACCCTATGCATGCGTTTGTAGATTGATTGAAGGAAAAGTTGTCCTCAAACAAAATTCATGCTGAAGAGCTCTGACAACTTTACATGATTAGTGTGTGATGGTGCGGTGTTGGTTTTTGCTGGTGTGTGTGTGTGAGATTTAGTCCTCAGTTGACAGTTGTGTGTGAAGTGGCTCCACAGCGTCCGGCCTGTTGTATGAACACGGTCCCTGCGTTTGTTTTCTTACGCAGGGCGTTCTCACAGGTTCAACTCCCGCTGAGTCATTTGGACCTGATGTGGATTTTGATTCCTGATGGAGAATACATTAGATTCGCCATAGGCCAAATGTTTAATTTAGTTTGTTTTTAACGCATTTGTGGTCCACAATTGTATTTGAGAATCTTTTCATGGGTATTTCTTTAAGTGAAATTTGTGCAGCTGTAGCATTTCAAATACAAATTTTTACTCCTATATACTTTTTATGTCTTTTTTTTGGGGGGTGATTTAGGGAATAGTAGATAAGTAATCCAAAAATGTAGTTTCAGTCAGTTTGAACCTTTTTAAGTCTAATTTGTGTGATTTAGATTTGTAGATGCTGTAAACGTTTGGAGGTTTGTAGTCAAAGCTAACGATTATCTCAGCAAACAAATAATCATAATTTTTTCACATTTAGAAAAAAAAAATTCCATCCTTATTTTAAAAACACGACAATTTCAAATATAAATTATTAATAATAAAATAGGCAAAAAATGTTGATCATTGTTTTCTAAAGTAAAAATAATTGTTTTATTTAGGTGCAAAACAAAGATAATCAGTCCGCTTTCATGGAGAACTACAAAAATCTGAGAATATTTACTGTTGAGTTAAAATTCCAAACATTTGGAATTTTTTTAAATTAAAAATGTATCTAAATTATTCGTCGATTATCAAAAATGATTAGTGATTAATTTGATAATCAATTAGTTTGAGGTTTGAGGATTTTTTCATGACAATTATTTCAAAATACCATTTTAAAGAGAAAGTGTGTAAAATCTTTCCAATTTTCAATGTTAATTCATTTTAAAGGGACAGTATGAATTATTTAGCGCCATCTTGTGGTAAACTAACAATTCATTCATTAAAAACCATTCATTTCAATAATGTGCAAAAAATATGTTCTCTCACATCAGCATTCTTTTTTTTTTTTAAATAGAATCGTAATTCTAGTAATTGTTAATTATATTACATAGGTGGCGTCGTGCCTTACATGAGGCTGAAATGTTTTGCCGCCATCTTTATGCTACGGCTACCTGAAGGAGAAGAACTTCACAAACGTACTAATTGGTGGTAGGCTTGAGAAGTATGGCCACTGTAGTGCACATGCTTCGACCTTGCATTCTATTAGTTCACCACTAGATAACACTAAATTCTACACACTGTCCTTTTAATTTAACTGTTTTCAATTGTGAGGAAAAATGAAGAACAAAAATTAAATCTACTTTGTTAGCTTAAGTTGGGTGAAAATGCTGGTTGCTATGGCAAGAATAGAACGGATAACTCCAGAGAAGATAGGTATTAATGTGGAGAAGCAATAGTGTGCTCACAAATCAACTGAAATTTCACAAAATGTTTGTAAGCTGATTAAATGTTACATGAGTCTTTGGGGGTCTGTAAATGTTGAATCAGGACATAAGTAGCACCTAGCTTAAGTGATGAGTGAGTGTAACATTGCAAAGTTCTCTAACCTATTTTTACTCGTATAGCGACAACAACCGCAAATTGCTGTATATGGGGGGTCAATAGAGGGCCCCGGTCCTTTTATGTACATGGAAGAAAGGCTCCCTGTCTAGCACTTTGAAACATAATGAATTTGACTGAGGGGAATAAAAGAGCAAAATCATCTGTTTTTCCAATGTAGTAATCAAAAGCATGACAACAGTTTTATGAGTTTAACGGCTTTCAACTCTGAAAGCCAATACATGCCAGCTTCCTCTCACTGGGAGTGTTGGGATGCCATTCTGCAGCCTGTGACCCAAATTAGAGCCTTAAGGGTAGCCCAATTGGGGTAGGGAGCAGGGAGGGGGTCTACAAATGGCAAAGCAAGGAAAAAGAGGAGGAGGAGGAGGAGGGGGAGGGGGGGTGTAATTACTGTTTGAGGCAAAGTGTTTGGTTCTGAGGTGATGGAGACAATAGCGAGCCGTCCGTCCAACCCTCCCCCCCCCATCTGCCCCCCCCCCCCCACACACACACACACACCACACCACCACAATACATCAGGGTCAAAACGGAGGGCACGTCCCCTTTTGGGATCATTTGTTCTAATCAATAAGCCTCCTTTGATGTGTGTGGAAAATGTCAAGGCAGTTGAGAGGTGTTCCAGCGGGCTGAAATCCAATCAGGTCGGAGAATGAGACGAGGGTCGCACGGGTGTCCCAAAAGGGGCGGCGATCCCTAAAAATAGGGCGGTGTAAGTTTGCGCTGGGATGTTTTTTCCTCACCAGGGCTGCGGATTTCACCTGCATGTCAAGAACAAAAAGTGAAATTTGTTGCAAGCTGATTAGGGAATTTATGAGTCATTGCACTTGTGCATGTTGACCTTTATTGTTCACTGCCAGGAAATAAAAAACAAAAACATTTGCAAGTGATTATCAGTAGAAGCTGTGTGTGTTTACTTTAACCACTTTTTGTGAAAGCGTTAAAACCACAGCAGTCTATTGAGTCACACACTAATTATGTTTTTTTGTGCAACTGTATATTATAGTGTTTTTCGTGATTAATCTGTTCCAGAAAGTCTGAAAATGAAAGTACTGTCTACTTCCCATAGGACATTGGTTCTCAAATGGTGGGTCAAGGGCCCGAAAGTGGGTCATGGAGCCATTTTTGTTGGGTTGCGCAAAAATCATTTAAAACATTGTTTGAGAATATAATATGCTCTGCATGTGTTTTCAGAGTCTATTTTTTAAACAAAACAAGTTATTTGTTGCTCTTAACGTCTATAAAAATGGGTTGAGATTTTGCAACAATTGGCGAATGTGAGTCTGGGTGACAATAGTTCCGTTAACAAAAAATACATTTTATTGAGAATAGCTAGCTAGGAATGGTCAATACTTTTTTTTCTTCCAGATCAATACTAAACTCTTGAGTAGACAGACGTTCCTTAAAATTTTGTTCGAAATTTCCATAAAAGGATTACAAAAATAGAAACTTTCCTTAAAATGTTCTTAAAAATTTATTTGGGAAAAAAAACCTTTCCTTAAAACTTCCTTAGCATGGCAGTGTGTATGATAAATTTATAAACCTATATTAGCATATACTTTATCCCCATATAGCCTTTTCCTTAAAATTTCCTTAAATATTTCCTTTGAAAAATTAAAATAAAATAACTTTCCTTAAAATGTTCCTCAAAATATATATACATTTTTTTTAAACATAAAATTTCCTTTAAAAATTCCATTTAAAAAAAAAAACTTATAGTTTCCTTCAAAAAAAAAAAAAGTACAAACTTTCATTAAAATGACCTTTAAAATGTACTTAAATAATAAATAAATAAATAAATGTCCTTTAAAATTTGCTTCCAGATACTTTGAAATAAGGCTGGGTATTGGACCGATACGGTTCCTGGTATCGGTTCTCGCCCGCCTAAGAACAAATATTTTACATACGAAAAAAATAATGTGTACAATATATATATATATATATATATATATATATATATATATATATATATATATATATATATATATATATATATATATATATATATATATATATATATATATATATATGAATAATGAATTTTTAACATCACTTTTATCTTTATTGAAGACACCTGGTCACGTACGGCGGACAAAAATTACAAAGAGTGAGGCCTTTTTCATCCTTTGCTACAATTTTTTCATTGAATTCTATCATGTTTCGCGCCTTTTTTCTAATCAAATCTCCAGGAAATTTCTGTTGTATTGAGTAAAAAGTAATCAAACGGTAAATATTGCACAATGCAAGCTTTTAGGCAACAACAACTCTCCCGTTCTGCTCGGCGAAACTCAAGCAACTTGGTTCAAAAGTCAGACCTTGTTTATTGATTATGATTAAAATCACAATTGAAAGCCAAATATTTTTTGTTGTTTTCTAGATAAAAATAAAATGTGTCGATTATATGCTTTCATATGGCTAAGCTCACACCATTATGTTAGTTTATGTCAATTTCTAGGTTTTAAAAGTGGATGCATATGTGTTCAAAGAAAGTCTTTTTTGTTGTCTTTTGAGACACACAATGTGTGACATGTTTTTTATGGACCACCAAAATAAACTCTTAACATTAAGTTGGATGGAGTCACCGTTTAAACATCAAACCTTGCCAGTGTTCAATGCGCTCTTTCGCCCATCCTCCACAAGAAAACCTGTAACGGATTGCCTAGTCAGCACAGGTCTTTGTTGGGACAGATGATACGTTGGTCCATGTGGCAAACCCCGCCCCCAAACTACAATCCCACCCTTGGCCTCTCCCACCTCTGGCCTCTCTCCTCTGTAAGGCCTCAGCCCCTGCGCGCCGCTGTGAAATCCTGAGTGACACTTTAAGGTCCTTAGCGTCAGTTGAGATCAAGTCTGCATCTCTATCACGGGGGGTGTCTTGCTCATGACATCAAATTTGGACTTTGGAGAGTTCCGAAGCTATAAAAGGAGGGCTTGAAATTGCGGGATTGTCACGAGTGGGAGAAAGGAAACATGGGAGGAGAGACGGCAAAGGGAGTGGGTGGCGTTTGACCTTTTGTCCTCCTTTTACGTCTTTTCATCCTACTTTCATTCTTCTGGGCCTCCTCTTCTCCCGCTTGCACATATTCAGCATTTTTGTCATATGACGATATCTTTTCTTACATGTCATATTTAGACGGTGAGCTCAGTTGGCCTAGAAAAGAGAATGACCACCAAGGTTGAATTAAACATCTGTGGAATGCACTCAGATCTATTGTTTATTAAAACAACAGTCTGCTCTAATTGAGCTTAATGTAGGCAAGTATTTCCAATCATCAATCACTTTTTTTTCATAGTGCTTTTATAGACAACGAGGCACTCTAAGTGGCTAGTCCAGCGACCAAGCCTCTGTCCACACACTGGCTGTCACATCACAACAACCCCCCCCACCCCTCCCTCCCTACCAACACTCACTCTTCTTCTCTCTGTGATGTGCATGCACTCATGGCCAACAACAAGGCGCTCTAAGTTGGCTATACCAGCTGTCACTCACGGCTAACAACGAGGCACTCTTAAGTGGCTTACCTGCACCCCTGCTATCATGTCAGATCTTTTTTTTCCTTCTTCCCCACTTCCTTATCTGCATGACATGTGTGCACTCATGGTCAACAACGAGGCGCTCTAAATTGGTCACGTTGAACTGTAAAAAAATTAATAAAATCCTTGCAGCTCGTTTTTTCGTCTTTCTCTATGTAATGTACAGACGTGGCTGACAACGTGACACTCTAGAGAACTATCTGAATGGATGCATTTTTGGGGTGTGGCTAGCTAGCTAACTGCACGTCACAATTGCACCAGATGACCGCAGATACAAACGAAGGCAATCAAGTTCTCATGTAGTGGGGGAGGGGCGACTCATGCCGGACTCCAAAGTGCTGCACCATTTTAGCCACGCCCCCCCAAAAATCAGAAAAACTAACAAGCTCTTTTTCCACAATTAAGAACTATATAGTTCTCCGTCTTTGTACATTCTCAGTAGCTATTTTCAAACATGTATAATGTATTTAGAAAGAAATGGTTAGTTTGATGAAAATGTGACTTATTTCCTATGAGGAAATGTGTAAAAATGTGGTTAAGCAGCGTCCCGGAACGGATTGTTTTCATCCCGCAATGTCCCTCTGTGCGCCATAGTTGGATTTGCTGCCTTTTGATCATGTCTCATATTCAGCCTTGTTTTATTTGGCTTTTTTTGTGTGTTGTTTTGTACCATATAATATTCAAAGGCAACCGTGGGGAGTGATGTTCTTGGACTGCTTAGCACTGTAGTTTAGCGGTTAGCTCGTGGTATAACATTGTGTCAAGTGCGACGTTTCCAACTTGCACTTGACACAATTTGCCATCTAAGTAGCCAGTGCAGCATCGTATAAAACTCTTCACCTAGCTAACATTCTTTTTGATATTTTCATTTAAAATGTTTCCAGCAGATGCTTAACTGCTCGTCGCAAAATGCTCGCAAACCGTCTGAAAGCGGGGCCGTAAAAAGACAAGGGTGCTCGCAGCCACTCTGACAATAACGAGCACTTGCGACCGTAAAGTGTGATGTGTGACACAAGCGGATTGACTGGTGGTAAAACTACCTTCGTCCTCGATTGCAGCGGAGTTGGCTGCTGACTTTATTGCACGAGGCGACCTGGGTTGAACTCTTGACTAAAATCACACAATGAAGCTCGTATACTTTACAAGAAATGACTGCGGCAGCACGCTGTGCTAGTGTTTGTTACGTCTGCCTCACAGTTCGGAGGTTCAGGGTTCGAATCTCAGCTCAAGTTTTTATGTTTTACCCTCATCTATCTAGAATTCAAATCTGACTTTCGAAAAATGTCTACTGTATAATCTAAATTTATGCATCTACATTAAGAAAACATTTTGTTGGAATTTTCGATATTGCCGATACCAATACCAAGTACAGATACCACTAGTACTTTTTATACATAAAATATTACAAAAACAATGACAGCTCATTTTAAATAAAGACATTTCCCCCCCAATATAGCATTTTTCTTAAAATTGCATGATCATTTCTAGTTCCTGATCATTAAAGGGCCACAAGAGGGTGTATTGGCCGCCGTCGCAAGTACCGATACCTTGAAATATAAGACCTTAAAGGTGCATTGTGCCGTTTTAAAAGGGTAATATTAAAGCTCTTCGTACTCGCACGCGCACCATGAAACGAGCCTGACACAGATGCTGCAGTTACGCTTTTGGGACAGAGGTGGCAGTCACAAGTAAAAAAAAAAAAAAGGTGACTGAAGGTCTCTATTTAACAGTTTATGAATTTGTATAAAAAGAATGATTGTCAAAAAGTTGTTTTGTTAATACTGTACAGGCGTCTGTTGTTTTTCTAAATAACCGCCGCGATGTCAAAACAAAACCTAAATAAGCTTTTTTTTTTTTTTTAATTTTTGAAACTCTTCTTTTGTCAATGCAATACTGCTTGATCTTCACTCTTGCCGCTTTGGCTCTACAGGCCTGATGTTAAACATATTAAACTTGGCTGACTCGTCGTCATGACTCCAACCCGCTCCCCAAAACTCCCTCTGCTCTTTGTCTTTGTCAACTTAAATGAAAAGCAGAGATTGAAGCCTGGTTGCTGAGATGATTCACTCGGGTTTTTTTTTTTTTTTTCTGGTGCGTGGTGGGGAACACACCCACACACACACACACACACACACACACAGAAGTGGGAACAGTCCCAACCTGTATGCTTTGCAACCTAATTAGAGATCATTTACATGGATCAGGTTGAACGTAATCAGGCGAGCAGGTGACCAAAGCTTACTTGTGTGTGCGTGCCTTCTTCTGTATGTGTACACGAGCCAGTTCACCCAGGAAACGTGCGGGGTGGGTCCCCAAACATGAAGCTGGAAGGTGGGAAGGAGGGCTTGGACAAACACAAGATGGAGCAATCTCTACTCCATGTTTGGGTTTCACTGCTAAAGGAAACGCTTGGTGTGTGCGCGCGCCCGTTGCCCACCTGTATCGAGATAGAATAGCTTATGTGAGGGTCATTATGCTTTTAACTCAGTTAGTCTTATCTGCTTGGCGATTAACTAGCTGTTACACGCATGCCTTAGTTGAAGTGCATTGCGTCCAGTGATAAGCGCCAGCGTATTATACGTCTTTTTAAAGAGCAAAGGAAATGGCAGGTTAGCCATTAATATCACGACTGGTGGTGATGTAGGCCTTTGTGCTTTGTGTACCTGTGTTGCTTATCAGAACGCTCCGTGTGTGTATTTTCTTTATTATTGTCGGATGTGTAATTGTTCAAAAGTAGGTCATGCAAACATTTGGACTGACTCGTGTTTTGTTTTGCATAATACACTTTTATGTTACTGGATGCTCCAATTCCCTCTTGTTTCACTTGGCTAGGAGAAAATGAGAAAAAGATGCACTCAAAGCATATCGAAATCCGTTTGAATTAGGGATGCTTGAACTAGTTGACGTCATTTATTTTTTTCTGGAAACACTAATGCTATAATTCATTGCATTTATAGAGCTTGCCAACGTTCTATAATAGGATGCAGTAACAGAATGTGCAAGTCGACCCGAAAATAGTTTATTTACAAAGTCTGAACATGGCATTCTGATTTGCATTTGTGAATTAAGCAGCAAAATCCACCCATTTTTATCCATGCCAGGAGCGGCCATTTTGTCACTTACTGTCAACTGAAAATGGCATCACAGTTGTTCACGTAACAACCAATCACGGCTCACCTGTTTTCTGAGTTTGGTCATGTGACGTTTGCAAGCTTACCTGAGCCACTGTGATGTCATTTTCAGTTGACAGTAAGTTTAAAAATGGCCGACCCCTGAGATGGATAACGAGTGGATTTGGCTGCTCAATTCATATTCAACAAATGAAATATTAACTCATTCATTCCCAGCCATTTTCACTGAAGCAACCCCCTTTGCTCCCGGCTGTTTTACTGGATTTTGACTGATTTTGCGAAGTCCACAGGATATTCTGTTCTATTGCTATAAAAACATGGAACCTACCAAAAGAAAGATTAGAGTCTCTCCTTTCATCAGGATATTGTATCCAAAAGTCTTGGTCTAATCTCGGTCTCGATACCCTCCAGTCTCAATATAGTCTTGGTCTCAGTTGTTGTTGTCTCTACTATACAACACTACAGAAATGTGAAGAAAAGAAAATGCTCAAAATATTTTATACAAAATTCTACAACAGTTGTTTGTACTCACTCTGCTCTAATCAAAACAAATGTTTTTTTGATGCCTCGAATGATCAACCGATTAATCTACAAAGCTGGTTTTAATCAAAAAACCTTGTTAAAATGTCCTTAATATGCAGCTGATAGTGGAAAATCTGTTTAAAAATATCTGCTGAATTTTCCATAGCAACTTCACAATGTCAGCAGTTTTTGCTTCAAGCTCGTCATTTGGCTGAGCATTAGTTTGAGCAGTTGCTACTATCACTCCAACCCGTGATACTCAGCAAGCAGGACGGTTGCCAGAGCGTGCTTGAAAGAGGTGTCAGTGCGGCACAGGGCCCTGTGAGCTACCTACTAGAAAGGTGAGAGAGTGTGTGTGTGTGTGTGTATGTACACTCGGTTTCTTTTGAGGCTGCGCTCCGTTTGCCGTTTCATGTTTCTTTTCTTTCTTTCTTTTTTTTTTTGAAGGCGACTGTGTGATCTCGGTGACTTTGATGTGAGAAGGCCTCGGATGCTTGGCAGGTAGAGGGCGGTGCAAAGGGCATCGCATGTCGGTGTGTTACTGGAATATTGGACCTCTGGGGTTGAAGTGAGCCCCAATGCGGAGGAAATTTTGGCATTCTGATTGATGGTTGATTAGTTAGGTAGGTTGTTAAGCGCAGGATTTCCCGAAGATACGGTCAGTTTTCTTCTTTTTTTTTTGTCATCTAGAATAAGTGGTTCGGAAAATGGATGGATAGAATGAACCCTACAAGGGATTCTTGGTTTGGCATGGTCCCAACATACTACCTGTGGTTTTGAGGTTATGTACTGCAGCCTATGAATTTGGAAGAATCCACTGGATTTTAACGTGTAGCCAGTAGTTTTGTAGTTCTCGAAATCGGTCTTGGTCTCAAGACAACTTGAAACTACTTGCCTTGGTCTCGACCTCCAAAAGTCTCGATCCAAGAGGCTCGGCCTTGTCTCGGTCTCGACCTCCAAAAGTCTCGGTCTTGTTTCGGTCTCAACCTCCAAGAGTCTCGGTCTCGACCTCCAAAAGTCTCGGCCTTGTCTCGGTCTCGACCTCCAAAAGTCTCGGCCTTGTCTCTGTCTCAACCTCCAAGAGTCTCGGTCTCGAGCTCCAAAAGTCTCGGCCTTGTCTCGGTCTCGACCTCCAAGAGTCTCGGTCTCGACCTCCAAGAGGCTTAGCCTTGTCTCGGTCTCGACCTCCAAGAGGCTCGGCCTTGTCTCGGTCTCGACCTCCAAGAGGCTCGGCCTTGTCTCGGTCTCGACCTCCAAAAGTCTCGGTCTTGTCTCGGTCTCAACCTCCAAGAGTCTCGGTCTCGACCTCCAAGAGGCTCGGCCTTGTCTCGGTCTCGACCTCCAAGAGGCTCGGTCTCAACCTCCAAGAGTCTCGGTCTCGACCTCCAAAAGTCTCTGCCTTGTCTCGGTCTCGACCTCCAAAAGTCTCGGTCTCAACCTCCAAGAGTCTCGGTCTCGACCTCCAAAAGTCTCGGCCTTGTCTCTGTCTCGACCTCCAAAAGTCTCGGTCTTGTCTCGGTCTTGATAATGTATTGGTCTCAGTTGGTCTGGTCTTGCATGCAACACTAGTAGCCAGATCTATTTTCACTATCAACATTGTGATCAACTGACACATCATGATTTATCAATCATTGGACATCCCTTCTGTTTTCCACTCAATGCTGACCCTTTCACAGAGAAGGGCCTCATAAAACTTCAGGGAAAACTTTGAAGTTGGGTCGGGGGGGTTGGGGGGTTGGGGGGTTGGGGGGGGGGGGGCGCTTGATCTGATTCATTTCATGACTGCTTTCACTTGAGCTGGCTTGACTGCGGGACTCTGGCAGTTAGTGATCCCATCTCAACGGCTCCATCCACAGACATGAGGCTGTGAGCCAGTTTGGCACCGTCCTAATATGAAATCGCCACAAACACAAACCTGCCTGTCCTCGTGGAAAAGGCCTTCCATTCATTGCCTTGGGAGAGCGCTCAGATTTAGACTGTATCTTAATACATCTCTTCATCTAAATGCTCTACATTCCTTTTAATGAGTGTATTATCTTTCTTGGCATGGTGGTGACTGTTGGCTCGTCCTGATAGAATTCTTTCAGTGGTGTCTCAAGGAAAACCATGACAGTTAGCGCTTCTCATTTGGCGGCTGGTCAGCTTGCCCGTGGTCAGCTGGAATGTAAGGAATTACCTTGGTAAGCAGATCGCATCTGTAATGGAAATGAACGTGCTTTTGTTTTGGGTTTTAATGTAGTGCAATATTTGAGCTTTCAACTGTATCACCTGAATGATTCTCATTTTTTCCCTACAGACGACTACAGCTATCTGCCTGATGCGTTGCCACCTGTACCTGAAGTCCCGGACTCTGGCCCAGTCCTGAGCTCCAGCGACATCCCCACCCGTTGCCTCCGCAACACGGCCTTCAGTTACGCCTCCTTGCGCTACTGCTCGGCCCACAGCATGGACTCCTCTCAGGACAGCATCGAAAGGCCCGTCAGCTATAGCTCCACTTCTTCCTCCGCTTCCTCCCGGGACAGTCACTGCTCACTGGGCAGCCGCTCCACCCTTGTCCACACACCCCACTGTAACCCCGTGAACTCGGATCAGGACTCCGGGGCTATACGTTTGGAACTGGTTCCCGCCCGGCAACTGGGATGTGGCGAGGACAACCCCCGAGATGATGGAGGGATGGAAACAGGAAGGCAGCCAGGCAGGAAGGGCACTGAACAGACACCGACGGATCACTCAGAAGCGGAGCTGGGTCTCGACAGGGGCATACAACGGATCGGTCAGGTGCAAGGACCCAGGACGTATGTGGACCGTGTGGTTCAGGAGATATTGGACACAGAGAGAACCTACGTCCAGGACCTGAGAAGCATTGTGGAGGTAAGAAACACTTGCTTCACTTTTGTATATTGTTTGTAGAGAGGGTACCTAGTAGTCACACAAGCACGGGGACAACACACACTCTACACACCGGGAGATTCAAGATTCAAACCCAGAACCTCTCAACTGTGATTTGTTTGAACCTCACTGAGGTCAAGGTAGCTTAAGTTCAAAGTGACGGTTGGAAATGTTTCAGTCCAGTAGGTGGTCGACTTTGTCCTTCTGACGAGTGGGGGTCTTTGAATCAGCTGATAACACACACAGACATTGTGCATTTCATCACACACGTGACGCACAAATACACACACATACACATTCACTGCCACTTGTCTGTCAGAAACTTTCAACATAATAGGGTCACCTGTGCTCGCAGCCTTCAGGTTCGGTTGAGTTACACGACACCGGTGCCTTTGTACTACGGGAACAGGCGCACATTGAAATCGTGCCCACACACACACTGTACACACACATATTTAGACAAATGGGCTATTTTTTTTAAAGTCCCGCTCGGAGCTGAATGGATTTTGTTTGCCTCCTTTCAGAGATTTGAAGACTTTGGTTTGGATAGTCTGTGGTAGTTGGCTCACCTTTCTTGATCCTTCCTCATTGTTATTGCCCCTTTCCTGCTCTCAAATGTTTTGAACAGATGTGATGCATGTTTTTTTCATGTCTGTTAACCATTTTTGATTGAAGTGATAGTGGCATTAAATGTTTTGGTAAGCCCCTTTTCCCACCTCCATGTCCCCATGGACAACTTCAGTCCTGGGCCAACAATGATTTGTGTTGATATTCTTGATGTGCTGTATGTATCTATATCAAAATCGGGACTGTCCGGAACCAGGATGTCTGGTTTCCCTAACCAAGTGCCAAATACATCAAAACGGCAGCGTATTAATTTATGGAATCTCAATGATCAAAACAAAGATAACAACTAAAGAACATTCTTCACTTATCTTTTGTGTCTTGGACTTGGGCAAAAACTGACGCCCTTTTTCACAGAGTTGGCCCGTCAGAATCATAAGACAATGACGATTACCTTCAACACACAGCCCAAGAGAAGTGAGTCATGAGATTTAGTGTTCACATCCCAATCCCGGTTTTCTATTTCCTGATACCCGATACCTTGAAATTCCATGGTTAACCTCAACCTCCCATTCTACACTGGTCCCTTTTCACACAGAATAGTATGATTTGTGCATGCTGTGCACAAATAAACTGTGAAAAATCCTTATCATTGCATCTCAGAACTTCAGCTGATCGGAATCTGGCAATCGCTTCTCCTCAGACACAGCAAACAATGTCTGACAAGACTTGTAATCGATGTGATTTTAAAATGACTTGATCCTCTTGAAAGAGGAATAAAAATATTTGTCCTCTTTGCGTGTTCCAAAATTTGAAGACAGATTTAATGTAAGAAAAAACACCTTTGCAAAAATGATTTTTTAATCTAAGAGATCTCTGGACACTCAAACCGCCTCTAATTCATCACTTAAACAGGTGGGATTCAGAGCGTCGAAATGTGTCTCTTCCGCGTGTGGCTTCTTATAGTTAAAAGACCTCCTCTCTTTTATTTGTAGACAAAACATATCTCTGGGTACTTTTCCATGAGCGATGGCGAAAACAGAGTCAGGAGTGCGTGTTCGAAACAGATTCTGTTCTCAAGGACCAAATGTGTTTTCGCACAAAGCGCTGAGAAGGAACTTTTTAGACTAAATAGTATGTCCCATCTTAAAGTCAGATTATACCGAAATCAACACCATCTGCTCTGCACAGGACACAAAACATTTTGACAAAGTTAATATAAAGAATTAAAATGTTAATAATGTGTAACAATGGTTAATATATGAAATGAAAAATTAAAAATGTTATAATATCTATCACTCTCAAAACCAGAAGAGAAACTGATTTGATTCTCACACTGACCAGTTTTATAGACAGTCCAGTAGGTTGCCTGTTGTCAAAATCAAAACAGGAACTGCCAATTCCCAAAGGACGGGATGCGTAGTGGCATAGAACTTTCGGCGTCACACTTCTGATTGATGTTCCGCCTTCCCGTGCTCCTTCTTCCTTCCCTCCCCGTCCTTTTCGGATGCAGAGGTGAGGAAAAGGCACAACTCGACAGGAGGCTAGGAAGAGGGATTTAGCTCTGAGATAAGAGTGTCTACAGCAGGTTAAGAAAACACAGAAGAGGGCTTAAGAGCTGCAGTTAATCACCCTCTACTGCCTGCAGACCACCACTAGTCCACATTACCGGACCACCCACCCTTGGACTACCACTTTAAATGGCAGTCCATTCTTTAGCGGAACATGCTGTAAGAATATATGCACATTCTTGTCTCTTAAATGACAGTTCCAGTGAAGGGCCTATTGTATCAGTAGCAACACTAACATCCCCTGATGGTCACCAAAGCCTGCATTATTGCAACCCCTCTTCCATAATCCCCGAATCCATGCTGCTTCCTGTAAGCAAAGAGGGTGCGACAGGCTTCAGACAAATATTTACCCAGACTCCCATGGGCTCAGATCTCTCAGCAGGGGTGCGACGGTTATACCCTTGCTGCAAGCAAACTGTCATGTTGGCCTGTAGTTTCCTATCTCACAGTTTCTAAAAATATTATGCTTTTGATCAGTATAAGTAAACCTGTTGTTTTCCCACCTTTTCCAGATTCTGATACTACCTCCAAAGCAGGGAACGTGCAAGGTCGCCTCCCCGCCACATAACAGATAAATTATCAGGCAGCGACAACTGCTTTCAACACAAAATGACAGGGGACGTGCATTTCTGGTATTAAATGTCACATCCCCATTCTGGTGACTTCGTTTTACACCGACACCCTCCTGCCTCTGAAACTACCTCCAAAGCAGAAAAATTACCAGTTGCTGGTGCCACCCAAGCTTGAGTTGTTGCTAGCTAGCAAAGTTATTTTCACTTTACTTAAGGTAAGATCAGAAGGAGCTGATGCAACAGATAGCTAGGTAAAAAAAAGAGTCTAGCTAGCTTGGTGAAAAGACTTTCCATTGTCTGCAATCAACCGTCTGTTGAGACTCCAAGCTAGGCATTGTTTTAGCATAAACTTTTTTTTCTGCCCTTGCTGGCAAATCTACTTGACTGTAGAATGTGATAATGTCTTTTCGAGTTAATGAGGCCAGTTCCATGGCGCATGTTTTGGTACCGGTAGTGTTTGGTCTCAGTTGTGCAGTGTGGTATCCATTAGGGATGGGCATGATAAGCCATTATGCCTCGTCTGAAACTGAGAAATTGCTGAGTCACCTTCAGCCCTGCCATTACATGTACTACCGTTTGCACAGGAAAGAAAAAAGAAAAAAAACGACAACCTTTGACTTTGGCAGGTATTATGAAAGCATCTTTAGCAAGCAGGGTACAATTTTGCCGGGTCAGCACTTCCTTAGCTAACGCGATTAGCTTCGCTAATGACGCCAAACATGACGCCAATGACGCCAGTCATCCATGATCAACCTATAAGTATTTATTTTATTTTATTTTTTTGCACTATGGCACATAAAACACATTGTGAGGCCTATATAAGTTGAGAAATCACCTGTGACATTTTCAATGTTGACACTGGGAATTGTTAAGAGTAATGACTTCCTACAGTGCAGAGTAAAGTGTTTGGGTTGGAAACGAGTGTGCACTTGAGCAGGTTAATGGTTAACTCCAGAGAGCATCAAGTTAGTACATGTTGCGTCTGATGCTTTGCAGGGAGTGTACCTTCAGAGAGGTGCGCGTGTTTAAGCTGCCCATTCTTGAGCTCAGTCAAGCTGGGGGTGAACACGTTGAGTGAGGAGGTCACGCCAGGTCACATCCACAACCCCTTGACTAATAGAGCATCACCTTACACATAACCTCCGACAACGAACAAAATCTTGACATGACTCCCACCGAAGTGACCTCTCGATTGACTTGCATAAACTGGACTTTAAAAACAAAATACTACTAGAATGGTCAAATTTTCTTTTGAAATGTTTAGTTTTTGCTTGGTAAATAGTTATCTTGTGACTGGGAAAGACACCTAGCGGTTTGGCTAAATAAAATCATGGTACTGTATATTATACAAGGTGTCCATAAAGTCTGGACAGCAAAGAAAAGAGAAAAAATAAGAATGTAATTTCATTTATTTTTTACTTTAGACCTTCGGGACACAGTTAGCCTCCCTGTTTTTATGGCGTTGTCTATTTTTAATCATGTTTTTAGTTCATACTGTGTTACTTTTGACAGTACTAGCACAAGTAGCTAGCGTCAACGCGGTTCATAAAAAGAGCAACTTTATCCATTAAGTTAAGCTAAATATAACTTCTTTGAGTATCATTATCATACATTGACTTGTAATAAGCAAACTAGTAAAGCTGGTTAATGTTTTTGGTGGACCAACTCGGAATACTCTCAAAATGTGTCCGCTTTAGCATTAGCATCTATGCTAAAGATGCTGTTTAAGTTGTCAGTAGTGCTTATGGGAAGTGGTTCACGCTAAAAATATGATTTTATAACTAACATTACCAGCTAAAATTTACTGTCTAATGCGAAATAAATCAAGGTCTTGATCTGTTAGCATCGCTTGCTAATGCGGTGTTGTTATTTTTGCGCTGAAATCTGCACTAAAATCCCTGTGGACATTGTTTGTACACATTTTACTGCTTACTGAAATGATCAGTTTATTTCAAGTCATGATGTTATGATGATTATTGGCATCTTATTAAACAACTTAGCTCTTTAATGACTTTTCCCAACCTAAAAAAAATTCCAAAAAGAGCTGCAGGATGTTTTCCTCATTGAGTGTTTGCACGGGTGAATTTGATCTTGTGTTTCAAACATTCTTTCAACATTAACTTTTTTTTTCTTTTTCTTTTTTTTACTTAAATTGCTTGTAGCAACAGATGCAATCAACGCTGAAACCCATCTGTCATTGAGAGCGCGATGAGCAAGAAAGGCAATGTTGCCAAAAGAAGCAGCAGCGCCTGTCAGATTCTGATTTGTATGGACTTTATTTTTATTGACTTTAATTACAGGCTACAGAGGGGGAAAACGGCATATAAAGCGTAATGGCAAAACACGGGCTAAGACGGGAAATGAAACACAAAAAATAAAAACACCGCCGCACTGGGATAGCTTTATTCATTGATTCCCTTTTCGTCTCTCTTTCTGAAACTGATGTTAACTATCCCTAATTTATTATGAGACGTCTGTGTTGGGTTGCGTAAGGTTGAAGTGAATGCGAAGGAGGCATGACTGACTTTGAAACTGGGACAAGTGGATGATTAACACCAGATGTGAGAACTTTTACTGCATGAATTTATAGATTAGGAGTCAGGCGACATTGCAAAATTGATTACTTGGTTCAGATTATTGAAGAAACTTGCTAGTGTAGTGGTTCAGGCCATTTAGCTTTCTTTAGTCAGCTGTGAATGACTCCTCCCGTGACCCTGAACAAAGTTAGCAATACAATGATATATATAGAAAATGGTTTAAAAAAAACTTTACTGAACCCGCATAAAAATTTCCCAAATAATCTGTTCCTTCTCTTTTTTGCAGGACTACTTGGAGAGTATTACCAACCAGGCCCGGCTGGGTTTGAGCTCCGAGGATAACGGCTCTCTGTTCGGCAACATCCAGGACATCTATCACTTCAACAGGTACGGCTTTTTAACATGCACTGTCTTGAATTTTCTTACATTTTTTTATCGTAAGAAGAACTACAGTATATCATTAAATTAAAAAAAAATTAAAAATAAATCTGTTTATAAAATTTGAAATATTTCAAAATGTTAAATTTATTTATTTATTTATTATTTAATTATTTTTTTTTATTTTATTTTTTAAATTTAAATTGAAAATTGAAAAATTTAAAAAATATATATATTTATTTTTTCAAATGAGTATATTTAAAGACCTACTCACTGTTATCCTTCAGGTTCAAGTCATCCAAAATCTTAAATTTTAGGAGATTAAATGATATTTCTTGGATCAAATGTCACCTAGGCAGATGTTAAATAGCTTACATCTATCAACAATTGTAGTAACTGATCATGAAACTGGACCGAGCCACATCGCCGATTTCTGGGAATAGTGACGGACGCGTGCGCGTGTTTCTAGTCCGCCCCAGTCTGCATACTTGCCCCCTGTGACACTTCCCTAAACTATGTTTTTTTGTGAGGTTCCAAGGATAGTTGTGCATCATGGTGGTCTTTGGACATAAACATGCTGTCTTTTTTTCTTGCCACCCAGTCATTTGTCAGCTGTCGTGCAGTAAAAAAAAAAAAAAGGCCAGTTAAAGGAAGCTTAAAAGCAGTTTGAAGCAGTGACCTCATGCTTTAGACATGAAACAATAACTTCAGCAGTGGGCCTTTTCCATCAGGGGATGGTTTTGTGAACGCACAGGAGCTGTGGGTTTCAATTCAAGGAAGTTTCTCAAAGGCAGCTGCCCTTAGTCCTAATTCCCGGTGTGACTTGTCAAGTCCGATACAATAGTCAGAAGCAATAAAGCAAAGCATGATTTTACGATTGTGTGATATGGGAACACGTCAATCAATGGCACATGCTTGTTTTCAGGGATTTGCTTTATGACCTGGAAAAGTGCAATGCGGACCCCGTGGCCATCGCTGAATGCTTCGTATCAAAGGTAAAAATAATTGTGGGAATGCTTCATATGTTATTGTGATTATTATTTTTTTTTTTTAATTCACGTCTCCCGGGGTATTGTATCATTTCACATTGTTTACAGTATTCGCACAATTTAACGTTAAATGTCAACTTTTTTTCCATTCATTTTCAATGGGACAGGCATTGAAATTTTTCTAAGTCCCACTTTCCACGCCCACTTCCATACATACAACTTATCATCATTACCACCTGTTGGTGAAATGCATTGTCCAGTAACCAGATTTATCAGGAGGTCGCGGGTTCGAATCCCACCTTCGACTGTGCATTGCAAATATATCCATGGCCATTATGCTAAGTGATATGCATGTATACCAACTGACTACCATATCAGGAAATGCATTAAAATTTCACTGAAATGATTAAACACATGCTAGCTTCCAGCATCAGATGACACTTTCAAAAATAAATATGCCATTAGCCATAACTTTGAACAAGTCAAGTTAGTTCAATGGTTCAAATTAGCCATTTTGCAACTACTGTGATGCAGTAATATATATTTTTTTTTTACTGGGTATTGTTTCTGTCTTGTTGCAACATTTGTGTTCAAATGTCAAATATATAAATGTATGCCGCCTAGATGTTATTTGTTAGTCTTAAGGCGCTTCACTTATGTTAGCATCAAACAACGCTATTTGGCACTGAATGAGTTAATTATATAAATTACTTAGATCTTTAATGAGATCTAAAACAAAAACACATTTTAGGAGGAAAAAATGTATGAATTAAAATATTACAGGATCCTTGATAGTGTAATGTGATTTTACATAAATGCTCTTAATTGTCGCAATAAAACATTTACTTTGGGATTTGTAACACTGGATTCAGTTTCAGTCAAATTACATCATGCAACTTCCAGTGTATATTCTTAATATTCATGTTGGGGGGTAAAAAAACATAGGCTTATGTGTAAGCAAACGTTTCCCCTAATTTCTTTGTGAAAAGTCCAACATAGTTTGCACGTGATGTGTATCTAAGTAGGCGTACGATTTGACCTCAATCCAAATGTGGCTTGTGCACTCAAACGGTTGAGTGCTCTTCAAGATCGAGTATGTTTCATCACCTTCTCCACCCCCAGACAGACTTTTCCTAACAGGCACACTGTTAAAGTTGCTTGTTGCGGCCTGTTGCAGCACCTGCGTTTGACACGCTCTCACACATGTAAACTTTGGACAGACCACGACAAACAGGCCATTTATGTTCAAGTTATTCCTGTGCCTAAAATTTCCATAGTATAGTATTTAGGGGGGGAAAAATCCTCAGGAATCTGAAGCATGCCCAACTCTTCTGTTTTTGTTTACGTCTTTCTTGCTTTTATGCGTCTTCCAACCGTTTCCCATAAAAATCTCACATTACGTCCCATGATGCCACATTCCGGCATTTCCCCCCTGAAACGCGCCGTTAAAGACTGCGGCCGCCGCAAAGCCACCAGTCCGACCGTGGAAGGAGCAACAAGCTTCTTCCCTTTGCGTCACCGGCTCGGTCCGCAAACATTTGGGCTATTGTTGTCAGAGGCTGGTTTGACTGCAGGCTCAGCAGCGCCACTTCCGCCAGAAGCCTGTTTGCATTCACACATCCAGCAACTTTTTCTATATACGCTATCTATCGAGGTCTTACATTTTTAAAACAAATTCATCTCACCGCATGATTTATTTAAAAGTTGCTCTTCGAATGAAGCAGATGGTCGTGAAGATAAACGACCTCTCTGTGACTAAAGCTTAAAAGCGTGTGCCAAGAAAAGTTGTTCAGATGAACTAAAAATCATCACTTAACGTGACCATGTCTTTATTGGCCGTTGTTGTTATAGTAGTCAAACATTTGATCACATTTTCAAATCAAAATAATCCTCACAAATGAAATGACAAAGATCCAAAGTCCAATGCTTTTCAATGAGCAGAGAGCAACGCTTCACAGAGGAAAAATGCTGCATTCGAGGAAAGTGGGAAATCATATTAATCCAAATCGGATTGTGTCATTTCCGCCCTCAAAGCGTTCGAGGCAAATGTAAATACAAGACGATGTTCACGTGACACAACGTGATTTGGAACGACTGCGTTAACCAGAACAACAAACAATTTATCGGAATCAGCCATCTTTATTGTTTACATTTGCCTCAAACGCTTTGAGAGCAGAACTTGGGACACTCCGAATGTGATAAATCCGACTTCAAATGCAGCATAAGACCGCCATTTTGACTTGTGATGTAATTTTGGAATTGTCAATAAGGAGCTAGTAGACCAGCCAGGACACCTTGCGTTAGCGCTAATGCTAACATTCAGATTGTGTGTAGTGCTTCTTGTATAAACTTGTTCAAGACCTGATAATATGTTTAATGACTTAACTGAACTCATCGTTTTTGTTTGTTATTCCTTACTGTAATTTGAATGCTCTGAAATTGCTGATTTAGAGGCTCTTTTTTTATTTTAGGAGACTATTGTGTTAGCGGAACAACCAGGACAGTTGACATTAGCGCTTGTGCTAACGTTCTGAATTGTGTGCGAGGCTTGTGCAAACGTTTTCAAGACATGTAATGTTTACTGGCTTGTCTGACCGTTTCTTTATTTTTTTCACTGTTTCTATGGTAACCCCTAAATCACTGGTCACAGTGAACGAGTAAATCAGCCAGGAGCACTTGTGTTAGCACTCGTGCTAACGTTCACAATTGTGTACAAGGCTTGTTGTTATTTGAAAATGGATGATTCTGATGCAATTAATTGGGAGAATGGAGTGATTGTTTTTAAAAGGAGAAATGTCTTGATTGTTGCTATGGCAACCACAGGTTAGGCTAATCTTCAGAGTTGTGAACAAACATATTCACGACACTTTGTTAGCGCTATTGGTCTGACTGGCTTACTACTACTTTAAATTTGAATTGAAATTATGTCGCTTTTTGGTACCGCCATTATCCCAATAAGTGTAGGTGTGCTACCTTTTAAAGATGGCTCTCATCATTCAACAAGCTGTCTTTTGACAAAAATAGCTGCAATTAGAATGTTAACCTTTCTGCTGGTTACACAGGGGACCAAAAAAAACAACAACAAAAAAACGCTGTCATTCATGTTCGTTTAGTGCATATAATTAAAATGTATAGCTATAATTAGTTTTGTTTAACAATCTTAAATAAAGACATAAACACAAAAAAGCGGTTGAATTTAATGGTATGCATGCATGTATGTCTGCATTTTCCCATACGTATGCGCCGCACAAATTAGTACTCTATCAAAACGTTTGTATGTCCTGTGGTCTATGCGCTAAAGCTCAGCAAGTGTGTATTAGCGCTGCGTGAGTGTGTGTGTGTGTGTACCATTAAAAAAAACGGCATGGCGGACACATCTGGTTGTGTTTAGGCCCGGTCTGTGGTAGCAGACTACTGGAGACGAGGAGGAGACCTCTGCTCTTCAATTTAGCTCCTTTTTTCCCATGGAGCACCTCAGGCTGTTCAATTACTGGCTTGAGGTCCTTCAAGTGAATGTACAGTTCCCTACCAAGACAAAAATAAAAGTATACGTAACTGGATGTCCGCAATGTCGTCTGTTTGGACATTGAGTGATATCTGATCATCTTCTGTGTTTATGATGTCGCTTCCTGTTCTCTGTCAGCATCCTGCAGCCCCCCCTCAGTGTGTCTTATGCAACAGTGGGGTGGGGCGGGGGGGTTCATCTCAAGGGCGGCAAGGGAGCAGGATGGGCAGACAAATCCCGTAGGAAACTTGGACAGACGTCCTTCAAAGCCGAACAGCATCTTCATATACTTACCACATGGGATGTTCAATACGATTATGCAGTTAAACTTGTTTAGTCGTGTCGAAAGCATAACCGTTCAGGCGTAAATTTCAAATGCCAAAAGTGAAGCGAGATATTCAGATGAGCTGCCAGGAAAACTGGCGGCAGCTTTTTCGATGAAGTCACACCGTGTCTCACGTGTGTTTGATGTTGACGGAGGTGAGAAAGGTCTCAATTAAAGGGGCGGAGAAGTCGAATGGAGGGCTTTTAATCCCAGCACTCACGGCTGATTTAAAAGAACCGTCAGCATTTTGAGAGTGAAGTGCCTCGCTCACATTTTTAAGTACAGGCTGATGAGGAAAATTACGCAGACAAGCCAAATTGTTTTATTAGTAAGTCTCCATTTAAGTATAACTAAGGAACATTGTTTTCCTGTGACATACATCTAATTTTCCCTGTTTTAATTTCAGAGTGAAGAATTCCACATATACACCCAGTACTGCACCAATTACCCAAGGTAAGGATATAGTTTGTGTGAACTTATAATACAGTGGAACATCTAAGGTTCAATACAATACGTTCTGGGTCACACGTCAAACTCCATTTTGTTTGCATATTGAAATTGCATTCCCATTGGAATTATAACAACATAATTAGGTTATTTATTAAAACTCCTTTTTTTCAGACCAATAGCAGAGTGCTCTACTCTTGAGTAGTCACGATACCGATACCAAGTACAAATACCAGTAGTACTTTTGATTAGGGGTGTCAAAATTAGTGCGTTAATTTAAACTTTCTTTATCGCCACTAGAAAAAATTTAACGTGCGATGAATGACCGCCCCTTACTTGGAAAGCCTGTAATGTGGGAATTCCAGTCGCAACGCAGCAAATGCGTCCTTGTCAAAATTTTGCAGTAATAAATTTAATAATAATGCATATATTTGTGGAGACTGGGGTCAAGTTGTATTTTACAATTTTAAAAATGTGCAGGATTTCACAAGTTACTTCATGTTAAAGATTAGATAGCGCTTAATATGAAAAGAAAAATGCACTGAGCTGTCACCAATGTCTTACAAATGCAATTATGCCAACTAGTGGCAGAAAAATGAACAACACAAATCAATGTCACACTCGTTTTTTACTCTTTTTAATTTTAACTCAATTTTATGATTTATTATGAAATTACCTTATCAATGTCTAAAATAAGTAGCCATATTTCTATTTGACATTTTTCCCACTTTATGTAAACAAGAGTATGAAAACTGAATGTAAAAATATTTTATTGTCCATTTCATTGTATATTTAGAACAGATATAGAATTTGCGATTAATCGTGAGTTAACTATTGAAGTAATGCAATTAATAACAATTAAAGAATGTAATTGTCTGACACCCCTACTTTTGATACATAACCCCCCCCCCCCCCAAAAAAAGACAGATCATTTTGAAGAAAGACCTATATATCCCAATGTAGCATTTTTTCCTTAAAATTGCATGAAATTAATGTCAATTTTGTATACTTGTCATTTCTAGTTCCTAATGGTAAAAAGATCACAGTATCGGCCGCCATCATGCATACCGATACCTTGAAATAAGGCCCGATACCCTAGGACTGAAACTAAAATGCATCACCTTTTATCACCTTTTAACATTCATAACTGTAATACACAAATAACTTAAAAAAAATGAAAATGAAAAATAGTTTTTTTTAAAGTCATGAAATTATATTACAGCCACAATTTAAAATCAGATTTTAACAAGTGAATTAAAAAAAATACAACTTTATTCCCACTGTAGCAAACGGTGTGTTTATTGGTTTATTATGTTTGTACCAGTACAGCATAATAATTTATTGCATTTAGGGGACCCCTAAGCTACAGCTTGTGGATCCCTGGCAATGCAGGGGCCACAGTTTGAGAACCACATCCTCACTCCACTGAAACCTCACGTGGGGCGTCTTGCTTCGACTTGTGAGCTCACGCTGCGTATTTGTCATCCTTTCTACTCATGATCCCGTTGTCACTGTCGCCCTGATCTCATCTCCGCATTTCTTCCCAGCGTCTCATGTAACTCCGCCGCATCAATGCGTTAGCTCCTCGCCAAATCCAAGTCAAATTGTCTGCTGCCAGTCGCGCCTCGGGGTGGCTCCGCCGCACTCCCTCCCTCCCTCCCTCCTCATTTTTTTCTTTTAATTCTTTCATTCACTGCTTATTGACAGACTTATAGCGCACGTTGCTGACAGAAGGGGTATTATTGTTGTTACCTTATCAGATGTTTTATTCTTCTCTGGGCGGGTGGTCCTATGGGGACGCCTGTGTGAGTAACGTGACAATGTGTGATAGTTTAGTTTGTAACGTGAGGCTGATCCTCATGCCGAGATGCACTCGGGACACACCTGGCCCGCAGGCTGCAATTTCTCCTGGTTTATGATAATACTCGCAAACAATTAACACACTTATTATGATGTCTCATTGTGTAGCTTCTGTCTTTTTTTTTCTTCTTAATTTTTTTTTTTTTTGGGGGGGGGGGGGGTATCGAGGTCATGTCGATCTCCAAGGTCGGGTTTCCCCCAAGAACAATGTAGAGACTGTACGGAGCTACGCTGGAATTTAGACGTGCAGAAATGCTCGCACACAAACGGTTTTAGACCACTCGTGAGAGCCTTTCAGTTTTTAACCCTCATCAGGCCTTAATGTATCAGTTACATGTCGATCAATACGCACACACCAGTGATTGGACATTTTTCATTGGTTGGTCACATGCCACATAAATGATTGGAAGGTTTTGCCACACAATCTTTATTGGTTAGTTTACATTTTTATGCTTTTTTAATCTTCATTCGGCCCAGTTTAAACCCACAATCCTTATTGGTCAGTCTGCATGTCAGTCATTAAAGGGATCCTTGACTCATTGAGTCATTTTTAGCAGTAAAAAGTAAGGGGGTGTCAGGCGATTACATTTTTTAATCATAATTAATCGCGTGACTTCAATAGTTAACTCGCGATTAATCACACATTTTATATCTGTTCTAAATGTACAATAAAATATTTTTTTCCTAAGTTTTCATACTTCTGTTAGCATACAAATGGGGAACAAATACTAATAGAACTATGGTTGCTTTTTTTTTTTAAGAATTGATACAGTAATTGTGAGTGTGATATTGATTTGTGTTGTTCATTATTCTGCCACTAGATGGCATAATTGCATTTGTAAGACATTGGTGACAGCTCAGTGCATTTTTCTTTTCATATTAAGAGCTATCTAATCTTGAACATGAAGTAACTTGTGAAGTTCCGCACATTTTTTAAATTGTAAAAAAAAAAAAAACTTGACCCCAGTTTCCACAAATATATGCATTATTATTACATTTATTACTGTTACATTTTGACGTAGACGTGTCTGCTGCGTTGCGAATGGAAATCCCCAAGTACAGGCTTTCATTTATTTATTTATTTTTGTTTTAATGCTTTTTGCAAAAAAAAATACTTAATTTTGATTTATTTTTAATATTCGTTTTAGTTTACATACTACAGGGGTGGCCAAGTTCGGTCCTCGAGAGCCACTATCCAGCCTGTTTTCCATGTTTCTCTCCACTAACACACCTGATTCATGATCAGGATCGTTGTCAGGCTTTTGCAAAGCTTGCTGATGAGCTGATCATTAGAATCAGCTGCACTGAAGGAGGAAGACATGGAAAACAGGCTGGATAGTGGCTCTCGAGGACCGAACTTGGCCACCCCTGATATACTATATAACTACAAGAAGGAATACTAGGGGAGGGAGAAGGAGAGAGGGGTGTCCATTTTTTATTTAATTTTTTAGGGATTTTGGGGGGATGTCTGCATTCAAGTTTCATCCCCCCAAAAATAAAGTTATTTATATATATATATATATATATATATATATATATATATATATATATATATATATATATATATTTATGTTTTTTTATTTATTTATTTTTTTTTACTGTTTTAATTTTTTATTTTTATGGACTCGCTTGTATTTCATCTTGTTACGTTTTTATTTTCAATTTGTTTTAGTTCTTTCATATTTTGTCTTAGAAATCTATTATATACACGCACACGCAATCGCAATCAAATTGCAGTACTAATAATATATATCAATTGTGGTGCAGCATATTAGCCGCGATGTGTTCCGGGGCCTCCAACGCTCGGGACGTGCTGTACTGCACACTTGCCTCTGCTGTCAAATTACAGTCGAGTCCATAACAGCTGTGTTTTGACTGGGCAGGTCGGTGGCTGTGCTCACAGAGTGCATGAGGAACAAGGCGTTGGCCAAGTTTTTCCGCGAACGCCAAGAATCCCTGCGCCACTCCTTGCCCCTGGGCTCCTACCTGCTGAAGCCGGTGCAGAGGATCCTCAAGTACCATCTGCTGCTTCACGTACGTCCATGTGGCAGAAAAAATCGGTCACATTTCCTTCCAAACCACAAAAGCGGGGTTTCTGATTCTACCGCCAAATGTGGAGACATATGGTACTCGCTGTGAACGTTCTTGTGGGGTGTATGCCGTGCTGTAAATAGAAGAGGATGTAGCAAAATTTATATTTTCATCCGTTTGAATTTGTTTTATTGGGCAAGCGTACTGAAGGAGAAAAGAATTCAAGCGCTCACTTTAGCAATGTGCGCGTTTGTGTTTGTTTGTAGGAGATCGCCAACCATATGGAGAAGGACACGGAGACGTATGAGGTGGTGCAGGAAGCCATAGACACCATGCAGAGAGTGGCTTGGCACATCAACGACATGAAGAGGAAGCACGAGCATGCTGTTAGGTTGCAGGTATAGTAAACAAAAAGAATTTTCAAATGTGGAGCCAGCGCCATGTCCGATTCAAGTCTTTTCAATGAGCTGATTTTTTATTTTTTTGGGTTCTATTGACTGATGTGAGTTGTGGGTTGGATTGTTTCGCCCCACGTCTTACGCAAGTCACAGTTTTCCACTGGGCTAATGACGGCCTTGCATAAGGAGGGTACATAAAAGGCCAGTTTGTTTCTTCTATCAGCTGGAAGCCAGAAGGGTCAAATGGATTCAGTAATTGAGGGATGTTTTGGGGTATCGCGCCAATTTTCACTCATGTGTAGCATTTAAACTATCCAAACTGGCATATGTTGAATTTATAGTCCATCTATAACAGGGGTCTGCAACTTGTGGCTCTGGAGCCACATGTGACTCTTTAGTACCTCTTTTGTGGCTCCCTGTGGATCTCTAAAACAAATGAGTAGAAATTAATATATTTTTTACATATTTATTTAAAAAAAAATTTTAGATAAAATATTATTCAAATGATTTTGATTTTTTTTAATTATAAAATGAATTATTACTTTTTTTTTTGCATAAAATATTATTCAGATTAAAAATAAAGAATAATTAAATATACAAAAATGTCCAAAATTTGTCAGAAAATTGATTGGCAAAAGGTACAAAAAGTCGATGGAAAAAGTTTTAAAACTTGTCTTTGGAATTGCCCAAAAAAGCCAGAAAATAGTTTGGTTTTTTTAAGGCAGGAAAAAATATTGAAAAAGTAACTATAAAATGTCCAAAAATAAAAGAAGAAAATTATCATAAAATGTACACAAAATTGCAAAAAAAAACATCTGATTTTTTTTTAAGGCAGAAAAGAAAACTATAAAATGTCCAAAATCAAAAGAAGAAATCCTGTTTACCATAGAATGTACACAAAATTTCCACTAAAAAAATCTGAAAATTGATTTAAGAAAAGGCAGAAATCCCAAAAATTACCATAAAATGTCCACAAAATTACCAAAAATGTCAGAAAATTGATGGCAAAAAAGGCAGAGAAAAGGTGAAAAAAGGAAGAAGAGGGACAGAAAATTACTGTAACATTTGACAAAAAGGCAGAAATGTTAAAAATAATAATAATAAAAAATTCAAAAAGTATGAAAAAAAACATAAACGTATTGGATGCTGCACATTTCTCTGTTATAGTGCAGCTCAAATTAGCTCTTGGGCCCTCAGTATTAACACACAGTTTCGTTCTTTATAAAGTTTAAATGTTTTGCAGCTCCAGACAGATTTTTTGTTATTTATTTGCCCCAAAATTGTTCTTTTGACAGTAAAGGTTGCTGACCCCAGATTTATAACCATGGATTTCCTCAACCCGTTCAAGAAACATGAAAAAAAAGAAATTAAAAAAACAAGATCTAAAATATCCCAGGTGACTTTGGACAAGCAACTATTATCTCCCGTCATTGCAGGAAATCCAAAGCTTGCTGACCAACTGGAAAGGTCCTGATCTGATCGGCTATGGCGAGCTGGTCCTCGAAGGAACGTTCCGTCTGCAGCGAGCCAAGAACGAGAGGACGCTCTTCCTGTTCGACAAGCTTCTGCTTATCACCAAGAAACGAGAAGAAACGTTCACGTACAAGGCTCACATCCTGGTCAGTGGCCGTCTCGTCATGTGACGATTTATGATGACTTGATGGTTTGTTTAACCTGATGACTTCTTGCAGTGTTGCAACCTAATGCTTGTGGAAGTCATCCCGAAAGAGCCACTGAGTTTTAGTGTGTTCCACTACAAGAATCCCAAACTACAACACACTGTCCAGGTACTATTATGTGCATAGTTTGCAGTAATGGCTCATAAACATTGTGGATGTACTCAAGTTTCAACTTTTGCAATCCAAGTGGGACGTTTTGCACAGACATGTCCTTCGAAAGCTATTTTTCTTACATAACTCCTGTTTTGCACTAAAGCTAAAAATATTCATCTATGTTGTGTAAGAAAGCAGAGTTTGTCCCAAACATATCTCCGCGGGATATTTTTTTTAAGGGCATGCATGCTATTATCTTCTCTGTTTGATGTCGCCCGCAGGCCAAGTCCCAGCAAGATAAGCGCATGTGGATCTTACACCTCAAGAGGCTCATACTTGAAAATCACCCTGCCAAAATCCCTGCCAAGGTAACCTTATCCCGTGTCTTTCAATCCACCATAATTCCGTTGATCTCCAAGATTCAGTTCTATAAATTCTTTCCATTCTCTGTTATTGTGATTTTAGTGCCACCTAGTGCCCAAGATTATGACTGTCTAACCTATTTAATTTCATCCTTTCTAGGCCAAACAAGCCATCCTGGAAATGGATGCAATGCGTAAGTGTCTGTCAATACATCTTTTCATTTCATATTCATTTGTCATATGATATTTTTTAAATTAATGTCTGATATCTGTTTTTTTCCAGACCATCCTGGTTTTCACTACAATCCTGACGGTGACAAGAAAGATTCCCCGCAGACCAAAGAAGGCCCCACACCTCGCAGAGGACGACGAAAAGGTGGGAATTCCTTTGAGCAACTTCTGCAACAACAAAAAAATCTCAATGATTCATTTGTCTTCTCAGAACCGCTGTCAAAATTACTGAAGAATGCCAAGCAGAATGCAGCCAACAGCGATGGGGAAAAGGTGAGCCAGAAACAAAGATTATCCATAGTTAAGAAACATGAGAAGCCACATACACACACGCAAGTTTCATTTCTTTCACCCTAGCGAACAAGTCTGGGCGCAAGCCTGCTCTCTCCGGTGTCCCAGCTGGCTCTGGGCACGATAGGCCGCAGCCGCAGTCTCATCAACCAATCACAGGAGTCTTTGGACCCCGCTGACCACTTTGAGCACAGCGATAGAGAGGAAGGGGAGGAGCCACACCTACAAGATGCTGATGACGAGGACGATAGCGTCCTGGTAAGACTAAATGTAGGGATGTTCAATACCACATTTTTTGATACCGATACCCAAATCTTCATTACTCACCGATACCGATACCAAGTGCCGATACCATTAGTACTTATGATACATAAAATTCCCCAAAAAACGACAGATACTTTTTTTACCTATATATCTCAATTATGCAAATGTGATTATGCAAATTGCATGCAAATTTTCTTAAAATTGCATGAAATTAATGGCAATTATATTTTTTGATTTGCTCATAAAAATAATTTTGCATAGAGCACACAATAAAATGAATGTAAAAAAAAATAGATACATAAAATGAACAAATAATCCAGTGGGGGGGAAAAAAAAAAGTCCCAATCAAAAATTGTGATTGCACAACTTCCTTTTAAGGAATACAGTGAAGTGCAAATATTTCAATTCAATACAATAGTGTTTCAAGTAATTTAGTCATATCTACCATGTTAAGAATTCCTCAAGCTGTTTAGTCTGTTGTTTAATTATATCTTGTTTTGAAATCCATACTTTTAATTTGGAAGGCTGCTCTGTATTTCCGTTTCCTGTTTCACGTCCTCCATTTGTCATTTATCTCATAGCGGTGCAGTAGTCAATGGCAATATACTATATACAAAGCTCTGTCTGCACTTCAGAGCTAATTAAATTGTTGAGTACAACTGAAGGCTTATGTGCTCTCTTACCGGAGTCCCGTGGCGGTCAATGAACGCAAAATAACTATTTCAGCCTTTAGTTCCTGACCGAAAAACGGCCACAAGAGGGGGTCGATACCAGTATCGATATCCATTGCGAGTACCGATACCATGAAATGTGTCCAGGTATCGGCCCGATACAATACCTGGAATTGGTACTCGCCCATCTCTAACTAAATGCTCACAACACCGTTCTGCTCTGTGAAATTTGGGTTATGGCATTTTCTTGGACCTGATACTAAAGTTTATGACTTTGCCTTCAGGGTGGTGGAAAGAGATTGCGAGTCCCAGGCAAAAGCAGTCGGAAGAGGCTGAACCCTCAAGCGTCGGTGGACAGTATAGAACAGTGGAAAACCTTCAACATGAGCGCTTCAGATCTTCAGGTATGGGACTGTTCAAAAACGATCAACTTGGCACCTCCATTGTCTAAATCTTCTTGTCCGTTCATTCAGAGAGCCAGAGAATCCTTTGTAAGAGACGGAAGTCACCACCCGCCACTCCGCAGGACCTCTCGCGTGACAGAGGAACCTCCAGAGTCCCCGATCCCATCCGTAGTCGTGACAGATAACAATTCCGTTCGAAACATCTGGGCAGACCACCGCGCTCGTAGGGCCATGTTCCCCACCAGGCAGCGGACCATGCACCCCGATGACGACGACGACGACGACATCTACCAGATGTTTGTTCCCACCGAGCCGAGCGGACCGGAACCGGAGTCAGAGAGATCAGAGGCCCCCTCGTCTCCGAGGACGGCCCGGCCTTGCAGCTGGCACGTGGAGCAGCTCCCCTCTGTCCAGGTCGAACCTCCGTCCAGTGGCAGCAGGGTTTTGCGAAGGGCGAGCAGCGTCGGCGAGAATGCCACGGAGGCTCGGAAAAGTCCAGATGACGGCCAGGCCGGTCACAACTTGGAAGTGATTCATACAGAGTCATCCAGCAATGACATATCAGGATCCTCGTCAGCTGAGCAGCTGACAATGGATGATATCGAAAACGTGTACGACAACATCAGCTTCGAAGACCTCAAGAGAATGGGTCTGATCAGAAGAGATTCGGATGAATGCCAGTCACGGAAAGAACCTTCTGATGCACAGGGTTCTCAGAACCAAGAAGTTGGGGCAACAAATGTTCCAGATGGCATTAAATTAGACAATGGTTCCAGAGAGAACAACCAGTCCTGCACCCAGGAAGGAAGACCAGCCCAGACTCCTGAGCTCAAGATAGTAGAGGAGAACATCTATGACACCATTTGTTTTCGGGATCCTCCATCGATAGGCTCACAGGGAATCAATGCAGCAGATCGCCAGAGAGACATTCTAATGGCATCAGAGCAAGACTTAATTGGAAGCTTTAGAGAGTTTGTCTCACAGGAAAGCCTCCTGCATCCCGTCCCGTGTTCTTCCGAACCAGACTACTCCTCATCATCTGCTTCGTTGGCCTCCCAACAATCACCCAAAGTTGATAAAATGTCAGAGCATGTTGACGAGCTCTGGAACGACTTGGAGAACTACATCAGGATTAATGAGAAGAAAGCGGACCGACTGCCTGCCGCCTTCCCGGTTAGCGCCGGCGAGTCAGCCAAGCGGGTGTCCTCAGTCAAAGGCAGTCCTACAAAAAAGAATCCTGTAGCCAATCGTCCTGCTTGTAATCCGAAACACCCTCCTGTGCACTCATCGCAATCCTTCAACATCCCGGTCATCAACCTCCCTGACCTTCAAAGGGATGGAACCACTGAAGTCGAAAATCCAAATCCTGTTCCCACTTCGCAACCCCTTCCCGTCGTGCCCGAACCCCAGCCTGGCACGGTGAAGAGCATGCGTAACAGACTGGCCCGCCTCAGCAGCGGTAGCTTCCGACTAGAGGACGACGACCTTGTGGAACTTCCTCCGAAAATCCCTCCGCAGAGAGACAATGCCGTTAAGGATATCCATAATTTGTTCCCGGCGGGTCTGGACTCGTCACTGGCCTCTTCCTCGCTCCTGCTGGGCGAGTCTGTAGACTTTCCTCTGGAACTTATGGACAAAAACAAGAGTCGTGTATTTTTGATGGCGCGGCAGTATAGCCAAAAGATAAAGAAAGCCAATCAGCTGCTGCGCATGAGGAGCATGGATCCTGGGGACCCTTGCAGTCGAGCAAGAGCTGACAGAAGGCAGAAAGACCTGGCGGCCATCTTGGAAGAAAAAAAGCAAGGTGGAGCTGCTATAGGTAACACAAATCCTTTAATTGCCACAATTAGTGTCTTGTGACCTCAGCATAAAAAGCACAAGGCAGAAGGATTTTTTTTCCCATCACTGTTTGTGGGTTGGTTAGTTCCAACACTTGGATGGGGGTCGTTCATTGCGGATACCAAGCAGATATTAATTTAAAGGAAACTTGGTGTACTTGTTGGTAGTGATGGCACAACATTAAATCTCAAATTTCAGGTCAATCTGAGAAAGAGTTTGGGAGCTACGACCCGCCGAATTTTGACACAAAAACGGCAGTAGCTCCCAAACCCCTTCTCTGATTTGACCTGAAATTTGAGATTTAGTCTTACGCTATCAACAAGTACCACAAGTTTCATTTAAATCAAAATCTGCTTGATGTCTGATTTTGGGGTGATTTGGGTGAAAATTTCAGGTCAATCAGAAAAGGTGTTTGGGAGCTACGATCTGCCGAATTCTGACACAAAAATGGCAGTAGCTCCCAAACCCCTTCTCTGATTGACCTGAAATTTGAGATTTAGTCTTACGTCATCAACAAGTACAACAAGTTTCATTTAAATCCAAATCTGTTTGGTGTCTGATTTTTGGGTGAAAATGTCAGGTCAATCAGAGAAGGTGTTTGGGAGCAAAGACCCGCCGAATTCTGTCACGAAAATGGCAGTAGCTCCCAAACCCCTTCTCTAATTGACCTGAAATTTGAGATTTAGTCTTGTGCCATCGCTATTAACAAGCCCACCAAGTTTCATTAAAAACAAAAATCATCAACTGTCTTCTTCTCCTGTTTCATTTAAATCCAAATCTGCTTGGTGTCTGATTTTTGGGTGAAAATGTCAGGTCAATCAGAGAAGGTGTTTGGGAGCTACGACCCGCCGAATTCTGTCACGAAAATGGCTGTAGCTCCCAAACCCCTTCTCTGATTGACCTGAAATTTGAGATTTAGTCTTACGCCATCAACAAGTACAACAAGTACAATAAGTTTCATTTAAATCCAAATCTGCTTGGTGTCGGATTTTTGGGTGAAAATTTCAGGTCAATCAGAGAAGGTGTTTGGGAGCTGCGACCCGCCGAATTCTGTCACGAAAATGGCTGTAGCACCCAAACCCCTTCTCTGATTGACCTGAAATTTGAGATTTAGTCTTGTGCCATCGCTATTAACAAGCCCACCAAGTTTCATTAAAAACAAAAATCATCAACTGTCTTCTTCTCCTGTCTTCCGTCTTAGGCGCAAGGATAGCCGAGTATTCCCAGCTTTACGACCAAGTCATGTTCAAGGATTCTTCACACCACACTCATCCAGGTCTTCCCTCTTCTCCGTCCATGCCTGAGACCTCCCTGGAGGAGGAATGGCTCCACTCCACCTACAGCAACGGCGAGCTCTCCAACTTCATGTCCTCCACCGGCGACTTGCACAAGACGAGGGCCTCGTCCACTCCTCAGCGCAGGCTGGTGTCCTCCTGCTCCATCCCGTCTCTCAAGACCGCCGCGGCCTCACCGAGCAGCCCGCCATCCCAGAGATGGAGTTCCTGCATATCGGCTCCGAGCGAGAAAGAGGAGCACGTCTACAGTACCATCAAGAGACATCCTTCCTTGAATGCGCCGACTTCCCCGTCTAGGAACTGTCAGTCGGTCGGCTCTCTGAATAACCAGCAGGCAGAGAAAAACAACCAGTCAGGACTTAAATGGAACGGATCTACTGTAGAACCGTCCACAGTAAAACTCCACGGTCCCAGTTTGGGCCATACCGGTCGCCAGAGTAGCCTTCCCGAGAGGTCTACCCACGGAGAATCAGACCTCACCTTACACGACGGCCAACACGTGGTGGTCCTGAACCGAGCGTCGGCTCTGAGCATCCTCGCCGCCACCCAGAACTACTTTGCCAACTTTAATGACAACGGCGATGACGACGACTACGTGGAGATCCGCTCGGAGGACGAAGCGGAACCGGAGAAGGGCGGCTCGGGGGCCGGCTGTACCTACCAAAACCGGGGCCTGGTCCATTCGCGGAGTTTGCCTTGCACGCCCGTGCGCTCCAGTGACACGCTCAGATCTCTGGAGCGCGAGCAACTGGAGAAATATCTATGGAGCGAACCGCAGCAAAGTCAGCCCAACATCGTCCAGTCTCTTCGGGAAAAGTTACAGTGTCTGAGCTCCAGTAGCTTTGCCTGAATTGACCTCACAACCAAACGCTAACTATTCATAACATTACAACAAAAGGGATCCTGCTAACGATTACTACTTTACCAAGAGTTTACCCCACAAACAAAAGGGAATTCTACATAAGCCAAAACAGATATTTTCTAACACCTAACATTGTAAATATCTATATTTTATGTAACGGGCTTCAAAGCAAAAGACATAGGTTGTTAATGGTGAACAATGCGCTTTGAATCGTGCTTGCGAGCTGCCTTAGCACTTCAGGTCTTCTCATGAAGTAATCAAAAGTATTCCATTACTGTTTATTAACAGTCGAACCACGCCAATGGCCAAACTGGACAAGATCTGATGATCTTTGGAGGATCTTGTCCGGCGAACCTCTTCAAGCTCTGTCTTTTTAATCCGCATTTTCAGCGCCTAGCCTACCGGTCGGTACATAGCTCATTTTTAAAATTGTCCTTACGGCATTAAACACGCTTTAGCAATTTGCACGTTTTCAGAATGGCTGTATTCAAGCTAGAATGTCACTTTGCGCATCTTTGCAATAAATGTAACAGGAATAACGCAGAATTAATTACACGTATAAGATTCAAACCTATTCGCCGCCAATTATGCTTTAAAACGAGGAAACTTGCTGTTATTTTTCATTATAAATAAGAAACTTAAGGATTCATATTTATTTTGAACATGTGAGCGAAAGGCAACTAACTGTATGTGATATGTAAACATCACATTTTTTTTTTTTAACAAATTATATTCTGGGACCATAGACTACAGTAATTTATAATAGGGATGGGCATAATAATAATAATAATAGAGTAAGAATTGTGTTGACTACCAGTATTATGGAATTGATTGAGTTCTGTTTGAGGACAATATGACATCAGCTACAGCAAGTTAATCATATTTTGTATTTCGCGTCCATACAATCCAATTCTAATATTTTCAAAATGAACGTAATTTTCCCCCATAGTCAATGTAATGAGGTGTCCATCCCTACTGTACATGGCGTTATACTTAAATGGAAAGTGTTTGTTTATCATACACATGTATCAAACTACTGATTATACATCCAAAGTTGAAGGGAGGTGTTAATTAAAAGTTTTTTTTTATTATTAGTATGTTTATTAAGACAGCAGCAACTTTACGACAGACTACACACACCATCTTATTTATTCTAAAGCATCCCTATGATATTTTATGACTATTCATTCAAGGGCAGGTCCATTACAGGTTGTAAATGAAAGACTAATGTATTTATTAAAAAGATTATTCTGATGTTTGGAGATGTTCATTCGCCAAATTCAAGTTAAATACTGTGAATTGGTAGTTTTTCTGTTTTGCTTGTTTTCTCATGCACTGCTTAATGCAAGTTCCAAATGTAAAGTTTAAAAGCACAACATCACGGTCTACTGTTCCTATCACAACACATGAATCAGAAAATAAGTTAGTAATATGAAGTATGTTTTTTTTTTTTTTCATTGTACACTTTTGTCCTCTGCTTCACTGGTGGGGATTATTGGTCTTCATTGACTCTTTTTTTTTTTTTTTGCACTTTTCTTCAAATGTCTACTTTGGAAACACTTTGTAAAGATGTACATTTTAGGAAAGTTATTCTTGTATGCCATAGTATGCTTTACACTGCTTTAATGTTTAGGTCAAGTGTACTGTATTTTTTTTTTAACGACCTAGTTGTCATTGCTAAACGCAGCAACAACGTATTGGAGGTAATAAATTTCAGTCTAAACTATGTGACGCTTTTTGTCCTTATTAAATAAAGGAAATTAATTACTAGGACAATGACACCCCCCCCCCCCCCCCCCCAAAAAAAAAAAAAAAAAAACGACCATCACAGGGAGAACATGCAAATTCCACACAGGAGTTGAGCTATTGAAACTTTTGACTGTGAGGCAGACGAGGTAACCACTAGATCACGAGCTGTGCACACGTGTAATAATATGTTTTTTCAAAATGGAACCTGCATGATGAGGCAGGAACTACTAGGTATTTTTAATTAATAAAGACAAATGTACAAATAATTGAAAATTGAACAAGGAAATACCACTAAATAACGACATAAAACGCAAACAAAAATATATAAAATTGAGCCAAATTAATTCATATGTAATTGTTGCAAGCGTTTTTTAAAGCTTTTTTTGTCATGTCGCGTCATAGTGAACATAACCAGCAGGTGGCGCACTGCCAAATTACTCAGATGAGTCGCCGCCACCAAGAAGTTCCACGAAGAAGAATGGCGCTGCTGGACGCAAATGCCCGGATGCATTAGGGCGTGCCCTGCTTGGATGCAGCAGCCATTCATATTGCGGCGGGGCGTATCCGGCCTTGAACTAGCATGGACTTCATAACATGTATCAAATGTTCCTAGAACATGAGGCAGAAGTGCTTGAACGGCTCCCGTCAGAGCCATAAGTCCCATCACTTGTGTTTAAGAATGTTTTTTGTTTCATTCAACATACCTCAAATACAATACAGTTGAAGCACCACATGTACATTACATAAAACTTCAAGAGATACAGATTAAAAAAAAAAAGGGCATTGTTACAAAATGTCAAAACGAAAAGGATTCCACAAATATTTTAAATTAAATCAGTCATTCCCCCCCAAAAAAAATCAAAAGCATGGGCATTTTTCTGATACATAAACCTTGAAGATTTTGCAGAGACAGATCTCATTCTTCCAGTTAGCCATATTAGGATTAGTTTTGTAAATACATTTGTGAATAAACTGCTTACCCATTACAAGAAGAACATTTGACACCAAAGTCAATTTTCCTATTGTTAATGTTCATTCCAAATTGTATCTGTTTCATTGAGAGCACAGCAGATTGAATACCCTTGCTGCAACCAACCTTGAAAATCCTTCCAAAATCTCTGAATTATAAGTCTTCTTTTCCAATTCCATAAAATACACACATCCGTGTTTCCATTTTGAATGTATGTTTTAGATATTCCTTAAATTGTGTTCAAATTTTTAGTTTGATTTCCTTCATCTTGAATGGGATCGGAAAAGATAATTACATCTCTTATTTTCTTCTCTTGTTAAAAACCTTTCAGAATATAGTTCCTTTTTACAGCGATCGGGAAACTACATTTTTGTATACGTGTTTAAAAGAATGGTACATCAGACTTTTGGGGATTGGTGAAGCACAACAAATCTCCACTAGATGGCAGAAGGTACAAACTTTTTCACGTTTGTTTTCCTTCCATATGGACAAAGCAATCAAACTTACTTAGCAGGTTAAAAGAAAAGTGTGTGGAGAATCACACAGCCAACAAAAACAAACAACTCTTTGATTACATGAACTGGTTTTATCGCAACAGATACTGACATGTAATGATTGCATCACTCCATGTAGCGCCACCACAATCCACGCAAGCAGACAGTTTTTGACATGAAGTCACTTTAGACAGGAAAATGACCTGTGGTAAATGCAATTGAATGTAGATGCAGAGTGTTCATGACCAAGAGCCTAAATACAAAATTGTACAAATTATCTGCAATGATTTTATTTTCCATCCACATTGGGATGGCTGAGTCTATTTCTTGGCCGTCTGCAGACGCTCGCTCACATTCTCCCAGTTAACGACGTTCCAGATGGCCTTCACGTAGTCAGGCCGGACATTTTTGTACTGCAGGTAGTAGGCGTGTTCCCATACGTCGATGCCAAGTAGAGGGATGAGGCCTGAGGGTGGTCAGAAGCAGTTTATGAAGCATCTGATAAAAGAATTGAGAAAAAATGACCGAGCGTGATGACTGACCTGAAGTCCCTTGCAGAGGATCCTGGTTGGCGCAAGCTGCAATGCTAAGTTTTCCGGCCTGTTTGTCGTAGCCCAGCCAGCCCCAGCCTGAGCCTTGAACCGCCACTGAGGCGGCGGACATCCTCTCCTTCATGCTCTGGAAGGAGCCAAAGTCCCGCTTGATGGCCTCCATGAGTTCCCCTGACAAATAATGTATCATGAGCTGACTGTTATTCAGGGTTAGGAGTGCTCATGTTTCACCACTAGGGGTCAGTAAAATCTTATTTTCCATTTTCCTAGGCAAGGGTTTGGCAGCGATGTAAAATAAATAAAAATACAAAAAATGGAAAAAATATCAGAAGACAATTTCAGTGGGGGAATAAATATACATATAAATGTTTTTTTACTTTTCCATGCGGGCAAAAACGCAGATTTTATTTGTGTTTTTTTTTTTTTTACTTTCTGCCATATTTTTTAACATCAAAAGCCCCATTTCCATATTAGTCCATCCCAGTAAGTGTACAAAAAAAAACAAAAAAACAATTGCAGTGTTTCTGCCAGTGTGGGGAAAGAAAAAAAAAGGTATAAAAAATATTATTTTTAAAAATGTAATGACTTTTTTTTTTAATACACATGGTAATTTAAACTTTTTTTTTTAACTTAAATTTTAATTGGTTCACTCAACCCCCCCCCCCCCCCCACCCACCCACCCCCCCCAATAGGAAGATACACTAGCCAGCTAATGTTACCTTGTGGCTCACCCCCACCGTTGGGAGAGAGATTAGTCCAAAAGATGGTGTGGTTAATATGACCTCCTCCGTTGAATTTAAGAGCAGGTTGAAGGGCGACCTGTGCCGTTACATCGCCTAAAACACACAATGACAAAAACATTTTTTTTTTTTTAAATCTTTTTCCAACATCATCTTGCACTTTAAACTACAGAAGCTGCAAAAAAAAACATCAACCTGACAACTTGAACTAATCAGCCATAATTACCTCACAACTTGTAGTTAATTAGCCTAAACTTGAGTAGTTTGCTACCTTTTGCGAGCGCCTCCTTATACTTCTCCTCCGCCACGTTGAGGTTGTTGACATATGTTGCGTGGTGCTTGCTGTGGTGCAGTTGCATGATCTCGGCGTTGATGTGCGGCTCCAGGGCGCCATAGTCGTACGCCAGGTCGGGAAGGGTGTGCTTCTGTCTGCACACCTGGGCGGCTTGAGTCAAACTAGCAGCGCACCTGAAACAATTACAGTGGCACGTTAGTCCTCAGTGCCTGTTGAGTTGGAATGTAATTTTTTAGGGGGATATTTTATTTATATAGCCTAGTGTTTACATGCTTGAGACCCCCCTGAAATATGTTTGACAAACACTACACTAGACTACCGTGGTACCCCATATTGTATGTTTATCAATAAATTTGCTCATCGATGTGCTTTTTGGCTTTAAGTGGCTCATGATAAAAGAGACTAATTACAAGTTAGTGGGTTTCATTTGAAATGAATTGGCATTATGTTATCCATACGATTGCACAAATGTTATCTGGACACCAAATTATAAGAGCAATATTTGCCAGTTTTGTGCGCCTTTCAAAATGAGTGCGCAACAAACCAAGTTAGCAGCCAGCAAGCGCCAGTGTGTTAGCATACGCTAGGCTAGCTTTTGCATAAGAACCACAGCAGTGTCCAGATCGTGGCTAATTCACGGAAAGTGCACATTCAGAAACTGGCTGGTGGTTTTTGTTGGCTTTACCTGCGTATCTGAGCAACTCTGCAGAGCATGTTGGAGACGACGTTAGCGGGACAGAGGCTGATTCCTTTCTGACTGTTTCCAATCTGACTGCCCTTGAACTGAACTGAACTGGGCAAGTTCAATTTGACAGCCGCGTGAGACCGTACCATTGTCACCACGCAGGGGTGTTCATCAAAATTGATATGAGCGAAAATTGTATAAATAAACACTTATTGTGTGGATTTTTCCCCACGTATTGCATTTTAAAACCGTGTCATTATATTATATCTAAAAAATATTTGTCGTATTGTGTATTTTGTCGAATTCATAAAATATACGTATGACGTTTATATTTCTAGTTTTAACTTTCACTAATTTAGTAAGAAGAACTAGAAAAAAAGATCATACATATTTTGTTTAAAATACTATAAAACACTATAGTAAAATATTTCCGACGCTTAAAAGAGCACAATCACAAAAACTTCAGCACGTCAGACAGAACGTCAAAGATCGTATAAATTAGTAAGAGGAACGTCTCTTCTTCAAAACACAAACACGACACACAAAAAAAGAAGGCGTTTCTGCAGAACCCAAAGATGACCTAGTTTAAAACCTTACTTTGAAACCGAAACCATAGTTTGAAACTCAAATTTGAAAGTGTAACCCTCGTTTAAAATCCTAATTTGAAACATTAACCCTAGTTTAAAACCCCACTTTAAAACCATAACTCTTATGTGAAACCCTAATTTGAAACCTTAACCTTATTTTAAAACCATAACCATAGTGTCCTAAATTTAAAATCCTAATTTAAAATCGTATTCCCATCTTGAAACCCTAGTTTAATAAAACAAATAATTTGAAACCCCAATTCTACTCTGAAACCTTACTTTGAAACCCTACTGCTAGTTTAAATCCATGACCCTATAGTTTAAATCCCAATTTGAAACGCTAACCCAAATACATATAAAACCTAACTCTACAGTCGTGGCGAAAAGTTTTGAGGCGTCCTGAAGCCTTCTTCACAGCAATTGAACCTCTCTCCTTGAAATTCTTGATGATCCGATAAATGGTAATTCGGGATTTAGTAAATAATTTCAATTCATCTGATCAATAACATTCTGGAGTATATTCAAATTGCCATCATCAAAAATGGGGCAGTATATTTTGTGAAAATTAATATTTGTGTCATTCTGAAACTTTTGGCCACGATAGTACATTGAGGACTGAAGTCACATTATGACGGTTGCATCCAAAACCCATTTTCATTCAATTCATTTTATTCGTCATAAATTGTGACCCTACTTTGAAACCCTACATTTACTGACTCCCGACAGAGGTAAACAGTTTGAGTTGGAATCGGTGAAGAACTGTAGAGCAAATAGCAATGTTGAATCGTGGGGAAAAGTATAAATCTGAGGCAAATTATTAAAAAAAAATGTAGTGTCTAAAATGGTGAACCGCTCATTTTTGTCCTATGAGTGACGCGTCGTGTTTGTCCGTTATACTCTTTGTGTGACTCGGCAGCAACTCGCTTGGTCGCCCGCTCGCGGAGCCATTCCGCGTCTGTCCTCCCCTCGCACAACAAGATGACGCCCGCCCGCGCGGAGCACCTCGCCTAAATATAACCTCGCCTTCGACGACAAGCCGTGAAGGAATCATTCCGAACCGAGAAGCCCGGAGACCACCGCCGCAAACGGGAGGTGGGGGGGTGCTGGTAAGTGGCGCGCGAAGGCCTTGTTTTGTGCAGTCCGCTAGTTTGAGGAAAAGGAGCGAAAGGGAGGGAGTCGTTTCCTTCACCGCCATTTTGTGATAACAAGGTGCCTGTAACGGAGGCGAGGTTCCATTGACTGCTGCTTTTAAATCGGGTGAATGTTGAAGCCACTCGCTGTGTGTTGACATAGTGCGTGCGTTGGAGCGGCGGAGGCGATACAGTGTGCGGTTAGCGGGCGAGCGTTAACGTTAGCTTGGTATGCATGTCGTGCTAACTGCTAGCTGCTACACTCGCGAGGCTATGTATTAGCCACTAGCTTCATCGCCCTTTTACGTCCTGCTTCAGCGTAATGCTCCACACCAAACGATGCTTTTAAAACGAAACATTTCTAGTAGCTAAACTAGTAGCTGCTCTCCATATTTGTAAAGCTGTTGTTTAACTAACTGTGTGCCCCCCACCCCATCACCCCCCTTAGAGTTCACAATGACCAACGAGGAGCCTTTGCCCAAAAAGGTGAGTTTATTTTGTCCTACTAAATCATCTACTACATTCATCTTATTCATGTTGACTGTCATTTATTGTCTTTTCATGCAGGTTCGCCTCAGTGAATCTGATATGAAGACTTTGACTCGAGAGGAGCTGTGCACACGGTATAATATATACACACACACACACACACACACACACACACACACACACACACACACACACACAGTACAGTGAACCCGTGTTTATCAAGAGGTTATGTTCCAGACCTACTCATCATCGGATGGAAATCCGTGATATAGAAAGGATTCATGTAAAAATACTAATAAATAATAAATCACATTAAATTGCAATATTGAAGGGAAAAATAAATAAATATTATTTTTGATAACCCATCAAACTACATGAAAACAATCATTTAAAATGAGCAATGAAATGATCAGACAAACTATTAACCACAATATGGCAGGAGTTTACTGTAAAACATCTCTGGTGTGGTGAGATTTGCTCTTGTTGGTTCTACCAGCTCAATGTCACATGTCTTCTGTTGTTAGGTGGAAACAGCACGAGTCATATATGCAGATCCTGGAGGCCAAATATGCAGAGCTTTGTTGTAAGTATATGGCCGACATACGTGTGTTGTTTACGGCTGAGAATTCTTTGCCTGATGCCTTTTGCTTTCTTCTCTTGGACCGCCAGCCAATGATGTACCAGGCCTGAAGGAATCTGAGGAGAAGCTCAAGCAGCAGCAGCAGGACTCTGCCCGCCGGGAGAACATCTTGGTAATGCGGCTTGCCACCAAGGAGCAGGAGTGCACAGTATGTACATCTTTCTGTTCTTGTCAATGGAAACGGGGCATCGAGTAGACATTAAATGCATTACCAATAGTAACGGTTAGAGATGGTAACTGTTTATAGTTTGTGGCTATTTTTGTGCTGTCAACATGCTACACGTAATATGGAGATGAAAGCATGAACAATTATTATTTCTGTTGCAAGGCTTAGCAAAGTTCTTACACCAACTGATTTAATTTATACTTTATTAGTCAGCCAATTATTTGCCTTAATTTTCTTCTTCGCCCAGCCTTTTATTTATTTATTTTTTTACTACGAGAGAGATCATCGCACTGGAGGAACCGCCTCCTTTGCAGCTGAGTAACGCCGTTGTCCCTCCCTGCAGACGCACATCCAGTACCTGAAGCAAGCCCAGCAGCCCAGCGCGGCCCAACTGCGCTCGTCCATGGTGGACCCGGCCATCAACTTGTTTTTCCTCAAAATGAAGGCCGAACTGGAACAGACTAAAGACAAACTGGAGCAGGCCCAAAATGAACTGAGTGCCTGGAAATTTACACCTGATAGGTAACGACAATCAAAATAACACCTCCCTCCTCAACCACCACCTTCCCAATAGAAGTCAAGACTTCTGCACGCCCCCACCACCCTCACTCTCACTGCAGGAACCATGGTGGGGGGAAAAGCTGACTAAAAACCTGTCAAACTACCAAAAGAAAAGAAAAAAACAACAACTTTGTTTTGATCTGCACTGTGGCAGCTGCACGTCATTAACTTTATTTAAAAAAAGAAAAAAAGACAGTCTGGTCAGGTGACACTTGTGTCCCCGTCCCCCCCACCACCGCCGTCAAAAGGGCCTGAAGGAGTTGTCCGGACTGTTCCTGAAGACTGTTTACCGCACGGACATGCTCCCCCCCCCCCCCTCTTGCCCGCCGCCTCCTCTGCTCAAAGCAGACAGTTGACAGCTAAAATCGGGGGCGGCTAGCCGAGAAAGCACAATTGGAAGCTTTTAAAGACGATTGTTGTAAACCTGAGACTTGTGGGACAGTCTAGATACCGCGCAGTCGCAGCGGCAGAAGGTTAAAGTAAGACTATAGAACTGTGGGCGGAGCCACGTCCCTCGCCCGCTGTGTACTTTTTGGGCCGAGGTGCCCCCCTCCCCTCCCCTGCCCCCCCTGCTCATGGTAGAGTGTTTCCATGTTTTCTGTTTAATTTTGTGACTTGTTTTCTTCTCATCGGCCTCATTCGTGTGTATTGCGCCGAGCGCCGTGTTTGGGGAAACACGGCGCTCGACGTGCACGCGCGAGTCCTCTGCAAGCTGTCAATGCAAATGTTGAAGTTGATGACCATGTACCGCTTGTATTTCTGTGTTTTGATCTCACAGCCATTTTGTGTCCCCCCCAACCCTTCCCTCCCTCCCCGAATTTAACGTTCTCATTCGGTGACATTACCTACGGTGCCGCTAGGGTTCAAAACACCACTTGCTCTGAACACCAAGAACACTTAAAGGGCAAGTTGACCCAAAACATTTCTTTACAATATGTTGTCCACTAGTCTAAACATGCCATTTTCATTAATATCGTGTTTGTGGAATATGAATTAAGTAGCAAAATCCACCGTTTTTTATTCATCTCAGCGTGCGGCCATTTTTGCCACCTGCTGTCGACTGGAAATTACATCAGTTACTCACGGCTCAGCTTGTGAATGTCACATGACCAAACTGTAAAAACATGTGAGCCGTGATTGGTCGTTAACGGACCCTCTGTGATGCCATTTACCGTCAACAGCAAGTGGCAAAATGGCCGCTCCCTGAGAAGGATAAAAGCTGGTGGATTTTGCTGATTAACTCATATTCCTCAAATGCTATATTAATCAGTGCTATGTTGAGACTAGCGGGGTACATACAACATATTGTTAAAAATATATATTTTTTTAACTGCTTCTTTTAAGTGATGTAACAACTCTTAAGTCGCTATGAAAGCGTGACGGTAACATCCATTGTTTTCAATTCAAACAATGGTTGTCTGCTATTATGACAACGAATGCATTTAGGGCCAGTTAATTGAGTGTCTTCAATGTATGTGGTGCAAGTTTAGCATTTGTTATTGTACACGCAACAGGACTCTTTAGCTTTGTTGGCTTTTTGACTGTTTGTGCTGTTTTGTGTTCAAAGCCGCGACCTCACAAAGCCGCCGCTCAGTAATCAAGTTTGATTTTTTTGGGGGGGAATATGTGGACAATTTCACAGGGCCAGATTGCAACATGCTCATGTTGAAGACGTAATGTATTGAGGTGTGACTTCCATTTCATCACATTTCATCCAAGTGTCTCTGGTAATACTGAGAGTCTTTCGAATACATGGAAAAGTGCTTTCTAACGGACTGGTCTCTCTCCACGTTTCTATGTCGACGTTTGATTGTAGCAAGTCACGTGACGGTGCCGCCGTCTCGTGGATGTCTCCGCCTCGCCATGTTTTTGTCTCCTGGTTCATCACGTGATGTCAGCCTTGTCTCCCTTGCAGCCAGACGGGGAAGAAGCTGATGGCCAAGTGTCGGATGCTGATCCAGGAAAACCAGGAGCTGGGGAAGCAGCAGTCGCAGGGGCGCATCGCCCAGCTGGAGGCGGAGCTGGCGCTGCAGAAGAAGTACAGCGAGGAGCTGAAGAGCAGCCAAGATGGTGAGAGCGTGACGTCGCCGTTTTCGGTGTTCGTCGTCGTCCTTAACTGTTGCGTTGTGATGCCGGTTGCCCCCCTTAGAGCTGAATGACTTCATCATCCAGCTGGATGAGGAGGTGGAGGGCATGCAGAGCACCATCCTGGTCCTGCAGCAGCAACTCAAGGACACCCGGCAGCAGACCAGTCAGCCTCCTCAGGGGGCGTCGGCGGGGCCCAGCAGGACGTTGCCGGGTGCCGAGCCGGCCGCCCAGCCCAAGCAGGCCGCCGCCTCCTCGGCCAAAGACTTCGGGAGGGTGTCCAACGGGCCAAGCAAGGTGGTGACCCAGTCCCAGAAAGGCACCGGCGCTCCCGCCCTGTACCGGGAGGTCAGCAGCACCGACGAAGACGGCGCCATGTCGCCCATGGCGTGCAGCCCCGGAGAAGCCGAGACCAAACTGTCCAACCACTCGGAGGAGGTGTCGGGGAGCCAGGGCGGCGGCGGCCGGGCCGGGGCGCCCGCCACTTTGAGCGCAGGGTACGAGAGCGTGGACTCTCCGACGGGCAGCGAGACCTCATTGACTCAGCACTCGAACGACACGGACTCCACCACCGACCCCCACGAGGACAAGGCTGCTGCCCAGGTCACCAGGACTTCACGGCACGCTCAAAACGGCCTGGACTCCACCACAAGCGACGGCGCCGTTTTGTAATGTACCCTTAAAAAAAAATGTATGGTCTTTTCTTTTTCTTTTTTATACAGAACAGATGACAAATGCATAGTGTGTAACACAGCACTGCTGTCGGATATTTTGTTTTCATGCCCTTCCCCTTTTACTTCTCGTGAAACACATTTGGGAGTATGGGAAATGGTTAATGTTAGACACAATTGAGTGGATGTTTGATTTAAAACAAAACAACACTAGTACATTTCATTCTGCTGTTGATTTGAGTTTGCCACTCGCATCCGCTGTTGTAACTCGTCAAGTTCAAGAATTTTGCGGCATAAGCATCTCACTTAGCTATTGACCTGTGTTCATATTTTTTTAGTTCAATTTTAAATTTTCATTTTTAAAAAAAAATAAGTGCAAAAGATTCTGTGAGTAGTTTCTAAGAGATGTTCATATTCTGACTTCAGTCCTTTTCATGTACTGACCAAATACCAATAAAGAATTTTAATACTAAGGGAAAGCCAGTTATTGCTTTTGATCAATATATTAACATGAAACCTGTTACAGGAATCACTTAAACAGGCTAAACATGATCAGATAATTATATAATTAGTTGTTTTGGGTCTCAGCATTTAATCCACATTATCGTGCCAAAGTAATGAAGTTTGCAATATTTTATAACTAAAAAAAAAAGCCATACGAATGTGTTTGAGTCTATAACGAGAGTTCTACCGCCTCCACTACACAAGGTGGCGCCACTGTGCCTTTCCACTCAAGTAACACCGGCGATGTCAAAACAGGATCTGCCGCAGTTTGCACACAACAGGACAGTACAGTTCTGTCATAGCAAGAAGCAGTAGACTACAGCCAACGCAACATGAATAAAGATCCTGTTGTCATCGTCTCTGCTGCGCGGACACCAATTGGTAAAGTACACACACTTTTCACACTAGTCTCATTCATTTATAAGCGTTTTACTTCCTCCATTTGAAGCATTTTTCTGATTGAGTTAAGCAACCGTGACTTGTCCTTTCGAATTATTCATCTGGAAGCTGGCGCAAAATATGGTGCAAAAAGTATAGAATTGTGCCAAATTATTGTAAATACGGTATTTTTATCGAGCGGAATTGTTTTGTTTCGTTGTTTTTTTTGGCGGGGCGGTGGTGTAGATTAATATTTTTTTTTAATTTAACGAATTGAAATCAAAAGGCAAATATGCCAAACATGAAGCAAACAATAATCATTATCACAGTACACAACAATCTTCCAGCTGAATTGAAAGTCCAATCAATATGTAATTTCGTGACGTTCGATCACGCTGTGTTCCTATTGGCTGCACCCGAGTGTCCGGTCTGGGTCGAAGGCTGTGATTGGTGGATTAGTAATAGGGCCACGGAATGACACTCATATGATTGGTTACTGGCAACATGGGGAGCACATTGGACCAGGATGTTTATCATGTCAAACTTTACCGATTAGTTGATAACGACTTAATTTTGTGAAACAAAAAAACATAGCTATCATTATTATTTATTGTTGTTGTTAATATTATACTAATCACATTATGTGAAATATACGCAGTCTTTTTTGTTTTATGTGTCACAGTTTATGAAAAATAATGCAAACAAATATAACGTTACTGTTGTTTGAATAAAGTTATCTCATTCTTGAAAATCAATATATTTTTTAAATTTACTAGGCATTTGCTCTGTCCTCGTATATAATAATACATTTCCAGTGAGATATGTTGAATTATTGGATTTTCCCCTCCGCCACGAAGGGTCCTTGAACGGTTCTCTGTCCACGGTGCCCTTGCATGATCTGTGTTCGGTGGTGATTAAGGATGTCCTGAAGCGGGCTGCAGTGAAGCCAGAAGAGGTGTCAGAGGTCATCATGGGACACGTCCTGACGGCAGGTACCACCATGAATAAAACTGGCAACGTGAACGTGCAGCGGCTAATATTTTGTTTGTTCTTGTGTCTCGTAGGACACGGGCAGAACCCGGCGCGTCAGGCCAGTGTCGCCGCAGGCGTCCCCTACTCGGTCCCAGCGTGGAGCTGCCAGATGGTGTGCGGTTCTGGGCTGAAAGCCGTGTGTCTGGGGGCTCAGTCCATCCAAACTGGGGAGTCCACCGTGGTGGTGGCAGGAGGCATGGAGAGTATGAGCAGGGTGAGGATTACAGGAGCTGATGAAAAACTACGCACATTTAATATGAACATAGAATAATTGCTCTGTGCTCAATGTTAAACGCATCAAAATGTGAAGGAAATGTGTGACATGATGTGAATTGTTTTCCTCTTTTCAGGCTCCTCACACGCTACACATGCGGGCAGGGTTAAAAATGGGCGACGCCTCCCAGCAGGACTCCATGGTGGCTGATGGTTTGACCGACGCCTTTCACGGCTACCATATGGGCATCACAGGTCTGGTGGTGTTAAAAAAAAAAAAACAACAACAACCCTACCCCTCCTCCCCTACAATCTATGTGTGTGTTTTCTCCCTCAGCGGAGAATGTGGCCAAACAGTGGGGCGTCAGTCGTGAGGCGCAGGATGTGTTCGCCGTCCGTTCGCAGAACAAGGTGGAAGCGGCGCAGAAAGCGGGATACTTCCTTCAGGAGATCGTCCCAGTTGTGATTCCATCCAGGAAAGGCATGTAGCCAATGGATTATTTGATTGAGTAATCGGCTAATATTAGCTCATCTAAAATAAGAAACAATTAGCCAATATTTTCCCCATTCATTTTAATGTTGTTGGTGTTTTTACACACATTACAACATGAGACACAAATAGATTTACACCCCAAAAAAGTAAAAAATAAAATAAAAATCTGCTGATTTATTATTATATTATTAGATTTTTTTCATATTTACACATTACACCATGAGACAAAAATGAATACATTCAAACATCATATAGAAGAAGGTCAAACATTCATTTGGGTACAGTATTGTTGTTTACCTTTTCAAGAAATACTTCATTAAAAAAAAAAAAACATTTTTGGAAAAAATAAAAACTAAGAAACCTGGTTAAAAACTATAAATAACACAAGTCAAAACAAAATAAAAACTAACTACAATGAAGAATCCAAAGCTATTATAAGCTTGCTGTACATACAGTATGTATGTACTGTATGTACATTACATCATATGAGAAACTCGAAGTCGATGCCATTGTAATGTTCCTGGCGTTTTTCCCCCCTCACTTCTACAGGTGCGGTGGAAGTGAAGACCGACGAGTTCCCTCGTCACGGAAGCCATCTCGAGAGCATGTCCAAGCTCAGGCCGTGCTTCGTTAAAGACGCAAGCGGTACCGTCACCGCCGGCAACGCCTCAGGTGAGCGTCACATTGCACAAATGAACACTTGAACGGGATGTTTACAAACCTTTTCACGCCGTAGGTATAAACGACGGCGCCGCCGCCGCCGTGCTCATGAGCCAATCGGAAGCCTCCAGGCGGGGCCTACAGGCCATGGCCAAGATCGTGTCGTGGGCTCAAGCCGGGCTCGACCCGTCCGTTATGGGCACTGGGCCCATACCTGCCATCAGGAAAGCGGTGAGGATTTTGAATAGTAATTTTCACTGCAGATTTGGACACTTGTAGTGTAGATCCAGCATATCGCAAGATTATTATAGTTAATGAAAATATATTTTTTTAGAATTGATGAAAATAACAAATTTTTGTTAATGAAATAAAAACTAAAATATTTTAACATGTTTAGAAAACTAAGTATAACAGTGGCCTCTTTTTTTCAAAATATTTAAATTGTTTGGGCCACGTATAAAAAAAAAATTCACATTATTTTTATATATATATATATATATATATATATATATATTCAAAATTTTTCTATAAATATTGCCCACACCCGCCAAAATAAATATATTTAAACGTGACCCTAATACAACCGTCGTTAATTTTAGACTGCTGAATCAGAAAATAATTTTGGGGAATTGGCTGACGTTTTTTAGGTAAATATTTTTGACAATTGATTAATCAGGGCATAATTACATTTTGGCATTGCAATTTACATTATTATTATTATTAAAATAGAATAAAAATAAAAACAAAAACCATTAAAAACACAACTAAAATGAAACATAAAAAAAATAAATAACTGAATTTAAAAACAAAAGTCAAATAAAAACAGTTATGGAAAAATCCCAAACTATCATAACCCTGACTTAGTGTTAAATGTTTTTCTATTATAGGTTGAGAAGGCAGGGTGGCAACTGGACCAGGTCGATCTCTTCGAGATCAACGAGGCCTTCGCCGCACAGTCCATCGCCGTTGTTAAAGAACTTGGACTGAAAGAAGAAAAGGTACCATTAAATTTTTTTTTTTTTTTTTTTAAAAACCTACAAAAAAAAAAAAACTTAAATGTGACCATGAAACACATTTTCCACTCCAGGTGAACATAAACGGTGGCGCCATCTCATTGGGTCATCCCATCGGGATGTCAGGCTGCAGGGTTCTGGTGACGCTGCTGCATGCGCTCCAGAGAACAGGAGGGAAGACGGGCGTGGCGTCCCTGTGCATCGGAGGTGGGATGGGCATCGCCATGTGTGTGGAGAGGCTCTGATGATGTTGCTCAGCGGAATATCTGCTTAATGCTGGTAAATTTGGACCTCAATGTACAGTAGGACGTCAGATATTTCCTTTATATATTTCCTCCTTGCCAATAGACAACTGCCATAGTCTAAATAAACATCCCTAGATGAAGAAATATACTAGATGAAAGCTATTACTGTAATCATTCTGAAAAGCGTTATGTTTTTTCTGTCCCTAGACAAACCCTAATGTGCCATAACGTCATGAATGCTTGCCTTGAACAGTCACTTGTAAAAATGTGTTGGACTTAGCAATAAATCAGAGCCATGAGACCATTTTTTTAAAAAAACTAAAACTTTTTTTCTGCAAATAACAGACCAACCACAAATGATGAACTTGAATCAACAGTCATCTTACATCCATTGGAACTTTATTAAGTGTCCGAAACAAAAGAGCAAATCACTTACAGTCAAAGAGGGTGAGGAGCGGGGACTCAGTAAACAGGCAAAGTGCGAAGCCTACGTACACTTGGAGCGACAACTTCAACTTAACCCTCCAGCGAGCCGGAGCGCACGGCATCCTGGTACGACTGGCCCCCCTCCTTGGGCTCGGGGAAGAGCTTGATGAGGTCGTCGATGCGCAGGATGGTGATGGCCGCCTCCGTGGCGAATTTCAGGCTCTTGGTCTTCACCATGGTGGGCTCGTAGACGCCTGCCTGCCGGTTGTCCCGGGGCTTGCCGTTCACCAGGTCCAGACCGATCCTGATGCAAACAAACACCGCCACCCACTGGTTAGTTGCTGCATTGCCATCCAATTATCTTGTTGCTAAAAACCATATAGAAGTGACATTGCCCATAGTGGTTTGCATTGTGTTAGCATTAAGCTAGTAGCCTTTTATAGCACTCACCACTTGAGATTCTTGCGTTCGGGATTGACCTGAGCCTCGTTGTGGAAAGCCCTCAGCTTGGCCACCAGGTCCGTCGAGTCCTGGGCCGCGTTAACAGCCAGCGTCTTGGGGATGACGAGCAGCGAGCGAGCAAACTCGGCGATGGCCAACTGCTCTCGGGAACCCTGAGCAAACGTCACAAAAGCAAAAACGGTCACATTGACTGATAAGTTGCGTCGACATGGCGGCCGCACAAAAGCGGACATTTCCTTACCATGCTGGTAGCGTAATTCTCCAGATAGATTGACAGCGCCGCCTCTACGGCGCCGCCCCCCGGGACCACCGATTTGGACTCCAGCACCCTCTTCACCACGCAGAGCGCGTCGTGTAGGGAGCGCTCCATTTCGTCGCACATGAAATCGTTGGCCCCGCGTAGAATAATGGAGGCCGCCGTGCGCGCTTTGGTGCTAAGAGTTGGGAGACGAATAGTCATGAATGCTGAATTCATGAATTTGTTTTGTCCGCAATAATAAAGATATGAATTACAGGCAGAACGTTCGATACGCCAAAAATCAGGCCCTATCATACAGAACAAACGACTTCTGGGCTTTTGTTTACTTCTTGACAAGGATGAGCTCGTCGTCACAGATGCGTTCTTGCACGACCTCCTCGGCTTGACCCAACATGGTGGCCTCGAATGTCTCCTCGCCCTCCAAATTGGTCAGAGACGGGCAAATGGTGGCTGACAAAATGGACACAGTAACAATATTTTAAATAAACTCAAGGGCACATGTATAAAAGCCAAGCGGGCTTGTGGCCTTACCACCGGTGGCCTTGGCGATGCGTTTGAGGTCCCTCTTGAGGACTCTCCTCACAGCCATGGCGCCCACGTCCACGAAGTACTTGAGGCACATGTCGTCGATGCCGCCGGTGGTCAGCACCACGTTGGCTCCGGACGCCAGAATCTTCTGGATCCTCTCCTTAGTGATGTCGGACTCCCTGCGACAACAGTTTCATGCTCGTGTTGGTGGTTTAGTCTCGGTTGCTAAGTGTGATTGTTTCATCTGAAGATGTTAGAAAAAAGGCCTGACAAAAACTATTTTAGACTGTTCTAGTTCTATTTTTTTTTCTTTTCAACACGGGTCTCGGTCAATTTTGGTTTTAATCTGAGACTCGGTGTGTATGCGTTTATGCTACATCAACCTTTGTCGGATTTGGTCCAGCTTCTCCGGATCGTTGATGACAACTTGAACGCCCATTTTCATCTTGGTCTTCTGCAGGCTGAAGTCCAGACAGGCAATCTTGGCGTTGACAATTCGCTTGGTCATTCCTGCGGACATCAAGACACTTAGTTTCATTTTATAGAATCAGGACAAGCAAATCTTGTATTTTTTTGTCTGGTCAGGAGAGAGTTGTCAAAGGCTACAATCCGCCTCGACCATGTTCTCCCCAAATCCAGGTTGCTGTATCCCACGCGTATCACTGCCTACGTCATGGCAAAAGACACGGCAGCAAACAAAATGGGAAGGCGTTTGACATTGGTGGAGCGGCGCACCTTGCGAGCCGACGGTGCAGTTGAGCGCGTAGCCGTTGACGAGGAAGCTCTCCTTCTGGCTGCGACCGTGCGCCTTCAGCACGTTGACGGAGTTGATGGGGTATTTGGCCATCCCCTTGCCGTCCACGAACTTCACAGCCAGGGTGGCGTCCACCACCATGTTGGCGAAGAAGTCGGCGTCACTGCGGACTCGCGGTTAAGGCGGCAACGGCGCAGAGACTGACATTTGCTTTGGGGACGTCTCTAAGCGGAAAGGATACCATCCGATGATTTTGGAGGACATGGATGTCTTGGCGGCATTGAGCAGGCACTCCCTGCCCAGGTCGTCGGTTCCGATGGTGAGATTCTCATTGATGTAGCGCACCGCCTCCCTGAAGTAAGTCAAATTCCGTCATGCCATCGAGTGGGCAACAAACGACCAACCTTTTTCGGGGACAAAGCTCACTTGCAAGCCAGACTATATCCGCTGATGACAGACGTGGGGTGAATCTTCTGCTTGACCAGTTCATCGGCACTCTTCAACAACTCTGCAGCGAGGATCACCTAGCATAGCGTTTCAGAACTGACTTAGTCGTTTTTTTGCAGTAAGCCATGGTTAATATTTTATTTTTAACATTTCAAAAATCAACTGTTCCATCTTTTCATTAGAGGCAGCAGAAGTGAGGCCGCATATCCTCTTCAGACATAGATGGGAGTTTCTCTCTCCTGTTAGCATAGCCACACGCCTGTTGCAGTAAGCAGACGTGCGGTTCTAGAACAGGACACCACTCGGACCGACGATATTTTCCACTCACCACAGACGTGGTCCCATCCCCGACCTCCCTGTCCTGCAGTTCAGCCAGTTCACACAGGACCTTGGCGGCCGGGTGCTCCACTTCCAGGAGCTTCAAGATAGTTGCTCCGTCGTTGGTGATGGTCACGTCCTACAGATACATTAGAACAAAATGATTGAATATGTCATACACTTAACAAAAAAAAAAAAAAAAAAAGTAAGAATGCGATCAAGCAAACTTACCCCAATGTCATCCACCAACATCTTGTCAAGGCCCACTGGTCCAAGGGAGCTCTTGACAATGTTAGCGATGGATGCCGCAGCCATGACTGAAATGACAGACAAAATGCTATGCTAATGCTACACTTTGTATTTCGTAAGTATTTTTTTCCCCAACTAAGGAGTCCAAAGGATAGCACACTTGACGAAGGCGCAACATGGACAATTATTTTTTATTAATATTGTTCTGTCGTTTTATTGAGTGAGGAAACACTGAAGCAACCACACCTTCAGACCATGACAAAGTTCTTCTTTCCCATTAGCATAGCCATCCATTCATGGTTTGGAGTGGAAGGTACTTACATGGGATTGCAATAAATTATAATGCATCGATAAGAATATGAGCAGTTAGAGTGCCGCTATGGCTTTGTAAGGCACACAACTGAGCATGACAGCGACTTTTGTGCTAACGTTAGCATATAGCTCCGCACGTGCTACACACGAAGCAAAAGGCCAGCCATTGCGGAGTACAAGGAACACAAATAAGATATTTTTATATGTCGGGAAGTTAAGCACGACGACTCACCATTTTGAGTGCGAACGGACTCGCCACTTGTACGCTGGCCGAGCACGTTTAACGGACCTTCCAGCAGCGACATTTTGGACCGCCACACCACCAAGAAGAATGAAAGCAGCGGCGCAATGCATTATGGGTAAGCCGGCCTTGATGCTTGTCAGAAACTTCGAGAAAAAATAATAATAATAAATTTCCCTTCAATGTTTGAATCGTGTCAATTTAGCGAGCTAATTACAAATGTATATATTATATATATATCTATATCTATATATATATATATATATATATATATGTTAAATAAATGTAAATAAATGGCATTAATGTGTGTTGCGGATTACTTTGTAAAAATTACATATCCCATAAACATAAGAGGGTCTAGCTGCAGGCGGCCTCGCGGCGTCAAAAGTTCATTTAATTATTTATTTACATTTATTTAGCGTTGTCAAAACAACCTGTCAAGGACGCAATTTTGCCTAAATTGGAATTAAACGTTCTCGCGTACGCATCCGGTTCAGCAAAAATGCATCCGGTTCATCAAAAACGCCTTCCGTTCACTGTTTGAAACTTGTGATATGTCTTTAGAACTAGTTTACTGCCTAGTACTTTTGTGTGGAGACGAGTGCACTAAAAGTCACTGTCGTAACGTTCGAGTGCGTACAGTATTTTTAAACATTTTTTCAACTGCCGTTTATATGTGTATGTACATACACGACCTATTAGGATTTCTATAACAGTCTAGTTTGTTTATTGTTACTCGCGAGGTCATTGGAAGCTCGCATGCTAATATGTTAACAAAGGTGGGTAGCTAGGCAGCTAGCACGCCCACAAGTAGCACTCAGCTGTCAATCAAAGGTCAATCAAGGAAAGCGCTTGACTTGAATGCTGTTTGGCGTGTTCTTCTCCACACAGAAGCTGATGTCCACAATGAAAGAGTGATGGCTTCACATGCTACAGCTTGCACAACGCCTGACCAACATATTCTACAAGGTACATGGAAAACGACTGGTTAATGGATTTCTGTTTTAGCTTGTTTTTTTGTTTTTTTTGTCTGGAATGGGTAAGGAAGGAAAAGTCTGCCGGAAGTTGTCACCGAGAGCATTTCTCATACTGACCACGAGATGGCGACACCGTGGCGAAGAAAACAATATAATTAAAAAATAAAGTAGTCATAAATAAAAACTGAAAATTAACAAATGAAAATTAGACATTGCTTTTCAGCACCTTTATTAAAAAAAAATAATTTAAAAAAACAGGTAAAGAAAAAAAAAGGCTTGAAATAGGCCTGGCCAAAAAATGATGGTGCCCCTAGAAAAGATAATTTGACCATAGGGACATGTTCAACCAAGATGTGTCAATTAGCATCACAGAATTTGTAAGCGGTCAGTTGTGCAACATGTTCTGGCATATTTTCTCCAGTACATCACTTTAACTTTGGTTATTGACTGCATGCTTCGGGTTTGACTTAGAAGTTTGCAGCATATCAGAACATGGGCAAAGCATTGATCTTCTATTTAGCTAGGTAATTGAAGAAAAAAAATTAAAAGCAATGTCTGATTTTCATTGGTTAATTATTATTATTATTATTATTGTACTCATTAAAAGAAAGTTACCAGCATTTTTTTTTTCATCGTGTGAGATTACTGTTTATGGAATTTTGGCTGGAGATGTAACCTGGCAATAGGCAGATGGATAATGTCTTTGTATTTTATTTTTTTTAACTGCCAGAGGCATGTGGGGAAAAAAAGTTTTGTTTTTGTTTTGTTAGTTTTTTATCGTTAGAAGACCATTTCTGCCAGTGGGAACAATAAGTATTATATAATAATATATTATATAAAATATATAGTTCATCGTCTCACATATTTGTAACCTGTCATTTTGGCATGTGAGAAACTTGGACTTGTGCTTTGCCATTTTTGGTTTGCGACGTCATCTTCAGTAGACTTCTCAATTAACCTTTTTTTTACTCAAGAGTTAACTAGCAAATTCCTGCAATTAATTACAATTAAAAAGTTTAATCACCTTACGCACCAAATTTTAATCAGCTTTTCTTCTATTTAAAAAAAAAGATTTAAAAAAGAAAAGATTATTAAAAATTAGGGGCGGGCGTCAGACGATTAAAATTTGTCATTGTAATTAATCGCATGACTTCACTAGTTAACTCACGATTTTATATCTGTTCTAAATATACAATAAAGAAAATTCTAGGTTTTCATACTCATGTTAACAAAAGTGGGAAAAAATGTTTTAACTAATAAAAAATAGTTAAAATTAATTTTTGACGTATATACGTGTCAATGGCAGTGAATGAGTTCAGCTGTTTTCATGTATTGACCTGTCGTCAATGTTTGCTAAAAATGCTTTCAATTTGTCATGTCAGCTTTTCTGTACAATAAATTGTTGAACTTGAATGGGAGTCTTTGTGTTTTATGAGTCAATGTGCCCTCAACTCATTGCAAGCAAACTATTTTTAAGGCTTGAGGTGTAAGTTGCACAGTAGTCACTACTGTGGACACGAGTGTCATGTTACTACACCTGTTGGTCTCCACATGACCCCAAACTACACCAGTTGTCAAATTCATGTAGCTTCGGCTGATGTGCGCTCGAAGGGAACAGTGACAGACGTGTCCATTGTAGTGACTGATGAGCAACTCTCACCTCAAAACTCAAATGTGCCTTGACAAAAAAAAAAAATACTGCTCTGACCGCCCCAAACTCCGCCCAATTCGGACTCCACCAATCACAATGCAGTCTAATTTGCATAACCAATCAGATCACACTCATTTGCATAACCACGCCCACTCTCACGCTATATGACCAATCGCATTGCCCCAAATTTGCATAGCCACGCCCACTTTTGGCTCAGCCAATCACGGTGCTTCTCATTTGCATAGCTATGTCCACATACCGACCAATCACAGCTTTCTATCCTCATTGCTCCACCCACTACCAGTGCCCACAGCGAATCATTATTCCATCCTCATCACACCTTTTAATTTAATTTTATTTTTAAAAAAAAATAAAAATTAGGGTGGGTTAGGGGGTCTTTTTGCGGGGCAGGGAGAAATTTAGAAAAAAAATGTATAAAAAAAACTAAATTTTTTAAAAAGTTTTCATTCTTATGCTTTTTTTTTTTTACTAAATTTTTAAAAAAGTTTTCATTCTTATGCTTTTTTTTAATATATACATTTAAGTGTTTGTTTTTTGTATGTGTTTGAGAAGGACAATTTGAGAGTTGAAGTGTTCTTTGCAATAGAGCTTTATTTCTTTTGCAGAGTAAACATTAAATCACAAAGCAAACAAGTGTTACAAGTTGGATGACAGTCCCTGTGTGGTCAAGTGGTCGGCCAGGAAGGACTGCGTGAACCTAAGAAAAAAAAAAAAGTCAAAAATGTTACGTCAACTTTTGCAGAAAGATGTTTTTGGCATGAAACTTACCAAGAAGTTGTTTTCTACAAACAGTCACTGTTCACGCCGCTGATCAAGTATCGCCCTCTCCCACTTCTCAGGCTGCCACAAAGTCTGAACCTTGTAAATGTGGAAGCAACTAGAAAACCAAAAGTGTTGCTGGCTTGCGTTTGTAGTTTGACTTGGGCTGTGAGCAGGTACCATCGTCCTCCACACTGGACACGAGTCGTCATCATTAAACTTGACAATTGAAACACGCTAGCTGAAATGAAAATGTGCCTTCTCTCACCAGCCGAGAGCTCATCCTGGGGCAGACTGTCTTCTTTCATCTTAGAGCATTCCAGCAGCTTCCATCTGCAAGACAAGGAACAAGCAGGTGGACACTGACTATTTTTAGTTTACTTTTTTTTTAAATGATTAGTCTTGTGTTGAAGCAGCAGGTCAAGCATGTTGCAGAAACTTCCAAACAAAGAACCAGTCAAGATGCCATTTCACATGTTTATTTGCACGTCTTAAGCTTGAAAATGCGGGCAGCTTTGGCGCACCAGCTTCAAGTTGATTTAGAATTTGTCACTTTGTCCAGCATAAGTGGGAAGGTCCTTGTTCCGGAAAATCCAGACGGACGGCACTTTTGCTGGAAGCTGCGCTGCATGCAGAGTCAAAGAAAAAGCAGGTGAGTGCTCTTTAAAGCATAACACTTAATCAGATTTTTGTTGTTGCTAAACTGCTGTCCAAAAACGTGCGTTTGGTGCCACTTTAAAGTTAAACATAATTTGGTTGTTTGTCTTCATTACGAGTCAATACGTACGTCACTTCCTCGTACACGCCTCCTTAAACTGCTTGTTCGTGAGTTGCTGTCAATCACAGCCAAACTTTAAAGAAGCGCTATTTGACAAGTCGAGCCATGGTGCGTGAATCTGGCTCTTCAGCACCACCTGGTGGACAACAGCAGGAAAAACATGCCAAGTAAATGAGCGAGAAGGTAGAGTGGCTTCCCCAGTCCTGGTCGTTGGTTTGTGATGTTTCCGTCCAACACACCTGATTCTAAGGATCAGGATTGTTATCAGGCTTCGCTGAGCTTGCATCAATCAGGTGTGTTTGAGAACCAAAACATCTCATACCAGGACCAGGATTGGGGAATACAGGTAACAAATCATTTTAGCCACAGGTGCTTCTATGAGCTCGTTAACCTGCCAGTTGCGTAGAAGCACCTGTGGCTAAAGCCAATTTGTGGCTGTAATTTTACTTTCTGGATGTGGATTCCCCAATCCTGCCTGACCGCAGGGTTTCTCTATGAAACTTCAAAAAATATATATATATATATTTTTTTTTAAATACCACAGTCTTGTTCCATAGATAAAGCCCTGTTGTGACTGCAGACAAAGAAATGGCCCCAACTGGAAAGTCCCATCAGGCCTTCTTGCGCTCCTTCCTGGGGTGATACAAGAGGTTCAGCATGTTATACTGCAGCAGCACAGATTAAAATTATGATACGAGTGCATCTGTTCTCACCTGAACCATGATTATATCACATGCTGAAATTAAATGCGGGTCAAATGCGGAGAAAGAATTTCGCCCCACTTGGGTGGGTGTGACAATGGCGGTACTTTAACTTAAAAGTCTCATGAAGCAATGCCTCAAGTCAGCCATTTTGGAGCCTGTAGACAGAAGACGAAAAAACAGGCTATTATCCACCCCCCCCCCCCCGTTCAATAATGGATATATTTGATATAAAAAGACACAAATTTTGCCATTCGCAATCAATCCGACCGTTGTTGAAGATGCGAGACAAAAATGAGAGCATTTACTTGTGAATCCACATTAAAACGTACAGGAAGTCAGCCATTTTGGGCTCAATTTGAAGATTGCCACCTGTTGACAATTAACACACATAAATATCAATATGCTTTATTCATTCCGTGTAATTGTGAATATGCCTAAGGTTGGTCTACTTGCCTTCAGGAAAACGGCGCTTGCTTTCGTCGAGATACTGTAAAAGGTTAGAGAAAAAAATAATGTGATGGTTATCGCATTATTAAATACTTTTAACAACTACGTTGATGCATTTGGTGCACTTTAACCTCGTAAAGCCTTGTGCCAACGCTGGTGCAAACACTTTAACCAGCTAGCATGTTAGCAAGAGGAAAGTAGTGATTCTACCTTTAACACTGAAGCTCCGAAGTACGCTTCGAACTCAATATATGGATTGTAGTGAAGTTATTTCGTAGATGAGTTAATTGTTGCTTCATGTGTGCAATTTCTGCGCGCACACACACGACGTTTCAAGACATCACAAGGACGCAAGTACGGTCAAGAATGCATATTGAGAAACAGTGTCACTTTTCTTTTGGATGATAAACCCAAATGTACAATTATCCCTACTGCCACTAGAGGTCACCATTTTATGACAGTAGTTAAAAAAAAATCAGAGCTTCAGATAGACTCGTTTTGCCATCACTAGAGGTAAGCACTTCAAAAGTGCTACGTGACATTAAAAGTGAGCAAAAGCAGTGAGTTTTCAAAAGCTATTGAATAGTGAACAATGAACATTCACCTTGTCAACGTGTTGGACGCGCTTGTGGAAATGCGTGCGGAGCAGCAGGTGGACGAGGATGACGGGATGCTGTCTGAGGTGATAAAGAATGATTGGCACATTTGTCCCGACTTAAATAGGTTTCCGGTGATGACGTCACTTCCAGAGGACAAAAAAAAAGGAACACAGACAACGAGATGTGTTACGTTGGAAAAGCGAGAGCGAGATATTCAAAGTGTCATAAGTGACGCTATGCGGGTTCGAATCAAAACTATTTTTTTAAAAATACGTAGACGGTATGTGCTGCTTTGAAACCACCCTTTTTCTTTGATCGCTCAGTTCCTTAGACCCCAATATTAGATTTGGCAGAGGTATCATTATTTTGTTGAATTGCAGTTATAATTCTTTTGTATTATATATATATATATATATATATATATATATATATATATATATATATATTAGGGGTGTGAATTACCTCGCACCTGGCTATTCGAACCGCATCACGATACATAGGTCACGATTCAATTAGATACTGATTAATCATGATACGAATCTATAAGTCGATTATTGCAATTTTTATTTTATTTTTTAATCACTAGTGACAGACAAATGAAGCTTCATAAAACACTTGTGATATTGTTTGACTCCTCTAGATGGCACTCTTGGTTTAAATGGGCCAGCTAGCTAGCTATTCAGCTAACCAGACAGACAGACAGACAAAGTAAGCTTTATGAAGCACCTGTGATATTTTTTTGCTCCTCTTGATGGCACTCTTGGTTTGAAAGCTAACCTCAAGTAAGATGTTTTGTTGAATATTTCCATTAAAAAATTGATGTTTAAAAATCGATTTGGCCGCGTATTGAATCAATACGAGAATTGCGCACAGTAATATTGCGATATTGTCAAAACCATTTTTTTTTAAAACACCCCTAATATATATATATATATATATAGATATATATATATATATATATATACATATATACACACACACACACACACACACGTTTGCTCCTGTAAACATCATTAAGCATATAATTTATACATTTATTTAAGGCAAGTTGTAAAATGTCTTAAGTCCTCTTGTTTATGTTAAACAAATTTAAAACATCATAAATCATGCTGTTTCTACCAAGTACTGTCTCAACTGTTCTCCAATTTCGATGTCGTAAATGTATAGGATTGTATGCCGAGAAACGTTTTTTGGGAGGAGCAATATGGCGGCCTCACGGCTTCAAAAGTCTTTCAGTCATATATTCAGATCAGTGGTTCAAATGCGCCTCTTCCGCCTTTGCTCCTCATCCACGATCACCGTCGCCATCTTGTGACCAAGGACGGACACGACACAGTTGATTTCTCTTTGAACGTAAAAACATTTATTACACAAGAAATTAGACGAAAATGCAAGAATAAGGAGACACTAATAATCTCTCATACACAAATAAAAAAAAACAATAATAATAATAAAAACAGTTTAAATCCTATTCTACTTGTGCTGATCCCAGAAGAAAATAAAACGTTTGCCTTTTGTAATGGTTGGAAAATAGGAAACAGTCTCTGATTTACATATTTTTCCAACATTTAAGCATAAATTAATGTGTATGATGACGGTTACTTGCTTTGCTTCACTGTACACAATAACATAGCTACTCACTCTTCTTGTCATTTAAAATGCTAATATGTCAAACTACCAGTAATATAATTACAACTTAAGATAATTAACTCTGACTTGACTGTGACTGATGGCCACCAACAGTGAAATACATTGTGTGTTATAACCGACGAGGAGAAAACCCCCCTTTCATCGCCGCTGGGCCTTAATAGTAACAAAAATGCTACTATTATATTAAGGCATATTGTTTCTCTCTCTAAATGTCATACTTGTGAGGGTTTTGTTGGAACTCAAACACTCATTTGTTTCAGTCACTAAAAACAAAACAGAAGAGCCCCCATTATAAATACAGATGGTGTCGGGTTAAACTTGCACGGTCTATTTAGCTGCAGGGTTGAATATCATACATTTAGACACAAGCATTTACACACCCCTTCCTAACATTCACTCGTATTCGCTTCCATACTCACCCAAAAAAAATCATCTGTCACGCAATCATCCACTCAAACTAAAACAAAATGATGTGCCATGCACTCCTAAATTTTCAATAACTTACTCAGATGCCAACGCCACATGCTCTCACGAGTACTCGCTCATTCACTATTCACACACTCCCACTTTCACTCACATACTCGTTCTCGAAAAGAAAAGGAGCAGAGAATGCACACCTGGCGACTTAAAGCCACCCCTTTTAGTTTTCTGTCAAACAAGCTTCAATTATCAACCACATGATTACAAAGTAACATGAGAAGAAGATTAAAAAATATATATTTTTTAAACATTGTCGACAGGTGGCCGAAAGAATGCAGACATTTACAAAAGCAGAAACTAAAACGGGACAGACAAGCCTACAAAGCACAATCACAACCAAGCGGCTTAACGCCCATTAAGAAGACTTGAGTACAACACATTTGAACCCCCATCAATGAGATTAAGAGCAACTTTACGTTGGTGGAACCCAAACATCTGACATCCTCAGTCACACTGGAAAATATACAGTACACGATCGATCCCACATTTTCGTGAACCATTTCAAGTAATTTTTGGTACTTAATATAGAGAGAACACGATGTTTAAAAGCATAGTGGTTGAGGGTGTGTGATGATTAACTTTAGCTGCCTTGTTTTCATCTGATGAGGATGATGCAAAGTACTCCAACGCACCACAATCATAAGCCCCACCCCCACCCAGCTATGAACATTTGCAAAGGTTGTCAAGATCAATACGAACGCCTAGACGCAAAAAAAAGAAGGCCTACATCAAAAATGCCGCAACTGGAAGCACCAGCTGCGTTAGCAGGAAGGCGGAGTCGACGGGTGGCCGTTGCCAATGTCCATTGCATGTCAAACAAACAAACAAACAAAAAAAAGACACTTGAGCTACGGTAACTGAAGTCTGCCTGGCGACGCCTCAGCCAATCAAAAGTCAGCAACCCATCGTGTCGATAAAACGTTCCCATGTGTCCTTTTTCACACTCCAGGGAATTTGGAGGCCATCGCAGACCCACCCGTGCCTTGTCACAGTGGACCTAGTGGTTAGCAATGTTGCCTCGCAGCAAGAAGATTCAGGGTTTGAAATCATTGTCATCATCTGCTTTTGTCGGCGTGATTTTCTATAAAAATGTATTGGGTACAATAAAATCTTTTCCTGACTCGCCTTAGTGTAAATGTCAGTATGGTATTTGTGCGAGTGTAGTAACAAGACAAGCAGTGAGTGTTGGGCCAACAAAAATTCTCGTGGTGTCAAGGCCTGAGGGCAGGCGGCAGTTGAAAATGTAGGCCAAACTGCAAGCGAGGCTTGGAGTGGATGTCTAATGTGGGCCACATTACTCTCGCTCCATCTGTCCGTCCCCGCCCCCCTCCCAAACAAGCCCCGGCCTTGCCCTTCCCAGTCAGGGTCCTAATCCTCCTTAAAGCCGGCGAGCGAGGCCCGCTTCCTGTCCTCCTTGCCCACCTCCTGAAGGCCGGCGTGCAGCTTGAGGCAGATGCCGGCGTCGCCACTGCGCAGCGCCCGCAGGAAGAGATCCGTGTCCTCCTTGAGGCGGTCCACGTCCGTCTGCGTGCGGCGGTTCTGGCGCAGGAGCTCCTTGGTGCGCAGGGTGATGTCCAGGAGGCCCGATTTGCTCAGGATGTTGTACGTGTTGCAAAAGCGCTTCCGCCTCGTGTCGTCGTCATCGTCGTCGTCGTCCCATTTGTGTTCGGCCGGCGACGGGCTGGTAAGGCGGGAGGAGAAGGACGGGGAGGATTCTGATTGGCTGACGGCCGGCGAAGGCGCCTCGCTGGTGGTTTGAGGGAGTTGGGTCTGCGGCGCTTGCGTGTTGTCGGGGGTTACGGAAACAACCGAGGTCTGGCTCTTCTGCGGCTTCTCTTTTGGAACGTGATCCCGTTGAGACCCTGAAGATGCGGAAGAAGACGAAGACGCGCAGGACGAGGCGGTTCCCCTCCCCGAGGACGAACTGTCGCCAGGATGCGGCGCGATCTTGGGGTAGGACTTGAGAATGGGGAGGTATTTCTTGGGGCGTCTGTGTCGAGAGGCCTCCTTGGAAGCTTGACGGGAGACGACGGGCTGCAGAAAGACCACCTGAGGTTGCTGGACCACCGGCTGGACCACCTCCACGGCGGGACTGAAGCTCCAGGGCTTCGTGGCCGGGGAGTTGTCGCCAGGCTGCTGAGATCACATTTTTTTTTACAATTTTATTTCATAACATTTTTGCCACAGATCGCTCTGGGCGTGGCTTGAACCCACGAGCTGATGTGTTATGTGATTGTGCCGTGCGCTTATACCTTCTTTAGAAGCACATTGTTCATGATGATCATGGGGGACATGCTGGAGTACGACCCCCCTACCACAGCCAGCTGCCCGGAAGCAGAACTCTGGGCGCCAGGCAACGCGGAAGGTCGCGGCGAGTCCTCAGAGTCGGTGTTGGTGCTCGCGTGCTCTGAGCTCGCATCTGAAAACGATGACTTCATTGAATGGACACTCAAAATTCACGTGAAGGCTGAAAAAAGTTGAAGGTCATACCTGAGAATCCGGAGTCCCGTTCCGAGTCGGCTCGGGAGTTGCTGTGAGACTTCATGACGTGCGCCCTGTTGGCGGGCCGCGTGTCGCTTTCCGCCTTCCGCTTGGTGCTCATCTCGCTTTGTTGTTGCTACGGACAAGATGGCTTAGCAGCAACTACATCGGCAAATCAAAAGGTCAATCTGAAAAACAATAAACAAAGATCAGATAGACTTAAATACCTTTCACGTTCAAGAGCTTATATGCCGAACTACTAGAACAGGTATAAGATGACCCCATGTGGTGTTTCAATTTAAACAGTAGGGGAACGAGGTAAAAGGAGCACATTGATAAGAGATAGAGATGTGACTACAAAATGAAATGTGTAAAAAAATGACTGCCTGGCTTCCTCCGCCAAGGGTCCAAAGCATCGGCGCTTACCCGACGGCCCGCCGCCAAAACTCCGTCGCCAACTGGGCGAAATTCATTTTTTTCATAATGTGCAGTCAGCTAACCAAGTGTTGTTGCATGGCTGACATGACTCCTACTCCACCTGCTTGGAAGGTATACGTCAGGATGGTAAAGTGGTATTCGTGTTGTAGTATCGGAACCTTTTCGTACTAGTACCTCTGCATCGCTACTATACAGTACAGTAAATCTTGATGGCTGAAAAACATACTCATACATGCCTATCAACTTAATAGCCTGTCCCAGATGACTTTGGGCGAGCCATTCGCAGGACACCTTTCACACTCACAATCACACCTGAGAACAATTTTGAATCTTCAATGAACCTAGCATGTTTTTGGCATATGGGAGGAAGTCAGAGTACCTGCAGAAAAGCTACACGGGGACAGGAAGGCTGGAAGCCAGATTCGAAACCGCAATGTCATAATTGTAAAGCGAAAGCAGTTACCAATTTGTTCAATGTGCTGCCTGTAAAGTACGTATGTTATGATATACAAGTGTTTTGGAATGATAGTTTGGGGGTCTATGGAGTTGGGATAATTAATATGGGAAATATGTTTTGAGGGGTGGGGGCGTATTTTGCTCTAAAACATCTCCACGTGTATAAAGTTCAAACCCAGACGTCTTCTAAGTCTATTTTTTGATGGATCACTGTAAACGAGTGATAGTCTCAAATAAAACAGCGTTTTTGCTATTTTAATTTCTTGTTCACCACCTTCCACGAAAAATACATTAAACAATAACATGTATGAAAACCTCTTCCCTTGTGAATGTATACCGCATTAAAACGGGTTTTCAAAGATAGTATAAGTTTCCAAAATGCTTTGTGGCGACCCACAACTCCAAGCAACATATTCAGGATTAGCACTTTTTGTTAGCTACACGCTAATTTGACGACGCACCCACAGCTAACGTTTAGCATTCAGCTTCGACTGTAAAGTGGAACATACAAAAAAGAGCGAAAAAACAGTTATTAATTTTTTTTTGTAAACTTACTTTCTCGCTTCGTTCTGACGAGGGTGAGAGAGAGTCGGAGAAAAATAGAAAGCGTGGCCGGTGAGGTAGCCTGCTCGTCGGGCGGATGTTTTTCCGTTTGTGGAAGGTGGCTGGTGGCCAGCAGCACTCGGCTTTCCACGGTACTGTACACGAGACAGGGCGGTCCCTCCTCCTCCTGTCAGTCACATGCTAAGCACGGTGGCCTCGACCGCAGACAGACGCCATAAACCACCATTGGAAATCCAAAGTCAAACAGAATAAAACATCAATATGTGCTGCCGTTGCAGTCATTTTGTCGCTACAAGACGGTGAGAACGCCGCCAAAGGAGGAAACTAGTCCCAGACGCTTTGCCAAATTTGGAAAAAGAGGGCGCGGCCTTGTCTGGAGTCTTCCTGACGTCACCAACGCGCCCGCCCACACCGTCGCGTTCCGAGCTTCTGATTGGCCAGCGCGGCCAGCAGCTGAAAAACGTGACTGCTACCCAATTTGAGGCAGGCTGAGTACATCGTGGTCAGGCGTATCTCAATCTCATGTACCATCGGGGAATCCACTGACGTAGGTTCTCGGATGTAATATTGTGGTGTATTACATAATAACCCAGTTTGTCCTGACCATAACCTGTGCTCGTATTCTCTGGAGTGGGTGGCGTCGTAAAACGCTTGCTGGTTGGGGACAAAAAGTCCTCACATGCGCAAATTGCAGCAGTAACACCAAGTAGAAGTCAATGATTAACATATAAGTCACAATAAAAGTATGTAAATTCAGTGCAACTTTCAGTATAAACCAGACACTTGTCATTTATACTATCTGTTAAAAATATATTTTTTCCATGTCAATAAACGCTAGTCTGTACAAAAATGTCAAAGTTTGGGATCATTTTACTAGAAAAAAGAAAGAAGATAAAGTGAAATGTCTTGAGCAAAAGCCAAACTAGCGTACAGAAAAGCACGTCTACATAAACATAGTTAGCTAATTTAATATAGCATACCGCTAGTAGTTAGGATTTATTGTCATGCCCCCTTAAGTGGTCAAAGATTACACAAAGCAACTGGTGCACTTTAAATCACAAATTTTAACAAACTACTGGTAAGTAACAAAATAAACCCAAACACATTCCTATACGGCCACAATTTACTCTAAGTCTCACTACAAGTCGCCAGGTGCCACCTTTTTAAGTCACACACAAGTGGACAAAAATAATATCTAACATGACTATTTGGTAGTATTTTGTATCTTATTTTTGTCACTGTGCCGTATAAACATTGCTGAAGATAATAGCGTGCAATTTTCCAGTTTTGTTGTAACAAGCCACTTTTATTCTGAAGACATTCTTTTCATGTCACTGTTCTGTATAAACAGAATTGGTGAAACAGACAATTTGAGTGTTATTCCTCACGTTTTGTTTAACCCACCTCCCCCCCACCCTCAGGGCATCACACATGCTATTTGTCCCACGATGATAAATGTTTTCTTAAAAAATATCACGTGGGACAAAGTAAACACAAACACTATCCATGTAAATACACTTCTTAGTTATGATGTTACCTGATAAAACAGTGTGCCAACTAGAAACATGATGCTACTGGTGCAGACAATGTAAACAGTCTCAGCTGCGAGTTAACCAAAAGGGAAATGGCGCCCTCTGGCGGCCACTACTTGACACAACACGGAGCTTCTCATATTTCATTTTCAATGTACAAGGGAAATGACGCCCCCTGGCGGCCACTACTTGACATAACACGGAGCTTCTCATATTTCATTTTCAATGTACAAGGGAAATGACGCCCCCTGGCGGCCACTACTTGACATAACACGGAGCTTCTCATATTTCATTTTCAATGTACATACGGTGAATGTGTATTTTTTTTTTCTAACTTATTTGGATCCATAATAGGAAAAATAAAAATAAAATGCAGCTGCAGTCTTTTAATGTTGCCACGGGGCTCAGGATTTTTTTATGTCTCATCATTAGAAAGGATCTGCTGCAGGCGGCACTTCCATTAATTATGAGCGTCCAGATGCATTTTCAAGGCACGCCGCCTAATCGGGCCGCCGTGTCCCCAAAAAACGGCCTCTGCTGTCACCATAACAAAGACGTATGAAGAAAGGGCTGTTGTTTGCCTCACTGGTGGCAAAAAATACAACTTAACTCGGAAGGTTGAAACCACTGATTTATTGAGTTTACATTTGGTGGCGCTAACACAATTTTCTACCATAATATTCTCAATTTTAAGTCTGAGTACACAAATGTGTGTAAGTGTATGGAGGCCTTTATTTAAGGACTTTGACAGACAACATCTGCGCCAATAATAAATAAACAATATTTTTTATACCCCTTTTAAAAAAGCTAAATAAAGCCTGAAATGTTACAAGATATCTGCTGCTGTTCTACAAGGGAGGACATTGTTTTAGCGGCGCTTGTGTTCTACTTCTCTGTGGAGAAGGCTCGCTTCATGAGCGGCGGCGGCGTCTTGCCGGCTTCGTACAGCGACTCGGGCGGCGGCGTGCTGAGGCAGCACCAGTCCGGTATGCGGCCAGTCTGGTTGTAGTAATCACGAGAAACCGACCTGCTGCCCAGGATGTCCTGTAGCCCACCGAAGATGGCGCCTAGCGGAAATGAACCAAGATTAAAGTCAGATTTTCTGTTTTAAAAAATAAGTCCAAATGGAGCGTTTCCCACCTCCGAGCCAGGCGGTGCAGTTGGGCTTGGCGGGCGGCGAGTGCATGCGGAAGTTCTTGCAGGCCAGCACGTCGCGGTACTTGGGCTTCTCCACCAGCATGCGGATCTCGGCCAACAGCCGGTGAAGGAAGCCCGGCAGCATGGCCGTCCCGCCGATCACCACCAGGTTCTCTGACAGCACTTTGCGAGTGTCAATGGGGCACTGAAATGACATTTTCGACATATTTTAGCCGTCACGATGCAAGTTGCATTTTAACCACTTTTACGGGGACCTTATTTGGCTCCACAGAAGCGCAATTTAATTAGTCTAGCCTCCTTCAACTCCCCATGCCCAGACAGAAGTGCTACAGGAAGGCCGTGGCCACGTGTCACCATGGAAACCACATAATGAATCCAACTGTTTCCTCCTTTTTACACTTGGAAGATTCGACACAACCACAAAACGTTGTCAAAGCTCTGCGGGGCTAATTAATTGGCTGCAACTGTGCAAATTAAAAAGAGAGTTTTCTCTCTGTGTACCTTAACCAGGGCGTCAAGTATGAGTGAGGCCACGCTCTTTTCCTCGTTGTCCTGTTCAAACATAATCTCCATCAAAGAGTCCCTGCAAAGGAAACGGACCAAGTGAGGTTCCAAGGTTAGAAAAAGTTAGCATGTTGACACAACTTCATCTTTGCAACTCTGTGTAAATATTGCCATTGTATATATAACTACAACGCAGACTGATGGAAATTGGATGGAGTGAGGTTCCAAGGTTAGAAAAAGTTAGCATGTTGACACAACTTCATCTTTGCAACTCTGTGTAAATATTGCCATTGTATATATAGCTACTATGGAGACTGATGGAAAGTGGATGGAATGAGGTTCCAAGGTTGGAAAAAAGTTAGCATGTCGACACAGCTTCATCTTTGCAACTCTGTGTAAATATTTCCATTGTATATATAGCTACTATGCAGACTGATGGAAAGTGGATGGAATGAGGTTCCAAGGTTGGAAAAAGTTAGCATATCGACGCAGCTTCATTTTTGCAACTCTGTGTAAATATTGCCATTGTATATATAGCTACAACGCAGACTGATGAAAAGTGGATGGAGTGAGGTTCCAAGGTTGGAAAAAAGTTAGCATATCGACGCAGCTTCATTTTTGCAACTCTGTGTAAATATTGCCATTGTATATATATCTACAACGCAGACTGATGGAAAGTGGATGGAGTGAGGTTCCAAGGTTGGAAAAAAGTTAGCATGTCGACACAGCTTCATCTTTGCAACTCTGTGTAAATATTGCCATTGTATATATAGCTACAACGCAGACTGATGGAAAGTGGATGGAGTGAGGTTCCAAGGTTGGAAAAAGTTAGCATATCGACGCAGCTTAATTTTTGCAACTGTGTGTAAATATTGCCATTGTATATATAGCTAAAGACAAACTGATGGAAAGTGGAAGGAATGAGGTTCCCCAGGTGGCAAAGTTAACATTTCTATATTGCTACATCCCTGCATTACTCTTGCAATATTGACATTAAGTATATAATTAAGACACAAACTAATGGAAAGTGGATGGAGTGAGGTTCCCAAGGCTGACAAAATTAGCATACATCCCCACAACATAATGTAAACATTGACAGTGTATATAGTTTCAAAACAGACAGAGGGAAAACGAATGGTGTTAGGTTCCCCAGCCCAGCAACGTTAGCATGTCAATACCGCTACATCTGCACAACACATTGTAAATATTCGCATGATCTATCAAACTCCAAGTCACATAGCTAGAAAGTGATTGGAGTGACATTCCCAAGACTGGAAAAGTTAGCATGTTGATACGGCTACATCTCGACAACTTATTGTAAAGTATTATAGTGATAGCTCCAAGACAGGTAGGCATAATGTGAATGGTTGCGGGGTTACCCAGGCTAACAAAGTTAGCATGTCGATATGTCTATTGTCTTCACCTGATTGATCCTTTGATATGCAGGATTTTCTCACCATCCAGAGGGTAGTCAACATCTGGAGGGGGAGCCGGACGCTACAAACACAAAGAGAAGAAGAAGACGAGATGAAGGCACAGTTAATGATGCGTGTTTTTGACGTGCTCTCACATCTTCCTTACCTCAGCGGCACCGTCCATGTTGAACTTGGCCGCCTGGAGCTTGAGGCCTCTCTGCAGGTCGCTGACAAAACATGTCCTCACTGCATAAAAAAAATAGCGTTGTATAAGAAAAGTGGGAAATTGGAGACGTTTGTTCGGACCTACCTTTAATGTCCTCCACAGTCTCTTCCGGAATGGTGCCTAAGGTAGAAAAGGAATATTAATGACTAAATAAATGATCAGTATTAATTACAGTGACTTCAATGATAGTAAATTTATTAGTATTACCCCCCCCCGCATGTTATTTTGTATTTTTTGATATTAAAACAGTCTTTAAATACCAATGATGGCGGGTACACTTTGCCCAGTGGTGGTGTCGGTGTCCACGGTGCACTGTTCCACAAGAAGTCCGTCTAACTCTCTAAATTTAACACACACACATGCCATTAAGCCAACTATTTTACAAATGCTTGAGTGTATGATTCAGTCCATAAAAGTAACCCACTTGTGGACGGCTTTTCCACCCAAAGGCAAAGCCTCCCAAGCGGGCAGGATCAGAGTGCACTCGTAAACCTGATGGTGGAGTTAAGACGTTTGTTTCCATACGTAATTAATTCTCTGTATTACAATAAGATCTGTTCCGGGTTTAAATAAAAAAAAAAAGGATACCGGGAGCACCAGCGTCTCAGTGTGGCCACAGTCCATCACAAGAGCCGAGTTGATACCCAAAGTCATGATGGCCATGAGGTGACTGGGTGCAAACAGCACGGAGGGCACCTGGCCCAAAAAAAAACAAAAAACAGTTAAGAGAAACTGACAGTTTTGACAAGGTTTGTTGCCACAACTAATTTCCATCGAGCTGTACCTCAAACTGTTTGAAGAAAACCTTGGTGAGCGTCTCCCTGAAGTGCGATGGGCAGAGGATGGACTCGATAATGACCACCCTTCTGTCGCGAGGGTTCACCAGCAGATGTCTGATGGTTGGAAACATTTACAAAACTTGTTTCTTTTTTGTGTGTGTCAATAACAGAAGCACAAAGTGCATTACCTGAAGTACAGTGTGTGGATAAACTCTTTTAGAATGACATAGAGCTCTTCTGTGTTGATGTTGTACTGAACCACTTTGGTTGCCTGAAAGGAAAATAACATACCAGTTAATCACATAAGACTTTTTTTTTTTTAAACAAACACAAAGAATAATTTAATCTGCAGCACTATAAACAATATCAGATGATTCTGACTTCCTCCCAAAACATATATGCGAGTGTGAATGATTCTGGTGGATAAATGCAAGAAGATCAACATCTGACCTGCTGCTGTCCCGGCTTGCGGATCTCGCTCGGAATGATGAACCTGGGCCCCGTTTCCCCTGCAAAGCCGCATCTGGAATTAAATTTAAGAAATATGCTAAATTAGGTCACTGGCATAATGCTGTAAAAGCAAAAGAGGCAAACAGTTGTGGGACAAAGAGGTCTTTATTTGTCATTTGTTTCATGTGATTTGCCTTCAGCGATCTTGTCATGCTTTATTATCACCAATGGTGACTAAAATATTTTTTTTTTTTAGTAAAACAGTGGTGTTAAATTTGAAGTTAACTTTTTGGATTAGACAGAAGATGGATAGCTGAGTGCTTAAATAAAACTCTTTGGAGATATCCATATGATCTCAATGAAGGCAGGGAGCAGTTAGATTAATCCGATTTGAGACGTCTGCTGTCTTTTTTTCCTCCACCAGGTCTTCATTTGCTTTGTACCAGCGTCTTAAAAACTTTTTCTTGGCATAACAGTGCAGTGACACACTACAAATTAAATACACAATTGCAAAAATTAAATGGCAAGTAACTGAGATTTTGGTATTCCTATTTACAGCATCTTCGTCTATTTAGCGTCACTGACGGGTTAGCGTTGACTTGTTAGCTTTATTTATTAACGTGACTGCTTTACATAGTAACAAAACAAAGATTATTGTGTTCAATATAGCGGACAAAACTCGCAAGTCGCAACATTTGCTACCTTCACGTTAGCAGGGTCAGCTAGCCGGATGCTAACGATTAACACTCACTTTGTGTATGCCGCTCCCAGATCGATGACGATGGCGGTCTTTTCTGCTCCACTGCCAAGACCGTCAAATAATGGCATTTTAAGTTTAATATAGTTGCTTCAAATTACGTTGATCTCTTTTCGCATGATTTTTCAGATCGATGTTTTTTTTTTTTTACTTCTGGTTTGGGTTGGGACGTGACATGCGCGATGACGTCACGCAAAGGCGCCTGTTAAAAATACGACAAAATATTATTAAAAAACAACATTCATTTAGTTGTCAGCTTTCAAAATCTGAACATTAATATAAATATTTATTTTGTTGCCATTTTAACAAATTGTGGCCATTTCAGTGGATTAACAAATTACCATTTGTAGGCTAATTTACCGAAAAAGGGTGTTTCCCTCATTTTATTTTAATTTAGTTACATGCCAGTTATAATGACAGTGTGACTATATTACGTCTTTAAATATGTATTTGTATTTTATCTTCTATCGGTGGTTAGCGAACTATCTTACTTACATAGTAGCGCCACCTAGTGGACTGGAGGGCAGACTGAGCGCATGTTCAGAAATAAATGCATGGGTGAAATGAATAGCAATTTAAAAAATATAATTACACCACATAGTAAATACTATAGAACGGTCGTTTCGGTAGGGGAATCAGCATTAAAGCTTATTAACCCCCCCACAAAAAAAAGCGTTTTCCATTATTTGTGGCTAATTTACGGCGTCACTCACTGGTGGGCGCACTTGAGAAGCTGGAACAAAAACAACACCGAACCTCCTTTCCCTCTCTCTCTCTCTCTCCATCCCTCAGCACACGAACCCCACATTCCTGTCTCATCCTTTACATCCTCTGCGATCCATTATGCAATCTGCAAGGTAAATGCACTCGTTTTTTTTGTGTGTCATTCTTTGTGCTTCAGATACCCCAAAAAATGCGCATGGATTTATATTTAACGCGTGTAATGCGATTGGAGTGCAGGTTCCCTAGCGCAGTGTGAAGTTGTTTACTCTGCATACGCGGAGCCGTCAGTTGGGGAAAGGGGCTTTTTTTATTCTGTGTTGTTGTTGTTGACACATTTGAGCTTTTTGTGCTTGGCAACAGTGACTCAGCTCTGATTTGGTAACCATGACACAGCGCATATCTGGGCTTTATCGCGATAAAAACAAAAAAGCCTCTTGCACGTGTTTGGTTGTATTTTGACGACGTTTTACGTTTATTGTCATTGCAAAAGGGGAGAATAGATGCTATTTTTAGGTGTCTTCATTTCCTTCTGTTTGCTCTAAAAGTCGGTGGTAGAATTGGAAGGGGGGAAAAAACACACACACACTTGAAATGCGCTGGCCTCAATATTCAACCTGACACAATTCTAAAGTTTCAGCTCATACGTCACATAAAAGCAAGACTTGCATGCCCAACCTTGGATATGTTATGAAATATATTGTACATGATTTTTAGACCAACATATTGACATTCATTTTTATATATATTTAAAAATAGAAAAACTAAAATAACACAATATGGCTGACATAACAGAGTGGACTCGGAAAGGTGATGAAATTAATAAATATTTGCCATCGATATCTGGCACCCTTCCTGTGTTATCACACACTTTAATACTTTTTTTTTTTCAAAAATAAAAAACAAAACACAAGCAGTAATCGTTTTAGAGGCTATTAAGAGATTTGCTAAAGTTTTTTCCCATGTAATTGTCTTTCTTTTTTTTCCTCACAATTTTGTAACAGCTTCTCTCCGATGTGTGTTTTTTTTTTCAGCCAGCTTTAGCAAAATAACGAAACAGATGCAAAAATAATAAGCCAAAGAAAAAACAAAATCATAATGCTGCTGCTATAAAATATTTTTTTAATCGTTTAATGTACTGATTAGTCCATTGATTTTTTTAGGAACTGTATTAAAATTCATTCGTGATTATTAAACAAAATATGCAACAATACCACTTCAATAACATTTTACCTGTACTTGAAAAAGTAAAAAAAAAATGTGAATACTAAAAAATATACTTTAATTTTTAAATAGCATTTTGAACAGACTTATGAAAGCCTCATAAACTGTAATAAATTATGTCTTGTTTTAAATGTCAATTCTTATTAGTTATTTAGTTCAGTAATTGTTTGGCATACCACTAGAGGGAGCCAGCGAACCACTATTGGCACTCCTACCACAGCTTGGCAATCACTAATGTATCATGAATCTGTTGCTTCTTTATGTTCAGACACTGAGCGCAGACAGAAGATGTTGCCATCTGATGCGCTCCATCGCCTCCTCCTGGCCGGAGTTTACCTGTGCATGTTTGGAAATGCGGTCCAAGACCTCCATAATGAAGCAGTGGGCTCGCTCAGATGGAGATTCTTGAAGACGGCGGTGCAAAACAAGGACAGTCTTGACGCAGAATCTGAGCCTGGAGTGCTAAACAAGTTCTGGAGGACTTTTGACCGAGAGAACATACACAAAACTGTCCTGGAGAGGACACCGAGAGACACTATGGATGACATCAGTGAGACGCTGCAGGAAGACGCCAGGTGGTCTTCCTCCTCCTCCACGCCGGGCTCTCTCCCCACTCGGACCTCCGCTGCGTCGTCGGGGTGGGAACACGAAGGTCCCGCCATGCCCACGCCGCCGGAACCCTTCTTACCCGAGATGGGTGTGGACACCATGCCCAAAGAGGACGGCGTGGACAGCCTGTGGACGGAGGCACCCGGACCCAGTGGAGGTAAGTCCGTCTTCGTCATCCAGTGAATGACTTCAATGAGGAGCGTTTTGTAAGCCGTCTTGAGATGAGGTCACCGTGTTCTAATGTGACCACAAAAATACTAGCGGGGTAAAAAGATTCTATTCGAGAGGCTGAAAAATGCTTTCGGGCATGACATACCTCCATCACTGGAAAACAGATTTGGAAAAAGTATTTTTAATGCTCTACTCAAGTAGAAGTATCGAATAAACTCCTTTAACTTCAAATCCCATTAGAGTGTTGTTATACTGATACCTGCGGAAAAGACATGCTTGTTTAACACTCCCTGCCTGCGGATCAGTATGAGCTGTTTCCCAGACAGGAATAGAAGTTAATTAGAGCGCCGCGGGTCCCTGTCGGGGTTCAAAGCGGAGCGATGGGAAGGCAGACACCATCAAAGGACATCGGCTCGACGTGTCACTTGCCTTTTTTTGTGTGTGTGTGCGCTGTCACTCAGTTTTACAAAAGCATATTAGCATATTAATAATTACACAACTAAGATAACATTTGTAATCTTACGAAGTTTTATATTGTTGAAGAATATGTTAATGTTAAAGATCCAAGTTATAATAAGAAAAAAAAAAAATTGGGGAGGTCTTCTTATCTTAACTCATTCACTGCCATTGACGGCTATAGACGTCAAAAATTCATTTGAATTATTTCTATTAGTTTAACTTTTTTTTTTCCACTTTTATTAACAAGAGTATGAAAACCTAGAAAAAAATATTTACATTTAGAATAGATATACAATTTATGATTAATCGTGAATTAACTATTGAGGTCATGCAACTAATTACAATTTTAAAAATGTAATCGCCTGACACGATTTAAAAAAGGAAAAATTATTAAAATTTAGGGGCGTCAGGCAACTACATTTTTTAAATCGTAATTAATCGCATGACTTCACTAGTTAACGCACGATTAATCACAAATTTTATATCTGTTCTAAATGTACAATAAAAAAAATCGAGGTTTTCATACTCTTGTTAACAAAAGTGGGGAAAAAAAGTAAACTAATAGAAATAGTTCAAATTAATTTTTGACGTCTATAGCCGTCAATGGCAGTGAATGAGTTAATGCTAACAAACAATGAAAAAAAACATTAAAATGTTAACAGTTTGGATTGATAGCTGCAGTTTTAGAAATTATAGATACTCACATAGGCATATATATTTTTTATCTTCTACAAAAAAAATATAAATATTATAGCATCTCTGAGTGACCAAAATGGACACATCATTCCCCTCTAAGAAAAAAAGATTCAATAATGTCAAAAACTATACATACCATAACTAACTAAACTGTATTATTATTATTATAGATATTAGTAAATATTATGACAATAAATTGTTTCCCACAGCAGACACGGCGGCGCCGCCATCCCAAGACGACACCACGGAGGGCACCATGTCGTCCGAGTCACTGCCTCTCATCTTTGAGCCTTTGGAAGAATCCGCGGCTCAGCTTCCGCCTGCCGTCATGGCAACCGCCGTCACGCCGCCGCCGTCGGAGGCAGACTCGGAGCAACCGGTCGCCACGGAGACGGACAAGCCTCCACGCACAGCGCCCATGACGACGCCTGATGGCCAGTCGCCGGAAGCCGGCGGCCAATCAGGTCGGTTGGGGACAAATTAAAAAGAGATTTCAAAATGGCTGCTTCGAAACAAAATGGCGGAATTTGTGTTCAACTTCCAGCATGGACCGAGCTCTGTGTTGATAGGTGGGAATGTTGGGGGGGGTTACTTTTTCAAAATTTGACCCCGCACCCCCTCATCCTCTGTTTTATGACATTTAGGCAACACACAGACGTCAGAACTCACCGACACCGCGCAAGCTTCCACCCCGGTTACCACGGCAACCTATCCACCTGTGCCGCAATCCCAGTCGGGCTTAGAAGAGACAGACTCCGAGGGTAAAGCCTAACTTTGCATTTTGAGCTAGCGGTGGTTGAAAAGTGACTTAACTTGCTTGCTTTTCAGACGATGGTGAGAATTCCGAGGAATCGCTGGAGGATGAGGAGAGCGAAGAGGACCCGACGGAGACGTCCTGGACTCAGCCGCCTTACAGCCTCGTCCCTCCGCCTCCTGTCTGGGTGCAACGCAACCAGGGCCTGAGTATGAAACAGCGCCGACACTTTGGGAGGGGATGACAGTTTTGTTAGTGTCAAGAAAATGTTCAAATTGTCTTTTTTGTGTCAACATTTTTAACTCATTCACTGCCATTGGCGGCTATAGACGCCAAAAATTCTTTTAATCTATTTCTATTAGTAAAAAAACTTTTCCCCACTTTTGCTAACAAGAGTATGAAAACCTAGAAAAAAAAATTTGGTAAATTTAAAACTATAAAATGTGTGATTAATGAACTAGTGAAGTCATGTGATTAATTACAATTACAATTTTTAATCGCCTGACGGGCCTAATTAAAAAATATAAATGAAAAATAAGGGGCGTTTAATCGTAATTAATCGCATAATTTTATATCTCTTATAAATGTACAATAAAAAAAATCGAGGTTTTCATAAAAAATGAAATGGAAAAAAAATGTTATACTAATAGAAATAGTTGACATGAATTTTTGACGTCTATAGTCGTCAATGGCAGTGAATGAGTTAAGTAAAAACTGTGATGTCATTATTAGTCGACAGCAAGTGTCAAAATGGCCGCCCCCTGAGATGGATAAAAACGGGTGATTTTGCGGCTTTTTTTTTTTTTTGCAATATTCATCAAAATGCCGTGTTCAGATTGGAGATATATTATTGTGAGGTTTTAGGGTCGACTTCCAATTTAATAAGGACTCTTCCTTGCAGTGCGTAGCTGGGTGGCGATGATCCGAGAAAAGGTGAGACTAAACCCGACCGGCTTTATCCGTCATTGCCTTTCTTTTTTTGCGACCTATTGTGTCTACCCCACGGTGCAGGCGGGCTACGTGTCGGGTATGTTGGCCCCGGTGGCCATCGGCATGGTAGGGGCCCTTCTGCTGGTGGGCGTCCTCTATAGCGTCAGGAGGATCCAGCGGAGGAGGCGGAACAGCTTCAAGCGCCAGCGCAGGAAGGTCCGACCCGCGGAGGTTAGTACGCAAATGTTATTACCTCCGCCAAGGATGTGATGTTAAAAAAGCATTATCCTGCTACTAATCAATCATCTAACGACAAGTACATCATTTTGACGGAGGTAGTGACGAATTGTTATGAATTCTGTTACCCGTAGCAACCAGGCGAGACATGCACCGGCCGACAGGATCAGGCCATGCTGCTGGCAGACAGCTCAGAGGACGAGTTCTGACCCAAAAGACTGAACCAATCAATGTCGCCATGACAACAGCATCCATATACCATCACCTCAGACAGCTTTATCTCCCCGGACAATCTCGTGTGGAAACTTGTTCAATGTTAAAAAAAAAAAAAAAAAAAAAGGCTCTGTGTGGTCATGTGATGCACATTTCACTATAGTGTACCAAGAAAGAATAAATGAAAAGTTAGACAATGTAAATATAGTACAGTGTTTGTACGTGTTAGTGTAAATACAAATTTGTTTCATATCACCTTTACTTTTAAGTAATAGGGCCAAAAAAGAGCAAAATATGATGCCAATGTATAGCAATTATGTTGTTAGCGTAGCGAAACAGCTAGCAAGCGGCACGCTCTCACTAAGAACTGTACTTGGGATTAAATTGTTTAAAAATATATATATTTACCACCAGTTGCATTATTCAATTTGGAACAGAACCATGCTAGCTGTTTACACATTATGTGAAGCTAGCTAAGATGCTAAGAGGACTGATTTCTTTAAAAAAACAAAAACAAAACAATGCATTGATGTGGGGGGTGGGGGCGAGCTTGCTGCCTGGGTGCTTTGTATGCTAATTATGTTGCTAGCATCACAACTAGCCTAGCTCTGTTCAAATACAGCACAATTTGTTGCAGTTCAGAAAACTTTTTGATTTTAGCTTTAACACATGGCTACTTTAAACTGTATTTTTTAAATTGTTAACGACATTTAGAAACATTAGTAGTTTACGATTATATGACCTTTGGAACACATTCTCCGTTTTATTCGTTTGCTAAGATGCTAACAGTGCTAGCTTCATCAAACCAAGTTAGCATCTAAATTTAAACAATTTATTTGTATCTTTTCATTCACACTGTTTGCATCCATTTATGGATTAACCGTTTCAAATGTAGCACAGAACACAAAACAATAGACTAGGATATATATATATACATATATATATATATATATATATATATATACATATATATATATATATATATATATATATATATATATATATATATATATATATATATACACTTTTTTTTTTGTGGCGTTGTTTATCAGGTCTTGTTTTTTCAGTAAATAAAACGTCACTTCAATTTCAACAATTTGGGAGAGATTGGGAGTTTGTTTACACTTGAAAGCTCATTCAGTCAATATATAGTCATGGGACATCATTAGATACACCCACGCTTTATCTAATGATATTCAATACATGAGCTAACGTTTTTGGATCATTGGATCTTATTTGATTGTTCTGTTTCTCGTCTGTTCATTGTTGAACTGCAGGTGTTAATGCAATAATACTGTTTTAGGGTATATATGTTAAAAAAGAAAGATTATTTACCTTTTGTGTTTTCTCAATATAAAAGAATTTCAGAAAATCTAATGTTGTGCGACTCGTGTTCAAAAACAAGTGAGACCAGTCCGCTGTACAGCATTAAAAAAATCAAATAATTTATTTCTGTGTTCTTTTTTGTTTGTTGTCTCTCTCTTCTCCACATTAAATAAAAGCTATCAGACATTTTCCAGATCCAAATCAACGAGGGGCGGGCGTATGCCGAGGAAGAAGAAGAAGAAAAAAAGGCGGGGTGGGGTGATTGGCAAAACAATTTTGACATGCAGAGAAACAACAGCAAAGATTTTTGCCTTTTTTTCAACACAGCGTGAATGGCGGAGGATCATTTTGTGTGGTCCATAGATGGCACCAGTGAGGACAATGGACTTCCAAGTAAGCGGGGTGGCTCATCATTTTCGTTTCTTTAAATGATAAAGACGACAAAGCCCTTCAGTCGGATAAGCTCAGGCTGTAATGCCCTTTAAAAAAGAAAAAGAAAAAAGACGACGGCACTGCCTGGTTCACAGCATTATGACATGTGAGGGAATAGTCGCGCGCTTCAATGGATCTTTTTTTGTCTAGATCGACGTACGGAAGACGGTTCAAATAGCCCCGTCCCCACGGAAACAACTCCAGGAGCGCAGAAGTAAACATCTAGTCTGGGGAGGGGCAAATGAAGTTTGGAAAAAATAAACAAGTCAACACTGTTCCGCATAGTGACAAAAAAGCCCGCACACGGAGGATCAATTTCCTTGAAAAAAAATAAAAATAATAATTTGTAATTCTGATTTTCTCTCTCTCCCATTGTTCTAACGTCAAATGTGACTTTTGGCAGCATAACGGTGCAATAAAAGCACACAGGGAGGAGTCTATATGCATATTCAGATTAATCGCAAGTTTCCAAGTCAAAACGTTAAGGACAAAGTCTAATTCAGAGGATTCGTTGAGAAAAAAAAAAAGTATTAGCAATACATAGTGTTAACAACTGATGTCTTTGAATGGCCAAACTACACAAGAAAAAAAACATTGAGAAAGCCGTGTCGTTTTATTAATCGAATTTTCAATTCGAATAATTCTCTAGAAATGTTTAACTCTTGGCATTATGCTTTACTGACGAAAACTGCAATCAAATAGAAAACAAACAGTGTAAAGTAAGAAATATGTTAAATTATGCAGTCGCAGCCCGGTAATAATAAAAAATGTTCCACCTTCATTCTCATGAAATTTTGATTTGTTTCTTCCTATTATTGTGACATTTGTCAGAAAATTTGGACTCACTGAACAAATAACAAGGACGACTAAGTCATAATATTATGAGAATGTAGCATTTTACTTTAGTCGGGTGAAATTCAATTTCTTTCTCATATTGAAGTTATTTTCTTAACTGCGACTTGTATTAGTGTTTTCTTTTTTTCAGTGCAGCACTAATTTGCGAGTAAAATTTTATTTAACAATTAAATTGTGTTTTCCTTACGAGTGAAAAAGTTCTACTTTTTGTGTGCGAGCTTTTTTTTTTATAGTAGAAAAAGATCGAAATAAATCCACTGCGAATTCAAAATAAGATGTACACACAATGTCCAAAAAAATGCATCTGACATTTGTTCTTTTTAAGAAAACCACAAAACAAAGCAGTGTGTTGTAAGAAGTGTGGCGTGGTTTCTAAATTTTTGTTTTTCAGCTTTGAAATGAACATAAACAGAAAAATGGTAGCACAGTGTGTAACACGGAACACAGCGGACGAGCTCACCCACATGCCGTTACCTCCGCCAAGGACATTATGTGGTACGTTTGTTCGCTGGAATTGGCCAAACTGACTTAAAGGAACCTTTGTGTAGTGGCCGGGAAACACTACACATTTTGATAAAAATCTAATTATTTTCCTGTCATTTTTGGTAATTTTGCAGCAAATATTGCACACATTTTGATAACAATTTTGCATAGTTGTAATTTGATTCAATTTCTACGAATCATTTGGCCTTGGCGGAGGTCTACGTGCTTATTGCATGTCGTTCTTGTTGGCGTTATCTCCTTTTTGCCAGTGCATTTGAACGTGGGTAAAGCGGCGGGTATTTGTCAGGAAATCAGGGAAAAGGGGTTTTCCAAATTTGGGCTTCACTGGATTTTTATGAACGACAAAGCTTTTCTTAAAAAAAAGAAAGAAAAAAAGTGGAGGTGATATTTGAGGTGCTCGTGGAGTGATTCGGGACACACGCACAATAAAATACGTTTTTGACACAGGCTTCAGTCCTCGGAGGCGCGGGCGGCAGAAACATCACCACCAAGTGGACAAACAGGGAACTGATCAACATGGGGCGCTCAAACACGCACGCACGCACACACAAATGTAGGCAGCCAATGACGCGCACGCATGTATGAACTGTATGCAGTCATGACCCCTGCGAGGATTTTAAAAAAAGAAACACAAAAATAAACTCCACCATTAAGTTTGGGGGTCTTTTAGGCCCCTCGCTTACTTGTTTTTCTTGCGTCCGTGCGTCCTTGCCAAAAGTCTGAAGGTCGAACAACGTCGAGGTCATCACAGAAACCCCCCCCCCCCCCATCTTTTTTCATGACGGGAGAAAAAGGGGTCTTCGTGGAAACATCTGGAGGACAAGAATAGTGTGTGTGTGTGTGTGTGTGTGTGTGTATATGTGCATACTGGTTGCATGTATGCGTGTGTCTGTATGTCAAGAGTGAAATGAGGCAGGCAGGCTTGATCGTCTGCCCCCCACCCACCCCTCCCCTTCTCCTCCTCCCCCTTCCGTCCTCCAAATCGGGCTTCCTCCTCAGCGTAGCCACAGTTTGAGCCTCAGCGCGTCCACGCCGTTCAGGTAGTATCTGAAGAGCCGCTTGTCCCGCACAAAGCCTAAATTCTCGTACAGCTTCAACGCCGACTTGTTGGTGATCTCCGTCTCCAGGACCACCTGCGGGGGAAACCGGCGGGAGATTTTTTTTTGGGGGGCGACGGTATGGAAAAAAATGAATAGATTTTTTGAGGGCGTGATTACCTCGTCGCAGTCGCCCTCCACCATGGCGTAGATGGCCTTCTTCACCAGATTAGTACCTGACAACAAGATGGCGTTAGAGCATGTTAGCGACGCCACTAAAATACAAATTGAGATTAGGAACAGAACTCGATCATAATCCGAGGACTCGCTGTGTGTATTAATAAGCCAAACAAAGAGCGGCTCGTTTTCCTCACCGATGCTTTTCCTTCTGTGTTTGGAGTCGACGGCCAGCATGGCGATGTACCCGCGTCGGAACATCTTCTTGTGCATGTCCAGCTTACACACGATGGCGCCGACGCACTCCTGCTCCACCATGGCCTGCCCAAACACAATCACAAACACGTTCCTGAGGTGGGATGGATTTCCTTGGCAAAGGAGAAGTGCTCACTATCACTGATTTAGACAATATTTGAAAGAAATGGTGATATTGTGTATGTGGAAGAAGTTTTAGATATTTGAGTTCATCTCATAAAAAATGGGAGTGGACTGGGAAACACAACAGGATCACAGCGTGACGTCTTCCCTAGTTCCAGTTCAATTAGACAATAATCCTACACAAAATCAGCATTTTACACAGGTTTTTCCAAAACGGGGGTCCAGGCCCTAATATGTGCCATTTGGGGGACCCTTGGTTAAGTCTGATAAAAATTCTTTTTAATTTGTCACTATTTAATTCTAGCCAGAGTTGAAAGACTGTATCCGCATTTTAACATTGTTTTGCCATGAAATCTAAGACATATGACCCTTTTTGACGTGCTATGATGCTATGAAAAAAAAAAAAAAAAAAAAAAGGCAACTGGCAAACTATTGACCTTTTGTACGTGACGTCACAGCCCTCATGGGAACGCCCCCTCCGGGACGCTGGACGGCAAAAGAGCCACTTGCCTGTAGTGTAACCATTGAATCTCGTATAGCGTAAAGTCCTTTATCTAATCGATTATCTTATAAAATGGTCATATTTTGCTGTGCGGTCGGTTGTACAGACAGACAAAGGAGTAAAATGTTGCTTTTTATCGCATACCTACTGATGAAGACGAACGACGTCGATTGATAGCAGCAATCAACAAAAAAAGAACTGGCAGTCCACAAAGTATTCACGGATTTGCAGCGAACATTTTTTGCGAGGTTAGTAGATACATGTTGATACATTTTACTAGCAAACGTACACTCTGACAAAGATTGTAACAGGTGTCGAATTGCGTGTTTCAAATCACATTAACGAGCCAGACAGTTAGCGTCCACTCCAACTGCACGAACACACAGCTTAGTTTTAAAATGTATCTTCTTCAACAACTATTAAGTGCATTTGATTGTTTAATAATGGGGGATTTCGTCTTTGTGCTTGGGAGTTTTTCACTCTGGAGCCGGCCGGAATCATATTCATGAAATGACTGCATGACGCTGGATGACCTAAAAAATAATTTATAATAACTGCAAAACAGTAATAGCACAACTGAAACTTTTTATGGCACAAACCAATTTAGGACTAAAACGCATCATGACTCGATAGTGTACGGATTTTGCAGCTTGCAGTAGGGCTGCTCAGTTATGAAGAAAATATTAATCACGATTATTTTGGTAATCGCTGAAATTACGATGAGGACAATCATTTGTTTTTTGGTACAAAACAAGACAATGTTTCAAACATAAATATTATTAAGACAAATAATTCTTTGAAACACTATAATTATGCAAGTTCCTTTTGGATGAAACTTAGTTTATTACATTTATTTTAAAATTAAAAAAAAGATGCAAATGTATAAATATAAACAACTCAAAATTAGTATTAATATATATTTTTTAAGATTATGCTGATTTTGTAAATGTGGAGTGTAATAATTTAAATTGTAATTGAATTTCGATTAATAGCACAGCCCTAGCTTGCAACAACAAATAATGTGGCTTTTATGGATGTAAGGGTTGGTGTGAGCGAACAATTTCCCGCAATACTTTTACTGGACCAGTTTGGATGGAGTTGGACACCTTCTTGGAAATGTAGGGGGTCAGAAAAGGGGAGTTGCATCTACGATTGTCTGACTTAAGTGCTCACTAAGCCTGCAGATATGATTGTTTATTAAAATGTTGTGCATCATTCAAATCTCCAGAAACTCAACTTTCGACCGATATATGTGCGTGCCCCTGGCTTGTTCTAATAATGGCAGAGGGCCTAGGGATGGGCCCTTGGAACTACGATTGCAGGGACCATTGTGTACAAAAGGGATGGAAAAATGGCAGCGCTTGTCCAATCGTTTTTTGAAAATAAAAATTTGACCAAAAAAAAGTAATAAGCGTGTTCACCACTAGATGGCAGACATAGCTTAGGAACGCCTGCAACCCCAAGACTGTACTTCTCCACCACAGAACAACAGAGCGGGTCTGGTAAGAAGCCAGGACCAAATTAGTTTTATCAATTTAAAAAGACAACAACAAAAAGAACCGTTGACAGTTAGTTTGAAGTACATGAGATTACTTAATTTGTGTCCTCCAAAAACATGGATATATGGTGACGAAAGTAAGTGGCGGTTTTGTATTTGCAGTCTTTTGCCGTTGAGGAGTGGATCGTTTAGATTTTGCATTTGAGCATCAACATAAAATACTCCATATTTGGTTCAATAAAAAAAACACAGACATATGCAGCACATATTTTCCCTGGTGTACACACAGTGCACAAAAAGTGGCTGTATTCATATGCTTATCACATTTTGCGGCAGGCACACGGCCATGTTGTCAGGGACCAGAGAGCCCACAAGTTTTGACATTGTGGTCAAACTGGTTGTGTCAGAGTTCTCGCAATGACATTACGACTGGCGGGCAAGGAGAAACGTAAAGCTTCTATAAGCTGCCATTAGGGCCACTACTTTCTTCATATTTGAAAATAATACATACAGTCATAACTACTCTTGACACGGAGCTCGAATTCAATGGGAAATAACACATTTTCTTTCCCCTTAGTGTTCCAGTGATGATAAGCTAAAAAGGTCAACAGTAACGATAACCACAGAACAAAAAGTACTAAAGCTCTTGGCAACCACAAAAAAAGCATGTTATGGAAGCAGAACCACTACACATTTAGTATCTAATATTGCCAAAAAGTACTTGACACGTCACTTATGAACTATTGTAGTGTATTGTCTAATTATTGCCGTCATGGAAATGCGGTATGAAGAATGGTGGATTTCTGACACTCACCAGGAAGCAGAGTTGCGGCCAGTTGTGGATGAAGTACCTGTACGTGTATATGGAGTAAGGCTCAGACAAGTCCTTGGTGATAAGTCTCATGATCCACGGCATCTGCAGCTCGGACTCGTAGCGTACATAACAAATGCCGTGGCTGTCCTCCTGCGGCGAGGCGCCCAATTCCAGGTTGGCCAGCTCCTCCGAGGGCGGCTGGGGCTGTTCCGTGTCCCCGGAACTCTCGGAGGCGAGCGGCGCCGCTTGAGTTCTTGTACGGGCCGGCATCCCGTTCATGCTATTGTTAACCAGCGGCGGGTGGCGGCCGTTTTTGGAGCGGGGGCCTTCACGTTGGCAGTGTTCCACGTCGTTGGGGCTGGCCGGGGTCCCGCCGTCGTCGCCGCCGCTGTCACAGTCGTCCACGGACGTTCTCGGATTGTCAAGGTCTCCCCCAGGCTCCTCCACGGGACTACCGGCCAAGCCATTGAGCTGCTGCTGCTCCACGGCTGGCATTTTGAGGTGCAACGCCGGCGGGCTAGCTCGAGTTAGCATGTTTTTCTGTTTCTTCTTGCCCGGCTGCTTGGCTTCAGCGAGCGGCTTCCCCAACGCGGGGTCGTCCCCGGGTCGACGTGGCCCTCCGTCCTCGCCCCCAGCCCCGGGGAAAGGTGGACTTTCAGCCGGGGATGCGGGCAGTGCGCTACTAGGCCCAGGCGGCACTGTGGCCATCCCACCGCATCAAGGTGGCGATCCGCGCTTGGGAAACGTCGGACACAAATTCATTCACGACGCCAAGCAGGGCTACGACAACGCCGCGGGTGCCACTCCGCCGAAAGTGTCGTAAATCCGCGGATTATTGAGGCGAAAAGGGGTTCGCGAGGCGGCGACGTTATTCGCTTGCTTTCTCCTCGAGCTCTCCCTGCTGCCGTAAAGCGCTGTCGCAGCAAAGGCCATTGCAACACTGCCGTACGGTGACGTTTTACGACAGTGCCGTAAAATGCATTGACAGCCACTTTATCCTTCAACGGGTCTTTTGAAAGCGAGTTAAATTTATTTTATGTTATCGAACATTTATAAATAACTTATCAGGAGCTACTGGGTTTATCCCCCACATATCGTGACAATTAATCAGGCTGTCTGAGGATAAAAAAAAAATCCTCTTTGCGCCCCTTTTTATAGAGACTCCCAACATTATTTTTCATTTTGTTCATGTACCCTTTTAATCAAATTACTGGGTTGTTGGGGCCTTTCAGAAAACATCCTGACCTTATTTATTCAGAGCTTTAGTGTTATTTTTTGTTAGTGTCCCAACTACTAGGTCATGACCCCATAAGAAATCGTTTTAAGGGGAAACGTAATAACTGTGGGAACAACCAGGATTTAAAAATAAACCTGTTAAGGTGTAGCATTTTATGATCACTATTAAGTTTGTCATACTGCATGAAGGAGGTTGTCAAGGGGTGTAAAAAAGCAGACCGCATCTCTATAAGATCACAGTGGCATCATCTGGCAGAAATAAGAAAACAAGCTGCAGTCAAGCAAATTATTTCTGAGGATTATAATAGTAAATAAGAAAGTTGGCTTTAAAATACTAAAGATTGGGCAGAGACCTAGAAATTAGTCTTGAATAAATTACACGCAAAGATGAAGCTGCAGCAATTCAAGTTAGAGCGAATGAGAATAAAGATTTCCTAAAACAGTGATGCAAAGACAACAGCCGGAAGAGAACGAAGAAGAGCATTTTACGGTATTCTTCACTAAGAAAAAAAACCTGAATTCTTGTGAGAGGCATTACTCTATTTTTAAGAAACAGACACTGCTGGTTTCCACAGAGTAGACCACAATCCTTTGTTGTTCCTCCAGCATGCTGGAGTTTAAGTTTGCAGGAGCTTACAACTTGAAATCTGGCATGTGAAAGAAAAGGAGAATTTGTACCACTATTGTCTCATCCTCACCCTCTTTAATAGTCACTTTCAGGACCTCTTTTGTTTGTGTTTACAATATAGTACAACCAAACAATATATTTTAAATGCAGTAAAATATTAGTAAAAACTGTAGTCAAATATATTCAAAGTCAAACGTCTACGGCGAGAGCAGAAGGTAGTTGAAATGCCACAGACGGTTCATTTGAAATGTTAACAGTTAACATACTGACTTTTTGCGTGTGCATAACTACATATACATAATTAAAATCTTTACATTTGACAGTAACTATGTGATTTAAATTATATTTCAAGCACTTTGTGGAGCGGTTGAAGAAATGAGAAACAAAGTGTTGTAATTTCCTAAACCTCCAGAAGAGGACGCCAGAGCACGTTTTATTGCATCACTTTTTTGTAGCAATACCACAATTCCACCAAAAGGTGTCGCCGTTTAACAATTTTTTTTAAAGCCGTGACACAAGGGCCGTCCAATGTATTGTATGTTATGTCATTTCTTGGCTACAAATCACTTTTTATATACAGTGTATGCATATGTACATGAAGTACAGTATGTGTATGTATGTCAGTTACCAATAATAAGTTATGGTAATAATAATAGTGTATATGACCCTAGTGAGATTGAGCAGTACAGAATATGGCAGAATAATCACATAAATTTTAATATTGGCAACACTAAATATAATTTAAGATGAGACAATAAAATCAAAATTGATTAAATCTGGTTTCTACCTTGATGAATCATAAATATAAATGCATATTTCTTTGTAAGTCTATTAATACTAATCATATTTCATATTTTTTAGCAAATAATATAGTATATACATTATAAAGACTATGTATATAAATATATAACTTTTTCCAATTGTGGGGCTAATGAAGGCCTATCAGAACAGAATATATAACTGATCTAAATTATGACACATTTGTATTTTTTCAAATATGGTGCTAACAGTTCAAGTTTCTTTGATTAAAAGATAGAAAGGTATAGATAAAAAAAAATTCTTGAACACTCTCAAAAGGGGCCTATGTTGCTGTGCCGTGCGGAGCGTGCCTTTGAAAGCGCTCTCTAAGCCTCGAGGTGCTGAGAACTGGTGAAGAGCCGCAATGAGACATGTGCAATCAGTTCCCCCTCTTCAAATCTCCTTTCGGGGCCTATCTACTTGAACAGGCTTCTCTTAATGACTTTCTCCATCACTTCTTGCCAGCTTTTTTCTGGGGACTCTCACAGACACTTGGCTGTGTTTAAATACGTTCACTATTCTATTCTGTCCCCGTTGTACCCCCCCCCCCCCACCCCGAAATCCCGCGTTCCAAATATCTCCAGGGTGTCAGTTGTATCATGTGACTGGTGTGCTGGTGATTACAGTGCTCGCTTGGCACTCAAATGAAGCCTAGAACCAAAAATACCTTACAAAAACACAAGCAGTGTAGGTCAAAACATATCCAAATATCTGAACCCCCCCCCCCCCCCTCTCTACACATTGTCCCTGTGTCCTTCTCCTCGTCTCTCTCTGTCCAGGCCTGGTGCTGCATTTAATTAGTTTCTGTTGGTTTAATTAGGGACTGAAGTGAGGGGGCGGGACCAGAACAAAAAGCGGGTCAGGCTAAATGGATGGAAAGATGCAGGTGCAATGCGGTGGTTGCCAGAAGATGGCCAAAACTGAACGAAATGGACTAGGCTGCACACTTGGGGTTTGACCTTTGGGGGGGGTGCAATTCGGGCAGTGGCCCTCCAGACACTTTTGAGCCCTGGTAGGACAATAAAAGAGAATAAAAAAGTGATCCAAGCAGAAGAATGCCAAGGCTGGAGCATAAGGATGACATCGTAGGGATCACTGGTTAGGCAAGAGGGATGATGAGGAGACTGGATTTGACCTTTTCCTAAAGGAGAACGGGGGCATCTCTGGCATGGCTGAAGGGCCCCCTGAGTGAGTGAGGGGATCCAGGGGCCCTTTAGACAGGCGCCAGCCCGGCGGGGGGAGCCCAGACAATCACGCGGCTTCATATCCAAAAACGGAGGGGCGAAAGACACAAGGGCTTAAGGTGGAGGACGAAGAAGACCGAGATCTCGGGGGTCCAGGTGGGAACGGGAAGCGAAGGAGGAGAGGAAGAAAGGGTTGAAGCACGGAGAGATGGCATCCATTCTCCCTCGCATCCCCCCCTCCTCTGTTACGGCGTTTATCGCCGTCGCGGATCGTGCCGTATGAACAGCGATCCAAGTCAACCATCTGCTGAGGCTTGATAAGCCTGGGAGAGGCGGCCATTGAGCTGTCACTCACAGGAAGAGAGAGAGAGAGAGGAAAGGAGGGGGAAAACGGGAGAGGAATGGATGGCAAGAAGATCGGCAAGGCATCTGTCTAGTGCGGGGAACGACTTAACGTCAACAAGACGTCCGGCCGCCCAATAATCCCACTCCTCTAATGAGAAGTCGTCTAGTGGCCGATTTACGCTTTTTGCCGCTTTCTTTTTGCTAATCGTGTCGCGCAGACGTTTTCTTTAAATGTCATCAGGACCACTCAGTGTGATTAAGCCATTCCCAAAATACTGGACTTGATGGAACAATTTTCAAAAGAGTGGGGTGTCCCTTGGTGGGGGGGTTGTCATAGCGGATGAGACACCTCGAGTTCCCCACATGGAGAATTTCTTCTCAATTAAACTAGCATGCAGTTGATTAAATTCAACCCATTTAAACATATAAGGCGCTAAAACCACTTAGCACATAGCTACGTTGTTAGCGTGTGTTGCAGAGTTCAATTCAAGCGTAAAAACTCAACCACAGGCACCCGAAATTGGGTGCATAGCTAGCATAGCAGCCATTTTGTTTTGTCGTGGTCATTTTGAACTCCGCAATGACATATTTTGATCAGCTTGGTGTGTATAAGGAAAACAACATCTTGTCATACTTAAGCTACCTTGTATCAGAGATTAAGCCCGAACGAACCACCTTTGGAAGTAAATTTTGTATACTAAACTAGGGTGACCAGATTTTAACGGTACAGTCCCATTTGAGCCTTGTGTCTCGAGTCCCAATGTATTTCGCCAACCTCATTGTGTCCCTTTTTGGAACTAGAACTACTTCCTGATTCCGTGTCTAAGAATCATGGGAAATGTAGTCCTACTAGCCTAACGCTGTGGTTGTCGGTCTGAGCTTTTCCGGCGGCATATTTCCAGTGTTATAATGCGTGACCGGTGCAGGGTAAAGGTGGGTAATGGTGATTGCATTGCTTGTTTAGCACTGTTGAACCGTCAACCAAGATAGCATTTAGCATTAGTTAAAGTAATAATACAACCACCGGTCACCAGATTGACTAGCGATTACATTTGTTAAAAATAGTTCCTGGTGAGAATTTATTGTATATTTTGCTTTTTAATTTTGAAAATGTGGTCATGATACACTCAAAACATGGTCAACGCTTTTCTGTCAAACTTTTCAGATGACACCGTCTATTGTGGGCAGAGAATGATGTCACATTTTGACGATCATTTTGAGGATTCACCATAAAAAGGCAGACTCCAGTTTCACCTGAACTGAAAATTTGCTGGTCATGTCCAACAAACCAGGACGCACGAAAAAGTTTCTTGGACCCAATTGAGCAAGAAGTCGGCTAGTCTGGTTTGAAGCAGTCATTTTGAGCAAATTCAGATAGCTCCGATTGGATCTTGCTTTCTCATCCTCACACATTTTCAATCATAATTAGCTTACTTTTAGTCTTAAAAGCGACATTTTAGCATCATTCAGAGGGCGGCGATACTGCGGCAGTAGTACGGGGGCATGAATTGAGGCTGGGAGGGGGGTCAGGCCCGGGAGTGAGGGGGGGTTAGCAGGGGATTAGCCGAGGCCAGTTGGATCATTTTACAGCCGCAGGACCCCCTCTCACCCTCGGCAGTCTCCCGGACAATGAGGATTAAACTCCTCTTGTTCCTCAACTCGGAAAAAAACGGCAGGGCGACAAAGGCGCTATTCCTCCCGGGTGCCTGGCTGGTAGCTGGGTAGCTGAGTCGGGGAGGGATCCGATGGGAGGGAGGCGAGGAGAAGGTAGGGGGTCCATCATAAAATTAATCCCTTCACAGTTTGCTCTGGTGCAAAGTGAGATATGAGGCAGACATGTCTAATGAAACGGCGCAGTCAACGAAGGGCACGGCGATAAAAGCACGTATCAAGCTCGTCATTAGCGCCGACGCTAAAAGCCCGTCGAGAGGTTGGCGCTCTCCCCGGGTGACTGGCACCACAGATTAATCACTCCGTGCAAAAAGATACTCCACCTACCATCCGTATCCAATTTTATAGAAACATCTCACACTAGAAATCCAGTACAGACCGACTATTTTTTTATTTATTCCACTTTCATTAATTTTTAATCATTACAAATAGCAATTTACAATTCAGAGGGGGAATAGCCAGTTAGCTTTGTTTAGCCTAGTTAGAACTAGCACCCCAAAACCCTTTTAATTGACTCCTGGCCTTATCCCTTTAATCCCTAAGACTCTAAAATCATTGCATCTACACGGTGCTTATGTACAAAAGAACTCAAAAGAGATGTAAAATGCTAACGATAGCCGTTTGAGGATGTTGTCGGGAAGATTTTGGAGCAAGGTGTAGCTGTTTTGCCAAAGCCTTTATGCTATTTGTTTGTATTTGGACAAGAACCGTGCATGGAAGCGTACTAATGACTTCCTTTGTCTTCTTTTTTTTGTTTTTTTTAAGATGTTAAATTGACATCTAATCATTCAAAAGCAACCACCTTGGGTTGTAACCGTAGTCAGATTTTTCGGTGAACAAATACGGGCACAGCTCAGCTTACGGCTAGCATGCGCTTTTAGCAGGATGTTACGCTCAATAACGCAATTGAAAGGACATCATAATACAAACACGAACTACATGCATCCATCAAACTTAAGTAAAAATCTATCATCGTGGATGTCATTAGCTGAAATTCATAGTGATATTTTCCATGTTTTTTTTGTACTAGGTGAGTGGAGTTAGCATGGTCCTCCTGTGTTTGTTTCTGGGTTGTAATAGTTTGGGATTTTCTAATATAGCTAATTTTTAGTTTTTTCTCTCTCGATTAAAACAAAAAAATCTGTTAGCTTTAATTAGTTTTTAGAGCAGGTTTGTTAGTTTTTATACATTCAAAAATGCTTTATTTTAGATTAGTTTTAATTAATTTTAGTATTAGTGAAAGCTCATGTATGATATTAAGTGACACCCCTTACCAAAAAGGAGTATACTTTAAGTACATAATATAGAGTATAGATAGATATAGTTTCAAGTTAGGTCCTCTATCAAGCCTGTTTTCCATGTTTCTCTCCGCTAACACACCTGAGCTTGCTGATTAGCTGATCATTAGATTTCACTGCACTGCAGGAGAGAAACATGGAAAACAGGCTGGATGGGGGCTCTCGAGGACCGGACTTGGGCACCACTGTACTACAGTATGTCAACTTTTAGTATACTTACATTAGTAGTACACTTAACATTTACTTGGTGCAGTATACTTCCAAAAAATACAAGAAAATTAAACTGGAAGTATATTCTCCTAATTTTGAGTATACTTCAAGCATACTTAAATGCACTTCTTTTTGGTACAGATAAAAATGAAGAACATTTTTGCTATTATGACTTATTTAGAGTTAGTTTTATAAGCGTGAGGGATTTCAGTTAGTTTTCGTACACATGCCTGAAACTAATCAGGTTTTAGTGTCACGTCCACTGCTTTGTCATCTTGATCTTGGACACGGGCGTGTTGGAGCCAGCCAGCCTGCATCTAAGCCGCTCTAGGACTCCACCACGTCACCAGACTGACTACATTTATCATCGTGTTTATTGCAACTAGCCACCTAGAAGATTATAAATTTGAATTCCTGACTATTAATCCTGCCTTTTGACGACCTACTTCGGTTCTTGTTTTTTTTTTCCTGCCTGGACCTTCCCCCCAATCAGTCTCTCGTATCTGCAGCTGGGCCCTTTTCACAATCAGTGGGTACTTTGTCAAATTTCCACTAGAAGAGTTACACTAATAAGCCCCAACTGAAAGCAGGTATATTAGACAGACGGGCAACTCCAACATAATCTCTTATGACTTTAACGTGACAAAAAAAGTGAGACCACAATAAAAGTAATATCCGACAATTGAAAGGTGACACAAGGCCTAAATGCGATGGTCGCCTCGGGCCGAAGGGCTTTTAAACGTCCTCTCTAGAGATGGATTTGTTTGCCCTTATTAGCATGAACAAAAAGTGGTTGTGTTTCGTATTAAAATAAAACAAAAACAGCCCACTGCTTTCTTATTAAAACCTCAGTGGAACAAAAAGAACCGAGCAGCACAGCAGAAACCGTGGGGGAGTTAACGGAGTGGTGGTGTCCTTCATATAAAAAAAAGAGCCTTTTTTTTTTCTTTTTGGAAATAAAAAAAAAGAGCAAAAAGAAAAGCTTCTTTGCGCTGTCAAAGCCAATCAGCATCCGTGCTGGCAGCGCAGCCCGTCTCCCGGGCAGCCTGTCACAATGGAGGCCCGACACACCTCTCACTTCCAATCTGCGTCCTCCGCTGCAGGTCTCCAATTGAAACTCTCATTAAATTGTCTCCATTTTGATTGTCCGGCAAAAAGCTGCGATCACTTTTATTGACAAAAGCTCATTCATTCATTGGGCCGGGAGATTTCTCGACTTTAAGCCAAATATAAACACGGCGATTACAACAGCAACAATCGCGTCGTGAGCTAATAAACGTGAGCGACAAGGCTTGATCCTGGCGAACCTCAAATACAAAAAAAAAATCTTGAATAGACAACCCCGCCATTCCAAATCGCATTGTCGCGCAAATCCCGTGATAAAAGGCCTAAGAGTAACTCTGCATTTAGACTCTTGAAGACTTTGGTTAAGCCAGTGCCTCTGCTATTTTCCAGCCGCGGCATAAATCTGTCTCTCAATGGCGATTGGCTCAAGAGAAGGGGCCATCATTTTCACACGCCCCCCTCCCCAATCAACCCGCCGTCGACGCCACTTGCATAGTGTGTAGCCGTCACCAGACAATGGCTGGTTACTGGCAATTAAACAGCATTTGCCGAGGAATCCGTGGCACTGGTCTAATGGCATTACCGTTGGATGATTCAATCCCTGAATAGTCAACAGGATTTCGTCTCTCTGCAGGAAAATACTGCTTCATCGAATTACCCGTATTACATAGATTTAGCCAAAGCTTATGATTCAGGGTTCACAGATTACAGCGTCGCTAAAATGCTGATAGGCCAAAAGAACGGAAATTTACGAGTGAGATTCATCTAACAAAGCACACTTTAGAACTTTTATGATGGAGTAACTTGATATATACAGTAACAGTGCGATTTTTTTTTGCAGACTATAATATCACGACGTTTGCTATACATTGGGTCTTTGGTTTACGACGGTCCCGATATACAACATTTCAATGTTTTGAGGATTGTTGTTTTATTTCTATGACCTAAAAGTGCTAATAACATAAGATTATTAGTATGTTGGCAGGTGGATAACTACTGTAATCATGACTTTTTTTTTTTAGTTTTTAGTCTAGTCACTTGGAACCAAAATAAATTTTAAAAAGTAAACCTCTATGAATACTTTCCGGATCCACAGTCCATCAATACCGGACTGCTAGCGATAACGATCGTGATACATTCCAAGATCGATATTTGACCCACCCCCATTTAACATATATTTGTTTGAAAACCGGCAAGTCTCCTGTCAGATGCCAAGCAGCACATTTGTGCCCTTCAACCTCCTCATGGGCCGAGTCGGAAGAAGCGGGAAGAGGGGCCAAGTCCATTATCTCACAATGACGAGGCTAATTACCGGGCCAGGCAAGCCGCAAATCACACGGCAACAGACCGCCTCGTCTTGTGTCCTCTGCTCACCCGACGTCTTAATTGCTCTTTTATTCTCGCGGCGTGTTTTGCGACTGTGCTGACGCTCCTCAGCCATTTTGCCACATGAAAGCGAGATGCTAATTGCCTGCTATGGAAATATTGGTGGCTGTGATTAGCAAGGGTTTTTGGCGTGAGGGAGCATTGAGCCGGCAGTCACAATGTTTGTCTACGTCCACATTTTGGGTGACGAGGTTGAAAGTGTCTGCGCTGCCATTGTGCGTGGCAATTGTAAGACAGCAGTGCTGGCAAATTGTTGACAGATAATCAGCAAAATTATAGGAAAATTAGCTCAGGCGGCGAATTGTTATCATTAGCATTCATGACCACAAAACCTCATTTTGTCAGAATGTCGCACAAACATGAAGGCTTTCAATTTGGACGACTGTCAAAATTATGAAAAAAAGAATCCAAGGTGGTGAAATGCACTAAACTTAATTGGGTGGTGACTTGCCCTGGTTTGGATTAATGGTTTCAGACATGGGTAGCCAAAAAATGTACACAAGTGTTAGTATTGTAACTTTAGAATATAACTCAAGTAAAAGTAGTCCTCCAAATAATTACTTAAGTATGAAAAAAGTACTGAAGAATTGGTGAGTAACTTTTTAAATAGCACATGGATATTGATTACGCAAAATATCAAATATGAATTACTTATGTACTATAATGATATAATTTACCACTTTGCATTGTATACATCAAACGCTAATGAACAATAGAGGGGTCTCCCGTATTTACTTCTCAGCGAACTGTTCTACTTAACCAAAAGGAAGTATGTAGGAATACTGAAAACAGAAAGGGGCTTAGGACGGACTCCTGAGGATCACCACAAAAAAATATATATTATGTCATCTACCATTTTCATCCACGGTTAATAATTGTCGCTTATGCTTTATCTGGAAGTTCAAATATTTGGTCACGATATCTCGGATGATCAGACTCTGACCCAGAGCTTCACCAGAACCCTGGCGCGCCCCTGAAATGCTCTTTCACACACTTAATTGGTTTTTGCCGATACCTCAAAAGAAACGACGAAGGAAGAGAAGCTACTTTTCCCGACGGTTGGAGCCATGAAGGAGTGTTCCAGCAGCGCAGCAATTGGTAAAGGAGGAGGGTAAGGGGGTAGCAGGTCGGCTGTTCAAAGGCTGGCTTTTTGCATTGTTGGTCAGTTGGGGATTAAAGTCCTTGGTTTGGTGGCCCAATAGGCCCCTCTAATTAAAAAGGATAAAAAGAAGGCAGACGCACACAAAAAAACAGAAGCAAAGAGAAAGAGAGAGAGAGAGAGAGAGGGGAGAGAGCAAATTTACCCAGAAAAGAAAGAAAACTGTTTTCAGTGTAACAACAGTGGCCATCAATTGAAAATGGATTAACTTTACACTCCAGTCCAGTGGTTCTCAAAGTGGGGTAGGGGGGAAACCCAGGGGTCTGTGAGCTGTTGCTCTGGGGGAGGGGCAAAAATAATTTGCAATAAATTTGGCCCTTTCAAAAAAGTGAAAAAAAAATTCCCATTTGTCTTGGGATCAGTTTGGCATATTAGTTTAAAACTCTTTATATGAGAGATTATTCTTGAAATTTTTAAATGGCCGGGCATTACAAAGTTTTGTAGTGAGGATTCACGGTACTTTTTATTCATACAGGCTTGAAGACATTCTATTCTTTTTTTTTTTCATTTTTAACTACACAATCACAGTGTTTGTGGCGCACTGCTTGCCGTCATCAGAATGCGAATAGACAACCGTGTGTGTGCTACGGCCCAGATGCTGGCCGCCAGTAGGTGGGCTGTTTACCGTGCGGTGTGTTTTTGTTTGGCCCACCTCGCCTCCTCCCCGAGCCCAGTGGGGGTTCTTGGGCTCCCGGTGGGGGCTGGTCCCTGCTGACCAGCTCCCAGGTATGAAGCCTCCTTGCTTGGCCTGGACTGAAGAGTGGGGGGTTAACGAGTTACCAGCAGGGACAAGAAATGTGAACCCCCCCCCCCCCCCCCCCAATGCGTAAACTGCAAATTGGAGAGTGTATATGCAGAAATAAGCAAAAATACTGCAGGTGCAAAGTACATAAATCATTGGCAAATAGTTGGTGATGCAGTGTATCTTCACTTGTTTAATTCGTTTGTCAAATATCAAAACAATTTTCCCCATTGAAATAAATTGAACTGCCTTTAATTGGTTCCGGGCCCCCAAAAACCACCATATTTTTTCCTACGTGTTTTTATTATAGAGAAATAGCACAGTTTTATACAAAACATAATATAAAACAATGTAAAGAAATAATCTCTTTTGTTAGTGTAATTACTATACTGACTGTATTTGTGTATGCATTGAATGTCTGCTTTTAAGTTTTTCCTGCGATTTCCCCCAAAAGCCCAATATTCCTAATTTTTTGGTGAGTAATTTAACAGAACACTCCCTTGAGCAGCAGTATGTCACATTTTTAACAGATAGCAACAATTAGCATCCATCATCGAGCTCTCAGCATGAGATTATCCCTCACAGTTTGCTAGCATTTTTTTTAGCTGACAACCTCATTAGCGTGGTGTTAGCTTTCGGGATCTCTACGTTTATACAAGACAATAACTGGAAACAGTTAAAGAATGATGTGGTTTTGGATGAAAATGCAAAATTTTGTGTGTGTGTGTGTGTGTGGGGGGGGGGGGTAACAATAACAGATTCAGTGTAAATATGACAAAAATGCTTATCTGCTTCACGCTAACCAGTCACACAAAGAAGACAATGCTAACATTTTAGCCGCATTCATGTTTTGTAATTAGCTTGAACAAGTAGTGATGGAAGAATACTGTCCTGTTAGCTGCCTAGTCATGTAGTGTAGTAGATTTGGATGCGTTTTTATAATGAACCAGGTCAATTTATTACAGTGATGTCATCTTTAACTGTCACATAGCTTTTTAGCGTGCTTTTAGTCTAGCTTATTAATCGACTGATTATTGATTGACTGCTGTGTCCATCGGCACAGACGCTTGCTCCTCGCAATATTTCCGTGACAAAAAATATGTTTTTGTCAAACACCTGCTGCCATCTAAGAGTCTTTCCAATAACGCAAAACAAGTCGATACCCAAAAGGACGCTCGCTTTGCTTCTTTTGCGGCATTATCAATACAGACACCGCCATGATGCCTATCAATAAATCCATCAGTGTCACATCTACTGTGCAGATGGCACCAGAAAACTAACGTGGCATACAGTTGTGTGTGTATGTGTTAACAGATGGCCCGAGTCATTGATTTGACCTTGAGGTGACACAGACATCATCCCGGCCACATCATTAGGTACACTTGAAGTACAGCCACGCTGTCAATTGGCCTTCGGACAGGAGGAGGAGCGCAAATTGCCTCACACATTAACAAGATCATTTACCTTTTCATTTACAAGCGCGGCCGACCGTTTAGCTGATAAATGCTCCTGCCAGGGGGCTGGGAGATATTTTCGCCGCTTCCATGAATTATATATAATACAGCTGAAGATGAAAGCGCTCAGCGGGGAGCTGACAAGATGGCTGACGGAGCAGGAGGGAGGACGGCACATTGGTTAGAGCTGCTTTAGGACATGATTCTAGATAAATAATACTTTTTGATCGCGTTAACTCTAATAGCGTCCCTCTGAAAAATGAGAATGATTTAGTTGACTGCTGAGCCTATGTTGTTAACCAAAACAGCAGCACCTACTAAATGGCATGTGCGGAAGTATTCCAAAGTACTTTTTAGTTCGTTTATTTTTTTCCTACGTGAAATAGTTTTCTGTCAATCATTAGTGTCGTACGGGAAATGTGCGCCCCCTTGTGGAAGCTCTGTAGAAGCAATGCATTTTGTGGGAGTTTTGGAAAATTATGATAAATATAACGTACACTTATCAGACACATGGAGTTGACAAGGTCAAAACTAACTACTTTTTAATCACCTTTGTTTAATAAAATATATGTTGCAAAGAAAAACAGCAGCACCTACGGTGAAGAATGTTACTAGTCTCGCCGATTAAAAGTATGAAGTCTTACCTTTCTTTTCCTTTCATGAAAACCAGTGTAGCAATCGCAAGTCTGTTTTTAGTAACCATTATTGAAGATATTTCAGTAAAAGAATACATTGCTAACCAAAACAGCAGCACCTTCACAGCCTCCTCGGATGAATTAAAGTATGCAGTCTTACCTCTCTTTTCATCTCATGAAGAAAATAAGTTAGAATGATTTCAGTCACTGTTGTTCATTAAATACATTAAAGTGTCAAATAAACAGTTGCTAACAAAAGCAGGAGCGCCCATACGCAAGCATATATATGTTTTTATCCCACTTATATTAATACTTTAAGAAAAACATTCATGCACAAAGATGCCTTCACCTTCTGCAGTTGCGTTTTTTTTTTTTAAGGGTACCCTGAAAGTTTATCTTTTGAGTGGAGTTTTGCTTTGAAAACGGACTCATAATTACGTACCCTCTTTCACCTGCGCAGCCTGTTTAGGAGCCTTGCTGTCCTCCTTCAGGTGAGGACGTCATGGAGAAGAAGGAGAGAGGGGCGGAGCATCAAAATTCTATGAAAAGAAAAAAAAGTTTCAGAATCAACATGACCAGATGTTTTTATTCATCTCAAGGGGGGCGGCCATTTTGACACGTGCTTTCGATTGACATCACAGTTGCTCATGGCTCAGGTACCAATCACGGTAGATGAGCCATGATTGGTCGTTACCTGAGCCCTATATTTGTCAAGGCTTTTTTTAAAAAAAAATTTTTTTTATAGTCAATAAGCCATTAATTTCTGTCTTCAAAGTGGATAGCAGTCAATAAGCCTGCAGTGCATCATCATCATCATCATCATCATCATCATACTATCCTGTTCTCTTCTTTCTATTGGCTCCTAAAAGTCTCTCATTCTCCCTCTCTCTCCCTCTCTGCCTCTCCTTTTTTTTTTTGTATAAATGTGCGCATCACCAACTATCACCCGCGCTTAAAACTGGAATTGAACAGCCAGCGAGGAGGCCCTTGAACGCATCACCACCACTGAGGTAAGCGTAAAAGTTGATTTTGCTGTCATTTGAATGTCGTTGGCTCAGCGGAGGAAGAGGAGGGTGGAAGACGAAGAGGAAGGCGGGAGTCCACGCGGGGAGTTAATTGAGGAGGCGTGTTTGTTTTGTCTTTTTTTTTTTGCCTAGGAAACTTTGCAGTGTTGACGCCCCTCCAGGCAAAAAGGCATTCAAGCATTTAATTGAGCACAAGTTGAGATAAAACTACTTGAATGCGTGCACCAGGATGTCGTGCATGTATATACAACTAATAAGACACAATTATGGTGATAAATCAGTTCGATTGTAGGAATAGAAGTATAGCAAATTAATATATTAAAAAAAAATAATACAAGGAAGATATTGTGGGCTAATAATACAATTAATTTAGAAAATATACAAATTCCAAAACATAATACAAACATCAGATTATTTTTTTTCGTTTTTTACTAACGTTATAGGGAGTTTTTTTTTATGAGAATAAACAGCAGCTAATAGATAACATGATCCAATAAGGTAGTGTAAAGTGAGTGTAAATGGTAAACGTAAATAAGGGGGAAAAATACACTAATAGCAAAAAAACAATAATATTCAAAACCTTATAAAATGGCCTATATTGTTATTTTTTGTATTAAATGTAATGTTGCTAATTAGGAGTCCCTTTTTTTTTTTTATCTAAGTGTGTTTTTATTTGACTTGAGTTTTGTTTTGAAATGTTCTCTATAGGTAGTTGGAACGGCAAAATTCATACTAAAAAGAACACTTGAGTATTTGTCAACATTTTAATAACAATAGTAGTAAAAAAAAAAATGTTGCATGTGTCGGTTGTTTTTTGGAGGGGGGTGTTTGGGTGTGTGTGTGTGTTCGTGTGTGTCTGGCAGTCAGCTGGTGTGATCGACACAATGCCACCCTTTGTCATGGGTGTGCTGATGCAAAAATGAGGGAGGCAGACTATAAATAGAATATAAAAAGTCTACACAACCCTGTTCAAACGACAAGTTACTTCTGATATAAAATAAAACATGAGACCAAGATCGTTTTATAAATGGAATGTGACTTGTACACGAAAAAATAAATAAATGAGTGCGCTACTTGACTGATTGCACAAGTTTGCGCACCCTCTAGTCTAAGTAAGATTAAGTCACATTCAAATTCAAGTTAAAAGGGAGTCAACACACACCTGCAATCAGATCTCAATTGCTTCTCGTTGACCTCGATAAACTTCAGCTGTTCTAGTAAGCTTTTTTTTTCCCAATTTCCAGACATTTTTGCAGTTGCAGGTTTTTTTTTTTTTTATATGACAAAGTGCATACACCGAGTCCCCAAGCCCCACCCCCTGCACCGCGTCCCCCTAATCAGGCCAACGCGTGCCAACCAGATTAACTACTAAAAAAAAAAAAAAAAAAACTCAAGCAAGCCAATAATAATTAAAGACTGGTATTTAGGATGATGATTATTGAACGGATGAGGAGCAACCGGTGGTTTAAGTGGTGGAGGGAGGACGAAGAGAAGGGGGTGCAGTCTGGGAGGGGGCACACTCCAAAAAAGTGACAGATTGCATCGTCCGTTATTGGCTCTATTAAAAAAAAAAAAACTGACGAAATAAAAATAACTAAGTATACATACTGCATGTGTTTGCATGCAGGGAACATAATTTTATTTTTGCTCAACATTGTTCCCCTTTTACCAAAATAAAAGAAAAAATATACGACATGCCTATTGTTTTTGGATTTAAATGCAGCGACCTACTGCACATTGTGTTTTAACATTTCTTTTTTTTAATTTGTGATTCTCACTAGGCCTATATCGATCTATATTTGATTATAACATTTTAACAATAAAAATACTGCAATTGCATAAGGCTGACATGTAATCTTTTTTTTTTTTTTTTTTTTAAATCTATATGATATAAGAGGAATTCGTTTTGTAAATAAGATTGGGGGGGAAAAATCTTCCACGGTGCACATTTTAAACCCCCCAAAAAGTGTCAATCTCCTTGTTTGTTTAGATTAAGATTAAGTGCTGCCTCCTAATCAACACTTTGCGATCGTCTCACCTTCCAAATCTAATTACCGGGAGCAATTCATTAGGAGATGAGGGCGAGGGAGTCTGGAGGGGAGTGGGGCGAGGGTGGGTGGGGTTGCTTCCCTCAAGAAGTGCCCCGATATGATGTCAAAATTATCCCAGCTTCTTCATTACTGCCCCCAAAGTTGTCCTTCGTATTGTAATTGGCCGCATTTACGGGACTTTTAATTAAAACAAATACCGAAATTGGCGGTACAGGTGGGGGTGCACTATGAAGGAGGAGTTGGGGGGGAGGGGGTCATCATTGTATCTGAATGGCGCGGCTCAGTTTGCAGCTTTTGTTTGCAACTTCTTATTGTTATCAGCGTTACTTATCGTCAACAGTAGGCTTTGTCCCCTGCAAATGGCCCCCCAATCAGCTGCCCATTTAGCTGCGGCCTAACCTGTGGGTGTGTATGTTAATGCTTGATGACGAGGGGCGGGAATGAAGGGGGAGGGGGGCTTTTTTTTTTTAACGGCAATGTTTTGTTTTTAGGAGAGGAGTGTGTTTTGGGGGACGGACAGACTGACTGAACACAGGACAGCTGGGAGGGAGGGGAGGGGAAAAAGCGCGGTGGGAGGGGGGCTTGGGGTTTAAGAGCCCCTGCACACGTTTGGGACCCTCACTTCTTTTGCTGCACTTCTATCATCATCTTCGGATCAGGATTATTAAACTTTTTTGGAGGAGGTTTAATCGATTTTTTTTTTCATTACCAGCCATCATCATGATGTCCTACTTGAAGCAGCCCCCTTACACGGTCAACGGACTCAGTTTGTCCGCCCCTGGGATGGACCTGCTGCATCCTTCCGTGGGATACCAAGGTAAATATTTAATAGGCCTCACCAAATAAATACATATATTTTTTAAACGATAAAATGCACAGTTGTAATCGTACTTGCGTGCATGTAGGCACACCTCGGAAGCAGCGGCGGGAGAGGACCACCTTCACCAGGGCCCAGCTGGACGTGCTGGAGAGCCTGTTCACCAAGACCCGCTACCCGGACATCTTCATGAGGGAGGAGGTAGCCCTCAAGATCAACCTGCCCGAGTCCAGAGTGCAGGTGAGGCTTAAAAAAAAAATGCGCCAAATATGGCCTAAATATTAATTTATTTCAACAACACTTCGTCTAAAAGTCTAAGGAATTGAAAATTCATGTTGTTGTTTTTTTAAACTTTGAGAAATATTTCCATCTTCACTTTTTGAATCGATTTACTGAAATAATTACTTATTCACGATATTCTTTATTGAGATGCACGTATATGTGAAACTTGCAGAACTTTAAATAAGTTGAATTGGTGGGGAAAATAGATTACATGTGTGAAAAATATGAAACAAATGTTAATTATTAACAAATGAACATTTTAAAGAATTAAATGTTTGCATGGTTGGTTCCTATTTGTTAGTTTCTCCACATGCATGGGGACTTTGGCTCCAAAATATTGCAGCAAATTCTAATCAACATTACAGGACCATTTCAGGGTAAATGTTAAGAGTCTTAATTTGTTTTTCAGCAGTAGCATTTACACATGTTTAATTGGTGGTAAAAGTCTTCAATGTGTGGAAATGCAATGCTACAAATGTTGTTGTTTTTATTATTACAGGTACATGCATTTGTGGATTAACTTTTAAATGTAGATTTGCAGGGTGTTTGCTTTTGCACATACGTAGCGGTTTAATTATAATTGGTAAAGGAAATGTCTCAGATAAATGTACCTAAAATATAATGTAACAAATGTTTATGATCATCATAATAATAATATACATTTGTTGCATGTTTTGTGGGTTTAATGCTTTACCGTTACATGGGTGCCTCTCACTCTAAATTAAGCACCACAACACAAGGAACCAAAACAAAAAAAAATACATTAATATACGAATGATTTTCAGGTATGGTTCAAAAACCGAAGGGCCAAGCACCGCCAGCAGGCCCAGCAGACCCAAAGCGGAGCACCGAGCAAAGCGTCGAGCACCAGGCCCGTGAAGAAGAAAGCCTCCCCGGTCCGGGAAGTCAGTTCGGACAGCGGGGCGAGCGGCCAGTTCACGCCGCCCTCCAACGCCTCTCTTCCGGCCGTGAGCAGTGCCGCGGCGCCGGTGTCCATCTGGAGCCCGGCGTCCATTTCGCCTCTCTCCGACCCCATGTCCACTTCCTCGGCGTCCTCCTGCATGCAGCGCTCCTACCCGGTGACGTACAGCCAGGCCACGTCGGCCTACAACCAGGGCTACACGGGCTCGTCGTCATACTTCTCCGGCATGGACTGCGGCTCGTACCTATCGCCGATGCACCACCACCACCACCAGCTGAGCTCCGCCATGAGCCCCATGAGCGGCGGCGGAGGAGGCGGCAGCGGGGGCGGCGGGGTGTCCAGTCACCTGAGCCCGGCGTCGTCGCTCTCCTCGTCGGCGTACGGCTACGGAGGCGCCGCGGACTGCCTGGACTATAATAAGGAGCAGACGTCTTCGTCCACGTGGAAGCTCAACTTCAACGCGGATTGTTTGGATTATAAAGAGCAGCAGGCGGCGGCGTGGAAGTTTCAGGTTTTGTGATCCGGCTTCCAAGCCCCGGAAGAGCGGACCAGGGTGCGGCCGGGGGGACTCCTCTTCTACCTCGGGATGGACAACGCGGGACTGCGGTCTCTTTTTTTCCTCTTCTTTTCATCTGAGTATTCACACTCTAACGTTGATCAAGGACATGGAACATTTAATAAAAAATAAAGAGTGCAGGAACTTTTTTTATTATTATTATTTTTTAGAACTTTTAATAAGCCTCTTATAGCTCCCATGTGATCAAAGTTGGCGTGAGGCCTCTGACTGAATGCACTACTTAATTTATGACAAAAGACAATCAAACATTCCAACTTTTATGTTTTTTCAATGTCATTCTAGATTCATTTCATTTTTTCTTTTCTTTTTTTTGCAAGGAGCTGTGAATTTCCCCACTGTTTAATGATAAATTATTATAGTTAAAAAGGGGACTATGCAGGTAAAGCTGTACTTAAAGGACACACACACACACACACACACATACACGTACATACTCAATAAATAAAAAATAAATAAACATAAGCCAAGTTGCATGTGTACATACATCTGCTGTTTTTGCTTTGTTTGTCACCTCTTATCATTTTGCACATTTATGAATTGTCTACTTAAAATAACAAAATCACATCAAATAAAGAAAGTCATTAAGTTACAACTCAGACTAATAGTTGACAAAAGACAATGTTATAGGAATAAAGTTGAACGTGAAGTTACCATTTTACAAGGCATACACTAAGGGTAAAGTTGCAAAGTTAGGAGGAAAAATTGTTGAAAAAGAAAAGTCTCAGTTATGAGGATAGCCTGTAGTTGCAAGATGGCTCCGATACATAGGCGGGCTGAGAAAATAATTTATAAATGAGGGGTTTAAATATTGGAACATAGATTTCTGAGGGTCTAGTCCTCCCCAGTGTCATCCCTGGCAAGGATAAAAATAGCATACAAGGAAAAAGAGCTTATGTTGCTAAGTTAGGAGAAAACAAAGTAATTTCGTTAAAAGGAAAAAAAAAGTCACACAGTTCATAATGTCACGTAATATTATGAGAGATAAAAAAAAATCAATAAAGTTGTACAATGGCAAATAAAAAGGCGAAATGTTCAGTTAGAAAGTTGAAATACTACATGGGTAAAATATAGATTTTGTCCTAATATAGCTACACAAAAACAAAATAGTCATATTGAATCATTTTCGAATTCTAAACACCAGCTGGAATGTGAGGTATGAATCCAACTTTTTTTTTTTTTAAATCATTTTAATTATTGATATTGAAGGCCTGAGTTATGTGACCCAGAATATTAAAACATGTATACCTCAAAAACATTTGAGCAAGTACTCACACACATTAATAGACTATAAACTGATGTACTGACTTCAACTTCCAACCCAGAATCTCTTCCAAATCAATCCAAGGGCCGATTAATCGATAAAATGACTTCCATCTGCTTGCAGGGATTAAGATTTTTTTGTTTTTTTTGTTGGAGCCGTCTATGTTGCGGATTACAGGCGAGGAGAGGCATGGCGCTATCACTCTAATTAGGACGAGAGGACTGCTTTGTTGTCTGTTTGACCTCCAATTAGCAGCCAATGATACATCAAGGCGAGTCAATCTTGAACACAGAAACGTTTGCATCAAATCACAAGTGCAAACGGGTATGACAATGTGATATATTTCTGCCTTTGACAAAGTTTCAGGGCCACATTGGAAAGAGATACATAGCCAAAAACGTTCAAAAGACAAAATGACAAAATCGCCACTCGAACTTGTTCTGAGAACTAGAAAATGACAACAAACAATATTATGAGAATATAGAGCTGTCATATTCCAACTAAAATTATGAGAATAGCCAAAATAGTACAAGAAAAAGTTGCAATATTACAAGGAAAAAAATCCCGTTATAAGAATAAAGGTTTAATAAACAAGAAAAAAGTTGCAATATGAGACATTCATAAATTCTGATCAAAAAGTTGCACTGTGGATTAGAGATAGGAAACATCATGATCGGGAATAGTAAGAATCTGCATATAACTGACAAAAAAATTGTACGGTTGAAGGTGGAGTCTTCAGTTTTATAACTGTTATAACAGTTTTATAAATGCTAGCAAGCCATTTTTTGTTGTCTATGCATTAACATATTACAACATAAAAATCTAAAAATATTTTAACTGGTTTAATGGTATTTAATCGGCCAATATTAGTTTTTTCAAAATTGTTTTTTTTTTTGGGGGGGGGGGGTATTTATCTATTTATTTTACACATTATCACATTATAACATAAGGAAAAGATAACAACATTCAAACATCCCCCCAGCAAAACCTAAATTGGCAAAAAATGGGCTAATTTGCCATTTTTTCTCTATGTTGTAAAGTTCAACAAATACAAATAAAGTAAAACAGTCAAATCTTCTGCCAGTAATTCATTTCTTTATTGCTGTAAGCATTTTTTTTCCATTATTTATGACTCGGCCGATTAATCTGTTATCAGAATTATATTCTAGCTAATATTAGAATCGGCCTCACAAAATCTGCACCGGTCAGGCTGTACCGTAAACAAGCCAATGTTAGCCACAGCTTGCTACCTTGGTAGCAAGACAAATTTATAAGAAAGTGTTACTATTACATAAACATTCTCAGTGTTAAGTTTTATATTTTTTTTTGTTACGTACAGTAGGCCTATACTGTAATTAAAAATCTGAAAGAGGTGATAAACTTACCTATCGATTAGAAATGTGTCTAATTCCGCGTATATATAGTATATAAAGTCCATGAACCAAAACTGGTAAATAAACATTGCTTGCTAGTTTTACGCTAAATCTGTTAGCTAGGGTGACTTGATGTGGTTTACTGTTGTCATACAGACATCCTGTATACAGCTACCTATGGCTTTAACTATAGGCTTAGGTTCCAATATGTGTTACTGTGTAACTGATAATATTTGTAATATAGCTCTCTTGGGGAAAACTCCAGCAGCCTTCACTGCCCTGATGTAGACATCAAATTACAACATCCAAAATCAACTTCAACAGGTTGCGATAACAAAATGGCAGCAGAAAGTCATAAGTGGTCCTCGTGTAGCGGGACGAGGGAGAACCCCCCACCCGACTTGCCCCGGACCCTCTACCATCCATTGGCTTTTAATTAAGCACAAGCGCCACCAGAGGGGCCATATGGACCCGCCAGACGCGCTTCATTAATCCCTTGCTCGCTTGTGAGCATGGCAAACAATAAAGTAGAAGAGCAAGCCTCGGAAGCTTCTTTTGGCTGCCGCGTTTTTTTTTTTTTTCTTTTGTCCCCCGAGGCCAGGCTTTCCCAAGCGGACCCACTTGACCGCAGGTCTGGGAATTGCATGCCGGATTCCCGACGGTGTGGAGGGTCGTCCGCACTCGACTGTCTGACTTATTGGGTCAAAAGTTTGTATGTCGTTTTTAAGAAAAATAGTATTTCGACGTAAAATTCCATTTTTCACTATAACTGAAATGGACTAAATGGTTACGCTTAACTCAATTGCTCCCAAAAACATATAAATACAATCTATTTTTAATATTACCATGCTCCCAAAGACGTATTTTTATGTTTTTTTAAGCTAGATCATACAGAAGGCTTTAATGCAGCCTCTGACCTGAGGAGGTGGCTTAAGGCAAAGGTAGTTATTACAAAAAATGGCCAGCAGGTGGCAGCAGAGTACAATAAATCAACCAGGGCCATGTTGCAAACAAGCCCATTTACCCGCAGATTTGTGAATAATGATGAAACTTGAATGAATTGCTGCAAAACGGAAACAGATAGATATATTTTTTCCTGATGAAAGAAGGGACTCTAATCTTTATTTTGGTAAGATGCATGTTTTTATAGCAATAGAACACAATATTGTGTGGGCCTTTCAAAATCAGTCAAAATTCAGTAAAATAGCCGGGAGCGAAGGGGGTTGCTTCTATGAAAATGGCTGGGAGTGAATGAGTTAAACTTCATTGATCCCTTTAGCACTAAACAATTGAAATTAAAAAAACACACAGTATACATTTTTTTAGATATTGGCTGTAGCAAAAAAATACGAAAAAGCTTAAAAAATTCATGAAAAGTCGTTAAATTATAACAAGTCAAAGTGAAGACAGGTATCATTTTATGTCAAAAGTAGTGTTGTTCCGATACAATACTAGTATCGGCGGGGGACCCGATACTGCATTAAAACAGTGGTATCGGTGAGTACTAACAAGTAACATGCCGATACCATTAATTCTGATGCTAACATAGGACTTTGGATGCAGCATCTTGTGTCTTGCTCATGCAAGACATTCACTGATGTGTGACATGTTCATGCCGAGCTAAGATATCCTATTGGCCCTTGAATGCTCTTAACCAATTGAAGAACAGCTTTTTCATGTTGAGAAAAAAATAAAACTTAGGTATCGGCTGATAATCCAAAGATGGGTATCGGAATCGGTATCGGGGGCCAAAAACGGTATCAAATCAGATCAAATATGAAATCAGCTATAATTCAGGCAGATTTTCATGCTTACTATAAAACGTGATCCTATAGGACAGCCAGCTACTATGTGACATAAGTGAAAGGTCAATTAGTGTGCGCGAGTGAGGAAAGGCGCGACACCACACATCAAGAAACGTTTAAAACGGACAATTCCTGATTAGGAATCCCATTGGGAGGGAGAAAGGGAGTTGGCGGGCGGTGAAATAGACTGTTATTATTATGAGATCAGCTGTGCAGTGACAGGCGTGTGACTTTGTTTTTGTGGCAGAAACAAAAGAAAGGAGCGAAAATAGACCGGGGCAACTGAGCAACTGTCAGGCAGCAGTAGCATTAAAAAGCGAACGTGGGAGCTAAGCGGACAATTTTGCCAATGAGAACACGACTGTAGACTATTGTTATGCATAAGCATGTGTCCTACATTCGATCACATATCAACCCGGCGGCGCATACGTAATTCGTTTGCAACGACGACAACAACAACAACAACACTGTTGCTACACTCATGGAATCTCATTTGAATGAAGGAGACAATGGCGTTTGTGTTCGGGAGTCGGACGGGCCGTTGAGGAAACACGCTCGGCCGAGACAAAAAAACGGCAGCCGTGGAGGTGTGGATTCAATTTGCTGGATAGTTGTAGCGATATTAGCGCATACAGCAAACAACTCCGGAAAATGCCACTCACATATTCACTCCCAAAAAAAAAAAGATTTTTCATAAAAAAATTAAGGCCATTTTTTAAACATGTAAATGTTATATAAATAATCAGATTTGAAATGTGTTATTACTGCTGGAAAAAAAATGCAAGGTAGTATAAGAGCTAAATATTATTTGCAAAAAAAATTCTGAAAGTAACAAGATGACAAAAATATAATAATATTACCAATGATTGTTTGCACGAAAAACATCACATTACCCGAGTTTATGGCTCAAACAACAACAATAATATGATAAAAATGTTGTTTCTAAGTTAACTTTGAGTCACTTTGTGTCAATATCGTACGAAAGGCTAATTGGTTTCGCTACTGTCCACATTTTTTAAAGGCCTTATTATAAGGCACTTTTGTGGATTGCTAGTTGTTAGCATGCACTTTAAAATACAAACAAAAATCGGATTACAGGATTCAAGAAAAAATCCATTAAATGTAAAAATATGTATATATATTAGTGCTTTTTATAAAGTCAATGCCTAGTTACTAGTTCCTTCTGTCCATTTAGCCTCAAACGTGACATCGGATTATGAACGTTCCGCCAACAAAGCACTCGTGCCCTTTCAACAAGTGACCATTAGCGGGTGCAAATCATAAATCTCCTTATCAAAGAGCAACAGGGAGATGGTGTAAAAACAGATTACATCAATTTAATCCTCAAAGTCACATCCACGAGATGGGTGTGCCAAACAGATGTCAACTAAGTGACTTTACTATCCCGGGCACAAGCCCTTTATTGTTTTTCATAAAGCTTAACTTATTTTCACTCTGAAGAGTTACGTAAATTTGTGAACATATTAGGAATTTCATGACTGATTCTGTCCTGGATTTTTAGATAGGTGATTAAAAAAAAAGTACAAGTAAGTGGATTTAGCATCCACTTTAAATATATATATATATTTTTTTAAGTATCAGAACTGTGAGCCCTAAACCTGCCTGGAATTATTTAGTATCAGAAACATACAAAATCTTGCTCAAACTTTGTTTATGTTAGAGAGAAAAAAAATCACAAGAAGACTTTAAGATGATGACACTTTTTTTGATGCACCCCCTTTACCAGTAGTTGTATTGCCACTACTGGTCTTGGATTTCCTTGGTATCTACTCAGTACCAAAATTTGTCCAAATTCAATTGTGTGTTTGGAAAATAGAGAAAAAAAGGAAGAAAAAAAACTTTTTTTCTCTTGCAATTTGATGATGCATTCACTTTAATAATCAAAAACGTATCAGCGTTGGTATTAATGATATTGATGCAAAATTTTCTTGGTATTGAATCAATACCAAATTCTGCCCAGATTCTCTTTTAATTAAACAATAATGGAGAAAAAAATCAAATGCAATTACTTAAAAATGTCCAGCGATGTTTATGCTAAGCTAGCTCAAGTAAAGTGTTGTTTGTTTGACTGAAAAAATACAGTTGACCAACAACTATGAAGAGTCAGAGTCACTCAAGTGGCTTTTTCTGAGGTCGTGTCGCAGGACCTCCTCAACCGCCAAACTATGCTGTCCGCCTCCATACAATGCAGAGGTCAAAGTTGGAAGGGGCCTCACAGCTTTGTTGCTTAAAGTGAGGCCACGTCGACAAATGCCGCACGCTTGCCTGTTCCGTCCACGTCATGTATTCTTCTATAACTTGGACAGTTAACTCCTATTAGGCTTGCTAATTTGCTTCCTGCTCGTTAAGTGCGTCTGGCTGGGAGGCAGATGGAGGCGTCGTACAGTAGACAGATGCCTCGCCACCAGCTCCCGGAGGCGAGCGTGTCTGTTTGAGATGGTGGCATGCAGGGGGCAGGGCTTGTGTGGTACATGGAATAGGGGGCACGTGCTCCCCCTTAAGCCCGACGTACACCGAGCGGCACGACTACATCACCTAACCTCATCTTTGGTGGTTATCGGCGTATTTTTGCATCTAAGATACCATAAAATGCCCTTTTCAAATACGGAGGCACACACCATTTGTTTACTTTGCTTTTTGCTTTGACTTGAGAGCAAAGACTTGACATAATAGCGCTTTATGGTGCCGGTGACTCATCTCAATTCACCGGCAGCAGTTTGGCAGAAAAAAGAGCCTTCTAGCTGTTTATTGCCACTTAATTGTAGCGTAAGCAACCAGTTAGCCTCTGCTAGCTTAATGCTAACAAATACTGTAATGGGAAATACTATAGACACGGGCTAACGAATAACTAATCTACGTGGGAGTGCTATAAAACCTTAAAAGGTAAGTCAGGTAAAAAAAATTCAGTACAGTAATATGTTCAATGTGCCCCCACTAGTCTAAACACACAATTCTGAATAATATTGCGTTTGTGGTTTATGAATTAAGCAGCAAAATCCACTCAGGGGGCGACCATTTTGCCACTTGCTGTCGACAGAAAACGACATCACAGTTGCTCAGGGCCCAGGGAGCAACCAATCATGGCTCAGCTTCAGAAAACAGGTGTAAATGGGAATATTTGAACAGGATTATTGAGCGTCAGAGGTGGGTAGTAACGAGTTACATTTATTCCGTTACATTTACTTGAGTAACTTTTTTGGAGAGAAAAAAAGTACTTCTAAGAGTACTGTAGTTTTACCACACACTCCTTTTTACTTTTACTTAAGTAGAAGAAACGCTACTCTTACTCCGCTATATTTGGCTACACTAGAGTCGTTACCCGCCGCCCCATTCATACATTAGATTTACCGTATTTCGTGTGGGAGCGTTTCCGAGGACACGTTGCTTATATACAGGAAATGCGGCCCTGGTTGAGGACTGGCAGGCACGAGGTCTTGGTGCTTTCACTTTAAGAAACTGCCACCTGTGGTCGTTAGACGACACCACCATTTGTGAACGATTTGTGCATGCTTGGGCTAACGTGTCTGCTTGCACTGTTCAAGCTCAAAAAGTTTTGAAGATGCCAGCATTTGCACATAATTTCATATTTTTGTCTGTCTGATGACATTGTTTTCAATAATAAATCATACTTCATGCTCAAGCAGTTACTCAGTACTCGACTATTCTTTTCAGCAATTTTTTACTTGTACTTGAGTGATTTTTTTGATGACTACTTTTTTTAGTTTTAATTGAGTAATATTATTAAGAAGTCATTTTTGGCTACTCTGCCCACCTCTGATAAGCGTTATCCTCTGTGAAGAACGACTAATATTAGTGCAGCTTGTTGAAAAAATATTATTATCCCCTAGGCGTTATTGTGACAATTTTTTGGCTTTTTGTTGGTTCTGACCAAGCCATTTAAAAATAAAATACTGCCCACGGGTTAAACTGCCTCTTAGGTGAGAGCCACACTAAAGTATATATTATCAATTAAACACCTGTTGTGAATTTTGCAATTCAGCTATTTGTTAGCGAACAGGAAGTAGTTTAAAAAGTACAAATAACTTCTACCTATACCATAACTCAACTGTTTATCTCGTCGCGTGTTGTATGTCGGCCTTTAGGCGACCGTTCTCCTCGTGAGGTGCGTGTGTTCATTGTTGTGTTGTGTGCATGTGACTCTTATTTTGTGTCTGTGTGATGCTGGGAGCGTGTGCCCTGGACGCAGCCCCCGCAGCCGCCACACGCAGGGCCACCTGCTCTGGGATTAGAGAGCCTGCGGATTACACGCGTCACAATGGAGGTACACAAACACAAATATGGACGCGCACACGCAGACACGCGCACAAACCGGACAGGCCTCGCCGCTCGCTAATAGCATCTTCAGTATTTATGAATGTGCTCCGTTGTAGCGTGGTTGTTTCGAGTTAATGTGCTCACCTGATCTGACGTTATCCTACAGACGCCAATGTTTAAAGGGGAAGCCAAGTCTAACAATTTCTTTATAATAATATGTTCTCACTTGGCTCACTAGTCTAAACATGGCATTCTAATTAATATTGGGTAATGACCAATCAGGGCTCAGCTGGTGAACATCACATGGCCAAACTCAGAAAGCAGGTGATTCAGGTCAGTCACGTATGAGTCAATAGAAATGATAAGGAAAAAAATGCCATTCAAATCCATGACAACGAGTACACTTGGTGATTCTCAAAGTTATAGTGGTACGAAAGAGTCACTAAATTAGGTACAAATAAAATCGAAAACATGCAATACAATCAAACTAGATTAGAACGATGCTTGAAGCTATCAGTACATTCTGCTTAAATGTATTTTTATTTTTGGCTCATCATTGACATGGAACGCATGTTGTTTGTCTGTTTTTGACAGAATGCTATCACTGATTCTGTTTTTCACACTGAATAGCAAACTTGTTGTCAACTTTTATCAATGTTTATTGTGGTAGATCCATAGACACTAGTACAGTACACACGCCCCTCAAACAGCTAACCCACACAACCATTCCCTCCAAAAAACCTCCCTACCCCCCCGTCCAAGTCCCCACGGGGTTGCCGGGTTTGTTTTGCTAATGACCCCATCCCGTTATGACCTCATTCAAGTTGCGCTGGGTAATTGGTGGCACACTGACACACTGTGGTGGTTTGACAGGGGGTGGGACGGGGGGTGGGCTACGTCCCATTGTAAACACTCCTCCCTGACAAATAAGGTATTGTTATTGATGATTAACGGCAATGGAGTGACTGACTGTGTGAGGCAAAGAAAAAAGAAAATAAGAACAATGATGGAGTAGAAGTGATTAATAATTGTGATTAATGAAGTGTACCATACATTAACCTCGAGCACTGTAGTAATGATTTTGATGTGTTTACCGTTTTAAAGTAAATTCATTCACTAGTTTAAATGTATGTACTGATACCATGCCGGTATCGGTACTGATAATGCTACGACACTAATACCACTTTACCAGCTTGACACTACTATTATTTTATTGACACTCCCAATTAATGTAAAAGTAACATGATAAATAGACCTCAATTTGTATATTCAATCCAAAACATACTGTAGCTTCGTCTTGCGAACAACTGCTAGCTTAATGCTAACACATGGTGTGAAACGCCACAAGCATGGGCAAATGAATTAGCATCTATGTTGCGGTATAAACCTTTAAATAATGAAAAAACACAAGCAGTGCAGCAACATATAGAAAGAGACTATGCTTGTAAATATTATGCGAAAAAAGACATATAAATACTGTATTACTGCAGATAGGTTGTGTCATCTTGTGGTTTTTCAGATCCACGTATTATTTGCATGCTGCACCACACTGCCCCCTGGAGGACATGAAATAAAAAATAATTTGCATTTTTTAAAATTCTTTTATTATCCACTCTCTGAAGAATTGATACTAATAATCGTCTTTTGATATACAGTCAGCATTCTTTTATTTGACGTAATTGGTTAATCATAACTGTAGTAATAAATACAATTTAAAGTGAGAACAAATTACGATTTCATTAATATATGCTATGTTACACACAAATTGTAACTTTTTAAAAACAATTAAAAGGTATAATGATATTTTTTTTAAGTAAAAGGAACTATCTTTTTTTTCTTCATCCACAAATGACCTGGCCCATTGTCTATTTTATTTTAAAAATCATGTTTAACATGTACAGTAATTTATAAAATCATGAAAATAAATGATTACAATTTACAGTACATTTAACAATGTATTTTTTTCTGGCTCATCTGTCCGTTTAAAAATAATAATGATAATAATGTGTCCCTTGAGCACAAACATTTGCCTATCCTTGATTTATATGTCACTGACGGCGCCCCCCTTCCCCCCCCCCCCCCCCCCCGCATGTAACTAAATTATACCCTTGAGATGTGAGCATGCGGTTGTGTGTGCGTGTCTTAAGTGGCTACAAGTCTCTTGTGAAAAAGCGCCTGAGGTCATCTGTGGTTTGTCCCATGTCTGCTGATGATTCATTATTCAAATGAATTCAAGTGTGCGCATGCATCAATAATAATAATCAAAACTGCCTGTGGATGGTTATCGGCGTTCATGAATGTGTTTAGTGTGTAATTAGCACCACTTGCCGCTCATTAATCAGATGGTTTCTAAATTAATTACCATAAACAGTTTTCACTAAAGTGTGTGTTTTGCCGTGTTCTGAATCTGTTGGAAGTAAATCAAAGCCCCCCTTGTAATTCTACTTTGATTGTTTTCTAAGGAAAATGGATTCAAAATCCAAATAAACTGAAGGCGGAACGGCTTCCTTCAATGCAACTTTCTCGGGTCCACCTGACTTTACGTTCCGACCAAAATCGTACGAAATACGTGGCAGGCTCCTTCTCTATATAAGCTTGCAATTATATTTTTTTCCCGTGGTGGCAGCCGCAATGAAAGCCCCCCCTGCACTTCTCCCAATCAACCTCATCCCACTATCACAGCGGACAGGGTTTACTTCCAGAGAGACCGAGCGAGGGTATTACGGAGGGGAGAGAGAAAAGAGAGGCAGACAGGGTATTATAAGCGAGCGGGATGAGAGCAGTGAAGGCATTTGGAGTCTTTATTCGCCTTGCTAAGCCACGGGCTGCGCTCCCAATCCGATTGGTCGATAGGGCCAGCCATGTAAATGAAATGCAAAGCAGAAGACAGACCCCTGACTTTGCCAATTTGCCAGCGCCCTGCCTCCTCCTCGTTGTCTTTATCTGGCCGTCTTCCTCACCACGTGGCATCTTTTCTTCCTCATCGGTATCACACTCTGCAGCCTCTGATTCGTACCCGCCGCTAGATAACCATTTGGCTTCTGTCTAGGAGATGAACTCGGTACTTCTCTAACGTTCTGATTTTAAGGATATAATCCACTCAAGTTTTTCCTGGGAAACTCCATTGGTGATTAAGCATATGTATGCTCTTTGCTAGCGCAATTGCTAAAGGTTGCGTTCAAGGACCTCTCTGGCGGCTTTCTCAAGCATCAGGATTGCCTTCAAAGGCGGCACAAAAACAGTCAAACAAGAATCACGTAATGAGTTTAGTCCAGGGAACATCTTGGATGAGGTTCGGCAATATATCTCATGGACCACATTCTGACCCATTGTGTTCTTTAATCGGGCCACCATTATCGCCATTCAAATATTTTTGTTGCATTCATTTTGTTGGTTTAAATCTATTTATTTATTTGGAAGTGTTCGGTTTAGGTGAACGGTATGGGATTTTTTTGATAGGTTTTAGGTGAACTAGTGAATACACACACACTCGCACACTCTTACTCACCCACATACAAAAAAAAAAAGAGCAATGATGATGCCGTGTCAAATCGGTAAAATTACCGAATGAACAATACTGAGCTCTTAAAAAAAAAAAAAAAAAATCTATCTATTTAGATTGCATATATTTTTCTCATTAATTTATTGATGGTAATTAAAGTCATTCACTGCCTATGACGTTTATGTTCGTCAACTGGAATTGTTTTCAGATAGTTAAGAGGGCCTCAACCAACTTGTCTGTGAAATTCAGGTTTTAAAACCACTGCGATAACTAACAGATTCCTGTCGATCACTGCAGCATTTGAGGAGAGGCTAAAGATTAGGCAGTGAATATTGATTTGTCATGTCGATTATGGGGGAGAGGTATGCCAACATGATGGAAGTTGGACAAGTTTAGGCACTTCACACGAAAACACAAAACGATCAAAGTATATATGTGCATTGAATAAATAGAATATGTGTTATGGTTATGGTCGGGATCGTGACAAATCTGTTGATTGAGTGAATGACGGACACCAAGTAAAGAAGCCACTCACTCAGGGAACTGCTTTAAAAACGGCCGGTAGTGAAGGAGTTCATTTAACTTAAGTTAAAATTTGAATAACGGTTATGAATGTGAAATAGTCAAAACATAGCCTGCACCTGTACAATTAATAAAAGTTAGCAATGTTCGACTCACTGTATATAAAAACTCCTGGCAACATTTCCTTCATACAGTAAGGAGACCCTCCGCCAGGCCCCCGCAAGGAGCTTTTGCTGACACTAAACTCCTCCCTGGGGGTCATGTAGCAGTAATGGGGTCTCTGGCTGCGAAAAGCCCTTGCTGGGAGATTTAAGTTGCACTTTATTTATTTTTATTTAGGAGTCTAATCAGCTCCAGCTGTGTTTTTTTTAGTGACAATTTTAAGTGCAGACAAAATGCAACAATCTGTCCCAGATTAAAAGATGCCGCCGTAATCCCCGTAGCGCTGCCAAATTGGTATTTCCCTTGAGTGCTTTGAGTGCTCCCAGGACCATGACTGAGCTACATGTTAGCATTTGACCAATTGGTACAACTGTGTGTCCTCTAATCGAGCCTCATCTTCGCTGTAAGTAAATGAAAATGCATCGGGATAATAGCCCATCAATTGGTCAATAAGAATCATGAGGATGATGATGACTTCCAGTGGAAAGTTTTCGATTTGTGAGAATTTATACAATTAAAAAAAAAAGAAGAAGCATAAATACTGATGCTAAAATTATAATAATTGATCACAAACTTCCTATTCATTGTTAACCTATTTTGCAAATACAGCACAATCTTTATTTCAATAAATCAATTAGGATCACTATTTTGTCAAAAGACGGAAAAAAGTGCAGGTGCGACCAACTCTCAATTGGTCTCAATTCTCAGTTGGTCGCAGGTGCGAACAACTTTCTCAGTTGGTCGCACCTGCACATGATTTGGTCACACCATTTGTACTTTTTCAGTTGGTTGCAGGTGCGGCCAACTTTCTCAACTGGTCACACCTGCACTTGATTTGGTCACACTCTTGGTTTTCACTCTTAGTTGGTCACACCTGCACATGATTTGGTCACACCAGTTGTACTTTTTCAGTTGGTTGCAGGTGCGACCAACTTTCTCAACTGGTCACACCTTCACTTGATTTGGTCACACCCTTTGTGCTCACATTCTCAGTTGGTCGCACCTGCACATGATTTGGTCACACCAGTTGTACTTTTTCAGTTGGTTGCAGGTGCGACCAACTTTCTCAACTGGTCACACCTGCACTTGATTTGATCACACCCTTTGTTCTCACATTCTCAGTTGGTCACACCTGCACATGATTTGGTCACACCCTGCGTTTTCACTCTCTGTTGGTCGCAGGTGCAACCAACTATCTCAGTTGGTCGCACGTGCACTTGATTTGGTCACACACTTTGTTTTCGCTTTCTCAGTTGGTCGCAGGTGCAACCAACATTCTCAATTGATCGCACTTGCACTTGATTTGGTTGCAACCTTTGTTCTCACATTCTCAATTGGTCGCACCTGCACATGATTTGGTCACACCATTTGTACTTTTTCAGTTGGTTGCAGGTGCGACCAACTTTCTTAACTGGTCGCACCTGCACTTGATTTGGTCACACCCTGCGTTTTCACTCTCTGTTGGTCGCAGGTGCAACCAACTATCTCAGTTGGTCGCACATGCACTTGATTTGGCCGCACACTTTGTTTTCGCTTTCTCAGTTGGTCGCAGGTGCAACCAACTATCTCAGTTGGTCGCACGTGCACTTGATTTGGTCGCACACTTTGCTCTCACATTCTTAGTTGGTCGCACCTGCACATGATTTGGTCGCAACCTTTGTTCTCAAATTCTCAGTTGGTCGCCTCCATTTTCACTTTTTCAGTTGGTTGCAGGTGCGGCCAACTTTCTCAACTGGTCGCACCTGCACTTGATTTGGTCGGACCCTTGGTTTTCACTCTCAGTTGGTCGCAGATGCAACCAACTATCTCAGTTTGTCCCCAGTGCACTTGATTTGGTCGCACACTTTGTTTTCACTTTCTCAGTTGGTCGCAGGTGCAACCAACATTCTCTATTGATCGCACTTGCGCTTGATTTGGTCGCAACCATTGTTTTTTCTGTCTTTTGATAAAAAATAGTTGTCTTAATTGGTGCATTATAGTTTCGTATGAAGTAAAAATTGTATTGGCAAAATAGTTTTGTATGAATAGGTAGTTTGTGACTTTGAGCAAGAGGCGGGGTATAAACCTGCACTGATTGCTAACCAATTGCAGGACACACACAAGAATTGGGAGGAATGAAGTCACAATTGTCAAAGTTACTACTTAGTCACTTCAAAACACTAGGAAGCTGTGAGCGTCATGACGGCTCACGTCACATGTCGTACTGGAGTGTAGGTTACACAACAGCTACATGACAAGAAGGAAGGAGTCTGTCATATGCTGTATATACATACATGCACACACTGCAAAAAAAAAACACCTCACACCTCTTCATCATCCTCTCCTTCTATGACCCCCCCTTCCTCCTTACAAAACACACACACGCCAAGCTGACAGCTCCAAGCTCCGTGGAGAATGAGTCTCGCTTGCATTACAATCGTGCAGGACAGATTCCATTAGCGCTATCTGAAATTGAGCACGGCGAGCGGAGGAGCGGCAGGCAGGCGGGAAGGCGAGAAGGCAGGAAGGCTTCGGCATTTGCGCTCTTATCAGAGCGGCGAGGGTGAGCGCTGACGCCGACGTCACTAATCCGGACGGTCGGGATTGAGTGTGCGCTGTTGAAAAGTTGGTGCAGGAGAGGAGAGACATTAAGACTTCTGTGAAAGTACGCTTTTAGTCTGTTTCTGGGCAGAAGTCTTGATGGGTGTTTTTTTGGAAGGTTTCCCAGTATTCCCTGACCTAAAAGTGATTTTTGTGCACATTGAAAATTTTTCATTATTTTTCTGTCAGTTCAGTGGCGCGCGAAGCTCAGTAGATGCCGCCGCGAACTGCCCTTTTTTAGACATCTGAAAAATATTGTGTCGATGCAGGGAGCACTTAGGCACTGTGATGTTATTTTCAGTTGACAGCAAGTGGCAAAATGGCCACCCACTGAGATGGATAAAAACGGGTGGGTTTTGCTGCTTAATTCATATTTCACAAACGTAATATTAATCAGATTACCATGTTTAGACTAGTGGGGGTAGATATAACATATTATTGTAAAGAAAGATTTTCAACATTCTGACTGTAGCTAAAAAAAATTCTATATGAGCATTATCCGTTGTAAAAAAACAAACAAAAAACAACAACAACAAAAAAGAGTCATTTAAATTAGTTGAGTGAAGCTCTTCTTTGTTCGTCAGCATGACTGTATTATATTTGCCCCTGGTGGCTAAGGTGGGAATAGCAGAAGGTACAGCTCAAGGAATTGAAACATTAAATCAGCAAATCACTTAACCTAAATAAAGCTGACTCTACGCAAAGCTATACAACTCAAGACTAGAAATATCAAAATAAAACTCACTCGAACAATAAACCTCAGGTTGACACAATAACTTTCATTAGTTTTTTAGGCTGCAAAAACAGTCACTATGTTTCAAAAGCCACATTTTTGTATGCTGAACGGTTATTTTAGTACCTTTAGTACAATTATAATGGGTTGCCTAAAAAGTGCACACACAAAATCTACCTCAAGCGTTATGCTTTTGTTTGTCACTTTGTATTTCTTCCGTCTCTACCCAACGAGGACCAGACGTCTTTTGGACGTTTAATTTTGGGCTAAATCGGGTCTCTCCATTTTAGCCTTAATTTAGACCAAAAATAGATGTTGAAAACTGGGTTATGTTATAGCCCATCCAATATGGTCCAAATTTAGTCCAAAAATGGACGCTGAAAAGTGGGTTGTATTTAGCCTATCAAATGTGGTCAAAATCTAGCCCAAAAATTATGTTGCTTGTCCAATGATGTCCAAATTTACTTCAAAAATTGTTGAAGCTATATCTGATTTAATTGCTGGCATCACGTGAGATAAATGGGTACAGGATTGCTGGTAGGCTGATACAATTTTCCAAATAGCCTTTATGAAGCTGATCATGACCACTGCAGGCGTTTTTGCATAATTAATTATCATAACATATCAGTCCATGGTATGGTATGCACTGTAATACTTTTAGTGGACGTTGTCTCTCTCCGGTTCCACTTTGTATGTCATAATATATTTTATTAATTTATTTATTGATGTCTTTTCACCTTTCACTTTTCAACGACATTCAGACGTCTTTTGGACGGACATCAGTGGCTTTTCAACGTCATTTCAACCAATTTTTGCTGGGTGGGTACTGCCTGCTCTTCAGGATTTGAGGCTATTGCAGTACAGTAAAGCAGGAGCGCCCTCTTGTGGTTTTATCTTTCATGTACATGTAAAATGGGCATTATGGAAAAGTTAATTACGTTTTGAAATGCTAAATTGTTTAAAACATTCAACATTAACGTTAACATTTTATTTCAAACTGACAAATGTCATATTAAAACACTCCACAAGGACATATTTAAACTGAATTATTTTCTTCTTTTTAAAGTATGAATCATGTCATTAAGCTTTTCTTTCTTTGATTAAATGTGTAAATTAAATAGTTCAATTAACACGCCAGGAAGACTGAATTGTCATCTGAAATATTGGCAAGGTCAATTACAAATATGCAGAAACCATATTTTTCTATAGAAATAAAGAAATGAAGAAGTAATCTGTGTTGATTTGTAAGTGGCCAATTGTTATGAGACTATGAGACTATATTTGTGTTATTTTAAAAAGGGTACCGAAAAAAACATTTTCACCTTTTTGATAGAATGACCCAGCATTTGACTGTTTTTGTAGACCTTCTGACCTGGTGATGGTGGCTTGCCTTATATTATTTCTTCTGAGAGCTGCATGGACTGCTGAAGTCAGAGGAGAGTACTGTCTGCATCTCTGCCTCATTGTTCACCGACTTGTTTCTCTTTAGAAATAATTCATATATTTTGTCTCCCTGTATTTTCATTTTCCACGGCCCCTGTGAAAAAGATAAGACAGTAGTTACAGTCACACAACGTTGTTAAATTCTCAGTTTCAGGTTAAAAAAAAAAAGACCAGGGAAAATAGACCATTGATGTTATGTTTAATATTCAAACTTTTCAGTACCAGTAGATGGTGCTAACAGACTAATTTTTTAGCTCCTAGCAAAACTTCAGCATGTATTCATTGCTGCCCGTACAAAACACAGAAGCGATGTTAAACAGTTACTCACAATGGAAGCAACTTAAAACTTACTTTAGAATAAGGATTTCACTGTTAATAAAGGGTTATCCTCCGTCGTTATCGTCCATTTTAGTACGTATAGTTAAAAAAAAAAGAAAAAGAAAAAAAGTCTTCCGTCTTCTTCACGGACGATTCTTCTCCTGTTGAAAGTCGGATTACAACATTTTGTGGTAAATAGCGCCCACTACTGTACAGGAAGGATAGAGCGGTCAATGGGTTGCATGTAGCACATCATTAATAAGGAAATGTTAAGCATCGGTAACGAAGTAAAGTTAAGTAATGCAACGTTAGTAACACAATGAAAGCAGAATGTACGTTAAGTCAAAAGAATAGGAAGTGCAATGGTAAGAACAAGTATTAATAAAATAATTATATAACGTAAAATAAAAATAATGAAATTAAAGAGTGATTGATGCCTTTATTTCAAACGTGACACCAAACAAGGTAAATACCATATACAATATCAAAAAAGTCCACTTTAAGTGCTGACAGGAAGTAACAGTTAAACTCTTGGATATCATCTCATGAGTCATTATATATTCTTGAGGTAACTCTCGCACAAAAACAACAACACATTCATGCTAGAATTGAGCGAAAAGTTGTAAACAACTCACAGAGTCTGACTCTGGCAGTTATGAGTGTGCTTCTACAGCAAAGGCAGTAACGACAAAAGACGGGATCAGTGTTTCTTGTGAAAGTTCATCCATCCATCCATTTTCACTAACGTGTATCGTCATAAGGTGAGCTGGAGCCGAACTAGGCTGACTTTGGGCAAGAGGTAAGTTACACCCTGGACAGGTTGCCAAAATGATTGCCCAACAGCTGACATGGGTATTTTCAAAAATGTTAAAAAAATAAAAAAAACACTTTACCGTTGTGTGCCTCCATTCAAGATAATACAGCAGCAAAACGCAACAAAATAAATTGACTTTTTGAGTATGACACAGTATAAACTTAAGTGAAACAGTGTGTGTTGGCTGGTGAAGCACTCACTTTAAAAATACACAGTAATGCAATTTTCAAAAGTTATGAAAATATAAAATCCCTATTCGCTAACAAAAGTCTCCAGCAAACTGTAAAATTAGCGCAATGTGGTATTACATAAAGTATCTTGCTTCTTTTTTTTTTTTTTAAAAATATAACAGTGTAGCACAAATTCATTCATTCACTCCTTTTTCGGCTGCTCGATAAGTTTCCCCTTGTGGTACTTCTGTCCGATCCCGTAGGGAACATGAGCGGAGATGGTGCCCAGTTCCTTCGCCCCCTCGATGTGGAACATCTGGTCGTCGAAGTAGATGTGTGGCTTTATCTTCTGCAGCAGGGGACCTTTTGGGGCTCCGGCCAGGAAGAGAGCCTCGTCGATCTCCAGGCCCCAACTGCGAAGGGTCTTCAGCACGCGACTGCCCGAGCTGGCGGCGCTCCGAGCCGTGACCAGGAAGGTTCTAATGGGGCAATTCAAACGCTCGTTTTTGGCGTAGAACTTTCTCTGGAGCTTCCCCAAAGATTCCAGGAAGCACTTCAAGGGGCCCTAAAAACATCACAAGTTAATTGAGATGATGTAGACATCATATCGGTATTAATTGGTGACCCACCAATATGACAATTCCGATATTTGGCAGAATAAAATCCAGATTACAAATTAATTGGTCAATTAATTAAAAAAAATTAAATAAAATGAAATTTTTTGGTCCCATAAAATTTACAATAATAAAGATATAAGCACAACATTTGACTGTTGTACAGTCCTTTATTATTTGTTTAACTTCACAACAGAGAGAAAAATCTACAAAAATCGATCAATTTTTTTCATGTTATCTTTGTTTTATATTGAAATGGGTTAATCTGTAAAAAATAAAATAAAAATATATAAATAAAAACTTTTTTTTTTTTAATAATTAAATAAAAATAATTTACAGTAAAATGACTAATACGGATGATTAAATATTATAAACCCCAGTTATAATAATTTGGGATTTTTCATTATAGTTAGTTTTTATTTTGTTTTGACTTTTGTTTAATAAAATTCTGTTAGTTCGTATTAGTTTTTAGAGCGTGATTGTTATTTTTTTCAAAAATAGTTTGTTTTAGTTTAGTTCTTCTTAGTTTTTTTTTTTTTTAAACATACAGTATGTGGTATGCAAACAGAAAAAAATGTCACCAGGTATTTTGTATTAGGTAAACTACAATTTCTAAATGAATATTCAACCTTCTTTCTTCTGTACGGCCATAAGGTAATAGCGAAATAAATATATTGAAAATAAACCCCGAAATTCCATGCCTGCAATTTCTTGACAAACACAAAAATTAAGGACATTTTCACTATGATTATAGCTAGCTTTAGTTAGTTTTATAAACGTAAAATAAAATGTAGTTTCAGTTAGTTACTGATTTTTTTTAAACACTAATTTTTATTTTATTAATGTTTTTTTTTAAAGTTAAAAAAAGTTTTTGTTTTTAAACTTTGTGCCAAACAGATGCAAAATGCTCATTTCATTACATGGCGGTTGAATACAATAAATTCCAATGACGAAACTAACTACACCACCCTCAAAAAAGCTGTGTAGTTTCAACACCACCACTATTTTATTTATTACCTTATCTAATAACTAGAGCTGTCAAACGATTAATTTTTTAAATCAGATTAATCAACATCTTAGAATTCTGATTAATCGCTTAATATTAAATCACTTTTTTTTTCAAATTTGAAGAGCACCGGTTATGTGTTAATTCTTTTGACATTTAATGTTATGAGGACGTCTTCAACATCTTTTGATCCACTAAACACGCTCATCTTCCTCTTTTTCTGATCAGTTAATTACTTGCATAATTTAAAATGAAAAAAAAAAAAACTAACTTGATATTTTGACATGGCAAACATTCATTAAATGCTTTACTTTAATGCATTAAAATTATGTTTATTGCTCAAACGCAACCTGTGCTACCTTAAGCGTAGCCATCCGCTGTCACGCTAAAGGCTTTGACTATGATCAAAATTTATTTTGGGTGATTAATTAATCAATTAACGCTTTAACTTTGACAGCACTACTAATAACATGCAAAAAACATTTACGTGCAAACTGTAAGTTGTCCTTAAAGGACTAGAGAAGGTACCTGAGCAAGTGGTTTGTTCTCATATTTCTTCTCGTGCTCAAAAAAGCTGTCCAGGCCGCTCTGCTTAACGATGATCTCCGACTCATCCGAGAAGAGGACGGCGTCGCCATCGAAAGCCACCCTCAGCTGATTGTCGCACAGCTCGTTCTCAGTCTCAGGCATGAACATTGTGGCCGCGGCAATGCCTGAAGCAAAAGCATTAAAAAAAATAATTATACGCAAAAAATAAGTGAATATACATTAAGAGTAATGTCATATTGTGGCATCACATGCCTTCGTCGATGGCCTCTGTGACCTTCTCGGCATCCTTGGAGAGATACAGATTGGTCATGTACGCTTTCAGGTAGCCGATTGGACTTTGCCCTCCAGTCATACAAAACCTCTCAATGGTCAAATCTGAAAGAAAGTCCCATTGAAGAGTTGTTAGAAGGCCAATGCTCTTAAAAAGCAAAAGTAAGCATACCATAATGATTGATGCTGTTGATGAGGCGCACTCCGACTTGAGCGTGATTGTTAGTCATGAGGACAATGTCGAACAACTCCTCGCTCTCCGGGTAAAGATCCCTCAGCCGAGAGTTCACCGTCATCAGTGCCTGCGTATTGAGGGAGCATGATGATGATTTTTTTTTTTTTAAGTTTATGTGCTGATAGGTTAAAAAAAACAATATTGAGACACCGTATGATTTTCTAAAATAGTTTAACTTGCATTATATTTTAACTTAATAAAACACATTGTAAACAACATATTTCAACACAGAAAAAAAAAGCAAGAAAATATTGTACGTCTTGTAGTTTTTCTTGTGTGTGTTAAGGGGCTGCTGACTTTGTTTGCACTTACATTAAGCTATTTGTCACTCCCAGTTGATGTTAACTTTAAAACTGACCAAAACTTAATGTCGAACTTCCACCATCTTAATGCTAGCATATAATGTGAAACACCATATATGGGCTAATGGAAATTAGCATACATGTTACAGTAATTATAACACTTCAAAGAACTGCTACTGCATACACAAAAGGAGCAGCAACATTTAAAAAGAGATTCTCTCTGCTCCGTGTGAACAACGGTTATTACTGTACCTCAGTTGGGGACCTTCTCTGCCTCTTCTTCTTGCTTTCAATTATGCTGCATCTACATCTAGTAGGCCAGTCAGACATTGTTATGTGTCTGGTGTGCTTTGTTGAATATGTCACACATCATAAGGGGACGTTCACATTCTGAAACTGTACTGAGCCCGATTGCTATATTCTACATGCAACTTCCTGATGTTTCACAAACAAGACATTTCAAAAATGTGCTTTGGAAAGAGAACAAACACAAAGTCGCAGAAAAGTCTCTGATTAGCACCGTCATTTTAACACTCATCAAAGATGTAGAGACACTCACGCATCATTCTAAACACCGATATGTGATATTTTGATGACAGTGGTGGACCTTGAATTTCAGGTTGACATGAGTTGGATGGAAACCTGTGGTTGAATTTTTGTGACTGAACCTTCCTGACAACCTTATTCACCTCTTACCAGTCCTTGGGCCGCGTCCTGTCATTTTGGGAACGTAAAGTTGTGGCTGATTTGTTACAACTTAACATGGTGTACACATTTCTTAATGTAATTGAGTTAAGAAGTCGACCAACATCACAAAGTGGATTCAAATTTGGATGGTCCTGGTCCTACAGTGTGTCAACAAGCCTTGAGACCAAGTGAAGTATTTCAAACGCCACACCCTGCAAAGCAAGTACCCTGCAGAGGGCTTGCTGTCAAATATGCCTGCCAGCTCACCTTGACGAATGGGAAAGCAGCTCCCGGCTTCAGAGGCTCATTCTCGTGTTCGACCTGATAGGCTACGTAGTTTTCCACTCCTTCCTTTTCGTAGATGAGCCTCTCCGCCACCATGTTGAAGAGGGTCCGGGAAGACACGGCGATGGTGACAGCATACCTGGGTTTAGGCTGGGGAGGCACGGACACCAGTAAAATAAAAAATAAATAAAGATGATATATTCCAAAACAAAATTGGAACTTATTTAGTTTTCCGACTTAAAAGCTCTAATATAACAAATACGCGATGTTAAAACTCTAGCATCCAAATTGTTATACATACCGGTCTCGGTTTGTTTGTTTTGAGTTGTTCAAAAAACGCTTTGGCCGCCGCCCAGTCGTTCTCTTCCGCGTTGTCCTCCACTTGATTTGACTCGTTTATCTTTATATCACTCATTTTCTAAAAAAGTTCAAATATATCTTTGCTTTGCTAGAGAGCGTGGAGGAAAAGTCCGACCAAAGTAGGAGCAACTGGGGGGAAAAGAAAAAAGCAACAACCTAAAGTTGGCGGAAGTGTAACAAAAGTGGAGTGGGTGTGTCGAAGTGCTGACGTCACCAGGCTGCGCGTTCTTGTGCCACCGGAAGTGGACGCCCCCTTCTTATGGACTTCAACATATATATTTAGTTTACTGTATTTTAAAATATGTCCAGAAGATCGAATGATAGAACACCCACTGACAATCTTGTAACAATTTAAATACACAATTGACTAAAATATCTCACTGTCCAAACATTTGTCCAGTATTTTATTATTATATTCTTGATTATATTATATTATATTATATTATAGTCTTAGTTTTTACGTGCCTTAAAGTCAAGTATTGGAACAGTTAAGGTACTGTCAAATTATTGTTGTTTATCAAAATATGAATATGAAAGTAGAGATCAACATTTCACTGGTAATAACCAAGGAACAGACATTGAATGGGTAAATCAAGGAAAACAAAGTGTCCAAAATATTTTCAGAAATATAGCGGAAAAAGAGAGAAAAAATGCCAAGCTGCAAATATGCAGGGGTCGACTATTAAAATTTTGAGTGGTAGATTTTTTATGAAAAATCTACAAAATTGAGTTCACACACTTAATATTGGTTTCTTGTTTTGTGCCATCCTTTATTTATTTTTTGACAAGAGAGCCCTTTGCACCGGAGGAAAAAAAATACAGTATGGTTAGAAGTGCATGTGGCCCCACTAGAAGTAGGCTGCTGCAGAAAAATTGCTCCCAAAGACCCCCTCCCAAGCCAGCATTGAAGTTGCCCATCCCTGCATGGTCTACTTTATCAGTACAGTGGTCTGGTGCAGTGCATTTATCATATTGCACAATATAAGACAGTGTGTATGTATCTTACGCATGAATGACCTCCGTGTTTACAAGAAGACCAACCCGTCCCCCCTCCCCTCCCTCACACTTGGTAGAGTCCGACCGGGACGGAGCATCATGGCGGTGGACGGTAAGCATTCGCTCTCAGGTGTTCTGTTGGGGGGGTGGCGACGGGGGCGGGGGAGACTCGTGAAACTTTACTGCGGGTCGCAGTGACGTCCTCGTTTGAAGGCACATTAATGGTGTTGTTGTTGTTTTTAAAACAGGGGTGGATCGTTTTGGGAAGGGTGGTGGATTTCGCGAGGTGCTGCATGGTGCTGATGAATGTTACAATCCCATCACGGGATGCGCTCGCAAGTCACGATGGAGTGGTGCGTTCAGGTGGATCCAGTCACGTTTGTAACAAAAACGGAACGAAGGCACACTTTAAACCGATTATTGTTGATAATTGTATACACTTGAGCCCAAATTGACGTGGGTTTAAGGCGTGCTGCACTATCACGTGTCGAACACTTTTGTTTTGCTGCTACTATGTTGATTAGCGGATGAAAATAGGGATTGTGGACGGGTTGTTTTCGTCGCTGAATTGTACGTACATAGGACGTGACCCACATGATGAGTCCACGCCGCGGTCCTCTTAAAAAAAAGAAGCTTCAATGGGATGAGTGGAGTGGCACGTGCCTTCCACTATCCCATTGTGGACTTGGCGTCACGTGTTATGTGTGCAGCATGAATGTTTACACCTGAACAAGATGTGCACGTTCACTATTTGTATGTGATATGCACAGATGTTATGTTATGTATATTGAAGAATAAAAGCTGTTTTAAAAACTAAACAAAAACACGTATGGACAAAAAAATTCTACAGCGTACATTATGTTCTATGTACAAACTCGTCTAAACACGGCATTCTGATTAATATCGCGTTTGTGGAATATGAATTAGGCAGTAGAATCGACCCGTTCTCTGAAGGCGGCCATTTTGTCACTTGCTGTCGACTGAAAATGACATCACAGTCGCTCAGGTAACGACCAATCACGGCTCGCCTGTTTTCTGAGTTTGGTCATGTGATGTTCGCAAGCTGAGCAAACTGGATAGCAAATGACATTTGATACGGCTTGAAAATAGGAAATACACAATACATATTTTACATAATGAATGTACATAACGTTAGATGATATTTAATACCGAACGTTTACAACATGCAACATGTCTTTGAGGTTTAATTTATCTGAGTTGTTGAGCTTCAGTACTGCTGTTGTTGTGTTTGGCAACAAATGGTTCAGCAGTTAATTTTCGTGCGTGTGTGTGTGTGTGTAAATGATAGTGCCTCTGGACTGCAGTAATTACAGTAACTGCCCATATTTCTGCCAATGGGAAAGTGAGGTGTTTTGACTGCGAGGGTATTAATACATATTTAAAACATACCGTAGCTCAATTGGCTTGACTACCTTCGCCTAATGTAAATGCTGCTTTAAGTACAATTCATAATCATTCATTGTAATATGGCCTTAGAATGAAAATACATATAGAAATGCTAACATTCTATAAAGGTGTAGAAACAGAACTGAGTTCACTGTTGCATCATATTACGTCCGCGGCTAATCTCTCCATCATCCATTTTGTACAAGCCTGCGTGAAAATGATTTCCTATTGCCTCTCATAAGACGCGCGACTTAAAAGTGGTGCTCTGCGTTTTGCTGATTGCGACACTTTTTTGGCGTCGGCAAGCTTTTGGCCTGTGGATGAACTGCCTGCAGAGAGTTTTAAGTGATTGGGTCTGAGTGATTCTGTCAACTGTGCGACAAAAAAACAAATCGGCTTCTATTTGGGCCTCAATTTGTTCTGATTCATCTCCTCACAACGCTTCCGCTAAATGTGAGGCTGTGGTGTTCGCTTGGGGTCATTCAAAAGCAAACTCCTTTTAAGCCCTAACAGCACTCCTCATTACCATATAATCATTTGAAATGTGTTTTCTTGAATATGATCAGGGCACCCCAAAAATCAGTATGATACGAAATGACTATGTACCTTTTCTCACAGCTAGAGGGCGTTCTTGTGCCTGTGTAGGCGCTAAAGTCAGGGGTCATCAACATGAAGCCTCCAAGGAACACCTAAGTAGCTGGGGCCTGTTTTAAAAAATAAATAAATAAATAAACATTGGAGTATAATAAATAAAAAAAATGTTGCTATGATAAAAAATGTAAAAGTATTCTGAGATTAATGTAGTAATTTCATTATTTATCACTACAACATTTAATACGAGAGTGCTAGGCTAGTATTGAGAATAAAGGTCAGAATTTAGAGAGAAAAAGTTCAAGTATTTACTAATGACAAAGTAATTTTAGGAGAAGAATGTTGAACATTTTGCTATTAAATAGACAGTGTGTAGGTTTTTTTTCTTCAATTTTCAATCATTTAAAAAACACTATTAACTCATTCACTGCCATTGACGGCTATAGACGTCAAAAATTTATTTGAACTATTTCTATTAGTTTAACATTTTTTCCACTTTTGTTAATAAGAGTATGAAAACCTAGATTTTTTTTAATTGTACATTTAGAACAGATATAAAATCTGTGATTAATCGTGCATTAACTAGTGAAGTCATGTGATTAATTACAATAAAAAAAAAAAATTGCACGACGCCCCTAATTTTTAATCTTTTGTTTTTTTAAATCGTGTCATGCAATTAACTTTTTTTTAATTCTAATTAATCACATGACTTCAATAGTAAAAACATGTTAAACTAATAGAAATAGTTAAAATTATTATTTTTTGTCTATAGCCGTCAACGGCAGTTAATTTCAATAATAAATTGTTGAAAAAATATGTTCTATCAAATCAACATACATTTTAAAAAAAAAATGTAATAGTAGGTCTAGTAATCCCTACCCAAAGGAGAAGAACTTCACAAATGTAGAAATTGGTGGTAGGCTTGTGAAGTGTGGTCTCTCTGAGGAACTGTAGTGCGCATGCTTCAAAATGCACACGTTTGGAACTTAGGTCATTGCATTCTATTAGTTCACCACTTGATGGCACTAAATTCTACACACTGTCCCTTAAAAAAAAAAGTTTAAAACTTTGTGAATGAAGTAGGACATTCGCGATAAAATGCAAACTGACACATTGAAATCACATTGTGTCAAGATTTAACATCAACAAGGAATGTATAAAAAAGTAAAACACATTTACTTCCTTAATCTCTTTTATGGGTCCTTCAAAGCGCAAACTAATTTCCAGTTCATCACTTTCATGCAAGGTGGCATGAACATCTGTCAGGTCCGCTAATTTAACTCATTCACTGCCATTGACGTCAAAAATTCATTTGAACTATTTCTATTAGTTTAACATTTTTTCCACTTTTGTTAACAAGAGTATGAAAACCTAGAATTTTTTTTATTGGACATTTAGAACAGATATAAAATTTGTGATTAATCGTGAGTTAACTATTGAAGTCATGCGATTAATTACAATTAAAAATTGTAATCGCTTGACGCGATTAAAGAAAAGATTATTAAAAATTAGGAGTGACAGGCGATCATTTTTTTTAACCGTAATTAATTGCATGACTTCGTGAGTTAACTCACAATTAATCATACATTTTATATCTGTTCTAAATGTACAATAAAACATTCTAGGTTTTCATACTCATTAACAAAAATGAAAAAAAAAAAAGTTAAACTAATAGAAATAGTTAAAATGAATATTTGACGTCTATAACCGTCAATGGCAGTGAATGAGTTAAGCATGAACGTATGCTTGGACTGCATATGCGATCCCAATTGTTATTTTCTTTCACCAGGGGGCGGGAGGAACTGCGGTGTGCACGAGCTCATCTGCGCACGACGAGGTAACGCCAAGTCGATATGTTCCTCTATGTGTTGGCACACTTTTGATTTTGCAGTTTGTTCCTTTGAGATGTTGCTGAATTATGAACGACGCATCAAGTTTACGTCCACTCCAGCAAAAGAAGGCGGCAACGTGTTCATGGTTTATTCAGAGTGGAGGCTTTTTGTATCTGAGGGCCATGTGTAAGCAAGCATGACCTCCTTTTTAAACAAGCACATCTTATTTGACTGCACCATTGAAGAAAACAATTAATATTAATCAAATTAGCAGAAATTGTGTGGGAATTTTTATAATCACTCATTGAAAATACAACTTTATTCTCGTAAGACAATATGACTTTTTCTCCATAAAAATATTTATGGTATATTTTTTATGAAACACTATATCAATAAATAAACATTTATATAAAAAAAAAAAATAGCCTACTGTCCGACCGAAATGAAGCATTATTTTTTCCTTTTACAAATTGCAGCCTTTTAGCAATATCAGTTTTAATTTGATTCATTGTTCATCCCTGGCTATTATACAACTTATATTGGATATTTAATCGTCTAAGAAAGAAGTTTTGTCTTTGTTACAAATAATAAGTGTTGCATTAAAACAAGAAAGAAAAGATTGGTAGTTTCTAAGTTTGGCTCCCTCCACATCTCCACTTTCCAGTGCCAAGAGGTCACCTTACCTCAGGGCTTTAAATTATTCAGCCATTGTTGACATTTGCAGAGCGTTGCCATATACAATATGGCTACGAGCTTGCGACATGTTTACACTATATTTCCTTTAATAGATAGCAGAGAGGTCGGCTGTTTTAGCATTTCCTAAAAAAGAAGAACTTTCTTTGTCCTTTACTATCTCGTACAGCAGACTGGAGGAGCTTGTTAGGAAATTGTGACTTGAAAGAGGATATTCAGATGGTAAGACGACAGCAGCAGAGGCGTCTTTATCTCTTTGGATTTCAACTTCTGACACGTGTGCAAATATGTCAAGGAGAAAATGCACTTTAAATGTATAAAATTTGGACATAATGCATGATGCGGCATGGTGCGCTAGTGATTAGCACGTCTGCCTCAGTGGAGAGATTCTGGGTTTGAATTTTGGTTCATCGAACCTTTCTTCCTCTTTCCAAAAAATGTGTATGATAGATTAATGGAAGGCACTATGTGTCTATATGTGCGAATGTTTTTTTTCTTACTGTGCATGTGACCTGGCTGGCGACCAATCAAGGGTGTCCCCTAGGGGTGGGAATCTTTGAATGTCCCACGATTCGATTCAATTCCGATTTTTGGGTCTGCGATTCGATTCAGAATCGATTTTCGATTAGGAATGATTTTTTTATTCAAAATGATTTGATTGACAATGATTTTTGCTTCAATCTATAGATGTGCAAGGAATCGTAATGATCTACTCCAGTCGGACTCGCTAATGCTAATTAGCGCGCTACTCGCGGCACTTTTATCACTCCACGCTGCAAAAAAAACTAACTTTTATTGGAATAACATGATCGTGACTTTTTCCTTCTACTCTCTAATGTGGCTACAACCTAACAGTGTATTAGACCGCGTGGAACCACACTGCCCCTCAGTGGACAAACCGGGTACAACATGAACAGCGCTCTCAATAAAGGCAAGACAGTATAAAATCATTTAAATAAAATCGATTTTGGGACATTTAAAATCGATTCTGAATCGTACTAAATGAGAATTGCGATTCTTAAGATTTTATGGCACACCCCTAGTGTCCCCTGCCTCTGGTGTGCAGTCAGCTGGGATGAGCTCCAGCTCAAGTGCTGTCGAAAACGGACGGCTGGATGGGATTTGAATTGTATTAACCTTTGTATGACTTTGTACTAAATGTGTGAGAAGCAGACTGATTAACGAAGGCGTACTGCGGTGCTAGAGAGTTAACTAGGTCTACAATGCAGTCAGGCTCTCATAAAAATAGCACAGGCATGATTGCATGCACCACGACTGGCCTACATACAGAGCTGCTGCGCCTTAGAAGGGGAGAGAACACCGATTGCTGCGGCAGTCCTGACTAGGACGTTTGCCTTTATTATTTACATTTTGTAAACTTGCTCATTAAGCCCTTAAATAAATCACACACTTTCCCTTCCCATTTGTCCCCTTGTGCTTATCTCCTCCTCAGTGTCTCCCGAGCTTGTGGGTGTCCTGTCCTCCATCGCTGCCTTCATGGCACTGATGGCTCTGTTTTTTCTTTACCTCAGCAACAAACTGTCAGTGGACACTCCTGACGCGGTGCCGCATCTTAGTGCTTATCAGAACAACGACACAGGTAACACACAGCAGTGCCTGCAGCGCAACGGCCGCATTTTCACATTCTAGACACATTTGGATGATTGATTTTATACTGTGGTTGGTTGAAAGATAAGTCGATACACGGTTGCTTCCTTCCTTATAATCTCTGTTGTAGTTTATCCTGTTTGATTTAATTGAGAGGAATAAAAAACTATAAAACTGAAGAAGAAGAAGAAAACTAACTGAAACGGCATCTTACGTTTTGAAAACTAATTAAAACTAACTATAAATAACAGCAAAAACGACCTTTGTTTTCTTCTTTGTCAATTTATATCATACCTGAGTTTTCGGAGTTCATTTAAAAAAAAAAAAAAATCAGTTTTACTGTATGTCCGTAGAGAAGGTCAAAACAGTTGTTGGAGAATTATACTTCACTTCAAATTATTACAAAATGCTATTATACTTTGCACTTGATGAATACTCCTTGTATTTAAAAAAAGAAGAAGCTAAAACTAATAACTAAACTAAAACAAACAAAACTGCTTTCAAAACTAATCAGAACTAACCGAATTTTAGAAAAACAAAAGTCAAAACTAAAAATATGAACTAAAAATAAAATAAAAACGAACTATAATGAAAAATCCAAAACTATTATAAGTCAATTGGTAATTTTTTCCCCTTGAGTTGTGAGGAAAAAAACTACTGAAATAATTAAATACAATTTATTGAAATGCACCTACAACAGTCATTGTCCAAGTACTTTTGAACCTAACTGATTCACTGCCATTGACGGCTATAGACGTCAAACAATCATTTGAACTTTTTCTTTTAGTTTAACATTTTTTTTCCCACTTTTGTTAACAAGAGTATGAACATTTAATTATTAATCATGTGATTAATTACAATAAAAAAAATTAATCGCCCAACGCCCCTAATTTTAAGTAATCTTTTTTAAATCACGTCAGGCGATTAAAGTTTTTAATTGTAATTAATCGCATGATTTCAATAGTTAACTCACGATTAATCACAAATTTTATATCTGTTATAAATGTCCAATAAAAAAATTTCTAGGTTTCCATACTCTTGCTAACAAAAGTGGAAAAAATGTCAAACTAATTGAAATAGTTACAATGATTTTTTTTTACCTTTATAGCCGTCAATGGGACTAAGTGTCTTAGTGCACATGAGAGGTGAGAGGTCATGGTGCGTCCCATGTCGCTGCCGCTCCCTCCATCTAACAACCGCTTGTCCGTGTCAGTGCCGGTGATGAGCTAACCTGGGGACCCCTGCGGCGAGATGGCCTTCTTCAAAAGCTTCCAGCAGAACCTCCCGTCCGTCAACATTTCCTCCATCTTGGACTCGGTCAGCAGCAAAGTGGACGACCTGGCCAACGCCGTCAGCGACGTCACGTACGCCGTCAGCGACCAGCTGACCGAGCAGGTCAACACCATCATCAACAAGGTCCAGGAGGACGAGGACGGAGAGCAGGAGTCGGCGCAGACGTCCGTCGCGCAGGACGGGAAAACTGGGGGTCGAAGCGTGCGGGCGGAAACGACGAGTTCTGGCTCAAAACATAAACAAAGTAGCAACGCGGCTGAGGCGGACTGCGTGCAAAGCCAGCTGGAGTGGGAATGGAGGGACGGATGCTGGCGGGTGAAAAAGACGGAAGCCGAGTTAGCGGAGGAAGAGAGGAGGAAGAAGGAAGAGAAAGAGCTGTTGGAGGAGAGGGAGCAGAGGAGGAAAGAAAGAAGGGAGAAGCGCTTGGAGAAGGCCGCCTTGACTCCCAAACACGAGGAAGGACCGGAAGAGGACACAGAAGCCGAGGAATTTCAAAAAGAAGCGCCTGACGAACCTCCTCCATCATCGGACCCTGAAAATGAAAGAAGGTTATCTGAACAGGAGGAGGAAAAGAACGAGCAAGATGAAGAGAGAGAAGGCGACGACGAGGAGATGCCGGATACCTCCAAAGCTAAAGTGAAAAAGAAAAAGAAGGAGAAAGCAGCTAAGAAAGCAGAGAAAGAATCAAAGGAGGAGAAAGGCAAAAAGCGCAAGAAGAAAGACAAAAGCAAACAAGGTTAGATGGTGTGCTGCTTGGTTGCTTTCAACCTTCCGTCCTTTAAATTCACTTTCCTGGACTGGATGTGGTCACTCTATCACGTTTCGATCACTTCCGGACTCTCGGTGGTGGTCTTTCATTTTGAGGGCCAGGGCCTGCAAGGCTTTCTCTGCTGTCTATTCTCTTCATTTTGTAGCGTTTCGCTTGCCTCCGCTGCTTCAACATGTTTTTGTGGATGTTTGACTTTTCGCCCAATCAGAGTTCACCTTATAATGTGTTTCCACGTCAATCTAATCTGCTCAGGCCTTTCAGAATCAGAAGTGCTGGTCAGTTTAACGAGAGCTATATTGGCAAATGTTACCGTATCTTTAACCAATCAGATCTCAAATCCTCCTCAATCAGCAACATTTTTCTGTCCACAGATTGGTTGGAACTTGGAAGCCAAGTTCGACTAGATAAATATTGATTCTGAACTGCTCCGGGTGATGTATTGCGTTAATAATCATGATATTGTGGGGATGTTGGTAATATATTAAAAAAAAAAAAGCTCACTAAATTGTTAAAAAATATCTTATTGTGAAAAAAAATAATCACAATTAGTTTTGTACATAATAACAGCAGTGACAAAGAAATATGCTTGGCCAATGGCCAGTCATTATATTGTCATGTGCTCAGTGGCGCAAAGTATCATGGTCTATGTAGTTTAGAATCTTGTGTTTGGCTAAAGCGGGCGAAAAGTAATGTTTTTTTGGCGGAGATTTTCAAGAATATTTTTTGGTATGATTTATGGGGGACAAAACATGCCTAATTAAAATTAAAGAGGGTGTTAGAACTTCACAAATGGAATACAACCTTTTTTTTTATAGACATTCTGCTTTTAATATCGTGACATGACAACGAATATATCGTGGACATTTTTATATCTCAATATCGTGATATTGCTGGTATTGTTACACACCTAGTATTTCGACAGTTCCCATGATTGCATAACGATGGTGGTGAACACTGACCATACACTGATCATGAGACAAAGATTTTTTTTTTTTGTTGCCTGTGTGTTTTAACAGAGGCGGTTTTGACAGACAGCGAGGAGGACAGAGACCCAGAGCCTGTTGTCCAGTCCAACGTGACCACAGTGTGCAGCATTGCAAACAAGGAGGTGACAGGACAGGAAGGCTACAACAGTGAGGCCTCAAGTGAATATGGTGAGTGTCCCTTTAACATGTATGTTATGTTGTTTATGTTGTTACCAGCAAGACTTTTCCAAATTGAAGGTTGGCTCTTAATGGGGAAGTGTGATGCTAGGAAAAACATATTTTAGCATAAGGCTGAAAAGAACAAGCAGATTTCATGCAAGTACATAATAGTTATAACCCCATTGCCTGAATTTTGAATGAGACTTGGTTTGGTGAAACAGTTGAGTGTGGAATGACATGTCACTCACCTCACTTTGACATCTCTATGTGTGGGTGATGAAAGCAGCCAGCAGCATCCAGAAGATAAAGAAAGCGCCTTCGCTCACGGAGGGCCAGCCTCCTCCCTACCAGGACCGGGTCTCGGTGGCCCGCGTGTCCTCCTCCCGCTCTCGAGTCCGCCGGGGGTCGTCCACTCAGCGCTGCTCCAGTGAGGCCAGTGTGGACCAGGACACGGAGAGCTACCTCAATAAAGGTTGCGAGGAGGACATACCTAGTGACAGCACCGCTGTGGTGGGGCCTGAGGTGAGCGGAAGGTTCGCAGTCAGGGTACTAGCTAGCTCCCTAGCAGGTAAACGAGCACCATGGGAGCTAGCTAGGGAGCTAGCTAGCTAGCACCTGGGGCTAAAGCCAAACTGTAGTTTCTTTCTGGACCTAGATTTGCCACCTCTGAAGGTTCCTTTGAAAAAGCACATGGCACATTTTAATGTAATTTAAAAAACTTTTTTTTTTAATTAATTGCTGTAATTCTCAATCCTGAATGTTATTTTTAGAACAGCTCTAGTCCACTGCTCCCTAGCAGGTAAACAAGTACCATGGGAGCTAGCTAGCTAGCTAGCACCTGGGGCTAAAGCCAAACTGTGGCAAGGTTTTTCTTTCTGAATCTGGATTTGCCACCTCTGAAGGTTCCTTTGAAAAAGCACATGGTACATTTTAATGTACTTTTATTTTTATTTTTTTTTAAATAAATTGCTGTAATTCTCCATCCTGAATGTTATTTTTAGAACAGCTCTAGTCCACTGCTCCCTAGCAGGTAAACGAGTACCATGGGAGCTAGCTTGCTAGCTAGCACCTGGGGCTAAAGCCAAACTGTGGCAAGGTTTTTCTTTCTGAATCTGGATTTGCCACCTCTGAAGGTTCCTTTGAAAAAGCACATGGCACATTTTAATGTACTTTTATTATTATTATTTTTTTATAAATTGCTGTAATTCTCCATCCTGAATGTTATTTTTAGGACAGCTCTGGTCCACTGCTCCCGTCAGCCTACGAGCCGGAGCCCCTTGCCAAGTACGGCACGCTGGACGTGGCCTTCGAGTACGACTCCAACGAGCAGTGGCTTGCCGTCACGGTTACCGCGGCGACGGACATCCCCGCCCTCAAACAGACGGGCAACATCTCGTGGCAGGTCCACCTCGTCCTGCTTCCCACCAAGAAGCAGCGGGCCAAGACGGGCGTCCAGAAGGGCCCGTGTCCGGTCTTCACCGAGACGTTCAAGTTCCCCAGAGTGGAACAGGAGGCGCTGAGCGACTGCGCCGTTCGATTCCGCCTGTACAGCATCAGGAGGATGAAAAAGGAGAAGGTCCTGGGAGAGAAGGTGTTCCACCTCACAAAGCTCAACCTGCAGGGGAAAATTGCTTTGCCTGTCACCCTGGAGCCCGGCTCGGAACTTACAGTGAGTTCATATAAGCACATTTTGTCTGAAAGGAAAGCTGTTTGATAATTTTTTTTAATCTTTCCATATCTTTGTCAGGGTTGCGGCTCGATGGTGAGCGTGTCCCGCAGCGCAGGGGCCGTGTCCTATCGCTCCACCGAAGACTCGTCCTCGCCGGAGATTCTCCTGGGGCTCGTGTACAACTCGGCCACGGGACATCTGTCGGCGGAAGTGATCCAAGGGAGCCACTTTAAAAGCACGCCGTCCGATAAACCCGTCAGTAAGTAAAGCAGCTTCTCGTGCTTGGATTGTTGACGTGACATTCTTTGAAACGCTTGCAACCTTTTTGACTCTGTGTGCTACTTTTCACCTCTGCCTGTCCTTGTTTCCAATCTTGCGTGCCATAGATGGTCTGTTTTGTTGTATAAAGCATTTCGTGGGGGGTCAGCTTTATATCATGAGAGGTAAGAACCTATGTGATTAATATCTACCATTATTGAATAATGGCTGTACAGACTAGTTTTTTTATTTTTTATTATACAAGCTTAAATTACTTGGATCATTGAGCCATTTTCAGCAGTAAAATGTGATAACTTCATCATTTTCATAAACAATTTATACCTTTCAAATCAAAAATTTCCACTTGCTGTCGAGTGAAGATGACATCACCTGTGCCGAGGAAGTGGGTAACACCAATCATGGCTCAGTTTGCTGACCAAACCCAGAAAACAGGTGAGCCATGATTGGTCCTTACCTACATCTTCAGACGACAGCAAGTGGAAACATGTGTTTTTAAAGGTATTAATTGTACAAGAAAAATAATGTAGTTATCAAATTCATTCTGGACAAAATATTAACTTTTTACTGCTGAAAATGGCTCAATGAGTCATGCATCCCTTTGACATCGACTAAACACGGTTAAGTGTCAATAAATTAAAATGTGATAGAATTAGAAACGGATTGATTTCAGTAGTTTAACTTAAAAAAAAGTTTACGTTCCAAATATCTGCAATCCGTGAGGTAGTCAGCTTTATTTTTTACATTTATTATAAATATTTTAAGGCAAAACCCCAAAACACTTTATACTTTTCCCAGAGGCATTTACATCATGTTCTTTTGTAAAAACAGGTTCACTATTGTAAAAAAAAAGAAGTTGGGTGCTAAATTGCTGTAAAAGAAAAGAAAAAAAGAGAAAGGCTCCAGCGACCCTTGTGAGGACTAAGCGGTTAAGAAAATGGATGGATGGATGGATAGATGAAAATTGGTATTACTTTCATGCAATTTTATGGAACATGCTAAATTGAGATATAAACATCTTTCTTAAAAAAAATTTTTTATTTTTTTTTTTATGTATCAAAAGTACTAGTGATATCGGTACTTGGTATCAGAGACTCCTCAAGAGTTACTCATACTGGTATCGGCCTGAAAAAAGTGGTATCAAACGTCTCAAAAAAAATACACGGGAAGAGCTTGAAAAAAATAATTGTGATTTAATATAGAATCACAATCGCAATATTAGCGGAATTTTTCTTCTTCAATTAGATTATTTTTCCTTAGACAAAACTGTAATGGTTGTAAAATTCCAAGCACTTTGCTGCAGTGTGTGAATCTGGCTGCCATACTCACTTTCCACCACTTGATGGCTCTCTCCCAACATCCTCCTTGCAGACACTTACGTGACAGTGACCATGCTGGACTCCAAGGGCAAAGAGATGTCCAAGTTCAAGACTGCCGTGTGCCGCGGGCAGCCCAGCCCCGCCTACAAAGAAACCTTCGTCTTCCAGGTGGCTCTTTTCCAGCTGTCCGACGTGTCGCTGGTGCTGTCCGTGTTCTGCCGCCGCAGCAGCATGAGGCCTCGGGAGCGGCTGGGCTGGGTCTCCTTGGGCCACAGCAGCACCGGCGAGGAGCAACTGGCCCACTGGACTGAGATGAAGGATGCTGAGGGCCAGCAGGTGTGTCATTGGCACACGCTCACCGACGCAAAGGGCCTGATTTACTGAAGCCAGCGGAAAGCGGCGCAAACTTGATTGCTCACGCTAACAGATGTGGAAGCTGAGCTGCTAACACGCCAAATTGCAGCACATTCCATTTTAGAGGATTTTTTAATTAATAAATGGGCAATGTGATTTATCAAAAACGCATAGAGAAAATCCAACTCACATTTTTAATTTATAGGACATATTTACCAATAACAGGGTTGACTGTAGTGTTGTAAAATTCATTTAAATAACCTTTAAAGTGAATTCAGAGATTTTTGAAAAGATTGAGAAATATGTAGTATGTTTCTGAAATGCCAGAAACAAAAATTATTGTGACATACTGCCTATAAAGCAATGCAGTTTTCAAGTTTCTTAATGAGGGCAGACTGAGCCAATCTCAAGAAGGAGTCATGCCATATAATCTATGACAAAACTCCTTTCAACTGCATTTCCTTGCGTTGTGGTCATTTTAGCTCACTGTGACAATTGGTTTTGGATTCTGCCAGAGCAGTTTCCCGGGTCCAATCTGTTCGAGTGAGCACGCTATTTAGCGCCTGCTATTTGGGATCTCAGTAAATCAGGTCCACAATGTGGGAAAAGACGGGGTCAGGATACCTGCAGCATTCCATGGACGCTACCTTGTAGGTGGAAGTTTTGAGATCCTGAAGCAACCATGGAGAAGGACGTGACTACTTTTACAGTGGATATAAAGCTTGAACACACCCCTGTTAAAAGACAAGATTTTGGGGAGAAAAAGACTATACTATTTGAATGATTCTGGGAAAAACCTTGTCTTTTAACTGGGCCATGTGTACCCTTCATGCCTGCAGTAATTTGCATGCAACCTGCAGCAACCGTTTACAATGTGAACAGCCTTTCCACGCAGCATAAAAAGACATTTTCTCTCTCTGTACCTTTCGGACCAAAGAGCTCGGGGCGGACGGGCTCCTCCTTTTGCAGCCACCAGCATAGCAGACACTTCACGGGTCACAGCCATCGACAAGCAAAAACACATGGACTGTTAAAAAAGAAGAAAAAGGGCCTATACCACATGCTGCAACTACACTCACAAGCTGTGCTTTTTTGTACAGTTTGTTGACATGCATTATGCAAAATCATCCTTTTTTTAATCAGTCAAGAGGTTTACCAGATTTGAAAAACAAACGGACATAACTGGCTATATGTGATGTGAGGGCGTGGAGTCAAACCGCATTCCTGCAGTCTTCCTAAAGGATTGGGCACAGCAGCTCGTCTGAGCCTCTTTCACCAGTCAGCCTTCTGACAAAGTGGGCCGAGTCCATTCATGCACAAACGCGGCACTTTCTGCGGAGAGATATGCAAACTGCCATGTCGGCGGCTTCGTTATTGGAACAAAACTTCCGACGCCCATTCATCGTGAGCGATTTAGGCTAAAAGTAGGGCTGGCAAAATTGTGCTCAAGTAGCCACATTTCATTTTTAAAGCGGACAAAAATGTAAAAGTAAAAATATGTATTAAAAAGGTGGAATGTTTGCTATATTTATAAATATAATATAAATATTTCATTATTATTTGCTAAACATTTAATACAGTGAAAATGCAATGTACTATGATATATTTATTTTACAACTTACTTTTTTTCCCCCCTCGCAATTTTCACAAACTCAAGATACAAGCACTGTTTGGTGGCATAATTAGCATTTACAAATAGTAATACTCATTAAAAAGAGGCTTCAACTTGTTTATTGCCACTCTCTGCTTAGGTTTAATGTCAAACTAAACATAAAGGCAATTAATCATTGTGTATTTAAGACAACCATTTAGCCTCGGCTACCTTAATGCTAAAATACAAGGGGAAGTTCCATAAACACCCAGCCTGACATTGTTAGCTTACTTGTACAGATACCTGAAGACAAATATAGACAATATAACAGCACTCCCTGATATATACTGTATATCTATTCTTTATCCTCCACATAGAACTTATATTACTGCCGTAATGAGCATCCAGAGGAGGAGCTGAGTCTCCAGTACAGTTTATCCATTTCTGTCTAAGACTGACCCGATGTGGCTAAGGCACATCATGCATTGTAGAGTTTCCACTATAGGGGGAAAAAAAACATATCAAACCTGTAGAAGAGCATTTTCACATCTTGTGGGCTTAGATAAAATTTTCCTTTCAGGTCAGGGCGGCGTCCAAGCGCAACTTTTTTGCCTCTTCCAGCATGGAATATCTCACAAACATGCAGAAGAAATTATTTCATAACAATGACATTCCTCAATAACACACAATTGAAAACATGACTCATGAGACAACAGAAGTCAAGATGATGTTGTTAATGTTTTCTTTCTTTTTTAAAATGTTTTATTTCCATTCACCTGCCTCCTGCTGGTTCAGAATAACGAGCCTCTTTCCCACGCACTCGAGGACAAGATTCACTTGACGCACCTTGCAGAATGACTACAGCATTCCCCAGATTTTTTTGTTCCCCGCTCCGAGCCATGGAAAACCAGCTGTGCCACAAAACCCCATCCCGTGGGCGGGTTTAAAAAATACCAGCCGAACCGTTTAGTGCCTCAGATGGGGTTGTAGGGTTAGAAAGCCCCTGAGGTCTTCAAAAAAAATTGAAGAGGGGCATTGCAGGCAGGCAGGCAGGCGGACAGAATATTGTGTTTGGAGCTTTAAGGGGAAAAAACTGCCTCCTAAATTTGTTCCTACCTTGACTCCTGTCGAACCGTTTGGACACAAGAAAGCCCTCCGAAAGGAAAATGGCACACGCTAGTTTTCCTTGGCCCTCCATCTTTGCGATCAGAGACTCCAATGTCCTGTCATTTTATTGCATGTCAGTCAATAAAAAAAAAAGTCAATAATGTATTCAATAAATATACAAGAACCATGGACTCGCACGTGTTTCTTAAAAAGCATCCCGACATAACAACGGGATCCAGTTTGTTTCTTTAGAAGACTTTGGGATCACAAACATGATGCTGAAATGAATCACGTCACTTGCGGGCGTACCGGACTGCATCGTTCGTACCTGGTTGGCAAAGAAAACATTTATGGAGCAATTACGTTCTTAAAAAATAAAAGTGAAACCAATATGGCGACACTGTAAAGTGACATTTAAACATCTTGTCTTTTGAGTTCTGTACAAGTGGGACATACACGGTGGGACACATCGAATTTCAGTCATACATAGTGTACTGTTGCGCACCTACATCACTTTACCTTAATCCTAATGGTTTCACGTCACTAAGGTGAAACAAATAATAATTGCGTGGCATTTGGCAGCTGAGATTGTGCATGTCACAACAGGACAATAGAACCACCCACGTTCTGAAATGTGGACATTGTTACAAATGACAAAAGGAGCATTAGGGCTACATTGAGGAAAAACGTACGGTATAGAATCAGCCTCAGTTTTTTTCAAGTTGTGTTAGGACAGTTGGTGAGAAGTTTGAATTGTGTAGAAATGATGCCAATATGAGCACAAAGCCATCAATTCTTTTTTTCTTTTCTTGTTACATCTTTGCATTATTACTGTATCTCTTTATTTCCCAGTGTCAATATAGTGCATTAATGAGTGGATTTAAGAGTAGTGGTGCTAATTTACATTTCACCTCTGAACCACCAAACAAAAAGTCACTAGGTTGGTTTATCATCGCTTATTTTGACATTTATTTTTGGGGAGTAAAACGTTTGTTTTTTACAATTCTTTTTTTTTTTTTTACTTATTACTAAGTAGTTTGGACACACGCTGTGGAGGGAGTCTCCACAAAAACTTGCTAGGTTTTTGTTGCTTATCACTTATTTAATAAAATAATTTTCTATTATTTTGGTCCTCATAAGGGTCGGCACACCCTTGACTAATCGTCAGCCAATCCCAGGACATCAATTGGTCTGAATAGTTTAGCAATATTTCGACGTTTTCCCAAAACGCCACAAAAAGTTGCTGGATGTGTTTCTCAGCTCTTCCAAAAAAATATTTTGTATAAATTACTTCTCGTCCATCCAACCATTTTATATACTGCTTGTCCTGATTAGGGCCAGCCAATCACAGGATTGCTCTTGTTAGGACTAGACTTTTGTAATATTTTGACTTTTCCGTATGACCCTAATGCTCCTTCCTATATATTAAAAAAGAAAAGAAAAAAAGATAAATAAATGATAGGTTAAAAAGCAGGCCACAAAAGACTGCAGCACCGGGACACGCATACATACATTCATATACACACACACACACACACACACACACACACACACACACACACACAAGAAAACATTTGTTGGCTGGTTTCAATGACAAAATTGAGGCATTATGGTGACTTGTTGAACTCAACATGACTGAGCCCAAACTTTCTGTCAATGTCCTAAATCAGGTGTCTATGGGATGAAAACAATAGCCATTTGCACATAATAATCATAAAAAAAAAATCTCAATAAAATACTTTTGACAATCAGTGCTTCTGTTACGTACACGTACTAGAAGTACAGTTCATTACTTTGAAATGAAACTAACCAGAGGCAATGGAGCTGTCTGCGGGTCAACGTTTGTGACCAAGTCGTTTCCATCTTTACGAAGAGTTTATCCTCTTTTCTGTACACTCTGTACAACCGCTTTCAGGAGTATAAAACATCTGTAGTGGTTCACGACGAAGCTTGATGAGAAGGACACGAAAAGCGGGATCATGATCCACTTGATGGGCTTTTTCTTGAGGTTGGCAGTTAGGCCCTTTTTTTCCAGCATCGTCTCCCTATGCTTCCATCCAACTTGGTCGTCATTTCCTTCCGTGCTTTGGCTCCTCGGCCCGCCGCTAAATGAACTTGAAGCATTTAGTCTTGTCGTGCGGGAGGCGCGTTTTGAAAAGCACCGAGTCCACGCGGAACTGCGTGTATAGCAGCGGCATGTAGCCGTACACCTTGACGAAGAAGTTGATGCACTTGTGGCGCTCGTGGAAATGCGAGTCGTCGTGCGACAGCGCCTGTGGGCAACCGGGACAGCGGAAGGTCCAGCGAGACGTCACCTGAGGAAGGCGAGAGAGGTCAATTTATATTCCGGGTGATAAATTGGTAAAACAGAAGAGCTCGTCATCTAAGATTGCTGAAATTTGCTATCAAATGTACAGAGGTACCTTGTCTTACAATGTTACATTATTTATTCCATGACCAAGCTCATAGTTTAATTTACCCTTTACTGCATATTAAATTAATTTTCCCCATGCAAATGAATTTAAAAGACAGGAATTAAAAGGAACCCACATGTTTTTAACTCATTCACTCCCATTTTCACCGAAGTAACCTCCTACGCTCCCGGCTGTTCTGGATTTTGACAGATTTTGCAAGGTCCACAGAATATTGTGTTTAATTGCTATAAAAACATGAAACCTACCAAAAGAAAGATTAGAGTCTCTTCTTTCATCAGGAAAAAAGTATATTGTATCTGTGTCCATTTTACAGCAATTACCATTAGAATATAGATAAGTTTCATCATTATTCGCAAATGTGTTTAAAACACTGGGGAAAAGAGCTTTTTTGCAACATGGCCCTGGTTGATCTCTTATACTCTGCTGCCGCCTGCTGGTTGTTTTTTGTAATAACTACCATTGCTTTTAGCAACCTCTTCAGGTCAGAGGGTGCATCAAAGCCTTCTGTATTCTCTAGGATATTTATTTATTTATTTTTTAACGTATAAATATCTTTTTGGGACCAGGGCAATACTTAAAATAGAACGTTTTTATACGTTTTTGGGAGCAAATGAGTTAAAAACAACAACAAACAAAAAGCATTTTATTGTATAATGAGACAGAATGCAAAGTCATTACTGTACGTACTGCACTGCGGAATGCATTAATTATTCACTGCGGTGGACGTTTATATTCTTAAATTGGTATCCAACAGTTCACTGGCACCGACAAATATATTCGTCAAGTACATAAAAAAAAAAAAAGACGTGGAAGAGGGTCTCGCCCAGCTCGCCTGCGAAATTCAGACTTGCAAACCACTGCAATGACTAATAGAAACCTGTAGATGGCAGAGTTGCATTGCTTTGGATTTGAGATCAGCACAGTTTTTTTTGTAGATCAAGATTAGATGACTCTCTTTGCTACGTCTTTTATGAAGGAGAGAAATTCCAACATGGTGGAAAAGCTGAACCGTTTAATAAATTGAATGAAGAACGCCATGTGCGATGAAGCCATGCATCAAAATCAATGTTCGACTCGACACGTTACTTTTCACTAAAATCTTGATTACTCCGCTCGTTCTTTATCCTTTGTGTATTTTGACCAAAGAGAGAACTTTTACTAGGACACCTGAGAACCGTTTTCAATCATGACAAAAATGGTATAAAATGTCTCCTAGCTCACTCTAGCTAAGCTAGGACAACTACCAGGCATTAATGACCAGCTTTGGCAGGATATCTGCGCAATCTACAGAGTGATCCTGTTCTCCTTTGAAACGGTCAAAATCAAACGAATGATGCAATGACTATCTGGTCCCACTGGCTTCACGTCTCCTGTGTCCAGGAAATTAAATATACTCGCAAAAATGTTCTGATTTGATCTTCCTTTGCGAGTTATCTTTGTGGGGAATATTAGATGTGTCAGTGTGAGTAATAGTGAGACTGAGAGGACAGAAACTGCGTAGAACTTCCACAGTTGAACAACACAAGTTGAGGAGGGAAATTATGACTCAAAAGACAAACAGCAAGGATGACGCCACGCATAAAATACATTTTCCTTTCTGATAATCTGTAGTTGTGGTGGTTTAGAGCGCCTTGTTGTTGGCCATGAGCGAGTAGGGCTGACATCCACCGTGTGGCTGTTTTAGAGCGCCCCGTTGTCTGCAGTGAGTATGTGCAGGGCCTTTGGGGGGCAGGGATACACGGCTTACTGCCCGCCATCACTGACCTTGATTGGCGGCTTGCGGGTAATGTGCGAAACCAGGAAGTTCATGGCGATGTCCTCACAGTTGATGTACTCATCCACCATGTCTCTAATAGCTTGGGGCATCACGTACGAGTACAAGTAGGCGTAATACTGATGGGGAAATATAGAGAGAGATACTGTTAGATACATCCTGTGAGGTGGGATGGCGTTTTTCTCCAAGGTGGGGATGCAAACCTTGTGGAAGAAAGCCGCTCCTGTTAGTACCATGGAGAGCTCACAGGAGTAATTGGAGTTGTAGAGCCAGGACTGATGGTTGATATCCCAGGCGTGATATCTCCCAGGGAAACCGACGATACGATCTCTGGCCTCTCGCCAAACTCTGAGATAAGGAAAACAAACAGGAGTATGTGTGAAAAGACTGGAAGGCGGTGAAAGTCAAGTCGTTGTGGCTTTGGCTCGTGGCTGCTTTCGACCAACCCAACGTCAGACCAAAGAAGTACAGTTTGATAAAATATAATTAGATATTTCCTAAGGATCACAGGACACAATATTCACCGAGACACAACTTGGGTGCAACACAGCTAAAATATTTAACACCTTAAGCTCCCTTGACAAGCAGACACTACAAATCGTTCCTCTCCCGGGCTCGAGTAGAGCTGGGGGCACATTCCAGAGCAATTCTGGAACACTTTGCAGTCATTTTCCCACAAATGACCTTGTGCACATACACACAAGTCTAGACAAGATGCTCCTACGGTGAGTTGTAGACATATTTGGAAGGCAAGGAGGAGCAGGTTTACACAAATAATTTTTTTGGATCATTTCGCTACAGGTTTATATTTACTGTATAACTAGTCGAGATGCCAACATTTTTATCTTGGTACTTTTTACTTCATTATGTGGTTATCGCCTTGGCTTTTTTTTTAGGAATGCAGTTCTTCTGCATTTTTTGTGACTTAACCACAATTTGTTTCTTTTAAAAAAAAAGAATGTATTTTTTAATTTTTTATTATATATTTTATTTTTAACAAATGAAAAGAGTAATAAAAGGCAGCCAAATGAATAACACTGATCTCTCCTTAAAAAATAAATAAAACAAATAACAACATTTTTTTCTGAACTCATAAGCAAAAAAAAGGGTATTTGATTGTTTGAATTGAGTCAACATAACAGACCTGAACCCAAACATGATCTCGTCATGACGTAGGTGGGCGTCGTCGTCAATCGAGAGGATGGCCTCGGTCTCCACAACATCCCAGGGAAGGAAACGGTTGTTGAGGCTGTTCTTCTCGGTACGGACGACCTGTAGGTGAAAAATGGCTTTAAGGTAGAAAAGTGCTGAATCTATAAAAGAGGTCCTCGGCTAACAACGATTCACAATGAACTAGGGTAGCACGATACACTGTTACTGTAGTAGTACTGCTATATTTTTTTAAGTACATGCATGGACAGCTTTATTTATATGTTCCTATCGTGACGTTTGGATATATGTAGTTACATTCATAGTTACTGTTTGGTCCGTAAACATTAGAACCTTATCGTGGATTTTTATCTGAGGAAACTTAATAATAAAGGGCAGCAAATAGGCAAACCACGAGCTTGGTCAGAATAATATCAGTGAAAACAAGGGTTTCCTTTTTTTTTTTGTTCTTTGGATTTAGTTTGCTGTTGATATATTGTTCAAAGGGGCTCAAACTATAACTACTGAACTGTTTTCTGGCCCGAAACTCACCACAATGGGAAGCCCAATGTCAGGCCACAGCAGGTCATCAGAAGGAGGCTTGGGTGAATTCCACACCACCACTACCTTGTTGAGATATGGCAGTCCGTTCAGCCTTTCCAAGGAGTTCATAAGCACTTCCTCCCTCTCATACGTCAGCATGACTACAGTAAATTGTTCTCTGGGAACGTTCCCACCTAAAGATGCCTGGAACTCCTTCCCGGATCCTCCTGTGCCCCCGCCGATGGGCCTGAAGCCTGTACCCGAACCCAGGAATTTGGCTTCAGAGGGCAGAACGGGGTCCAGTGGAGTATGGGGAAACAAATGAAAAGGGCCCGGAGCACGGTTCCACGTTTGGTATAAGTCCACTGCTGTATACGTGAAGTTGCGGAGAAAGCGCGGTGAGGCGTATGGTGGCTCCGTCTCTACAGGACCCAAATCAAGATCGCCGTTGTCTGCCAAGTTGGCATCAGTCCCTGCTAGTTTACCTGCTTTATGGGGGATTTCTTGTGCAGGCTCTTCATTAATGGGTGCAGCAGGAACTTGAATCCTTGTGCGAATGTTGGCCAGGATAGTATTAAGTATGTTCTCTGAGGTGGAAAAGTAGGTTTCCCACAGAAAGTGACCCTGTCGTCTCATAGCTAACATGTCATTGTCCGAGAGGCTACGCAGCAGGAAATGTAGTTCTGTCACACGCGGCTTGGGGACCATAATGGCAGCTTCACTCCATCGAATAAACTGGTGGTAGGGTAGTTTGGAGTGGTCCCCAAGGACGACGGGGATGGCTCCAACCTCAAGAGCCTCAAAAAGTCTCATCCCACAGCCTGCCGAGGCAACCAGCTGCCCATCTCCTGGAGCAATGACCAAGGCAAAAGTAGATGCCTTAAGTACCTCCAGCCTGTCCTCTCGCTCTCCGCAAAGCGACCACTCAGTTGGCAAACTCGGTTTGGGGTTTTTACAGGTGAACTCTATGAGCACCTGATCCAACTGACTATCCTGCACTGCCTTTAACGTGCCAATGATGCGATCGTCGTAGTCAGCTGGTGGATCTCCGTCCATCTCTTCCTCAAATGACTGAGGAGCCTCTCGCAAGCTGCTTCTCAGCGACTCGACCCTCTCCCCCTGGAAGGTGAAGAGGTATTTCCGTTTCACTGGTACCTGAGGAGGCACTTGCAAAAAGTTGGGTTCTGAGAGGGCATGAACCAGTGGGGATGCCACCAAGTCAAATCCTTCACGGTACTGCTGCTCCAGGTAGGTGGACTGAACTACTGCTGCTCGCCCTGTGCTTACATTATACAGGAAATTTTGTGTCATGGACTTTCTCGAAAGATGTACCAGTACATGATTGTGTCCATCTGATCTCCAGTAAGGAAGAGCTTTAAGTTGCTTCTCCAAATCCGACGGATTTGGCGGTAAGGAAGTAGGAGACTCCTGTAGCTCCCCGACTAATACCAAATAAAGACAAGCGACGCTGGGGTTATTAGTTACATAAATATTATTTTTAACCGACAAGGCAAACGCCTGCTTAACCAGTGGATCAATATATTCCCCCCATGGATAGGAGCCTGTGTCATAAACATAAACAGGAAATCCCGATGTTAGTGGGCAGCGGGCATAATCAAAGCAGGTGTGCAGGCGGCAGGAGCGGGAAGATTTAGGTGGTGGGAGCCCGGGGTCTTCCTTGTCGGGAAGCAATCTGACAGGCAAAGACAACTTTGGCTGGTTTTGGGCCATTAGTTCCTTATAGGAATGCTCCGTCTGACTGATGACATTCTTCAGTTGCAGTAGGTCCTGCTTGGCACTGTCGATGCTCCGCTTACAGGCCTCGATGCGCAGGTTGAGCCTGGTGATCTCACCGTTGAGGTCCTGCCTCTTGGCCTCCAGCTGCAGCAGCTCTTCGCTGACGGACTCGCGTATGCGGCACAGATCTTGCACATGTTTGGCCTCGCACATTTCGCCGCCGGGCCGGGGCCCAAAGATCCGCTTATCGGGACTCCCGGCTTCATCAATGGTCGTGAGGTAGTAGTGGGCAATGAGTGGGAAGAAAACCAGAATGAAGAAAAGCATGAAACTGAGCCAGGTGAGACGCACACGCCTTAGCACCCATGGCTGTCCACCACCGCCTAGTCCGCCACCGTTGCGCTGCATTTTTAACTCAGTCCGCCCCTTGTCTCACCAAGAAATCAATGTTATGGGGTTCTGCAGCAGCCATGATTCGACCTTGTCAGGCAGAGGGGATGAGTATTATATCATCAAAGCTTTGTTAAAGTGTTGTCCTTCAAAAAAAATAAGAAGCAGTGTTTGCCTCTTCTGGGTCCTAAGGACCCAGCTTCACCTGTAAAATAATATGTACCCTAGTGTGTGATAGCCTAAAAAAGCTTAGGCCATTTTATGCAATGCATTTCTTCCAAATCAAGTCAGGAAAGAGTTCCACTTCTGGGGACGGGCACCCCTCAATGGGTGATGAGGGGTGGGCATGGTGGCTCAAAGACAGGTCAAACTGGGTGGCCCCGTTGCTTCCATCTGGAGTCTAACCACTTTTGAACCCCAGGAAAATTCTCTTCTCACTCAGGAAACCTGAGAAAGAACAGAACAAGACAAATGGTTATCTTGAGCTTATCCAAAATCAGATTAGGGCTGGGCGATATAAACGGTATATTCAATACAAGGTATACATTTTGCCGAAGGTAGAGATTTTGACGCTACCGTTTTACCGCGGTAGCCCATGTTGGTGACGTCATCACATTAGGGCTGAGCTTGAATACGTCGGCGCGCACAACATACCGTTGACTTTGAGTGCCCCTCCCCTATCCACCATCCCCCCACGACTACAAGGCGCACCTGACTATAAGCCACGCAAGCTAAATTTTGGAGAAACTACACATATAAGCCGCACCCGACTGTAAGCCGCAGGTCTTTTTAATGTTACTGCACTGGGTTCCCGCTACTTTATTTTCCACAATGAGGGGGAAAATAGTCTCGCTCTTGTTCTGTCTCTCCTACTGTATTTGGGCTCACTTGGTTTGTTTGCGCTTTATAGTGCACCCCCTTGTGATCTGATGGATAAGCCGCACCTTTGTATTAGCCGCAGGGTTGAATGCAAGTGAAAAACGTAGCGGCTTGTAGTCCAGGAATTACTGTACCCGATTATTCGCTAGAATTTTCGGTAGGATATCTGAATACCAAAATATTTGATAGCTGCAGCCCTAATAATATTAATTTTTAGTTTGTTTTGTGCCATGCACACGAGTTCCTTCACCACGGCCCCCATCAAATCTAGCTAGCCTGCACGCTGCAAGCCATACTCCATATCCATAACTTTGATTTGAGAGTTGCACAACAAATGTTGTTATCCAAAGTAATTGTATTCTTTTATTGTTTTAAAAAAATCTATTTAGCTTCTATAAAGGACTACATAAACTAAACTAAACTTAAAAGTAAGCAAATTATTTTTTAAATAAAAAAAACAACAACACCACATAATTCTATACCGTGATATATACCGATACCGTAAAGGCATGCGGTTTATACCATGATAAGAATTTTGGGGCTATATCGCCCAGCCCTAGATCAGATTCTCCAAAAATGATTGCAAGTAATTTGATTCTGGTGTAGCTAGTCCAAAAAGATCCCCGCGCATGTGACCTTAAGAATACTGCTTGGCATCCTGCTGCTCAGTCATGAGTGTGTGTGGCAAACAGGCGGGCTGATTACTTGTAGCACGAGTACAGTGACACGGGGGTAAAGGCAGACAGATGTTGGCAAATGTTTCGACTGCTCGGCCTAATCTGTGGCCTAAAACCCACTGAGAAATTCGAATCTCAATCCCTAGGGTTGTAGCATGCCCATCAGGATACTGTATCTTCTTGGAACAAAGGTCATCTTCGATTTGCATTGATTGCCCTGTACTTTGTGTGAATCATTAATAATGCCACATTACCTACTGCACCTCTAAGCTGTGAGACAGCTAATGATATAACAGAGTTCTATTGTAGCAATTGACACGTGCCTTCACCTTAAACATTAAAGTCTAAAATATCAAGATGATGGATTTTTTATTTCGTTAATGATGAAAACATTTTCAAAAATCTAGTAGTAGTATTATTCATTTGTAACATTACACTTCTATTAACTCATTTACTGCCAGTCCAGTTAAAATGGATTTTCTACGTGAATAGCCGTCAGTGGCAGTGAATGTGACTCATCGCAATAATGACTTGGAAACTAGCATTCAATGCTAAACTCATTATTAGATTAGCATTTCCTTTTACATACAGCTTTCATTTGTTTAGAATTATTTATTTGGATAGGCTGAGTTCCCCCTAAATGATCAGGCATCCATCGTGTGACAGGAAAACACATAACCGAGGTGATGGGGAGATTATTTTGTCACTTTTTCATGGCTCTTCGGTGTGGTACAAAATGTTTTATAGCTCAGGACTGATTTAATGTCTCACAAAAAAAATAATGCAATATGAAATATGGGCCCAGGAGGTGACCTGCCTAAAACACAAAATGTCATTCTGTCTGCTGGGACTCCAAACGACCCTCATGAATTTGTGTCCTCGCTGGCTCATTGCTCTTGCAGAATACCCTTGTCGTTATTAACTGTGATAGAGGATATGGAGACTGAGGAGAAAATATGGAGGCAGCTGCTGGGGAAGGGCGGAGTTACAAAGGACAACGGGCGAAGGGGAGCAGCTGTTGAAGCCATGACTCAACAATTTGCTCTTTGTACCAACGGCCTATTACAAGAATCCTCATAAGGTGAAATTATGCAAGGCTAAGGAGGAATAACAATTGTGGTTACCATATTGACCAAGTATTATTTTTTGGTTGTAAACCGAAACATTCTCATTTTGCATTTGCTATAGGTTGCCATGGAGACATCTAATGGCCATTCAGCAGGTTCTGAATTTGGTCTTTGACTCAACACATTTGTCAGTGATTGTATTTGTCTTCATTGTTAAAAACAAAATTTGTCAAGACTATAGACATTCCTCAACAAAAGCTTCCCTCTTCAGGAAGACACAACAGACAACAATGTCAGACTTCAAAGTTAAGTGTAACATCAGATTAGCGCTGATGCTTTTAGCCAGTGGGCTGAATATTTCTACCGATTCTTTGGCAAAGTAGGCTTCTATATATTGTGACTACCATTTGATTATTAAACAAATCAATTAAATCAACGGATTAGTCAAAATTAGATTTGCAGACAACATCCCTCAAATGTACTAAGCATCACATGATGGCTATTAAAACTGCTTGCAAATCACTGTATGAGTAGGAGCAGTTGTCCCTTGGCTTTCATTAAATCATTGACCTCTTCATTGACCCAGGTTATCTTATGCCGAAAGCTAATTCTGAAAAATAAATGGTTTTATCTTGGCCTGGCAGCAACAGACGAGCAGAAACCTCTAGAGAGGCTCTGCTCGCCAAACAAACCAGACCATAACAGTTTTGACTACGGCCCGACAACAGCTGCCAGAACCCCCGGAAGCCTCATCTTCCAGTACACTGATGGATTGTGGGAGAGGAGCCAGGGTGATTAGTTCTTGACATGACAGAGTTATAGACTGAATCCTTGTCAACTGGCTCTAACTTAACTGCCTGTCTATGCACTCAGTTGTATGCCACAAGAGACCTCAATTTTTTTGGGGTGGATGATTGACTCTCAGATTCTGCAGGGTGCTTGGTTCTATTCAGGCCTTAATGGGTTATTAACCAAATGTCCCGCATACACAATTTCTTTAATCTAGGAGTGCACCGATCGATCGGCCTGCCGATGTATCGGCCCTGATTTCCTTAATTTTGGAAAATGATCGACCGATCCCATAGAAATAAACTGATAGGATTTTCTTTTCTTTTTTTTAAAGAACTAATTCAGGTGCAGTTAAAACAACCCATTTGTATTATCTTACCGATATTGTTCAATGTTTTCCAATAAAACAAGATTGGAACACTAAAGGTATATGTTGCTTGTAATGAAGAAAAAAAAAATCGGTATTAGCAAAAATCAGGTCAGGATCAGGTCCGAATTTTTAAAAAAATCGGTGATCGGCCAGAAAATTGTGATCGGTGCAACCCTACTTTAAAAATACATCTCACTGAACATGTTGACTTCCTGCTTTGATGACTAGAAAAAATAGTGGCAAAGAACAAGTCTGGATGGACGTAACCTAATTTCCCCATTGCTGACATCATGTCGCCCTTCTGTAGACAGCAAACAAGTTGTTGAATGAGTCAACAGTGCCTTTACTGGTTGGAGCAAAGTCGAAAATTATGTTTTGTCTCAGTTGCGTCAAACAACCAATCAATCAATCCACAAAATGGACACAATTCTTTGTAATCTCTACCAAGTAGCCAAGAACAAGTAGATTAAGGGTTATTTCTCTTTTGTGCAGATTCTATATATCTAGATCATTTTTGTAACTTCTACTTGAAAGGTTGTGTAAGCACTTGGATGGGTTTTGTTGGGTAGTAGACCTTTCAAAAATGCTGGGCAACATTTGCCATTACCTGGAAATTGAATCTGATTAATGACCACAGTTCAAATTGACTGGCTTTTCATCTAGTTTGCATGTGACTATGCTAAGAATAGCAAAACTGTTGTTAGCATACTCTGGGGAAGCAAGAAAAGACACAAAATTGCATTATTACCTGCTTTGGTGACCTCCTTAATTTGAGCCTTAAGCGTTATAACTGCTGGTGGAAAAATATAGCCGAGTGGAAAAGGCATCATATGACAAATCTTGCTTCTTGACCAGCAGGCGTGGTTGCCGTGAGGAGATGGCGTTTACTCAAAATGTCAAAAATCAAGCATGTCATGCCGCTTTTCCTTTGCTCGTTTCGGCTCACGCACTTTATAGGACGCAACAACTGCTGACGTCAGAAATGATCATTATGAAACAACTCGCTGCTGTTCTGACACGGATGACGCGGAACAGACTGCCCAGAGAAGTCTCCAATCTCTGAAAACAGATGTTTATTTAAACGGGAAGAGAGTTTAGCGACGATTCTGTGGTTTTGTGAGGGCAGCAAGGCCATGCAAGGAGGCGGCAGTTGCATTTGGTGAATCAGTCAGAGCTGATGACGGCAGATGGCAAAAATCATATCCTGTCTGTTTTCTGCTACAGCAGGCAACGTTCTGGTTCTATCGTGCGGCGCGTGATGATTGAAAACTTATGCAAATTGACATGTCCCCCCCCGACACTAACGGTGACTGCTGTGTCCTCATTTATCAGTCTGTGTTTTTCAACCTGTACAGACCTTTTTTTGGCACATTGACAAAAAAAGCTAAATACAATCATAAAACAAAAGATCTGGCAGGCAGACCATCAATCTCTTTATTTGTCAATGGAAGAGAAAAGTCAGTCCAGGTCAACTAAATGGTATGCATATTTGATATTTGGGTTTATTTTCATCTTCACATTTTGTTCTAACTAACAAGCGATATTAGGCTATATTAAAATAGCTAACGTTAACCTTACGTGATAGTGATTATACGTGCTGTTAAGGTACACAATGCACTTTTAATTATTTTTTTGCGGACATTTCAATTAATCTCTTATTTTTAATGCAATTATGAAGGCCTATGGAATTTGTTCTTTTCCTCCATATCCAATGATAAGCACCCGTGTTAATGATAACTATAAGAGAAGATTACGATAGGATCACTGAGTGCTGATGCTGCCGCTGTTCTCCACTGTGGCAAAAGAGAGATCGATTTGGAACAACAGACAATGTCAATCGGGACGTTGAGAAAAATCGATAGCGTTTTTCACAGTGGAGTACGACTCACAACACTGAGTCTATAAAACTGTGAGCTTGAACCGTTCAGGGAGTTCTTGACTAGAAAACTGTTGCAGACATTTTCATTATCTGTGAAGTAAGTCAGATAGATGAAAATTGCAACCATTGAGGGGGCGGTGAGGGGGATCAATGCTCTCACTGACCTCAGTCATCATTCTTATGTCACATGCCATTCATAACTAACAGCCTTTGTGATTTGACAGATTCTGAGTAAATAACTTAACTCCTACAAGGCCAATAAGGTCAGTTTCATTCCTGTAGCTTAGCGGCTTTTGTAATATTCTATGTAAGCGAAGCGGAGGAGTCATTTGTAAATGTGTTCACTTCAGTACAAATCTAGCATGTTTCCTTAAAATTGCATCAAATTGATCTCTTATACTCTGCTGCCACCTGTTGGCCGTTTTATTTGTAATAACTACCATTGCTTTAAACGATCTCTTCAGGTCAGAGGCTGCATCAAAGTCTTCTGTATGCTCCAGCTCTAGCATAAAAAAAAAAGGTATACATACATATTTATTTAAAATAGACTGTTTTTTATGTTTTTGGGAGCAAATGATTTAATGGCAATTTTTCTCATTTCTAGGGCCAGGTATTGAAAATCGTCTCAATAGCAATACTGGTATCGGTAGTCACTCATTCCTCGCGAAGGCCGTTACTTGTGATTTTTCTCTATTTACGGCAGGGTTTGAAATAGTGGGGGATTAATAACTGTATCAATCAGCTGTTATCATATTAAATCCCAGGTTTCAATCTCTGTGCTGTCGAGTGTGTCCTCCTTGTGCTTGTTATGGTTTTTAATGGTTTATACTGGGTTAGCCTTATACTACTGTAGGTTGTACTTCCACATTCCAAAAACTAGAATGGCTGGTGGGTTAATTGTTGCTGCTGTTGTTTTTTTTCCCTTCCCGTCTGACTCAGAATTGTCTTGATTGCAACATTACATAACAGTTTTGCAAAAGTTTAATCGAGGCAACCGGATTGTTCTTATTTTTTGAAGATATTTCACCTTTAATATAAAAAGCTTCTAAATTGTTCAATTTTAACAAACAAAAACAGTCCACTTGCCTTGGTTAATAAATTTCACAATCGTGATTACACGCTCCAAATCAAACAGCATCAGCAAATAGCTTTTCCTACTTGGGAGACCAACATAAAAGCTTACAAATGCACCAACATGACCACAAACCTCCAATAATACTTAATTAAGAGTGTAAAATGATTCTTCCGCACTACAATCACATGAGCAGCTTTTCCTGCTGAGCAAGCACATTGTGTTTTAGCCAAGGTCTGAGGAGGGCACACCATATGGCTGAAGTTTCTGAATTATGGGTTTTTACGTAACCGCTAACATCCTGCAGTGAATAGTACACAGTGCGTGTTATTTCTCAACGGACAGTAACAACCTTTCTAAACGGGTTACGCTTCTCAACGGCTTTCATTCTGCCAAGGTCACATCCAATCGATAGAGCCCTGCCACAATAGTGCCAAAGGTGTTCTCCAGAGATGCAGCCAAGTACACAAACTTCAGTTTCTCACCATGTAATTTTACAGCAACTCTCTTTTTAATTGTGATCATAAATCACGATGCTGCCAATAGAGGAGTGAGTATATTTTGGACTTCCAAAATCCTTATTAGTTATGCTGACGTGACGTCCATGTGTGACTGCGTTGATTAACTCACATTTCCAAACAGGGTGCCAAAGGAAATTATCACATTTCACTGAATTTGTCTGAAAATTCAGGTACTATTTACATGTGAATCCACCTGTTGCAATTACTACAACAGAATAAGTCAGAGCTTCGGTCACAGATTTCATACTGACCACGTCCATTAGTGAGTAAATCGAGACAACATCAGCAGTACATCAGTATTCATATTTTTTTTACTACATTGTTGTTTAGTGGTGCGCCATGAGAGAAAATTGGTGTCCACACACCCATGGGATGGTGTTAATTGGTATGTGGCAACTCCTTCTTGGACGATCATCTCACTTGCATTCAGTTTCTAGTGTGTTGAAGTATTTCATAGCCACTCCCACTACACAGCAGTAAACTGCCCGGCTCAACACCCCTGTTTTGTACTGTCAAAAAAAAAACATTGACAGATCATTTTAAAGACCTACATATCCCATTATAGCAATTCCTTTAAAAATACATGAAATTAATGGCAATTTTCTATTCTTCTAAATCCTAATTTCGAACTCCTAAATGGCCAAAACATGGCGGGTATTGGTACCGTTAACCTTGCTCTGCAAGCTGAATTTTCGCAGTATTTATGAGTTCACAAACTCCGGAGAATCCATCTTATACCGAGTCCATTGATTTCCACCGATCCGAACCACTGGCGGTTCGAATCAATCACAGAGCGACATAGAACAAGATGCCTCATCATCCAATCAGATCGAAGTATTCTACAGAATGTCCCGCCTTTCCCAAGCAAATCACTGTAGAGCGGTCCCAGATTGATATTGTGGAGAAGTCTCTTGTGTGAATCCCAATTATTAATCTGGCTATTGCCAGGTTAGGCCGATGTTGCCAATACCTTGAAATCGGTCCAATCACGATACCTGGTATCGGTACTCGGCCAACCCTAGTTACCAGGATGTAAAATAACATGGCATACAAAATTGGTCTATTTCAACCAGGAATACTGTAACACAATCTCAATAATTCCTAAAATATGATTTCTTAGTTATCATGTTTGCCAGCAAAGAAATGTAAGTGGTTTATATGAAATTGTTTAGGACTAAAACAAACATGATACTCAAACAAAAACAGATAATAGATAAATGAATAGATTGTTTGTTTGCAAAATCACATGAATATCATCATCACATCGATTCGGTTCGGTTGATGTGTGCCTTCGGTCCAAACACACACGACTTGGCTGCATAATACGACCAGCCTTCCGTGTTAGCATCCGATAAGTCCCCCATCATTTAACGGGACCAGGAAGAATCGACATACATGAAATTTTAAGGCAGAGGCAAAACATAAAGTCTCATCTGGCCACTTTAGCTAGCCTGTTATAACCTGAGTGGTCACAACATACTGCATGCTCTATCCTCTTTGCTGGCCCAGTAATGAGAATGTTAGCTTCAGTTGCTACTCACCCCTCACAAGATCCTCCAGGTTCAGCGGGTTGACCAACAAAATAAACCACAGCCGCTACGACGCTTTGCCAACTCGTAAATTCCCCTGTTGTGTCAATTTGGAACGAATGGGTGTTAAGAACAGTGTAGCTTAGGAGCTCACAGCATCATCATTAAAAACTGCATTGTTGCTGCTACCGCAGCACAAATAGCAGCGACACTGTGCCGCTCGGCATTGTGGGAAATCGGTAATGTAGCGCGCGTACAAAATATAAACTGTAAAAATATGGCATCTGCTGGGTATAAATGGTACTGCAAGTGTAAAGTGATATTAAATAAACAATTACATGTATTTAATAGCTACTAAACCTACATATTTTCGATTGAGTTAAGTAATAATTATTTAGAATTTTAATGACCGTTAAAACTGAATCAAATAAAGGTTATTTAAAATCATTGGACTACTTTGAACACATCGCCCGGCTAGCTCAGTCGGTAGAGCATGAGACTCTTAATCTCAGGGTCGTGGGTTCGAGCCCCACGTTGGGCGACTTTCTTTTCCCACCCTCAAATGTTCTCCAATTTTCATACTGTAAATGTATAGGATCGTATACCGAGAAACGTTTCTTGGGAGTGGTAATATGGCGGCATCGTGGCATCAAAGCGAAGCAACTTTCTGTGCAAACGTAAAAGTAAAGCTAAATTAAATAAAGTATATTTCAAATGTTCTATTTTTAGTAAGTTTTGCATGACCAAATATACATTGCATTGCATTGCACATATTTTTAAATTAAATTTCCATTAAAGAGTTTAATTCAATGAAAAACATAATCAATCCATTAAAGAGTTGAAAGTACAAGCTGTGGTTTGATACTGTGTTAATAGATGTTCACGTTAATAGATGTTCGACAGTAATATTCTTAATTACAGTATATTTTCGTTATTTGTAGACAAAACTTCAATTAAAACATAAGCAAATATTTGTCTTCTTACATCAAAGTTTCTTCAAAACTACAATTATAATTTCATCTGCATTTTCTCCAACTCACACAGCTTAATATATCCCAGCTCACGTTCAACGCCATCGCCCGGCTAGCTCAGTCGGTAGAGCATGAGACTCTTAATCTCAGGGTCGTGGGTTCGAGCCCCACGTTGGGCGACTATCTTTTCCCCACCCGCCCTTCATTAAATTGGATAATAATATCTATTAGGACATGCCAATGCCTATTATCCATATAATCGTGTTTTGGCGTGAAAAAGCGACGTGACGAATGCACATTAATAGTGTCCGGTTTATGTTTGAATGGAAAATGTGGAATACAGTGGTGAGTGCAGGCGCATTTTGCATTAATAAAACTGTCTGGTTGTGAGAGCCAATCGCGTTTTGAGCTGTTGCCAATCTTTTTCAAGAATCATCCAATCAATATGCTGCATTCTGCCCAGATTTAGGCTAAGTGTTCTTTCTGGATTATCCCTTTAGAATCTCAAACGACAATTCGGCGTGGGGGGGTGCTGATGGCATTTAGGGGTGCACATTGTGGTTATATATAATTGCCATTAGGATCATTATTAGAGCGGTGTTCTTGGAATCAAATCTCCTTTGTAAATGATTCACACAGTTTGAGAAACCTAGCTACATGCTGTTCTTATGGTAATCGATCAGCATAACACTGTGTAGTCACATAAATTGAATTATAAATTATGAAAATGAGGAATTTTACATGTACTGTACACTATTTGTTTACTATTTGTGTTATGCCAATGAGGACGCTAGGGAGTCTGTCGACGTGCATATTTACATAATATTAGCCGAAGAAGACACGAAGTGTGTCGCTGTTTGATGACGTCCGCACTCACGGTGAGAAAATGGAGAGAAAACACATGTCGGCTTTCTCGTTGTATCAAACGCTGCAAACGGAATTGCCATCTTCTCCTAAGAAGCGTCCATTGCAGGTAAAAGCGATGAAAAAACATTTTTAGGTGGTTTAGGTTTTTATATAACAGCCGTTGGACTCTTCTAACAATGCACGAGGTTCTGAATGTGATGATGGCAACGTCTGCATGGCAGTAAAACATTCCAATGTAGCCAAATGCTTCATTCTTTTTATTTTCTGGAGAGTGATGGCAGGCCCTATTTGTTTACTATTGCATCCCAGAAAAAAAAATATTTATTTAAATGCTCCCATCTTTTTTACTTTCCTTTTTTTTGGCATGTCCTGTTTTCGATCTGGTTTAATTGTCTAGGTGGCATCTAAGAAAAAGAAAAGAGAGACCGACATTGCAAACGTGAATAATGTTAATGCTGCAACGCAAAGGAAAAAGAAGAAAATGAAAGCAAAGAATCATGCAGCAGAGGTGTCAATGCAGGAAATGGCTGAAGTAAGTATGACTGGTTAAATGACTCCAACCTAAATTCATCCAGGATGTATTATAGTCTTTGTAATATATGTTTTAAAGAGTTGTTATGTTTCAAACACAGCCGGAGTGTGTAAACGCGGGCGAGCAGGCACTAAATGTGTTACTGGCTGAGTTGTCGCAAATGAACAACAGCAAGGAGCGTGCTAGCACACTTTTCCAGTGGCTGATCGACCCTATTCCAACCAAGGCCTTTTTCAGGTAGATAGATAAAAAGAGTGTGGTCAAATTTGATCATCATTTGTACTATGGCTAGGCGATATAGCATTAAAACGTTTTTTTGCCCCTACACTTAAAGAAAATAGTAAACAACAAGATAGTTCTAAACAAGTTTTGCTCTTTTTCATCTCCAAGGGAAACATGGGAAAAGAAACCTGTTCTTGTTCAGCGTAAAAATCCAGATTACTACAAGGGATTATTCTCCACAGAAGAGTTTGATCGCATTCTTCGACAGGTAAGAATAAAAAAAATATTCCTGTCAAATTTTTAATTCTCAAGATCGAACTCGTGAACCACATGCTTGTGGTGTTGCTATTTTCCTTTTTATTTCAAATAAAGGAGGATGTTCAGTATGGCGTGAATCTCGACGTCACAAGATACAAAAATGGCAAGAGGCAAACACACAACCCCCCTGGTAGAGCTCTGCCGTACACTGTGTGGGACTTTTATGAGGTATGTTAATCCATTTTTATTGACATATTTTAGGAAATATTCCATCTTAACTTCAAATGCTAAAACATTGCTGTTTCCCAGAGTGGCTGCTCTCTCCGTATGCTAAATCCTCAGGCGTTCTCCTCCACCATGTGGAATGTGCTGTCCATCCTGCAGGAGTATTTTGGCAGCATGGCAGGCGCCAATGTGTGAGTATAAGGACGTCAACTCGGGACACGGCGGAAGATTAGGTTTTCATTTGAATTATGTTTTGTTAACTCAGCTACCTGACGCCGCCCGGAACACAAGGATTCGCCCCACATTATGACGACATTGAGGCATTTGTGATTCAGCTGGAGGGAAAGAAGCACTGGAGGGTCTACAACCCAAGGTGAGATGATTCAAGGAAGCTTACTAAAAAAAATAAAAAATTCCCAACGGCAACATGGCGTTCCGATTAATATTACATTTGTGGAATATGAATTGTGCAGCAAAATCCAGCCGTTTTTATCCATTTGAGGGGCGGCCATTTTGCCACTTGCTGTCTACTGAAGAAGATGACATCACAGTCGCTCAGGGCTTAGGCAACGACCAATCACAGCTCACCTATTTTCGGAAGCTGAGCTGTGATTGGTTGTTGAGACCTGAGCAACTGTGACGTCATTTTCAGTCGATAGCAAGTGGCAAAAATGGCCGTCTTCTGATATTGATAAAAACTGCTGGGTTTTGTTGCCCAACTCATATTCCACTAACACGTTGTATTAAAAGAGGTACAGTAGTTATGATTCCAATCAATTTGGAATAACAAAACCACAATATTACATGAAGTTATTATACATTAGGGATGTTTGTTCATTGCACTGTAAATCTTTTGTTCTAACGTTCCTTTAGGTCAGACGATGAAGTCTTGCCTGTGCTTTCAAGCCGTAAGTACAACAATAACAAAAATGCATGATAGTAAAAAGCTATTTGTCTGACTTGGTTGGTTTGTATTTCTAACACTCAAGTGATTTGCGTTTCCAGCTAACTTTGACCAAGCAGAGATTGGGAAGCCCATTTTGGAAGTGTTGCTGGAGGCAGGAGATCTGCTCTACTTTCCCCGAGGGTTCATCCACCAGGGTGTCTGCCTCCCGGATGCGCACTCCCTGCATATTACCGTCTCCTCCTACCAGAAGAACAGCTGGGGAGATTTACTACAGAAGGTATGTGAATGTACTTGCATCTCTGTTCAGAGAATGGCTACAAAAAGTTCTTTCAAAATCTCAAGGTGGCACTAATAAACACAGAATTAGAGATAGACCGATATGCTTTTTTTCAAGGCCGATACCAATTTTCGGTAGTCAGGGAGGCCGATAACCGATATTTGAAGCCGATATACATTTGCAGACGAAAAAAAAAGTTGGAGTCAAAAAAATTTATAATAATAAAAACTCCAGCACTTGACTGCTTGAATGCCTTCAAGGACATGTTAATTAAACAGATTTTGTGATTTGCAACATGTTAAAGGTTTTTTGTTTGCCATCAGCTTTTGCACCAACTATAATGTGGCTTCCGCACGCTAACTCCCAAATAGTCGCTAATTCGCGGGCTAACCATTCACCCACACACTAACGCCGGGATAACTCCCAAATAGCCTCTAAAAACGTCTATTAGGTTAGCCCGCGACCTAACCTAATAGCCGTTAATTCGCGAGCTAGCCTGTTAGCCCGCGGGCTAACTGTTCACCCGCACGCCAACTCACAAATAGCCGCTAATTCCCGAGCTAACAGTTAGCTCGCAGACTAATAGTCGCTAATTGCTGCTTATTGGCTGTTAGCACTGCACGAGCAACAATCAGATGCTGCAGGGAGTCAACCGCCGCTGACTCAGAGCAGACGGAGGAGAAAAGCGCCCGTCGGAGCAAAAAATAACAGTTTTTAACTCATTCCCTGCCATTGACGGGTATAGACGTCAAAAATTCAGTTTAACAATTTCTATTAGTTTAACCTTTTTTTTCACTTTTGTTAACAAGACTGAAAACCTAGAAAATTTTATTTTACATTTAGAACAGATATAAAATTAATTAATTAAAATTAATTGTGAGTTAACTATTGAAGTCATGCTATTAATTTTAATCACCTGACGCTCTTAATAATCTTAATCATAATCTTAAAAAAAAAAAAAGATGATTAAAAGAAATGTCTAGGTTTTCATACTCTTGTTAACAAAAGTGGGAACAAAATGTAAAACTAATAGAAATAGTTCAAATGAATTTTTGACGTTTATAGGCGTCAATGGCAGTGAATGAGTTAATATATCGGCCATCAAAACAAAAAAAGACGCCGATGTCGCTATTCATAAAACGCTGAATATCGGCCGGGTGGATTATCGGTCTATCCCTACACAGAATGGACCAAATTTTCAAGCGCTTTGGTTCGGGTTCTGTTTCCAGCTGGTTCCTACTGCTCTTGAAATCGCAATGGAGGAGGATGTCGAGTTCAGACAGGGTTTACCTCTAGACTACCTCTCATACATGGGTGTCCAAAACTCCGACAAGGTGTGCGTCTTCATCCGCCAACATTTCCCTGCGCTCCCCCCCCCTCCTACTTACCCTTTGTTTACTCTTCTGTAGGATGATCCACGGAGGGCCCAATTCTTCTCCAAAATTGATAACCTAATGAACAAGCTTCGGAATTTTGTTGCATTGGACGCAGCTGTGGATGTTAAAGCCAGAGACTTCCTTCATGACTGCTTGCCCCCGAAGCTCACTGCGGGTGGGAGTCCTTTTGAAAGGAGTGAAAGCCAGTTTCTGAGCATGTACTGACCCCAGCTCTGCTTGAACTTGTAGAGGAAGCAGCCGGCAGTGTGCACGGAGCACCTGCTAGGTGGGAGGACGGGAGTGTAAGGGATGCAGGTGCGTGTATCACAAGCCAGACTCGCGTCGGACTCCTCCGAGCAGGATGTGCCAGGTGATATGACTTGTAGAACATAATGCAATCAATCAAACAAGTGCTTTTTTTGCTTATAGTATTTTCTGGTACATTTCATATTTTTCAAGGCTATGCAGCGATGGTGATGCCGTCAATCTTTACTACACCACCGACAACTCCAGAGTTTATCACAAAGAGGAGCTGAAAAGCTTTGAAATCAAACCTGAGGTAGACATGGGACTATTTTTAATTTTGACTTTCTTTCTTAAAGTCTTCTTAAAAAAAAACCTTTCCTTCCTCCAGTACACAGATGCAGTTGAGTTTCTGATCCACTCATATCCCAAATTTGTGAGTGTAGGAAGTTTCCCATGTGATTCTGCACAAGAAAAGGTGCGTTTTTCTTGCAACTATAGCGTAGAATTTATGTATAGAGAATGGATGGCTCATGTGCACGTGCTTCTTTTCCTCACCAGATCTCTTTGGCCAAGCTACTTTTTAAGAAGGGGGTCATCCAGAAGGAGTCACTTCTGTAGTGGCATCAACTTTTTTTTTTCTTCCGGAAAACATAATTTGAAGAACTTAAAAATGGTATTGTGTGAAAGCACTCGCCAAAGATGAATACCCAAATGTATTCCAAGTTAATGTTATCATAAATTGTAGTTGCTTTTGCATTAAGGAAAATTAACTCATTGACGGCTATTGATGTCAAAAATTAATTTAAACAATTTCTATTAGTTAAACTTTTTTTTTTCCACTTTTGAATTTTTTTTGTTTACATTTAGAACAGATATCAAATTTATGATTAATTGTGAGTTAACTTTTGAAGTCATGCGATTAATTACATTAAAAATTAGGCGCATTGGCAATTAAAATCGTAATTAATTGCATGACTTTACAAGTTAACTCACGATTAATCACAAATTTTATATCTGTTCTAAATGTACACTAAAAAAAATCTAGGTTTTCATACTCTTGTTAACAAAAGCGGAAACAAAGGTTTAACTAATAGAAATAGTTCAAATGAATATTTGACGTCTATAACCGTCAATGGCAGTGAATGAATTGAGGGCGCACTGAAAAACGAGTCAAAACATTACGGTAAAAATTGGGAGTTTACTGTAAATGAGCGGATGCAGTTTATCCCACTCAAGTTTTAGACCAGCAGCTCATCAGGTAATATCAGATTCTTATATGCATTTACGCTCACTTCTTATGTTACGCTCATAGCTTTCGTTTTTCAGTGGAGCTTGAATGCTCCGTTGTGCTTTATTTTAGTAATTTAGTTTGATATGAGTGACAAAAAAATTCTAAAATAAATAGAAAATGCACAATTTCAAACCTGATCTGCACATCGAAAGCTCAGCTTAATTGCTGAAACTGAGCAACTATCTTGTACAGTATCCATGTGTTTGTTTTTAAATAAAAAGAAAACGCGTGTGATGGGAAAGTACATTTATTGTTGGTTGATACAACTAAAAAATGCAGACGCAAGTCTTTTTAAATATTCTTATTTCAGCACCACCCATCAACCATTCACACTGCAGACATAGTGGACAAACACTGGGGTTAAGGGAGTCTACTTCCAAGTCACTTCCTCGCCAGGCTTCAGCTCCCTGCAGAGAAGAGGAATAAGCAGACGACGTGTTTTCTCGTGGAGTCGACCTCAGAAAATATCGTAGAATCCAAGAAAATTACAAACCTGCTGTATAATACACTTTTGTTCCTGAAAGCAGTCAGCTTCGCGTCCTGTTGCTTGTCAAGGTACCATCCGACCACAAAACCCATGGGCACCAGCAACTGCATCCAGTGCTCACGGGCGAAAGCTACAACGTTGACCATGCTTTCTGCAAATACATAGAAGCAGTAGGACTTTAAAGGATATCAAGATTTTTTTCCCCACAAGTTCTCTCCATAAAAAAATACATAAAGAATGAAGAGTTTAGAGCATATACTTAGGCTGAAATCACACAATTTTGAGAGGTGGTTCTGTCTTATTCAGAGATGGGAATAACAAATATTTTACCTGCACTTGATTGCTTGGTAGACCCTCCAGAGTACATTTTCCACATTTCCCTAAGACCTTACACTAATACTGTATTCGGTAAACGTTTGGTTACATAAACCGGCGACTGTAGTTGATTTATGTGATTATACCCCTACACAAACTGTGTAGTACTCACAATAAGTGGCATTGTAGCAATCACTTCTGCACGACCGATGGCGACTGTCATTTTACCCTTCACACACCAATAAACGGTGATTTCAGGAAGAATGAAGAGTAGATAAATCTCACTCAGCGCACATTTTATAAGGGCTACAATACCGACCATAATTTTGTTTTTGTTTATAAACAATCTACCATTTTACTGATAGCACCACACTAGCTAATCACCTAGCCTAGCTATCATACTAGCGCTGTGGAATACTTATTCCATATTCATTCAGAGTATACCAATAATTACAACAAAGTTGTGACCGCAAGCCTGTAAAGAAGTTAAAAGTCTTAGAGTAGAAATACATAATTTCAAATAAAAAGTTACCTTTTGTTTGCAGAAAGCTTCGTACGGCCTTCTGCTATTCACTCAGCATACAGAGGACATTGGAACATACCATCTGCGCCGACAAGAGTGGGTGGTCAAAGCAATAAACAGACATCAAAATAATATATTTAACATAGTATGAAGCAACTATACCGTTTTAATTTGTGAATTTAAATAATCTAAGAGACATCAAATAACTTTATGGAAACGAAATCAATTAATTATTGATTTTAATATCAGTCTGTATTTGATACCGAGTTAGTAGGCTCCCATGCACTTTGACACATGACACAGCGGCAAACATGGCTGCTTGTGGTGATGCTACGACGCTAGCAAAAATGTCCGAAAACCGAAATTAACAAATAATAATGTTCTTATTTGTTTGTTGAATCATCCCGATTAAATATTTCTACGTTATCTAAATGAATGGTACGTTTAGAATTCCAAGGTTACGTTAATTAGCGCGAGCAGAAGCGTAAATGCAGCTTGTTAGTAGGCTTACCGGGTAGTTGTTGAAGCCTGACCCGCCATTGATTGTGTGAGTATGTTTTTATTACAATTGCTAACAAATTAGCTGCTAAAGTTGCATGATTTGCAATTACCGCATGAACCGATACAGTTTTAGAAAACGATCGATTCCCTTTTTGTCTTTCCAGACACACTGGGCCAGTGTCGCTCGTAATTCTGTTTTTGAGGTTGGTTGTATTCTTAAATGTTCTTCCAGCGTGAAGACAAGTGAATGAGCCACGATGACGTCCATTATCAAGCTGACAGCTTTGTCAGGAGTTCAGGAGGAGTCTGCCCTCTGCTACCTTCTCCAGGTGGATGAATTCCGCTTCCTTTTGGACTGTGGCTGGGATGAGAACTTCTCAGCGGACATCATTGATGCCATAAAGCGGTAATTGGGATATTTGTCTTTTATGTAGGAAGAGTTTAAAAAGGGTAGAGATGGGGAAGGTGCAGGCTTTCAAGTACTTGGGGATCAACTGTTCAAAGTAGCGGACAGTGTGAAAGAGTACAGGCAGGATGGAGCTGGTGATGAAAGTTTCTGGTGTGATCTGTGGCAGAATAGAATAAATGATGCTGGATATTGTCACATCCTTTACAATGTCGTAATCTTTGTGATGGTTATAATTGTTCTTGCAGGCATGTTCACCAGGTTGACGCCGTGCTTCTCTCCCATCCTGATCCTATACACCTTGGAGCTCTGCCGTATGCTGTGGGGAAATTGGGTCTGAATTGTACCATATATGCAACGATACCGGTCTACAAGATGGGTCAAATGTTTATGTATGATCTTTACCAGGTGAGAAGGAATAACGGATGCATATTACACAGTACGGCAAGAGCTTAGCTTTGCACACAGTATTCATTCGTATCATCCGTTTTCGTCTTTAGTCTCGAAACAACAGTGAAGATTTCACTTTGTTCACCCTTGATGATGTCGACAGTGCTTTTGATAAGATTCAGCAGTTGAAGTATTCGCAGATTGTCAATCTGAAAGGTGAGTTAAAATGTGTTGACCTTGCTACAGTTAATATCAATAACTCAATGCACCCCTGCTGATATAAACATTTGACCTTAGAATATAAATTTGTTTACCTTTTAATCATCATTTCATCCATTCTGATAGGAAAAGGACATGGTCTTTCAATTACACCACTTCCTGCCGGTCACATGATTGGTGGGACCATTTGGAAGATTGTGAAAGATGGCGAGGAGGAGATTGTTTATGCTGTGGACTTCAACCACAAAAGAGAAATGTAAGAATGGATAAACATTGAAAATGAAGACCCTAACTTGCTCAGATGTGAATGGTTGCTGATAAAGTTCGTAACCCGCAGTTGAACTGGCAACCAGTTCAGGGTGTACAGCGCCTCTAGCTAAAACAGGCTTCAGCTGTCCAGAAACTCTTAATAACAAGCGCTATATTAAAACAAAAAGGATTGCTAATTGGATAGTTATTCACTTCCTGTACTGATTTTGGTTGCGTTTCTGTTCTAGCCACCTGAACGGCTGTACTATGGAGAGCATCAGCCGACCTTCCTTGCTTATTACCGACTCCTTCAATGCAGCATATGTACAACCACGTCGCAAACAAAGAGATGAACAGCTACTTAGTAAGTAATTATTACAGGTAACAACTATTGTATTGTAAAACGCTCCTTTTTTTGTCCCTGCATTATATCGTTCTGTGTTATTATATGACACAAAGATACATTATTGGTAGTAAATAAATATTTGTTTTGACCAACTGAGTTAAATTACCCTGCAGCTAATGTTGGCACGGCACATTAATGTGCCATAGCACACTGGTTGGGAACATTTCACTCTGTCAACCAAAATTGAACGATTCCATTTGTAATAGCAGGATAAGCCCTCCCTGTCTGGTATTTAAAAAAATAAAAAATCTATAGATGATCCTGTTCTAAATTTTAATTCAAAATTATCAGGAAGTATACACTAACGTGATACACTGAAAAATGCTAACATTCTAAGCAAGGCGTTTTAACGTGTTTTTCCCCTAATCTCTGTCCTTTTTCTTACCTCCCTGCTCAGCCAATGTAATGGAGACCCTCCGCGGGGATGGTAATGTGCTTATCGCCGTGGATACAGCCGGGCGGGTGTTGGAGCTGGCTCAGCTCCTGGACCAGATTTGGAGGACAAAAGATGCCGGGCTCGGAGCTTACCCGCTCGCCCTACTTAACAATGTCAGCTACAATGTTGTCGAGTTCTCAAAGTCTCAGGTATCAGGCTCGCCTTCAGTTTCCTGCATGTGCAACAACACACGTTTACGCACAATTTTTTCCCGTAGGTGGAGTGGATGAGCGACAAGCTCATGAGGTGTTTCGAGGATAAGAGGAATAACCCCTTCCAGTTCCGCCATTTAACCCTCTGCCACAGTTTGGCCGACCTGGCTCGGGTCCCCAACCCTAAAGTGGTGCTGTGCAGCCAGCCGGACCTCGAGTCTGGCTTTTCTCGAGAACTCTTTATCAAGTGGTGTGAAGACAGCAAGCACTCGGTCATCCTGACTTATCGCACCACTCCTGGAACACTGGCCCGCTACCTCATTGACCACCCGGAAGAGAAGATGCTGGATCTGGAGGTAAGAATGAACATGACAAATTAGGTGCCTTGCAAAAGTATTAGCCCCCCTTGAACTTTTGACCTATTACTACATTTCAGGGTTCAGACATGAGGATATAAAATTTGATTTTTTTGGGGTAGTGAAAAATCAATACCAAGTGGCACACAATCAATAAAATATTTATTTAATATCATTATTATTATTTTTTTTTTTTTACAAATAAGAAACTGAATAGTAGGGCATGCAAAATTATTCACCCCCCTTTCTCTCAGTGCAGCCTACTGACTCTAGAAGTTCCCAGATTTTTTTTCCCCCCTCAATAATCCAATGTTCACCTGGAGATTTCCATTCGTCCCTGTAGAGTTTTTAATTGCTGCTTTAAACTATTGTATATAGTAGTGGCTAGCTCTAAATCAGTCATTTTTGCAATTCGGAAACGGTGAAAAACATGCCGCATTGAAGGCATCAGTGGGAACGGTGCATGTTAATAGACAACAACAACATGTATCAGTATGAGTGTAATAAAAATTGTATGTGTGAATATGAGGATGAATTATTATGGTGTATGCCTATGAATTACATGCCCTCCCTTTGAACATGTAAACTCTTTTCTTTCTTCCTATTCTTGTTTTTTCTTTTTTACTTCAACTTCTATTTTATACTTGCAATGTGTTTAATGTCTTTCTATGTTCATATGCTCAGTAAACCAACCAACCAGAGGTTAAGAATGGTCTCCTGTATGAAGATTTTCAAATTGCTCGGGTTGTGCAATTAATCAAAATTCAATTACAATTTTCAATTATTACTCTCCACAATGACAAAATCGATATCATTGTAAAGAAAAATAAAATATTATTAATACTAATTTTCAGTTTAAATTTAGATTTTTTTGTTTTATTTTTTTATTCTAAAATGGGTAATTTTAATTGTTTGGTCCAAAAGGAACTTGCATAATTATCGTGTTTCAAAGAAATGTATTTGTCTTAATATTTTTTTACATGTTTAAACATTTTCTTGTTTCTTTTTTACCAAAAAAAACCCCAAATCATTGTCCTAATCGTGATTAATATTTTCTTCATAATCTCACAGCCCTTCATGTTACCGTTGAACACTTTTTTAGATATAACTGCTAAAACAAATCATTTTTGTCCTAACAGGTGAGAAAAAGAGTCAAGCTCGAAGGCAAAGATCTTGAAGACTACCTTGAAAATGACAAAATAAAGAAAGAAGTGGCAAAGAAGCTGGAACAAGCAAAAGAGTAAGTGAAGTTGACAGTAAAATGATTTTACACAGCAAAAATAAGGTCCAAAATGAATTAATTTATTCCAGTTGAGTGCAAACTTGAAGGCTTTAATGTGTGTGGATTTAATTTAAAAACATTAACAGTTAACACTTTAACATGGAGCTAATCAAATGAATAATGAACAAGATTGGAAAATCAACAAATAAGTCACATCTCTGTTAAAATGAAGATCTGACCTTTATGGTAAATTAAAAGATAAACTAACAGTGTATCGAAGTGGTAAATAGGAAACAAAAGTGTGAAATGACAAAGTTGACATTTTACGCCGGCACTCCTGCAGGGTTGACGTGGACTCCAGCGACGAGAGTGACATGGACGACGACATGGATCAGCCGACCGTGACAAAAACCAAACACCACGACTTGATGATGAAAGGCGAGGGAAACCGTAAAGGCAGTTTCTTCAAACAAGCCAAGAAGTCCTACCCGATGTTCCCGACACACGAGGAAAGGATCAAATGGGACGAGTACGGGGAGATCATCAGGTATCCCTTTGAAGAGATTGCCGCACCCTTTAATAAAAAGTCAGTCCAAATAACCCTTTTTGGTTGCAGGATTGAAGATTTTCTGGTTCCTGAGCTGCAAGCTGCGGAAGAGGAGAAAAGCAAACTGGAATCCGGCTTGACCAATGGCGACGAGCCCATGGACCAGGACCTCTCTGTTGTTCCCACCAAATGTGTTTCTAGTATTGAGAATCTTGAAATCAAGTGAGTGATCACCAACTGGAACGCGACAGATTCAAATTCAAGAAACGTGAGCGAGTCCAATTCTTCCGCTTCCTCCTCGCAGAGCCAGAATAACATACATAGACTACGAAGGTCGCTCCGACGGCGATTCCATCAAGAAGATCATCAACCAGATGAAGCCCAGGCAGCTGGTGATTGTCCACGGGCCGCCGGAGGCCAGTCTGGACCTGGCTGAGTCCTGCAAGGCTTTCAGCAAGGATCTCAAAGTGTACACACCCAAACTGCAGGAGACCGTGGACGCCACCAGCGAGACGCACATCTACCAGGTCAGCTTGTTTGCATGCAGTTGATTTTTTTCTCCAGCTGGTGATGGGCCTAATAAGGCAACTTATTGAATCTGGGTCAGTAAGAATTTTGCCAGTTACTTGTAATTTCATCGATCTCTCACTGGTTATGTTGCATAATGACATATTTAGGGTGTACTATTAGCAACCAGCAGAGGGCACCATTAATTAAAATGCTAGCTAAACAGGCTGTTTCCAATCACTGATTATTAACCGATGACTGTTGTTTATTTGCTATTATTTAATGATTAAACAAAACCAAATATACAGTACTCACCAACCTATTTGAAACTGGGAGTTACAATTACAGGTAGTGTTGTTCCGACACCGTTTTTTGGCCCCCGATACTGATTCCGATACCTCAGTTGTTGTTTTTTCTCAACATGAAAAAACTGTCCTGCCATTGGTTCAGAGCATTCAAGGGCCAATAGGATATCTTAGCTCAGCATGCAGTGAACATGTCACACATCAGTGAATGTCAATGCAAGACACAAGATGCTGCATCCCAAATCCTATATTAGCGTCAGAATTAATGGTATCGGCATGTTACTTTCAATTCAATCTCAATTATCGTGATCAATTATCGTAATCGTGATCAGCATCATCGTAAAAAAAGATTATTAATACAAATTTTTGAGTTGTTTAAATTTATAGATTTGCACCTTTTTTAAATTTGAAAACAATTGAATACATTTTATTTCATCCAAAAACAACTTGCATAATTTTAGTGTTCCAAAGAATTTTATTTGTTTTAATATTTTAATTTGTTTTTTTTACATTTAAACATTTTCTTATTTTGTACCCCAAAAAATCGCACAGTGCACATGCTGCACTCCAACTTCAAGTTTTTTCAACATAAATAAACAAATATATATCATTATAAATATATATTATTATTTTTCTGTTTGGTCCAAAAGGAACTTACATAATTAGAGTGTTTTACTGTTGAGAGTCTGAAATTAGAGGATTTGGATTTTTGACTACATATTGAAAAACAACAGTGGATATAAGCTATTAATCGATTATCAAAATAGTTGTCGATTATTGGTCGATCAATCAATTAATTTTGACACCTAGTTCCCAGTTGTCTATATATTATATACAAATCGTGTAATTCTTTTAATTATTATTTTTTAAATAATTATTTATATAATTTTTTTCTTAAATATTTTTAATCATTTTATAGTGCATTGTTTGTGTGTTTATTTTTATCATGAATCTGAATCTGAATAAAGTTGACTGATTGATAGTGAAGTTGTTTTTGTGAGGGTGGAATGAATTAATAGCATTTCCATTCAATTTATGGGGGGGGGGTTATTTGAGATACAAGTGTTTTGTGTTACAATTATGATAAGTTTACCAATATTTTATTTTTCGGTGAAGGTGCGCTTGAAGGACTTCCTGGTGAGCTCCCTGCAGTTCTGCAAGGCCAAAGACACCGAGTTGGCCTGGATTGACGGCGTGTTGGACATGCGAGTGGTAAAGGTAGACACAGGCGTGATGCTGGAGGAGGGCGTCAAAGAGGAGCTCGAGGACGGCGAGCTCGCCATGGACACCGCCCCCGACCTCGATATTGATCACAGTGCTGCAATGGCGGCGGCTCAGCGGGCTATGAAGAACCTATTTGGAGAGGACGAGAAGGAGCCGTCTGAGGAGAGTGACGTCATTCCCACATTGGAGCCGCTGCCATCACACGAGGTGAGAAAACTGATTTTTATTTTATTTTTTTATAGGTTTTTGAAAATTGTTTTGGAAAATTGAGAATCAAGACTGTAGGTCTTGATTCTCAATTTTGCCCCCCCGCCCCCCTTATTTGGATATTTTTGTTATTTAATAAGGAAGTGGTCAGTTAGTTTAAATTAGTTTTTAGAGTTTTTTTTTTTTTTAATTCACTAATTTATTTTTCAGTTTAGTTTTTATTGTTTTTAGTATTAGTTTTTCAATATATGGAGTATTTTTTGAATGCAAAGGGGGGAGAGTACTGTACCTGTTAAAACTAATTCACTGCTATAAATTCATTTAAAAAAAAGATTATTAAAAATTTGGGGCAAAAGGCGATACATTTTTTTAATTGTAATTAATCGCATGACTTCACTAGTTAACTCACGAAAAATCACAAATTTTATGTCGGTTCTAAATGTACCCCAAAAATGTTTAGGTTTTTATAGTCTTGTTAACAAAAGTGGGGAACAAATGTTAAACTAATAAAACTAGTTCAAATGAATTTTTGACGTCAATGGCAGTGAATGAATTTAAAAAAGAAGAGAAAATATTAAACATTTGGGGCGTCAGGCGATTAAAGTTTTTAATCGCATGGCTTCACTAGTTAACTCGCGATTAATCACAAATTTCATATCTGTTCTAAATGTACAATAAAAACAATTCTAGGTTTGCACACTCTTGTTAACAAAAGTGGAAAGAAATGTTAAATTAATAGAAATAGTTGACGTTTATAGCCGTCAATGGCAGTGAATGAATTAATGGATAAATGTTTGGTTTTTTTGAAAGGATTCTGTTAAACAACAATTCCAAAGCAATGTCTATTTTTCATCAGCTAATTTTTTGTGATCTTCTCTGGGCGTCATCCACTTTGCCCTCCAGATTAAACTCTAACCTCATTTCAATGCATGTTGCTTTTCATGCAAATTAACCTCAACCCGAGGAGAAACTCCAAGCAGCAGATGACTTTTTGGTCTTGCCTCATGTTAATGACTTAAAATTCCTCCCCTAACAATGCACTCTTGTGTGCTTAACTTCAATGTGATGTTTTGTCCAAGTCACACGCATGCACGCACACATTTCCATTATAAAAGAATGAGTACCTTCAAGTTACATAGTGCAGTTATGTCATTTAGTTACATGACAGTCCAAATCTTTGATGCATTACAGCAGACTAAAACTCAACATGATATTCTTTCTAAAGGCAAACAATTTGATACTGTGCCTCTCCCCGAGGTCTTGGTGCTATAAATCATTATATTGACTTGAGATGTTTTTTTATTAGTATTAAGGTAATGCATTCACAAGGACATAAACCCAATCCAGCCTGTCCTTGGAATTAAGTGTCCAACCCGTATATCACGGCTGTGTGTTCCGTCCAGGCGCCCGGACATCAGTCGGTGTTCATCAACGAGCCCCGCCTGTCCGACTTCAAACAGGTCCTCCTCAGGGAGGGCATCCAGGCCGAGTTTGTGGGAGGAGTGCTGGTGTGCAACAACCTGGTGGCTGTCCGCAGAGTGAGTCATTTCTTTTTTTATCACCGTTTTATTTCATTGGATTCAACTAAAGCTGCCAAAATGAATCGATTAATCGGCGATCAAATTAGTCGACAACTATTTTAACTCATTTAAACCCAACAACGTGTAAAAACGTTTGTTATACAAGCGCAAACAGAAGGCTTTGATGCAGCTTCTCACATGAAGAGGTAGCTTCAAGCAGTGGTTGTATTTATAAAAAATAAATTAAAAAAACGTCCACCAGGTGGCAGCAGAGTATAAGAGATCAGCCAGGGCCATGTTGCACTTGCTCTTTTTCCCAGTGTTTTCAACAGGAATGTGAATATTGACAAAACCTTATTCAAATGTGAATTGCTGCAAATATTATACCTTCTGTGTATAATTAAAATAAGACATTTGCAAACATCTGTTTTTAATTTGGGAAAACAAATGACCTAACTGATAACATATGCCCCCCCCCCACCCCTTTTATTTTAAACACCATACGAATATGAAGTACAAAATAAACACCAATCACTGGTTGATAAACAGTAATCAGGGGAAAATGCTTTTGTAATACACTTTTATCAAGAATCTTAATTAATCTGATTAATCATTTGAATGATCGATAGATCAATCGATTCTAAAAAAAAATCAAGTGACAGCACTGGATTCTAATGAGACAAGTATAGCATTTATTAACTCATTTGTTCCCCAAAATGTATAAATACGTTCTATTTTAAATGTTTTAAGTGTCCCAAAGACGTGTTTTTTATGTTTTTTTTTATGCTAGAGCATACAGAAGGCTTTGATGCAGCCTCTCAACTGCAAAGAACGGCTGAAGAAATTGTAGTTATTACACAAACGGCCAGCAGGTGGCAGCAGAGCAAAAGAGATCAACCAGAGCCATGTTGAAAAAAAAACCTCAATTACTCACAATTTTAAATAGATGTGTGAATAATGATGAAACTTAGCTATATTCTAATGCTAATTGCTGCGAAACGCAAACAAATAGAAATATATATTTTTCCTGATGAAAAAAGAGGCTGTAATGTTTCTTTTGGTAGGTTCCATGTTTTTATAGCAATAGAACACAATATTCTGTGGGCCTTGCAAAATCAACCAAAATACAGTAAAACGGCCGGGAGTGAAGGGGATTGCTTCAGTGAAAATGGCTGGGAGTGAATGATTAAAAAAAAAAATTATGATAAATACTGAGATGTTTTTGATGTTTGATTTAAAAAAAAAAAAAAGAAAAAGAAAAGAATCCTAGCAAGTCCAGAACTAACAGTTTTCATTAACGAAACGTTAAGCCTAAACAAAAAGCACAGCTTGCCAAAGTAGGGCAGAAAACCCAGAGGCTTATGAAGAGTCTCGCCTGAGGAAAAAAAAAAACACAAAAAAAAAACAACCACCCCGAGTGAAACTTAACAAGTCAAATAAAAAGAAAAGCAGGAGCAAACCAGGACATCAATATGAAAATGTATAATTGACAAGAACTTAAAATAGATGCAAGCGAGAACATGAACTCAAAGAGACACTCGGAGCAGTCGGCGTCAGTGCAATGAAAGCCGAGGAAACTTGAAGCGTCTGATGCTTTGATGTCAAACCGGTGAACATTTCTTTCCGTTTTTTTTATTTTTTTTTTGGGAACGTTTGTGTTGTAAAAGGTGAAATGGAGGTCTTACGTCTTTTGTGTTCTTGGTCCAGACGGAGGCGGGACGCATCGGCCTGGAAGGCTGCTTGTGCGATGACTACTATAAGATCCGGGAGCTGCTGTATCAGCAGTACGCTGTCGTATAGCACCAGCGGACACCACACAGACCGTCCCACAACACCCTCGGGTATCTCCAGCTGTGTCCCCACTACATCCGTTGTACAGTTTCACTTTTTTTTTTTTATATATATCATTTTTTACTTCTAGGTGACCTTTGCTACGTTTTTTTTTTTTTATACTAAGACTGATCTCTGTATGAGACAAAAGACAAGAGATACCTCTCCTCTTTATTTTGACATTAAAAATACAATCCTGATCTGAATTTCTGTATTTGTATTAGATCAACGGTTCTTAGGCAAAACATGTCTCTAAAACCTAAGGGTGACTTCTCGAATCTCCCGCTCGAAGTAAAATAAGCGGCGACCTCATTTAGGTTGTTAGCGCCTTTGATGCATTCAACGCAGCATCATTTCAAGTTTCCTGTGGTGCGATTTTGAAGTGGAAAATACGCAGCGAGTTAAGCTGTGCAGTGGAAAAGTGGAATTGAAGCGGCACCGAACCCAGACAGGGAAAAATCTCAAATTTTCTAGGGTCTTTATTTTCTCTCAAATTCAACAAGTGTATATTTGACAGATAATAAATAGTTAGCTGTTTAGTTTTTGAAAGATTTTTAAAAATGTGTTGTTGTTTTTCTAATGCAGCCACATTTGATTTTAAGTGGGCCGGAACTCTATGTGAGCCAATAAGTTATAAATAACAACAGATCAAAAATATTTCCTGTATTTTTTTTCTGCAAATAATTACAAGCACATTCTGAAAACATTTCCATTTAATTCTCTAATGAATGAAATCAAACGTCCGCACGGGGCGGCCATCTTGCCACAGTCACCTCGCTCCGCCTATCTCATTCATTACTATGTGTTTTTATCCTACATGTTCTTTTAACCCATTAAGGCCGGGAGCGCCCATTAAGGCCGGGAGCGTGTGAAGTTTAATGATGCAATCAAGTCATATAAAGTGAATTTTTAAAACAAAGTAATATATCTATTACCATCCCTTCCGCCCCACCGACATTATTCACGCAATAATGTCAGATTTAAGTGATGATACATCAAAATCATACGAGAGCTTTTAATTAGCCCAAAGCTAATTTAGGGAGAAGTAATTGCTCTATTATGTTTGTTTTATTGGCGTGCCAGTCCCCGTAGGTAAAATAACCAGATCATTTATTGCAAATAATTTTGCGGACCCCAAGCTACGACCCCAGTTCGAGAAGCACCGTCGACTGAGATGGCCAGTATGAAAGCGACTAGTGGTCGTGTTTTTCTTTCTTTTTTTTTTTCTTTTTTTCTTTCTTTCTTTCTTTTTTCTTTCTTTCTTTCTTTCTTTTTTCCTCTTTTTTTCTTTTTTCTTTCTTTCTGTCCTTTCTATTTTAATTTTTTTCGGTCTTTCTAAAAACATTTGAATAAATTTACTCATTTGAACTCAATAAAATAAACTTACTAAAACACACTTTTTGATATTTTTTCTTTTTTTCTTTCTGTCCTTTCTATTTTCATTTTTTTCGGTCTTTCTAAAAACATTTGAATAAATTTACTCATTTGAACTCAATAAAAATAAACTTACTGAAACACACTTTTTGATTTTTTTTCTTTTTTTCTTTCTGTCCTTTCTATTTTCATTTTTTTTCGGTCTTTCTAAAAACATTGAAATAAATTTACTCATTTGAACTCAATAAAATAAACTTACTGAAACACACTTTTTGATTTTTTTCTTTCTGTCCTTTCTTTCTAGTTTCATATTTTTCGGTCTTTCTAAAAACATTTGAATAAATTTACTCATTTGAACTCAATAAAATAAACTTACTAAAACACACTTTTTGATTTTTTTTCCTTTCTGTCCTTTCTATTTTCATTTTTTTCGGTCTTTCTGAAAACATTTAAATAAATTTACTCATCTGAACTCAATAAAATAAACTTACTAAAACACACTTTTTGATTTTTTCTTTTTTTCTTTCTGTCCTTTCTATTTTATTTTTTTTCGGTCTTTCTAAAAACATTTAAATAAATTTACTCATTTGAACTCAATAAAATAAACTTACTGAAACACACTTTTTGATTTTTTTTCTTTTTTTCTTTTTGTCCTTTCTTTCTATTTTAATTATTTTCGGTCTTTCTAAAAACATTTAAATCAATTTACTCATTTGAACTCAATAAAATAAACTTACTAAAACACACTTTTTGATTTTTTTCCTTTTTTTCTTTCTGTCCTTTCTATATTCATTTTTTTCGGTCTTTCTAAAACATTTAAATAAATTTACTCATTTGAACTCAATAAAATAAACTTACTAAAACACCCTTTTTGATTTTTTCTTTTTTTCTTTCTGTCCTTTCTATTTTCATTTTTTTCGGTCTTTCTAAAAACATTTGAATAAATTTACTCATTTGAACTCAATAAAATAAGCTTACTGAAACACACTTTTTGATTTTTTTTCTTTTTTTCTTTTTGTCCTTTCTTTCTATTTTAATTATTTTCGGTCTTTCTAAAAACATTTAAATCAATTTACTCATTTGAACTCAATAAAATAAACTTACTAAAACACACTTTTTGATTTTTTTCCTTTTTTTCTTTCTGTCCTTTCTATTTTCATTTTTTTCGGTCTTTCTAAAACATTTAAATAAATTTACTCATTTGAACTCAATAAAATAAACTTACTAAAACACCCTTTTTGATTTTTTTCTTTTTTTCTTTCTGTCCTTTCTATTTTCATTTTTTTCGGTCTTTCTAAAAACATTTGAATAAATTTACTCATTTGAACTCAATAAAATAAACTTACTAAAACACACTTTTTGATGTACTCCTTAGCTCCTGTTTACATTCTCACCGTCATATAACATCACTTTCAAGGAAACGAAAATAATCTCTTGCTTGCACAAATCTCAAAATAAATAAATAGTTTGGCTTCACAAACTGTTTATATTTGAACACCAAAATGTTCAACCAAATCTTACAATTTCATTGAACGAAGACCTGCTAGCTTAGTGCTAACGTATAATGTGAAATGCCATAGACTGGCTAGAGAAAGTTAGCAATGATATTTCCGTAATCTTCAAGCAACTGCTACTTTTAATATATGGAGTAGCAACACATATAAACACAATAATCACAATTAGACCTGCTCCGTACTGGCTGTAAAGTGACCCGAGACCACTTGTTTTGTGATTTGGCGCCAGACTTGCTTGTATGCTGTCAAAACCCAAACCACATCCTCTACCTGCTGCAGTAACAGCAGATGGAGACATTTCCATCTCAAGCAAGCATGCTCAATGCAGCAGGCTCGTGAACCGCAGTAACGATATGACATTGTCCCTCAAAGTGATAAGTGGACTGGAAAAGACCCCGCAGGCCGCTGTCGTGCGATGAGCTGGGATTAGCCCTCTCGTTTATCATTTTTGGGATTGCCGCAGCCAAAACAGATTTCAGCTCGCTTTCCTTATCTATTTTTGGACACGGCGGTGTATTAAAAAGATGGGCGATAAGAGGGATTGTCGGTGGCGTGAGGACGGGAACGGTGATGTGTCAGCTGGCAGCCGTGGTGGCACATTGACTCGGTTGATTAGATCCACGGCACCGTGTGAATCCTCAGCGTGGATCTCGAGCACAAGGCGGTTGCGCAATGGGACTTTTTACACATTCAGTGAATGGACTCTCATTTATTGCAGGTGAAAATGTGATATCCAGGGACAATATAAAAATCAATATAGTTTCACCTTTCCATGCTTAAACCCAGTTAAACTTACTAAAACACACCCAAATATATTAAAAATATTCAAAAAGTGGATGATTCCTTAGCACTTGTTCTTTCAATGTCAAGAAATGGGAGACAGGAATGCAAACTAGTGCTGTCAAGCGATTAAAATTTGTTAACTAATTAATTGCATCATTTTCCATAATTAATCGCATCTTTCTGCTCTTTTCTGCAAAGCTCGTAAGAGATTTATCTTGCGTAAATTCTTGGCATTAATGTAAAATCATCAAATAGAAAGTATGTCTGGAATCAAAGACTAAAAGCTTTCTTTGATTCTTGAATGAATACTTTTCCTGGAAAATACAATTGGTAAAAGTAAACAATCAAAGTGGATTCCGCTTTACAGCAAAAAACAAGAAAAAATTATCAAAAATTTTAATTAATCGCATGACTTCAGTAGTTAACTCACAAATGTTATATCTGTTTTAAATGTGCAGTGAAAAATTCTAGGTTTTCATACACTAGTTGACAAAAGTGGGAAAAAAATGTCAGACTAATAGAAATAGTTCAAATAATTTTTTGACGTTTAGAGCCGTCAATGGCAGTGAATGAATAAAAAAAAAAAGATTCAAAATTCAAGGTGTCAGGCGATTAAAGCTTTTAATCTTAATTAATCTCATGTTTATAACCGTCAATGGCAGTGAATGAGTTAATTTAGTAAAAATTAAAGGGGAAGTCAACCTGAATTTTTGACGTCTATAGCCGTCATTGGCAGTGAATGAGTTAATTTAGTAAAAATTAAAGGGGAAGTCAACCTGAATTTTTGACGTCTATAGCCGTCATTGGCAGTGAATGAGTTAATCACCACCAATTCTCACTAACCTTGCACGTGCCTCGAGTGTGACGACGAGGGAGACACTCCAAACAGGACAACGAAAATGAGCAGGGTTAGGGAGGGAGAGTGCGTGTGTGTGTGTGTGTGTGTGTGTGTGTGTGTGTGTGTGTGTGTGTGTGTGTGTGTGTGTGTGTGATCATCCACATGGTTGGAGGAGTTCGACTCCAGCACGGATGACTGGCTGTCGTGCAAGCGTGTTTTTTTTTTTTACACAGTTGCATAACACACAGTTTTGCACTTTAGACACATTAAAATTTAAATGCTCTGTTTTAATCCGTGGCTCACACAGGCACACAAAAAAAAAAAAAAAAAAACTCACGCAGAAATGCACCAATTATGCATTTTCAGTTATTTATTTATTTATCCACACCGCTGTGAAGAATACGAAGAGGCCAGAGTGGGAATGGAGGAAAAAAAGAGCATCTCTTCATTGTCGCAGAGCACGCCAGCCCTTTGCCAATGCCGTCACTGCTTTTCATTTCGATAATTGACCGGCCACGCCAGAAATGTCCATCAGCTAATCCTCTTAGCTTTCATAATGCTGACTCTGTCACAGAAGTCCCCTGTTTTAATGTAACGAGCAGCTAAACCCGGCAGGCGGGCCGCGGAGGCCCTGGGGCTCACTCTGCCCCCTAGAGACCGTTTTTGAACTACACGACCTGTCGGAGCGATCGCAAAATCTATAGTGTAGCTCCATACGGGCTCGCCCTCGGCTGGAAAACGATTCTTAAATACAACCGAGAAAGGTCGTCATCTCGTCGGAGCATCTGCGTAGTGAATGGTCGTTCCTTTTGTGTGGCAGATAGATGGAATATAATCCCTTTTCTCCTCACTAAGCAGACCACTTTATGCCGCTGACATAATCACGCGAAAGTGGATGCGTTTTTATAAAGTCACAAAACATTCAAACATAACATAAGGCACAAAAATCCCGCTCTAATAATAATAGGAGAGCAGCTTGTAAATCTGCCCAAATGTTAATCGTGTGGAAAGTTCTCATGTTTGGTTATTCCTCTTTTATGCTTCAGCACCCTAATCCCCACGAAAAAAATTTGACATAGTGTAGCCACTAGGGGTGTGAATTGCCTAGTACCTGCCGATTCGATTCGTATCACGATTCATAGGTTTCGATTCGATTCGATACGATTAATCCCGATATGAACATATAACACATTATTGTCAAGAAATGTTTAAGGTTGACGTCCCCTTTAACTCATTAACTGCCATTGACGGCTATAGACGTCAAAAATTCAGTTGGACTATTTCTATTAGTTTAACATGTTTTCCTCTTTTGTTAACAAGAGTATGAAAACCTAGAATATTTTATTGTACATTTAGAACAGATATAAAATTTGTGATTAATTGTGAGTTAACTAGTGAAGTTATGCAATAATTATGATTAAAAAAATAAATCGCCTGACGCCCCAAATTTTTAATAATCTTTTCTTCTTTAAAAAATAAAAAGTTTTTTTTGTTTTGTTTTTAATAATTTTTTTTTTTTTAAGAAAATATTATTAAGAATTAGGGGCGTCAGGCAATTAATTTTTTTAAATCATAATTACCGCATAACTTCACTAGTTAACTCACAATTAATCACAAATTTTATATCTGTTCTAAATGTACAATAAAATATTCTAGGTTTTCATACTCTTGTTAACAAAAATGGGGGGAAAAAACGTTAAACTAATCGAAATAGTCCAAATTATTTGTTGACGTCGAAAGCCGTCAATGGCAGTGAATGAGTTAATTTTGACTAAATTAAAGGGGAAGTAATTTTCCTCACACATTCACACTCCACAGTTGTAGTACATCATTAATGCTAGGTAAAGAGCTTCTTTTTTTTAGCCCTGAAGTGAGGGTGACACAGTTCTTTTTTTTTTTTTTTTTTTTTAAGGCCAGATCATGTGAAACTATTTTACTTGGCACATTACATTCTTCTCCCTCTGAGAGCAAAACAAACCTAAGCAGCTCCTTGAATTTTGAGGTTAAGACTTCCTTGTGTCTCCCACATACTTACTGCAGGTGACGTAGTCCCACCTCTGACAAACACATACATGTCACTCGCGCGCACTTCCAGACGGTCAGCAGAACACAACCTGTCCGGAGCGCCCCGCCCCCTTTCCGCTCTTTACGCTCGGCCCATCACACGGACCCGACCGTATGTGATGTGACACGACTGACACAACCTTGAGAGATGCGAGGAGACCCCGCCGATGATTAATTCAAAAGCCGGAGAGCACAGCGAGGATTAGCTGTGTGTATGTGCGTGTTAACGCCCGCAGACCACTGTTGCATGCCACAAGGCCGCGTCGGAGGGCTGAATCATTGCCGCCGAATCATGTCCGTGTGAGAATGACAGGAGCCCAAACAGAGGAGCGTTAATCCATACCGGCTAGTCAGCGTTTGTCTGCGTGCGTGCGTGCGTGCGTGCTTCTGGTCTGCAAGTCGGAATCACATTTGCAAGGCAAAGCATTAGGTGCACTTGCACAGCGACAAGCACCGGATGTTTCCGCCGAATAATCGATTCATTTGTTGATTGTTTTGATGAATTGTATTTTTTTTTTCAACATTTTAATTTCCCTAAAAAAAAATGTTTTTGAAAAAAAGGACATTATTTAAACAAAGCAGAAAATTAAGAAACATAAATTAACTATGATTCAGTTATTGGTTTGGTCCGTAAAATATCACAAAATAGTCAAAAATATTGATCATCGTTTTCCGAAGTAAGAGCAATATCTTATTTTGATTCAACAGAAAAAGGATTGGATAATATTTACAACCGAGAAGCTGAATTTCTGATCATTTCGATGATTTTAAAATAAAGTAAATGATTAATTGATTATTAAAAAAAATAATAATAAATAAAAAATATATATATATTTATATTAGAGGTGTCAGGCGGTTAAATTTTTCAATCTGAATTAATCGTATGACTTTACTAGTGTTAACTCATACGATTAATCACAAATTTTATATTTGAAAATGTACAATAAAATGTATATATATTTTTTATATAGAAGTTTTCATGCTCTTTTCATGCTCATGCTCTTCTGTCAACATAAAAGTGGAAAAAAATGTTAAACTAATAGAAATATGGCTGCATCTTTTAGTCATTCATACGGTAATTTCATAATTCATAAAATTGAGTTAAAAATAAAAAGATGTCTGTAAAAAAATGAGTGTGATATTGATTTGTGTTGGGTCATTTTTCTGCCACTAGATGGCATAATTGCATTTGTAAGACGGTGACATTTTTTTTTTTCATACGAAGAGCTATCGAATCTTTAACATAAACAAACTTGATATTATATATATTTGTTTTTATTTTTTGGTACAGCACATATATATTTTTTAAATTGTGCAAGGTCATTGAATGTGGAGCAGTTCACTCACTTGACTTCTGGTCAGAGCTGGTTCAATTCCCACTTAGTGGAGTAATTTTTCTTAATTTGTGCTCTGTGATTGACTGGTGACCAGTTCAGTCCAGTCTTTCACCTGAAGTCAGCTGGGAGAGTCTCCACTCCACCTCCGTATTCCCCTCAGCAGGATAGAAAATGGATGGAAAACTGTATAGGTGTTCCTAATGTTATGGCTTGCGTGTGTTTGATGTGAGGCAACAAATGGATTTTTTTGTTTTTCATAGTAAATCTGGCCTACTAATGAATATTATGCTGCAGGTTTGATGCCTTGAAAAAACTAATTTTGCCATCTGAAAGAGTGGACATCTGAGAAATCAAAGACGTGAGCTCCTTCTTAAATAGATTGGGATCAATACATAGAAGGGTTAATGCACTCTTTGCACTTATAGCAGCTGAGCCCGTTTATTGTTAGGCATAGTATAGCTGTCATGGTGTATTGCAGACAAGAGTACATATAATGCAACTGGAGCGCTGTTGCAGTGCTCTCGTTTTCGGTCACTGGTTTGTATTTCTAGTATTGTAATAGAGCTGTAACATAAATGCAGATTCTGTAATGTTACAGGGATGAGCATCATTTATGAATTGAGGGTTAAAACCGAATTTAAAATTAAATTAAAAGATTTAAGATGAGCCGGGCTTGAATGCAGCAAAATGGGAGTGACTGATACAGAAGACAAATGGATGGGTTACATCAGAAAGGGTATCCATTAAAAAAAAATATGACAAACATAAAGAAATTAGGTCAACATAACCCAATTTGGGTAAAAGAAAAAAGGAACTGACCCCTCATTTTTTACGAAACGACCTACCTAGCGGTAACCGAATGAGTCACAGTTTAGTTGTGTTTCACTTTAAAACCTGTGGGCAGTATTTTATTTTGAAATGGCTTGGTCAGAACCATCAAAAAGCCCAAAACGGGTCACAATACCGCCTAGGTGTTAATTAAAGTTCAATACATTTGCATTGAATCTTTTAAGAACATTTTGTTTTTAAACGTTTATTTAGGCATCATTTTCAAGTACAAGTGAATCATTACTTAGGTATGTTTTTCCTAAAAATTTATCACGTTTGTTTATAACATTTTGTTTATTCCTGTAAAATTACATATATTTTGTCTTTTATTTCGACTTTGTCATTTTTATGTAATGTAACGACATTACTGTTTTATTTTGTGTTTGTCTTTTACTTGTAATGTTTTTTCTTTTTAGTATTAGGCCATTAGTCTCGGATCTTTTTTCCCCCTCATATTTTGACTTTTAAAAACTTGATGTGTTGTTTTTCTCCTATATCAATGTCCATATGTCATGCATTAATTATTTTTTTCCTCATAATAGTTTGACTTTATTTTTGTATAATTAGGAGTTTTAACTCATTCACTGCCATTGACGGCTATAAATATCAAAAATTCATTACTATAACTATTTCAGTTTCGCATTTTTTTCCACTTTTGTTAACAAGAGTATGAAAACCTAGAATTTTTTTTATTGTACATTTAGAACAGGTATAAAATTCCTGATTAATCTTGAGCTAACTAGTGAAGTCATGTGATTATTTACAATTTTAAAAAAAATAATCACCTGATGCTGCTAATTAAAATAAGAAGAAAATATTATTAAAAATTAGGGGCGTCAGACGATTACATTTTTTAATTGTTATTAATCGCATGACTTCACTAGTTAACTCACGATTAATCACAAATTTTATACCTGTCTCTTGTTAACAAAAGTGGCAAAAAAATGTGAAACTAATAGAAATAGTTCAAATGAATTTTTGACGTCTATAGCCGTCAATGGCAGTGAATGAGTTAAATGTCAAATATGGATTTTTATTATTTTAACAAGTTACATGTTTTTCTTGTGATATTACACATTTAGGAATATAGTCTCTCTAATTCATGCAATTTTTTTTTTAAATGTTGTTTTTTATAATATATATAATATAATTATTTTTTTTAGATGGTACTTGGTGTTACAATTTTGCCAACCACTGCAGTAGACAATCTCCTGACTGTGTCACTGCTTTGCATCTGCAATCCCCACAATAAGAATGCAATTAATGAGAGAATTCATGAGCCTGTTTGAAAAAGCTCCATTCAAGACTTGCTTATGAGTAATAACATGATGACACGAACAGTTCCTCGTGCACGGAGGTGCGCAGGCCTCCCAAATGGCAAAGTAGGGAATTCTGTCGGCTCATTGGCTTTACTACGGTCCCTCCTATGCCCGTTGTGAGCCAAAGCAATAACTTCGCCTCGCTTGTCTTTTGCTTCGCGTGTCCACCGGCCGTGTTAATACTCCTGTCTGGTGCCGCCTTCCCAGAATTAATGGACGATATGTTCCTGCTGGTGTCTGTGGTCAGTCTGACGGTGTGTGTGTGTGTGTGTGGATCTTGCCAGTCTTTCCTTTGCAGTCAAAATGCTAGTTATTTATGAACAGCGCAGCACTAAAAGGGAGCCTCTGCTCTCGTTTAGATCAGTCCAACTTTGATGTAGTTGCACGCAGTCGTGATGGCGACATCACAAAGGAAGAGGCCTACATTTTTTTGCACCGTCACTGTTGGTATTGTCATAATCAGGCTAATCCTATCAACGCAAATCCTAGTATGAAGGCTTAGTAGATTTGCATGGATTCTTCAATAGATAACAATTTCAAGGGGGAGGGACGAATTGTAATGAAACGAGTCGATTTGATGTGGGTTTTTTTGTTTGTTGGTCAGAATGACAGCAGGCCACTTGTTTGATGGGGATATGAAAAGTCTACACACCCCTGTTTGAAAGCTAAGTATTTGTGACCTATAACGTATGGAAGCCTACTCCTGCCAGTATTTTTTATTTTTTTACTGTAAGAACCCCATTACTGACAGTGGGCAAAAAAAATACTAAAAATATTATTATTATTATTTTTATCTGTCAAACCACACCACCATAGCTTTGGCACGCTATGTACTACCTTTTTCATTATTATTATTTTTAAGTTACACAAGTGTGCTGACCCTCTTATATCACATTCAGACATTTTTTTTCTTTCTATGCTAACACTGACTAGTATTTGGAACAAATTCCCTCCATTGTAACGAAGCTCTAAATACATACAGTACCTTTTGGAATATTTCAATTTTTTTTTTTTTGCAAAATGTTGACTGGCTTGGATGTTTTTTGGTGTAAAATAAGCCCATAGCTCAGATATAGAAAGAATATATAATATATATATATATATAAGAATATATAAAGAATAACTACATAGCCAGTAATTGACAGAAATTTCTGCAACTCCCTTAATGTTGCCGTCGTTTCTTTTAAACTTTGCAGAAACCTCCAAACTTTAATATTTTTTTCCAGAGCTGTGCGATATGTCAAACTAAAATCTACCAAACAAGCTTTTGAAAAAAAAATAAAAAATCAGTCAAAAAGTTCAACAACTAAATCGATCAAATAAGCTGTCAAACTGCATAGTCCGATGGGTCGCTTTTCTCTGCCCAGTTTACCCGCCACACCCGAGCAGGCATACAAATATATCCACACGGACACAGTGCTCAACACTCACGATGAATATTTAATTTTTTTTTTGCCCTGCCGTTAACTGAGAAGTCTTTCCAAGGAGCAAAAATCCTCAGCTCTCCGGAGAATGCCAAGCTTGCACTGTTCTTTCAGCACCAGCCGTTGGCCAGAGAGGGGCTTGATAAAAAGTAGACAGGTTGTGTGGGGAGAATAAAGAGATCGCCGTGCCTCCATCTGTCTCCTCGATTCATTAGTAAAACATTGAATGCAATGCCAGCTCCGCAGAACGCAAGGTGTTATACTTGCTTTTTTTGGGCCATGTGTCATTTGGTCAGCTATCCATATCAGACACACGCCCCAGCAGAATCAGCTTATATATGGGATAGCCCAGCATAATATGACTAGCATGCAACACGGTTAGAGGACGTACTATATTTCAGCTGCCCTTTTTGTCCACTTGCATAAACACTGAGCAAACACACTCTGAAGTCACACCAAGGACATAATGTATTGTGTCAAGTACAGTGGCTACTTTCATTAGACCCATTAGATTTTATTATATATATATACAGAGAGAGAGAGAGAGAGAGAGAGAGCGCTTATAATGACCATATATCAATAAAGTTGTCATCAACAGACATATACTGATCACGTTTCCATCTTGTGCTGCTTTCCTCTCCTGTCATAGGCTAAAACATGTGACAATGTGACAGTCATGTTAGCAAGGGCGAACTTTCCATCGAAGGTAGTGGAAAAGCATGGATGTTAGCTTAGCATTGCCGTTAGCACAGAATTCCTATTTATAGATTGCTGCTTTTTACTCAGGTGCTAGTCGTGTACACCTCCCTTGAGCTTGATATTTTTGGTATGGTACACTACAGTTGTTTTTGTAACGCTTTCATCTCTATTATCGAATCGTAATGTTTCAAGTTCTTTTTTTTTAACAATGATATTCTGGTCCTGGAAACTTGTGATGATAATGTTGTCAGTTACTATGCAGTTGATATGTCCTTTGTTGTGGTGATGATGTTGTCAGTTGCTATGCAGCTGATATGGTCCTGTCCGGTATTTGTCCCCTGTGGTGATGGTGACATCAGTTACTATGCATGTATGTATCTTGTGGTGATGGTGTTGTCAGTTGCTATGTAATTGCTATGGTCATGTCCTGTATTTGTTCGTCCTGTATTTGTCTCTTTTGATGATGTTGACCATTACTATGGAGTTGCTATGTCCTTTGTGGTGATTATGTTGTCAGTTGCTATGCAGTTGCTATGTCCTATTTGTCCCTTGCGATGATGGCATTGTCAGTTACTATGCAGTTGCAATGTCCCTTTTGATGATGATGTTGTCAGTAGCTATGCCGTTCCTAGGTCCTCTATTTAGGTCCTGTATTTTTCACTGTTATTGTTGTCATATAAACCTTTATTCTGTCATGTAGATTTGAGCATGGCCCTAGCAGGACTTGCTCATTGACACTTTTGTCAGTACATCGAGGTTTCTTCGTTTGTCAGCACACTGAGGTTTCTTAGCCGAGATTTCTCTGGATCGATCCCGCTCGAGGTTTTTAGTTTATATTTCTGAATCCAGGCCTGCTCTCTGTTGTTACTTTGCATTTTGTCTATAAAGTTTTCTAACTTCTGTGTCTTGCCTGCTTTTGAGTCCAAATTCCGCACCTCACGTTACAATTTAGTCCGCTAACTCTAGCGTCCACTGTATCGCCATAATTGTTCCATAGCTCTCGAATGCTGCCCTAAAAGGTTGACTCTTGATCACAGCATCAAAGCGAATCACGGATTTGGAATGTGAAATGAGCAACTAGGAGTCGAGTGGCAATTGTTGTGCACTACTTGCCGTTAACACCCTTGACATCAAGCCATTAGTTGACGTGCGGTGCGAAGATGTGACTCATGCTTGGCATTTAAACCAAACAACACATTTACACCGACTTACTACTCCTTTTCTAAATCATCCCACGTTGAAACACCCCCACTGGACCAAAGCGGCAAATCAGCGTCCACTCGCAAGGTGCTGCATGGAGGCGAAGGAGGCCTCGTGTGTATGTTTGACCAAAACGTGTAAAGTCGTGGCTAAATCTCTGTAAGCAGGCCCTGGCATTGGTCCCCAATTGCCTGCCTGCTGTGTGGGCAAGGGCCCGGAAGGGACTTAATCCCCTGGCATGGATGGACTCACACATGTTGATGGGCATGTGTGTGTATACAGTATGTGCATGCGGAGGCTGAAGGATAAAGACAAGACTTGCTGAGACATCCAAAAAAGTCCTTATGTGAAATCGTGCCTAATAGGAACCTTAGCAGAATGTCTTGCATGCTTCTTGGAGATGGTGTGTGCTGTGATTTTTTTTTTTTTTTTTTTTTTTGGGAGGTCTGCCTGATACCATCCTGACAGGGCCGATCTCGAGCTTATGTAACCTTTTCGTCTGCAGGAGATTGCACTGCACAGCCTTTTTTCCTTTCCTGCTGCTCTGTTTTTAAGTGGGCAGAAGTGGAGGTGGCAGAGTTGACATGTTGGTTCAGCCTTGACAAGCTCTCAGTGCAAACGGCTACCGGGAAGGCAAATCTCCAGGTCTCATCTTGACAGTTAAGGTGACCTTAGTCGACACCACCAAGTCCGCCAAAATGCTGTTTTTCTGTAATATTTATAAGAATACAATGTTATGCAGAGGTGTACTTAGAAACAATTAATTCGACAAATGATACGATTGATAGTCACAGCACAGAGTTAGAGTTGCGCGAAATATTTTCTTCTTCCTTGGGGAGCGTAAAAGAAAATAATAATTGGGAACCACATTCAATTCATTACCTCCACTTTTGGAGCTTGTAAATTACTGTTAATGCCTTCCTGCATGGGTTTATGGGAAGGTTGATTCGCTCTAATGTGTGCTCTCGTTAGCGAGCAAGCTAGTAGCTTAGGGAACTACGAGAATATGAAATCTATTACATCAAACTGGATGTCCTGTTGCTGTCCACCTTCACTGAAGATTAATATTCACACATGGGACCTTTTGCTAGACACACATAAAGTAGCTAATTTAAAGTCTTCTAAGATAATAATGTTTTCTTCAATTTTGAATCAAACTCTCAGTAGGCTATTCATTACCAAAAACACTGCTGTTAGCTTAGTTTGTCGTGGAGTTGAATTATATCGCTTTAATCTGCAACACATATCATGTAACTAATTAACTCTTTCACTGCCACTGACGTTTAAAGACGTCAAGTAAAAACCTACGGAGGGCTGCCAATGACGTCAAAAGACGTCATCCAATTTTTTTTTATTTTTTTTTTTGAAACTGGTGGAGGGAAGCCTTCCGCATCTGTGGTGAAAGTTTCAATTGGGTCTGTTGTGCCTAAGGACTATTTTGGGCCCCTAGAGGGCAGCGATGACTGTCTTTTGACAAGATCGGGTGGGCGTCAGTAGAGGCGGAGCTAGAGCGTCGAGCAGGGGATCAGAATGGAAAACAAAGGAAAAATGGCGACCGGTTGCGAGGAGCTCACGCCCGAGCCGTTTTTTGCCCGTTTGCAAAGCAGCTCTACACTTACAAGACGAAAGGCATCGACCAACGCTAAAAGAGCACATTGATGACGACGACGATGATCATCATCGATGATGATGATGGTGAATCCGAGCTTGACGGCGAAATTGGAAGCGCTGACGCGGCGGCTATGACGGCGTCATAAACGCGGAGCACAACCGAGCACGCACAGGCGGACGTTCGATCGGACGACGGAGAGTGCCCCGAGTCCAATGCATATTCATCGGAGTAGTGGGTACAGTCTGCTACTTGCTATTTATTCACCGGAAAAAAAGGCAGTCAAGAAAGTGTAACGTTTGCACGCGAAACGGACAAAGTGAAAGTAAACTGTTGTGCGAGTGCAGCGGCGTCTCCTTGCACGCAGGGGAGCGTTACAAAAAGAAAAACTGTATTTGAAACATCCACATAATTGTAAGTAGTACCACAGTTGCACACATTTGTAAATAGTTTGCGAAATTGTTTTGTCAAATTGTTACACTGTTGAATGGAAATAAACGTATTTTGCAATCAAAAAACACTTTTTCATTGTTGGTGAAAGCGTTTTAAAGATGAGAGTCCAATCTTTCATTTGGTAGTATGTGTGTTTCCATAGTCCAAACACAACATTTTCTGTGGACCTTGAAAGATCACTCAAAATGCTTAAATCGGCTGGCACTGGGAACAACCAGTTTCTGAAAACGTCTGGCAGTAAAAGAGTTAAGGTAAGCTAAATATTAGCAAGAGATCATCGTATGTTGCAGTACACTACTACACTTCTGTAAAATCCCCCAAAAATGAACTAAGGCGTTCCACAAGGCTTAGTACTTAGCCCCCTTTTCATCACTTCGACTTAACTTTCAATCTTAAATTGCGTACTTTTCATTCCGTCTTTCTTGCAAGGCTTCGCGTCATAAAACATTAGCCGAGAATGCACTCGACAAAAGGTGGGCATCGTCATTAATGGGAGTTGACGATTGACAGAAGTGGCCGACGCCTCTGTTTTTTTTACAGCCCAAGACTTTTAACTACCATGTGGTGTCTGTCACCAAATCCCAATGCATCGACTTCTGACCTGCCTCACCCCCTGCCTCGTTTATCAAAAAAGAGTTTTGTTTGGGGTATTCTAGGAATTCCTTGAACAGATCAAAAGCCTCGCAATGAGGGTCCCCATCAACATCAAATCTTGGCAATTCTTGGCCACAGAGCAGACTGCCAGTGTTGCGAATCTCCACCCTTTAGAATTCTGTGCCTGTTGAATCCTCAATGCAATATCTGACTGTACTCTGTAAACATAAAAAAAAAACTTTTCAAACCCCATCTGTTTACCAAATATATCTCATTTACTTTCTTTAATGTTTCTTTTGAACTATTGGAAAGTGTCTTTAGGTGTCGGTCGGAAGGGACGTATGCAGTGCTCATCCATAGATTGAGGAGGGGGCGTAATACTTTCCTTGCCCAGGGCACTGGCAACGCGCGCTATGCCACTGGAGGAAGAAATTACCTTCTGGTGGTTGGCTGAGGGTCTCTGACCTCACTTATTGAGCCTGATAGCAAAAATGCGGATGACAGGTGACTCGAAGGCCATTTATTAGTTATTGGTAGATGAACTCAGGACCTGGGAATTATTGGCTTTGCTTTCATAACACAGTATTGAACATTTTGTTTCTCACATGCAGTGGCGACTGTGAATTAAGGGCAGGCGGGTGAGGGAGTAGATTCAGAAGTTAATTCTGTGTGTATTTCTTTTCAATATGAGTCCATTATGAAGCCCATTCGTGCAGACCTATAGAAGTGACTGTATTACGCATACAAGGCGAGCGGCCTTCAATGTCATTTTGTAAAGCAATCCCTCCTGGTCTTCACACATCTATACTGCAAATGAAGGTGAGTGTTTTTCAGAGTCAGACAAATATTTTTTTTCACATATTAAAACATACATGACAGCTATTTACCTTTACAAAAGTGGTGAAAAGTATATTTAAAAAAAAAAAAAAGTTGACACATACTGTACAGTAGCTAGCCTTGTTAGCTTAGCTGACTATGCCTGTTCGCACTACTGATAGTAAAAAAAAAACTTTTAAAGATTGGTTTAACCATAACTACCATTTAAATACATTCTCACTCTATAAAACATCAAACCAAAAAAAAAAGTGTTTTATAGTAACACAGTAACTCTATTTTGAATTGTGCTACGTTAGCTTATTTACAGTGCTAATGGTAGCTTAGTATTGGTAGTTTTGCTATTTTGTTGTAGTTGGACAGCGTTCTCTGACTACTGTATTTATCATGATCATGTGCAAAGTGAGGCTACATAAAAATCTTGGTAGCAGTTTAAGTCTGCAAACTACCCATAAATACAGTTTAGTTGTACTGTATTTAACTACAATACAGGGCTATGGGGGTGCTGGCGCCGGCAGAAATCGGTGTAGCCCCGGTTAAGCTCCTCCAGCATTGTATTTTATGTTTTATTGTGCTAGGCTAAAGATGAATAATCTTGCTATTTAAAAATTGAGTTAAAAGATATGTTATTTCAACAATTATTTTATATCTCAGCCCCAAAACACACCGGTTAAGCCTAAAAAAACAGGGATAGGCACCGACCCCGACACCATAGCTACAGCTAGGTTAAAACAAACAAATACATTCACATTTCTTTTGACCTAAAAGAAAATCTCTGCTATTTTATTTTCGGGTTTTTAATTTCCATTGTTATTTCCTGCGATTAGTGGGGGTTCACTTTATTTTAGGTGGTACTTGGTTTAAAAAACAACAACCACTGTATGCACTTTTTATGTATTTCTAAAGCTTCCAGACAGTTAGTATAGGCCTATATCGGATATGTTTCCCTTCAACAAACCAACAACCGATAGGCTTTGGTTTCATGACACGTGCTTTGATGGAAAAAACAAACAAAAACAAAACAAAAACGTGACAGCTGATTGACGAGTTGGCGTCAGCAGTGGACGATGGAGGAGCCCACTGTCTCGGGGCGGGGGGTGAAGGTCGGCCGGGTAGGGAGGAGGGCAGATGGGGAGGAATCCATTTGGAGGGTGGAGGGGAGGGGAGGGAGGAGTTTTACTCTGCTGCACGAGCACGACTGCTGCCTGAATGTGACAATTAACCCCCACGCACGCACACACGCACGCTCACGCACAGGGCATCAGGCGCAGGTGCGTCGACTCGCTCCCCACGCAGCTGAGCGAGCCTCCGTTGATGACGGGACGCTGGCGCCCGAGGGGGAGAGAGGATCACGTTTTTTTTTTTTTGGTCTGTTTTTTTGTTTAATCGTACTCATTGCCACTCCGCTCCTCTCCACGGGACAAGATGCACGCCGGAGTGGGATCTTGCTCGCTTTTCTTATCCCCTCGCCGAATTGAATCGTAGTGCTACCGAAATGAGGACCTCACCTCAGCTTGGATCCTTGTGAGAGAAAAAAAAAAGACGCTTTCTTCGGCTAATTTCAAGGACGGCGACCAAGAGACATCAATAAATTCCGGGAAATAAAAGTGGCCGAAGGGAGGACGAAGCAGCCATGGAACGGGACGACACCGTGAAGAAGAAGAGCATCATGGCGAAGATGTTTAAAGTTCGCAAAAGGAGGGAGATGCTGTTTGTACAGGTGTGCTTCATCTGCAGTGCCCTCTTAGTGGCGTGGATCATGTCGGCGCTGTTGACCAAAACAGGTGAGTGCGTGCACGACACACACACGCATCGACACTCACGATATCTGCATTATAATCACGCACCATAACAATGTGATCTAGCGGCGATACCAAGGGCACGTGAATGCAACATCGGTGCTTTTCCCCTTCGTATCCTTGACGCTGTTTCTGCTAAAAAAATAAAAATAAAAAAAGCACCTAACTATAGAATGTATACGATTATTTAAGTGGTAGCCTTTTTCGGAGGTTGCTCCGTATTGCCGCAGTGTGCGCGCCGTGGCAGCTGCACATTTTAATTTGGAGAGGAGGCACAGGCGCGTAATCACGGCGCACGCACGCCTCCTGCTTTACATGCGTTTGATTTGTCGCTTTTGCAGCAAGACCCACTGTAGCTGAGCACCGCGGTCAGCATCACACACACACACACACACGGTGATGATGATGAAGAGTGTGCTTTTTTTCCCAGTGTAATGGAGACGAGCAGTCGTGTGGTGCGTGTGATGTCCCACGCATCCGTCACTCTCCAAACATACCCCCGCCCCCTCCTCATGTCAAAAGTCTTCCCTTTAGGGCTGTGCAAACGCTGACATGCAGAGAGCATCCCAAACGCAGCATCGCAGCCGTTACGTAATCCAACCAGCAACATTGGAATTTTAGTGAGGTATCCCACTAAACCAAGTGAAACGAGGTCAACTACTGGATAATGTGTCTACTGTTGAGTTAGAAAGGGTGTCAACAACGTGTCCTATGTTTGACATAGTAATGTCACAAAAATCCCATTTTCTTTTAAAGAGACAGTGTGTAGATTTATTTTTTATTTTTTTTACCAGCTAGTGGTAATCTAATAGAATGCAATGACCTACGTTGCCCCAGAGAGAGCACACCTTGAAAGCCTCCCACCAATTACCAAGTTCAAGTTTGTCTCCCTCGTGTATCCGTAGCAGAAAGCTGGGAGCACACACAACATGGCGGCCTCCTGTAAGGAGCGGTGCAACCTATGAAACGTAATAAAAATAAAATTAGCAATTTTGAGACCTACAAATATATTTGAAAAATGTATGTTGCTATGATATAACTTTTTTTTTGTGTGCATGTTTTTGAATTTGATAACATACTCGCACAACAGTGTAAGATGTGACCCACATTTAAGGGGAAAAACAGTCATAAATATGATTTGATAGATTCTGCATACAATCATACCTCATTAATTTTCAGAATGCACATTTTTCTTGCAAATGTAAATCGTTTGTTGAAAAATGTGCCCATTCATAAATATCTGCAGATCTCTGCAGATGCAGGAACTTTCTTTATCAATTGGTAGGCAACTTGCTTTTTTCACATTAGAACCTTTCCGAACCCCATACAAATAAAGCATTATCAAATCACTTAATTGTCGAAAAAAACGACACATTTTTTTTCAAGGTCAAGAGAAAACTTTTAGTCAATCCTGTCGCGTAATGTCATTGGCATACGCGCAAGCCGGCCGCCGAAGGACCCCAAGCCGATCTAACCACCCGAGATGTGGTACCTACACCTACAGGGGCACTTGTTAGCGGCTAGCTACTAGCCACTAAGTAGCTGCTAGCCACCAAGTAGCGGCTAGCTGCTAGCTGCTAGCCACCAAGTAGCGGCTAGCTGCTAGCCACCAAGTAGCGGCTAGCTGCTAGCCACCAAGTAGCGGCTAGCTGCTAGCCACCAAGTAGCCGCTAGCTGCTAGCCACCAAGTAGCCGCTAGCTGCTAGCCACCAAGTAGCCGCTAGCTGCTAGCCACCAAGTAGCCGCTAGCTGCTAGCCACCAAGTAGCCGCTAGCTGCTTGCTAGCGCTGCTAGCAATAAATCTACTTCAGGTTATTATTTTTTACAAAGCAGTTTTCTGTCTATGCTTGATGTCTTTCAAAAAGTATGTAGCCAAACAACTATTTTTCTATGAGTGCTGTAAATTGCTGACCTCTCAAAAGTATACAAACGTCGACCCCCGGTGACTTGATTTGAATGAATAAAGTTTCGACAACTGCAAATGGTGAATGAAATATTTTGAACAGATGACTGATAAAAGTCTCTTGACTGGGCAGCGATTGATGAAGGCAGGTCAAAATCAGAAGGCTACTACAAGTTATGCTAATTTTAACATAAACATGTCAAGTCATACATGTATGTATAACATATAATGCTTCTTAATCTTAAACAATTGTTTCAACTAAATGTCTTAAGACGTTTTTTCATTGCGTATTCCTCAAATATGACACTGCTGCTGTCATCTGACGGCAACCCCATCTCAAACGTATCGAATTGTTGTCAGTGTCTGGCTAGCGTCGTCCACACACGTGCTTCTCACATTAAGCTCTTTTTTTGATCCTGTCGTGGGATCTACACCCACTTAGGCGCCGATGGGGGGCTGCAGATAACGTCAACAATTTGCCTCACTGTACTGTATTTCTCCGATACACTGTGAGTTATTAATTACATTAAGACAACAAGAGGCTTAAATGATTATTCTGAAATGATATCATACATGCAAGTGCAAAGCACTTATCCCCAAAGGCAGCCTTTTTTTTTTCTTGCTTAAGTAGTAGGTTTGTCCATATATATACACGCGCGTTTATAATGGCTTGCCTTAAACAAGTATGCCTGACCTATGCAGTCATAGCTATGCCGGGGACTGTTGTAAAGAAGCCGCATGAATTGTTCTATGACAACTATGTGTATGTGAAAACAGCAGAAATCCCCTGTGAAACCATGAGACTCGCCATAATCAGATCTATCTAATTGAATAGCGGAAGGCTTGGAAGCTATGATGGGGGGGGGGACAAACAAGAATGCGTCACGTCTCAGGAAAAACCTATTTGCGACCTTCTGATTTGTGTTGATTTTCCAGAATGATCCAGATGGATGAGATTTGATGCACCTCTCCTGGGTCATATACCACCATAAAGTGAGCACAGGCGTGACTCGCTGCCTTGCATGCTGATCCAGAAGTGGATGCGTGTGTAATAGATATGTCGGGCTGTTGAAGCCAAACGTGTTCACAGCCCAGCAAGATTGACGGGACCGATTGTTTGTCCTTGGTCCATCTCTCCCCGCTGGGTTGATTGAACAGAGCTGGAGGATGTCCTCGGCAACGTTGCGGCACCCGCGCCTCGGCCTCCCGCTTGTCAATGTTGTGCTTCGCGTGTAGGCGATGGGTCGGGGGGGCCCCACTGTGGTTCGTTTCATTGTCAAAGAGAAGCGCCACTCGGGGATGGCGTTTGAGCGTCAAATGTAGCCGAGTCTCACATTATTATTATTATTATTGAACAGCATAGTGTGAAACAAAATAGTCTTTGAGAGAATAGGAGACCGTCATTGAACATGATGAAAAGACTGACGTCGGGTCAAGCCTCTTTTGCTGTTTGCCCTGAATTCGGACAATGCTTGTGATTATAAACCTCTAAAGTCAAATCGGTAAAATTACCGAATGAACAATACTAAGCGCTCCAGAAAAATAAATAAATAAACATCTAAAGTTGTAATAGAACACAAACAAACTATCGGTATTAGTCTGAAGTGAAATACAGCTTGAGCCAAGTCATCGTCATGCTAATCCCCCCACCCCCAGCGAGGTAGCGCCTGAATTGGAGTCTTCAATTACTAACATCATTTAGACGAGTGGTTACAAAAAAAAAAGCTCCTACTCAAATGAAACAAGGTTAGCTTTGTCGAGAAACATTGAAGACATCCGACTTGCGGCCGATGCGTGTCTGCATAAATGGAAAGAGAAATGTTTCCAAGGAGTGTCATGTACAATTTTTCCAGATTTCTACTGAATTCAAAGCAGTGAGCCCCCCCCACCCCCCTCCGTAGTCCTGTTCAATTGTTTTGTCATACATGATTCCCCACCCCCTAAATGCAGTCAGACACACTGAGGTTTGAAAGGGGAGAGAGTGATAAACAAAAACATGTTTTCAGTCAGATTGACAAATGCCCGTTTCACATCGTTTTGGAGCATTGGGTTATCTTATGTCTGTCTATGGATGGACTATTTCAACTTAAATAAAATCAAAAAGTGTGTTTTTGTCATAAAAAACATCACATCTTCTTGACACTAATGTACTCTGAAGTGTTGGGTTTAATCTCAGAGCATGTGTTAATGTGACAAATCAAACCGCTTAGTTTCTGGAAGGTGTAACAAGGGAGAGAGTTTGTGGAGCACAAAGTTAGACCAACACTTGAATAATTATGCCCCCCCCGCCCCCCAAAAAAAGGGACAAAGTACGATACACTAGCATCAAATTATCTGTTGTGATAAGTGAAAGTGTCATTTTGTATTAATTTCTATATTCATTTGTTGAAATGATTTGTCACTGTCCAAGAAAAAAGCATGGCGCGCTAAATGTTGATAGTTTTGCTCTAGAAAATGACACATTTGTAGTTGCTTGCTTTTTACTGGACGGCATACAAGTTTCCACTTTTTTCAGTTGTCAATACATTGACGATGGCATGACCACTGTTCAGACATCATAAAGAGACTTCCCAGCATCATGAAGTGCTTTAATTTAGTAATAATTTCTGATTAATATTGTATTTGTGGAGCAAAAGCCACCAATCCATCTCAGGGGGCGGCCATTTTGTCACGTGCTGTCGATTTTGGAAATGACATCACATTTGCTCAGGTGGTAACAACCAATCACGGCTCACCCGTTTCTGTTTGGTCACGTGATATTCACAAGCTGAGCCGTGATTGGTCATTACCTGAGCCCTGAGCAACTGTCATTTTCAGTTGAAAACAAGTGACAAAATGGCCGCCCCCTGAGATGGATATGCTAGTGGGGGCATGTACAAAATATTGTTATAAAGAACATTTTGGGATGGACTTGTCCTTTTTGATTATTACAATGTTCATTTCAAGTTCAAGAGTTTCTACATTCTAGTCTAGCCACCATTACACAAACATAAAAAGTTGCATTATGCTGCTAAGTGACCAATTTTGTTTTAGGGCCTCTGTGGCACACATTAATTAGTGCTGTGACTTTGAGCTGATGTCATTTCGTCAAGGACATGCCAGTAAGGACATTGACCATAAAGCTACTTAATGCATTCAATAAAGGTTGTCCAACATATTCTGGGGTCGCCACATTGACCTACTTATGAATATTTGGGCAAAATATGGCGTACCTGCAACAACAATATGCTGACAATAACTTGAATCCAAATGCTGTTCATGCTAATATAAATGAGGAAGGATGACAACAATCCTTTATTGTATCTCTGAGAGGAACTAATGTAAAATGTATTTGAATCCTATCACGACTAATGAAATTCCCGTTTGGATAATGTTGAAACATTTGTAATCGTACTTCCCAGCACCGACAAAAATCTGAATTGGTTTCTTCATTTTTTAATGTTCTTTCAAGCCCACTTCCTGTCATTTGTTTCTGCGTTACTTCCCCGGCCGCAGCTCGAAGCTTTCGCTGTCCTTCACGTGGTTAAAGCGCCGATTATAACCCGTGTCATGTGAGTGGACTTCCCGCAAAACCGCAATCTGCGTGACCTCACAAAGCAGAAGTCGGGGCCGACTGCTCGGGCCGTATTGCACGCTCTTGCGCGGCAATAATTAGGTCCTTGCGTCACCCTGATCGACTCATCGTTTTTGCACTCAGCTAACCGTTTTCTCATCTCGCCTCGGGCCTTGTGTCGTTTGCGCGGCAACAAAAACAGCAAGTTGGAAACACATCTGGGCTGGCTGGTATGATTTTTTACATAAGATATTTAGGACTGCAGTGCTTGTCCTCGTTGCAGAGGCTTAAGAGCGGAGAAAAAGTGTGCGGCAGCTTCATTTTTGATGCACTCTTGTGCGGGGGAAAAAAAAGAAAAAAGTTCGACATCCACGCAGGACACATTTAGGAGATTAAGAATGACAACCATCCATGTCAATTAGTGAGATTTCCCAAACCATTTTATGTGTTGACTTTGACCTCAGGCCTGTTCGCAATATACACCACAGGGCTTTGTGGGTGTTAAAGCCGCCTCATAAGCACTTTGCTGAATCGCAATCTTGTTTTCATCTTTGCTCCGCAGGCCATGGCATGATAATGGAGGACCGTCCCGACCCGGAGCACTGGGGGAGGCGGCTAATGGCGTCAGCGGCCGAAAATGAAACGGAGCCCAAGAATTGTTCAGCGCCAGGTATGCCGGCCAAGACAGTTTTTTTTTGAAAAGGCTGTCTCGGCCCACACGACTCTTCAAAAGAAAACGAATGGTGCTTGCCTGATCACTTTGAGCGCCAACTCGGCGGCAATGCAGGTTTATAACTCATTCCGTTGCCTCTAAATTGCTAGGAAGTGTCAATCGTGTGGCGTTTGAGACGAGGGTTGCTGTATATGTACAGTAGCTGAGCGCTTTAATGGAAAGGATATATAATCTAATTGTTCTGTCAAAGTTCAAGAAAATCTGATAAATGTTATGATACTTTATGTTGGAATAAAAACTTATAGGATAATCAACAGATCTGAGTTATGTAACAGAAAATGAGGCATAATTTAAATTTTTACGTTTTTTGCAGCTAAATCCAAGTCATTTGTTTTTATGTATCTGCCAGTACCGAGTCTCGATCCGACATCCTTTTGGCCATTAATTGACAATTTTATAAAAATTTGCAGATATCCCAACATGACAATAACATTTTATATGGCTGTAAAGCAGCAGTGGTTCAAATCTATTAAAAAATATTTAAATATTCTACTTTTTTGCTTAAGGAATTTAGAAAATTAAAAAGTCCGATCTTTTTGAGCCGATACCGATTATCCTAAAATCATGTGATTGGCTGCCATCTAATGGAAGATAATTTAATTGTTTTGCCTGTCACCATAAACTGCTGACATAGATAAACAAAGTTATATTTGTAATTAATATGTAAAACTTTTTAGTGATAGACCGATGCGTTTTTGTTTTTTTTCAAGGCAGATACCGATTGTTAGTCTCGGAGACCGAAAGCCGATATCCATATGCAGTAAAATAGAAAATATTAGCGTAAAAATTTTTAAACATATAAAGAATTGACAGCTTTGTTTAAAAATTCTAACAAAAATTGCAGGGAACTTCCAGGGTCATCCGTCAACACGTTTTAAGCTAAATTTAAAACTGAGCAAGTAAAAATACTACCCTAAAGTTTTCCAAAATTTCAACATAATTTCTTAATTTAACTCAAAATTTATTTTTTTTGTAAAAATAAAAAGTGTAGTGAGTTCTCTGTGTTAATTTTGTTATAAAGCGAAAATTTAAATGCATCCATAAATGAAATAGGGGTTGTGAAGTTTCAAAAGATCTTTGCAGGCAGTAAAAAAAAAAAAAAAAAAAAGGTCTGAATATGTTTAAAATGTCTTTGCGACAAGTAAAAACTGTCTGTAAACATCTTACAAATCTTGATGAAAACCCTAAATTCACTACGTTCGGAAGTATTCACCATACTTTAAGGCGGCATGGCTTAGTGGTAGTTTGCTCATCTCCCAACCGGGAGGTTGTGGGTTCCGCTCCGCAGCCCTTGTGATCTTGCCGACGTGCCCTTGAGCAAGATATTGAATCCCCAAATTTTGGATTTCAGTTTCGCTTTTTTGTCGCGACTTTCTCTAGATTAGCACTAAAAGGCTATTACGTCTCATATTGACTGAATTGCAACAAACTCCATTCAGATTCACAAGTGGCTATAAATATGTATTTTATCGCTTTATCCATGCAAATGACAAAGTGGTTACTACTGTTTTGTGTGTGGCAGTGAATGTTCCATTTTGGAAGCCATCGCAGTGATTCATGGCGGCCTGTGGCGATTCTTCCAGACTTAATCATCTAAAGAGTCTTTTCAAGCAACGACGAGTAATTATTTAACCAAACGGGGGTGCATGTCAATTTCGGGCTTTGTTTTGTTTGTGTATCGTACAGTATGGCGGACAGCAGGGCGCAGACTATTTGGATGTCATTTAAAGTGTCACAAGCTGCCCAGCGGGGCTTAACAGGCAATTACTTCATTTCTGCTCCCACTCTGGAATGATTGAAATCGGCGGCGTTGTCATCATCAACTATAAAACGCCACCGAACCCGTTTTTTTTACAACGCTAATAAAACCGTTCAGCATGTGACTTTTCTTTGTTGCAGTAGGGGCCAACTGAATGAATGACTAGATTAAAATCCTGGAAGTTTTCTTCAACAGAAGCGTAATCCTTAAAGATTACCATTTTTTTTTCTCTCTCTCTCCCTCTTTTACAAAAAGTCCCCTGGTGCACCAGACTGAATTTAACATTCCGCAACCCCTCATTAACTAGGAAACTTTTTGAACCGGCCCCCACCGGCCCTCGCGCCGCTTTGCTTTGTCAGCGTGAGTCAGTCATATGACTCGTATCATCTCGGAAATAATCCTGTCATAGACAAACGCATTGCTTTGTGTTGCAAAACCGATTGGTTTGTTCTGACTGGTTGTGATTCGCTCGGATTGTTCCTGCAATTTATCATTCCTGCAAAGACAATTCTAGTCATGTCTCATTACATCCCTTGTGGGTTTTTTTTCCCCTACTACACACTTTTACACCTCCTTTATGATGGGTGTCAAATCTGATACAAATTCATGGAAAATATTTGTACACTTATAAGAAATGTGACTTCTGCATTTGGTAAACTCAAACTTGGGAGGGTGTTGTGTTGTACAAAACAACCAGATTTTTGGTTTAATATAACCTAGGAAGTCGCGTGAAAATGTTCCAAGTATTGGATTGGTCCCCTTTTGCTCCAAATTGGGTTATTTTTTAAGTTTATGTACACTTTTCTGTAAACAGTTTTCAATGCTAAATGGCGCTCATATGTTAAATAGGGATGATCGATACCACTTTAGTTTTGTTTTTAAGGCCGATACCAGTATGAGTACTCAACTTTTGAGTAGTCACCGTTTCTAAATACCACCCATATCACTAGTACTTTTTATATTGTTGATAAAATGTCACCCCCCCCCCCCAAAAAAAAAATCTGACAGACAAATCTTGCGAGCACCAATATCTTGAAATAAGGTCGGTGCCTGGTATCGGTACTTTAACATCTCTACTGTTGTACATGACAACCAGCAAGTAAACATTTTAAAGTTGGTTTCTTTGTATTAGGGCTGAACAATTAAGCATATTTAAATCATCGCAATGTAGTAAAATTAACTTTTGAGAAATTGAAAGTATTGGTAGAATCAGTACTTGGTATCGGTACTACTCTAGTTGAGTGTTCGCCAACATTGTAATACAGTAATTTTTATTGCTTGTTTGTTCAAAAAATAATTTAAATCATAATATTAAGGTGGGAAAAATCGCAAATACATTATTTTTCAAAATCGTTCAGCTCTCTTTTGCATCTTTAAGACGTTAACGTACCTGCAAAAGTAGTAATGAACCAAATCTTCCATCTTCATGTAGTCAAGTGACATGTGGAGAAATGTTAGCCTCCCGTTGCGTAATATGATGCGCAACTGCAGCAGTTGCGCTTCACCATTGTATTCGCTTAATATGGACTGCATTGAAACTTGCTGGTGAAGGACAACATTTATCAAAGTATAGAAACTTGACCAAATTGATGATGTCATTTCTGTCCTGCGCTTAGACTCAAAGTATTGTTTCTAATCATATCATCACTAAAGATGTGTGAGTTTTACGGCGTTGAAACACAGCAGCCAAACACTATCAATCCAGCGTATCTCAGTGGAATACAAATAAACTTGTAATCACCCGTGTTGACTCTACGGCGCCCCAGTGCTGACAAAGTGGCGCTTCCCCTTGAGAGGAAAAGCGCTAAGGTGTAAATGGACGGAGGCTAGATAGGATGAGAAAGGATCACTGTGGGCGTGCGTTTATATGGCGAGCGGGCGCAATGGCCGAGGCTCCATTTAACTGCGCTGCATAGATAACACTTGGCTTCTTTTTTTTTTTCTTCTTTATCGTTATTGGTGGAAGCCTCGCGAGGTGCCGCTGCTGACTTGACATTCATCTTAAGTGGCTTTTTTTTATTGATGTTCCTGCTTGAATGCAATACCTTCTTGCAGTGTGAGGCTCTAGAGTAAAGTCCAGACATTTTTTTTTAGGAACAGTTAGTCACTGTTTAAAAAAAAAAAAATAAAAATAAAAAAAAATATATATATATATATATACACACACACACACACAGTATAAATAAATATTTTTTTTATTATTTATTAAATAGGCTATTCAGACTTGGTTGTATGACTTTGCTGTTACTGAGAATGTTGGACAAGAGGTCAGTGTCAGTTTTTAGAGAAAGAATGGAACTAAAGCTACAAAAACACAAGAAGTTGGTCATATTCCAAATTAATTATGCTTTTGGATTAGAGCTCGGACTCGCACCAAAAACCTCCACTTGCCCATCCGTGTCTTGGGCTGTCCCAGCAACCCCTACTAAAAAACAAAACAAACAAAAAAAAAAACTGTACTGAACCCTGTAGATGCTTGCCGCTGTTTTAACTCCTAAAATGTCAACTAGCTACTTTTAAAATAGCCAAATGTAAGTCAATTTTTGTGCTGTACAACATAAATTCTCCACACCGGTGGGCATCGGCAGCAAGCTAAAGCTAAGCTAACTAGCTGAGGAGATGTTGGCTCTGTGGCAAACTGCTTTCGTTTGATTTCATTTCATGCTAGAGAGAGAGAGAGGCCAACAGAGGTTTGATGCGCTGGCTTCATTTAGATCGTACTGCTTGAACAGTTGATTTAATGCTAATTAGCTGGCTAACTATTTCAACAAATGCGCACTCCGCACATAGGGGGCGGGGACATACAAAGGTATTACAAGATTTCATTCTGGTCCGAGCGCAAACATTTGGATTAGACATTCTCTTTTCCATGCCCATTCGAATCTGGGCACTGATTTGTACGCAGCCCTATTTTGGACAAACGTGCGTTTTTATGCTAATTGCCCTTTTGTTTGTTTTTGTTGCTAGACAACTGTGAGATTTCTTGTCCTGTGGCGCACACACAACAAAGAGCACCCTAATGTGGTTAAGCGAGCAAGTTATGTGAAGCAAAACTATTTTTGGAACGCTACAATCATGAAGAATCATATTAGGGGCATTAGCTTCATACCACCCCCCATTCAACATTATTGTAGCACATCTTTAACTTGTTTATCCAACAGACGTTTGAGAACATGTCATTTCACAACAGTAAACTTTCTGGTCCAACAATTTAACCGCTGTTCAGCGATCAAACGCCACCTAACGGGACTTCATGCTCTACTATGTGCATGTGCGTGTGTTGGTGCGGAATGGCATGTATTTTAGTGCTTAAATGAACATGTGAGCAAGTGAGCACTGCTGCACATGTGACACGAGCATGTGGATGTATTGACCCACCAAGAGAAGAGAATAATGGAGCGTATGCATGCATGCTTTGTAGCCCTTCGACTGTGCAGATCGCCTTTTGCTACACGTTAGCAGCTAATTATCCAATTGGCCAAAAAATGAGCCAGAAGAATCGACATTATTCAACTCTTATAGTCTCTTGAGTATAACGCTATACAGTACGTTACGCTTAGTTGTGATACGATACAACAAACTACTTTTACGAATGTGAAATAATGAACGAAAGAAATATTTAAAAAAAAATGGAATCATATTGTGAGGTGGAAAGTTGTTGAAAGATATTGATGAATATAGTTTGATTTTGAATGGTGGTGGTGAAAATGCATGCATTGAATGATATTTATTTTAATTATATGGAATTAGGTGAAATTATATTGGTAAAAATGTGTAATATGTGAGATAATTTTTGGCAACTGTGGGAATGTAGAAAACTCCTGACCCAAACCCCATATTTAGTGAAAAATGTGTAATCGTTGCTATGCGGGAATGTTTAAAAATTTATCCCAAGGGCTAAACGGTGAATTTTTGAATGTCGTATTGCAAATTAATTGAGATATTTGGGGCCCATTTTTTAAAATTCTGGGCAAACTGTGAATGTTTGGAATGAGAGAAATAATAGCCCGCAAAACATGAACTTTTGGAGCATGTTGAAGTTGGAATGGTTTGAATCGGTCGAGTAATGTGGAAGTAGATAAAGGACGATTAGCAGCGAAATAAAGAGCAAGAGTGGTAAAAAAAGAAAGAATTTTTGCTACGTGTGGAATTGAGGGAGGATGTTGAAAATTGATCCCAAGGTGAATTGAATGAGCTGAACCGTTTGAATTTTCAAATGGGAGTGAATTATTGAGTATCTCATTGGAAATGACGGGGGATTTGTTTGAGGTGAAAAATGTTGAGCTGTGGGAAACTGTAAATGTTTGGAATAAGAAAAATAACCCGCAAAGCATGAATTTTTAGGACGTGTTGTAATTTGAATGGTTTGAATCGGTTAAGCAATGTAGAAGTAGTTGACTGAGACAAGTATTGCATTGGATCTCATTACATAGTGCTTTAATAACCAATGAATTCTTATGAGATGTTTGTAAGGACAAAGTTAGAAATGTTACCCCATGAATTCCATTAGCGTAACTTTATTAGATTCAATAAAAACATTTAGTCTAATCTTAACTAACCTAGCCTGAGAAAAAAGGCGTTTTAAGGAATGTAAACGACCACGTGAGGACCGATGTCGTTCTTAGAATAGCTATATAGTCTGTGTGGTCTTCTAATGAGCTGATAAAAGGAGCCGATGGGGGTGGGGGCGGATTGCGCTGGAAAAAAAAGAAGAAAAAAAAGCAAGTTATTTCTTGCATAAGCAGCCCAGAAAGATCTCCAAACAGAGAATGTGAGGGTTATTTTTAGATTTGTAGCTTAGCTTCAAGAGGACCTTTTTATATATTTGGCCTTCTGGCCTCTTGCTGGTCTTTCATATCTGATCGTCCTCCTTTGTTTATCTATTAAATATCACAGCCACCAATACTACCTTGTTTTATAGTTTTCATGTACACTTACTTGCTATAACTAAAAGAAACACTTTTTTTTCTCATAAGTGCTGTTATAAACACATGATTTAGATTACTATAACTATTTTTATATACAGTATTCCAATCCCGCATATGTGTGGCCGTTTTTCAACTCTAAACAGCTTTCTCGCTTGACTTTGAAATATGAATTCATATTCTTTCAATTACTTATTTTATTTCCCAAAGTGACTTTTGCTGTCTAAACACTAATGTCAGTGTGGGCCTATTTAAAGGCGTCATTTGGGACACGTCACTTAAGTCGTCCCCGTCCTCTCGTGTTCGCCCGTCCTTGAGCGGGAAAGAATGGCGACTTGTTTGTGTCCGAGTGAGAGGCACACGCTTGTCTGGTCAGGTGTCACTGCGGACCGGGAGGTGACCACTGCTGACCTTAAAGCACCTTTTGTGGTCACACACTGTAAACAGCCACTCAGCCTGATCTTTTTGTATATAGCTGGAGAGGATTGGCCATGCAATTAAATCATTTGCTCCCAAAAATTTATAAATATGTTCTAAGTGTCCCAAAGACGTATTATGTATTTTTTTATGTTTTTCTAAAAAAAAAAATTTAGGCTAGAGCATACCAGAAGGCTTTCATGCAGCCTCTGAACTGCAGAGAACGGGTGAAGCAATGGTAGTAATTACAAAAACGGCCAGCAGGTGGCAGCAGAGTACAAGAGATCAACCTGGGCCACGTTGCAAACAAGCTCATTTACCCACAGTTTTAAAGAGATTTGTGAATAATGATGAAACTTAGCTATATGCTAATGCTAATTGCTGCAAAAATGAAAAGGGATACAAATCTACCTTTTTCCTGATAAAACGGCCAGCAGGTGGCAGCAGAGTATAAGAGATCAACCTGGGCCATGTTGCAAACAAGCTCATTTACCCACAGTTCTAAAGAGATTTGTGAATAATGATGAAACTTAGCTATATTCTAATGCTAATTGCTGCAAAAATGAAAAAGGATACAAATCTACTTTTTTCCTGATAAAACGGCCAGCAGGTGGCAGCAGAGTATAAGAGATCAACCTGGGCCATGTTGCAAACAAGCTCATTTACCCACAGTTCTAAAGAGATTCGTGAATAATGATGAAACTTAGCTATATTCTAATGCTAATTGCTGCAAAAATGAAAAAGGATACAAATCTTCTACAAAAAAGAGACTTTAATTTTTCTTTTGGTAGGTTCCATGTTTTTATAGCATTAGAACACAATATTCTGTGGGCCTTGCCAAATCAGTCAAAATCCAGTGAAACAACCAGGAGCAAAGGGGGTTGCTTCAGTGAAAATGGCTGGGAGTTGCTTTATGCCTCTGCTGTTGAATTATTGATTTGGCCACTTGCTGTTTGTGAAAATTCACAAAGTAGTTGTTTGCAGGAAAAATATGTGAATACAATAATCTGCTCTCCTTTGTTTTCACCATTGAGGCCACTGCGTCAGATTGTGTAATTGATTATGTCGGGATTTCCCCTTCATTCAGCACCTAAACCTGCATGGAATGAAATGAGCCAAAACCTACCTACGTTGTCAACTTCATTTTTCTCTTACAAGGCCATTAATAGAGTAATGGGTTGAGCCCAACAATTTAAAAGATTCATTAGTGAGCCCTGAATCCTGGTTGCTCTTTTTACTAGTACATTTTGGACAACTGAAAACATTGAGGAAGACCCAAATGGTGAACTTAGCTGTGATGGGTTTAGTGCATAATTTGTTGTTTACTTTGTCTTTGTTTATCTAACAAAGATACTTAACACAACTTTAAACCACTTGTATTGTAGTCTCATATTAGATAATAGTGGATGCAGGAATTAAGAGTTGTGTAAGTGCTTGTTTATCTAACGGATATTTTACACAACTTTTAAAAACACAGCTGCATAATCGCCTTAGATAACGGCAGGCACGGGACCAAATAGTTGCACGTGTTGTATCGCAAAGACAGTTTACACAATTTTAAAACACTGTATGTTATTGTCTTAATAGTTAATGATGGACATGGGAATGAACAGTTGTATAAATGTTTACCTTCCATCGAGCGAGCGAGAGAGAGAGAGTTGTGGTTTTGTTTTGTCTGTTCCGATGCTCTGACATCTTTTTCGACAACAAGAGAAAGTGCATTCAAGAGGCGTACAGAATAGATGAGTGTGATCATGCTACAACATGCTACATTTGCTGCAGCGTTCCAAATGCCGGGCCGGTTCATTCATGTGTGCACGCATCACTTAGTATAAAAATATATGTACGCACACTCGCACTCGCAACTGTGAGGTTAGGACAGATGCAGAGTGAAGTCTCAGGTGAGTCCTGTTCCACTTCACGAGTCCATATGTGACCACGGACCCAAAACGTGCCTTCGTTGATTTGCATGCTGTAATCACAACACATCCGTCCTGACCGACCCCTACGGGAAACCTGGAAGTCATTTGCATCAAACGAGCTTGCTTTTGCTTATTGACGCTTCAAGTGAAGTCGCTGCAGGCGCAAATACTGTATGCATGTATTAAGGCGAGCATGCATAACAAGCCCAACTGGACCGTGTCCAGTTCGGCTCCGTGCCCTCGCAGATGCTGCGTACGTCCGAGAAGAGAGCAGCTCACCTCTGTCAGCTACCAAACCAACTGTTGAACTCATACAGTATATGATAAGTTGTGATTTATTTATTTATTAATTTATTTATTTGTAAGCCCACCTTATTTTCAACTGTTTTGTTACACTCAAGCAGTAATTGCTACAGTGTGCTGAAATGACCCAGATGTTTGGAAAGAAGTTGTCGTGGCATGACTCCTTCTTGTGACTGTCTCAAGCTCCAAAATTCTATTGCCATATAAAGGTTTTGTCGATTTTAATTTAGTTTTTCGTCATTTTAAAAATTTTGATAAAAAGCAGAGAAAAGGTCAGTCCTCGCCACATTAACCGTACTGTTCGGAATTTAACGATGCAAAATCAGCCAACGGCAGGGATGAGCAACTTAAACGCCGGAGGGGCCACTTTTCTCATTTTTTTTTCTTCTTTTATTTTAAAATCCGTACCATTGGGGTCCACACAGTTCCTAAAAATGCATTTTTTTTTAAATGGACAAAAATCATGCGTATCTGCTTTTAATGTATTTCATTTTTGATAATAGGTTTTTCAATTCATGTAGGCTATAAACAAACGACAAAATAACTATGTATTGTATTTTTTTTTTCAATGCAAAGGGGCTCTCTTGCTAAAAAAAAATGACCATTCATGGACAGTACAAAACCGCTAAACAACAAAAAAAAAACATTAAGTGCAAGAACTTATTTTGTACATTATTTTTAATCAGTTCACTCAGAATGTTAATATTATGAAGGTACGACGGTTTATCCTGCATATCATTCCAAACCCGCAAGAAATTTAGATTTGTTCTGTAGTATAGCGCAGTATAAGCAACTAAGTGTAAGTGCAACTGACTGCTATCTAGTGGTGATTGGTGATATTACAACTTAAATTCAGCACCCACAGATTCACATTTTCAGATTTAAAAACAAAATATTTTCCATATTTTGGATCCCCCTCCCACTTTTTTACAGTATTTTCCCAATTTGCCCCAGTTTTTTGATGGGAAATGTATTTATGTATATTTATATGGTTCTCAGCGTATTTTGAAGATTTTTTTGTGTGTGTGTGGGGGGGGGGGCATAATTAATAGAGGGGCCATTTAGTGTGGTCTGCATTCAGTTTACTCATTCCTGAGCCATGGCATCTCAGGTTTAATAAATTATGTTGTGCAAGCTGAATGAATATACATTGAATTTGTTGTATTTTGTCCATTTGGGTAGAAATTTGGTATTTCCCATTTGACCGACACAATCGTGGGATGTGCCCAAATACATAAGACACTTCACTTGAGAATGCTGAATAAAATCCAAAGGCAAGTGGACCAGCTTTCCAGAACAGATTTGACTTTTTGAGGTTCTATTTATAAAATGACTGCCTGTCCAGCTTTTCAAATTGACTTAGTATGACATCATCAAGCTATTTATTTTTTTTATTTTTTGCATGCTGGTATTTCCCAGTCAGGTTTTGAAGACCTTATTACATAATCTATCCTAGTCTTGATGGGTCGTCGTCATGATCCAGCGCGGTGAGGTCATGAAGGTCTGCTGACCGGTCACAATGTTATACAACTGTTTTGGGGTTGGGGCTTGTCTTGACGGTGGCGGCGGTGGACACGTGCCTCGCCGTCACGCTGCCGCCGATGTCTTGTTTTGACCGTGACATTTCCTCTCTCCCCAGCAATACACGAGTTCCCCAATGACCTTTTCACCAACAACGAGCGAAAGAGCGGTGCCGTCCTGCTGCATATTGCGGCGGTAAGACACACAATCTTTTCAAGTTTGACAACATAGTGGCCAACGTTTAAGGTGCCTTTAATTATTTTCCCGGTGCATTTGTTCAAGCAATTGCTTGAGAGAATGCCGAAGTGTTGTAATCATTTCGCAAAGTCAAATCCACTGATGTAGGCCATAAATCGCACACACTGCTAATGTACAGCGTGCAAGCCAGGACTATCAAATATTAATTTTTTAATTCCGCCGTGTTGGAAATGAAGTCCTCCTAAATATTCATTAAGTATTTAAAATAATTATCAACCCACTAATGGCGATCCCAGCGTTGGCTTGACACATAATGATCATGCTGAGATGAAAATAAAGATAAATCCGTTTAGTGAGTGACTTTGATTTATTATTCCTCACTTGTAACATGTTTGGATTGTGAATACTAAACATGACTTATTTTTTTTCATCAAACATAAATGTCCCAAAATAAACACACAATTAGCTCGCTCTTACTACATGCTTTGAGCACTTAAGCACACAAGCAGAGGAGCAATGCAAACATGACATAAATGGGCTCTGTCAAAGTTGAAAATCAAAGCAAATATAAACTCTTCAAATTGCAAATATCTTCAACCTGAAAACTGTTTATTATTCATATGCATCGTGTCATGCTTCTTCAGCGGTGTGTCGGGATGTTCATAACTAAAAGATGAATTTGAAGGCAGAGCTGCAGTGCGCCATACTTTTGCTTCCACTGAGCCCGACTGGAGTTTACCTTGACATGTGCTGTCAGCTCAGCTGGGCTCTGCTGTGCCTGCGCTGCCCCCTGTGGATAGCATAGAGCACAGCAGCACAAGCCGGCCTCTCCTCTCACACCTGATCTATAATTTATACATTATACCTCAGCTACCAAAATAGGCCGCCTGCAACCCCCCCATGGGAGCGTGAGCACGAAACTCTCCCTTCGGACCCTTATTTTGCTAAAGAGGCACGCATTCATGAATCTTAAATGTCATGTTGTCTTTTATGATTCGCCTCCATTTTAAATTTCTCTGTTATGCTTTTAATCTCACAATGATGACCTGTAGCCATGTGGATACACTTTTACACGAAATGCTTATGTTTGAATGTGTCTCTATATCACTTTTATGGTAAATAACACTCTTGCCCGTACCTTCCCTCTAAAAACAGTTGGGTCAAAAGTAACCCAATTATGGATCAAAAATGGGCCGATCCGCCTTATGGGTCAAATTGACACAACTTTCTAAGTTGTTTTATGCAAAATGACCCAAGTCAAGGATCTGACCAATATTTAAGAGTTGTTTTTACGCTGACTAATTTCTTGACTCAAAGTTGGGGCAAATCGACCAAAGTAGAATCCATTTTTGAGGGCCGTGCTTTGAAATTTGGCCTTGATTGAGGATTCACCCAATTTAATCCACCTCTCATTACGTCACAATGATAAAAAACATCAATGCTGTATAGAGGGCATTATAATGGTGCATACACTCTAAAAACAACTATGGGTAAAAAATGGACCGAGCCTCTATTTGGGTCAATTTTACCCAATTTTGAGTTGAGAAATGGGTCTTTTAGTGTAAAACAACTTAAATAAATATAGGTCAGATCCTTCACTTGGGTCAAAAAATTGGGTGATTTTGGAGAAAACAACCCCAAAATTTGGGTCAAATTTGACCCATAAAGTGGATCAGTCGATTTTTGATCCATAATTGGGTTCTTTTTAACCCAACTGTTTTTAGTGTAGCTGTTATGTACATAGTGTATAGTTTAACATTAGCACGACGGAAACATAAATACATTATACTCACCAGACAGTGATTTTTTTTTTTTTATAGATGTATTAATGTGCAAATATAAACGTATGTTTTGCCAGTCGAACTGGCTGTAAAAAGTTTGACCAACCAATCAGAGGACAACGTTTTTAGCTGGCCCTTGTGAGGCAAATTTGAAATTGATTGCTTATATAATGTTATGTTGAAAACTGCCACATTTAGGTTTTATGTTAAAGGTGATAACGCAAATAGTGTAGGATTTTAATTTTTTTTAAAAAATTTTTGGGTGGCTTGGATCCTGCTTGAATACTGAAAGGTTCTGAATGAACCTCTGACTGGTCCTTTTATTTAATGCTTGCGATATTATACTAACATTAATGACCAGAAGACTACATATTCTCAAATGAACAATTTACTTGATAACAAAAAGCAGTGGAGCCTTTTTCTCTTAATTGCGGAAAAAGGTCTAATCTGTCCAAAATGGGTTATACTCTTTTGGCTCAGCCTAGCCCGCTACTGTATATAAGTGTGCCAGAATGCAGATAGATGGGACGATGCTAAGCGTCAGGTCACAGCGACTCAAGTCACCTATCTAATTATTAACTCATTCACTCGCAGCCATTTTCACTGAAGCAACCCCCTTTAGGTTTAGGGTTAGGGTTTTGCAAGGTTCACAGAATATTCTGTTCTATTGCTATAAAAACATGGAACCTACCAAAAGAAATATTAGAATCTCTTCTTTCATCAGGACAAAAAGTACATTTGTGTCTGTTTCCGTTTTCAATTATCATTACAATATAGTTAAGTTTCATCATTATAGACAAACCGGTTGAAAACACTGTCAAAAAGAGCTTGTTGCCACATGGCCCTGGCTGATGTCTTATACTCTGTTGCCACCTGTTGGCCGTTTTTGTAATAACTACCTTTTGCTTTAAGCGACTTCATGTCAGAAGCAGCATCAAAGTCGTCTGTATGCTCCATCATAACCCCCTCCCCCATAAAATAAACGTCTAAATACGTTTTTGGGGGAGTTAAGGACAAAGTATTAAACACATTGATATGTTTTTGGGTTTGAATGAGTTAAGAGGCCAAATCTAACAATAGCCTATGCACCTCCACTGAGCAACGAGTCGAGGATCGGTCCAGTTTTTACCCATAGTTGGGTTATTTTTGACCCAACTTTTTCTACACACCACCCCTTTTTTTTTTTTTTTTTTAAATAGCATTGCGGGTCATGTCAAATGTTGTTCTTATACAGTAGTATATGCAAAAAACAGTAGGTGGGCCACAAATGGCCCCCCAAGCCATCGTTTGGACACCACTAGGTTAAAGAAAGCACTACTGGTTCTGAAGGCCCTGAGCCAGATTACATAAACATGGCAGAGTAGAGAAACTGAAATCTGATTGGTCAAAAAATAATAATAATCTAGCATCCACATCCAAATATGCTGGAAGCAGCAAAAATAAAAGGCTATGAAGAGAAAAGGCGAATAAATGATTAATCATGACTAATGATTTGAATTATGACCACAGACCCTCTACATGTTCCTGGCCCTCGCCATCACGTGTGACGAGTATTTCGTGACGTCACTGGAGAAGATATGTGAGGTACTTTTGGGTTTTTATTTCCAGCCCAATTTATTTATTTATTTTGTCACGTGACCAAATGTGCTCCGTTCACGCAGAAACTACATCTGAGTGAAGATGTTGCCGGCGCCACCTTCATGGCAGCTGGCAGCTCGGCGCCCGAGCTTTTTGCCTCAGTCATCGGTAGGCGCACGCACGCACGCACGCACACGCATCCAGATGGTCACGAATGTCACGAGCCGTTCTGATTGGCCGCCCCGTGTGCAGGTGTCTTCATCACCCATGGAGACGTGGGGGTGGGGACCATCGTCGGCTCAGCCGTCTTCAACATCCTTTGCATCATCGGCGTCTGCGGCATCTTTGCCGGGCAGGTGTGTGTGTGATGTCATTTTCTTGAGGAGGAATAAAAATAACTCTGGTTGATTTCAGCAGAACGGAAGCAGCGCTAATGTGCTGACAAAAGATGAAATGTGCAACTGTTGTGTGTGTGTGTGTGTGTTCTGTAGGTGGTGATGCTGACTTGGTGGGCGGTTTTTCGGGATTCTTTCTATTACACGCTGTCAGTCATCGCTCTCATTGCAGTAAGTTAGACTGGCATGACGGGAATCCCGTACATGACGACTTTTAACGGTCACTTCTTTTACACTTTGCAGTTCATCTATGACGAGAAGATTGTGTGGTGAGTTAATACACTTTTCCGGAATTTGAACTAACTTCATAAAATCCCAATTGGTGCATATTTATTGTGAATTTGCACATGTTTTTTTAAATCTATTAATTGCTCATTTCAGCCTCACCCAAACTCCCCAAAAATGTTTATTTGATATGGTGACGTTTTATTTGAGAATAAAGGTCAGCACAATGTCTCCAGATTGATTATCTATTAATTGCTTATTTCAACCTGACTCATGAAAAGAAAAGGGCCTCAGCAGTCTTTACAGCTTGTGCTACCTCAAATTATGATTGGGGGGAGCTGATAATTATTCATTGCTTGAGCTTTTTGGACTGTAGACCTTTTTTTTTTATTTATTTTTTTTTATCCAATAATTGCTTATTTCAGCCTTAGAACCGCAGTGCATACATAGTGCTGGCAGACTGCACTACTCCTGCTTCTAAACAGAAATGAATGTAATTACAATGTAATTACAGTGTAATTAAATATACATGAAAATGCATGTTGACCCCCTTTTTTCCCCTCAATTCCTCATTTCTGCTGTCTAACCCCAGAGTAATGTGCTTGCAGACTGCACTACTCCTGCTTATAATCAGAAATGAATGTAATTACAATGTAATTACAGTGTAATTAAATATACATGTAAATGCATGTTGACCCCCTTTTTTCACTCAATTGCTTATTTCAGCCGTATAACCCCAGAGTAATGTGCTTGCAGACTGCGCCACTCCTGCTTCTAATCAGAAATGAATGTAATTACAATGTAAATATACATGTAAAGACATATTGACCACCTTTTTCCCCCCTCAATGATTGCTTATTTTAGCTATATAACCCCAGTGTAATGTGCTCAGACTGCACTACTCCTGCTTCTAAACAACAATATAATTACATTGTAATTAAAAATAAATGTAAATGCATGTTGACCCCATATTTTTCCAGTAATTGCTCATTTCCGCTGTACAACCCCGGTGTAATGTGCTCGTAGACTGCACTACTCCTGCTTCTAAACAGAAATGAATGTAATTACAATGTAATTACAGTGTAATTAAATATACATGAAAATGCATGTTGACCCCCTTTTTTCCCCTCAATTGCTCATTTCTGCTGTCGAACCCCAGAGTAATGTGCTTGCAGACTGCACTACTCCTGCTTCTAATCAGAAATGAATGTAATTACAATGTAATTACAATGTAAATATACATGTAAAGGCATATTGACCCCCTTTTTCCCCCCTCAATAATTGCTTATTTCAGCTGTATAACCCCAGTGTAATGTGCTCAGACTGCACTACTCCTGCTTCTAAACAACAATATAATTACAATGTAATTAAAAATAAATGTAAATGCATGTTGACCCCATATTTTTCCAGTAATTGCTAATTTCCACTGTACAACCCCAGTGTAATGTGCTCGTAGACTGCACTACTCCTGCTTCTAAACATAAATTAATGTAATTCCAGTGTAATTAAATATACATGAAAATGCATATTGACCCCCTTTTTTCCACAATTGCTTTATTTCAGCCGTATAACCCCAGTGTAATGTGCTCACAGGCTGCACTACTCCTGCTTCTAAACCGAAATTAATGTAATTACAATGTATTTACAGTGTAATTAAAGTTGCATGTAAATGCATATGTATACTTGCATGTCTAACGTTTTTTAAATTTTAAAATGTTTCCCTTCCTTCAGAATTTGTTGGATGTTGCTTGTCCTACAATAGTTTGCTCTAGGGTTACCATAGTGGTTGTAGCTCAAAGCTATTCCATCCTTTTATTGGTCTTGATTCTTCTTCTTTTTTTTTTCCAGGTGGGAGAGTTTAGTGCTGGTGGTCATGTATGCAGGATACATTCTGGTCATGAAGTAAGTGCTTTGTCAGTTGGCAACGTCTCAGGCACGAGTTTTAAACCTTTGACTGCAAGGTACCACTTTCCAGTCGATATTCCCCCAAACACACACACCTCTAATCAAATGTCAAAATAAAGACTATCCATGAACCCTGAGCCATGTGTGTGTGTGCGGTCCTAGCACATGGCCGCCAAGCAGCACGTCATGGTCATGGCGTGTGCGTCTGTCTGGGTGCAGCTGGTAATCTGCGTTGCACTCAGCAGCCACCGCGGGTTTAATCTTCCTCCCCGCGCAGCCCTAAAGAGCACCGGCTTAACCGGATCACTCCTCTCTTCTTCCTCATTCTGCAGGCAAGACGCAACTTGCTGAGGGGAAGCTGCTGTCTTATGACCACCCCCCCCCCTTCCACCCCTTCCTAAAATATCCACTAGCCATTTTAGGTTGTTCCTGTCAAAATGGTGGTTGCTTTGAGGTTGAGGTTTTTCCTCTCCAGCCGGAACAGGGGGGATGGGGGGGGGGGGCGCATTAAAAAAAAATTGGAACTAGAGAAATGTGTTCTTTTAGGTGCAATTTTCTAAATAAACATACAAACAAGCTAAACTATAACACTACACACTAATTAAAAATCTAACATTGTGCAATTTTGCTAAGGGTGTTGTCATCAGATGAATAATTTACACCATTTGCGCTTAATTTTCCAATGATGAAATTTGGCCAAGTCGCTGAAATGCTTTGTAGCTTCTTCTTTTTTTTTTTTTTTCTGTGGGCTACTTGCTGCACAATGTGTGGGAGTTGATAATGGCGCCCCCCAACTATTTTCACAAAAGCCACTTGAGTTTTATGAGGCGTCAGAAATATTCCAGAAAAGATGTCCTGAAAGACATACTTTAAATCCAAACTACAAGTTTTCTCCATCCTAGTAATCCCTGGAGCAGATTGTCAATGCTGACATTCAGCATTTTGACGAATGACAGCTTTACAGATCTAATGTTGCGCAATTTACAGCGAATCGAGAATGATTTCAAACACAGCCTGAGCCTTTTGATTCCATTTCTTGGAAAAAAAAAAAAATCTTGTTCTGTAACCAAAGCAAAAGTGGCTCCGCATTGCTTTACCAACCTTTTGAAGGCCATTGCGTTCCGTTTAGTCAGAGAGGACAAACAGAGCAGCTTTTGTACTGCTGTCGTCTTGCGCTTTCTCATCATATAGCACTCGCATTGCTTTGGAATTGTCATACTGGGGAGAAAAAGTCTTTTGACCAAATGCTGTGAAGCCAATTTCAGGCTTTGTGTGCATTTGTTTTGCGGAAAGTAGGACGCCCGATGCTATGGATGTTAGCGGAGTAAACATGAGATTTTTATTTTTTTAGCTCATGAATATATTTCAAACGCGCCTTTCATCTCTGTTGAAATCCTCCATGCAAATGACCTATCCTTGTGTGCGTCTCCTCACCAGATTCAACTCCAGCATGCAGGCTTTCTTCATGGGCAGCTCCAAGAAAAATGTGGCCAACGGTAACGCGGCGACCAGCAGCGAGATGGAGGACGGTAATGCGCCTTATTATTGGGATGACGACCCGTCAGTGCCCTTACTGGGAACAGGTAAGGTTAATCAGACAGGCTTGGGGTGGGGAGGGGGGAGGGGGGGCTATGACACGTCGATCTTTGAAGGAAATGTGACTAACCTCCTTGAAGGTCATGTGGCTTTTAATCTCTCCTCCTGTTTCTGCTCAACTTGCTTGACCAATTGCTTCCTGATTCGCTTCTCTCTGCTGGGGAGCAGCACTTAATTCTCTCCAAAGATTGACCAACTTCCAGTCCTGTGATCCCGATGAACTGTATTACATTAACCATTTTTAATATACTGTGTGTGAATGGCCTATCTATCTATCTATATATATATATATATATATATATATATATATATATATATATATATATATATATATATATATATATATATATATATATATATATATATATATATATATATATATATATATATATATATATATATATATATATATATATCCCAATTTAGCTTTTTTACTTGAAATTGCACAAAATGAATGGCAATTTTGTATAGAACACACAAATTAATTTTAATAAATAAATTATAAAAGTGGCCCAAAAAATGCTGTTGCGCATCTTAATGGGCGTCTGTCAGACATGTACATCTTTGGTTGCTTTTTCCAAAACGGCCCCAAGAGGGCGGCAGATAATGGCCATCATTCCAAGTGCCCCGATACCTTATTGGTTATCGGCCTGATATACCAGGTTGCCCAGCCCCAACCAGAAATAAAAATAAATAAATAAGAGAAAAAACAGGAAAAATCCCAAATATGTCAAAATATGGGCATAAAAAAAAGAGGCAAATATGCAAATCAGCTTGCGTTGTCTTGCTGGTCGTTTGCGGTGACGTCATGTGTATAGTCCTAAGAATATTGAGTCAATTTAAAATGATATGCGGGACAAACATGATATCTCAGTACAGTCCTAGAATATATAAAAAAATGAGTGAGTTGATTTTTGTGTGAATAATAAAACATTGCTTGCCTCATTTTTTACTTTGGAATGTGTTATTTTAATCCCTGTTATGTCCTTTCTAAATCCTGGTGCGAGTTGTTTGGAGTTGAGAGATTTTCACTCGTATGTCAATCTTTGTGTAATACAGTTCAGCATCATGGGACTGTTTTCTTTAGTCTGCAACTTTTTCCTGGAAAAAAAAAAGTGTAACATTTGTCCTCCTTCTAAGCCACTTTTCTTAATTCTTCACTAATGAGTGTCATTCCTGACTGATGGATTGATTCTAACCCGGCGCCTGTCTGTTTAGCCTTACTAAACTTGCTCTTGCTTGTTGTCAACAGTGTTGTCGCTGCCAATGTGTTTGTGTTGCATACTACTTTTCCGCTGCTGCTCTCTTGGCGCACTCTCTACTGAAGTGGTAATGGATCTAAGAAATGTTTGTTTACGCACCTAATAAATATATGCATGAGTCAAAATTACACTAACAAGGGCAGAATTTGAAGGAAAAAAATTGTTTTGGTTGTCAAATGAGTCATAATGTACTGTACTGGACATCAATGTCAAATATTAGCCTTCAAATCAATGGTAGTTAATATTCTCTTCTGCAAGCAAACCTCAAGGCTGCATGAGGCAATTCAAAGAAGGAAAATGGAGTTCAATTCTCTGAAGTCATGCGCTCTGTGTGTGTGAATGTGCAACGGAATGCAATACCACAGTCGTTTTTAATCATGAAGCGCTGGAGCAAACGTCAATTTAATTATAATTTGGCTTTAAAATGCAGGTTTGATAGCATGTGCTGTGAATAGGGAAAAGTTTTTTTTATTTATTTTTTTTTTTTGGGGACTGAAAACCAAGGTTGCAAAAAAAAACCTACATCCACATGGAAGGATGGTGATGGTTTCAGAAAACAAACAAACAGCTAAAGTCTAAAAAAGTAATGAAATGATTTCTATTAAATGTAAGGTGACCTAAATGGCTGAAATTTGGCAGACCCCGCCTCTGAAAGGACCTCAATACGTGCTACTAGCATTTATGTTAGCGTCACATTCTGAATGACTAGCACTGTGTTAATAATGGATAATGCGATGCTAACCTAAAGCTAAGGATGTTTAAACAAAATATATAGTGTTATTTATTTAAAAATTATTTTTATAATAAAATTATAGAAAAACATTCTAATTAGATTTAAAAAAAAATTATCTAATGGGCTTTAAAGAAGAAGTCAGCCCTGACAACATCCATTTCAGGGGGCGGCCATTTTGTTTTTTTGTGAAAATGACATCACAGTTACTCAGGGCTCAGATAACGACCCGTCACTACTCGGCTTGCTTGCCAATGACTAAAGTCAGAAAACAGGTGAGCTGTGATTGGTCATAATCTGAGCTCTGAGCCACTGTGATGTGTGACAAAATGGCCGCCCGCTTAGATGTTTGGTGGATTTTGCTGCTTAATTCAAATTCCAAATATGTAATATTCATTTGAATGTGAATTGAACTTGCCATCTTCACCACGCGACCCCAGTGAAGCCCACCAAGGCGTACAGCCGTGGCTCGGTAGTGATGGTGGACGAGATCATCAACGCCAGCCCGTCCAAGTTCCGCTTCCCCGAAGCGGGCCTGCGCGTCATGGTCACCAGCCACTTCGGACCCAAGACCCGCCTGCGCATGGCGAGCCGCCTCATCATCACCGAGGTACACATGGGGGGGAGGAGTCGCCGTCGCGGCGTACGTCACGTTCTCGGGGTTGAGTGTTTCTTTTCTGAAAGCGCCAGAAGTTGGTCCAGGCGGCCAACGGTGTGGAGACGCAAGTGATTGACGGCAAGACTGACATGGAGAACGGGAACGTGCCAGAGGACAAACCCACCGAGGAGGAGAAGGAAAGCGGCATCTCCCCGTTTGGGATTCCGAGTATGTGGATAATGCGGACGTGACGCGGAATTGATTGGACGCGACGACACTGAAATGAATTTTGTGTTTCTAACAGAGGGGTGTGGCAACAAAATCAAGTGGCTGATCTCATGGCCTCTGCTCCTGTTATTGTTCCTCACCGTCCCAAACTGCGGCAAGCCACGCTGGGAGAGATGCTTCATGCTCTCCTTTATCCTCTCAACGGTCTGGATCGCGGTTTTCTCCTACCTGATGGTCTGGATGGTAGGTTTGGACGCTCTGCACGTGCTTGACACATTCACTGCCAGTTCAGTTGAATTGGCCCCAAAACTTATAAATACAGTCTAATGTCAATATTACCATGCTCCCAAAGACGTATTTATAAGTTTTTCTTTAATTTATGTTAGAGCATGCAGCCTCTGAACTGAAAAGAAAGCTTGAAGCAATGGTAGTTATTACAAAAACGGCCAGCAGGTGGCAGCAGACTATAAGAGATCAACCAGGCCCATGTTGCAAACAATCTCATTTACCCACAGTTCTAAACAGATTTGTGAATAATGATGATACTTAGCTATATTCTAATGCTAATTGCTGCAAAACGTAAACGGATAGAAATATCCTTTTTTCCCCTGATGAAAGAAGAGACTCTGATCTTTCTTCTGATCAGACAAAAGTGCAATATAGCGCTTTACTGTAAGCATTTTTCTTATAAAAATCATTTCATTTCGTTATTTACGAAGTGCATTTTGCCAACTCTTAATGAATACATTTGAATGCATTTTAAGAAAATACTTCTATATATTACAGCTTGAAAAAAAAGTCAATATTACTTGTTTTTAGTCTAAAAATACAATTTTCAAGACAGCTGTGGTTGATATGGGCAGAGTATTATTTTCTAAATTGAACTCATTCACTGCCATCCACGGCTATAGACGTCAAAAATTCCTTTGAACTATTTCTATTAGTTTCACATTTTTTCCACTTTTGTTAACAAGAGTATGAATAACTAGAATTTTTTTTATTGTATTAGAACAGATATAAAATTTGCGATTAATCGTGAGTTAACTAATGCAGTCATGCGATTAATTACGATTAAAAATTGTAATCGCCTGACGCCCTAATTTTTTAGTAATCTTTTCTTGAAAAAATAATATAATAAATAAGGTGATTAAAATTTGTAATCGTAATTAATCGCATGACTTCACTAGTTAACTTACGATTAATCACAAATTTCATATCTGTTCTAAATGTACAAACAAAAATTTAGGCTTTCATACTCTTGTTAACAAAAATGGAAAAAAATGCTAAACTAATAAATAGTTCAAATAAATTTTAGACGTTTATTGCTGTCAATGGCAGTGAATGAGTTAATTTGTTCTGTTGGCAGATAATTTTGCTTATTTGAAGTATTTTTTTTCTTACATTTTCTAGTCCTTTTAGACTCCAAACTTTTTTTTTTCTTTCTCTTTTAAAACATTTAAAAATATATATATATATTTTTTTAATTAACTGGATTGATCCTTTTACCATGTGGCACCTCACTATAGGGTGTCATGAAATTAAAAAAAAACAAAAAACGTTATAGTGGTATGGAACTGTACTGTGTTGAAAATATTTTTAAAAGGAGACTCAGAATGTCTCAGTGAAAGTCCCGCCCTCTTGCAGGTGACTATAATTGGCTACACTCTGGGAATCCCTGACGTCATCATGGGTATCACCTTCCTGGCAGCAGGCACCAGCGTCCCCGACTGCATCGCCAGTCTCATCGTGGCTCGCCAAGGTCGTCCCCGTCCCTCTGCGTCTTCTTTAATTATACATTTCCCTGCTTGACAATTCTGACTAGCAGACAAAAAAAAAAACGTTGCTCACATCTGTTCTTGGGTCCAAATTGCGTTTCAGGCTTGGGAGACATGGCCGTGTCCAACACTATTGGAAGCAACGTTTTTGACATCCTGGTGGGACTGGGCGTCCCATGGGCGATCCAAACTATGTGCGTTGACTACGGATCAGAGGTGAGGCTTTCTTTTTGTTGTATTCATTTTTTTTTTTTTTTTTTTGTGCTCCACGAGTGTCTAACAAACACAATTTCACCAAAGTGAACCGATGGTTGCGTCTTTTTGCAGGTGATGATCAACAGTCGAGGGCTTGTGTATTCAGTGGTGCTTCTGCTGGGATCTGTGGCCCTCACAGTGAGTTTGCATTTTTGAAGCTCCGTTTTTGACAGCTGGATTGAGAAACTAATCAATGACTATTCAAATACAGTCAACATATGATAGTCAAAATCTTGATTGTGCCCATGTAGGCAATACTTTAAAAAAAAAAATGTTTTTATGTGATCTTGCACTCTCAGGGCATTGAATTGATTGAACTGTCCTAGAAGACATTTTGCCTCTTGGTCTTCATGAGTTCATGCAACAAGGCTTGGACCGATATTAGTAGTCAAGGAGGCCGATAACCGATATTTGGAGCCGATATTTACTTGCAGTAAAACAAAGAATAAAAAAACTTTGTAAAACGCCATTAAGAATGTTCATTAAAAATAGAGCTGTCAAACGATTTTTTTTTTTTTTTAATCAGGTTAATCACGTTTAAGGATTTTGATTAATCGTGATTAATCGCTTAAATAAAAACTTTTTTTTTTTTTGCCCGGCAAATTTGAAGAGTACTTATGTGTTAATTTTTTTGACACTTAATGTTATGACACTCTCATCCTCCTCTTTTTGTAATCCGTTAATTACTTGTCTAATTAAAATGAAAAAAAATGACCCCAGTAGTTTGACATAAACACATATTCTGAATGTCATACGCAAACATTTATCAAATGCTTCACTTGATTGCATGTTTATTTCTCAAGCACAACCTGTGCTACCTTTAACGTAACCATCCGCTGTCAAGATAAAGGATCATCTGTGCTCAAAATTAATAGTGTGATTAATCTGCAATAATACATGATTAATACGATTTTTTTTTTGTGATTAATTAATTGGGTAACGCTTTAACTTTGACAGCAATAATGCAAAGGTAAAAGTTTTTCTTTTCATTTTAAACCTATAGAGAATATAGACAGCTCTGTTTTAAACTTCTAGAAAAAAATATTTTGAACTTTTACTTTTTTTGTGTGTAATTTTGAACAAAAAGCGCAGGCAGTTGCCAGTTTCAGCAGGATTTCTTATAAAGTTTAGTGAAATTTTTAAATAAAGTGATCTGTTTCTTGCGACAAGTGAAAACTGTATGTGAACATCTTTGCAACCTTTTGCGACATTTTACGAACCTAGACGAAAACCCCAAATTTGCTAAGCTCGCAAGTATTCACCACTCGGTGAGCTACCAGTTTTATCGGCTTTTAGATTTGTCAAAATGCCAAATATCGGCACCAATTCTTTATTTTACTATCTTCCAAGTGTTCAAAATTGGAATGCAAAAATGACAGTCATCAAAGTAAGAATATAAAAAAAAACTCCAAGTAAAAAAAAATAAAAAATAGTGGATGTCTTGGCTGGTTCACTTATTATGAGTTACCATGGCAACAGCAGAGACAGTAAAAGTTGTTAAAAGCTAGTTAACTATCAAAATGATTTGAAAGCTGTTATTTTCAAATGTTTTTATCCTGTGGTCATTTAAGTGAAATTGTCCTCATTTTCAGTTAGTCACCTGACCGTTTTGTTTTGCACCCCAAACAGGTTCTGGGCATTCACCTGAACAAGTGGCGTTTGGATCTGAAGCTGGGCATTTACGTCCTGGTCCTGTACGCCGTCTTTCTCTGCTTCTCGGTCATGATCGAATACAACGTCTTCACTTTTGTCAACCTGCCCATGTGCTTTGAGGACTAAAAAAAGGAAAAAAAAATCCTCACAGTGTCACTTTTCCTTTCAATAACTGGACCTATCTCTTTTCTTCACTTTTAAGTCAGTTTATTCCCAGGTGTGTCCACCAGGTGGCACACTTGAGCCATTCCGCATCTCGTCTTTTGCTCACACGGTGCCGGTCCTTGATGCTCATTTGGAGCGCTGCCTGCAGTACTGCTGTCCACTCGTCTTCTGTGTCCGTCCATTTAGCATGCCTTTAGCTGTCGCCACGTCGTCACCATTTCATGTTGACAGAATCCTCGCGAGGTTTACGGAGATCTCCAGGACCCCAAAGAGAAAAAAGCACACTTTAGTTTTTTTGCGCCCCCTTGGACGAGGGTCTTGTCCTTGGCAGCTCCACCAACTTGACACCAGGAACTACAAACTGTCCGTCGATGACCACCTGCAAACTTTTCTCACTTAAAAAAACTTTTTCAGGACTGTTTAGGAAGCATCAGTCCAAATGGAACTTTTGACTGCTCAACAGTGGACTGAATACAATTGTGTTTATTTATTTTTTCAAAAAAAAAAAAAAAATCCCTCCATCTTTTGTGAATGAGAGGGCGAGCATGTTGCAACTCACTCTGGAATTAAGATTTGAAAAACCACGCTCCAGTTTGAGCTTTTCGGATTTGACGGCTCTCTATGTGCTGACTGTCTGCTATGCCACCTCCTGGCCAGTAGGGGGGAGTGCAAGCCAACCACAGCCACCAGTGATCAGGGACAACTCTTTGGTGGGGGGTGGGGGCTGCTATCGCGTTGATGTGAGTTGTATGTAGATACTGCACTTTAACAGCCATCCTCTCATTCTCAATCAACTAGTGCTTCCTTTGGCGCGCGCGTGTGTGTGTGTGTGTGTGAGATACAAATGTGTGTGCGTGAATATGACGAGCACACCCGTCTCTTATCCGCAGTGCATGCTGGGATGTTAAATGCAGTGTCCCCCCCCCCCCCCCACTTCTCCCTCAAGCGCAGCGTAATGGCTGCTTGATCCTGTCTCCATGGCAACCGCCTGGTTCAGTTTTACACACACACACAAAAAAAAGTAAATCGGCAGCTACTGTATACTGCAATTTGTTGCAAAATTGCGAGCAATGAGCCGAGCTACAGAGAATTCTGACAGAAATTGGTGTGGGGGGGTCGGTGGGGGTTGGGGTGATATGCCTGTGCCACACATGGCGGCAGGCACTTGTATATGCAATCTCAATGTCATGACTTGTGTGTGCGTGACGCAAGGCCCCTGCCAGGTCGCCATGATGATGTTGTCCGTCTCGTACTTAATGTGTGAGCTCACAGGTGTGCGTTTTTGTCTTTTTTTTTTTTTTTTTTTGTGATCGCTGTTGAACTGAGCCAAAGGATGGATGCTATGGTCCCCCCCTTTTTTTTTTTTTTTTTCGCAAAAGGGCCAAAAGAAGCAACACGACAAAGCGATGGTGTTTTTTGTTTGGGCTTTTGTCACTTTGAGGACCTGGATGAGAGCACTTGGGGACAAACAAAGTTGGACCCCTCCCCTTTTAGGGTGCTCGTCCGTTTCATTTCTGGATGGCGGTGACCACACGGCCCATCTGTAGATACACCTTGTCGTCCGGAAGCAGCACTGTACTCGTTTGGAGTCCAAATGTGCGTTTTTGTCATTTTCTTTATCTTCTTGAGACTGCTCTATGCGGTCCTTTTCTTGGTTGCCAGGTTGGAATTGCGTCCTCCTTAACTTGTTGAGCTTGCGTTTGTCAGCAAGTCTTTTTCTTTTTTTTTTCTGGAGGAAGAAGAGGGAAAGAAGAATTATTTGATGCAGACTGGATGGAAGTCCGGTGTATAAAATGATCACGCACATGCCGTGGAAAGGTGACAATTGCTTTGATTGAATGCGACCCGATGCACTGTGAGCTCAATGTGATGTGGGAGTTGTCAACAATAACTGATTAATAATAATAAAAAAAAGTCTATTTAATGTAAAGTTAGTTACTATAAAAAAAAAATACTGTATAACTTATATGAATGTATTGTCTTGCTATACTGGACATATCCAACCAATGCATTTTACTGTAAAGCAATAATGTGAAGAAAAAAAAATAAAATGGCAAAATTGTTCCTGTACATTTTGTCTCCCAACTTTTTGCATCACTGGCAAAATTCAAGTCGTTTGTCACTTGAGTCTATATTAAGAATTTCTCACTGCATCTGCTGAAAACATCTGAGATTGTTCATGTTCCCTTTGCCCTCATTTTGGACTATTTTGTTACACATTGGGCTTTTTTTTCCCCCCTCTCTCGTCCCCCTTCCTTAATTTGCAGTTCATATAATGATGCGCAGCAAATCTGTCGCCCAAGGAGAAGTGTATTTGTTTGGCCATATGTTAGCAGGCAATTATAATCCCAAGGGTGAGGGGAATGCTCCTATTGCCTTTTTAAACAGCAACAATACAAAATTGATGATTTACCAAAAGCTGTCAAATAGAACCTTAAGTCAAATAAAAATCAATTTTGAAATGCTGGTCAGCTTCAGATTTCTTTAGTTTTGGATGCAATTTCTAGAAAAAAAAAGAAAAGAAATGGTCTCTTCTTGGGTCAAACTGTCACCTTTGTAACCTTGAAATGCTGAACCCCCCAAAAACAAAACAAAACAAAAAACACGCCGGGTATGTCTTAGTCCAGATCCTTGCCAAAATTAAAAGGTTACTCCTTGCTACAATTTCAAATGTTCCATTATAACATTTTAAAACCGATTATGAGATGGATTAAATATGCTTTTAAAATAGTGTGAAGTGATTTTTCAAAGTCATTTTTCAGAATAAATGCCATTAATACAAAAATATTGTGTAACAAGAAGGAAGAAAATCGATGGTTAATTTGAATATTTAAATATACCAAAGTGAGAAGGAGCGGTTAGAAGGATGGATGAAAGGATTCATACCAGTTGAGTTCTTTATTATTAAAAAAAAAAGGGAATAAATGCGTAAAGCGAAAATAAAAAAAAAACACCATAGCGAATAAACAAATATGCGAATTATGCAGACTTTAGTTTAAAGTTGCAATATCACCATTCACCACTAGAGGGAAGACATGGCTTTTCACTGGGTCTTACTGCCCGGTTCTACAACATGAGTAGGCCGAAAACATTTTTTATTTATTTATTTTTATTAGGGAATAATATTGAGGACAACATAATACCTCAATAATATAAACATTCTTAGTTGTTTTTTGTGGGATTAATTGTACATAATTAATACTTGCACTTAATGTTGGTTTCTTATTCTGGAATTTTGTGCCGTCATTGAATGGTTATTTAAATGCAAAGGATCCCTTTGCACTGGGAGGGAGGGGGTTGGGGGATTCACAGTGTATTGTTGGTTTAGGATAAAGGATATATTATGCATGCATTGAGAAAGTATCGTGAAATATCTTAAGAGCAAATAAGTTGTCTAAAATAGTTTTTTTTTTTTTTTGCTACATACCTGGTAGGAAGTGCGAGGCTCTTAAGTGCCCCTTCGAGTAACACGGATGAAAAATTGTGGCCCCCTCCCCCAGCATTTAAAAGGCACCCACCGCCACTGCGTTATATAACGCTCATTTCCCAGCCAACATGTAGGATTCGCCATCACCACCAGGGGGCAATGTTCATACACAAGTCAAGCTTTCGTCCTTTCATTGACTAAAACTGACACGGCATGATATATAAAACGGTAAACTATGACTGAAAGACATGTTTTTTAAAGGGTGGTGGGGGCAAACCCTCCCACCCACGTTTCTTATTCATGATAAGGCAGCCATCCGGTACATGGGCCAGCATGGATGCCACGCAGGCTGCAACCTCCTAATGAGCTGGCGCTTTTGTGCACTGAAGAGCTCCCTAACAAGCATCCAGCACCTCTCCAGTGACCACGTGTCCACACACATACACTGACTGACCTTCATGTACACAACACTGCCGTACCACTCGGAAAACTTGTTAATCTCTCCCCTTGACATTTTCTTTTCTGTTTGCGACTTATTGTTCCTGTTGGTGTTTTTGTTTTTTTTTGCTGCTTGGGTGCGTGGCTGAGCTGAACAGTGATGGATGTTGAGCGAACTGGGTTGCTGGTTCCGCTTCGCCGCAGTTCCTGTTACATCTAGGAAAAATGCCCGAGTCAGTACTTGACCGATTGCCCCCCCGCCCACATTGCATGCTGGAAACAAATAACTTCCTGTTCAGCAATAAAAAAGTATAACAGTGCTTAATAGGGGGCCAAACCAATTTGATTAGGTTAATTAGCAAGTTGTCCACATTTTGTACAATGCTGAAAATGTATACAGTAGACAACAAATGAAAATATTAATTTTGAAACTGGAATGAAAGGTTAATAGTTCAAGTCGCTCTAAAAAGGGGTTCGATAACACAAATTATTTTTGCAATACCTCAACACATTATTACATATGACAATTTGAAATGTTGGTGCAGATTTTTCATGGAATTTGACAAGCTAGATTTGCTTTCACGGGCCACATAAAATGATGTGGTGGGCCGGATCTGGCCCCCAGGCCTTGAGTTTGACACCTGTGCTTCAAGACAAGAAATAGCCACAAAAAAAAAAAAGATTTTTGCAAATTTACTCGGAGTTAAGATGCTCACACATTGAGATCAGTATTGAGTTTACTTTTTCATTTTTAGGCACTTAAGACAGGTGTGTCCAAACGTTTTTCTTCAAGGGCCACTTAAAAAAAAAAAAAAAATATATAAATGTATTTGTCTTGCATAAAAAACAGCTTCTAATGCTGTCCAGCATTTCTTTTTTTTGTGTGCATTTTTTTTTAAGTTATTAAAAAGTCATTTTTAGTCTATGCTGCGGGCCGCTAATAAATTGATAGTGGGCCGCAAATGACCCCCAGGCCATAGTTTGGACACTACTGCTTTGCGCTATTATTTTGAAAGCACTCTATTTAAAAAAAAAATAAATAAATAAATCTACCATCCGTCCATTTTTTGAAGCGCTCGTTCCTGTTATCAGACGCCAATTTGTGTATCAATCAAAAACCATGCAGCTCTGCTTACCTTATGACTTCAACATGGTTTTCAAACAATGTACTTTCTTTTCACACCTGATGGGTGGGCAGGCACTCTAGACGCCCAACTAATCGTAATCAAACAATTCAAATATAATTTTGTTTGTTGTCCTCTCTAAGGATGTTTAATTTCTACATGTAATGAAATGATGCATACTAAGATTAAATTAAAGCTTAATCTGTTTTTTTGACAGTGAGAATCGTCTGCTCCAGCGCATTGTCTCCCAATGGTTGGTTAAGGTGTGTACCGAGGCAGCATTTAAAGCAATAATGCTGACACATAGAAGGCCGCAATGAGCCGGGACAAGACTAATAGCGTGTCCCTATTCATTTACTATTCGATTAGAAAGTAGGCAGACTCACAATTAGGAGTGAGTTAAACTTTTTGGAAGTTTCAATTTTCATATTCACGCTTATTGACAATTTAGACTTTAATGAACCTAACATACACTTTTTGGGAACTCGGTAAGAAGCGTTCTGCTTAATTAATCACCCCTACTTTAGCATGACTCGAATTGTTCCGTTTGCAAAGCGATTAAGCAAATTGTCCAATTAGCCGAATAGCTACTATTTGTTTTTATGTAGCGCAAAGAAGTGTAAGTAATCTTCTCCCATGCCGACAGTGATTGTCACTGTTGATGTACAGTAGTAGCATTTTTAGTGTTTTATCGTAGCAATTCGGTCTTTATGAGCAAACAAAATGAATGCGTCGTTGTCTATTACACCGTTGGATCAATCTTCTAAGCAATGATTCCCAACCGCTGTGCTGTGGGAAAATGATTCGCTTTATTGGTTGGAAAATTATGGTTTACTACAAAAGTAATTTTGCTCTTTTGTCTATAACAGTGACATATAGTGGCAGGCTGAACAAATGAATAATAGAAGAAAGAAAGTATACTTAACCTGTGTTTGATATGTACTATTTTGTTGGCAGTCCTTGAATGCACCTTCAGCAAGGGAACAAAGTTTGTGTTAGCTTATTAGCAATGCAGCTAATAAAAGCTATATAGTCTGCTTTGTTGCTATAATTTGACTGTCCAGTGTTCTCCAAATTTTTTTTCATTGTGTATAAATGCCAAAAAGGTGTGTTAAATGATATATACTGTTTATGTGACGAGGTAGTAGTGTGCATATTTGTTTGCCCTTGTTGAACATGCTATGCTAGCTTGATGTGCCTCATGTAAACATGTTGAACTATGAAATCAATTTTTTCCATGTAACACGGGTTCATGATTGTGTACATGATTGTTGATTTTTCGTTATTACAGACCACAGAAAATGAATGAATGAATTCAAACGGAAAACCAACAAACAAAACAACAAAATGGTGTTTACATTTTGTCAATATGTAAAGAATTAAGGAAGTTATGGTAGTGTTGTGCCGTTTGCCGTTTTTGATCTTTCTGTGGTGGTGCGGCGGCGTCACATTTCGATTCCAATCAAAGCACCGGGTCATAGTCCACTTTCCTGCCGGCTTCCCTTTTTAGCTCAACAATCACATTCGAGTCACACTGTTTCTGGTATTGAAAGCGGCCCCTTTGAACTCAATCACGTTGGCCCACGCTGGCTTCGCGGGGGGACGTCGCCAAGCATAGTGTGATTCTTAATGGGGCCCTTGCGTGTATTTCCTCGCCTTGTTTTATATTTGCCGCTGAGATGTTGCCTCGTTTCTTAAAGTTTGCGGCTTGTTTGTCTGGAACACTTTGTCCATCCAATTGTCTTCATACATACACTAGGAGGTGCCCAGCAATGTTTTTCCCCCCTGACATAACAGTTGCTACATGTTGTCAGATAATGATGTATTTCTGTTGAAGCAGTATGTAGCCCATTATCCAAGGTGATTTTATATACTTTGTTCTACATTACTGTAAACAATTTGTACTGCCAGGAAGCGGCTCGTTTGTTCTAAGTGTGAGAGCAGTTGCCATGTTAGTCAGAAGACCTTGTAGATCGCATTCATGCGTCTTCACGGCAGTTTCTTTGTAATAGACTAGCGAAACTTTTCTCCTAGTGTCTCCCAGTATGTATAGTAAACCTCACTCCATCGCAGGTTCTGGTTTTGCGGTCCCGTAGATTTTTGTTCTGTACAGTTTATAGCAATATTTTTGTTCTGCCTCTTGTTTATTTTGTATGTAACTCTATTCGTGACCACTAGCTGGCGATAATATTTGGTTTGAGTGTGAATAGTTGAAAGAACGAAAACAGGAAGTATTTCAAGTAAATATAGTTTTTGCTGAAGATTATTGATGTCCTGCTTTTTACGCCAACAGAAAGTGACATTATTGATGTATTTTGTCAAATGACAAGGAAAACAACCATTGCTTTATTTTTATTTATTTTTTATATAAAACATGTCAACTCACTCATAAAAGACCTTGAGCAGTACTTCCCTAATCCATTTTCTCACCATGTTACGCATGACATCACCGTCAAATCAAATTGACACTAGAACAGATACCCAGTTCCCCTCAGGGTGCAATTATAGTTTGGTACTTTGTGCTGCTTCCAAATCTGTTAAACATTTTCATGGCTAACATGTTGACTAGCGTTATCCAAAAAGACAACACAGGCACATATTTGGAGCACCATTTGAAGTACAATAAGTCTATTTCCCTTCACTTTCAGTCTCCACCAACTGCTTGGCTCTCTTACAATGAAGTTGCCAGTTTTTGTCGGCGCACCACCTGCTTCTCGACAAAGGCACGTTCACCACATTTTTGATTCAAAGCCAATGAGGAGTTGAGAGCTAAGTACACAGATGATCATGTCTGCAGTGTTGACGGTGTGGCCATATTAGCTTGGGCTGATAAGAGGACAATTTGAGCAGCTCTCCTTTCAAAAGTCAACCAATGCGCATTTGTTGGTTGTCTTGAAAAGGTTACAAAGAGCGATTGTCCTGCGTTGGTGCATTAAGAGTGATATTTTACCTTCGGCGAACGGCTCAGAAAACAGTCACGGACGACATTTTGTAAATGTTAAACCTGTTCAATATTTACGGTTTCGAATGTGGTCAACAAAGTTTGGCCAAGCCACGGGCTCGTCTCGAAGAATGTGACGGGGTCAAATGTCACACGTCGGCATTCGTTTGTTCATTCGTAACGATTATTCATGTTTTTGAGCTGATGGTTAACTCATTCACTGCTATTGACGCCTATATACGTCTAAAATGAATTTAATTTAATTTATAAAAATAAAAAATAAAATAAAATAAAAATACCCCAAAAAAAATATATATATATATAAAAAAAAAAGGGAGAGCAATGATGATGACATGTCAAATCGGTAAAATTACCGAATGATCAATACTGAGCTCTCCAGAGAAGAAAAAATAAATAAATTAATTAATTAATTTAAACTATTTTTTTTATTAGTTTAACATTTTTTTCCACTTTTGTTAACAATAGTATGAAAACCTAGAATTTTTTTATTGCACATTTAGAACAGATATAAAATTTGTCATTAATTGTGAGTTAACTAGTGAAGTCATGCGATTAATTACAATTAAAACATTTAATCACCTGACGCACCTAATTTTTAATAATCTTTTCTTTAAAAAAAAATTAAAAAAGAAAAAAATCTTTTAAGACAATCTTTTCTTAAAAAAAAAGATTTAAAAAGAAAAGATTATTAAAAATTAATAACGTCAGGCGATTTTTAAATTTGTCATCGTAATTAATCGCATGACTTCACTAGTTAACTCACATTTTATATCTGTTCTAGGTTTCATACTCTTGTTAATAAAAGTGATTTTTCTTTTTTGAACTAATAAAAAATAGTTTAAATGAATTTTTGACGAATATAGGCGTCAATGGCAGTGAACGAGTTATCTATCGATTCATCTATCCAGCCCTGTGATTGACTGGCTAACAATCCAGAATGTAGTCTGCCTTTTAACGACCCTGAATAAGATTAGCGGTTTTGAAAATGGATAGATGGATGGTATCCTATTGATTAACTGATTCCCGTTCCTCCCATATGGTCAACCTTTCTGATCTTCCACTCAATTTGTCGGAATTATTTTTCCACATACGTGCAAATGATAGCCGATGGTTTATTATCAGTCTCTTAAGCATTTAGCATGCGTGTCGGTAACAAAATCGCAGCTGTTTTATGAGTGAGCGAGGGTGATTTGCATATAGATTAGTGTGCTATGCAGGTTCGACTGTTGTGCCGCTCGTGAAGCGACCAGCGTGATGACACAGGAGACGTTTGCCTGAAAGCGGGACCGTCGAAGCAAGTAAGTGAACAAAGTCAGCGCTAGTTAGTGTGTGTCATTTATCTGGCTGACTTTGATTTGATTTTGCAGGGATTTGTCACCTGTGGCGATGCTGGATCTAGTTGTTTTTACCAAAGGAATACGCACGGTGAGTGTGAGATTACCTTTTCGGCTGCTGATTTATGGATGACTCGCTTACAGGGCCTGCGAAAGGTGATCTGTTGTGCTGACGCGAATGCATTATTTATTCAAGGTTTTCATTTGCTTTCCCACCTTTAACCATACATTTGCGCCGGTAAGATTTATTGAAACAGTCGTAGCATTATGAGGTAAACCCAACAATCCGGCGCTACAGATTAGCATCTCGCAGTCACGGGCATCCTCCAACATCCCGTGAGACACTTTCGTAATTAAAGTTGGGTTCTGGTTCTTAATTGCCTTTGAACAGATTCCATACAAACAGATTTAACAGCAGCGGGCCAAACTGTGACATGAACTGGTGCTGTGAATTAAAAGATAATAGCAACACAATTACAGTTGTTGCAGAGTCAAGACCTCACTTTGGTGTGTAATTAAATACTTTGACAAAGCTAGATTAAATGCTACGGCAGCTAACAAAGGTGCTTAAAATTACATTGTACAACAAATTGAACATTTCAAATACAATGACTATGTTTACCAGGGCTGCAGTCCAAGTACTTGAGTCAAGACTCGGACTCGACATGTTTTTATGTTGTCTCAGACTTAATTTAGCCTTGGTCATTGGACTCACAAATTTTTTTTTTATCGACTCCAACTATATTTGTATCCCTGAAAATTAACGTCGTCCTTCAAAAGACCAGCATTGAGATTGGCCCCCGGGTAACCATGGCTACCGGGCAGCAAGCCATCTAATTGGTTAACCTGACCGTAAGCACCAAAGCAGTCTTTTTCTTACAGTCTCGTTAATCAACAGCAGACTTGGACTTGGAGGTGGACTCGGACCTTGTGGACTTGGACTCGGACTTGGCTTGAACTTGGACTTTTGTGACTCGAACTTGATTTTGACTTGATAAAGGTGAACTTGCCTACAGGCCTCTGAAGTTTGCATGCAGAAAATAATCTTTCAAAACTCAAATATTGCCAATATTCGGGTATTGGATTTATTCGGATATTTAAAAACCCAAATATGACCCTGGGTTACCCCCTTTTCTAACCCGAATAATTGTCTATATAAACACAATCGGGGTTACCTCATTTTAACGGAACCTTGGTTTGAGTTCTGAGCATCCTCTACTCCCAAGGAATCTTGCTCTTTTAAAGCACAGGAAGTGAATGTGAATGGGCGGCGGCCATCTTTCGTTGCCACTCGCTCAGAGAGCCTACATTAAATACAGTGATTTCTCGGCAGCGTTTTCACGTTATTTTCTCTCTCTAGTATGGTGAAAATGCCATTGTGTGTGTATATACAGTTTACACACGCATATAGTTTTTGAATTTTTCATTGTAGTTTTTGTCTCGTTTTTGTTTTTTTAATTTTGTGAGTTTTAATTCGTTTTGACGGTGGTTCTGTTAGTTTTTATTAGTTTTAGTTTAAAAAAAATGCTAATGCTGGTTTAGTTTTAGTTAGTTTCAGTATTAGTTTTCTTATATTTATTTTTTTAAGTGTATCACTGAGCATTGCATTTCGGCTGAGTTGAATGAAAAAGCAGGCTAGCCGAGCCATTGGAGCCAAAAAGTCCAGAATGCAAAATTGTCATCTCGGAACGACGTCATCCAAATGTAATTTTCTTTTTCTTTTTTTCTGGAGAGCTCAGTATTGTTCATTCGGTAATTTTACCGATTTGACATGTCATCATCATTGCTCTCTTTTTTTAATTTTTTTTAGTCTTTTTTTAAATTTTGTGTGTGTGTGTGTATTCATTAGTTCACCTAAAACCTATTAAAAAATCCCATACCGAATGTAATTTTCTATTGGCTGCTGATTTAATGACATCACTTCTAAGTGACAACACTTTCAAACTTCCTTATTCTGGTTTATATCGAAATAAATATACTTAAAATGGCAATAAAAATCAACCCCGAATGCTTATGTATTTGGACATTTTTTGCTCGTTTTAATTAGTTTTGTAAACGTAAAATGTGGTTTCTGTTTTTTAAAAAGCATTTTTGTTTTTATTTTATTTCATTAACAAAAATGTTTTTTTTTTTTTTTTAGTTTCTGTTAACTAAAATAACACATATACAGAATTAATATATAGTATTTATGTAGAAATATGTTTATTAATTTTATTGTCCGTAAAAAGTTAAAAGGGGAAATGTCTATTTAAGTAATGACGAATGTTTCAGACACTGACATTTTGACCTTAACCCAAATATTGACCGCATGCAAACGTAGTCTGTGGAACGGCCGTTTGCGTACTTCTAAACGCGCCGCAAAATATGCAGCCGCAGTTGATAAAGATGAAAAGATGTTTGACTCTGCAACAGATTCACGTACAACACCAAATGAAGAGAGCAAACAGGAGCTCTGCCTCAGACAGAGATTGTCACAGCGCTAATGCGAACACCGCGACAATAAGTCACAGACTGACAACATACCCTACAAAAGCATCGCGCTCATCAGTTAGAAAGCAAACAGGGCGGCGTTGTAAATAGTTGTGTTCGGGCCCAAAATACAAGATGACATTTTCCCACCAAATGAGGAAAAGGGACATTACATGGAGGCTCAGACATCTGCGAGCAATTACACGGCACTGAGTGATGCCCTCCGGTTTGTCGGTGGCCTCCTACTGCTGCTTGCTTGGCAAGTTTCTCCACGACTGTTTATAAAGTCCCTTTGTCTGTTTGGCAGCCATAACATTTATATGGATGCCACTTAAACGTCTGCTGGGCCAGCTTTTTGCAGGCATGGCTCAGATAAACAGGAGATAAAAAAAAAATCTCCCTTCGTGCCGTGCTGGGAAATCCTAGGTGATGTTTTAAATAGCGGTCTTTAATTATTTTTGCATAAGTTAGCGGCTTAGTGAGGAGAATTTAGTATGGCGCGTAAAAAGGAAATGTAATTAAAGCGCTTGCAAAGCTGTTTTCATTGAGAATTTGGCAAAACGTCACGTTCACAACTATAGGCAATTTAGAGGAGCAATTACCCAATGTGGTGCTTCCAAATAGCTAACAAGTGGGGCATGGTGATTTTCTAGGAATGTTTGAATATTGATATTTATGTTTCCTAATTATTACTATGGCCAGCGTCTAAATATTACATACAGCCATTAATAGTAAAGTAATTGTTTTGCAATACTTTGTGTACAAAATCCTTCTGTCAGACTACAAACAAAATTTCTCTTAACCCTTCTTGGCTTTATTTATTACATTTCTGAAACTTTTTTGATAATTAAGTAAAACCCGGGTCAAAATGACCCAGGATTATTATTGCTGTTCTTAAGGGGGGTTGTGGGGGCGGGGGGGGGGAATCCCACAAGTGCAAAAGAAATATTGGCTATGTTAAGCAGAATTACATACAAAAAATAAATAAAACATTTCGGATACTTTTGAATATCTTCACATGACCCTGGTCAAATTGACACAGGATGTTATTACTAATAAAAACCTTATAGTAAGTATGCGTTTATTATTATTATTATACAAGAAAAATCATTGCTGTTCCTAACAAATGAACATAACACACTGGTTCACTAAAGTATTGAATTTGGCTTATACACATTTCTGACACATTTGGATGACTAAACACCCCCCGGGTCAAAATGACCCGGGGGACGTAATCCTCTCAAACAAACAACAGGAGGGCTAACCAACATGAAAACCAGAAGTCACAATATTGTCAGCAATATTCTTTATTAAAACATCATTGGCCTCCCACTCGTAAATAACGTACAGGATAATCATAATAACGACAATATTAAGAATAAAAGAAATCATAATTAACTGAATGTGAGTCTGTTCACTTGTTTCACGTATTTAATTTCCTTTTTGTTTCTGTGAATAAAACACTCTACTTTGTATTCTTCCATTTCAAGGTTTGAGACATTTAGAGGAATGTACATTTGAGAAATAAAATGTCTCCTTTTTGTGTTTTTTTTTTTCCTGACATCAACACAGTTTTATCTCATTTGCACACAAACACACACACACACACGCTTGTATTACAAAATGATCTGTAATAAACAAACCCCGATGGTAAACAAGCACACGTTTGCACACACACTTGCAGGCATACGTTAGAACAGAATTGTGTGCATGCTCTTCCTCGTCCACACCCACAATGCGATGCGCACTGTGTGTTTTTGTGTGTGTGCTCGCAGTGGACGGTCCAGTGCCGCTGCAGTGCTTCGCTTTAATCAAACCCGTAGTTCCAAAGCGTCAAACCGCCCGAGACCGCGGATTCCACAACACAAACTCGCGAGGCCGAGCGCGGGGCCGCTATCGACCCGTTACCGGGCCACAGTACACGGAGGCCGTTTGTCACCATCTGCTCGTCTTTGCCCCAAAATGGAGGGAAACGGGGAAGCTAAACGTTCCCTCGTTTGGTGCTGGTACTGGTGACCTTTAAAAAATAAAAGACACTCACAAATAGAGGACCAATTTTTACACAACATAAATTTCCTGGTCCGCTGGATTTCGAGTCTCTCGGCACAGTCTGAACTTTTAAAACCTCCAAAGACTTTAAAACACAAGACAGTGGTACCCTGGCTCAGGAGTTAAATTTGTTCCGTGACCCAAGCTCGTAAATACATTTCCTATATTGAAATGAACTGAAAAGCCAATAATCCATTCCAGCCCCCAAAAATCACAATTAATTTTTTTAAATGTAGTTTTAATAAATAAAAATAGCTACGGAACAGGATTAGGGCCAGTGAAGACAAAATTTTAATGACTTTAAAATCAGAATTCTGACTTTAAAGTGCAAATTTTGACTTTGTTGACGTAGAGCTTATGAATTGTGTGTGTGTGTGTGGGGGGGGGGGTCAGAAGTCAAAAAGTCAGAATTTATGATTAATAATAATAAAGTGAGAAATCTCTTTTTAACTCTTTGACTGCCAAAAACATTAAATAACGTTTAGTAAAATCCTATGGAGGAGTGCCAAAGACGTTTAAAGACGTTTTTTTTTCAAAACAGAGGTGAAACTAACCATTTTCTATTATTGATTACTGAAAAACAGAATAAGGTAGAAACAAACTTTTTTTTCTGATGAAAGATGAGAGTCCAATCTTTCATTTGGTAGTATGCGTGTTTCCATAGTCCAAACACATAATTTTCTGTGGACCTTGAAAGATCAGTCAAAAATGCTTAAATCAGCTGGCACCCACGGCATCCCCTTTCTGAAAACGTCTGGCAGTCAAAGAGTTAAAGTCAGAATTCTGAGAATAAAGTCAGAATTATCTTTAAAGTCAGAATTCTGAGAATAAAGTCAGAATTATCACTTTAAAGTCAGAATTATCACTTTAAAGTCAGAATTCTGAGAATAAAGTCAGAACGATCACATTAAAGTCAGAACTCTGAGAATAAAGTCAGAATTGGGAGAATAAAGTCAGAATCCTGCCAACCGTTTTTGTTCTCTTCACTGTCCCTAATCCTCTTCCATAAATATCACTGTAAGAAAGAAAGACTGTTTTTATAAAGCGTACTTTACGTTGTATGTCGGATGGGTGCTTTTACCTCATTCACTGCCGTCGATGTTTATTCGAATATAATGTGCATGTGTGTATTAAATCCATATAATGTCGATTATTTATTATTATATATGTATTCAACTGGAATCAAGCCATTTACTGCCATCGGCGTATATATACGTCAAATATGTTTTTTAACGGGTAAGTGTGGAAACTGGTCTCACCTACCTAGTCTGTGTAATTCAGTCTTGTAAATCAGATCCCTGTAGATGGCGCATTGCATAACTTTAGTTCTGAGATCACTAAAGCTCTTCGTGAATCTCGACTTGTGACGTTGATTATCAGAGTGAAAAATGCCAACTCTGCTATGAAAGCAGCTGGCAGTGAATGAGTTAAGGGTCGTGGCCTAGCGAGGCATGTCAGGAGCTGTTGGGGACATCTGTGGTTGACCAAACTTAGTTCTTAAGTCAACTTGAGTGGGCATGAGTTATGGCCGACTGCAGCTCCTCGCAAGTGCTCTCATTTTGTATGCGTTTTTGACTGTTGGTCTTGTTCAATGAAAGGCTGAAAGTGCATCAGTGGCTGCGCCTCTTTTGTTTTTACTTCATTCAAGGGGCGACTTATCAATAGCGCGTTTGGAGCTTATCTTTTCTTGGCCAAACGACAGCTTCTAACAGGAAAAACTCATTGGGGGCACTCGAAAGTCAAGGTACCACGTTGTACGGTTAAAACGTTTTTTTTCTGTCTCCAGAGTCTAGTAAAACTTTCGTGTTAAGTTCCATGACGCTGTTTGGTCATGTGTCAATAATGTCTTGCGCCGGCGTGGGTTCATGCGGCAAAGTGGTGGCATTGGGCAGCGTCTGCGTATGGCTGACAGAATTCTGCTGCAGTTCCATGGCCATGGCGTTCTGAGGGTGCGGGAACTCCTTGACTTGCTTGCGGTACTCCAGGAAGGTAGATGCCTTGGTGGCGATGGCCACCACGTTCTTGCCAACGAAGATGGTGGACACGCGGCTGTCCTGAAAGAGCACCATGTTGACGCCTCGGATCAGGATGGTGACCATGTTGATGGTGACCAGGCTTAGGACCGGGTAGAGCATCATCTTCTGGGGGGTCATGTGCTCGCCCTGCATGCTGATCTCGCTGAGCGACACGCACGGGAGGATGAGGAGCAAGATGTAGCAGTAGAAGAACATCAGGCCCTCGGCCCAGATAGGGAGGCCCGTGCGTTGGGGCTCCCACAGATTTGCTTGGATGTCCAGAAGATCCAGTAAGTCCAGCGCCACCCAGAACAAACGGCTCCGCATGTCCTCCTTCTTGCGGAAAGTCCTCACGTATTCCATGCTGTCAAGAGCCACCAGAACCAAATACAAACCTGGCACGCAAACCGATAAAAGTAACGTCAATGCTTTCCGTGCCACCGTTTCCAGACTCTTCCTGTCGGCCTTGCAATTCTGGAAGACGAAGTAGAGCTTGATCTCCAGCACAAAGATATACAAGAACCAGAGGATCATGGCATAGCCTCGCCGGGCCGTGCGCACCTCGGCCCCGACCCACACCGCTACGTAGCGCAGCACGATGAGGAAACACACGTCCCCCACCAGGACTATGATGCACACGCCGATCTTCCTGGGGCCCTGGTTCTGCTCCACCAGGTAGGCGTCCATGAAGGCCATGCTGGTCATGATGACAATGGTGGTCAAGCACACGTGGCGTTTGTCGGGAGGCGGCAACACCATGGCGAGGGCACCTGCTGGCTCTCAATCACACTTTTACAGCTTTAGAGGGATTTTTCCGTCATTCATATCTTATCACGCCACCGCAATAGCTAGACCAGAGCATTTTGGTTAGCTTGTAATAAGTCTGCTTCAGAACAATGTGGGCTTTCAGAGCAGCCTCCAAGGATATGGTCCATAGATTGAACAGGTTCTCCACATATAGACGGCACTTTCAGCAAGTTCCCATCTACACAAATGACCCCCAATTCTACCCAACAGGCTCCCTCTCTAAAACCATTAAAGAGTCCAACTGAGACTGTGGTCTCACAAGAGTTTTAGAGGGATTTTACGCTAATGTCCCACTACGCGGAGGAAGGGCAGTGTGCGGAATGAGCGTGTGAGTACAGGAACATCACTTTGTTACTCGGCGCACTTCCATCGATTTAACCGTGCCCACCCCCCAAGCAGCAATGCTGAGGGCTTCTACGTCTGACACGCCATGACTGATGGTAATCCACACACACTCCCACAGTGAGCTTTGTCTAACAGACGCGTGACTGGGTATTGCTGCAGTGCAGGAATATCGTAGAGAGAGGAGTTGATTTCCGTATGAGAGGACGTACAAAGCGGCGATCCGGCTGGTGGATTTATGCACGAGTGCGATGCAAATCACGGCGTGCCGAGAATTCCTCTACGTATGCCTCCTGCAGATGGCGGCGCGTGAGTGAAGGGAGACGGAGGAGAGAGCGAAGAGTCTGCAGTGGCCCGGAGCCTCCCCCCTCCCAAAGCCGCCATAAATCACAGAGACAGCAGGTCAACGGCCCGTGAGGCCTTGCGTCCTACGCCGGCATCCCCGTGGGGAGGCTCTTACACTCGGTTGGATATCCATCCGGGCCCTCCTCCTCCTCCTCCTCCTCGTTCTCGCCACGTGGCAGCTTCTCCTCAGCCTGGAGGAAGGAGGAAGATGAAATGAAGAGGAGGCAGGGGACGGGAGGGGGTTGATTGAAGGAGGGGAGGGATGGTGGGATAGCAGAGAGGAAACTGTCAGCACCGCAGGGTATATAACACAGTTGTCATTGCCAGCAGCAATTGCACACGCGAGCAGCCAAGTGATGTGTCAGCTTGGCACCAACGCATATAGGACAAGACAAGGTATAATAAGATTGCTTCACCTTTCTCACAAGAGTGTGTCATGTGTCTCTGGTCATCTACACGTGCCTCCTTATCCTCAAATGAAATTCCATTTAGCACACTGCACCCAGCGGTGTCATTTTGATAGCAGAACCAATGGAAGAGCTCATTCACGAGTCACATACAGCAGCTACTTACCCTATATCCTTTTTTCGCTTCATTTTTCTGCATCATTACCCTGCACTACTGTTGCAATTTGAGCCAGAGCAAATGAATAAACAAATACTTCATTCCTGTGTGTAGCGGGAGTGGCAGTTTCCAAAGTAAAATAACTGCTGCTGTAAAATGGAATTGTTCATTTGTGTTAACGAAAACTCAATCACATCAGAGTTCAGAGGTGGAAAGAAAAATCCATGTCTAGAAAGCAAAAACCCTGTCACAGTTTGGTTAACAGAGCTCGTTTACTTGCTGGCACCTGTGACTAAAGCCAAACTTTGGCAGGGTTTTGACTTTCTGGACCTGAATTTACCACCTACTACCTACTACTCAACCGGCATGATGAACAGGCTCCTTTTACTTGCCGGTTGAGTAGAAGCACCCTGTGGCTAAAGCCAAGCTTCAACAGGGTTTCTTTCTGGGCTTGGATTTCTGGCTTACGACCACGACAGACAGACTCTTAAATGGGTGGGAAAGGAAGAAGCAAAATGGCTCTGTACCTGTGTGAGTCAATAAAAACTGAATTTGGACTCATTTTGGGTCGCAACCCTAATTCGAGGAAAAACGGGCCTAGAGGTACGACGACGAATTTCTTTGTTCTTAGCGATTATAAATGGGAACCTTGCTTTTTTCCACCTGATAAACACTTGTAAACTTCATTTGATCTCATTATGAACTCGAAATGATCTACTATTGTAGTTCTTTCGTCACCTGTCTCAACAAAACTCATTAACTCAACTCAACTTTATTACTTGAGCACTTTCGGGGACCAGCAACGAAAAAGTCTCTGCTTAGTCCTGGAAGGAAATATGTTTTCTTAAGATGGGGGGCAGCAAATACAATAAAAACAGAAGGAGCCCCAAAATTGAACCCTTTGCGACTGTGGGCGCATCATTAGACCATCTCCAATTGGGTCAGAGCAGCACCCTTGGGCTTGAGTCTAGATCCCATCGGTTCCACCACATCTCTTGGTGGACCTAGTGCCAATTTATTGTACTGCTACAGCAGGTCACTGTGTTCTACTGACCACCTTTTACTTACTGTCCCTAACACAAGATTAGACCCGAATACCTTTTTGTCCTTTGCCCCCCAAATTGTGGAATACACTTCAATTTGAGATGAGCTCTTCTGTAGACATTTTTTAAAAAAAAAAAAAACGCTCCCGAAAGGCACTTTGGGAGTCATTTCCGTGAAAAGTGCATAAATAAAATGTACTTATCTACTTTGGTTTCATTTTATTTCATTTCAAGGTCCAGTTATAGCTTCTATTTGGAATCTAGTTTGAATAATGTTTTGAGGGTTTGTCTGCTTTGGTCTATTTAAAATTCTTGCTGCGAAGAAGAGCTTCTGCATCTTGATAGTACTTCACTACTAAACTGTACCCGAGGTACTCAAAGTCGGCCATCATACATAAATAACACAGGAAGTATAAACGGAGAGCGTTAAAGATGAAAAATAACAGATTTTTTTTTTTTTAATTAAGTAGAAACATGTTTATTGGTTTACATTTGGTGAGCTTCAGCAACATTCACTGTACTGTGCCCAATCACTAATGAGTCATTTAAATGTTTCTGGCTGTCACAGCTACAAAGTTACTATGCGATCATTGAGTTAAAAAGACAATGTAATTGTATAAGGAATAATTTTGCTGCTACTTTTCCCCTACAGTCGTGCGAAATACTTTTGAGCCACTGCAGTAAAAACAAATAAAGAACAGTTACTCTTACATGCACTTTTTTTAAGTAACAGAAAAGAGTAAAAAGTGACAAAAAAAAAATTCTGTGGGGCTTGTTCTCATTTGGATTGCCGGTAAATTGGAGCCTATCTCAGCTGACTGTGTGAGAACAGCCGACAGCAAGAAACACTAGAGGCTCAATTTATGTTGTGGAAATTCACTGTCCCCAGTAGTCTTTTTTTTTTTTTTTTTAAACGCGAGGTTGGCATTTTATTTTTTATGTCAATTATAGACTACAAAAATAACTATTTTGATGTTGTTATTACTAACAAAGTATTTTTCTCCAGTGCTTGTGTGAAAGCCCATCAGTGGCCTTATATCACTCTACCCCCAAATGATATTATAATAAAACAAATTAATGAATAACAGTGAAGGAAAATGAGGCAGTTGCAAACTCTATACTCATTCAAGTTAAGTCAAACTGTTGTTTTTGTAGACAATTCATGACAAATTGATTGGAAGCGAACTTTAAGGGAAAATGTGGAGTGAGTCGGGACGATATGGTTGATATTAAGCTAGCTAACTTATGAAGAGGGTCTTCTGCCCAGATTTAGTCATAACTGTTTTAATTTCCTTATTTCCTCAGTAGAGCTTTTTTTCTGTGGATGTGTCTTTGTAAGTGTTGTCGCGATTTCTGCCAGGTGCCGGCATGTCTGAAAAACCTCCTCTATTTCCACAACAATGGGCCATTGTCTGTGGTTGAAGTCAATGTGTTAGTATGATGTCTTTAAAGTCTTATCTCATGTCCGGTGAATTCCGGGTGGGCTGTTTGCTGGGGGCTTTGTGGTACCGCCCTTCAATATAGTATAAGAATGTTGTAAGTAACTGTAACCTTTGCACTTGTGAGAGGCTGCAGCAATTGTCTGGAACTCACTTGTGCCCGGAATATTCTGTAGAAATAAAAGCTTCGAAGTAACTGTTCATTGATCTCCAGCCTGCATTCAGATAACCAACATTCTCACTACCCGAGAGAAAGAAAAACACGCGGAGGAAAAGATCATTTTCTTCAACACTTATAAGCTACTTTAATGAAAAAACAATAATGCAAGCAAAGCTTTTCTCATTTTTTGTTCACAATCTGTCTTGTGCTGGTCTGGCGTTTGTACCATTAAAAGTGTTATCAAAGGAGCTAAGAACCTGCTACCACACAAAGGGCTCAAGGTCTGCTATTAACACCCACCAACCAATTATTCTTCCTTAAGTAAGGTAAAAGTGTTCCATAGTTTATTATAAAAAAAAATTCCAGCAAATTACATATATTCAAATAGTAATTAGGCTTTCCACCTTGAATGTTCTTTGCTTTGAATTGTCATCAATTCCAGGATCATGTTCAGTGTGAAATGTTTAACACCGTTTCTGTAGCTTTTCATTGAAACTGCTGCTGTAAGTGAATTTCTAACTAATGCGCAAGTAAGACTGCACCCGGGCGTTTGTACTGAAAGGCGATTGAAGTATTGACGTTCAAGCAATTTGCAATTGAAATGAATGATGAGTCAGACTGTAACAGCAGCACTTCATGTTTTAAGAAATATACAACAGCCCCCCCCCCCCCCCCACAAGGTTTTCTGCTAGTTTTTAAATGGCAAATTATTACCTTGGTGTAAAATGTGTCTCTTTATTTCCCCTCTCTGTATGATATGAGAAATTTAATTAAATTAACTTTGTGAAGAAGTTATACTGTATATTCCAGGTGTTCGAGATTTATGAAAGCACATATGTGCCGTTACAGTACATGACCCCTAACTCTGGAAGCTGTCACTGGAGATGCCTGTTTAAAATGAACAACACAGTGCCAAACAGTCTCATTAGTAATCCAAGCATGGGTTTGAATGTATAAAACCCATTATGTCGAACACAGCCTAAGAGAGAGATTACGCTCCTAAATTGATGATTAATTGGCTGATTAGGAGAATGCTGCAGATCATTTACATGTTATGCCGCAGAAGGCTGCACCATATAGACGCGGCATCACTTTGACATTTAAATGGCGTATTTTTTTTTGTGTGTGTTTCTTTAAGATCGTGCACGTATTCGCACGCACACCATAAACGAGCCTGACACAGATGCTGCAGTTACGCTTTGGGCCAGAGGTGGCAGTCACGAGCAAACTACACAAAGATCCTTTAACTTTGACAGCAAGTCTATATTGTTAATTGTTGTCATATGGCGTTAAAAAGTGTTTTTTTGTAGTGGAAAATACCACAAATGCACTTTTATCGTCCATCTGTTGGTCGCTTACTCTTCTGAAAAAACATAATAACAGTGAAAACTTGGCTTGATATAGCGACACAATGGAACATTAACCAGTAAAGCGCTTTTAGCTAGCTTAGTCCAGAGTGGCGTTTAGCTAGCTCAGTCCAGGCTAAACTCAATGGTATGTAACATTTATACATACAGTATATATATATATTGTACCATACAGGTTATAAAGGTATAAATACATCCTAAATGCGCTCTCTCTCGATCTTAGATGTTTATTTGAAAGCAGAGCTTAAAGTTAATAAAGTCTTTCAAATGGGAGCTTGAAGCGAGCATGTGTTTAGAGCGGCTAAATCATTTCCTCGCGTAGCTTTGGGCCGATGACTCTCTTACCTGATGCCTTCAAAGACTTCGGTCTGTGCTTTAGGCCATGTTTCTATCCATCTTGTTAAACTAATTTTATCTTAACATGTCTACCATGCCGGCTTTTTTCTGCTCCTCCAATTAAATGCTGCAGTTGAGACTGCTTGGAAGTCAGAATGTTTTTGTTTTGACAACTAACAGTTTTTGGCAGCCTTGACAAGATTTAAAAACATGTTTACTGTATGATAAGTACAGCATATTTACATCGCACATATATCGTGTTAGATCTATTTAACACAAAAAAAAAAGCAGAGAAAAACAAACGAAATATGATCATTCCACATAAAGCTCCAAAAATGGACTTATTGGCACCCTCAACTTAATATTTGGCAATCTGCGTCCAATCTTTGTCCTGTTTGAGTCGAATTGCAATATACTCAATAAATAGAGCGTTTTTATAGTCCGTCGGCTACTGTTGTGTGAAATGCGATTACCACATCCCAGAAGTTGATTTGCCAATTGTGAACTCCCGTCTTCAAGCCGTTTCAAATAAATTTTCCAAGTAGGAAGTGGAAAATGTGTGACTTCCTCTACTTATCCTGAGTGCAGCAGCAGCAGCTTGCTGGCGTCAGTAGTGTGGCCAAATATATACTGTATGTGTATTTACAATTTATTTTTGGTTCTGTTGATTAGGTCCCAAATCGGACGCATCATCCTGACTGCTTGCCACCTCCATTGTGTCCACCGGATGGCTATTTTTTTTATTAGCTTTTTATTAGCGTGTCGAATCCAACCAACACGGCTCAATCCAATAAACTTTAACGTACGCGGTTGCCACACAGCGACAGTGTTGTCCATTGCACAAACCCAGACATTCTCTTCCTGTTTACTGACAGGATTTCGTTTTTTATGAGCCACGTGTTGATCCCATCATTCACAGTCTGGGAACCGCAAAACTATAATAGCCCCCCATCCTCTTCTGATTAGAACATGGCAAAGTGCTGCAACCCAAATCGCTAAACGCATCTCGCACTCATCCCTGGAATCACTTTGCTCTGTTTGCCAATCGTATTAACGTGGCCCTCGAGGGGCCGAGTGCGGTCGTATATTGTGCTCATTTTGAGTTTGGAGAATCCTCGTTCATCACGCCAGACCCCGCTTGCTGCAATATAGACCGATCTGTATAAAAAATACTAAAACACTCAAAATTATTTTATCTACTATTATGACTGATGTTTCTCACGCTCCTTCGCCATGTCGCGTCGTGTGATAAGCACAGACTGTACATAACTGGAAATAAACTGTCATCTATCTCAGAGCTGTCGGGGACTCTAAAAAGCGGGTGGGTGTAGATCACATGCGGCTAAAATGAAATGCACGAAACGGGATGTATCGCTACTCCTGTGTCGCTCGCAATCTCTCCAAGCATTTCTACCGACTGGTACAGTTCAGTTAAAACGGCTCATGAATTCAACAAATGTGACTAAGGCTGCACAGTGTTTTTTTTTGTTTTTTTTGATGTGGGTGTTTGAAACGACAATAAGGCAGGATTTGTTTCCTTCCTGTTGCTTGTTGTGACACGGATTAACAAAACCAATTAAGGAATGTCATGAGCCGAGCTCCATTTTCCCTTCCTACCATACCTTTGTGACGGGCACAGAGTATTTTATACTGTTTGCAAAGTAGAGCTTGTTTGAAAGCACTTTTTATCAAAAAAAAAAAAAAATTGTCGACAAACACCTTTTTGACACAGGTGATGTTTTGCTGATGTGTCGCACTGCTGCTCTATAGCGCCAACTACTGCCAAGGAGGACTTCTCAATGTCAATTTTTTTTTTTTTGCCTTAAAGGCATACTTGATTCATTGAGCCATTCTCAGCAACAAAAAGTTAATATTTTGTCCAGAATGAATTTGGTAACTTCATTATATTTCTTTCTTTTCTATTTTAATGATATATATTTAAATATAATAACTTCTTTTACATAGACTAGATAAGCTCTTGTACTTCTTCCTACTCCCTTTGAACATGTAAATTCTGACTTTACTAATAATTATTTTCCTTTTTAACTTTTATTTTATATTTTGTATTGAATTTATATGTTCAATAAACAAACCGAACCAAATTACCTTAAAATACAAATTTTTCCACTTGCTGTCGACTGAAGACGACAAAACCTGTGCTGAGGAAGTTGGCAACGACTAATCATGGCTCAGTTTGCTGACCAAACCCAGAAAACAAGTGAGCCATATGGTCCTTACCTACTTCCTCAGCACAGGTGATGTCATCGTCAGTCGACAGCAAGTGGAATAATTTGTTTTTAAAGTTATTAATTGTACAACAAATATTTGATACGTTATCAAATTCATTCTAAACAAAATATCCCTTAAGGTATCGTTTGGTAACTCATACTCATCCATAAAAACAGTTTTTTTTTCTTTTCTAATATCTCAATGGGAAAATTGGTTTTCAAAGTCCTAACAAATGGGCGGTAGACCGCATTGTGTGTATTTGTTTCATTATATCGTGAAGCATACCAAAGTGAATCAAACTGTGCCGCTTGTGGGGGAAATACGGCTTAACTAAACTGCACAGACGGGCCTGCATTCGGCTCCCTTGAAATTGCTCCCATTCTCTGTGCTGTCAATCACAGGGCATTCTTATTCACAAAACTAGGAGAAGATCTGAGGCACAAGCACACTTTGTGAGTCAGAGTGCGGCCCATCACACCCCACAAATGATTGGTGGTTGCCCGATGAGACGAGACGCTTGTTCTCCCAAAAAAAAAGCCAAACTTTCTTCAAGTAGTTGCGTTCATTCTGTCATCTCCAAAAAAGATGAGATTTCCCCTAACATCGGATTTGTTTGAAAGAATAGCTTTTCCCGCGGTTTACTTACTCCCCCTGATTTATAAATGGAGCATGTAATACAGCATTTTTTTTCAGTTAGGCCTACCGCCATTGGTGTCTCGTTGACACTCCGCACGAGTCCTCTCTTCTCCTTGTGATGGCAGCAGATCATCGCAGGCCAAACTTGCGGCTTCAGTCTGCCGGGAGGCAGCTTTTTCCCAGCCTGTATTTGTTTTTCCTCTGTAGCTACACGCTTGTGGGTTCAAGTAGTCTTTCCAAATTAATTTGACTGTTCCAATCGAGTACCTGCGTGATGGGCATTAGCCATCGACTGCACGGGCCATTCCAATTAGAAAAGCAGGCATCAGTCAGGAGATTGAAGGAGGCAACCCAATTTTACGAGCAAAAAGGATGTTCAATGTCTTTTCACTCTTATTATTAAACCAAGTTTCACTCATGGAGAAAACTCTGCAGCTTCCACGTCGCCCATCCTGGGCCAATTCATTACAAACCGAGTTACTAAGCATCGACCATGACTGTCTAACGAAGTCAAGTTAAAGTAAATAAGTGCTGACGGGAAGCCAACAATACACATTGGTGCTCATCAATGAAATTCAGCCAAAGCTTTATCGTCCGTCGAAAGACTATCGCTATTGTGGTGAGGGAATGCAGCCGACTACTGGCCAATCGAAGCGGCTCCCCTCATTAATCCATTTAAGTTGAGCAGAGAGAGGCGCGCGCGGTCCATATGTGGAAGGACTCGCATGCAGGAAATCGGCGCACGCAAATTTCATTTAAAGTTAAAGAAACCTGTTATCTTCCAATTTGTCCATTTAAAAACTGATATTTGCATTTTGTTCAATTAAAATAAATTGGGTTTATTGCATACATTTACATGTACCTTTTGTTTTTGTTCATTTATCCTGGTGACGGTTACATTACCATGGCTCCCAAATCTAAAGGTTATGTATGAGTTGTAAATGTCATCTAAAGTTAGAATTAAATGCAAAATGACGCAATATGTCAACTTTGATGACAAATTCAAATTCAGATATTAAGCTTTCTTCTCGAGCGGATTATGATAAAAATGGTTCTAAATCAAATCCATGTATGTATGTTAGTAAAAATATATTTTGTGTCCCCCTTTCCAGGTCTTCTTTCCAGAACGCGAAATGTACTGATGAACGTGTAAGCAAGAAGATTACTCAACTTTGCCTTAGAAGTGAGTCTTTTTCAATTTCATATTTCAATAATTCAATAGTCAAGAAAAGCCAGGCGAGGCGGCCCGCCAGGCCTATATAGCAGTGGGGGGGAACCCTGACATTTATTTATTTATTTATTTTTAACATTCAAATTCTTCAGTGGACCTAACATGCCAGTTTTAGGAAAGGCCACAATAGCCGAGTTTAATACCAAAATCCGCATAACTGTGATGTAGATCGCACCGCACTTTTAAAAGGATCATCAATCCTTCTCATATAATAGAGCACATCATTAATTTTGTTCAGCTGAAGCCATCGTGATTACCATAACTCATTTTTTCCTTTTTCATTCAAACATTGACGCTTTGTAATGCAGTGTCGCATGCATATTGACTTGCCTATACAATGCCACAGCTCATACCCCCCCCCCTAGTAATTAAGCAGCAATATCAACCTTTTTGTTCTGTCAATAATTGTCTCCATTACTCCCAGCATGCACTTTGGCCATTTCTCCACCTGTGCTTACTATCACCGTGTCAAATGTGGCCACCCCGAGGGAGATGGTATCCGTAGTCGCATTCGAGTCACGCCGCATTACTGCTTGCTCTATTTCACTTGAGGGTAAAATGACTTTTCAAAGACAAATATCTCACAGGACTTCTTCAGCATTCATCACGTGTGCTATGTGTCAGCACAAGTGCTTAAAAAAAAAATAGAAGAAGAAAACCCTGCCAGGAACAGCTGAATTACTGGAACAAAGTACAATATGAAGTTGTTAATGAAATACCCACAGTGTGTAGATGCAAATCTTATTAAGTACTAAGACGAGCCTTCGAGAGTTTGCATAAAACACACGCACACACCTGTCACCTTCAATATGTGGTGGGAGGCGAAAGGAGCACAGCAGGGGGTAAAAGGAAAAAAAGCACGGGGATGAGGGGAAAGAGAGGCGGCAGAGCAAAGGTTGCTGTTGCATGTGATTGATTAAAAGGCAAAAGAGATGTGATACAGAGAGGATTTGATGTGCTGCTAATGAGCCAGGAGTTAAAATGGATTGCTTAGCAGAGGATTTAAATATTACCAGCCGAGGATTAATGACTTCCCTTCCAATAAGTCATGCCTGAAAATCAGACCTCTCAAAAAAAGTAAGTGGAGAAATTGCATTGATGGTTTAAGAAATGCATCTCAATTTCGTGGATTAATTTTAACCGTACCATTTTATTATTATTTACCCCTCTTGGAGTATTTTTGTATATCTGTGAATTGATACAAACATTTTAACATAATGCCCACAAAACTCTTTTGAAAAAGCCTCACAGGGGGGTGCAGCTTGCTTCTGAAGTTGAACCCTACTTTGCATGGTAATGGAACTGGAAACAATATTTCACTCAGGATTTAGACTGCTGTTGCATGTGCAAATATCACTGCGTCAAACGTCTTGGCAAACGTTTCAGGCTGTGTGGACGGACTCAATTTGGAAAGTGCTGCTCGGTATAAATATGATCCCATTTCCAATTATTTTTGCCCTCGTAAACAGACACCAAACTCTGGCAGACTTAAAGTTTAAAACAAGTAGTTGGGACAGTAGTTTTTTTTCCTCTCTAAAGCCTGAAGGTGTAAAGTATAACACAGACAAAACATGGTCAGAGGCTAAAAGATGCATCCAATAAACTGAAAGAAAATTTGATCATTTACTGACTTGCGGCAGATGACATGGCTTGTCCTCATTAGCGATCAACAAAACAAATTGTAAAGAACTAAACTAAACTAAAAGCCAAGGCCCCAGTCAGGAACCTTCAAGTGATCAGACCAAGTTTTGGTCAAAAGCCACAGTAAGAAGAAGAAAGACCTGGTAGCTCTAGCTCATTAATGGCACGGCCAAGTCTTGTGGAAGCTCCCGGAAACCATCGAGGCACAGAACCTGGAATCAGCCCAAGATATAGTCATCCATAAACATCACAAAACCTGGCCCCTTTAGCTTGACAAAGGAGAAGGGGCTCAGATCAATGCCCAGGGGGACAGACGGTCACTGCTTGGATTTGAAAGTGGACCTTGATCGGCAACAAGTTCTGGCCAGAGATATTGGTAATGTCTCTCGTTACCAGACATCAGCCTGTGGGTCCCTGTCAGCTGGAGCAGGGATCATGAAAGAGCTGCAAAGAACGACTCGAGGCATCTTAAGAAAGTAAGACAAATTCACCGAGCTGGCAGATGAGTGTCGAGAGGCAGGGCGGTCAACTGAATCTGAAACATTATCTTCTATGTGGAGTTTGGCAGAGGAGGGTTCATTGGATTTTCATCCAGCGCCTCCTGAGGAACGTGGGCGTAACCAGGCCAAAGCTGAAGAGGGCAACCGAGGATTTGGCGGAGGGAGGCTAAAACAGTCAGCTGGCTTTTTCTGAGAAGGAAGGCTAGGGCACGGAGAAAGCACAGGTCCGAGGGTTAGCTGCAGGGGGTAGTAGGGAGACATACCAACGGTTGGTGCCGAGATTCTTTGGAGAACCAACAATGAAGGGTGGATCCCAACCATTGACCCTGCAGCTTCCCAATTTGCAGAGGTGCGTCATTTGTAAATGCTCTGTAGGTAGCACTTACTGTACCTGCGCGTACATCATATATAATGGATGGTAGGCCCGGTGTTTAGAGGTTTCGGGTTTGAGACACAATAATAATAATAATAATGCATCAGATTTATGTAGCGCTTTTCTGGACACTCACGCTTCACAGAGGCGGTAAGCTACTTAAGTAAGCCACAGCTGCCCTGGGGCAGGTTGACGGAAGCGTGGCTGCCAGTGTGCGCCTGCGGCCCCTCCGACCACCACCAACCATTCGCTCCATTCGTACACCAGTGTGAGTAGCACTGGAGGCAATGTGTGTGTGAAGAGCCTTGCCCAAGGGCACGACGACACATGACTTGGGGAGAGCGGGGATCGAACAGCCGACCTTTCTGGTTACCGAACGACCGTCTCTACAACCCCGAGCCACAGTTGCCACAAACTCAATGCACATACATGAAGTCCAGAATCTCAAAACTGACAGGCTGATGGTGCTACCAAGCAAAAATAACTACTTATTTTTTAATTGATGGAAAAACTACAGGAAACATTCATGTATTCCGTTTTTGTGACCAATGTATAAAGATATGCCTTCATAACCTAAAGAGAATACTTCACAACAGCAGCTTGACAATGCAAGAAATAAATCATTCTCTTCCATTTGCAAACATGCCTACGTACGATGAGGCCTGGCTGCCTGCCATCTCCCGAGATCCCAGCGCAGCCGCCCCTTTGCTCATTGCGTGAATGAAACAAAGCTTGACGGTCCAAAAAAACAAATGGTTTCTTGGTGCAATTCTTCTAAGTGCCAAGAGAAATCAGCCCCCGCCATTGAATGTGCCTTTCTGGCAAAACAGCGTACTGGGGAATGGCAGGTTGGGCTTTTCCATGATGGATAGCTGATTGTCATTGTATAGTACAAAACGTGACTGCGAGACATAATAAGGTTTTGGAGAGGAGGGTCAGTCGAAAATCTGATTCAGGAAGAGCAGTGTGTTTTTGTCCTGGCCCTAGAGCAGAGGATTAGTTCTACACCCTTGCTAGGGTCTTACTGGACCTAATCAGTCTACCTGGGTTTTGTGAACTTGAAGAAGGCCATCGGTTGTGTCCATCAGGGTGTCCTGTGGGCCCTATAATACGGGATGTTCAGTTCCTGTACGATAGGTGTCTGGGTTTGATCCACAGTGTTCGCACCAAGTCAAAGTTGTTTCCAGTAAGGGTAGGACTCTGCTAAGGCTGTTTTTATGTACATAATTCCTAGGTACAGTCGAGATTTTAAAGAGGTCCATCAAGCTGATACTGTATCTTCGACCCTTGCTGCGACTGTTCACAGCAGAGTCTGAAGTGGTTCGGATGAGAATTAGTACCTCCAGATCTAAGGTCACTGTCCTCAGTAGGATCCTGGTTTAGGTACAGTCGAGATTTTTTAAAAAGGTCCAGTTCCATTGGCTTCATCAAGCTGATACTGTATCTTCGACCCTTGCTGCGACTGTTCACAGCAGAGTCTGAAGTGGTTCGGATGAGAATTAGTACCTCCAGATCTAAGGTCACTGTCCTCAGTAGGATCCTGGTTTAGGTACAGTCGAGATTTTTTAAAGAGGTCCAGTTCCAATGGCTTCATCAAGCTGATACTGTATCTTCGACCCTTGCTGCGACTGTTCACAGCAGAGTCTGAAGTGGTTCGGATGAGAATTAGTACCTCCAGATGTAAGGTCACTGTCCTCAGTAGGATCCTGGTTTAGGTACAGTCGAGATTTTTTAAAGAGGTCCAGTTCGATTGGCTTCATCAAGCTGATACTGTATCTTCGACCCTTGCTGCGACTGTTCACAGCAGAGTCTGAAGTGGTTCGGATGAGAATTAGTACCTCCAGATCTAAGGTCACTGTCCTCAGTAGGATCCTGGTTTAGGTACAGTCGAGATTTCAAAGAGGTCCAGTTCCATTGGCTTCATCAAGCTGATACCGTATCTTCGACCCTTGCTGCGACTGTTCACAGCAGAGTCTGAAGTGGTTCGGATGAGAATTAGTACCTCCAGATCTAAGGTCACTGTCCTCAGTAGGATCCTGGTTTAGGTACAGTCGAGATTTTTTAAAGAGGTCCCGTTCCAATGGCTTCATCAAGCTGATACTGTATCTTCGACCCTTGCTGCGACTGTTCACAGCAGAGTCTGAAGTGGTTCGGATGAGAATTAGTACCTCCAGATCTAAGGTCACTGTCCTCAGTAGGATCCTGGTTTAGGTACAGTCGAGATTTTTTAAAGAGGTCCAGTTCCAATGGCTTCATCAAGCTGATACTGTATCTTCAACCCTTGCTGCGACTGTTCACAGCAGAGTCTGAAGTGGTTCGGATGAGAATTAGTACCTCCAGATGTAAGGTCACTGTCCTCAGTAGGATCCTGGTTTAGGTACAGTCGAGATTTTTTAAAGAGGTCCAGTTCGATTGGCTTCATCAAGCTGATACTGTATCTTCGACCCTTGCTGCGACTGTTCACAGCAGAGTCTGAAGTGGTTCGGATGAGAATTAGTACCTCCAGATCTAAGGTCACTGTCCTCAGTAGGATCCTGGTTTAGGTACAGTCGAGATTTCAAAGAGGTCCAGTTCCATTGGCTTCATCAAGCTGATACCGTATCTTCGACCCTTGCTGCGACTGTTCACAGCAGAGTCTGAAGTGGTTCGGATGAGAATTAGTACCTTGAGATGTAAGGTCACTGTCCTCAGTAGGATCCTGGTTTAGGTACAGTCGAGATTTTTTAAAGAGGTCCAGTTCCATTGGCTTCATCAAGCTGATACTGTATCTTCGACCCTTGCTGCGACTGTTCACAGCAGAGTCTGAAGTGGTTCGGATGAGAATTAGTACCTCCAGGTCTAAGGTCACTGTCCTCAGTAGGATCCTGGTTTAGGTACAGTCGAGATTTTTTAAAGAGGTCCAGTTCCATTGGCTTCATCAAGCTGATACTGTATCTTCGACCCTTGTTGCAACTGTTCACAGCAGAGTCTGAAGTGGTTCGGATGAGAAATTAGTACCTCCAGATCTAAGGTCAGTGTCCTCAGTAGGGTCCTGGTTTAGGTCAAGTGCCATGATTGATGGATCAGTGATCTTACTGGTCCGCCATGTGAAAATAGGAGCTGAGCCAAAAGGCGAAGCCCTCAATTTACTGGTCGATTGATGTTCCCACCCAAGCTTGGTGTTCAAGAGGGGCTAAGAGTTGAGCCGTTGATCCTCCGCATCGAGAGCATCTGGTTTTGATGCCTCCCAGATTCTGTATGTATGTTAAGCAGGTCTCACAAGGAGGCGGCCCCAGGATGTTTCCTGGCTGGTCTGGGTACTCAACGGGATCCCCTCGAAATGGCGGGTAGAGAAAAGTTCCCAGTTATTGGCCTTCAACTACTTATACTCATGATTTCTCTTTCTTGTTTTTGAGCTCAAAATATTTGCTTGCAAACTCCTTCAGTACGGGTGAGACGATGTACACCGCCGCCAGTCACATTTTAGTACTTTTCACCACCTGCATTGTGCGTCAGGAAATAAAATACTCCAGGCTTTTGCAGCCTGTAAAAGAGAAAAGTCGACAGTGGAAATTGGCATTTTGGAGCGAAACATGTGTGTTCATCCTCTCACACCTCAAAAAGGGTTCTGGTGCCTTGACTTGGGCTTGCAGCCAATCAATCTGTCACAACAGCTCAAAGGGCAGACCTCTGCCAGGGCATAAGCCTATTCATCCGCTGTGCGCAAGAATATAGCTGGAAAAAAAAATCCCAAACCACAGGAAATATTGCTGAATTTCTTGTAAATGTCTTTTATAATATGTGCTTGTCTGATATTCATAAGAATCCCCCCGTCCCCTCCAGTCAGTATGAATAGGAATAAGATTCCATGAAGGTAGTAGCCTGTTGCTTATTGACACTGGTGTGTATATTTGCTTTATAAACAAATATTTTAGTTATGTCATTTAGTAACAATTAAGTCTTTTCTATTTCACTCAGCGTTTTTCTCACACTGAGTGATGATTCTGTCACACGTGTCACTTCATGGAATCACTTCACGCGGTAGCTTACCCGTTTGAAAGTAATTAATGTGCTACACAGGGGGGGTCATTGGTGTACATCCAGCACCTCTATAATAGCGCATTCAATTCACCAGGTTGCCATATTGCAATCTTTGAGTAAGATCTATCAGACAGTGTATTAACTAATAACAACTTTGATGTCAATAGTCCCACGTAGGCTCCGCAAGCAGATGGGTCCCACTAATGAACTCCTGTTCATTTTTGCCGTTTAAATTGGAAACATGCAGGACTGTAGGCACCATTTTTTAAGGCCTGGAAGCGCCTGGAAAAACATGTCTCTAAAATGTGACTTTAGAATCATCCCCGAAAACCTGAAGTTTTCTTGGAAGTTCAACTAATATTGTCAACGCCTACTAAATATTTGATATTTTAGCCCATGGAGCAGATAGAAACAAAATTCCCAAAACATTTCAAAGCTTACACCTGTGGCTATTATTATAAACCTTCAATATATATATATAGATATATATATATATTAAAATCAACAAGCTTCGCACAAGTAAAACAAGCAAAACAAACAAAATAATGTGTGAATTATACAGACTTATTTGTTCATATTGGTTGTATATTATTTTATTTTATTTCCTTGTGTGACGTTTGATGATTAAAAAATAGCCTAGTCTTCCTGTTTTTCTTGACCAGTAAACCCTCTGTCTTGAATTTGAAAAAAAACAAAACATATTTTATTTTTCAATAAAGAAAGGTTCTGTGAATGTGTATAAGAAATTGATATATTAATTTTAATATATATATATATATATATATATATATATATATATATATATATATAATATTTTCTATATTTTTCTCTCTCTATATATATATATATATATATATATATATAATATTTTCTATATTTTTCAATATATATATATATATATATATATATATATAATATTTTCTATATTTTTTCAATATATATATATATATATATATATATATATATTTAATATTTTCTATATTTTTCAATATATATATATATATATATATATAATTTCTATATTTTTCATTTCTTCTCTTTAACCTATTTTTTTTGGTCGGGGGTGAATGCACTATACAGTACCTCATATGCATATAATGGATTGGAAATGTATGAAAAGCAGTGTTGATAATGAGTTCTATTCTCTAATGCCACCATGAGTTTATTTATGCTTTGGTTTCACTCAATTAGGTCTAAAATAATTCAGGGCATGGCCTCCCATTGGGCAATCTTATTTTATTTTCCCTGGACCAACATGGTTAGTTTCTGCCATAGTACCCCCCCTCGCATTTGTAATATCATTTGACAGAAGCAGGGCCGGACTTAACTGCCGTCCATGTTGACACGCAATTTAGTTTTTGCTAATTATAGTGCACCGTGGTCATAAATAATTCTCTGCCTCCGCTGCTATCCCTCACCAGCTCCCTTTCATCAAACAAACACGCACACGCACGCACATATGCTAATGCGGAATGGCTTGCTTTGCATCACTCCCTTTCCAGTTAAAGGCCATTCATAAATAGCGAGCCTTCACTCTGTCACGCGGATTCCATGAGACTTCAGTGCCTCGGCATCCCTTAAGCGATGCTTTAATAACAGAAGCACGGGCAAAAAAAAAGATGGAAACATAAAATGCGTCCTGACAGGGGCCGAGGAACGTCATGGAAAGGAGGCTTAAAGTTGCCCGCAAACGACGAAACATTTTCCCATTGTGCAGTTTGAACGCACAAAAGGACCTTCTGAGTATAAATATGACTTATGCATGTGTCGCCATGTCAATTTGGACATTGCAATCAGGCACGCAATCAGTCGGGATATAGAAAATAACACATTAAACCACCCCAAAATGGTCTCACTTTCTTGGTCATTGAATGGCGTGCTCAGCGGGATCTCCAGGAGCTGTTTTAGAGTTTCCAGGTATACTTTTTCTTTTCACCCCATCACATTTGATCTCATTCACGCCCAGCCATTTTTACTGAAGCAACCCCTTTCGCTCCTGGCTGTTTTACTGTTTTTTGACTGATTTTGCAAGGTCCACCGATTGTGTTCTATTGCTATAAAAACATGGAACCTACCGAAAGAAAGATTACAGTCTCTTCTTTTATCAGGAAAAAAGTATATTTCTATCTTGTTTCATTTTATAGAAATTAGCGTTAGAATATAGTTTCATCATTATTCACAAATCTGTTTAAAACACTGGGAAAAGGGGCTTTTTTTGTAACATGGCCCTGGTTGATCTCTTATACTCTGCTGCCACCTGCTGGCCGTTTTTTGTAATAACACCATTGCTTTAAGCGTCCTCTTCAGGTCAGAGACTGCATCAAAGCCTTCAGCATGCTCTAGCATTTAAAACAAACAAAACACATAAAAACGTATAAATACGTTTTTGGGACCATGACAATATTTAAAATAGAATGTTTTTACACGTTTTTGGGAGTAAGTAAGTTTAAATGGTTGTAATCAATTACTTTTAAAAGTTCTAGTACAAGTCTAATCTTTCATCAGGAAAAAAATAATATAACTAAGTTTCATCATTACTTACATTCCTGTTCAAAACACTTTTTTGCAACAAGGCCCTGACTGATCTCTTATACTCTGCTGCCACTTGCTGGCCGTTTTTTTGTTGTTGCAATAACCACCATTGCTTTAAGCCGCCGCTTCATGTCAGATGCTGCATCAAAGCCTTCTTTCTGTATGCTCTTGCATAAAACAAAAAAATGTGTATAAATACGTTTTTGGGAATGAAGGGCAAAGTATTAAAAAATGTGTTTACACGTTTTTGGGTTTGAATGAGATAAATAGAAAAAAATCTACTTTTATAATCGTTACATCTAAGTGATGTTAAAGTGCAATAAGGCGGTTGACATTAGATTTGGAAACATTTAAGCTTTCTTATTTTTGTGTTATACAGTATTTTAACATTCTTAATTGTCATACAACTGGATGGATGAAAAAAACATTATTAATAGTGGGGGGACGCTCGCTACTACTTTTTTTTTTAAAAGACCGATACCAGTACAGGTACTCAACAATTTATTGGTAACTTTTTTTGGTCATTTTTTAAGAAAGACTTTTATATCCCAATATCACATTTTTCAATTCATTTATCAAGTTTTAATTCTTGTAATTTCTATTTCCTGTTAAAAAAAAACAGCCACAAGAGGTTGACCGTCGCAAGTACGATACCTTGTAATAGATCTGGTATCGGCACGGATACCGTCTTGGTACATTATTGTTTGTAAAAAACAATTATGCTAGACATTACACAACTCTGATTGGCTGGATCGGATCAACAGATACTGTATTTTGCATTTTTATGTAAAATCGTGACGGTTGTAATGTCATAATTTGCCGATCAATCAATGAATACATTGATCGGCTCCGCAAAATAAGACAAATCCAATCTCGTTCACTCGAGGGACGTTATCGTTAATAAGACGAGGTTTCTCAGCATAAACAGTCAGATCCACCCAAATTTTTCTTCCAATATATTTAAATAATTTTGCATTTTTATGGATTTTTTTTTTTTTACTCCTTTAGTGCCATTGACGACTATAGACGTCAAAAATCATTTTTAACTAGGCTGGCAGTGCAATGCATTTGGATGACAATTATATGCAGATTTTGGCTATTGGTGGCAAGGCCAGTAAATAATATAGTAATAAACAATTTTTTTAAATAGATTCGATAGATTGGTCTATACAATCTACTGATCGGATTGGTGATCAGTTATCGTTTTTTTATTAGTTTTTTTTTTATACCTCAGTCATTGTGCTGCATTGCATCCGTTTGCTGTGCCACCTTGAGCGAGCAGTAAGCCCAATAATGTCAAAAAAAACAAACATCTCAGTCTACAGCTGTACCGGGCAATAGAAATCAATGCGGCAATGATCAGAGTACATATTTTGCTTCTTCTTCCTCCCGCTTTTCTTTCTAGCCATAAAAGCCGAGCACCCGCCAAGAGAAAACGCTTCCATTTTCCTTCCCTTGCTCTCGGTCCTCCCTCCACATCTCAGCTGCCCCGCTTTTTTCTTCCCTATCTGGCTGAGGCTGTTTGACCCGCGCTAAGGGGATACCGCTGAGCCTTCCTCACATCCAACAATCTTTTTCGACCGCTCCCTATTATGCCGGCGGATGGCGGTACACATCTCCCTCAGGGTCATGCGTTGAAGGCCGAGCTCGCACTTTTCTTGTTTACATAGCGAGATAGCAAGTGATCAAAATCGGAAAACATACACGATCGGAAAATCAATGTACGTACAGCACATGAATGGATATATGTTGAAACTCGGGACGCTAACGAGCAAACCACCAGGCTTCCCGTTCTGTCACTCTTTCTGATGATGCTCGTTGATTGTTGATCGTTTCAGCTACTTCCTGGTCCACTACAAATAGCAGAATTTCTCAGCAAGCCGTAAGCACTTTATTTAGCGTTATTGAGCTGATTCCTGATACATTTTCTTATTGATTCTCTTTTGGTGAGGGAATAAAAAGATATAATTGATATTTGGTATCAATGATGTCAAGGCTCACAAAGGTCATATTATATTTCAATAATGATATACATACCAAGATAGTATTTTTCCTTGAGTTATTGGCAATTTTTTAAAAACTTTTCTCCCGTTTATTTAAACTTTTATAGAAAAACAAAAAAATGGAAAAAAGGTGATGAAAGTGAAAAAAATAGAATTGTACATTTCTGGGTGTACGACCAGTTTTCAAGGAATGTAAACTTGTTCTATACATTGTAGTGCTACTAACAAATATTATTCAATTGATTAATCCAAAAATTTGACACATTTTTATTTCGCATTAAGGTGTTTTACAAAAAAAAAAATCCCTGATAGAAGGTTAGCAACCAATGATTGTTGTCTATTTTGTATTGTTTACCTATAAAAAAAATAAATAAAAAAAGGGGATTGATGCTGTGCTCACCGACTTTTTCAAAATTCATTATTTTACCGGTTTGGGCTTTGCTTCCCAAAGTAAAAACAGATGTTTGCAAATGTCTTATTCTGATTAAACACAAAAGACAACCAGCCTGCTTTCACGAAGGGCAAAAAAATAATAATCAGTGAATAGATAATTACTTCTGAGAGGCTGAAATCAGAGCATTTGGACAATTTTAAGTTGAACAATGGCTCCAAGCGATTACTCAATTATGAACTCATTCACTCCCAGCCATTTTCACTGAAGCAACCTCCTTCGCTCCCGGCTGTTTTACTGGCTTTTGACTGATTTTGCAAGGCCCACAGAATATTGTGTTCTATTGCTATAAAAACATGGAACCTACCGAAAGAAAGATTAGAGTCTCTTCTTTTATCAAGAAAAAAAGTATATTTCTTTCATGTTTAGTTTTGTAGAAATTAGCGCTTTTTAGAATCTAGCTTTAGCTAATGAAGTTTTGTCATTATTCACAAATCTGTTTAAAACACTGGGGAAAAGGGCTTTTTTTGCAACATGGCCCGGGTTGATCTCTTATACTCTGCTGCCACCTGCTGGCCGTTTTTTGTAATAACACCATTGCTTTAAGCGTCCTCTTTAGGTCAGAGACTGCATCTTTTTTTTCTTTTTTTTTTGAGAGCTCAGTATTGTTCATTCGATTTGACATCATCATTGCTCTCCTTTAAAAGAAAAAAAATCTCTCTTTTTTTAAAAAAAATATATATACATATATATATATATATATACATATATACATATATATATATATATATATATATATATATATATATATATATATACACACATATATATATATATATATTTTTTGTATGTGCGTGTGTGTGTGCGTGCGTGCGTGCGAGCGTGTGTGTATTCATCAGTTCACTTAAAGCCCATTAAAAAAAATCCCATACTAATAATATAATATAATAATAAATTGCCAAATGCAGAAACATCAATGTAAGTTATCACGATGTAGTGGCTCTCGCTAACAGACAGAATTAAGTAACCAGAATTAGGTTAAAAAATTCTATATACGTAGACCATGTTTCTATAAATTTTGATATTTGGTTTTTATTTGAGGCAGATATTTTTTCCATTAAAATGTGATTTATGAGGAGGTTAGACCATTGGTCTATATTCAGAGGTCAGAGACTGCATCAAAGCCTTCAGTATGCTCTAGCATAAAAAAAAACATATAAATACGTTTTTGGGACCATGGCAATATTTAAAATAGAATGTTTTATAGTTGTAATCGATTACTTTTAAAAGCTCTAGTACAACGTTGTTTACTTATGTGCAGCTCTAGCAGTGCTGTAAACGAGTATTTGCGGGTGATGTACTTGCGTTGCTGCAGTTACATTAACCGTCATTAATTTTTCATAAAGTGTTAGTGTAGCGTGTGAGGTGCTTGCGTCTATCTAAATTCACTCTTGGAGCGCATTTATGACGCTGGTCATCTGCCGCAGATGTTCTGCTGAATTTTATACGTTCAATAATTACAATCACATTTCTTTGTGTGTTTATTTATATATTTATCTGCTAGGAATTGATTATGGTTAGTGCAGGTTTAAAAAAACAAACAATTAACCAATACATTGATGGTTAATTTCCCTGGAGAAAAAAGATGCCCACTTCATCACAGAAAAATGAGTGTAATATTATAGAGTGGGGTTACAATTAATATGCCACCTTGGAGAAGCAGCATTTAGCCTGTTTCACGGATATGGATTACGCCTGCCAGAGAAAATTTCCCTGCCGGTGGCTGTCTCTGTTGAGCAACGTCTTTGCTTAAAGGCAACGTGCAAGCACTCCCTTGCGTCTCCGCACTGAAGCCTTCTTTAGTGCGACTGTCAAAAAGTCGACGTGGACTTCCGCAGCAGTGCCGCCCTTTGCCAAATTCTCGACTTCCAGATTTAAGACTCGAGCGGATAGCAGAAGTTGTACGGCTCCGGTTAATACATCACGGCCAAAATCTCTCCAGCCTTTTACTTGTGGAGTGTTGATGATCTAAATGATGGCTCCAACCGTATCTTAAATTGGGCCGTTGGAGTATCAGCTCATAAAATGCACGGATGGAACGACAACCCCCCCCTGCAGCAAAGAGCTTCCTGATGTAGTACTACGTGCTATTATTCCATTTAAAACATGCGTCTGCGTCAGCAGAGTAGATTAGAGTAATAAAACTTGGCGCTTGGATGATGTGACATTTCACCCCGGCTGTAAAATCTCTGCAGGGTGCTCGTACCGTCTGTCTTGCCTGCGGTGAATATGTTAATTGTCTGCATAAACAAACAGGACAACATTATCACATGTGCATTTATGTATGCCGATGCTTGTTACTGTTTCGGACTCTAATCATGCATATATTTATATGAGGCAAATGTAATAAAAGTGGAGTACAGTGGAACCTTCATGGCCCAAATTTGATAAATAAAGACGATGAGATCAACAGAGTCTTGCTTTTTACACTAAATATACTTTCATACCAATATGCCATTTTAATGATGTTATATTTTATATATAATATACTGTAGTATACAAAAATATAAAAACCTACATGACGAAAAAAAAACTAACTATACAGAGGTGAGTTTTTAAAGTCTTAAATAATACAGTATACAGATGCTAAATATTAAATAATCATTGAAACTTATTAGGGGTATATATCCACAAAAACAATTTAATACGGGCTGCAAAACGATTCAAGGACAGAGTGGAACGATTCCATTAAATTTGACGGATTACGGTTCAATTCGATAAAGTACGGCTTAGTACGAGATGGTAGGATGCAATGACTTTTGTTAGTACAGTAATCATGCCATTTCCTTTTAAGATATATCTCTACAATAAAAGATGATTACATTTTTATCTCAACATATTTAAAAATGGTTTGATTGGTTCACATCTTTTAAATAAAAAAAAAAAAACGATTTTACGATTCTTACCGTTTTTTGTTACACCCCTACTATAAGGGTGTGTATCCCTCCACAAAAGACGATTTGATACCGTTTTCGATACGTGGGGCGCTAAACATTTCAGGGATGGTTCGATTTTGAAAGTAGAACGATTCAATTTAGCAGGATTATGATTCAATTCTATATGGTACGGCTCAGTTTGAGAGACTATGATGCAATGGCTTTTCTGTTATCATTCACATACAGTTGAATGAACTAGCCAGTGCTGTAAAAGTGTCATTACCTTCGAAGATATATCTCTCCAATAAAAGACGATTCAATACATATTTCGATATATTTCAAAAACGATTTTTCCAGAACAAACCGATTTTAGTTGCACCCTTAACCGCTACTAAGGAGTAAACGAGTAAAGATTTGTGATTGCCTTATATTGACTGACCTATTGATTACAACCCCCAGGTCACTTTTGACAATAGTTTTTTTAATTTCTTTTGATCCTATTTGGTGGTTGGGATTGTGTTCGACCTTAGAGGTTCCACTTGTACTTGGTTAACATTTTGCATGCTTGATGAACCCGTGACAGAGTATTGAAGTATATTCTATACAGCATATACGCATTTGATATATTTTTCTTTCCCAGCATAAAGGCAGCATTTATCTTACTCTGTGTGTGCACGTCTGATATCTCCCGAACCAATAAGCAGGCGTGTCAGCTGGTTGTACAAGCCAAGAAAAACGGGGACAATGAATGACATTGACAGGCGACATGCGTCAGAACGTCTGTTGTAAGGACACCGAACTGATCGTTGATAGCAGATGTGTGTCTAATTGCGGCGGGGTTGGGCGCCCTGAATACGTCTGTCTCTGCCTACCAGCGAAGCGCCCTGTGCAACTCCCAATCACTGCCTCTAATTAGAGGCCTTATCTCTGCCAATCACGGAGCCTTTTGCTCTTTTCCACGGCCCGCTGCACATTTAGCGGGCTAACAGGCATAGCCGAGGAGGGCGTGGTGGTCACAGAGGACGAGAGATAGATAGACGGGGAGGAGAGAATAAAGTGACATGAGATGCAGAGCCTGCTCTCATTAGAATTGAAGCGAAATGGACTCTATTTAGTAGGAGGTGGACACGTTTTCGGGTTACTCCGGATGAACTTGAAATGAGTGGCTCAACCCTTTCTAATTTGAAAATGAGGTATAAAATGGTATGCGGTCAATGAACACAACATGCGAGGCGGGATTTGAGATCTAATGGAAGAGATACCGCATAATTAACAAGAAGAAGCTCCAAGCTCCAAATAGTCCCACAGGGCTCAATCCTCGTCCCACTGGAATACTTTAGTTGGGGTTTTAGTTAGGATAGTATCCATAATGCATAGCTGCCGTCTACCAGGACATTGCTTTGAGTTGAAATTGGGTCCGCTTGCCTGTCACCCTTGAGCAAGGCACGCTGACAATTTCCCCTTGACTTCATGCTTTCTATCTTCAGTGGGAATTGAGTTCTTTGTGTTGGATTGCATGCAATAGCAATTAAAGAGGTGGATTGAAAATTTAATTCATCCTCCGGGATGAATATAGTGTTCTAAGCACAACATGTCCACCATGTTAGTCAAGTAGGTTGCTATGGGGATTTGCACATTAAGCAGTGGGATCACTCTAGCTGAAAAATGGCCTTTTTGAAAATGTATTTAACTTTTTTTTTGTAGAGCTCCGATAAAACAAAACTAACTGGTGGATTCCCATATTTTGAAAGGGTTCCTAATTCCTCAAATATGATGAAAATTAGGGATGGTTCTTTTCTAAATGTCATCAAACTATGGGGACATGGATGTCCAATTGATTGATTTTTGCATGTTGTTTAGATGGTAAGAAGACGCCGCAAACGAAATTCTAGACTGGCGGAGAAACCCGCGGAGGTGGCAAATCTAGGTCCAGAAAGTCAAAACCCTGCCACAGCTTGGCTTTAGCCACTGATGCTAACTAGCTAGCTAGTATAGATAAACGAGCACCTTGGGAGCTAGCTAGCACCCGGGGCTAAAGCCAAACTAACTTTCTGGACATGCATTGGCCACGCATTGCCCGCGGAAGACTTTTTTTTCAACAGTAGAAGAAGGTCTTTCTGAAAAAGCAACGTTTAGCTCAAGGGGAACAAATAAGGGATAATATTTTGTTTCCTGACTAGTCATAAATAAATGCGTAATTGAAGATCATGTAACGGCTTGTTTTCCGTTTTTCAATTTCCAGCTTTCAAACGAGAAACGTCCGTGAATGTTTAGACCTGCCCAATGTGTCAAAAAATAAATGCTCATGGCTGCCGATCCAATCGCACATTCAACAACTCACAAGCAGAATTGAATATTTACAAATGCTAAATCATGATAAATGCATAGACAACATTAACATGTGGAAATTGCTAATCCTGTGTCCATTTTTGTATTTTTTAAATTGTACATTTTTTATATATAATTTTGTTTTGTTTTGGGGATGAAACTTACTGCAGACATCCTAAAAATGTAAAAAAAAAAAAAAAAGAAGAAGTTTTTTTCACAGGACAGCAACGATATTTTTGTGTAAATCATTTTGAGACAAATCACTCCCCATATATAACTATACTACTATTACTACTATTATAACTATATATAAGTGTAAATTTAATTAATCTCTCAAAATTACTCAAAATACTTCCATTAATTAGTGAAACCCCCCTGGCAACCAAAGTGAGTACACTTCTAAGTGAAAAGAAATGCAGAAATGTGAGGGGTGTGCTCACTTTCGTGAGATACAGTATAATTAAAAAAAAAAAATTATATTACAAAAAAAAAACGTGAAAAAAATAAAAAAACATCACCGTTAATTTCATTTTATTATTGATAGTCAGCAAATTTACAAATTGATAAGGAAATGAAATATTGGTGACCCCGACGTGATAACATCAGAATGCTAAAGAGACAACAACGGACCTACCGTGCAGTGGTGTCGAGGCAGCTGCTAAATAATGAGATGAGCCAACAAAGCCGAGTTGTGTCTCATTTTACTCTCCACAAAATCTTTATTTGTTGATTTTCCCATTGCTAGCCATTCCGTTTCGCCTCAATGTCTTCGAAACAATCAGCAATTAATTTTTCACAATCAACTGATTAGTTTGCTCATCTCTAGTGGAAATGGTTAAAAAAAAAAAAATTGTTATCTGTTGATGACCACAATGGACTGAAAACACTACCTTGTTGTTGTAAAGTGATGCAATGTCATTAGAATTTGCTGACTTAGTCATTCATTTTACTGTGTGGCACTAAAACCACTACCAGTACTACAGCCCGGTCCGTAGTGACACCAGGGTAACAACATAAGAGCTTTCCAGGTAATATTATAGCCAACTGAAGTAGGTTATCAGGGGTTGCCATGGCGATGAAAGAGATACTTCTCTTTAATTTCAGGTGATTTGCAGTTATTATAAGGTCACATTGCGTCTCTGTAGAGGTTTTTATTTAAGGGTTGTTATTCGTTGAATTCAGAATAGATCTTTCCTGTCCTTCAGTATGTTTGGGACCGTTTTGTTAGATAATTCAACCCTTGTGAGATCTGAACCGGAAAAGGGGGTTGCGAAATTGATGTTAACAAGAAGTGATTTGAACAAAGGGAAAGACGTAAAACTGTCGAATGATAAGTCGAGTGTCAGTGTGAACAGAAACATGGACTTTTTCTCTCTCTCCCTTTCTCAATGTCTGTCCGTTTTAGTTAGGTCGGGGAACCTCTTCAAAATCAATTTAAGGGAATTACAATTCCGCCAGAGTTCCATCATTAGGTTTTATAATTTCATCTGCCTCCTTCAGTGGCTTTATCCCCGAGCCACTCAGTTCATCTCTGCAGCACAACCCCGGTGAATAATTAACCGGCAGTCGTGAGCGGCAAGCCGATGAACGACACAAGCGTTCTATCGTTCCCACACAGCCGCACACCTGCAGCGGTGGCGGGCTTTTAAGCTTCTTCCTGCTCCTTTTATCTCCCCGCAGTTTTACTTCAGCCTGACGTAGCATGTCTCGCTAGCTGATGCTCTGACACACCAAGACATGTTGTCACAGGGCAAAAAAAAACTGTCGCGCATGTACGACAATCTCTTTTTTTTTTTAAGCTAACGGTACTGAGCGTGGACGGACGTGGGAAGGATATGAGACACCTTGGGGCCTCCTGCTGTGACACGGAAGGTGACAAGCCTGTGGGGAAAAAAAAGGAATGTAGCGACTTGCTCGAATAGCCAATTTGAGATGGAAGTCGGAACTGATGGAAAACTTGACGGTGGTGCCGCGGAATCGGAACAAGGGTCTTAGCAGGGCTTTAGCGCTAAGACGAAATATTGATGAACAAGTTCCGCCACGATTAGTCAAACGGCTCTATTGGAAAGTCTTCATCTGAGCAATTGTCGTGCAGTTTTGAAGACATAGAGCAATTGTGTAAGCAAATGCTTTCGCCAAGAATACATCGGCCAATAATATCTTGCCAAATCAAACAGAATGTCGAAATTGGCCGACTCATGCATTGGCAAGGCGACAAGACCTTGGAGATTTAGTTAACAGACTTAGCAAATATATCCTCTCTTTCAACCATTTTATTGATTTTGTCTTTGCTGCATTTTTATTGTTCAACATGAGACAGAAATTCATTTGATCAAATACTGTATTAAACCTCACAATGGTTAGATTTGACGACCAGTCATGGGTGTACGCTGTCTCTTGCCCAAAAGTCAGCTGGAATAGACTCTAGCTCACACAATGTGACCCCAGTGAGGATAAGCAGGAAAAGGATGGATTTTTTGCAGGATTGCATGAGTGCAAATACGGAAGCTTTGGGTACACAACATCTTACAAATAATATATGAGCAAAAAAAACAAAACAATTGGGAGCTGCTTCAAATTCGAATATTTTCTATGAGTGTGAAATGGCTTCAGATCAATTATGATAAGAGGAAGGACAGAAAAGTAATTGTAGTAGTTTTTAGTAGCTACTAAGAATCTTTTACTAGAGAAGAAAAAAATGGCCATTTAATCCAGTGAGACAGAGATAAGGGAGAAATGTTTTGATTATATTTGTCATGTTTGTCTCATTCATTCATGTATATTGGTATATTGGTCTGGTTTGTCTGGTGCATGCTTATTGTCTATGTGTTGTAGTCAAGACCACATCAACCAAGATCAAGACATTAATGAGACTAGAGAGTATCAAGACCAAGACTTTTAGAGGTCGAGACCGAGAAGACCAAGACTTTTGGAGGTCGAAACCCAGACAAGGCCAAAACCTCTGGAGGTCGAGACCGAGAAGACCAAGACTTTTGGAGGTCGAAAACCGAGACAAAACCAAAACCTCTGGAGGTCGAGACAGAGAAGACCAAGACTTTTAGAGGTCGAGACAGAGAAGACCAAGACTTTTGGAGGTCGAGACAGAGACAAGACCAAAACCTCTGGAGGTCGAGACAGAGAAGACCAAAACCTCTGGAGGTTGAGATCGAGAAGACCAAAACCTCTGGAGGTTGAGACCGAGAAGACCAAGACTTTTGGAGGTTGAGACCGAGAAGACCAAGACTTTTGGAGGTCGAAACCCAGACAAGGCCAAAACCTCTGGAGGTCGAGACCGAGAAGACCAAGGCTTTTGGAGGTCGAGACCGAGAAGACCAAGGCTTTTGGAGGTCGAAAACCGAGACAAAACCAAAAACTCTGAAGGTCGAGACCGAGAAGACCAAGACTTTTAGAGGTCGAGACCGAGAAGACCAAGACTTTTGGAGGTCGAGACCGAGACGAGACCAAAACCTCTGGAGTTCGAAACCGAGACGAGACCAAAACCTCTGGAGTTCGAAACCGAGACAAGACCAAAACATCTGGAGGTCGAGACCGAGAAGACCAAGACTTTTGGAAGTAGAAACCGAGACAAGACCAAAACTTCTGAAAGTCGAAACCGAGACAAGACCAAAACTTCTGGAGTTCGAAACCGGGACAAGACCAAAACATCTCAAGGTCGAGACCGAGAAGACCAAGAATTTTGGAGGTCGAGACCGAGAAGACCAAGACTTTTGGAGGTCGAGACCGACAAGACCAAGACTTTTGGAGGTCGAGACAGACAAGACCAAAACTACTGAAAGTCGAAACCGAGACAAGACCAAAACATCTGGAGGTCGAGACCGAGAAGACCAAGACTTTTGGAGGTCAAAACTGAGACAAGAGTCAAAATGACCCGTATCTTTTTTTTTTCTTCTTCTTCCCCCTGACAAGAGCTAACCATGGATGGATGGTTAAATTTGAAAGCAGTGAAATTAAATTTCACACAGGCACTGGATGGATTCATTTGGTGTTTGGCTGTCAAGTTGTATTAACAATTTGCTTTCAGTAATGAATGAAAAAGCAGCACAGTTCTCTAGTGGTTAGCAAGTCTGCCTTACGTTTGTCAGGTTCTGGGTTCAAATCTCAGCTCCAACCTTCCCGTGTTTAGTTTGCATATTCTATCTGTACTTGCATAGGTTCTCTCTATTGATTTTAAAGGGTGCTTTTAGTATTTTGGGCCCAAGTTGGTCTATCAACAAGGCTTTGTGCCTTTTCCTCTTAAAACACAACAAGCCACGTTGAGACGTCCTGCTCTCACGAAGCTCTTTATCAGCCGTAGTTACCTTAATGATAGGTCTGCCGGACACGTGTAATAACTGCCGGCTGCATTTGTTGTTTTGACCTGCCACTCTAAAGCATTTCGATTTTAAAGACTGGATGTTGCACACCATTGTTACAAGTAAAACAGCTCCGCCAAAGTGTCGTTCTGTTGGTAATTATTTCCTATTGCTCAATGGCAATCATTTATCCCTTAGATGAAACACAAGATCATTAAGCGAGTCTGGATTTTAGAGCAGCTTTGGGACAGGACGGCTGACAAATTATTTGGGATCTCAACAAGGGGAAAAGTAAACTTGACCTTTCTGTGAAATCACTTAGGAGGAAACAATGAAACATCTTAATTAGATGGCCTGGACCTTTTTATTCCATACCTTTAACAACTAATTCGATACCTTTAACAATCAAAATGATAATGCGAAGCTTAAATGATGACAATTTGACAATAATAATGATAACAATAAGTTTGTTTTTGTTACAAAGCACTGCATTGTTCAATTTGTATTATACCTTGTATAGCTGTCATATATGTAGAATATACTGAAATCATCAACTGCTGATTTAATGTGCTGAAAAAAATTGTTGACATATTATGCAGTCATAGATTAAAACGGTACTGATGCATTGCCAGCCGTACCATCAATGTCTAAGGTTGCATTGAGCCGGTTCTAAAGCTGACTGATGTTAAGTAATCTTCCCAAACTCTTATTCAAAGGTCTTAGAGCCACGAGTGATTCAATGTATAATACGATAAACTGACTAAGTTGTGCACGCAAAATTACCGTCACGGCTATCCATTTATATCAAAACAGACTTACTCAAATGTGTCGAACCTAAATATTTTACAATTTATTGTTTTTTAAAAAAAAAAAGATGCAAACATTCAGTCTTGAAGTGACATAATGCTGCATGGCTCCCGCGGAGTGAGGATGAGGCGGAGTTTTACGACGGTTGATATATTTCTTCTCAAGCTATTTACAGCCATTTTAAATTGGTTATACTGTAATGTGTAAAAATTAGGGGTGTCAGGCGATTCATTTTTTTTAATCGTAATTAATCGCACAACTTCAATAGTTAATTCATGATTAATCGCAAATTTTATATCTGTTCTAAATGTACAATAAAATGTACAATAAAATGTACAATAAAATTTACAATAAAATTTACAATAAAATGCACAATAAAATATTTTGTTTTCATACTCTTGTTAACATAAAAGTGAAAACATGTTAAACTAATAGAAATATGGCAGAATCTTTCAGTCATTGATACAGAAATTTCATAAAGTTAAAAAACGAGTGTCATATTGATATTTGTTGAAGTCATTTTACTGCCACTAGATGGCATAATTGCATTTGTAAGACGTTGGTGACAGCTCAGTGCATTTTTCTTTTCATATTAAGCGTTATCTCATCTTTAACATGTAGTAACTTGTGAAATTCTGCACATTTTTAAAATGTTCAAATACAACTTGATCTCAGTCTCCACAAATTATTATTACATTTATGACTGCTAAATTTTGACATGGACGTGTCTTCTGCATTGCGACTGGAATTTCTCCAATACAGGTTTTCCAAGTAAAGGTTGGTCATTAACTCTTTGACTGCCAGACGTTTTCAGAAACGGGATGTCGCCAGTGCCAGCCGATTTAAGCATTTTGACTGATCTTTCAAGGTCCACAGAAAATGTTGTTTGGACTATGGAAACACACATACTACCAAATGAAAGATATGACTCTCATCTTTCATCAGAAAAAAAAGTTTGTTTCTACCTTATTCCGTTCTTCAGTAATCAACAATAGAAAATGGTTAGTTTCACCGAAATTCTCTGTTTTGAAACAAAAAGCGGAGAAAAAGAGCTTTTTGTGAAACGATGTTATTTCATGCACTCTAGTGAATTCTACACTTCTTTTTGTCCATGAATGATGCCACAAACACCTAAATAGTGCTTTACTTTTGTAAAACACTTTCACCAACAATGAAAAAGTGTTTTTAGTTTGCAAAATACGTTTATTTCCATTCAACAGTGTAACAATTTGACAAAACAATTTCGCAAACTATTTACAAATGTGTGCAACTGTGGTACTACTTACAATTATGTGGATGTTTCAAATACAGTTTTTCTTTTTGTAACGCTCTTCTGTGTGCAAGGAGACGCCGCTGGACTCGCACAACAGTTTACTTTCACTTTCGCATTTGTCCGTTTCGCGTGCAAACGTTACACTTTCTTGATGGCCTTTTTTCCGGGGAATAAATAGCAATTAGCAGACTGTACCCACTCCTCCGATGAATATGCATTGGACTCGGGGCACTCTTCGTCGTCCGATTGAACGTCCGCCTGAGCGTCCGCCTGAGCGTTGTGCTCCGTGTTTTCCGATGTCAGCATCGCTCGCCCGTGAACCTTTATAACGTCGTCATAGCCGCCGCGTCAACGCTTCCAACTGCGCCGTCAACCTCGGAGTCACCATCATCATCATCGATGATGATCATCGTCGTCATCAATGTGCTCTTTATCGTTGGTCGATGTCTTTGAAAAAAACGGCTCGACCGTGAGCTGCTTGCAAGCGGCCGCCATTATGGCTTCTTCAGCCAATGTCCCCTCAACACTCTAGCCCTGCCTCACGTCTTCTACTGACGCCCACCCAATCTTGTCAAAAGAGAGTCATCGCTACCCTCGAGGGGCCAAAAATAGTCATTAGGCACAACAGACTTGCTGGAAACTTTCACCACAGATGCGGAAGGGTTCCCTCTACCCGTTTCTAAAAAAAAATTGGATGACGTCTTTTAACGTCATTGGCGGCCCTCCGTAAGTTTTTACTCGACGTCTTTTAACGTCAGTGGCAGTGAAAGAGTTAATTGCGCGTTAAATTTTTTTGTGGCTTTAAAGGAACTTTAAATTGACATACTAATTTTGATACCCCTAATAAAAATAACAGGCAACATGGGGACAGACCCTACCGTTAAATTGACCATATCTGGACATTTGCCGTTTCTGTCTGACAGTGATGATGTATAGTTAAGAAAAATATCTTCTTATGCGTGGTGTGTTATGCGTTATATGTGTTATACATTATGCTTTCCCCCTAGAGCTTTGGCAAAGGTTTATCAGTGCAGTCAAGAGTGTGGTGTGCCTTGTAGCTTGTCACCGCTATCGAGAGAAATCTTGTGAAACTCGCCCAACACACCGAAGCAAGTCTGCCTTGCCCGATAGACCTCTTTGACTCCCGTCGACCGTCTCCCAAGTCTAAACAGTGACTGAGCAGAGCACTTGTTCGGCCATCATACAATAGAGCATTTTAGTTCTGCCCTTCTCCTATCACGGGTGAGAGAAAGCGCAATAGATCTGATGTTTGTCCAGATCGCATTTACAAGGCGTTTATTGCGAGAGCCATATGCCGCTTGTTCTAATCGCGTCTCCACTGAGATGTTGATGCAAGAAGGAAAATCTATTGCAACAAAGTTTTAGTCATTATGAACAGACGGATGCACAACATAGTTGATATTGATCTGCTGAGGGTAAAAATAACGTTCAAAGGCATCATGCTTCTGGGACTCAACTGGTCGGGTTTCATTAGGCGTAAACATTCCTAAGAAAGAAAGCACTTGAAATGAGAGAAATCGAAGAAAATTGAAATAAGGGAGCCCTACAAAGCCACCAAAACAAGGAAGTCAAAAGAAAAAAAAACTGTTTTTCCTTTTGTACATGCTTGAGTAATCCCTTTATGTTGCAGCCAACTGAGGATAAATGAGCATGTTTGCTGGATGATGAAGCTTTCCGGTCTGGTTGGTGGCCGCAGCCCGTATCTCTGGCTCTGACTTGAAACTGTGGGCAGCAACTTTCGGCCACGCTGCCAGGGAGCTGCGCGGACGAAGATGAAGCACCCGTTACTGCTTCATCTTCAATTCCAGGAACAACACCCACATAAACGGCTTGGTTTGAGCTTTTCAAAAAAGAATCAGAAGAAATGGCCGCTTGCATCTGCCCGTGTCTGATGTGTTATGAGTCGTGTTTACACCAGGCTCAGTACTACTTTAATGGGGGGTGTGCAAGATTTATGGAACAGTTCTTTTTCGGTGACGGTATTGATACACACGCAAAAATAGAACTTTTAAAGGTGATCTCAGTTGATATAAAATGATTGCAAACAAAACTGTGTATTAAGATAATGTGTCATGAGTAACTTGGCTAAATTCCACCATTTATTTATTACACTTGTTAGGAGTATCGATCGTGCTAATATGATAGGGTCGTGTAATATGGCACTAGAAACACTCATGTCCATTGATTGGTCAACAGATAATTCGTCAGTAATGTTTTGACGACGGACTGAAGAGATGGATGGCTAAAACATGCCCAAACTTATTTTGCATATGAACTGATGCGTTTGTTGTTAAGTGGCAAAGATTTGAGCAAATCTCCCTCCAATTTCAATCAAAGACAGCTAAGGCCCAATTATTGGCTGGTGGCGTGTGTTGTGTGAAGCACATCCCCCCCCCCCCCCAAGCTCACCTACTTGTGTGTGGTCAACGCAGAGGTCAGCTGACCCACAGACTCTGTAATTGTGGTGTGAAACAGAATGATGGCCAATTGGGAAGCAAACTGAAGCTCACAAATAGAACAGTAACTGGTTATATTGAGTGTTTTTATGCTTCAGTCTCAAGTCAATCATCGCGATAAAAATGACAAGAAGCGCTTGCTAGTTGTCAGAAAGGGCTACCAGTTAGCCTAGATTCCTCTATTTCTTCTTCTACTAGTTGGCTTACTTCTTCTTTGTATTTCCAGCATTACGGATGCACCATGCCTCTCAGTCTTACAAATATTACATTACTTTTAAGGTTATGGGCCACTCCACCTTGTTTACGTAAACCGCAACGGAAGTGAATTCATTTTCAGTTCCGGTTCAGTTTAGCGAATATGATTTTTTTTACTCCAGACTCCATATAAGTTAGGAATTTTCCTGCAATTTTTCTCAATTTCAATTAGCATTTATTGACAGAGATGGAGGAGTCCTGCAGAGGTACAAACATAAGATGGCTATAAACTCACATAGAACAACATTAAGAATGACTACTGTTGAAGAAAATAATATTTTCTCCGCGTGTTTGTTTTCTTTCGGGTAGTGAGAATGTTGGAATGCAGGCTGGAGATCGATAAACAGTCACTTCTAAGCTTTTATTTCTACAGAATATTCCGGGCACAAATGAGATCCAGGCAATTGCTGCAGCCTCTCATTAGTGCGAAGATTTCAGAGCGCTTACATTCTTATACTATCTTGAAGGGCGGTACCACAAAACCTCCAAGCCCCCAGAGTTCACCAGACTTTTACAGACATCATTCAATACACATTGACTTCAAACACAGAAAAATGGTCTATTGACGTGAAAATAGAGGAGGCCCTACAGACATCATTCAATACACATTGACTTCAACCACAGATAAAAGTTCTACTGAGGAAATAAGTAAATTAAAACAGTTATGACTAAATCTGGGCAGAAGACCCTCTTCACTACCCAACTAATATTAATATAAGAAACATGTAGACTTACATGTAGACTTACATGAATAATGTCAGCAGCTTGATATAAACAGAGTAGCACTGTGGCAACATGTCCTGTAGACAACATAACAAAATGGAAAACTGCTCCGCTAGAAATCGAATCCCCCAGTGACCCCTAGTGGCCGGAGGAAACCTCTACACACTCCATTTTAACGTGGTTCAAGCCAGACGTTGATAAAAAGAATAACCAATCACCCAAGCATTTAATTGTGGTGTTTAAACGCGCTAACCGAGTCAATCTTATGTTAGCTTAGCACTTAGCATAGCTTCTCCGTCGTTTCTGGCCATCTCTTTGTGAATATGACACATCTTTCCATAAACTGAGTTTATTCGTCGCCACACAGGCAATGATTACTGACTTAGGAGTAATTTGGCGACAAAATTAGGCGCACTAATAGCCAGCCGAAGCTGTTGCTAGCAAGCTGCTGATGCGTATTGTTGAGAGTCTTCTGCCCAGATTTAGTTATAACTGTTTAGATTTAGTCATAACTGTTTTAATTTACTCAGTAGAGCTGGGTGAGTGTTTAAATGATGTTTGGGGGAGCTTCCTCTATTCCCGCACCAATGGGCCATTTGTCTGGGGTTGAAGCAAATGTGTTAATATGATTTCTTTGTAAGTCTTATCTTATGCTAGGTGACGTCGGGTCTGAGACCTACTATATTTCCACATCAAAAGGCCATCTGTCAATGTGTATTGAATGCTGTAAAAGTCTGTCTTGGCTGGTGGCTGGGGGGAGAAAGGGGCTTGGGGGGAAAAGGAGGAGTTGTAATACTTTTTCAAGATAGTATAAGAATGAGAGGAGTCCGCTGAAAAAGACACACTTGCGAGAGGAACTGCAGCCATTTGTCTGTAAACTTGCTTGTGTCCAGAATATTCTGTAAAATAAATCCTTCGAAGGACCTGTTCACCGATCTCCAGTCTGTATTCAGAAAATTAACATTCTCTCTACCCGAACAACAACAAACACGCGGAAGACAAAGATTCGTCTTCTAACAGTATGTAGCACAGAGCATTAGCCTATCAAAGCTTTTTAGGGCCATTCTTCCTATTATTCTACTTTTTTTTGCATTCAATTCTTCGTTTTGCTATTTAATGTGGTAAAATGTATCGCAAAATGCCAATTTCGACCCGCTAGCAACGTATCTAGAGTACACCACACTTAAGAGCCGTTAGAACACATCACAAGTATGTAGGCCTACGCCACTTTATACTGCTACACACCCAGCAGTGGAAAATGTAGGTCTGATGGAGTCATAGCGATTCGCACCATACTGTGGCAAATTGAACTGAATTTGCCCATTGTAAGTGTGTTTGGTATAATGGACCTGTTGATGATAACAGCCTTGGATTGAGTGCTTCATATGTCAGGCAAGGCGTGGATTGTTCCATCTTTATTTATCATTGTTTTTGCCCAGCTAATTGCATAGTAGAGCGGTTTGCCGAACGTCAATTAGCGCCCTGCTGAGTTGAGAGGCAGTCAAACGGTGAGAGAAAAAGATATAGAAAAACTGCTCATCAGTGGGGGAAAACAAAACAAAACAGGTGCAACAACATTTATGTGTTGACACATTCCTATCCACTTTGTGGACACAAGCAGTACATTTAAGAGCTACATGACTGCCGGGTGCGTGTTGATGTTGCTTCTAAGTGCTGCAAGAAGAAAAGTGGCAAAACAGGGAGGTGAGTTGAGGTTATAGGGAGTGATGGCTAAAGGGAGAGGAAGGAGATGAGGAGGGAGCGCGAGAGAGCGAGACGAGTCCTCCACAGCCTCGAGGCAGTGACACACTAGCAGATGTTTCTGCCTCTCAACGCCAAGAACGCGCATCTCCCCAGAAAGCGGCTGCCGCTGCGAACTAATCAGTTCGCTGGTGGCGGCTGAGGGAGACCCCCCCCCCCCCTTTTCCCCGTCACAATTGATCTGCATTGATGCTGATTCACGCTATTGTTAACTGTTGCTTACAGGCTTGAGCATGGAGGCAGTACTAGTAACCTCATATGCCTCACAAAGATGGCGAATTTGCGCCGTTCTGGCAAAGGCCAGCGAGTAACAAACGAGAGGGGAATGCTGAGGGGCGGCACAGTGCGGGACACAGTCTGTTGGCTCGCACTTCTCTGCTGCCTGCCGCATGTGTGTTTATGCTGCAATTAAATCACGAGAGCCCCGCTTGTAGAGAGTACTGCGACATGGAGTGTCGACAAGCCTAACGTCGGAGTCCCTGGGCCCGCTTTAATTACAAACACTGCAATTAAAACACACCTTCCGCGGCACTGCAAGGAAAATGTCCTGAAAACATTGCCACGGTTGAGTATCCATTTCAATCCAGTATAATAATAATATAGTATAATAATTATGGGTGTCAGGCGATTCAAATTTTTCAGAATTAATTGCATGACTTCAACAGTTAACTCACGATTAATCGAAAATGTTATATCTGTTCTAAATGTATAATAAAATGCACAGTAAAAATATAAGTTTTCATACTCTTGTTAATATAAAGGTGGGGATTTTTATTTTTTTTTTACAGAAATATGGTTGCATCTTTAAATCATTGATAGAGTAATTTCATAATTCATAAAACGGAGTTAAAATTAAAAAGATGCACTGTACAGGAAAAAAACGAGTGTGATATTTAATTGTGTTGAGGTCATTATTCTGCCACTAGATGGCATAATTGCATTTGTAAGACATTGGTGACAGCTCAGTGCATTTTTCTTTTCATATTAAGAGCTATCTCATCTTTAACATGAAGTAACTTGTGAATTTCTGTACATTTTTAAAATTGTAAAATACAACTTGACCCCAGTCTCCACAAATATATGCATTATTATTATATTCATTACTGCTAAATTTTGACTTGGATGTGTCTGCTGCATTGCGACTGGAATTCCCCCACGACAGGTTTTCCAAGTAAGGGGCGGGTCATTAATCAATTAATTAACTCAAAATGAAGTCACAAATTTTGACAACCCTAATAATAATAAAAGGTATGATCATAAAATAATTCATCAGTGTAAGACACCGTCAACAGCTGAATGGTCTTTTTATTATTATTTTTTCTTTTTACCCCTCTGAGTCACATTGTTGCATGTATACACACACACAGAGCAAGGAATGTTGTTTACTTATCGGACCATGCCATAATTAATTAACATCTACATCACTGCAGACGGCATACGGAGACGCATAATTGCATGCGAGCAAATGCCTGCTACTTCTTCCCAAAGTCAATCAACATGTTACGCAATACAGTGGCGGCAGTACAATGTATTTCATCCTGACTAAGGTCGAGGTGCCCTTGAGCAAGGCAATGACCCTTCCAACTCCCAGTTCAAGAGGAGCACTGTTTGCATGCCCCCCCCGCAATTTAAAATCTCTCTTTGTATTCCTGCATATGTGTGATCTGTAGCGGCTAGCCTCATAGTTCTGAGGTTGTGGGTTCGAATTTCAGATCTGGGTTTCCCGTGTAGAGTTTGCATGTGAGTTAGTACTCTAAAATGTCAAACGTACAGCCGCAAAGGGGTTTATTCCGGCCCGCGAGATGATTTTGTAAAGTAGAAAAATTAGAAATGTCGGACCAATTAATCAGACGGACAAAATCAAAACATATAAATTTGTAGTTTCGCAAGCAATCCCCAGATGAGCAATGCAATTTGTACACGGAATTGATCTGGACGTCATTATTTTTACACACAGCCTAAAGTCACGGTTTGTTGGAAAAAAAAAATGGATGGATGGATATTTACAGTTGAGTCTCGCTATTTTGGGCTGGCCTGCAAATAGCAAAAATCTGTGTATAAGTGACAACAATTGTTTTTAAGTTATATACCATGGCCTATATTTTCCTCCATGTAACCCCTGAGCTAATTTGAGTACGACACCCCTGCCGTAGATGTAAATGTAAGTATCAACCCCTGTCACCTGGAGAGCATATCCCACATCTTGCCCAAAGTCAAACTAGCAGAGGTGTGGTCTGACGAGACCAAGATAAACGTATTAGCAACCAGGTGAGGAGTACAAAGGCAAACTGGCAAACTGCATGTGAAGCTCTGGTGAACTCCATGCCCAAGAGACTTAAGGCAGTGCTGGAAAATAACGGCGTCCACATAAGATATTGACACTTTTTCACATAGGGGTGTACTCTCTTTTGTTGCCAGGAAATTAGCTATTAATGAACAACTATTCCTCAAAGCTTTTTTTTTTTTTTTAATTATTATTATTATTTTTTTTTAAATCAGCCATTGACTGGTGAACAGTTGAAGATCACCTGCGATCCTAATAAGGTGAATAATTGTCTTTTTTTGGAAAGAAGTAGCTGTGAAATGCAAATAAATCAGAGGTCCACTTGTGTTCTAGAATAGATTACGCTTTGAATTTCATCCAACAAATTGGTCCCGGTTGCGCTCTATCAAATTTCATATCGCCACTTCACGACCGTTCTGTAAACGTTGCTTACAACGACAACAGAATACAGAGCAAGAGAGAACCCTCATCTTCCATAACCTTGAATTAGAAGCCATTTAAAGCATGACCGGATAGATACGAACCAGGGATTTAGATTTACAGATCGCTGTGAATTTATACTGAGCGTTATTACATTAAGTCCTAGATTGCACCTGACTTTTATTGGTCGGCCTCTGCCAACCTTCCCCCAAATTAATGAAACATCGACGGTTTAGGACAAACAAAAAGCCTGCCGCACACACACACACATACACACATACACACACACACACACACACACACACACACACACACACACACACGTCCAGACATAAGCCCATCAGACCAACACATGCTCAGCACACTTGCACAAATGTATGCTCGTGAACAGCAGCACACAATACACCGTATTAAGCACCATCTGGACAGGAGCACACATTCAGTCAGTGATGCAAACGTGGGCGGAGCAAAAGTAATGTATTCATTATATGTGACACGAGCTCAACTCCCGACAGCCCTGTTACACACGGACAAGAAGTGCGTGCGCGCACAGATTAGCCAGGGAATACGTTGATGTGGACAGAGCAGATATTATGTGATCAGTTTTTTATACCTGCTCTCAAATGACTGTAAAGGCAAGACTTTCAGCAGCAGCATATAAGGCATGTTAAAATTGATAGACTCTGGAATCCTTTCAGACTTCCAGCAACATTAAATCATATTTCCCTTTTTGTTTTTATGTCTTCTTTTTAACGTGATAGAGAACCACTAACAAACAATAGCATACATGTTTGAAAATGACATGTGCACTAGTGCATAGATAGAAAACGTGATTGTTTTCAAGATCCAGCAGAGATTTGAGGCTGATTCGGTCTCAGGCAACAATAAAGCGCATTTTATAATGTGCAAGTTTGTGACAATCTTTCTCTCATCTCTTTGTACGGAGCCTTGAGACATTTTGCTGTTTACTTGTCAAAGGAATCTTTCAGCGATATGATGCTCTGAAGGATTTCCCACAAGATTTTTTTTTTTTCTTCATTTGATGTTGAGAAGTAAAATTGACGGAAAAGCACATAGAAAACACAAGCACATAAATGAGTAAAAAATGAGTCAAATGAGTTCTGAATATGGCTGGTGGGATTTTTTCAAAGACGATACTTGGTTTGGTGGATGGAGGGAGGCTCAGATGTTGTAGTAATAAGGACAAAATGTTATATCCCAATAGAAATAATTTTGACGTCCTGATATTTACATCCTGTGGTTTCCTTAATATCACATGAAATCCATGGCAAGTTTCTCTTATCCATTCTGTATTTCTAAAAACACATTTTGTCACAAATTAGAACCCAAACACAGGGAAGACACGAGTGTTGGGAAACAAAGGGTCTTTATATACAAAAATACAAAGTCACAACAGAGAGCAACTGCATAGCAACCTCCATTCTTCAACCCCCACCTGTTTGCCAACAGAGCAAACAATAGCCATTACACTACCACCTCTAAGTTCCTGGTCTTTGGGGACCCCCCTACCTAATTACAACTGATCTCTGTCAGAAAAACTGGCTCCCCACAATTCCTCAACCTTGAACTGCAGACCTGCACACCCCAGCAACACCACTGGGAAGTTGGCAGGGCTGATCACTGGTGGCGAGATCATCACTACTTAACTCATTCATCCCCAGCCAAAAGAAAGATTAGAGTCTCATCGTTCATCAGGGGGAAAAAAAAGTACATATGTATCTGTTTCCGTTTTGCAGCAATTAGCATAAGAATATAGTTTCATCATGATTCACAAACCTGTTGAAAACACTGGCAAAAAGAGCTTGTTGCAACATGGCCCTGGTTGATCTCTTATGCTCTGTTGCCACCTGCTGGCCGTTTTTCGTAATAACTACCATTGCTTTAAGCGACCTCTTCAGGTCAGAGGCTGCATCAGAGCCTTCTGTATGAGCTAGCATTAAAAAACAAAACTCTATAAATACGTTTTTGGGACCATGGAAATATTTAAAATAGAACGTTTTTATACGTTTTGGGGAGTTAGCAACAGTTTGAAAACACTGGCAAAAAGAGCTTGTTGCAACATGGCCCTGGTTAATTTCTTATGCTCTGTTGCCACCTGCTGGTCGTTTTTCGTAATAACTACCATTGCTTTAAGCGTCCTCTTCAGGTCAGAGGCTGCATCAGAGCCTTCTGTATGAGCTAGCATTAAAAAACAAAACTCTATAAATACGTTTTTGGGACCATGGAAATATTTAAAATAGAACGTTTTTATACGTTTTGGGGAGTTAGCAACAGTTTGAAAACACTGGCAAAAAGAGCTTGTTGCAACATGGCCCTGGTTGATCTCTTATGCTCTGTTGCCACCTACTGGCCTTTTTTCATAATAACTACCATTGCTTTAAGCGACCTCTTCAGGCCAGAGGCTGCATCAGAGCCTTCTGCATGCTCTAGCATAAAAAAAAACAAAAAAAAAAAACGGATAAATACGTTTTTGGGACCATGCCATTTAAAATATAACGTTTTTATAAGTTTTTGGGAGTTAGCAACAGTTTGAAAACACTGGCAAAAAGAGCTTGTTACAACATGGCCCTGGTTGATCTCTTACACTCTGCTGCCACCTGCTGGCCGTTCTTTGTAATAAACAAAGCCTTCTGTATGCTCTTGCATTTAAAAAAAAACAACGTATATATACGTTTTTGGGAGTGAAGGACAAAGTATTAAAAAAGCATTTACACATGTTGGGTTTGAAATGATGGATGTGTTGATAGGTGTGCGAGTGAAAGAGGTCAAGGGTTAACATTGAATGACTGAACTGTCTGTGGATGCATCAATGGATGACTGACTGAAAAGTTGCATGTGTAGACAAATATCAATACGTTTGGTCATATATTGTAAATGCAGCCATCGACAGATGAGGCATCCTTGGACCAATTGAGACAAGGCGTCAAGCTGACGGACCAACATTATTTGAGGAAATACGGTAAACGGCGCCTCCTATGTCTTATCTCTAGACCAGACTGTGGCACTTGAGCTGATGTATTTTCCCATCACTCGTGTACCTCGGATAACTGCTTAGTCGGGGGGGGGGGGGGGGCGCAATGGCTCCAATATTTCACGACTATCCACCCTTACCGGCACCGTGTGTTTTACACTGTATACGGCCGGTTTTAACATGGATTGGTCTCTAGGTGAAACTTTTGCTTTGGCGAAATGTCTCATGATGAGATGCAAAAATGGAAAGTACGAAGAAAAAAAAAAAAGTTGAGTTAGAGGTAAGAAAGCACCCACGGTCAAAACAGATGAGGAAACGTCTTTAACTGCTCTGCGGATGGGACACATTTTTATCACACCATAAAACCTATCGTAGTCCCACCCGACCTGGCAGTTACTAGTCAAAAGTCGCTGTGGCACTTTTGTTTTCTCCTCTAACAACATTAAGGGATTAGGTCTTTGATTTGCAATTGTCCACGTATTGTAACTCTGCTTTATTGGCTACTAAACACCGAAGCAAGCATTTATTTCGTCAAACCTCCTATTCCATTTTTTGATGTATTAGTAATGGTTTTGACCTGCGTTATTTTTCAACAGGCAATCTAAGTAAAGTGATCTTATTTGAAGAATCGGGTGCACGTCAACAGCAAATCTCCTTGATATGCTTATTGAAATGTTTTTTTTTTTGTTTTTTTTGGGGATTATGGCATTTTAAATGCTAGGCTTAGATAAAAGCTTGATTAGTACAAACAGGCTTAATTAAGTGCAGCCGGAATAAAGCAAATCATTGTTATTAAATATGAGTTTGATTTAATTGCAAAGTGTTAGTTTAACAACTACACTGTCAGTCAAATGGGCCCAAGGTCACACAATTTGGAACTATTTTTTGTTAGTTCGTTTTTATTTTTATTTTATTTTTGTCTGTCACCATACATATCATCGGTTATTGTCAAAGTTAAGGTATTGTTTTGTTTCTTTAACCCACAATTTTTCTTCACAAGACTATGGATTGTGAAATATGATTTAAGCAGCAAAATACATCTCGGGGCGGCCATTTTGTCACTTGTCCACTGACAATGACATCACAGTTGCTCAGGGCTCAGATAACAACCAATCACGGCTCAGCTTCAGAAAAACAGGTGAGCCGTGATTGGTGGTTTTCTGAAGCTGAGCCGAGATTTGTTGTTACCTGAGCTCTGAGCAACTGTGATGTCATTGTCAGTCGACAAGTGACAAAATGGCCGCCCTCTGAGATGGATAGAAATAGGTGTATTTTGCTTCTTAACACGTATTCCACAAACACAGAATTTAATCAGAATACTGTGTTGAAAATGTGAAAAATGTGTTGGATTGTTTGTATGCTTAACATTAGTAGTGATTACATTTTTCTACTATAAGAATGTTAAAATGTTACTTTCAAAGTGGCTGTACAGGTGTTAAAGGTTCGATCATGGCAACGGTTTACTTCAGTCATAGGGGCGCAACGATTTTTGGAAAATAAGCTGATTGAGACCCCCCCTCCCCCCAACTCTATTTATAGAGCAATTTAAAAATATCAGGTTTATAAATTTGAACCAACCAAATACAACTTCTTTGTTTTTTTCCTTAAAATGGTAGGTAGCCTTTACAATTTGAAAATTGCATTCTACTATGTTGATTTAAATTTGATTAATATGTAATAAATACATAAATGAGAGATCTCAGGCGATTACAATTTTTAATCGTAATTAACTGCATGACTTCAATAATTAACTCGCGATGAATTGCAAATTAATCGCACATTTTATATAAATTCTAATTTCGCTATAAAATATTTTTTTGCTAATTTTTCATACTCTTGTTAACATAAAAGTGGGAAGAAATGTTAACCTAATAGAAATATGGTTGCATTTTTTTTAGTCAATGATACAGTAATTTCACAACAATTCATAAAAAAAATTAAAATGAAAAATATGTACTGTACTGTCCATAACAATTCATAAAATTGTTTTAAAAATATTAAGAGCTGATTAATTATTCAAAATGAAGAAACTTGTGAAATTCTGGACATTTTAAAAATTATTATTATTTATTTATTTAATAAATAAATACATAAATAAATATTTATTAATATTATTAGCTTACATTCAACCTAGTGTCTACAGTATGTTGTTTACATTGTGCCTTGAAATCTGGAGGATGCTTTTCCCCTGCGTCTCCCTCCGGCCACGTTATCATACAGTATGGCTGTTATTGATTGACCGTGCTGTTTGGCCATTGATCGGAAAGGAAGCCATTAGGTCAGGGAGATTATAGCCTTGCAAAACACGGATTTCCAAAGTGGAAAACCATCGCCTGAAATCCGCTGCGGAAATGAACAACGCTCAAACTGCATATGGTGCAAATGTACAGCAAGTACGGCATGTGCAAGCGTAATGCAGAAACAGACTGAACCCTCATTTAGCTTGTCCTGCCACTGCCAAATTTGGATGTTTCTCAAAGCGTGTGGTTGGTTTCGGCCCGCGTGACAGCCTCCCACATTGTCTTCAGCTGATCATTCAAATTGACTAGCAGTCACTATGCAAGCGGTGTTGGGGGGTGGAGTCAGAGCCCGGGATGATTGGTGAGGGGGCTGAGTGGATGCGCGCTACTTCAGTCAGCTATGTGGCTTTTCTGCTCATGTATTTATAGCAATACTGTATTTAATTGAGTTTCCAGCGGGAGGGCTGAATTTTAAAGAGCCCCCCATAAATGGAATTCGAGGCATGCAGAAACACGATCGGTGGCGCAATAAGCATGCAAAGTGCACAATCATGAAAAGCAGCTCGCTCTGTAATCTGTGTAATGCAAAACATATGAAATGGAGCACACCGGCCTGCGGTGTTTTTTGGATGCCAAGAAGTGTTCGGCTGACCTTAAAGGTTGTTCTTTTAAAATGTTAATCAATTCGAAGACTGGACTCGTCTGCATTGTAACTGATATCGTTGATTTGAAGTACCAAGGTTTTTTTTGTTATGACAAGAAATGTTACATGTAGAATTATAAATAGGGCTGGACAATAAATTGAATTAATTCGATTAATTGTCATTTAAAAAAAATCGAATTTGCTAAATTGTGAAATCGAGTTTTGTCTTCTGAATTATTAAAAGCTGTTGTTCTTTTGTTCAGTTCCATCCAAATGTTTTTGTGAGATTAAGTTGATGTAAAAACTGCTCTGAATCAGGATACATTTTTGTTAGCCGAACATTTTGCACAAGAATTATTTTTTAATGAATGAAACCGTAAATATTTTATATATAATATTTTTTTCGGGTGCGGGGTTATTAGATTAAAATCGATTAAAATCGTTATCGTCCTGAATGACTTAAAAAAAAAATCCCCCAAAAAATAATCAAGATTTTATTTTTGGGCCATATCGCCTAGCCCTAGTAATTAGCATCTTTGCATATTTGGAAAAGCTCTATAGTATATATTACAAATTTATTAACAGTGGGTATTATATTTAGTGAGTTATATGCCGCGGGCCGTTGAAAAATGATGATGGGCCACAAATGCCCCTCAGGCCTTAGCTTGGACACCTCTGATCTAAAAAAAAAACCCAAAAAAAAACACACCAACTCAGGCTTCCTTGTTGCATTAACTGAATAAGACTTCACAGATGAGAAGCGTAAGACCAGTTGCGATCGATTCAATGCTCTGAGAAATCCCAGCTTTGAAGATGAAATGTCTTTACGGCAGTATGTGTCACAAGATGTGTGTGGTACCGCGACATATGGCGGTAGAAGCCATATAAAATGTCATTACAGCCACCTAGTTACACTGCCAGTTGTTTTTTTGTTTGTTTTTTGAGAGGAAGAAAGTCAACTTTTACTTGGGGTGAGGTATTTATTTATTGAAGTAGACTGCTCATCCAGTGATTTGGCAATGTCTGTATTAGAGCTAAGGGTGTCAGGTGATTAAAAAATTTAATCGCAATTAATCGCATGACTTCAATAGTTAACTCACGATTAATCGCAAATTTTATATCTGTTTTAAATGTACAATAAAATGTATAATAAAATATATTTTTTCTAAGTTTTTAATAATTTTAAATGTACAATAAAATGTATAATAAAATATATTTTTTCCAAGTTTTTAATACTCTTGTTAACATAAAAGTAGGGGGAAAAAATTACTAATTGAAATATGACTGCATCTTTTAGTCATTGATATAGCAATTTCATAATAATTCATAAAATAGAGTTAAAATTAAAAAGATGTACTGTACTGTAAAAAACGAGTGTGATATTGATTTGTGTTGAGGTCACTTCTCTGCCACTAGATGGCATAATTGCATTTGTAAGTCGGTGACAGCTCAGTGCATTTTTCTTTTCATATTAAGCGCTATCTAATCTTTAACATGAAGTAACTTGTGAAATTATGCACATTTTAAAAATTGTAAAAACACAACTTGATCCCAGTCTCCACAAATATTTGCATTATTATTAAATTTATGACTGCTAAATTTTATGCGGGAGTGTCTGCTGTGTTGCGACTGGAATTCCCCCAGTACAGGTTTTCCAAGTAAGGGGGCGGTCATTAATCACACGTAAAAAAAAATAAAGGAACTTGAAATTAACTCAAAATGAAAGCGCTAATTTTGACACCCTAAATTAGAGCAGTAGATAAAAACCGCAGAAAAGGCGGAGCCAATTGTGCGGCCTGACCCCTGCAGGGTCACTCTTCAAATTCATTGTCTGTTTATCGGATAATATTGAACATGATAGATTAATTTACATTTGGCTCATCATCCACATAATATAAATGAGCAATCTCTATACAGTCGAGCCCCGGAGCTTAATAAGCCTGCCGCCTCCAAATGTGACTTCTTTCAAGGACGCCGGGGAGGAGCATCCCCGCTACGATTTGCACTAAATTCTTGTCACTCGCAGCTTGAGCCGCCATATCAGACACAGTTAACGCCGAGCTGAGCGTTATCACGCGTTCGACGTGATCAAAAATCCTAATTAGCGTCATTAAAATTGACACTGTTAAATCGGCGACTTCATGAAAACGTGCGGTGACGCTGTCAGGGTGCGTATTCTCAGCTATCAAACCCAGCTACAGTGCTGTAGGCTAAAAGCACAGGGGGTTGGGGGGGGTGGGGTCTGGGTCACCTCTTATCCACAGCGAGCCTGGCATGTGCATTTTTCTCTCTTTTATAGAGTGTGAATTAATTTCTCAGTGCAAAAGAGCTGCAGCAGTGGAGCACGGAGGTAGCGTGAAGCGATACCGGGTGGCCGCGGCGGCACTCGGCTACCGTAAATAAAAGGTCAAACGTTTAATCCCGGCTCAAAGACAACGTTGAGTAAGAATTAAAATGTGTGAAAGGCCTGATGGGGGTGTTCAACATAATGGTCTTTTGCAGCACTTGGCTTTGCCTGGTTGTATCTTTCAATACTTAGCATGTATAGAATTTAGTGGGCTACTTTGCTACTTACAAAATACTAATTCAAAACTAAATACTGTATTTGATTACCAATATTTATTTACATTTAAAGGGTATAAATGGAACAAAGTGTAGTTGTTTTTTCAGGGCTGATACTAATTATTAATTGTCAAAGAGGTCACACTCTAAAAACAATTGGGTCAAAAATAACCCAACTATGGGTCAAAAATGGACCGATCCTCTACTTGGGTGGATTCGACCCAACTTTGAGTCAAGAAATGGGTCTTTGAGCGTAAAAAACACTCATAAATATTGGTCAGATCCTTTACTTGGGTCAGAAAATTGGGTCAATTTGTATAACACAACCCAGAAAGTTGGGTCAAATTGACCCCTAAAGTGGATCGCTCCATTTTTGATCCATAATTGGGTTACTTTTGAACAAACTGCTTTTAGAAATGAGAAAAAAAACAAAAAAAATCCAACTCAACCCAACCCAATGTTTTTAAGCATATGTCTATTGAAAAACGTTTAAGATTTGCACAAAATATTTATTTATTTATATGTATTTATTTTTTAATCTTAGACAATAGACGCCTTTTAAAAAAAAGAAAAAAGAAAAAAAAAAGTTCAGGGAGCTCCCAGGGTCATTGGCACGTCTTAAACAGTTAAATGAAAACTCAAACACGTAAATGGCTACTTATTGTTTTCTACAGTAAATTAAAAAAAAATCCGAAATTTTTAAATAAGTGAAATGCAAATAAAATTTCACTAACCACTTAGATTTTATTTCAAATAAAAACAGAAGGAGCAGAGAGTTCCCAGGGTCAGCAGCATTTCTTAAAATATTATCTGAAAATTTAAATAAATAGTTCCCTGATGTTAACACAGATTTAAATTGAACTATTATCGGCAATCAGATTTTTTTATTTTTAACGGTAGATGCCGATATTTGCTATAAAGCTGACTACCTGCACAGATAATCAGATAGGCCTCTAATCAGTCGATCCCTAATCATTATTTTTAAATAATACCAACGTTTAATTAAAAAAAAAAAATTGGCATCCAAATCATACTTAGAAGAAAAAAAGAGCCAAGAATCAACAACAACCCCCCTCCCAAAAAAAAAAAAACGCTGAATGCTTGGTATGCAGTGATGCAATTGAATCTGGCGCCTTTTCATTTTCAGTGCAAATGCGCACTTGCGCACCCCTGCTTATAGGAAAGTAGTCATTAGTATTTTTATGGATTGCAAAGTGGATTGTAGTACATTCTTTCAAAATCAAATCATCTGTAAGCCATTTATTTTTTTAAAGGTAGTATATGATGAGTTTGAAATGATGTTTGAAATCATAGTTTAGGGATATACAGTATTTATGAATTAAACAATCAACTCATTCACTGCCATTGACAGCTTTAGACGTCAAAAATTATTTTTAACTATTTCTATTAGTTTAAAATGTTTTCCTCTTTTGCTAACAAGAGTATGAAAACCTAGAAAATGTTTTTTATTGTACATTTAGAACAAATATAAAATTTGTGATTAATCATGAGTTAACTATTGAAGTCATGCGATTAATTATAATTTAAAAAAAATACCGCCTGACGACCTAATTTTTTAAAATTATATTTTCTTTTCTTTTTTAAATAATCTTTTCTTTTCTTTTTTTAAATAATCTTTTTTCAAAAAAGAAAGATTATTAAAACACCATTTAGCTGTTAAAAGACTAATACATATTAAATATAAATATTTTTTCCCCCTAGGTTTTCATACTCTTGTTAACTAAAGTGGAAAAAAAATGTTAAAATTAATAGAAATAGTTCAAATGAATTTTTGACGTCTATAGCCGTCAATGGCAGTGAATGAGTTAATATAGGCAATTCTTAAAAAAAAAAAATACTGGCAAATCTTTACAGTGAATCCTTGTTTACGCAGCAGCTGGGTTGTCATGTGACATTAGATGGCAAAGTTACCGCCATACTTACTGTCTTCCATTTGATCATGACAGACTTATAGCTGAGAGGTATTACTTCAAATATTCACTGTAATTAAGACACCACTGTTGTGCTAGCATATGTTAGGCTACGGCTTGCATATAACGGAAGTCTTCATAAACAGAGGACTTCCTGCAATCAACTGATTAAAAAGCCAATTAATCAGTCTGCATGCAACAATCACAACTGTTGTGTAATTATAATTGTATTGATGCAATATTTCAAGTCTTAAGATAATAAATCCACAATGATGTGTGGAACAAAAGATGAATAGCTTAATCATGCATTACACGAATTTCCCGTTGACGTCATTGTGTCAAAAGTATCACATTAACTCAACATATTTTTAGACACTATATAAAATATTCATGTACTGCCAACAAGGAAAGAACCAGGGTGACTTTCTCATTATTTGACAGTCACTTTGAAATATTATTGGTGTTAGTAGTTTGGTGTCGCGGCCATATATTTTCTCGGTGACCCCGCTTGTCGGTGTGCGTGCGCGCGCCCGTGTACGCAGGCGCTAGCCGGGCGCGCGCTCGCTCGCTGACTCTTCAGAATGAACAGCTGCTGACGAGCTACTCAACACTCGACGGCTACAAGTCAAATTGTGTTTAACAAGACTTTGAACACATTGTTAATACACCACCAAGGGAAATGGTTAAAAAAAAAAAGAAAAAGCTGAACGCGCATAAACGCATCGTTTATCACCAAAGGGAGACAGAAGCGGAAAGTCACAAACTGGAGCCGGTAGGAAGTGACAGCGATGATAAAACACGCTTTTTTACTGCACTTATATATTTTTTGTCATGTCATGCTCAACAGTGTGTTTTATTCCCTCCATCTGTCTATGACACAAACGAACCTGAACTCTGCTGGCTTACCGTCAATGGACGACTAGTCCGTCCAAAGTGTTGAATCTCATTGCGGGCTCAGAAGAGAGGCTTTGTAAATCCGTTCTGATGCTGTTTAAAATAAATTATAGGAATAAAAAAAAAAAAGGGGTCCAACTAGTAATCTCGTCGTTTGGGTTACGCGGAAGAACGTCCCGTTGTCGGTCGCGTGCCCGACGAGAAAGATTTCAGACATACATGGCGAGTCCAATCTGCAGACTACAGTCAATCGCTTTGGGTGAGACTCTCTCTCTTTCCTCTCTCCCTCTCCCTCTCTCTCTCCCTCTCCCTCCCTCCCTCCCTCCTCTCTCTCTCGCTCTCTCTGAGAGACATTTGCCTTCTTGTGCCTTCTTCGGATGTGATAAAGAAGTATTCAATTTGAGTTAATTGATTGCAACACTGCCAAATAAAAAAAAAATCCCCCCCAAATAGACTAAGCAAGAAAGAGTCTTGCCTTCGCTTCGCCCACTAATAGCACACATACGTTGCTGAAAAGATATTGAATTAATGGCCACTTTGTTTATATAGGAAGAGCAGCCATCTGGATCGAGCAACCCCCCCCTGTCACCATGTGCAGTAAGAAGGGAGCAACAGTTTGCAAGAGAATGTGCCATAAAAATTGGCAGTAAGCTGTAAGTAGCACTGGTGGAAGGATTAGTGTCTAAATAAAAAGAATGACTGTTCTAATTAATTTGGGGCTGCAAGTTTGCAAGAATTGCAGCATCTCCTGGGGTAGTAAATAAAATGGAAATATCACGATTCGGGCTGGGTCTATTTTGCAAATCTGGCTCCGTTATTTACAATATTTACGATTTTCTTTTTTAAATGTCAGCACAGTCGTAAGGTAGGGAGTTCGTTGATGGAAAATGGATGCCCAAAATTGTTTGCAAAACCTTCAAGGTGTTGCTACGATGAAGTAGGCTTTACACGATCAGGATTTTTTTGTCCGATCAGCTAGTTTGATAGAAATTGATCACCGATTTGTTTAAAAAATGCAGCAATATTTAAAGTAGACCTTAGACCGATCTGATTGGCTGGATCGTGATTGGCCGATATTTTACATTTTGATCGGTTCATCGAATTAAGACATTACATGACGTTATTTTTTTTCCGCCCCATGCATTTCAAAGGCCGTCAATTATATGTGGATTTTTTTTGCTATTCGTGGGCCGGGCCAGACCACCACGAATGGCGTTGGTCAACTATAGAGTAAATATAAAAGTTATTGAAAGACATCTATCTTTCCCCTCATTGGACGGGATCGGACATTTGGTGGCAGTGTTGTGTGTGCGCGAACAACTCATTTATGCTGTTTGATCCCTGTTTAGCTTGTAGCTAAATCGCTTTGTGGTTAAAACGGCTTGTTATCCCCTCAGGAGGCAGGTCCGACACAAAAACGAGTGGCTATTTGTCCATTACTTTCAATGCATTGACTAGTGGAAACGCGAAAGTGTGTTTCCGTTACACTTTTGCGATATATTTCCAATAAATGCTAAAAAAAAAAACACCTCTTGAGAACGGAAACATTGTTGTGATATTTGAGAGGTTTCTATTGGCACAAAATCCGTCTGCCTGCGCCTCGACGAAATCCACCAAAATCCCGTTTCACCACCTGCGCCACAAGTTAGACCTGGTTTTACCAAGTCTACCAAATTCACAAATATGGCCAACTAGACTTGCCCCAGCATGAAAATGACAATGCACCCGTTTTAAAATTTGGGTTTATGGGCGCGAGATAGTTTGATTCATTAGTAATGTGTAGTAGTTCATATTTCTGCCTTTCGTGCATGCAGGTTTAATTCCTTGTCAGTTCTCAAATTTGATCAGTCCAGGGTCCCCCCCGCCCCCCGCCCCCATAGTCAGGTGTGATAAGTAAGCAGTGTATAAAATGGATGGACAAGAGTGATTTGGCATGCAACACTAACTCATGTAATCTACTTTGAATGATGCGATTAGACATTAAAATCCCATTATGCACGCACAGGTCAAAAGCTCACAATTGTGAGTGCTTCGGACTCATAAGTGGCTGCCCCTTCGGAAATAGTGATCAACTATAATCGCAGTTTTGATGGGCACAGTTGATTGCTAAGGTCAGCATGTTAACAGTGTCATGGCAACATATTGCCTAGTGTAAATGTTGATGAGGACGCGACCTATATGATTTACATAAGCTCCCCTAAAACTTTTTTTTGTGTCTGATTTCACATTGGTGGACTGGTGGGGGAACAAAGGGAAAAAAATGGCTGATTCAAGGGTTCGGGGTTAAACGCATTTGTACACATGTAAAATCAGTCTATTCAAGTAAAACACATTTTCATACAAATTGAAAACAGCACTCGTTTGTTCTCAACATGAACATTATTCATTAGCTACAAGTGACAAGTAATGACAAATGGGACTAGAGCAGCCATTCTTTATTATAAAGCTGGATGCCCTTGCCTACATAATGTCGGTACAATTTGTCATTGTGAATTTTTAGAGCAATTGACTACCCATTTATGATAATTACTTCCACATACTCAGATGCTCCAAAGTCAAACACAATCTATTCTACGATCCAAGTCATCAAACAAATGTAAAACTACCTTTAAAAGACATCTTACATACATTTAATAGTTTTTTTTTTTTTTTTTGCACATAGCACTGTGATGTCTTATCCATGACGGATAATGCCATATACATTCTTCCAGTTTGGCGGACTACGACAGCCGTCTGTTCATAATCTTGAATAATCAGAAGAGAATTATTTAAGATCCATTTTCTCATTCTAAAAGCAACAAATGATACCATACATTATTGTGTTCCCATGTCCACATTTTATTACAAATGAAGCAGTGTTTTAAGCAACCATGAATTTTTCATTTTTAACTTACTCATGTTTGTTTTTTCCTCCATCCCAGAACCTGCATTCCTGGACACCGCACCACATGAAAAGTAGTTCAACAGGAGAACTAAAAATTTGGATAATGAAGATTCACCAGATCCGATGACGTCATTTGCTTCTCTAAGGTAAGATTGGGAAATGTGCACATGCTAAATGCCACATTTATAGTGTGAGCTTTTTTCATGGTTTTTAATTGATCTGAATCGGATCATATTGAACAAAATATTAGATATTTTTGGCTTAATAAATAATTGGAAATTTTTATACTAACATTAACTCACATTGTATCACTAACCAGGGCTGTTTCACTCTAAAAACAGTTAGGTCAAAAATAACCCAAATTGAGTAAAAAATGGACCAACTCAACTTTTTGGGTTATTCAATTAATCCGAAAAGTTGGGTCAAATAAATAACCCACAAAACAACCCAAAAATTGGTGTTTTGTTTATGAATTTAATTTTACCCAACATTTTGAGTTATGTAATCCAAAAGGTTGGGTTGGTTCATTTTTGACCCAGTTCAATTGGGTTCTTCAATGTAACCGAAAAGTTTGGTAAAATGAATAACCCACCAAACAACCCAACAAATTGGGTTGCTTTTTGGTTTATTATTTAATTTTACCCAACGTTTTGGATTAAATAAGTAAAAAAATTGGATCAGTTCATTTTTGACCAAATTTAATTGGGTTATTCAATTAACCCAAAAAGTTGGGTCAAATGAATACACCACAAAACAACTGAAAAAGTAGGTTGCTTTTTGGATTAGTAATTTAATTTGTTTAATTACTCAAAAAATTGAGTCGATCCGACATTTTTTTACCCAATTGAGGTTATTTTTGACCCAATCGTTTTTAGAGCACATATACAGTAAAGTCATATTTTCCAACATACTGTTTAGTGTATATGATTTGATATGATTTTGAGGTCACCTCAAAAAATCGACATAACCACTCATATTAGTATATATTTTAAATGAATACCAGAAGGCATTAAAATCTCATTCAGCCCTAAATTCACAGTTGCTGGTGGTTTTCTAGCAGTAAAAAAAATATCACCGGGTCACTATCAACCAATGGAGACGGTATAGGAGCTAATTAAAGATATAAAATATGTTCAAGTTCGCAGTAAAGTCACCGTTGAAGAAATATTATACACAGCCTGCAGGCTGGCTGTGTTCCTGCGGGGAGTGTTAGCGTGTTCCTCCGTCAGGGTCTTGAATCCCTCCCTTCCCCCACGGACAAGAGTCTGCTGCTTCTCAATGGTTTCCAATCCACATCCATATAGTGACTGCACATAACTTCTTTTAATTGAGTTGGCACGGAAAAGTCCCCCTGCCTCTGCCTGTAATTTAAAAGTTATTCATAACTGACACACACTCACGCATGTATTATCCTACAAGTCATTTTCAATGACTAGCCTCTCATAGGCCAATCAGGGTCCATTAGATTCGGGGATGAAGACAGATATGAGGTGACCGTCTTGGTGTACTTGATGAGCAGAGATCAAGAAGCTTTTTACCTTGGCCAGGGCTAAAGAGAATGTAGGATGTGAAATATTAAGAATTCCTCCACTTCCTCCTGTCAGATCCCAACCATTTATCTCATGTTTCCGGGTGAGAAAGATTCAACTCTTGCCTTCAAGTTAGGGGTGTTGATTGGTAAGTTTGTGCTTTCTTCATTTGGGGCTGAGGCTTTCGAGTCCACATGTGGCCGACTTGTATGCCTCAAGAGAATGTGAAGGGCAGCAGCAGGTGTCTCATGGGGCAAAATGGATCATAGTCATGCAGTGACCCTTAAATATTGCTTTGAAGGAAACGTATCGATGAAAAATACAGATTTGAGTGCCCTAAAGTTGGACAATTTCAGTGGAAATTGGCACAACCACTTCCATGAATGACATATAGAGTGTCTATTTTTGTCCATAGCAGCTAGGGGCGGACATTTTGTCGACTGAAAATGACAACCATTCATGGCTAAACTTGCGAACGTCAGATGACCAAACTCAGAAAACAGGTGAACTGTGATTGGTACTTACCTGAACCCCGAGCAACCGTGATGTCATTTTCACTCGACAGCAAGTCGCTTACCAAAAAAGCAGTATACTTTAAGTATATAATATAGAGTATACCTAAGTTAATTTTTCGAGTGTACTTATTCTTGTACTAAAAATAAACTTTAACCCTGGAGAACCCACAGGGTCAAATTTGGCCCCTATAAATTCTGCTACTCAAATAACAAAGACCTTTTTTTTTTTACAAATTTAACTTCAAAAGGCCAGAGTGCCACTTCTGACCCCTGCATGGGGCCATCTAGTGGATGAATATTGCACTTACATGAGCCAGAGTGGTGGTGACAAGATGGCTAAAATGCAACAAATAAAACAAAAAAATTATATTGTTCAATGTAGCTGTGTATTTGATTGATTATTTTCTTAAATTCTGAATAGTTTACTGACAGTTTTTGTTATTCAGATTTTTCGAAATGATACCCCTAAATCCCAAAGGGTCAAATTTCGCCCTAAAGTTTCGCCCAGTGTCTTCTCCGTGATCAGACTGTACCCACTCCTCCGATGAATATGCATTGGACTCGGGGCACTCTTCGTCGTCCGATTGAACGTCCGCCTGAGCGTGCTCGGTTGTGCTCCGCGATTTCCGGCGTTAGCATCGCTAGCCGGTGAGGCTTTTTTATGATGTGATCATAGCCGCCGCGTCAACGCTTCCAACTTCGGCGTCAACCTCGGAGTCACCATCATCATCATCGTCGTCATCAATGTGCTCTTTAGCATTGGTCGATGCTTTTCGTCTTTGAAAAAAATGCTCAAGCGTGAGCTGCTTGCAACCGGTCGCCATTATGGCTTCCTCGGCCATGGTCCCCTCAACACTCAAGCTCCGCCTCACGTCTTCTACTGACGCCTACCCAATCTTGTCCAAAGAGAGTCATCGCTGCCATCTAGGGGCCAAAAATAGGCATTATACTAACTAGATATGCTTGATACTTTCAGCACAGCTGGCCAAGGCTTTCCTCCACCCATTTCCCCCCCCAAAAAAAAAAAAACTTGGTGAACGTCTTTTAACGTCTTTGGCGCTCCTCTGTAGGTTTTTACTAAACGTCATTTAACGTTTTTGGCAGTAAAAGAGTTAATCTAGAATTAAGACTCAGGAGGCAGCAAGGGGTCTAAACCAACTCCAAAATGCAACCTCACAGCAATGACCCCGGGGTTTTTCCGGCATCTAGCTGTGCTTCTTTACCACCTTCCTGTCTTCTCCACTTTCTTTCATCCTAATATTCTTGAGCCGAAATTGCTCAAAAGTTAATAGTTAACGCTTGATGCCACCCCAGCTGCAAGTTGCCCCTCTGAAAGCCAAGCCGCCGTATCCTCGGGCTTCCATGGCCTAAATTTACTCGAGCTCAGAACTTGAAGTCGAACGCCGGGCAACCCAGGAAAGGACTGGTGTTAAATGAGGTTCTTTTAGTGCGTTTCATACGGCCAGACTCTCGTTCCACAGATGCGGCCTCAAACCATCTGCCGATGACCGTTGTTTTTGCCAAATCACCACTTGCAGTGTGCGTCTGGCAGATTAGGTGGTGACATCATGATTTTGTCGCACATTAGAATGATTTGACATGCTCTGTTTGCCCGTCTGCCGCATCCCGCTCCAGCGTTGCCTTTGACTCCGTCAAACTCAAATAAATGCATAAGTACAGTACTGTGCATGCATCAGCATCAGTAAATATCTCCTTCACAATTTGTGTCATTCTCCATTTTCAATGCACTTCTAATGGGGAGCCAATTTGTCCTCATCTACATTTCTATCCATTATTCATATTTTCTGCACACACAGCTTGCAGTTTCTCGCTTTTAGGCTAGCTCTCATGTTAACTTTTTATTTCCCCCCAGCTTCCCTTCTGCGTTTCCTCTCAGCTTTGCTTTGAAGTTCTGGCGCCAGCCCCAAAACAGCTGCTTAGACGAGGTGAGAATTTCATTTCATTTGATTTTTTTATTTTTTTTTTAGTTTTAAGTCAAGTTAAAATTCTTTTGACCAACCATGAAAAGTCAAACAATTACATCTTGTTGAAATCAGCCTGTTTTACCACACAGAGGCAGAAGTTCACTGTGTGTATCCACCATATTGACAACTTCACCGAGCAATCATTTAAATTATTGAAGTATTTTCAGAAGTTAATACTTCAGACGATACAATCTCACTTCTCAGTTGAAACGCTTCAAAGATACTTTTGTCACATTTAAACTAGTCAACCTCTCTGCTATTTATCACCTAAGAACACTTTTCAACAGAGCCCCCATAATGAAACATCATAGTACATTGAAAGGGGCAATAAGATGCATTTTTAATGATCCTCGAGGGGAGATTGGGCAGTTGATTGTGGTCTAAAAATGTAGCAATGCAGTAAAAGTAAGTAAAATAGGCTACAGTGTTCAATCCCCCCCCCACCCCACCCTCCTCTCTTTGCAGATACATACTGCGCATAAGTACACACTCATACATAATGATGTCGGCTTCCTCGGCCTCGTGTATCTCCTTACTTTCATCTGCGCTCAACAGAGCTTCTTTCCATTTCAAAGCTGTAAGTACAACGTCTCCACTCTCTCACATGCCATCTGCGGCGGCATCAGGCCAGGTAGTTCTTGAAACCACAGACGGCCACGCTTTAGAATGGGTTGTAATGCGAAAGCTTTGGTGGCGGACGAATAGACCATGAAAGAACCAGTGTTTACTAGTGGTGTAGTGGTCCGTAGAGATGGAGCTGTACTCTAAATTTGCACTTTTTTTTTTTTTAAGTAGTCCAGAAAAATTTCTTGTTTTTTGGTTTTAACGTACTTTAAAAAAAAACAACTACCAATCTAGCTACTATAAAAGTAAAGTGGATCACTTAGGTTAGTGTGTAACTGGCAGCGCCCACCCCAGAGATTGAACCCACACCGCGAGTAAGTCTCTGGTGCATGAGCGCAAAGCGCTTCCGTTGAGCTAAAACTTTGAGCCACCATCTGCACTACACAGTAAATTTTAATATAAACAGAGTCTATTTGGTCCCACTCTAAACAGAGTTGAATGTACACTTGGAAGAGAGGATAAAAAGAAAAGAAAAGTCACTCAAGGGTTGAGGAACAAACCCACAACTTCAGGTTAGGAGACTACAATCTACTCCCTGAGCCATGCAGCTCCTACTGTGTATCGCTTGTGTCAGTTGGAATCTTCATAGCTCCAAAACCAATGTTTTTGGTCTCTTGCAATGTCTCCTTTTGGATATTAGCAAACAGTAGGAGTGGCATTGTATCCAGAGGTGGCAAATCCAGCTCCAGGAAGTAAAAACGCTGCCACAGTTTTGCTTTAGCTCCTGATGCTAGCTAGCTAGCTAGCTAACAGCAAACAGTAGGAGTAGCATAACTCCAGAGGTGGCAAATCCAGGTCCAGGAAGTAAAAACCCTGCCACAGTTTGGCTTTAGCACCTGATGCTAGTGAAGAGGAATAAAAAATATTTGTCCTCTTTGCGTGTTCCAAAACTTGAAGACAGATTTAATGTAAGAAAAAAACACCTTTGCAAAAATGATTTTAATCTAACAGAGATCTCTGGACATCGTAACAGACTCCAATTCATCACTTAACAGGTGGAATTCAGAGCGCCGAATGTGTCTCTTCCGCGTGTAAAATGGCTTCTTATAGTTAAAACCGACCGCCTTTCTTTCATTTGTAGACAAAACATACTCTCTGGGTACTTTTCCATGAGCGATGGTGAAAACAGAGTCAGGGGTGCGTGTTCGAAACAGATTCTGTTCTCAAGGACCAAATGTGTTGTTGTGTGTTGTTGAGTTCAACACTACTTGCTTTACACGTCTATAAAACCTTTCAACATGGTTAATATAAAGAATTAATATGTTAATAATGTATAACAATGGTTAATATATGAAAATAAAGAATTTAAATGTTAATAATATCTAACACTAGCTAGCTAGCTAGCTAACACCAAACAGTAGGAGTGGTATAGTTCCAGAGGTGGCAAATCCAGGTCCAGGAAGTAAAAACCCTGCCACAGTTTGGCTTTAGCTCCTGATGCTAGTTAGCCCTGGTAGCACTCTGGTGGGGAGAGCCAGGCGACACGTTCCAAGATAAAACTACACTTGGATCAGCATATTGAAATATTTTTTCAGCAAGAATTATCTCTTTGAAAAAGAAATAATTTGCATACCGAGTGCGTGTAAAGCAGAGTGCAAAAAATAACAACTCTCGCAACTTTTTTATGTGTTTGTTATTTTTTTTCCACCAATTTATTTCCTGCATACATGTTTTGGCTTGATAAGCATTTGTTGCCCTGCACTAATGATGAAACAGAATTGCACCGATGAATTGAATGGATCTGTGGGAGAGCAGTGGAACATGTGGGAGGGCATGAGATTAAAGCAAGTGCAAGTATGGGAGAAGACAAGAGCGAGGGATTAGTGGAGTGGAGGGTATGAGAGAGGGTATTGCTGTGCAAGGTTGTTATTGAGGTGAGCCAAGGCTTTCAGAGATTATACTCACTGGTCACACATCAATCACAGGGGACTTACTGTCAGGAACTTGGAGGTCTTTTACTTCCTGCAGCTCCATCGCCGGAGTGACCCGTCGTCGGTTTGGGCCTCATTAACCCAGCCTTGGTTCAGCATGTTTTGATAATGGTTTCTAAGCAGCTAAGGTAGTGGCAGATAGCTGACGGATGTTGGTGGTGGAGTGACAACAAGAAGTATGGAGAGTAAATATATATTGATTTATCTTGAAAAGCAAATTGCGCCCCATTATTCTTCCAATGAATGATTTTGCCTTAAGGCAGTGGTTCTTAACCTGGGTTCAATTAAACCCTAGGGGTTCGGTGAGTCAGTCTCGGGGGCTCGGCGGAGGTCAAGACACCCACCTGACTCAAAAGTGGCTGGACAAATATGTGTAATATGAATTCACATGTATAACGGAACATTTGGTGTTCCACAGGGTTCAATTCTGGGTACACTGCTGTTTTTAAAGTGCTCTATAAAAAGATTTGAGTTGAGTGATGAGAGTCAACAGGATTAATTATCTGTATGTATATCTTTTTGTGTGGCTGTTATTCCAAAAGAAGGATCAACCTTAACCAGGGGTTTTAAGAACATTACCAGAGAAGTGATCCAAACTAGGGTGAACTCAAATCTAGCAGTCAATCCACCTTATTTCTCAGTATCGACTCGTTTGAAGTAGTCAAAGCCTAGCAAGCCCGTCTGAATTAATGTGTCCTTCTGAAAAGACTTTTATCTGTAGAGATGAACTTTTGATTAAAATGGCAGTTTCATCATCACTAATGCCAATTAGATTTTCCTATCAGGCTTGTATCTTCAAAGGATGGATTTTTTTTCCGCCTCTATTGGTTGACATTCTATCAGCACTATTTTGTGTAATGGTCTCTACACAGACTGCTGCAGGGCAAATGAGCAGATCGAGCAACTATGATAAACCTCATGTTGTGCCAGGTAAACAATATGTGACCCTTGAGACTCAAGATCAGAAAATGATGGAAAGGTCAATTCCATTAATTTTGTTGTGAACTGAAGACATTTGAGAGGTGGAACAAAAGATGCATATGAGAGCTCATGGTACAACCGTTTTTTTTGCCCCTCTGCTTTTGACCCCACTCCACCCTTTGGCACGTTACGTAATTTTTCCATATCGCAAACCCTTGTCCTTGGTACATTGCAGACTGTCACATTGATCCGTAGAATTCCACCTGTTAAAATACACTTTTAAATTTCACACTATCTTGGTGCCCACAGTTTCCTCCTAAAAGTTGACCCATGTGTTTTTGCAATTGGGCTTGGTGCGATCCCTAAACAAGATTGTGACCGTTATTGCAATTCTGTTCTTAATTAACTGAGTCTGTGGGGAATTTATATTCTGTATTTGTACTGGTGCTTTTTTGATGCTCTCCAACCATAATAATCAGTTTGATAAATAAAATAAAACCCAAATCAAGAGAGACTGCTTCTGTTTTGCAGACAATTCAGCATGTGGGATCAAAAATTCGGTTGCCCATTCCTTCCCTCATTTGGGACTCCTCTAACAGCTTTAGAAGTTTGAAGCAAGTTGTACTGTCCAGAAGACATGATTTAATGAGCCGTATTGCCTGAGCAGATCACGCATCACTTGGCTGGTATTGATCTAACTTGAAGAAATGCCTCCGACATGGGACTAGTTCTTGATATCAGTGTTAACACAAGTACAGTTTGGCTGTGTTGAGATTATCAGAGCACCGCATGATCCGATTTATTAGAACACAGGCGCACCTTGATAGGAGACATATTTCCACGTTTCAGAAAGCACTTGTACGTGACAAATCGTGTTAGTTTAACTACAATGACATGACCTGTAAAAAGCAGGGTTAATATTTAATACTTGCTGGTTGAACAGACACTAGATGAGCGTGTGATGAGAGGTGAAAAGGAGCATGATAAGATTAAGACGAGCAGTGCGGGAGAGATGGAATATTAATCTTGAAACTAGTAATGGAGCAAGTCCTGTAATTTGGGTTGGCTTAAGGTTTGGAAATTGTATTCACAACAGAGCATAGGCCTACCGGAGAAGCTTAATGTGACAGTAAGATGTCAGAAAAAGGGAAACATGGTCAAACTAACCACAGTGTAAAATCATTTTTTTATGTGACATGCATGTGGTGCTTTAAAACCCAACCCTCAACCTTTCAACATCGATATGCCTTTGTAGATGTTCAAGCTGTCCATTCCGTAGCCGTTGATTCACTGCCATACCATTGAAGATGAAAGTTTTTGAACTGATAACAAGACGGATAGTCCCTTTACCCTCATTTACTCTGGAGGGTACAGTGAGTAAGAGAATTTTAAATTTGGATTTATCTGACAAAAGATGCCTCTATATGGTCTGAGGCCATATAGTGTCTGAAGCGTCTTCTTTGATATGCTCATATAGTACGTTTCATCTTTGCACGATAGGGTTTTAACCCGTTTATGCCGTCATTCCGCCGCTGCCACTGAGAATTTGGATTTTTGTGCACTAACCACAAATCACATTTTTCACGCCCTTTCTCAATATTTTTGTTGGGCTTTATGGCAATGTTGCTCTCTAGTAGTCTGTTTTTGTTACTTTGAATAATTCTTGGTGATCCTACACCACTTGCTTCCATGATAAAACGTTATAAACATCAGGCATTCTATCATAATAAATAAAAAAAATAAAATAAAAAAATAAAAAGAGAGAGCAATGATGATGACATGATGAATGAATGAATGAAAATGAATACTGAGCTCTCCAGAAAAAAATAAAAAATAAAAAATAAATAAAAATAAAAATACAAACTAAAACTAAAATTAAAACTAAAAATAAAAACTAAAACTAAAACTAAAAATACAAAATAAAAAATAAACATCAGGCATTGTACTCTGAACCTTTTTTTTTGCCAACTTTCACAAATCCACATACTTTTTGGGAGATAGCTACAGGAGTAGCTGCTCTCTTTGGACCTGGCGGGGATGCAGAACGACATATAGGGAAGCGCGCCGGCGTATCGGTGAAACTTTGCCAGTGGGGATTTAGCACTCCGCTTCTATCGATTTACTTGGCAAATCTATGCTCTTTGTCTAGCAAAAAAGACGAGCTGCTTCTCCTCAAGGGACCAACAAAGATGTTCTGCTGCGCTTTATTTACTCTAGGGTTGTTCCATGCCAAATCAACCCCAAAAATCTGAACATTTTAACTAAGCAGATATGGATTTTAATGAAACTTGTTGAAAGTGATGACACAACACAAAATCAAAAATTTGAGCAGGGGTTTGAGAGCTACGGTCCACCAAAATTGGGCGTGGCCACTTTTTTTTTTTTTTGTCCGTTATATCTCAGGAACTCCGGGGGTCATTCTTCAGAAAACAGGTATTGAAGATTGGTGTGATTTTAGTAACCTTTTGACCTTTTGTTTTGTGTAATCTCTCACATTGCTGCTGCTGCAAAACAAAAATTCAAAAATTCTGAAACTAGAGAAATTGAGATTGCTTTTCATGAAAACAATTTTTTTTTGCAATTGACCTTATTGGGCACGCCCCTCCCCGCCCACTAAATCTGTCGAGCAACCCCCTCGGACATTTACCGGTCAAGATTAGCTAAAGTGCATACACAGTAATGGCAAAGTTTCAGATCTTCCTTGTGATTTCTCGGACAGGTGTTTTCAGGACGCCAATATTTCTCTTCGAAGCAAGCAGAGGGGGCTTTAATTATTTTAGTGAAGGATATTTTCACTCCCTCACCATGCAATTTTGCCCAATAACAAAGGGATTACATAGCGCTGCCTGCTGCTACAGAAGTCAGAAAAAGACAGTGAGTCGCCTCACTCACTTCGACCGATTGTCAGCAAAACCAAAGTTTTTAGACATTGTTCCTATCAAGCAGGGTAATAATGAATCTATATTACCTCATAGTTTCACTGTTTTGTTGGCATTAATAGTAAATAGTAAGTCAATAAACGTGTGGACGGTTAGCTAGCCAGAGGTTTTGTTAGCCTTTGGCTAAAAACAACAATGGAGACCATTACTTTAGACGTAGTATTTTCTGGTATTTTTGGAGGGATTCAATTGGTTGTGTGGTCTTAGGGTTAGGGTTAGGACATTTTTAAGACATTTTTTTGCAGTTGTTTGAGGGTTTAGGGACGAGAATAAACCGGACAGTGTCCGGCGGACACCTCCTTCCAGTCGATCGGGATAACGGTTACCTCACTTACACAAGCCGTGATTAATGCGCCTGCAGTCCTCCCTATTTCGGGGGCATGTTTTCGAAGCAGGACACGACTCATAGGGAGGGTTGCCTGGCAGAGGGCTTGGCCAGCCCGGCTTCTCACGCTCATCCCTACTTGTTAAAGAATAAAAGACGGAGCGGCGCGCGGTTTGGGTAGAGTCAGCTGAGGGAAGCGTACGTTCGCCCAGCCGTTAAGCAGCTCGTTCTACCCGGCTCTCCGGTCTAGTGTCAAGGTAAGCGCTGATTGGATTATATTATGCTGCTTAGCGTTGAAGTGTGTTGATTGCTGTTTGCGGGGAATAAAGGACACAATTATTCTAGCACAGTATATCAGTCCCTGTGTATTCATTGTTGCCGCCGATCCCTCACGATCCTGCATAAAAATATAAAAGTGAAGTAGTGTTTTCCACAAAACACTAGGTCACAGTAAGGTCAAATCCAAGGTTAACTAAAACAAAAGGTGAACGTTTACTAAAATATGCACCAATCTTTTAAATGTTTGAATCCTTGTTGAATTCCCTTCCCAGCCATACAGTACATATTGTGTGATGTTTGACCCCAGCTGTTCCCGAGATATAAGGGTTCGAAGGAAGAAAGCCACACCACATTTTTGCCAAAAATATCCAAATTTTGCGGGCCTTAGCTAGCTCACTCACACATCCCTGCTCTGATTGACCTAAAATTTGCCATTTTGTGTTGTGACCTCACTATCAACAAGTGCACCAAGTTTGATCAAAATCACAATCTGCTTGGTGAAATTCACTGGGTGATTTGGCATGGAACGACCCTGAAACTTACTTAAGCTCAATGAACACATCCCTGACTGCTCTTAAAACTGTCGTCCAACTTCACTAAGTGGACTTAAGGTAGTCTGAATATTTTCTCTTTGGACAGAGGGCATCAAATATGTGAGAGAAATACACCACATGACGTTTGATCTGTGTTTTTGATCTGTCTTTTGTACTGACGGAAGAGTAGAGGAATAGAAGGATTGCAGTCAGATCTTAGGCCAGTCTGTTGACAGATGATATTAATACTTTAAAGTGTCGATCCAACCTCAGTTGTGCCTGAGTGGTCGAAAACGCCCACATACTGTATGTCTCTATCTTCCTCCATCTCTCTTGCCCTTCCCCTGTGTCTCCCAGTCGCAGTCTATAAGTGGACTGAAGTTCTCTTTAATGTACAACCAGTTTGTAGCACCCATTTGCTTTTTATAAAAGCGGGTGTTTTGACCACATATGGAAAAAAATAGAAAAGGCTCATGTTTTCTTCCTTGGAAATAACCATGCAGGTTGGCACCTGTCACTTTGGTCTGTGCAGGCAAATCACTTTTCTGCGACGTTAAAAAACAAAAAAAACAAAACAGCTCATTTCCTGCCAACTGTGCTTTTTGCTTTCTGCTCCATTTTTTTAGCTTCTGTTTTCCTGCCTCTCACACACACAGAGCAAATCCTGATTATTTACCGCTCTCTCTTCTGCCTTCCCCTTACCTCTTTTTGCACCAGTCTTAAAAGCATGGCTTGGTGGTGACCCAATTACTCTAAGTTGTCCCTCCCTGGTACGATGTAGCCCCGTCCCTCCCGGGAGACTCGGCTTGCAGCACACAGACGATCCATCATTCTCTTCTGCCACCTCCCTCTTGTCACATTTGTTACTGTCGCACAAACACATATGCTTGCAGGCATACACGCATGTCTTCTCGTGCACGCCCACAGATGGGCTCGCAAACACGTATGCAAATTAATAATAGAGAAATCTCTTCAAGTTTGGACAGATGTTGGGATTTATTTGCCATGCACATTTACCCGCAAACACTCCTACACACTGTCGTGTGCTGTTGCGTGAATATGGGTGGGAGTGTGACACACCTTGACAATTCTTCTTCTTTGTTTTGACAGGCTCATCACTCCCCCGCTCGTTGTTAGTATAATCCTGTCTGCATTTGCCCACAATTCAATGATTTGAATGTGAGGAAGACAGCAGCAGGTCAGTCATTCATTTTAATTGCAAAAAAATAAAAAAAATATCAAGCTACTAGTTATTTATGATTCATAATGAGTCATGAACAACTCACAAATGAAGTTGTGATGTGGAATAGAGAATGTAATGATTTGCAAATACTTTTTCAACCTATAGTCAATTGAATGCACTACAAAGACAATATGTTAAATGTTCATTCTGACGAACGTTGCAAATATTCCCTCATTTTGAATTTGATGCCTGCAACACATTCCAGAAAAGCTGTGAGAGGGGAAAAACCTTTTTGCAATATTTCGACTAACGCAAAGTGGAAAAGTATGCTGCGGTCTGATGAGTCCACATTTCAATTTTATTTTTTTTTAATTCATGGACGTTTTGTCCACCGAGCCAAAAAGAGAAACGACCATTCAGACAGTGGTTTAAACTTGGAAGCTTCAGAAATTGTTTGAATTCTACATTTGTAGCGCTGTTCTTGCTTGTGCTCATTTGGGTCTTAGGTGAGCTGGAGCCTATGCAAAGACACACCTCGGACTGGTTGCTAGCCAATCACAGCACATATGTAAACAACCATTCAATCTCACATTCATACCTATGAACTATTAAGAATCTCCTGTTTACCTTTTATACATGTTATGAGGATGTGGTAGGAAGCTGGAATATCCTCAGGAAACTCACACAGGCTTTTGACAGCCAATGCAGAGAAACCACTCCAAGTCAATAAACGCTAGCAGATTAATGGAGACCTCATCTCTAATCTCTGGGCATTAGTTTAATGATAGAAATGCTGACGCAGGCTTCGATTGAGGTGAGCCACTGCTTTGCCCACTGGACCTCTCTCTAATGGATACAAACCCGAGTTCCACTTTGATGTGAGCTTTTCTTTTTTTTTTTTTTTTGCTTACCTCTAATTTGTTCTGTATGTCACCATCTCTCCTTCTGGCTACTCAACAGAGGCAGAAAGGTTATCAGCCCATCTGACAATCAAAGCCTTCTAAAAAAAAGTACCTGCACCGAGCCTCATGCAGCAGACGTGCCTAGAGGCTGGAAGGAAATGTTCTAAAGTTTAATAGAGTTTTTTTTTTTTCCCCACCAAAAAGTACCATCCGACCAAGAAAGCTATGAAAGAAGGATTATCACTGCTTGCCTGCTCTACAACACGAGCAAGTTTGTGTCCAGCATGGCACCACGACAACACTTTTGGCATTGTCCGTATGGAACATGGACAGACCCAAAGTGGATTTGGCGTCCCATAGTTTCCCTACTTGGTGGCCATCCAAGCAGGTGAATGGAATTACTCTCAGATATGTCCAACTAAGCCGAATTGAAGCCAAACTGCTGTTGTGGGTAAATAAATCTGGGGACCTTTTTGGAAACGACTTCCTTGAATCCTAAGAGCGTCGTTTGGTCCGCCTGTTGTGTGGATATCACAGACAAAAAAAAAAGCGTTTTGTCAATCTGGATCTTACTCCAGACCTTTCTTAAAACTCTGGAATAAACATTCTCTTTGGAGGCACTTGAATAACTAGAGAAAAAGTCACGATTAAACACACGGCCTGTTCCGTATTAGCAGTGCATTTAATTCCACCCTTGCCATTTTATGAAAGAAACCAATTTTATCCGCAGTGATCCCACTCCTTCAGCCAATGACCATGAATGGAATATCGGTTTCCTGGTACATTTGGTTTTCACCCTGAGTTCTTGCCAATGAATGAATAGTGGTAATCCAATTTTCTGATTAAATGCTGCCTTCGCTCTTGTAATCGTGTAGAGTGTTCAGAAGTGATGAAATCATGTTAAGGACATTATGGCTTTTAAGTCATTCACTCACAGCCATTTTCACAGAAGCAATCCCCTTCACTCCCAGCTGTTTTACTGTATTTTGACTGATTTTGCAAGGTCCATAGAATATTCTGTTCTATTGCTATAAAAACCTACCAAAAGAATATTAGTCTAGTATATTTGTATCTATTAGCTATTAGCATTACAATATAGCTAAGTTTCATCATTATTCACAAACCTGTTGAAAACGCTGGGGAAAAGAGCTTGTTTTGCAACGTGACCCTGGTTGATCTCTTATACTCTACTGCCACCTGCTGGCTGTATTTTTGTAATAACTACCATTGCTTTAAGTGACCTCTTCATGCCAGAAGCTGCATCAAAGCCTTCTGTATGCTCTAGCATAAAAAAAACAACATATAAAACGTATGAATATGTTTTTGGGAGTGCAGGATAAAGTATAAAAATGTATTTCTACGTTTTGTGATTTGAATCAGTTATTAAGGACAACATGGTCCCTACTTTGATTCTCACTGTCTTTTGGTAGACCCATTTTAGAGGTTGATATTATTGCTCCAGCTTTGAGACATTTTTTTTTTTTTTTTATAATTTTAGTAGATCAAGGCGTACACATTGGACTGGTTGCCTACATTATATATGCCAACTCACAAAATAGTACAAACATTTTCCTCCTAAGCCCAAAATCCAATCTATCTTAAATTTGTAATTACATTGAGTGACGGTTATTTTATCATTCCATCGGCAGGATGCCAAACAGTCAACATAAATTTCATAAAAACTAGAAAATGAGAAGCTGCAAAAGCGCTTGCATGGTGGGAACAAAACATGAACCAAATATTGGGAGTACGAGCTTGAAAAGCTTTGAATCTCACTGGGACCACCATTACTAAAAACAGTGGGGAGTGTTTTTGAACAAATCTTCCTAGCATGAGGCTGCCGTCTAGCAGCCTGATAATCCTCCCGACAGTTTTTCAATGGACTGATTTCGGTGTTGGAAAATGGTGTCGCATTTGTAAACATTCTATGTAATAGCTCCTGAAGGCGCCGATGATCTCTCCGTGGTTACAGAGGACCAGCGTGGAAAGCTATGTTCTGTCTGTAAACACCAGCAACAAGGGAAGTGATGCCTAAAGCTGATTGGCTGAACATCTCCTTCAGAACACGCGGTGTGCGCTGTCTGAAAGGCGGACAATCATCTGATAAAGACAAGAGAATTTGGCACATTGCAAAACTTCAGAAATCATGGAGATGAAATGCGCTCCATTAAACTTGCAGCAGCGCTTCAAAACTGTACGATTCGTATTTTCTCGCAAAAAACCCACATTGTGTTGTCTTGTCTATGAATGGAATACGCTCGCTAAATTAGCCAACCGGTTTCCATTCGTGTGGTAACTGTGTGCACTCTTGAAATTTGCAAATGAGAGATTTGTGGGTGTCTGGTTGTCAAACGGCAGCGTGTGTGTGTGTCACAGCAAGACAAAGAATATACTGTGTCGATGCGGTTTTGGAAGCAATTGCTCCTATTTTCAGAGCGCTCATGTGACACGCGTACACCGCATAAAAGAACATGGCTGACATTTAGCCATTATACTCCGCCAGTGTCTTAGCTCCTGTGCACTAATTGACTGTGTTAACGGGCGGTTTAAAGACCAGGTTAAGTGGTGTATATGACAGCTCTATGAGAAAGGGAGCCTTTTGCTATGTGGGTTCGGGCTAGTGAGCCGAGAGCTTCATTGGATACACAAAGCTGTATCGGTCATAAATGGGGTGCTGCACTCCTGCACCCACTCTGATCCGTAAAACCCATGACAGAGCAATTAAAAAAGTTGCTCCAGAAAAAGTCGGTATGTTTGAAACCCCCAGAGTGTTTTTTTTTCCCTGCCAGTGAACGCAACGATTTCTTGGTTATTTGTTGCAGGCTCACTCTGTTATTTTTCTTCTTTTTTTTTTTTCTTTTCTGGAGAGCTCAGTATTGTTCATTCGGTAATTTTACCGATTTACCGATGTCATCATCATTGCTCTTTTTTTTTCTTTTTTTTTTGTGCGTGCGAGTGTGTGTGTGTGTGTATTTTTCAGTTCACCTAAAACCTATTAAAAAATCCCGTACCGTTCACCTAAACCAAACACTTCCAGCCAAAGTCGTGAGGCCGTCAGGAGACCCGAGGAAGGACCAAAGGAAAGAGAAATCCAGCACCGACCAGACACCACCAACCAGAGTCCTTCTCCAACCCCAGAGACATCTAAATTCCAACAAATCAGGGAGACCTCAAGAGACCAAAGGAGAGACTGAGGAAAGGAAGGAAGGACAGACGAAGCAGAGTGCGATCCACAGACACCAGCAAAGTGACACCGATTCAATGACCTGAGGAAGAAGCAGATTGTGTCTGTTCTTGCCCTCTCAAATTATGATCTCATAGAGGAAACCATGAGAAGCCACTGTACGCTCTAAAAAACAGCAAACAAAAACAAAAAAAAAAACTTGTTGATGAGCTATGACATTAACTAGAAAAGTCCAATAACCCGTAAGGGTGTAACTGCTGAGTTTACGGCGCTGATGAGTCGCCATAGCAACTGCTTTTGATACTCAACTGCTACATTGACTGCCAATAGTAGCGCATTATGCTTTTACCTTTTGAAAAGCCAGGCATCATTTCAACTAGACTGTTAATTGGCTGTACGTACACTGCATGTTATACTGTATGTGTGGGAAGATGAATCTCCTTTTTTTTTTTTCTTCCCCAGCCCGTCGTCATTAATGTACCTTGAGTGCTTGCAGTAATTATGCCTGAGATCTGGTGTTTGGCAGATCCAGTTGCTTTTCAGACACCTCACGCCAATAATTGCTTTAAGTTACTGCCATAGTTTCAACCGAGTTGCTCTGGGATGTGCATGTGTCTGTTTATGTGACTTTTCCTCAGTGCACTCTCTTCGGGGGGGGGGGGGGGGGGGGGTAAGGCAAGGTTTCAGGAAAGATTTTCGATTTAATACACATCTTGCGAGGAGGCTTTTCTTTGCTCGCTATCAAAGGTCTGCGCAGAGTTGTGCAGAAAGACAACGAGCTAGTGCCTGCGGGTGGGTGACATCTGTGTAGTCAGACAAAATGTGTCACACAAGCTGATTTGTTCTCACTGGGCTTGGCATACCATGAAATACGGTGGAACTTCAAATTCTGTGATATAAAGCTCCTAAAGTTTGGAGTTGAACCAAAAATATAGTTTTTTGGGGGGTGGGGTGGGGAGGGGATTAATATTTGAATCAGTTTTTAGAATGTAAGACTCAACAATCAAGTGTATTTTTTTTTAACTGTTAGCTTAGCTCGTAATTAGACTGTTTCGCAAACTCTTGTCATTTTTTTTTTTATGAATGACTTGGGAGACATTACACAAGCGCTCTAAACAACCAGTTCCTCCTCTATTTGTGTCTGCTAATAGCATGATTCTTAGGTCGCTTCCTAATGGTCTTCGGTTTCATCGCACATCACAATCATGAGTCCTAACTCGGAAGAACGCTGCCAGATCTTCACTCACCCGAAACCACTAGCGTAACAAGACGTCTCGGTTCAGACAGTCGGCATTTTGAGCCTTGTGTCCGGATTTTGGACAGCCCTGTCGTTTTGTAGCCCTTTTACGGGGGTACCGTCTCGATTGTTTGGCTTGTGTATGCCAATAATACAGTTGTCATGGCGATTCATATGATTAAAAAGGAATTTAGCCGTTAAATTAGGGTGACCGGAATTTCACAATCAAATAAGGGGACATTACAGTTTTTGCTGAAAATCAAATACACAATAAATTCTCAACCGGAACCATTTGTAACTAACTTAATCGCTAGTCAGTTTGGTAACCGCGGGTTGTGTTATTACATAATGTATTGTCCTGCGGTTTCTGCTTTTGTCATTTTATTGTAGCTTAGATTGCTAATTTTTTCTGGTGGGTAGCTTCAGTGTAGTGAATCTTGTTTTTTTTTTTCCTTCCATAGAATAACTTGCAGCTTAGGCACCACTGGGTACAACTGCTTAATGTGCTGTTAAGCAATGTTTAGTGCTGTTGCTTTTGTTTTGGAAACTAGTTATATATTTTTTTTTTTTTTCACATGCTAGTGGGCGTGATAGTACACGGAGCCAATGCTAGTTTTGACCAACCTTTTGGAAATAAAAGACTTGCACTTTTTGTGACTGGTGGGCTGCATTTGGGCATCTTTGATAAGAATGAGTGAACATTGGCGACTGTTGTGTTTCTTATGCTAGCTGCTAGCTAGCAACTAAGAATGCGTGAACATTGGTGACTGTTGTGTTAGTTTCTTATGCTAGCTGCTAGCTAGCAACTAAGAATGCGTGAACATTTGCGACTGTTGTGTTAGTTTCTTATGCTAGCTGCTAGCTAGCAACTAAGAATGCATGAACATTGGCGACTGTTGTGTTAGTTTCTTATGCTAGCTAGCAACTAAGAATGCGTGAACATTGGCGACTGTTGTGTTTCTGATGCTAGCTGCTAGCTAGCAACTAAGAATTTGTGAACATTGGCGACTGTTGTGTTAGTTTCTTATGCTATCTGCTAGCTAGCAACTAAGAATGCGTGAACATTGGCGACTGTTGTGTTAGTTTCTTATGCTAGCTGCTAGCTAGCAACTAAGAATGCGTGAACATTGGCGACTGTTGTGTTTCTTATGCTAGCTGCTAGCTAGCAACTGTCGACTAGCAAGCTGCAGCGTTTAAAAGTTAAGTTTCAACGCTTTTCATTACATTAGTGCCTGAATTAATTTTATTCTCATGATGAGATGTGTCAGATGCAGCCGTGTTTACCACCTCTCTTTATTGGCATTAACAATGGTCAAATGTTACGTAACACGTTGCCTGTACTGTACACAGCTTTTTGATCTTTGGCTTGTACTAGGGCTTCTTATGATAGAAATGTTGTTTTGGTCTCAAGAGGTCCTGACAACAACACACATGCGCACAAATCTAAAAGAAAAACAGATGCTATTCAGGTTCGGGAGGGAAAAAGAACTACAATAGGATTGATAAAACACGGCAATGAATAAATAACATTGGTGCTGTCAAAAACAAGGCGTCCCCGATGTCTTTGTAATTTTTTCCCGCTTGACTTTTTTCACTGGGATCAGACATACAAAGATACACAATCTTCTTTCTTCTATCTTTCCAACAATTGTAGGCAGGCCTCACTTCCTGACAATATGTCACTGATTCAATAGTATTCCACTGATGATATTGTCTGATTAAAATCCCCACGCATTCAGCTCAAGAGGCGCAGCACTGGTTGAATTTTTCTTGGTACTTTGATTCTTTCTGAAATAAATACAATAACAGTAATTTGATAAGAACACTCGATGCTTGTTTAGAGATCCACCAATGCAGAGTTGTGCCTAACCACATTTAGATAATTGAAATCAGTTCGCTAACCAAATCAGTTAGCTCAACAAATACACACTGTGTGTATGTGTTTTCTTTGATTAGACGGAGAATCTTTGAATTGCACAAGTGGTTTTTTGGACAAATCATTCCTGCAGGTGACAACATTATAAAGAAAATCTATTAAGGGCCATAGAGAATAACTTGCTTCTCTGAATTTGTTGCGTCATCAAGGATAATGCTCCCTAGTTTACAATTCTCCATGTTGCTGCTCTTTTATTTCTATTATATTTTTTCCTTATAAGACCCCCATATCTCAATCCATGAAGCAAAATCTCAACTGCAGTTCATTTGATCTCTGTCTGTTTTGCATCACCCTCGTCATCCGCGAAGATTGAAAAAAGGAACAAGCCTATTTTGACAAGTTATGTTATTGAAAGTATCCTATCTGGTGAAGGACTCTGGTTGGTGGCCTGGTGGGTGGTGTCCGGTCGGTGCTGGATTTCACTTTCCTTTGGTCCTTCCTCGGGTCTCCTGACGGCCTCACGACTCTGGCTGGAAGTGTTCGGTTTAGGTGAACGGTATGGGATTTTTTAATAGGTTTTAGGTGAACTAATGAATACACACACACACTCACACGCACATACAAAAAAAAAAAAATGAGAAAGCAATGATGATGACATGTCAAATCGGTAAAATTACAGAATGAACAATACTGAGCTCTCCAAAAAAGGAAAAAAAAATAAAAAATAAAAATAAAGTATCCTATCTGTTTTCAAATTGTAAAGTAAAAGGGGTTGGGGGAGATACACTGTGCTGACATCTAGCGATTACTATTTGCTAGTCAGCAGGGGTGGGAGATGGCATGGTGGCCCAAAAAATGGACCGACCATTCAGGAAACTCCCGAAATTTGATGGCCAGTCCGCCCCTGCACGTATTTTATCTTTATAGAAGCCAGCTGTTTTTTTTTTTTTTTTTTTCCCAATACCAAACACTAAAGTGTCTGTGTAGAGCTATGGGACTGTCAATGTTTAATGACTCAAAATTAATAACAATAGCTACGGGCTATGGTTCTAAATTAAATGCCTTACTAGGGCAAGCAAAATATAAGCCCGTCCAAAAAAAAAAAAAAAAAAATCAGTTCCGTCAATAATTATGGTTGTAAAGCCTGACCTTTGCAATGAGTACAAGTTGGAGTGTGCAATTATGGAATGTGCTACACAGCTGTAATGATATGTAAACCTTGTTTTGACTAATTAGACTCTCCAGCAACATATTGACACAATCGCGAATGATTTAAAGGGGGGGAAATAATTGGGTGAATTTCTGTTCTATTTTTTCTCTTTTTATATACATGAACATTTTTGGAGCGACGCAAACAAGATGTCTGTGTCACAATGTTCTCATTCCTGGAGGATTTCTGTTCATGTACTTTGTATTTCAATCTTTTGGGTGCTTCATCTCCAGTTTGACAAAGGACTCGGGAGTAAAGATACAGACAAAAGAGTTGAGGAAAAAATATTCTATAAGTCAAACTCTGACAGACGTGAATCTTTCACACTTCTGCCAACTTTCAAAAGTCATGATCGGAATACTGAGTACGCGTATCGGTATTCTCCGGCGCGGGCACGAGGATCTTTTTCAAATACCGAAGACTGACACTTTGAGCTGCTTAAATAGTTTCGCTGATGCCGCGATACACTAAGTGAGACAGATCGTCTCGTCCCAGCTCAGTGCATAATGTCAATAGACAATCAGCCATTTACTGGATTTTCCCCTCAAGGTAATTGGGCCAATGCAATTAGTGCAAGGAGACTCCTAAGTGTTCCCAAATGATGCAGCATCGCCGACATAGCAGATCGCCTCTTATGCTGAGAAGAGCTCAGCAGCTCCAGTTCCGGAGACACTCAGACTTCACTAGAGGTGCTTGACGTGGCTCATTGTGGCATTAAGTACAAGTGGTACTGAAAAAGACGATTGTTGAGGCTGTTAGTTCAGTTCGACAATTTGTATTTATTAGATCGGTGGTTCTAAACTCTGGAGATTAAATGTATTAAAGCGTTAAAAAAAAAAAATTAACTCAGTTAACTCAGTGTGGAGTCACTGGCGGGAAGATGAGTAAACATGGACTATTAGTAGTTTTACTTCCTGATTTACTTGCTTGACGCTTGTTGGAGAATTCTAAAGTCATTTGCACAAATTCAAATAGCTCATAGCTGATATTCAAAATATCATCTTGGCGCAAAAGTCCCTGCTCAAGTTACCTCCAATCTTGCTGGAGTGTAGCAGAACTAGACCTGTAAGCGAGAAGTTCTGGGAATTGTTTGAGTCCATTTGAATCGTTTTGCTTAACAGTTGTATTTTACAGGACAGTATTCTATTCAAGGCTCAAATAATGCTTAATATAAATATATAATTTCTATTTGATGTCCGTCCGTCTTCTTCCGCTTATCCGGGGTCGGGTCGCGGGGGCAGCAGCTTTAGCAGGGAAGACTTCCCTCTCCCCAGCCACTTCAGCCAGCTCATCCGACGGGACCCCAAGGCGTTCCCAGGACAGCCGAGAGACATAGTCCTGGGTCGTCCCCGGGGCCTCCTGCCGGTAGGACATGCCCGGAACACCTCCCCAGGGAGGCGTTCAGGAGGCATCCGAACCAGATGCCCGAGCCACCTCAACTGGTTCCTCTCAACGTGGAGGAGCAGCGACTCGACGCTGAGTCCCTCTCGGATGACCGAGCTTCTCACCCTATCTCTAAGGGAGAGCACGGCTACCCTGCGGAGGAAACTCATTTCGGCCGCTTGTATCCATCTATTTGATGTTTTTTACTTTAATTCCAAGATTTTACTCAAGTAAATATCGTTCACAAAAAATGCGATTAATCGCGATTAATTATGGAAAATTGTGCGATTATTTAGTTAAAAACTCGTTTAACAGCACAGTTGCCAAGCAACTAGCTATCTTTTTTTCTTGGGTCGGGAGGGGGGAGATAAATTCTAGTTTTCAATAAATAGGGGTTCAGTGAATGGGCATAGGAAACTGGTGTGGTTCAGTACCTCCAACAAGGCTAAGATTCTATTCAGTCTTTGGTAAGCAGCACTGAATGCAACTTTTCAAAGTTAACCATTCCAGGCATGCTCATCTCCTTGACCTCACCTCATCTTCCAAATAGCTCATCTCTTCTAGCTCCAGCTGTGATGCAATACTTTCCGAGAGTGATGTGCCTCTTCGCATCATTCTTTTCTCCTTTCAAATCTGTCAATCAAAGTCCTCGTTGACTGGCTCAAATCAACAATTCAGTCACATCCATAGCCCCGCTCTCCATCTCCCATCCATCATTCGTTGCGCCGTTCTTCATCTTTCTTTCTTTTTCCCACGGCTCAGGAACGGCCACGGATGGAAAATTCAAGTCGGGCATCGCGTATGGTTAGCTGAGTGTCAGGTGTGAATAAAACAGACAGCCGGCCAGGAGCTAAATGGACCTGTGATCATCGCTTTAATTTTGGAACAGGAAGAATACAAGAAGTTCAAATGTTCACGTTAACAGAGTCATTTCTGTAACTGGTAAATCATCTGTTGGCGAGTATAAATCCCATTTCTCTGACGACTGATGATCTCAGCAGAGACTGGTGGGTGTGGCTGTGATTGGCTAAGGAGGCGGTAACTGACAAATTTCGTAAAGATGAGGTCACTTCACTTTACGAGTGGCCTGGCAGCTGATGAATGACGAATGATGGACCAGCAAAATGCGCCCACTAGTGTTAATTTCATCCGCCAATTTTAAATTTAGTCTCAGTTTTAGTCCAGCTTGTTAGTTTTTATCAGACCTCATCCCGTTTTTATTTAGTCCATTTCAAGTCCACTATGAGTCTAGCATTTTAGTCTTTATTTTAGTCCAAGAAAACATCATTTTATTCGTCCAGTTTTAGTCAACAAAAATTGTCTACGTTTTAGTCAGGACAATCATTTAACCCCTATATTTTTTTTGTCAGCAGATTATGTTGAACATTTTGGATCTAAAAATATTTCACAATAAATTTTCTCTCATCTTTTTGATAAAAAACAACTTGACACACAATTACAGTACATCAACAAGTGGCTACTATGGCTCCATGCTACGAGCTAATAAATTAGCCAGCATTATTTAGCCAGCATTAATTAGCAGTGGGATTAACATTATTGTTGGAACGTTACAGCCGTTGGATTAATGTTACATTTTAATTATAGTTTATTTTTCTTTTTTTAACCTTTCACTGTAAATCCACCTCCTGTCTGTCCCATGTGTTTGAGCATTGTTGCACTTGCTCACAGCAGATTTAAAAGTTAGTGTGTCACATGACACTGATGACAGTTATGGGGTTTCTATCCAATTGTTTCAAATTTTTTAAGCGAATTTACTGAAAATGAGCAAAACAGGATCTGTTTTTCTTTTGTGAATATTGAGATGGGACTTTAGGCTAATTTAATTTAAAAGAGGAACAACAACAACCGGAAGTTTGCTTTTGTAATTCTTAATAAATCGTAGCGTTTCTTTCCTTTTTTTCAATACGCTTCAAAATCCACCCGCTCCAAGCGTGAAATTTTTGTGTGTGCAAATTTTGGCCTCTTTTTCGAATTTCTAGTGTTTCCATTCAGTTTTATTTTCGCATTTCTTGAAAATGTGAATCAAAATGGGTGGAATTGGAAACCCCACTAATGTCACAGTGACAGATTAGCAGAGCCAAAATTTTACAAATCATATCATTTTCGTTTCGTTTTTTCTTCATGATCTAAAATGTCCACATAGATTTTAGTCCAGTTTTTAATAAGGGGAGTACATTTTCGTCTCGTCTTTATTAGTTGACAAAAATGCATACTAATTTAGTCACAGTTTTTTTTTTTTTTATTAATGAGGGTTTTAGTCTAGTCTAGTTTCAGTCCTGTGAAAAATGTGTAATGACAACATTATTTTTGTTAAGTTTTCATTGATGAAATTAGCACTAGCGCCCACTTCTGATAAATGCGCTTAGAGGTCCTTTAAGGTGGAAAGCACATCTACCCTTCACCCTGTTTCTTTTTTTTTTTTTTTCTGGAGAGCTCAGTATTGTTCATTCGGTAATTTTACCGATTTGACATGTCATCATCATTGCTTTTTTTTTTTTTTTTCACCCTGTTTCTACCATATAACTAGAGAAGTCTGTCTCCCATATAAATTAACCTGTGATTTGGAATTGGTCCACACTCAATAAAAGTGTCTTCATTTGGACAATGCCTTCAAAGGTAAACCCATCTGCTCCTGATAGAAGTCCCAAACTGACTCGTTATCACCTGACACTTCATAAGTGAATCCCAATTGGACACTCTCCAGAATCGGGCCCCCAGAAATCAGATTGTGAGTGGCTGTGACACAACCAGAGTCCCTTCACCAGTTTGTGCCTGTGTGTGTGTGCGTGCGCGATTCTCTCCTTGCTGCCGGACATTTAGTCTTTTAAAGAAAATTGCTTCGCAGTGATTCCTGCCTGTCCGTATTAGACTCACGCGGAAGTGTCAGTGAGCCTCTCAATTGATAGTCGGTCAAAGCGGCACTGTGCTGGTAATGCTAACGGTTAATTGAGGGAATGACGGGAAAATGGCGGCCAACTGAGTTATGGCACTCGAGCTGTATGTATTCAACATTTTGTAACATTTACAAATGTGTTGTGACTCTGTTGAATTAGCCACACACTGCACGCGGATGTTTGCTTCGGTGAAAACATTTTTGGGGCGAATCCATTCCCATGGGAACACGGAAATAGCAATTCTCCACCGACCATTAACCAAAGCAATGTGTCAAGGTCCCCTTCATAAGTATAACAATAACAATATAGAAGCCACTTCTGAAAACAACATCTTTCCTCTAACAACTACCCGGTAGTCTCTGCAGTTTTCACGAAAGCCGCCGCTTCTTGGAAGTAAGAGGAACAAAACAGCACCTGGAATCTAAATTTAGTTCATACAACACCGATTTCTCGAACTTTCTGTCACTCCCCGTGCATTTCTTGACTCCATTGTTTTCGGGTGTCAAGGAATGAGAAGGGGAGTGGTCGCCTCGTCGGCGTGACGGAGCGGGCGCACGGCACTCTTGTGATGCGGCTGCGAAGCTGCCAGCGGATCGCCGTAGGAGGGAAATGTATCAAGACAACAAGACTTAACTGTCACATGTGTCTGGAGAAGATTTTGCAGTGCGCACAAAGCAGCACTCTGATTTACATGAAATATAAATGCTCAGTTTGCCGGGTATTCAGTTTTTTACGCATTTTTTACACTTTTTTTTTTTTTTGTATTCATTCATTCAGTGACTCCTTGCCCTGTTCAATAAACAACAAAAGTAAGTCAAGATAACACTGTTCTATATATAAAAAATATGGTAAATATATTATAATTATATATTAAAAAAAGTGCATTGTAATATAGTGTTCACATTAACTCAGTCACTTTTTCACTGAAGCAACCCCCTTCGCTCCTGGCTGTTTTACTGGCTTTTGACTGATTTTGCAAGGCCCACAGAATATTGTGTTCTATTGCTATAAAAACATGAAACGTATCAAAAGAAAGATTAGAGTCTCTTCTTTCATCAGGAAAAAAACTATATTTTTATATCTGTTTCCATTTTGCTGCAATTAGCATTGGAATATCGCTAAGTCCATCATTATTAACAAATCTGTGGGGGGTCACTGACTGATCTCTTATACTTTGCTGCCACGTGCTGGCCGTTTTTGTAATAACTCCCACTGCTTCATGCATTCTCTTCAGTTCCGAGGCTGCATCAAAAACATAAAAATACGTCTTTGGGAGCATGGTGATATTAAAAATAGAATGTATTTATAAATTTTTGTGAGCAAATGACTTAAGGATAGCCAATTGACATTTCCTGAATTTAAAAAAAGGACAATTCATTTATTTTTTTTGTTTTTATTTGTATAATTAGTTTATATTTATATTGTTTTATTATAGCTGAGGTTGGACTGTCGAGCTAAAACTTAATTTGCCTTATTTGCTCTACCGCCTGTGACCTATTGAGAACGGTAAAGCATTGACCACTAGTAAGTGTAAACTGGTTAACATCAATATCAGATGCTTTTGTAAAGGCACAAAAATATGTAATGTAATTTAAAAAAAATAAGCTATACAAAATGGAAAAATTAACAACTTATTTATTTATTGTTTTTATTCATATAATTATTTTATATTTACGTCATGTTATTCATATTTTCTTCATTTTTAGTGTAATCACATTACAAGTGCTTATATAAAGGCACAGAAATTTTTAATGTAATTTTTCTAAAAATCTGCCATCGAAAATGGAAACAAATTCTCCCTGAATGTTTTGACTCCTATTTCCTTCACAATTACAATTTTTGACTGAAATACCAAAAAAAAAAAACTTTATTTTTAAATATATGAAATAATCATCTTAAAGGCAATCATCTGTAAAGGCACAAAAATATGTAATGTAATTTAAAAATGATAAGCTAGCCAAAATGGAAAAATTAACAACTTATTTATTTATTGTTTTTATTTATATAATTATTTTATATTTACGTCATGTTATTCATATTTTCTTCATTTTTAGTGTAATCACATTACAAGTCCTTATATAAAGGCACAGAAATTTTTAATGTAATTTTTCTAAAAATCTGCCATCGAAAATGGAAACAAATTCTCCCTGAATGTTTTGACTCCTATTTCCTTCACAATTACAATTTTTTGACTGAAATAACAAAAAAAAAAACTTTATTTTTAAATGTATGAAATAATCATCTTATTGTGTGATAAACACATTTCATTCCATTTCTGCTTACGCAAAATCTGCTTTATGTCCTGTGTGCTCTCGCTTGTTGCCACACACGTTCTGCTGCTTTGTTTATAGCTAACATGAATCTGCTGTGATGCTGATGAATGGCCGTTGCTCCCTGGGCAGTGGCTCTCCGAGATGAAAGCCCCTCCAAGCTGTCTGTCCTCGTTGGTCTGCTTTTGTTATTTATCTGCAATGTGGCGATTTGGATCGCCCGCTTCTGTCTGTCCAAAGACCATCAATCTGCGTCAGGCCTCCATCTTGACATTTAGCTCCATACTTGAGTGTGCTTTGGACTGCACCAAAAGTTTTGGATTATTCATTTTGCGCCAGTGGTGACTAATGCACATTTAACAAAGTTCAATAGGAAAGTAGTAATCTGAAATTTTAGAGGGATTAGAATGCCTCTAATATGAAGTACTTTGATGCATCAATAGGTCCATATTGTCAGTATATTGAGAAGAGATTATCATTATTTCAGTACAGCATATTCTTCTTTTTTTTCTTGACGTTTTTATCCAGTGTTGGGCTGTAACATTTTTATAATGGAAAATATGTGCCAAATCTTATGCAATGTGACTCTTATACCTTATAAAGATGCTCATGGCTGTGGAAAGCTAAACCTTGCGCTTGTGCTTTTGCACAAACATCTATTCAAAGAAAGCTTTTTCTCAAATAGACTCTCAGTACCACCTGCAGTTGAGTAAATTAATACTCTTTAAGGAAATGTGGTATTCCAGAAATTGACTGCATTGTCGTTAAACATTCCGCTTGAACTTGAATTCCGGTTTTGGCATTTTAATATCTATGGAAATTTAAAAGCATCTTTTTTCCCCCGTGTGGCACAATTCAAAACAGTCAAAGTGCATTACTGAGACATAGAAATACATTAAAGATAAGACATTAAAGTTGTATTCAAATGACACAAAGAACACAAAAGCAAAAACAAGCGAATAGTTTAAAGTTTAAAACAGAGGTACATATTTAATGTATCATAGAGCTACGGTAAACAATGTTTCGCGCTTGGGTATGAATGAAAAGTTTTAGTTGAGGTTGGACTGTCGAGCTAAAACTTACTTTGCCTTGTTTGTTCTGTCGCTTGTGACCTATTGAGAACTTGATGCTGAAATATTTTTTGAGGGTCATTTTGTGTTATTTAGAGGCAAGATGCATCTCAAATGTTGCCTTTCAACCTAAAATTCATGTCACAAGTTAATGAGGGGGATAAAAAAAAAAAAGATCAACAGTAAAGCATTGACCACCATTAAGTTTAATCTGGTTAACAACAATATCAATAAATCAATTACTGAGCATACTGGCATGTATAATTGGACAATGTAGAAGTAAGACTTCAGTTTTTGTACTTTAAACCAACAATTATATCTTAACTCATTCACTCCCAGCCATTTTCACTGAAGCAACTAACTTTGCTCACGGCTGTTCGATCTCTTATACTCTGCTGCCACATGCTGGCCGTTTTTCTTTCATCAAGAAAAAAAGCACGTTTGTATCTGTTTCAGTTTTGCACCAATTAGCATTAGAATATAGCTAAGTTTGATCATTATTCATAAATCTGTTGAAAACACTGGGGAAAAGAGCTTGTTGCAACATGGCCGTGGTTGATCTCTTATACTCTGCTGCCACCTGCTGTCCATTTTTTGCTATGACTACCATTGCTTTAAGCGACCTCTTCAGGTCAGACGCTGCGTCAAAGCCTTCTGTATGCTCTAGCATAAAAAAAACATAAAAAAAAACGTATAAATATGTTTTTGGGACCAGTGCAATATTTAAAATGGAACGTTTTTATACATTTTTGGGAGCAAATGAGTTAACGGGCAGAATGGATGACTATTGATTAACAGGACTAGTTCTGAGTTCAAATCCTGGCTCAGGCCCTTCATGTGTGGATTCATGCTAGGATAACTAGCAAATAAAAACAAATAGAAAATGAATTGATGGTTATCTATTTACACTTTATGTAAAAGCCAGCAAACAGGCAGCAAGCTGCTAAAAAAAACAACAACAAAAAAAACTTATTGACCTAAACGCTCCAAAAAGAGAGCAGGCAACAATTCAAATACAATTAACTGGCAAAAGATCAGGTAGAAGTTATATTGGCAAGTAACACAAATGGCAATAAACTTCAGACATACTGGCAGAGGATTAATGGATCCTGACTGGTATTTGTGAGTCTATAGAAACAGTCAGTTGTGCCCCAGGTAGCATCCACTTAAGACAAATAAATGCCTCTTTCAATTCCCGACTAGGAAAAAACTGCTAGTGAGATGCTATCTTTCAATCACTGACATTTAATAGCTACCAGAATCCATTCGCACGCCGCTGCTAGCCAAAACAGCAGCACCTACAGCGCTATATAGAAGTATCATATTCATGGGCATGGCAGAAAAAAACAACTCTCCTCTAAAATCTCTTCTGTTTAACTTCAATTGCATTTGCTTTCGTTCTATTTACTGGCGTGCTCAATGACGTGAAGTAGCAGAATGTTTCGGTAACGGTGCTATTGAATAAATGAAAGTGTAAGGAACACACGCTAATTTCGGAAACAAGAATTCAACTTCAAAGACACGTTTGTGTTGCATCCCCCTATAAGCATTTTAATTAACTGGGCCAAGGACCACATCGTCATTCTTTTGTGCTGCTTTGAAAATGATGATTATGCCCAAACAACAATTGTCTTTGTCTTACAGTATTTGAGCTGAAGGTCACCGCTCTCAAATGGCAAAGTCATATATTTGTTTGGTTATCAAGGGAGAGTTGATTGATTTTTTTTTTTATTTGTTATTATTATTATTAAATGTATTTATTTGACCATTTATGACTGAAACATCTTCTAATTAGTAGATTAACACCTGAGCTGTTCACAATTGGTACTCCTGCAAGACTCAGGCCAATAGTTTTCCGACTGGATTCGGGTTTGAATGTCATGTGCGCATTGTGTACGTGAAGAAAGGAGTGTGCGGTTTCGCTTTTCAGCCGACAGGTGGCAGTAGCGGTTCAAAATTCAATTTTCTGCATTCAGCAGCTTTAATAAATCACATGAAAATTACACAAATGTCAATACTAAAGTCTCCAACGTTTTACCATTAAATGTAAAAAATAAAATAATTAAAAACAAGCCAGTCACAAATTATCTCATTTTTGCAAGCCCGTCAAAATAAAAGCAGTGGGATCAAAATCAAATGTGTATGTGTGTGTTTTAACCTTTCAAAAACATTAAAATAAGTTGCGCTTAAAAATTTGTGTTTGTTGATCTCACTCTCCTTCATCTATCCTTCCTTCCTTTAGTCTTTCCTCTGGTCTCTTGACGTCTCCCTAATCTGTTGGAATTTAGATGTTTTCTGGGGTGGGTGAAAGATTCTGGGTTTGTGACCAGGCGGTGTCTGGTTGGTGCTGGATTTCACATTGTTTCATCTTTCCTTCCTTTGATCCTTCCGCTGGTCTCCTGGCCACTGCACGACTCTGAAGTATCCTGTTAAGGTGAAAAGTGTGGGATTTTTTAACTGGTATCAAATTTATGAGTAAATGTACAAAAGTGAAACGTTGCTTAATGACACAAAAATGCTATGAATGTTCACCAAAATTCACATCGCTACTCATGTCAACCACTGAAATCATCAAAACAATTGCCACAGTATTTTGGATTTTAGGGGCATTAAGCCTTATCACCATACAGTGCACTCATAAGTTTACATACGTAAACTATACATGTCAATTTGTGTTTGTGGATCTCACTCTCCTTCATCTATCCTTCCTTCCTTCCTTCCTTTAGTCTTTCCTCTGGTCTCTTGACGTCTCCCTAATCTGTTGGAATTTAGATGTTTTCTGGGGTGGGTGAAAGATTCTGGGTTTGTGACCAGGCGGTGTCTGGTTGGTGCTGGATTTCACATGGTTTCATCTTTCCTTCCTTTGATCCTTCCGCTGGTCTTCTGGCAACTTCACGACTCTGAAGTATCCTGTTAAGGTGAAAAGTGTGGGATTTTTAACGGGTATCAAATTTATGAGTAAATGTACAAAAGTGAAACGTTGCTTAATGACACAAAAATGCTATGAATGTTCACCAAAATTCACATCGCTACTCATGTCAACCACTGAAATCATCAAAACAATTGCCACAGTATTTTGGATTTTATGGGCATTAAGCCTTTTTATCACCATACAGTGCACTCATAAGTTTACATACGTAAACTATACATGTCAATTTGTGTTTGTGGATCTCACTCTCCTTCATCTATCCTTCCTTCCTTCCTTCCTTTAGTCTTTCCTCTGGTCTCTTGACGTCTCCCTAATCTGTTGGAATTTAGATGTTTTCTGGGGTGGGTGAAAGATTCTGGGTTTGTGACCAGGCGGTGTCTTGTTGGTGCTGGATTTCACATTGTTTCATCTTTCCTTCCTTTGATCCTTCTGCTGGTCTCCTGGCAACTTCACGACTCTGAAGTATCCTGTTAAGGTGAAAAGTGTGGGATTTTTAACGGGTATCAAATTTATGAGTAAATGTACAAAAGTGAAACATTGCTATGAATGTTCACCAAAATTAACATCTCTACTGATTGTCAACCACTGAAATTATCAAAACAATTGCCACAGTATTTTGGATTTTATGGGCATTAAGCCTTTTTATCACCATACAGTGCACTCATAAGTTCACATACGTAAACTATACATGTCGTCTTATCTGTCTCTTTTTCTTTTCAGTGGCCCTAACACAGATTTTTTTTTAGCACTGTGATGGAGCCCTGCCCTTTAATGATTCTGATGACTTTGTACTCTTGAATGCCAGCCACAAAAAAACTCAATTACATTTTATTACAGACAGTTGGGAGTCCTCTTGAGTGCAGCATTTGGATCCAGCCATCTCCGTGACGGTTTTATTGAAAAGTCATTTGTTGAGATATGGATGTCACCTGAATCGGATGCACTTATCCCGGAGCTCCTCCGCAAGTCATGTCAATGAATTGCAAAGGATGTCAAAGAGTAATTTCCATATCGTTAATATTGCGTTTTTACATTTGGTGGAACAGATGAACATGTCTGGCAAACATGGGAAAAACATTTATAGGGATACACTAACCTTTCGTCTTCCATCCCATTTTTTTGATTACTTTTTTAGAAAAATGGCTCTCATAGGGATTGACGTTAATATCGCTCACACTTTCATACATAATTTTAACCTGTATGCAGTTTTCAAGCAAGTCAACTCCAAAACTCTTGGAGTAACCGAGTGCTAAAATATAGATGTGTTTGCCTTGTAAAAAGCGAGAGAATGTGACGTGAATGAATTCTCTCTTTGGTACAGAAGTGGGAAGGGGAGGTGTGTGTGAAACATTCATTCAAATGTTTCTTTGCACACTCTCGAGCCCGCTGACGACGATGAATACTGCATGTGATTGTAAAGAGGAGAAACAAAGGCTGAGCTGAGACAGACGTACGCATTTATTTGCTTTTTACAGTTTACCCTAAGGATTAGACTGATTAGACTAGATTATCGTCCGGGTATCGGTGCCGATATTTGACATTTTAACGAATTTGAAGGCCGGTATGTCACTGAGCCGTGAATGCTTGCGAACGAAGCACATTTTAAGGGTTTCATCAGGATTTGTAAGATGTTTACAGACAGTTTTTACTTGTCGTAAAGAAATTTTGAACAAGTTCAGAAAAATTAATTGTCTGACCAAATTAGCTACATTTAGCATTAGAGGCTGACATTTTTTCAGGATTCCCGCGAGATTCCGCAGGATGGGAGGGAACTTTTTCTTTACGGGATTAGGACGGCACATGATACAAAATTTCCCCTGGAGCAGACGGGAATGGGATTAATTCAATATCCATTTGGGAAAAAAACCTAATTGGACAGAGACACATTTGTATTTATTTATTTTTTTTAGATGCTGGTGGTCTTCAGTACCCCCAACAAGGTTAAGAACCACTGTTAGAGAAGGACTGCAATGAGAATATAGCTCAATGAAAAGACAGTCATTCCCTTCTTGGCTCATTAAACAAACAATGGGTGGTGAGTCATGGCCTTTTTTTTTTTCCTTCAAAGAAAACTGTTTAGCGCAAATTAATTTGTCAGTTTATCAATCTTAGCAGAATTGAGTTACTGTAATTAACATGTCAAATGATTTCAAATGGGACCAATCTTTTGACTGGGGCTCATTTTAACGCAATTAAATTGCTCCACATGGCTCCTTGATTTGCTGTCTGCGATTTTCGTTAAAATATTGTGTTGCCTGGCAACAGATGTTTGGGGGATTGTTCATGGATTTTCAAGTGTTTCCTATAAAAAACAGCAGTAATAATGTCAGTGACTTGCAATTATGTGGGTCTTGGTTAAAAGAAAAAAAAAAAGCGGATCTAGAGAAGGATCAATACTAAGGCATACATTTAGAACTTGAAATTCATGATTTGTCATTATTATGTGCATCAACATTCAACCAATGATCTTTTTTATTATTATTGATAATCGGGAAAATGTTAACATCATAAATGTGAAACGCATTCGATATTTCCTTATATGTGTGGTCATCACCAAGTTGGGCCAAAGCCACGGACTCTGTCCAAAGCTGTTGCCAGACAAATTGAGGGGCAACTAGTTGGGCTCCGTTTGATAAACGGTGCATCTGCCGGTTGGGCGCAAATGCAGCGGATCCTGATTTTCGTGCGAGTGCTGGACTCTTTGCACGTGTTGGCCAATTTGGCAGGCCATCCCATCCGTCTCCAAGCTGGGCATTCTAGCGCAGTATAGGGAGCTTCCTTGGAGTGACAATATGGTGGCAGAAAGTCAATCTGAATTTACGGTACATCTAAAGTCTAAATACTGGCGCAAGGACCACTGCTCCAACGCAATTTTGGTGAATTGGATCAGATATGCAGACGGATACTGAATTGCACAGATTGCTGTGTCCTGGCCGGGGGTCGACGGCTCCCATCTTTGGTGGAGGTTTTCATGCATGCCAGATTGACCCACACCAGCATCTACCGAAATTGAAGTTGAATCGGTGGAGGCTGATGTCTGTGGATCTCACTCTGCTTCATCGATCCTTCCTTCCTTTCCTCAGTCTTTCCTTTGGTCTCTTGAGGTCTCCCTAATTTGTTGGAATTTAGATGTTTATGGGGTTGGTGCACGATTCTGGTTGGTAACCCGTTTTTTTTTTTCTTTGATCCTTCCTCGGGTCTCTTGACAACTTCACGACTCTAGCTGGATTCTGAAGTATTTCGGTTTAGGTGAACGGTATGGGATTTTTAATAGGTTTTAGGTGAATTAATGAGCACACACTCACACACAATCGCACAGAGAAAAAAAAAGAGCAATGATGATGTGGAATTGGTAAGATTACTGAATGAACAATTCTGAGCTCTCTCAGAAAAAAACAAAACAAAAAAACAAATGGCTCCTCCACGCTAACATTCTGCCCCTTAAACATTGTGTTTTAGCTCCAGTGCATTTCTATTGGGTAATTTTGACATGGACGTTTCTGCTACTTCGCAACTGGAATTCCCTTTCCAAATAAGGAGCGTAATAATCGAGCGTTTAAGAAAAAATTATGCCGTAAAAGACACTTTAAGTTAACGCGATATTTTAAGTTTGAAATATTAAAAATCAGTGTGCGTATATTCCGCCATAGGAATGTTTTTTTTTTTCTCAAGTCCTAATTTCAGACATAAATTTGAAATATTTCCACAAAAAAAAAAACATTCTCTTCAGTCATCATTTTCGAACTCAGAAACCATCTGGCTGCCAGTACCTACATAAACGTAGCTTATTATGTCCATATGTGGACATAATAATCTGATAAAGGTTTTACACAACCAAGTGGGTGAATGCGGTGCCGTCTATGAGTCCAAACATGTGGTTCCAGATAAAATGTCTTCCTGTGTGATGCACTGTAGCACCATCACGTGAGGCCAAAGTAGGGATGAGTCAGAGGTAACACTGGAAGGCAGAGACGACGGCTCAGGCAACGCTGTTAAAGAGAACCTTAATGATTGTGCTAATGCAGCGGGAGAGGAGGGAATACGCGCTTCAGTGGGCAGCAGCTGGACCTCTGGGCGGTGTCGAGGGGCCTGGGTAAGAGCAGGAATGTGGAACAAGCTCACAGTCGTTAACAGCCGTCAGGAGATGGCGCTATGATAGCAAGTAGGGATGCTCGAAGAGATGAAGGCAAATTACACATTTTCGTAACGCGCCGTCTCCTTTCTTCAAGAGGAGAGCGAAAAGTCGTCTCGTACTCATGATTCAGCGGGCGGGATTATCATCTTCAGACAGCTCCACCTCCATGGCAACATGCCCTTGATCACTCTCGAGCTGCCTGGCGTGCAGTCGCTTCTTCAAGAGGCTTTCTTTGCACCAAGGTGCTAAGTTAGAGAATACAAATGAGACATATTTCCAAAGGAATTGCCCTCAATTCCTACTTAAACGTCCGCACCCTGTGGGAAGTTGTCATACATACAAATGACCACTAACATGAGGTTATTAACTCATTCACTGCCAACCCAGTAAAAATAGATTTTTGACATCAGTAGCCGTCAATAGCACTGAATGAGTTTAGACACATTAACATGAGCACATTGGAATTTCATTTTTTATTAACTTTGTAAGCTTTGTGGTTCGTTCGTCATCGCCATATTCTGATTAATTATTAAAATTATAGAACACACCAAAAAAAATTGTTACAAAGCTTCTCTGGTCATTTGTATGCTATGAAACGAATAGGCTAGCTACATGCTATTTTCCCTTTGTAATATTAATTACAGCCTGGCAGTGCGAAGGCCTGCTTGAAATTGTTTATTTCTTCTTGGAAATTCAGCCACTGGAGACAATTTGACTTGAAAATCAGAAGGCTTGAGAGAGAGAGACCCACAAAAAGTTTGAAGATTAGAAGCCATGCCCCAAAAACATTTTGAAGAGGACATTTTAGGATACTCCTCCACGTTGAGAGGAACCAGTTGAGGTGGCTCGGGCATCTGGTTCGGATGCCCCCTGGACGCCTCCCTGGGGAGGTGTTCCGGGCATGTCCTACCGGCGGGAGGCCCCGGGGACGACCGAGGACACGCTGGAGAGACTACGTCTCTCGGCTGGCCTGGGAACGCCTTGGAATCCCGTCGGAGGAGCTGGCTGAAGTGGCTGGGGAGAGGGAAGTCTGGGCTTCCCTGCTAAAGCTGCTTGCCCCCGCGACCCGACCCCGGATAAGCAGAAGAGGACGGACGGACATTTTAGGATTTCAAAGAGAAGGTATTTTGTTCAATTGCCACACAATGTTAACTTCGTATAATAAATGGATTGTGAAACATTTGGATTTTAATTATTGAGTGCTGGCTAGAGATTATCCGATGTGTGTGTGTTTTTTTTTTTTACTTTTTTCATGGCTGATATCGATCGTTAGTTGTTTAACTTGGTTGGTTCCCCTACATCTTAAAAATACTCATTGTGCCCGTGTACACCTACTATCACACTCCAGTTGCTCAGTGCAAACTATACATTCCAATTAGCTATATTGAACCTACTTTGATGTACTGCTATGCCAAGATAAATTACTGCACAACTTGATATTTTGACATGAGACAACACTCAAGGCTGCAGCGACTATGCATGAGAATTACCGCCACTTTGCATGTGCGGTCCCCTGGCATGTGTAAACTGAATTCCCCGCAGCGGTGTCAGACAGCCCACTATTTGCATAAGCTTGTCACACGACCGGTCCCCAGATAGTACGCCAGAGCATGTAATTAAAACGATGTGCTCAGCATTATTGATTTATTTTATCCGAGGTATGGAAGTGCGGTTTGAACAGCATGCGTTTGAAGGTATTTGATGCATTGATGTGCAGCGACTCCCCAGAGGAAAACAATATTGCAATACTTCTTATGTATTCAAGGGAGCATGAATCGGGACAGATGCTAAAACTGCAGAGATTCACTTGTCAAGTCAATATTGTAGTATATTTCTTTGCAAGACTCAATTACTGATTGTGAACAGGGTTATGATAGTTTTGGAATTTTCATTTTAGTTCGTTGTTATTTCGTTTTGTGTTTTTATTTTATTTTATTTAGTTAGTTTTAATTTGTTTTCAGGGTGTTTCTGTTAGTTTTTATTAATTTTAGTTATTTAAGAAATGCTTAGTTTTAGTTAGGTTCAGTATTAGTTTTCATAAAAAAAAAAAAAAGTATTAAATATGTATTACTTGTGCGTAAAGGTGGCAAATCCAGGTCCAAAAAGTAAAAACCCTGGCTTTAGCCATTTATGCTAGCTAGTGAAGGAATTACCATTAATTGTAATCTTTTGCGTGTTCAAATAATTCCAAGATGAGATTCTGGTGAAGAGGATCCTTGCAAGGTTGATTTATTACAGAGATCTCTGGTCACACAATTGCATATCACCTAAGCAGTGTCATCCAATGTGTGTGTGCTCTTTTGCCCACACAGCCTCTTTATTCAAAACATGAGGAAACGCCTCTATCCCGTGAGGTACAGAATGAGTTTGCATTTTCCCAGTAAACTAGATCGTCCTTGAACTTTTGAAAAGCGGATTTCTGACGAACAGCAACTAGACTTCTTAGATAAACATAGAAACATATTAACTTTCTCATGTCTGGGAAAACAATAGAAAAGATAGCAAGAATGTCAAAAGCATTACTCATCAGGTTATATTAGGTCAACATAATTACACCTTCATCAACACATCTATAATGAAATCTAAAACAGATAAAATGTAAAATAAAACAATAAAAATGTTAACAATGTCAACACTAGCTAGTTAGCTCCCTAGCAGGTAAACGAGCACCATGGGAGCTAGCCAGGGAGCTAGTTAGCTAGCTAGCTAGTACCTGAGGTTAAAGCCAAACTGTGACAGGGTTTTTACTTTCCGGACCTGGTTTTGCCACCTCTGCTTGTGCGCAATATTTAATCAACACCAGGGTAATATCATGAAAAAAGTTACTAATTTCGTACCTAGCGTTGCATTTCGTTGTCGCCTCGGAGTGACATCATCTGAAGGTGCTTTTCTATTGGCTGCTACTTGATGATGTCCCTTCTGTGTGACACTTTCAAATGTCCTTATTCCGGTTAAATAAATAAAAATTAGCATTAAATTAATTACCGAAGGCCATTTTTGCTATAATCATAGTTAGTTTTAGTTAGTTTTGTAAACATAAAATGTAGTTTCAGTTAGTTTTCGTTCTTTGAAGAGCATTTTCGTTTTTATTTTATTTCGTTAACGAAATAGTTTTTTGAATTTTAGTTTGAGTTTTTTTCCTTAGGTTTTGTTGACTAAAATAACCTTGATTGTGAAATGACAAAAAAATCGACTTTTAAAATAAAATACTATTGTCTGCTGCTATTATTAGCCTTAGCTAATCTACCCGAGCACGGCTTTCATATCCCTCACTGAAACTTATTTCTGCTGGCTAAATTTCCTGCTGACTTTCTTACATATTCTCTAACCTGCCTGCCTGATGTGTTGCTTTCTTACTCAGCGATCATAAATGCAGTTCTAGTTCCTCCCTTAAAAGGTTTTGTGCAAGAGAGCAACATCTAATGCACTCATGTACCTTGATCCGTTGAACTACATTTTTGTTTGCTTTCGGCACACTGGCCAAGCTGAGATGTACATTAACAAATTGTCAGTACATGTACTTTGTCTTTGTTGTGGACCCGTATTAAGACTTACTGTGGTGACTGTTTCGATAGCTGCAGCTCCAAAGCCCCTCGTCGTCCCCATCATGACAAATCGAGCCCGCCCTGTGAGTTTCCGTGGTGACAGAATTGGGACAACTCTGTCATCACTAGCAGCCAAACTACAACAGGGTGGAAATGGATTAATAAGTAAAGAGGCTTGACAGAACAAGAAAGAATCCCAAATTGCGCCATGACAGACAGACCACCTGGGTCCTCCAAAGCAGAGGAAGTTCTTCAACCTGTTCTTTCATGCCAGATCTATTCAGCTTGATTGTCTTGGTCTGGTTGGTTTTCAAAACATGGGCACTGCAAAACAATTGCGGTAAGCTGATGATTGTCTTCACATTTTTGGAGCCAGTGATTGACACTCCTCTTTGTACTTCCTGGAGGAAGGATTCAGACTGCCCAAGGAAAGGGAAATGGAGATAATAGAATGGCAATGGGAATAGATGAAGATGAAATGAACTAGAAGTTGGAAGTGACATCATTCGGAGGGTGCAGACTCTGCAACTGTCTTTAACGTCTGTGTTTCTTGTCTTTTCCTTTGGTTTAACAATTCTTCAATCAAAGTTCCGATCTAGGTCAGGTTGGGATCCAGCTGTCTTATAAACTCACTTTGTGTTCCTTTTACTCAAACCTCCAACAGGATCAGAATATAAGTTGTCCACTAATCCAAGAAAGTCCTGTTCGTCAGATTCTTTGTTCAGGATTTCAATGACCTGTTGGCGCCCCTGCTCATGTAAATCCAGAGCAGTTCTTACACCACCAGATGTGGTCCTTGCAATTTAAGGACATTTTCTGACATAAGCGGACAGAGGATCTTTGATAAAAAAGTTTAGTTTGAGCGATCTTTGTGCGTAGACCGGCATAACAGGAGCTGTTTTCCTGATTTGCCGCATGGCATCAAGGTGTGTCCTTAGGGTTTCTCCTTTTCAGATTTTCTTGTAAAACGTAGACAACTAGAGATGGACAGGGCAAATAATTTACAATACAATTAATGGGTAAGACAAACTGTCAAACAAAAAGAAAAAGTGGACTTTGTGACTGGCACAACTGTTACTTGCCTCTCGGCAGAAGCTCCGTATGCTTTCAACTTTCTCCAAAAGACAATTCAAAGACAAGGTGCTTCTGGAGGAAGTCAGGAAACATCATTTCATTCTAATAGCCATTTGAATCCTAATAGATAAGGTCCTGGCATCTTACCCAAACTAAAATGTATAACCCACAAGATATGAATAAATGTTTGCATAATGTAACCAGTCTCAATTAAGCAACACAGTCAGGTTTAACTATTGGTTAAACTCAGGCTCCCTGAACTTGGGCTGTCTTTCACTCCCTGCGCCCAGTTAGAGGTCAGCAATGTTTTGGTTGAACCACATAACCATAACGACCCGCAGTGGTTTAGGTCACTCGTTTTGGCATTGGCTGCTTACCACCAGCTCAGTAGCCTAGTGGTGGAGTGTCCGCCCTGAGACTGGGAGGTTGTGGATTCAATCCCCTGCCAGGTCATACCAAAGACTATAAAAATGGGACCCATTGCCTCCCTGCTTGACACTCAGCATTTAGGGTTGGAATTGGGGGGTTAGATGACCAAATGATTCCTGAGCGCGGCCCCTGCTGCTGCTCACCGCTCCCTTAGGGGGATGGGTCAAATGCGGAGAATGAATTTCGCCCCCACTTAGTTGAGTGTGACAATCAGTGGAATTTACCTTTACCTTGCAAACCCAGCTGACCTGGTTCTTGAGGTAGTACCTAATTGTACCAGGTTTACATTTTTCAAGTGCAGTGAAGATGGGGCATTATACCGTACCTGACCCCTGCACAGACCCGAGCCGGTATTATCCTGGGAACAGCATGAGAGGAGAAGGAATGAGAATGGACTCAAGTTCAATTGAAATTTGAGGCGCAGTAGAAGAATTGTGAAGTCACACATGCCCCTCTCTCAGCGTGACATTGTTCATTATTCCATCAATCTGTCACCTCCCACTGCTAAATCATTACGGTGGCACAGGAGGAGGGCGTCCAAGCACCCAGATTCTTTACACTATGTATTTGATGTTGGGAAACATGAATGGGGAGTCTTTAAATAAGTCAGGCTTAAACTTAGTGAGAATGAGTCGTTTTGATTAGATTTTCCTCTGTTTTTTCTTCATTCTATGGCACATTTCTTGCCCTTTTTTCTTGTAATGGTAAAACTGGAGCTTGTCTATGGCACCACATGTGGCCTTGCTGTAGCAAAAATCCTGTTCGTCCCTCTCTAACAGTATCAAAGTATACAGCCATATCTTCTGAGAGTCTATTTCCCAACAGTCAATCAGAGAAAACTCTTTTAAAAACGGTTCAGTCAGATGATAAGATCCAGCATATAGTGAAGGGTTTATCAGATGCTTGAAGGTTTATGGGGCAACGCTGTTTATCAGCTACTATCTGTGTACTGGTGTATAATCTTTATAGCATTTGAAAAACAGCTGTGGAATTTACAGCGAGGCGGTAAGGTCACCCCATTGGCACTGGAGATGGTCTCACCCGAGTGCCGCTGATCGAAGCGCTTCACCGCTGCGTAACGATAACTCAGGCGGGGATACAAACACTCGGCAAGCTCATAAATGCATAAAAGAGTAGGTTGACGATTCTGCAGCGTCATGGGACGGGGAGGTCTGAGCCAGAAACACAAACAACCCGCTCGCTCGCGAACCTGAGCGAGGGCTTTGCTTAATGAAGCTTCTCGCTATCCGACTGTGGCCCGACAGCTCCTGATTCTCGAAGGATGATTAATGCGAGCTGCGGCTCACACCGAATATATTTAACGTCATCTGCAATATCATCACACAGCGGCCCGGATGTCATAAATTCCTGTGGCATGTTGTCTGTATCCATCAACAAACGCTTGATAGCAGGGGTGAGATTTTTGTGTTTTTTATTACCTGGTTTGTCTGAATCCATCAGTCATTCGGCAGGTGAGGACTCAAGTGGCACAAAAAGTTAAAGAGCGATAGCCTGCATCCAGATCCCATTTATCACATGTCAAGTAGTTGCTCGCTATCTGCAGGGATGTTGCCAGGAGGGACCATCGACCAAAGAGTATTGTTTAAAAAAAAAAAAAAAAGTCTTTGGTCTTGTCGCTGTTAATTGATGAATCTGAGATGTCGTTTTTCACAACAGGGACTCCTTCAAGGATGAGAACAGCTGTACTGCTCTCATGAATTTCTTCTGGCATCGTTAAAAAGTCAAACTTAATTAGAAAGTTAGATCCGAGCTGCAGATGGGAGCCGCAAAATGAAATAATTGCCCATTTCTGCCTAACCCTGGTAAGTGTTTAGTCTTCGCCCCTTTAATGATTCTGATAGTTAGTCCCAACTACAGTATCTACAGTAAGCGCTTGTTCCACCAAGAATTTTTATCTCAAAATTGTACAGTAATTGGTTGGGAACAAAACAACATACTGTAACAACTATGAATGGAAACTCAAATAATTAGCACACTGAGGACTGGATTTCGAATCCTACTCAAAAGAACGAAAAAGAAAACCAGATCACAGACTTAGCCAACTTCTGTGAAGTTTCTTCAAGACTCATAATGTGTGCATGTATGCGCTCCCTTCAATCTCTGGGCATGGTCCTGATTAGATGACAGACAGTCTCCTGGGGATCCAAACCAACCATGCTGGAGGATGTCGCAGGCAGCACAATGCTCTCCACGGTGTCCTCAGTGTGAACCCGCTTTCATCTGTGAAAAGAATGGGGAGCCAATGGAGAAATCTGAAAATTCTCCTTTTCAATCTCTGGGAAATGCTGGCGCTGCATTGGTGAATGCGGGATGCTCATTTCACTCTGGCGCCTACTGCAGGTCAATATGAGTCTGGCAGTCCTTTTCCTGGGGGACATGCTGCTGGGTTCTTGCAGTCCTGTGACCCTCTCCTGGCACTGGCTTATCGCCTGCTATCTCCTTCACATTCGACAATGTGCTGCGAGGCAAAACAAACCTTCTGAGTAAATAGAGGTGTACCATTGCGGAGGAGCTGAACTACCTGAGAAACTCTGTGGGTTGCTTACACCAGAGGGCTCTAGAAAAGTACAAAATGATTCAGAAATCACAGAGAAGGGTGCGGAGAGGGATTTGATACTTTCTAGTTTCTATGTCCCTTGCAGTGATGATGATGTCAGTTGCTTTGTAGTTGCTATGGTCATTTTCTATGTTTATCCCATGTGATGATGATGTTGTCAGTTGATATGCATGTAATGACGCTGTTGTCAGTTGCTATGCTGCTTAAATTTCCCTTGCAACGAATCCCTTGTCATGATGATTTGTCCCTTTGCGTTGATGTTGTCAGTTGCTATGCAGTTTATATGTACCTTGCGATAATGATGTCAGTTGCTTTGCAGTTGCTATGGTCATGTCCTGAATTTATCTTTGGCGTTGATTATGTTTTTAGTTGCTATGCAATTTGCCGTGTCTATGTCCCTTGCAGTGAAACCCTTGATGATGATGATGTCAGTTGCTACGCAGTTTCTATGTTTCTGTCCTGTATTTATCCCTGGTGATGATTATGTTGTCAGTTGCTATGCAGTTGTTATGGTTCTGTCCTGTAGTTGTCCATTGCGATGATGATGTCAGTTGCTTTGCAGTTGCTATGGTCATGTCCTGAATTTATATTTGGCGTTGATTATGTTTTTAGTTGCTATGCAATTTGCCATGTCTGTCCCTTGCAGTGAAACCCTTGATGATGATGATGATGTCAGTTGCTACGTAGTTTCTATGTTTCTGTCCTGTATTTATCCCTGGTGATGATGATGTTGTCAGTTGTTATGCAGTTGTCCTGTAGTTGTCCGATGATGATGTCAGTTGCTATGCAGTCACTATGGGCCTGTCATGTATTTTTCATTTGTGATGATGATGTTGTCAGTCGCTATGGAGTTTATTTGTCCCCTGCGATGATGTTGTCAGTTGCTATGCAGTTTATATGTCCCTCACGATGATGATGTTGCCAGTTGCTATGAAGTTACTATGGTCCTGTCCTGTATTTATCGCTGGTGATGATGATGTCAGTAGCTATGCAATTACTATGGTTATGTCCTTTATTTGTCCATTGCGATGATGTTGTCAGTTGCTATGCAGTTTCCATGTCCCTTTGGATGATCATTGCTGAAAAAAAGTGTCATCAAACATCCAAGTGCCTGGTTCAAAAGAAAAAGAATATCAGTATAATCTATTAAAAAAATAGCACACACATGAATTTGTGGAGGTAATTATGAAAAAATCCAAAATCCATATTTTCCAAAACAAGCTGAACAGAATTTAGCCATCATAACAAATGAATGATTTAATTCTTCATAGCTTTACTACCCTCTTGTTTAGAAAACAGTCTGCCAGTGTGTTTTAAAAGCCAACCCTCAATGGAGCATCTGGAATTTGACAAAGGTTCAGGCCGTAAATTAAACAGTGAAGTGGAAAGTAGTGAGTGGCTCCTTGCCAAGCTTTATGTAGCTGACAAATAACTGTCATACTTAATATGAACTGTGAATAGACTGTGTTCACAGGCAAAGGGTGGCCTTGATTTAAATGTCACTGCATGATTTTTTTTGTTGCTATGGAAACGTTCCAGCAAGACTTTGTTGATTTTGTGCCGTGTTGATTTTCTTTCAAAAGAACAACTGGAGTTGTATTTGTCCTCCTAATGGGCTCGGTGAGGGGTGTTTGTTGAAAAGGAAGCACAAAGTGTTTTGGGAGAGGGAGATGGGAAACTCAAAATAATAACCACCACTCTCCTGCTTCCTACCTGTGGGTAAGTACAATAAAATTGTCCTCCGGCTACCACAAATGTCAGCCAGACACCATCAATGGCGAAAAGGAAAGCTGGAATGCTGATTAGGAAGCTAGAAAGAGCACTTGCGAGGAATTGTAAATATATAACAAGCACACATTTACAGTATGTGACAGCCAGGTAAGGGGTTCAAACAGCTTTCGGCTGGCCAAGTTAACCTCTGGATTTAAACCCTATAGAGCATGTATTTTCCCTGCCAAAAAAACAAACTGAAGAGAGTAAACCCGTAATCGAAAAATAATGACGCAAAAAGTTGTAGCACCCTTTAATGTAATAATTAGCTGAAAATGTAATAAAAATTGAATAAAATAGCCCTTAACTCAATCAAAAATATATTAAAACCTAATAATGTAATAATTTCACCAGTAAGTTAATAGAAAATATCCTGATTGATATTATAATAACATTGTTATCGAAAATGTAATACCTGTAATACAAGAAGGGAATTCTCTCCCATTTGTAGCACTTTAACACAAGCTACATCTTTGTGACCTTAGTGCCGTACGCCCTGAGCTGTTGCCAAGCAGTCAGAACTTGTAAGGGAGCTGACCTTTTTGCTACGCTGGTCACCTTTTGTGGCTCTCGAGCTCTCGGGGGGGGGGAACGTTGACTCACTTATAACTCCACCAAGACCTTGTTAGCCAGCCCCGCTAACTTCATATCGATGCAGGCAGTATACAAGTCTCTTGTGATCGTTCTTGCTCCTAGATTTGTAAAATGATGTGGCTCAAAATATCTATTTGGGGCTGTTACTAAAAAGTGGCAGACAAATAAAGATGCTATGCTTTTGTTAGGTTGGTAGAAGTCTGGAAAATGTCAATAAAGATGTCAAATTGTGATATCAAATAATCATGACGGCGCATGGTACGCTAATTGCTAATGGATTTCTGTGAACAAATAGCGCTGCCGTTCTGTGTCAAACACCTCAAAGTGAAGGCGTTATTGCAGTAATACCACCTAAAAAAAAAAACATCATGTCAGCTTCCAGTAAAGCTTAGAAAATAAAAAAAGATTTTCTTGAGCCTCATTACAATCAGCATTCAGAGGTACATGCATGCCTCCAACTTCACTGCTGCTACCGTCAGCTCGACTAATGTTGCTTTGTTGAGCTGTCTGTGCTCCTCTTCATCTTTCTGTCGGACTCTTGCTTCTCTTCATCTCCTTTGCTGGTAATGGAAACTGAGACCTATTGATTTTTAGCCAAACTACCTCCGTTTGGGCCTCTGGCCATCTTCAGGGCTTCTACTTAAGCTATTAGTGTTTTTTTTTTTAAGTCCGTCAATGTTGACTAGTTACAGTAGTCCCTTCAGTTGGATTGTTGTTTTTATGTATATTTATTTTACGCAAGCGTCACAGTCGAGTGTTTCCTTAATAACCTATTCAAAAGAGGTAGTTTTAGTTTTCTTTTACCCCTTAGGCCAGTATCACTTATATGACTCAGATTTACTCAAAAATGGTATGTGCTGACTAATCATTTAGTATGCAACAGTTTGTTCTGACCAAGCGATTTGATTGGACGAAAGTCAATCCATGAGTGCTGCTATACAGTGCATCACCTGGACTTTATTTAATTTATATTTAGTCCAGTTAGCAAGCCAATTGTGTATGCCAGTCACAGAGTTGTCATATTGATTCATATGCTAAACCAAAGGAGTTTATCTGTTGCTATTTCCTGCTTCCCGTGTCTGGCCTAACGCTGTGGTCGCCGGTCAGACCCAACATAAGATGAGCTTTTCTGGCAGCATATTTCCAATTCTATGATGCAAAAAAAGTTGTATAATGGTGAATGCGTTTACTTGTTTAGCTCTGTTGAACTGTTAACCGAGATAGCATTTAGTATTAGCTAAAGTAATAACACAACCACAGATTGTTAGCAATGAAATTCGTTATAAACAGTTTATTGTATACTTTATTTGATTTTCAGTGAAATTGTAGTATCACAGTTTTTAAATTTGAAAATCTAGTCACCCTAATGCCTTTACTCCATTGTTAAAAACACATTTCAAGAAATAACATTTTATTCAAAGTATGAATGTTTGTCAGATGATGACTAAGGCTAGGAGAGAAGCCCGCAGATGTCATCGTACGATGTGCTCATGTGATTGAATGGCACATCAAGTGTCCAAATAGGAGCGCTGTCACCCAACATGCTAACAGTTAGCGCACAGTTGTCGAATCAATTGGCTTGCTCTTCATAGGGTGCCCACTAAATGTCATGATAGAGTGACACAACTTCATCACTCTGTGAAAAATGAAAAGCTTCGTTTGTTTCATATTTTTAATGTCAGTGTTGCCGATGACGCTTTAGCTAGCATGTCGTGCCAGAGGCTAACTCTGTGGCTAATGTTTGTTTGAGGAACTGTTGTTGCTAGCAGAGCGGGATAAGTGATTATATAAACATGTAAATCATCATTTCTTGCTTGTTAACTAATAAATGTTGCTTGTATAAATGTTGTATGGAAGCAATTTCAACCTCGAGGTCATGATGTTGTGCTGTATATCACCACGACTAATAATCTTCGGCAGAAAAAAAAAAAAAAAAAAGAGAGAGAGCAATGATGATGACATGTCAAATCGGTAAAATTACCGAATGAACAATACTGAGCTCTCCAGAAAGAAAATAAAAAAATAAAATAAAATAATAATAATAATAATCTTCGGCAGCCTCCTGTGTATGACTGAATCACTGAAATGCAGTATACAGTACAACATTACTCCCTCTTGTGTGATACTGCTTAATTAAACCTGCTGAAAAGTTTTTAATTTATGTGGTTACATTCATACATACATATTGGGGACAAAGCATTATGTAAAATTTTGAATCTTGTAACATTCAACTTTGAAACTGTTCAATTTATTACCGTAAATATGGATCAAAAAGACATTTCTCAAGATGTTTTCCTGCCTGATACGTGGCTTCTCTTCTCTTTTACTGTGTGGACTAACGAGAAGAAATGGTGCATGATGCCTTTTTAATTAGCACATATTTGATGCGTTATGTACAGTATACGAAATGATTAAGGAGACCAACAACAAAGCCAACAGAGATAAAGCTTGGAAAAAAAGAATACAAGTCAGCTGCGGGAAAATTAATCAGCCCGTCAGCGGGTGTCCAAAAAATAATGATCACAGCAGTGCCTGCTATCAAATTTATTTCCTCATGTCTAACTTTTGGACCTGCAGACATAAAGTGGATGAGTGCAGCCGGCCCAATGCCTCATGCCTCCAGGCTTCCTATTTGAACACTATGATTTTTTTTCTTGCTGTGTTGCACCTCACTGATCATTAGTCACAATGAGAGCAGATAACTATAGCCAACCCAGGGACTATTGACAGGAGTTATTTTTACTGTGTAGTTTGGCTTGAGGGAGCGTATAATGATTGTCGCGCATGAGAAATGTTCGTAAAAGAAAAAAGATTGAAATAAAATATTTACACATTAATGATAACAAAAAATTATTAAATAATAATATTAATAATAATAATTTAAAAAATATTATCAATTTTCTCATTGGCCTGTGCATGTAGCTGATTGGATCGTGATATTATATCTTGACATTTCGATATAATTACATTCCTTTCACAAACATTATGTTTGTGTTAAAAGATACCATCACATCTCTGAGAGAAAGCATGTAGAGCACAAAAAGGATGGGCCTTCGGACGGACCTTGGAGGAACCTCGCAAGAAAGGTAGTTAGAGTCTTACTTAACTCATTCACTCCCAGCCATTTTCACTGAAGCAACTCCCATCGCTCCCGGCTGGATTTTGACTGATTTTGCAAGGCCCACATAATATTGTGTTCTGTTGCTATAAAAACATGGAACCTACCAAAAGAAAGATTAAAGTCTCTTCTTTGATTAGGAAAAATGTTTGTTTCTATCTGGTTTTTAGAACAATTAGCATTAGAATATAGCTAAGTTTCATCATTATTTACAAATCTGTTTAAAACACTGAGGAAAAGAGCTTTTTGCAACATAGCCCTGGCTGATCTCTTATACTCTGCTATCACCTGTTAGCTGTTTTTGTAATAACTACCATTGCTTTAAGCAAGGCTGCATCAAAGCCTTCTGTATACTCTAGCATTTAAAAAAAACAAAAACATTAAAAATACGTTTTTGGGACCATAGCAATAGTTAAAATAGAACATTATATGTTTTGGGGAGAAAATAAGTTAAGGACAGCCAACAACCACAGAAAGTATTTATTTGACAGATATGAACCAGTTAAAATCTGTCCTCCAGATGCCCTACCCAGTCCTTCAGCCTGTCTATGAGGATGTGATAAAAAACAGTATTTATTAAAAACTGCCTTTCATGAAGCTGAATTGGGAATAGACATTTACCAGCATCAAAAGCCATCATTATGCCATTCAAGACCTTGCGAAGAGGTGTTTTTTAATTGATGGTAGCCCGACTAAACTGTATGGAGAAAAAAAATGCATCTAATCAACACTGTGACTAGCTGTTTTGCGGGGGAAAAAAATCCTCAAATTTGAGATACGAAAAGCAGCTTATAAATCGGCCAATAGTTGATAAGAATAGACTTAAAGATTTTGTCATTGCTGCCCCTCGAGGCTAAGTTCACCTCACTGTAAAACTTGTGCCTTTTGTGAGCTCATATTTTTATAAAAATAAATGCCCCTTTCCAACATTGCCATGTCCTTCAATTAGAGCATTTTCCCCTCCTGCTGCTTAAATGTCACGACCACTTTACTCTATAAAGCTTCAGTCTCCTGGCATTATGGCACACGTGTTAGCAGTGTCGCAGGGGGCAACCTTGAGTGCAGTGCACAAAAAAAAAAGAAAAAGAAAGAAAGTGGAGATCATGCAGGAAAAGCCGCGCCAGGAATCAGCATTAATGAATTGTCTCTGGTTCCTCAGTCATGAGGGTTAATAGTAAGATGTGCTTTGGGCTTACTTACACTAATTAAACCGATCGCTGGTCCATCATTTTGGATTCGTTAATAACTAGCCCTCTTTTTCTTTTCTTTTTTTCAAGGGGTGACCTGCTGAAATTGAACAGCTCAGAACTGCGATGCTGTGTCATCACAGATTCGAGCCTTGACTCCGTTTGGTGAATAAATTTCTGTAGCGCTTTTCCTCTTTAGGGTTTAGGTTAGCTAGATCTTATCCCAACCGACTGGCTAAGCACAGGGCTCATATACGCAAACGACTATTTACGCTAGCACCAATAGTCAATTTACTGTGTAGTTTGGCTTGAGGGAGCATATAAGGATTGTCACGCATAAGAAATTTTCCTAAAAGAAAAAAGATTGAAATAAAATATTTACACATTAATGATAAAAAATTTTTAATTAAATATTAATAATAATAATTTAAAAATATTAAAGATTTTCGCATTGGCCTGTGCATGTAGCTGATTAGATCGTGATATTATATCTTGACATTTCGATATAATTACATCCCTTTCACAAACATTATGTTTGTGTTATAAGATACCATCACATCTCTGAGAGAAAGCATGTAGAGCACAAAATTTCTTCTATTGCTATAAAAACATGTAACCTACCCAAAATTTACCAATTTCGATTCTTGAATAAATTTAACATGCATTCAAAAAATGTTGATTACTATGGGACTGCTGAAAGCAGCACATATTACTCTCCACCCTAGAAAATCCCCAGATTTTTCCGCAAAAATGCGGCCCGTACCGTAGATCGCACCGGGACAAATGAGGTATCAAACGATGTGGCTCGATCTGACTCGGTGCGGCATTACTTTTCTAGGAATTCCGAGTTACCATGGCGACGCAATTCCCAAAAAACTCCCATAGGAAATGAATGGAGAAAGGGGGGACAAATTATAGATCAAGCACCTTTTTCCAAGACACGCTGCGCGCGCATACGTTATCCGACCGATATGAATTTTAGCTCATTTTGTAGCAATTTTTCCCATCTTTAGCTCAGTGTCGAAATTTATTTTAAGGAATGAAAGCTCTCCCCCCTGTGCGGGTTCAAACACAGTGAGTGAAATAGCCTTCTATTACACTCTGTGGAGCAATTAGGCTTTTAGTGGCGGGAACCAAAAAAATATATTTCCAAAAGTCAAAAGTTTCACTTCAACTCGTCACCATGGCCACAATCTTTGCTCACTAGACATCAAATTCTCACATTTTGTAGTGACAAGTCTCTTCTTTCAGACAAACTAACTTTTATTTGGCTAAGGTGTCATTTAGTACCTTTATTTTCACTTTAAGCGAGGAGAAGTCGGACTAACTCGCCTATCTTTTCCATGTTAAATTCGCCTCCTTTTTCCTCTTCATTTTGGATAAATCATAAGTTTTCAGCCTGCTCTCATTTGGTCATTTCTCATCTGATTAAAAAAGTGAGAACATGCTCGCGTTCCCCAATCCCTTGCCGTTCTAACGAGCTATTTCTTCAATCTGCATCTTGAACCGTTAAGTCGTGAGAGGCTTTTGTTCGAGGTGTGCGTCTCTCATACAATATCAATGGAATGTGGGTGCGTGACGTCTCCAAGTCAAATGTGTGTGCGTGAAAAGTGCATTTTTCTTAAAGGGACAGTGAGATACTTTTAGTTGATGTTGATTATGGTTAACTTCCACATTTCTTGACCGATTCCAGTCGTTTAAATTTTAAACTATTCAGCTCATTTACAAGCAGCAGTCCCATTCAAAAATTTCCGCGGGAATTTTTCTAGTTTAGATTGTTATTGCACATTTTACGTATGTTTGTTTCCTTGGCTGGCTGTCTCATGTTTGAACCGCTGGCCATATCACTTTAGTAGGAGTGAACAATGACCTTTGGCTCCATTACAGCTGATTGGATTGGTTCTCTCCGTGCAGCTGGCTCGCCACCCACCTCATGCACCTGCAGCAGCGCATGGAAACCTTCCATTTTTTTGTACTCGCACTCTATCTCTCAAGAACATCCCTGTCATTCTTTCACTCGTCCATCTTTGGAGCTCCCGGGGCTATTTCTTCCCTCCCCATCACTCAAGATGTGCTTCTCAAACTTCCCTTTTCACTGGCTGCCATATATCTCCCTTCTTCTGCAAGTCTTCCATCATTGTGCTGCTTGTGACACTTATTCAGGCACACGTGGCTAAATGTCTGGAATATTGAATGTTTTTCCTTCTCTAAAACCTTTTAGATAGCACGAAAAAAATGGATCGTTCAAATATTAAAGGTGCCGTGTTGAAGCTGCTAGCAAGATTTGTATATAGCCTCGTGTCATTAAAGGGATACGTCACTCATTGAGCCATTTTCAGCAGTAAAAAGTTGGTATTTTGGAATTTGATAACTAATAAATAAATAATTAATATATTAATAAATAAATAATTAATATATTTCAAAACGATTTTTTTTTTCCACTTGCTGTCGACTGAACATGACATCACCTGTGCTGAGGAAGTAGGTAACGACCAATCATGGCTCACCTGTTTTCTGGGTTTGGTCAGCAAACTCAGCCATGATGGGTCGTTACCTACTTCCTCAGCACCGGTGATGTCATCTTCAGTCGACAGCAAGTGGAAAAAAATCGTTTTTAAATATATTGTTACGTATCCCTTTAATGACACGAGGCTATATACAAATCTTGCTAGCAGCTTCTTTTTTTAAAGGTATTAAATCTACATGAAAAATAATGAAGTTTTCAAATTCATTTTGGACAAAATATCAACTTTTTACTGCTGAAAAGGTCTCAAATGAGTCAAGTATCCCTTCAACCCCATATTACGCATATATTAACCTGGACCACTAATAACACCTCTTCACCGTTGCGAGAAGTGAAACCACCGGCGGCCATCTTACGTTGCCATTCACTAAGTGCATCTAACTTGAATACTTGATTCCAATTTCACATTTACAGTATTTATTTTTGTCGCTACGGCGAAGATGCCACAGTACGGTTGTACCAATAAGTCTTGGAGAAACTCTAAATGCAAGAGTCATGAACAATGAAATAAAAGCAAAGTTGTCAGTAACAGAAGCAACGCAAGATGGCTGCCCTCTGGCTTTAGCCGCGAGAGGCAACTGGCAGTCCAGGTTATTATTTACGTCCATGACTACGCTTCATAAACGTGCGCACGACATGCAACTGTGCGTTCAGTGTGCTCGATGTACAAACTGACGTTAGCCAAGGCTGCTAATTTGGTAGCATGGCTTATTCATGCTGGAAAGTTGCCAAACATGAAATGTTACCGGTTAGAAGAGAGGTGAAAAACTGAAGCTGTTGACATAGAAAATCACTATTTGATATATTTCCCTTTTATTTGTCCTGGGGGGTGTCCAATTCCTTCATTTTAACTTTTATTGCTAACTTGAGCATAATCCATCCGAGGAAACTATAAGAACGACGGTTCTGTTTGCTGCAGCTGGGAACAAATAAAACGTGCAAAATGCCAGCTGTGCCGTGCGGAGATGGAATATACGGATTAACTCTTTTGATTTCTGACATAGGGGATTGTAAGTGACATTTGGTTTTCAATGTTTTGCTTCAGTTAGGCAAAGTGGAATGTAAATAAAAAATTCTAAGTACTGTATAAGAGTATTCAGGGAATGGATCTTGTCGGAACAAAATGTCATGTAATGAATGTGCATGGATGGATTTATGTATGTTTTGTTGTATAATATTTGGCAGAATATTTGATTTAATGTAATAAATAAATATACCGTACTATACAGGTGTAATTTCCCCCCTATTATTAAAGAACAGGAATGTTTTTTATTTTTATTTCTTATATGCATTTAAAAAAAAAAAATACAGATAAGAAGTGGTGCAAGTAATTACTTGTTGAATCGTTTTAACCTCAGTCTTGCTGGTATTTTAGTGAAAAATAATAATAATTAGCAGATAGTGTAGACGGTTGCTGTTCCATTAATATAATTTCCTGTGCAGGCTTTCATTAAGATTATGGAACCTGGCTGCAGATATTTTCTCCCATTTAGCGGAAGAGCATTAGCGACGTTGACCATGGATGTGGGTCAATAAGATGTTGCCTGTGTTTTTTTTTTTGGGGGGGGGGGGGCGGCACTGTGCCAGTCAGGCTATTTCATTATGAGACGTTATCTTGTGCACACCATAAGAGACTAGCTCCTTTCTTTGTATGCGGGCACTCTTCCTATAGCCGGAGATTTGCAGCTCACATTAATAGTACCTGCATAGACTGAGAAATGAATCCAAAACTCTCCCGAGGTCTAAAGTTTTATTGAGCTCTTGAACTTTATGTGATTAATACAGTCACACGCTTTTGCATAGTGTGGTAAAAAAAAAAAAAAAAAAAAAATCCTCTTCCCACCTGCTCATTACAATAACAAGCAAAGTTGGAACTCAGTCTCCGCCATGAATACAATTAATACTAGAATGACTCCCAGGAGAGAAAGAAGATATTTGTTTGTTTATCCGCCTGTATAGGCCACTTCCTGGCTCCCACACGATGACATAAGATGAAGGACTGTACCATTTTTGACTCTGGGGAAAGAGGAATGTGTCCCTCAAAACGTCAAAAGAGAAAAATTGTTGCAGTGTGTTTCTGTTCATTTGTCTGTCTGCCCTCTTTTTGGTTCATGGTTTTGGAATTTTCATTTTAGTTAGTTTTGAGTTTTATATATATATATATATATATATATATATATATATATATATATATATATATATATATATATAGTTTTAATTAATTTTCTCGGCTGTTCTATTATTATTTTTTATTAGCTTTAGTTATTTAAAAAAAAATCCTTAGTTTTAGTTAGTTTTGTTATTATTTTTCAAAAGTGTATTACTTGAATGCAATATTTAACTCATTCACTCCTAGCCATTTTCACAGAAGCAACCCCCTTCGCTCCCGGCTGTTTCACTGGATTTTGACTGATTTTGCAAGGCCCACAGAATATTGTGTTCTATTGTTATGAAAACATGGAACCTATCAAAAGAAAGATTAGAGTCTCTTCTTTCATCAGGAAAAAAAATATTTATATTTGTTTCCGTTTTGCAGCAATTAGCATTAGAATATAGCTAAGTTTCATCATTATTCACAAATCTGTTTAAAACAGTGGAGAAAGAGCTTTTTGCAACATGGCCCTGGTTGATCTCTTATACTTTGCTGCCACCTGCTGGCCGTATTTTTATTTTATTTTTTTAAGTACCATTGCTTCAACCATTCTATTCAGTTCAGAGGCTTCATCAAAGCCTTCTGTATGCTCTAGCATAAAAAAACACATAAATACGTCTTTGGGAGCGTGGTAATATTTAAAATAGAACGTATTTATACGTTTTTGGAAGCAAATGAGTTAATAAACATAATGGTAAAATGAAAAAAGTAACACATTTATTACCTAGCGTTGCATTTCGGCTGAGTTGAATGAAAAATCAGCCAAGCCGAGGAGCGAAGTCATCTGAAAGAGCTTTTCTATTGGCTGCTGCTAGATGATGTCATTTCTGTGTGACCCACTTTCAAACGTCCTTATTCCGGTTAATATCAAAATAAATATACTTAAAATCAACCCCAAGGGCTAATTTATTAAATTAATTATTAAAGACTAAAACAAAGGACTTTTTCGCTATAATCATAGTTAGGTTTACTGTCGTTAGTTTGTAAACGTATATCGCAGTTTCAGTAAGTTTACATTTTTAAAAAGCATTTTCGTTAAAGAAAATGTTTTTCTTAATTTTTGTTAGTTTTCATTAACTAAATTAACCTTGGAAAAGACTTAAATCTATAAGCTCTGAACTTTGAGGCACACACGCTAACCACTTGTCCACTATGCTCGTCGCAAGAGAGCATTCCGAATTAAATATAACATAACCTCAGCCATACTTTAAAAGTCATTTTAAATCCATCCATTCACTTGTTCTGTCTGGATTTCTGGTCCAAGTAGCTGGCTAAGGTCACAATATAATGCCATCCATCACCCGAGCTGTGCCCTTGTATAAAGTGGCCACAAACAAATAGAAAAGAGATTAGAGAAATAAATTGTAAGGTTATGGGTGGGTCCATCTTCATGTAATGAATCATCGTGTTTGTCTGACATGAAGACTGAATAATCAGCATGTTTTTTTTTTTATATTTATCTCAGCTGATAATCAAGATCACTGTTGTCATGTTTGGCCTCTGGAAATGCTATTTATAGGTTAGCATTGTGCCAACCATGTAGTTATCATAAAATAATGGGACCAAAGATGCAAAATATATATATATATATTCCTCCCTATCCCTAGAGGCAAAATTAATCTTTACACTCAGTAAAGGGCACCATGCTCAAGGGCAACAATTTTAATGTCTGTTCCTATCATTCATATGTTTTGGATTTGAACCAACCAACCAACCATTTTTTTAAACTGAGGGCCGAAAACCTAGCCAAATAAAGCAGAGCTAAGCTAGGTTCAAATGGATGCTTCTGCTTATGGAGGCCCGAAACTGCCCAAATTCAACGCTCACTCGGCCATTGAAATGCAGTTTGCAGCATTTCAACCTGACAGAGCGTCTGCAGCATGAAATCAATAAATGTGAGAGCAGAGCGTTTTTATTGATTGATATACATAATTCTATTTTTATATTTATTTAAAAATAATTATCTAGTTTTTTAATTTTATATATATATATATTTATTTATTTTTTATTTCCATTTATATTTATTTTGTATTTATTTTTTGAATTATATTTTTTACATGTATTTTTATTTACACTTTCATTCATTTATTTAGTCATGTATTTTTATTTTGGCAGTTTTGGTGCTCCACATCTGCTCAGTTTTCCACGTGACTACCACATGACATAATTTTATTTGTATGTGAAGTGTATGCTGAGGTTATCTCTACCTTTGTTTGCCTCGCAGTCTTTGGTAAAACCCTGTTAAGTTTTTTTTTTTTTTTATCACGCTTCCTGCTCGCTGCCATTCCTCCCTTCACTTCTCTCTTAGTCCTTTTGATTCACATTTCACATTCCCCCTTCTGACTTTTTTCCTCCTTCCCTTCTGCTGTTACCTGTTTTTGAATATAGTTTTGATTCCTGACTTCTTTTGCTCCTGTTCATCAACATGATATCTCCTCAGGGGAAAAAAAAGAAAAGAAAAGGAGTGCCTGTCTGGAAATGGGAAAGAAAAAAAGTGCAAAAGGGCGTCGCGCTGCCACATGAATTCCTCCACACCTTGTAATTGCTGTCAGCAATCCCGCCGACAACTCATTTAATTGCCTGCCGTCCAATTTTTTGGTGAGCTGGAGGAGGTGATGGGAGTAGAAGCGAGTTTAAAGAGATGACAAAGGTAAGTAAAAAGGGCAGCGAGGGTGAGGAGGAATCAACCCTGGAAAAGATGGTGTTGCTAGGCAATACAAATCAATGCGTTGTCAAATATGGATGAAGACGCGCTCCAAAAATTAATTTATCTTGAAGGTTCCTTCCAAGACTCATGATAAACAGACATGGAGTCATTTATATGATGACTTTTGCACTGACTTTAGCAGTTGCTAATCTTGCTGGTGACTGTATTAGTGCTGTTAGAATGAAAGCGTAAACACTGGATATTAATTTAAATTCTTTAAAGCGTTAAAAAAAAAAATTGTGTTAACTCCGTTATATTTACTTCCTTTTCCCGCCTATAACTTGCAGCCAAACGGCGTACAATAGGTCGTTTGACTACGTTTGTAATTTGTGTATCTACTTTACAAAATCAAATTCAAATAGCATATTTGTTGTACGTCTTTGGCGTATCATCTCAAATGTATTTTCTGTTTGACGATTTTACATCAATTCCAAGATTTTACTCAAGAAAATATCTGTTACACACTATGAAGAAAAAAAGTAGAAGCAGAAGTAGGAAAAAAATGGATTAATCGCGATTAATCACAATTAATCGCAATTAACTACGGAACATTGTGTGATTAATTCGTTTTTAAGAAATGTAATTGCGATTAATCACAATTAATCGCAATTAACTACGGAACATTGTGTGATTAATTCGTTTTTAAGAAATGTAATTGCGATTAATCACAATTAATCGCAATTAACTACGGAACATTGTGTGATTAATTCGTTTTTAAGAAATGTAATTGCAATTAATCACAATTAATCGCAATTAACTACGGAACATTGTGTGATTAATTCGTTTTTAAGAAATGTAATTGCGATTAATCACAATTAATCGCAATTAACTACGGAACATTGTGTGATTAATTCGTTTTTAAGAAATGTAATTGCTTGACACACACTCACACGCATTAGAGCTGTCAATTACATTTTTAATCAGATTAATCATATCTTAAAATTTTGATTAATCACAATTAATCGCTTAATTAAAAAGGCTTTTTTTTATCAACATTTTTTGCTCGCCAAATTTAAAGAGCACCTGTTATGTGTTCATTTTTTCGACATTTTTATTGTTATGAGGACGTCTTCAAAAAAATGTATCCACTGCACACTTTCCTCTTCCTCTTTCTCTAATTATTTAATTACTTGCATAATTTAAAATGGGAACAAAAAAAACAATAGCTGGAAATGAACAAATATTCTGAATGTCATACTCAATGCATGTTTATGTTTATTTTTATCAACCTGTGCTACCTTTTAACGTAACCATTCGCTGTCAGCTTAAGGATCATCTTTGGTCAAAATTAATAGTGTGATTAATCTGCGATAATACAGGATTGATGCGATCATTTTTTGTGATTAACTAATTAACGCTTTAAATTTGACAGCACTAATATATATATATATATATATATATATATATATATATATATATATATATATATATTTTTTTTTTTTGTCCATCAAAAGTGAGCATTGTTATCTTCATATAAGAGCAGAACAGTTGCCGCACTCTCACATTTGATGACATTGTGCAGTGTTGTCTCATTGAGCCCACATTATTTCCAGATGACTGGAGCAAAAAAATCAAAACATGTTTGCTTGCTCCATTTAGCTTTTTTTTTTTTTTTTCTTTTTTTTTTTTTGCCTGTCAAACTTTCCGAACTCGCAGTCTGCTGTGTGATATCAGTTATGTGTGGCATTAGTAACCAGTAAACACTGTCAAGCAGGGACGGTTCTTTGCCCTTGATTATTTTCTCGCACCGTGCACACACTTCACGCAGCGTTGTTATGTTTCCAAGCCACAGGACCCACGATAATATTTGCTCTAAACTTGTTGCAAATATTGCTGTCATTTATTTTCCAAAACTGCAGAAAGTTCCTTTTAATACTTTTTCATCCCCTGCATTCTAATAAGCTCTAATTTGAAGATAGTGCTGTTTCTATTATACAAAACTAGTTTTCACTGTTTAGTGCACACAGTAGAGAATACTAATATAAATGCAATATGTTTTTGGATTAAGGCAGGGCCGGATTGGGACTCATTTTCACCCCTGGAGTTTGTTGGCTCAGACCGGCCCACTTTAGTTTGCAGCGTTGTTCACAGTGTGTGAAGATGTTTATTTCATCTGTATTAAATTTTCAATCTAAAATAGATTAAACAACGTCAATAGTTAATTTGTCTATGATCAAAAATGTAATAACTTACTAGATCACAATAAGTATATCGGAACAATTATGAAAACATAAATAAAGTCAAGATTGCTAAAGAAATTGATTTGACCACCTGTCATAATTCTCTACACATAAAGCCTAAATAAGGAGATAAGGCAAGTTACAAGACAAATGTTCTATTTTTTTAAGAGCTCTAATAATGAACTGCAATCACACTATAACTTCCTTGTGCTGGAATGTGCTTGAATTACTATTAGCAAGGGCCGGGATTTACAAAATTGGGTACAAAATGCAAAATCTAGTTTCAGTCGCATTTAAAAACTAGTCATTTCTAAAAAAAAAAAATTCAATGTAATTACTATATACGTATATTTATTTTTATTTTATTTTATTATTATTATTATTATTATTATTTTTATTTTATTTTATTTTATTTTTTTTATCCCCAAAAGCAGATTAAGCCCTGCTATTATTTCTTTCTCAATGTAATTACTATATACGTATATATATATTTATATTTATTTTATTTTATTTTATTATTATTATTATTATTATTATTTTTATTTTATTTTATTTTATTTTTTTTATCCCCAAAAGCAGATTAAGCCCTGCTATTAATCTCTCCCTTCTAGTGGGGCAGAATGTTTTGTTTTGTTTCTCCCTCAATGTAACCTACTGTTCCCAACAAATACCACATCATTAAATGACTAGTAGAAAAAATGATCAGCCAAACTTTTGCTATTGGATGATTTTTTACACAATAGTTTTGTTTGTTTTAGTGTTGGTGTTGTGCTTACTGTATTCTCCACCAGGCGCATGCACTTCTATAGGGCGCTGCAATGATTTATACATTTGAGTTAGGGTGCATTTCGGCACCCCATTAATATTGCCTATTGTAGGAGAGAGAGAGAGCGCAGAGAGAGAGAGAGAGCTCACGGCCATCACGGGAGAGAGCGCAAGCAAGAGAGAGCGTGCGCGCTTGCTTAAAAATTGCATATGATCCATTCTGCACAAAAGGTTTATAATGCAGACCACTCCAAGTTAGTCACTCGAGGTCTGGCTAGATCTCTACCAAAAGCACTTTAATGGCTGCTTTTGAAACAAACTCGTGACCCGAAATAAACAGCGCCCCCTGGCGGCCAACCTGGAAAAATCCCTCTGGTCCCGCCTTCTCAGTCCGGGCCTGGATTAAGAGCTACTGTAATTGACCAACTATAGAATTGAAAACTAAGCATCCAACTAAAAGCAGTAAAACGTAATCATGAAAGCAAATTCATTACAAAGCAAAGCGTACCACGTAAATGAATATTTGTTTTGTCTCCACAGAAGGAAGTGGCGACCCGCAGTCCACAAAGCGGCAACATCGTGACGACTTGATGAATATTCATAAGCAGATGATTGGCATGCAGGCGGACGGGGGAACGTTTTTTTTTTCAAGGAATAGTTGGAGGGAGTCGACTGCTGTTAGGTGGTAAGCAACTGTAAACATGCTTGGATGGAAGATGATGTGCGCATGTTTGTGTACCTCCTGAGGGAATTAGCGTGCGCGGGAGCACTGAAAGATAAATGCGATGTTGCCGTGGGCAATTACACATAAATAAAGCACAAATTCCAAACCCTGAAGTCAAGAGGTTATAAACAGAAAATGTAGACACACCGGTGAGTGCAAATGGCCAGATGTGTATTCATTTGAGAACTCCATGACAACACCAAGCTTCAAGTGGATTACGCTCAATGCCGACTCAAAAGATTTTTTGGCAGCGAGGAGTCAGTTTTTACCTTCGGAGGTTTGCTACTTTGAAAATTATACTCGGGGCTCAGGTAAAAGACAATCACGGCTCAGCTTTAGAAAACAGGTGAGCCGTGATGGTTTGTTAGCTCAGCCCTGAGCAACTGTGATGTCATTTTCAGTTGGCAGCAAGTGACAAAATGGCCGCCCACTGAGATGGGTAAACGCGGGTGGATTTTGGTGCATACTCAGATTCCACAAACACAATATTAATTAGAATACCATGTTTAAACTAATGGGGCTTTAACTCATTTACAGCCATTTTCACTGAAGCAATCCCCTTTGCTCCCGGCTGTTTTGCTGGATTTTGCAAGGCCCACAGAATATTGTGTTCTATTGCTATAAAAACATGGAACCTACCAAAAGAAAGATTACAGTCTCTTCTTTCATCAGGAAAAAACTATATTTTTATATCTGTTTCCATTTTTGCTGCAATTAGCATTAGAATATCGCTATGTCCATCATTATTAAGAAATCTGTGGGGGACACAGCTTGTTGCAACATGGCCCGGACTGATCTCTTATACTCTGCTGCCACATGCTGGCCGTTTTTGTAATAACTACCACTGCTTCATGCATTCTCTTCAGTTCAGAGGATGCATCAAAAACATAAAAATACGTCTTTGGGAGCATGGTCGTATTAAAAATAGAATGTATTGATACATTTTTGTGAGCAAATGACTTTTTTTTTTTAAAGGAGAGCTCAGTATTGTTCATTCGATTTGACATCATCATTGCTCTCCTTTTTAAAAAAAAAATAAAAAAATAATAAATAAATGTTTTTTTTCTCTTTTTTTTTGTGAGCAAATGACTTAAGGATAGCCAATTGGCATTTCCTGAATTTAAAAAAAAGTACAATTTATTTATTTTTTTGTTTTTATTGATATAATTAGTTTATATTTATATCGTTTTATTATAGCTGAGGTTGGACTGTCAAGCTAAAACTTAATTCGCCTTATTTGCTCTGTCGCCTGTGACCTATTGAGGACTTGATAGTGGATGTCGACGAACCTGACACAGCAGCTGGTGTGTTTTAACAAAAGAGTTTATTCCACAAATCCGTCCCGGATAGTGCCGATCCAAAAATGGAGAAAAGCCGATCGCACTCCGAGCAATGGCTCCATATACAGCAGTGTATCTTGCATAATGGCCCCGGTCTCGGCAGCCGATGTCATGAACATACTTCGTCTTCATCATCAGGAGACTCCCGTGAGAGTCTTTCTCCCGGCAGGTGTTATCAAGCAGCAGCAGCAGACCTAGCTGCGGGCGACAGCATGCGCGTGTTGACAAAGCATGAGTCACAATCAATAGCAAGGGGTTTTGGTGATCACGATACTCATGGCGGCGCCCCGGGGGTTGGACTGCGGCACTCGGGTTAAAGCGAATGATATACAATTGTCGATGTGAATCTTCGTTATCAGCGCCGCAAATCAATTTGGACTTAAGGCTGGAGGATAAGTGAGTGCTTCATCGCCACCTCTCCCAGGAAATGGAAGGAGCGAACAAATGAGAGGTTTCCTGTTCTAATGACAATTTATTCAACTCTGCATACAGGAAATCTATTGGAGCAGCTGAACCCGCGCACTTTTCGACAAAAACATGGTTGTAAATTAATATTCTTGTCATACATTCTGATTTAATTAAAACTACTGTATTTGCATTTTCCACATCATTGCTAATTTTCTATTTATGACATCAGCTTGACACGTCTTTACCTCTGCCAGAGAGGTTTTTTTTGCCTTGTTAGTTTGTTTGTTTGCATACAACTGCTGTACCAATTTCTATTAAAGTTTGTGGAGCGCTGGTGCAAACACATTCAATTTTGGTACCGATCCAGGATTTTTTTTTTCTTTCCACTTAGCATTTCGACTCAGGGCTTTTTCATAATGATTTTAACTCTTTGACTGCCAGACGTTTTCAGAAACGGGATGTCGCCAGTGCCAGCCGATTTAAGCATTTTGACTGATCTTTCAAGGTCCACAGAAAATTATGTGTTTGGATTATGGAAACACACATACTACCAAATGAAATGAAATATTGGACTCTCATCTTTCATCAGAAAAAAAAAGTTTGTTTCTACCTTATTCCGTTTTTCAGTAATCAACAATAGAAAATGGTTAGTTTCACCTCTGTTTTGAAACAAACGTCTTTTAACGTCTTTGGCACTCCTCCCTAGGATTTTACTAAACGTTATTTAACGTTTTTGGCAGTCAACGAGTTAATTTCTCGGTGGCGAAAGCTGGAAATGTCATGACATAATCCAAGTTTTTTTCCCCGCCTTTTGCTTGTCAGGTCTGCCACGATCTGAAGTGAAGAAGAAGTTATGGTGCAAATAGGCCTGAGCTTGATGAGCATGGACCTGAATGACCAGTAAGTCAATCGAGTGAGAGTGTGAATGGATTGCTTTTTACGGGCAAGCCTTTGCTCATTCATCCCACGTCTTGACATTCAATGAGAAGGCTTAGTGTACTTTATGTGAATGTGTTTTTTGATAAAACACAACCGTTTTTTAACTGATTCAAACCCACAAACGGATCATTAAGTTTTTTATTACAAAAAACGGCCAGCTGGAGGCAGCAGAGTATAAGAGATCAACCAGGGCCATGTTGCAACAAGCTCTTTTTGACAGTGTTTTCAACAGCTTTGTGATTAATGATGACATTTAGCTATATTCTAATGCTAATTGCTGCAAAACGGAAACAGATACAAATATACATTTTTCCTGATGAAAGAAGAGACTGTAATCTTTCTTTTGGTAGGTTACATATTTTTTTTAGCAATAGAACACAATATTCTGTGGGCCTTGCAAAATCAGTCCAAATCCAGTAAAACAGCTGGGAGCGAAGGGGGTTACTTCAATGAAAAGGGCTGTGAGTGAATGAGTTAAAGGGGAAGTCAAGCCCAAATAAAAAAAAAATGTTAATATGTTCTATGCAGCCCAACTGGTCTAAATATGGTATTCTGGTTAATATTGTGTTAGTGGAATATGAGTTAAGCAGCAAAATCCAGCCGTTTTTATCCATCTCAGGGGTCGGCCATTTTGCCTCTTGCTGTCAACTGAAGATGACATCAATGTTGCTCAAGGCTCAGGCAACAACCAATCACAGCTCATCTGTTTTCTGAAGCTGAGCTGTGATTGGTTGTGTGGCAAAATGGTCGCCCCTGAGATGGATTTTAAAAAAAAATGGCAGAATTTTGCTTCAAAACTCCACAAATGTAATATTAATCAGAATGTCACGTTTTGACTCGTGAGATCACATATAACATATTATTGTCAAGATACTCTTTACTTAGGGTTAGGGTTAGGGGTTAGCTTCAATAGTTCACGCTGAGGCAGAACCATCTGTCAGGGTGTAGCTGTAAACTGATGCAACTGCCACATGTTACAGGTTCAAACAATGCTAAGTGCTTAAAATTCCTTAACATTTTATTTTAAATATATATATATATTATTTACAGTTGAATGCATGGAATCCCTACTTTCTTCTAAAAGCCTGGGGTTATTTTGGAGTAGTCAAAATGTCACATAGCACTGATGTTCAGTCAAAAAAAATAAAAATAAAATTGGCAGACACATACCCGTTTTTCTTCTGTCACTCGCTTTTGCCAAGTGCTGCCACACAATTGACCGGTTGGCTTTGGCGAACCGTGATTTGGAGCAAGCAGAACCATTCATGCAAAAGGGCTGGGAAAAACACGTGAAAATAAACCGCCATCCCGTGGAATCAATTTAACATGGCTGTCAAAGTGCCCGTGTCATTGATGGATATTGCGGGTGCCGGCAGTCAATCTGGGGTGTGGCGAGGAAGCGGACCGTGCGGGGTCTGAACACAGACAATATGAAGAGGTAGCGGAAAGCAATATCTGCTGTTGCCATGCTGGATCAGCATAAATGTCAGGCCACTCGGGGGCAGCCTGAAGGGGAGAATGTTCCTGTGGGGAGGGGGTGTGTTTGCTGTGGGATACACACGGGACACGTGTAGTAAATCAAAAATGCTGTTGACATAATACACTACGGGAGAACTAAGGCTGTTGGGCCACCCTGCATGCAGATGACCCACCGCGGATGAATCAAGTGGTTCCCCCTTGGTGGGCTCGGCCCAAAATAAGCTGAGTAAGCATCTTCTCAAACGCCGGAGTGACACATGATGCAAATTGCTGAGTCAGCGTTGGCAGCGAAACCCAGCGGTGTAAATCTCGGCGGAGTGAAAGACAAACGAGGACAATCAAACAGAAGGTTCACGCGGTTTATGTTAATCTATGCAAATGTGATGTCAGAACAAATGCTGAATACTTTAGGGATATTTTCACTGAAACAACAGCGGATTTGGAATTGCAAATATTATTAAAATGATCTTTTTAGTGTTAAACAATATCTAAATATAGGTCCACTTTTTATTGAACTTTTTTGTACTTTTTTTTTAATACAAAATAAAATGAATACAGTATACAGTAGTTGCACGTAAAGCTAGCCAATCCTCATTGCTAACTATTTGTAAATGTTTCCATATCTGACCTACTGTACTGAGGTTTGAGGAAACAGTCAGTATTTATACTGTAAAAAAAAAAAGTCATAAGAATAATCACTAGAAAGTTGTTTAGAGATCCAACAAATCCATTATTTCTTCAGTTGAAATTGTTGACATTTTATGAATTGGTAGATTACAGCATTTTGTAAATTATGTTAAAGGCTCATAACAAAACGTTGCCATTGAATATTCAAAAAGGAACGGAAGTTGAAAGGAACGTAAATCTTAGAAAAATAATAATAATAAAAAAACGGATTTAGGACCAGACTGATGGAGCGTTGTGTTTCAGTAAAAGCAATCATCTTATGGAACAATCTTAAGAAATAAATCAAATAATCAAATTTAAAAATTACATTTAAAAGAATGACTAATCAATCTTATTAAGAATATATGAACCAGATTAAGTTTAAACATTATACCATTGTCATTTTTGTTGTTATGAATGTCAGATGTGACTCTGAGACACAAATTTATATTTATTTTTTTAATATTATTTATTTTGCTGTTATTCTTTAATTTACCTAGTAAATGAACTCTGGGGAGAAACGGGGCAGATACAATAAGACTTGTCTTCTTTTGCTCCTTTTCATTCAACAATGAAGAATATTGTTTTATTTTTTATGTTGGGTGATGTTTTATTCATCTTTTGTTGTCTTTTTTTCTTATTTTACAAATTAATTAAATAAATGATTGAAAGGAAATGGGAAAAAAATTGAGAGAATTTTTTAGACTAATACCGGTCCTCCTCGGCAGTAGTTGGCGCTATTCTGCGGCAGTGTGACACGTTGGCAAACATCATCTGCGTCACAAAGAAAAGCCTTTTTATTATTTTTTTAATTTCCCAAGTGACCATCTATTGAAAGTTAATACTATATGGAATTAAAAAGCATTTTAAATAACCCATAATTTTTTTTTTTTTTCTTTTAGTGCGCCAGTGTGAGGGATTGTGAAAGTGTGCGCGTTTTCTTTCATGTGGATAACAGCAAGGGAAGTTAGCAATGTGTGTGTGTGTGTGTGTGTGTTTGTGTACGTGACAGGAATAGCGATTACTGAATATGTTGGCATGAAAGCGAGCCAAAGGTTTGCATTGTTGTTTTCTAAGTGGGTGTGTGTTTACCTACAAGATATGCGTATGGGGGTCCTTCCATGCGCTGGAAGGCTGCCAGGTGCCTCTTGCGGATGTCTTTGCGGTGATTTAGGAAGCGATCGATTTCATAGTCCTGCTTTGTTTCTTGGCTCCCTCATAAATAGCAGCGCAACTCGCCATCACCCTTCTTTTGTTTTTGTTCTCTTTTGCCTGCGGCTATTTACGCTGACATTTCCTCTTGGTTTCATGGTGAAATTCACTTATCTGTACCTCTCAGAACTATCCGAGGCAAGGACAATGATGACAATTTGGATGAGAGGAGCCCCGAGGACAACAAAAGCAGCAGGATTCTTATGACGACTTAAATGCGAAAGCGGGTGGAGAAGGCAAACAAATGGATTCTCGGGAGAGTGTGGTCCTCACGTGGCCAAACAAAAGCCGGTCGCCGTTGTTGTTTTTTTCTGCGCGAGGATGTTGCTTTCTGGTTCAGAGTAACACGCAACGCGAATTTGTGATGTGTTGCTAACGATAGCATGATACGGCGATTAGCGATAGCACTTAACTCATTTACTGCCAGGCCAGTTCAAATGAATTTTTGACATCTATAACCGTCAATGGCACTGAATGAGTTTTTTTTTTTTTTTTTTAAATTATGCTGATTATCACAAAAATTGGCACGCTGACTCCAAAATGGCAGTTAATTTTTTTCTAGCATGCCATTTTTTCTCTCTCCATAGTTTACGCCATCAGCTGTAGTAAGACTGTAGTAAGAAGAGCTTAATATGATTGGACTCATATAAAACTACGTGGCATATTATTGTAAGTTCTATTTTGTTTTATGTTGTTTTGTTTGTTTTTTAAGTTTGTAGCTATTGTATCTTAGCATTTTATTGACATGCATACACATTTATTTATTTATTTTTTTTAAGAAAATGAGGATCCTAGAACTAAAAAACTTGACGTGATAGAGAAAAACTGAGATCAGTTTTGGATTCCTGACCCAAAAATTAGTTTTAAAAAACTAAACAAAAATGTGTTCCCCAATCTAATCAATGATTTGGAAGGAAACTTTCCAAGATGCCGTGCACGGATGGATTGATTGATTTTTTGAAACTTCACAAACATGTTGTTGTGGTACAACGGATCAAAAAAGTCACAGTTCGATTCGGATCACAGATTTGAGTCACGGATTGGATCGGGTTTTTTTTCAAGCAAGGTACCAACTGTCAAACTCATTTACAGCTAAAGTACCAGCCAGGCACTCGTAGGTAATGCTAACAGCTAGTCGCTAGCAACATCAGAGACTTCTGCCATATCATACAATGATGGCGTAATTAATTAGCGGTTTCTTAGCGTCCTGAATTAGCGGATGAACATGAGTTCGGGTAGCGTTGTGTTGATGTTGTTCGCAACGTCTAAAACGGAAGTCAAGCTAGCCATCACACCACGTCATGGGTCCCCTTCCCCTTCAATCCGCGGATCGTCTGCGATAAGAAACGCGAGGCCTGATCCGAACCGACCACGGATCAACGCTGATCCGTTGCGCCACTAATATTTTGTATAAAAGCGAAACAGCAGAAGCCGTCATAGCTAAAAGATGCTAATGTAGTGCATTTAGTGTATTTATTTAATGTATGTATTTGACTTTTTGTGTCAGTCCTGCTCCACCCATGTCATATGGTGTTCCACAGGGGTCAATTTTGGGGCCCCTGCTGTTTTTTTTTTTTTTTTTTTTTTACTGCCTATTTGAGTCCTGCTGGCGTCTCTTTAGCGTTCCCTTGGAGACTGCGTTGATTGTAGCTACAACACGTATGGATGTACCATAGTGGAGAAGCTGCACCGAGCATTTTCTGTGGATTGCGACCAGAAAGGAGGAGGAGAAGCAAATGGTCTGTAGCAGCCATCAGCTAAAAACCGTTTTAATAGTTTCTTACTAATTGCCCCTTTCCACCCGGACTTACACTGTGATGACTATCTGTTCCTTTTAATTTTTAGAGCAGTGTAAATAAAACTTTTACGAGCACCAACAAGTTCTTACCATGAATACAAAACGGCCTCCATATATGGTCTGCTTCCCCCACCCTCATGTTTTTTTTTTTAGCTTAAACAGCTCAATGCAGCAGACATTCAATGGCTCCATGGCAATAATGATGAGGACAGTTGTGGTATTAATGGCACATAGATTGATGCCAGCGAGGAAGCGTGTCGTGACACAGTAATCATACTAATGTTATAGCATGAGTAATGATGCTGAACGTGCTGGCAAATGGGCTCGTTATCACGAGGGGGGTTTTGATGAGGAAAAGGATGATGTGCTCAATTATGATGATAAGTGGCGTGATGATGAAGGAAACCGGATGAGTCGTTTTCCAGGTGCTTTCATTCACCTTTATTGCACACCTGCGTCATTTCTCTGTTTGGAGATGTGACATCATAATGCAGCAAAATGTGAAGATGAAGTCGTTTTATCTGACCAGTTTTGAAATGATTTTGCTCAGGGGTGCAGTGCCATTGAATGTGCTTTCAATTACCTGCAAATGTGAGAATCGAAACTCATGGGGGAAAATACTTTTATCAGACAGCGGTTTTTCCCCTTTAGAGTTTGCTTGTGGTTTTGTTTTATCTGGTAATGAGACAGAGTAGAAAGGCAGCATTTAGATGGCATTCATTATTTTTTTTATTTTTTTTTTTTATTTTTTTTTTTTTTTTCTGGAGAGCTCAGTATTGTTAATTCGATTTGACATGTCATCATTGCTCTCCTTTTTTATTTTTTTATTATTTTTATTTATTTATATATATATATATATATATTTATTTTTTTTTATTTTTTTTTGTATGTGCGTGCGTGCGTGCGAGTGTGTGTGTATTCATTAGTTCACCTAAAACCTATTTTAAAAAATCCCATACTAATAATATATGCATTCATTTTTTTAAATCGTACACAGTCATGGTATATTTGCCATATGCAGGGTACACATCCCCAAAACCCAAACTGTATCGTTCTAGACTAACACGTAAAATTTTGCATTTGCCCCAATTGTGGGAGGGAACACAGCCGACTCCCAGCCGATCGAAGCGGCTCCCCTCATTCCCTTTAAATTCAGTTGGCCCCTATGGATGGTATGTGTACAAAATCTAATGACTTGATATTTTGAAGATGGTAAAATAACCTAGACGTGGAGCCATTTTGTGTCTAAATTAGGCAAGCAAGCTGTATCTCCTTTCCATGACAGGGCAAAAAAAAAAAGTACGAAAAATCTGGAACGCAACCATTTATCTCTGATATCAGCGACGCTACAAGGTCACAGATGAGTTACAAAGCCGCAGTTCATGCTTGCATTCAGCCAATTTTGGGCTGAGTCACCCGAATCCCAATGTATCTCCCCACCAATGACGTTCCAATTTGTTTTCCCCTTTCAGGGGAATGGTTGGAGTTTGGAACACGGCCCTCCTGGCTGCGCATTTGCATCTCCAAGAACACAGATGCTCTGTTGTTTACTCCGCCGCACGCCTTTCTGATGCGCTCATTTTCCAGAGTCGGGCCGGGGTGGGAAATGACGCGCCTCCGTGCAGAATTCGGACACATTCACCACTAATGAAACGGAATGATGACATTTTGCCCGGGACCGAAACTGTGTCTTCACACCCCTTTCAAGTTCTACTTCTAATTAGTTGGCGGGGCAAAAGAAATCGGTTATTTGAACCGTCGCACGTTTTGAAATTTTAATGGCAGTCTGACCAAGCAACACACTTGTAAAGACGGTCATTTAAAATCCATCTGTGTCTGATACAACTCATCCCGACTCTGTTGGAATTATTTAGCAGAGAGAACCTTGCCGTGGGGACACACACCGCCTTTTCGAAAGATAATAAAGCACAAGGAGAAAATGGAACACCGTCGTTCGTTTCTTTCATTCCGGGCAAGCGGGAAGTGTTCATAAAACCGAAATTAAATCTCTCTCTACACCCAAAACAACCAAGCATCCTTTGTGTTGCTACTTGATTGTCTGGACTGAGCTCCGGGAGGGGATGAGTCGAAGGATTAGGTGCGAAAAGCGGAGAGTGGCGGAGCAGGAAAAGAGTGCGGCCAAGGAGCGACAAATAAAGATGAAGTGAGACGGACTGAAAAGGTGATCCAATATGTTGAGACAGAGAAAGAATGTTTGAGGCCGGAGATTTTAGAAACGTCAATAAAGCCAAATGGAAGAAGGCACCCGGTGTTAAATCCCGCTGCCAGTGGGGCGAGGTGGAAGTCAGTCCGAAAAAAAATAAAAAATAAATCTTCTGCTTTCATCTGCAGACTTTAACAAGACTGCAATCCATCATACGTGTAATATGAGACAGGCTATTAATATGAGCACATTTCTTTCCCGCCGGCTCCCTGCGTGACTTGGTCACAGTGCAAAAGCGTTGACTCAAAGTAGCATGGGATGAAATTGTGGCACAAATTAGCCTGCTGGGCACTGATATGACTAACAAGATACGCGGCTCACAGGAAACATAAATCCTGGCTGGTCATGCGGCGGTAATGCGGCAAGCGTCCTGCTGTGGCCCCCGCGCTTGTTCGCCTTTTGTCTTTTGAGCTGCCGGTGAGCAAGATGTCACGTCCGACCTGAGGTGATCTTCTTGGCTGACGCATTCAAAACTTTTCCGATGGCAACTTCCAGGAGAGCGCAGAAAATCTTGGTCTCGCATGAATTGTCATTATTGGCAGCTGATTCTTACCTGTAGTGCTAATTTTATCAGCCATTTAAAAATTTAGTCTCAGTTTTAGTTCAGTTTCAATCACGCTTGTTAAATTTTATCTACATAGTGCGGTCAAAATTAAAGCGTTTAATTGATTTTTTTCTTTTTTAAAAAAAAAACTCATTCACTGCCATTGACGGCTATAGACGTCAAAAATTCATTTGAACTATTTCTATTAGTTTAACATTAGTATGAAAACCTAGAAGAAAATTATTGTACATTTAGAACAGATGTAAAATTTGTGATTAATTGTGAGTTAATTATTGAAGTCATGCAATTAATTAAAATTACAAATTTTCAAATTTAAATTTTCAATAATCTTTTCTTTAAAATAAAATAAAAGATTATTTAAAAAAAAAAAGTCTAGATTTTCATACTCTTAACAAAAATGGAAAAAAAGTAATAGAAATAGTTTAATTAATTTTTGACGTTTATAGCCGTCAACGGCAGTGAATGAGTTCATCACCAAAAAATATAATGTCATAAAAAAATATTCTTTCTTTATTTTAGCGTCATTTGTCTATTTTGCATGGTTAGTTGTAGTTTTAGTTAGTTAATTGGTAGTTTTCATTTTTTGGACCCCTGATAATAGTCAAAATAACTTTAAAATGTCGTATCGTTTTCTCTTTAATGTCATTGTAAAAAAAAAATGTAACATTGGATTAGAACTTTATTTCTTTTAATATTCTGTCTTTTTTTTATGTAGCTGCTTATGTATCGGGCTAAGACCGTGTAGCAAGATGCTAAGCTAGGCAACTGTTTGTCAGGCTCGCCTCAGCCCTTCTCAACTCACCTCTTTCTTTTTTTACATGTCATTTTCTCTTTAATGTCATTGTAAAAAAATAATAATAATAACATTGGATTAGAACTTTATTTCTTTTAATATTCTGTCTTTTTTATGTCATTGCTAATGTATCGGGCTAAGACCGTGTAGCAAAATGCTAAGCTAGGCAACTGTTTGTCAGGCTAGCCTCAGCCCTTCTCAACTCACCTCTTTCTTTTTTTACATGTCATTTTCTCTTTAATGTCACTAAAGTGGCTTTTGAGAGTGTTGTCATTCACTTAAATTCATCTTACTTTATTACCGCCGCTGCAGCAACGTTATAAGAATGTGAAACGCCTCCGGTTGTTTATGGGTAGCGATAAAACCGCTATTTTCTACTCACACTGTACTACAGTGATGGAAAGCGTGAAATAAAAGGCAAATGACCGGCGATATAGATCTGACTGCATCAGAGGTGATAACAGGGCGGGAAGGCTGGCTGGAGGTTGAATGTTGAGTAATTGGCTGCAGTAGGAGAGAATGAACCAAACGGGGCTCGTTCATTTAGTCCAACAGTGCATTCAATGCATCCACTTTTATTGTAGTGTTAGGACAATGATTTCTTTGCCAAGAGCATCTCAGTCATTTTTCAACAAGCTTGATGTCTTGTTGGCTGCAAAAAAAATTGAAGGCATAAGATTAACATGAGAGGGCGTGGCTTGGCCAAAATGAAGAGCCCGCCCCCCGTTGAAAGTTTTCCCTCGTCGCACCGCGCTCACCCAAAATGCTCCCATTATCAAGCAAATTCATCTTGCGGAGTTGGAGTACGTGGCCGGATTTAGACGAGGGGCTGCTGTCAAGCTTTATCGAGCGCCCGCTTTTCTTAGTGGGAAGGGAGGAGACGCCCTTGCCAAACGAGGCTGGCGCTATGACAGCCGCCCTCCACATCTTTACTGCTTCATCCTCCGCTGACTTATGCATATGCTCACAACACACACACACTCACACACACAGTGATGAGCCGTGTCAGATTGGTCATTAGTCTCGTTGCAGGGGTCGGACGTGTTTGGCGCTAAATTTGAAAGTACATCCACGTTGACCCTGAAATCTCGACTTTAGAACACTTTTAAACCGGCAAAGTCGAAGGCCCCAAAAGTGGGATTGTTTGGATATAAATCCACATCCGTCCATCATTCCATCCATCCATGTATCATCATCCATCCAACCATCCATCCATCCGTCTGTCTGTCTGTCTGTCTATCTATCTATCTATAGTATATCATATCTTTTTTTTTAAAGACTGATACCAGTGCAAGATAATAAGTTAATTGAAATGTGTCTGGAAATATAAAATTATTATTATTATTATTATTAAGAAGAAGATGAATAATAATAAAAAGAAGACGACAAAGACGACGATGACGACAAAAAAAAAAGTGTAAATCCAAGTCAAGAGAGACCTTTCTATTTTCATGTCTGGAAATATAAAATTATTATTATTATTATTATTATTATTATTATTATTATTATTAAGAGGAAGAAGACGAAGAAGACAAAAAAAAGTGTAAATCCAAGTCAAGAGACACCTTTTCATTTCCATGTCTGGAAATCTAAAATTATTATTATTATTATTATTATTATTATTAAGAAGAAGGAGACAAAGACGAAGAAGACAAAAACAAAAGTGTAAATCCAAGTCAAGAGACACCTTTCCATTTTAATGTCTGGAAATCTAAAATTATTATTATTATTATTATTATTAAGAAGAAGAAGACAAAAAAAAGTGTAAATCCAAGTCAAGAGACACTGTTCCATTTTCATGTCTGGAAATCTAAAATTATTATTATTATTATTATTATTATTATTAAGAAGAAGAAGACAAAGATGAAGAAGACAACAACAAAAAATGTAAATCCAAGTCAAGAGACACCTTTCCATTTCCATGTCTGGAAATCTAAAATTATTATTATTATTATTAAGAAGAAGGAGACAAAGACAAAGAAGACAAAAAAAAAGTGTAAATCCAAATCAAAAGAAACCTTTCCATTTCCATGTCTGGAAATCTAAAATTATTATTATTATTATTATTAAGAAGAAGACGACAACGACAAAAAACAAAAGTGTAAATCCAAGTCAAGAGACACCTTTCCATTTCCATGTGCATACCGTAGCTACGGTCGACTCATCCATGCTCTCCTTGCTTTCTCATTAAAATGGCATCCGTTGGGGAGTTTGTGTCTCCAGTGACGGCAAGCGCTACCTTGAAGCTCGTCACTCCAGCGAAACCGAAAGCGTAACTCGGGTAGCAATGAAACACGGTTCCAGTCGCGCATCCACGTGACCGCTGACCCTCCCTCTGTTATCTCCCGGCAGTTCTTTTTTCCACTCCGCTTTATGGTTCGACGCGATAAGCTGTGAGAGGATTTCTTCCGTGCCTGACGTGAAGAAAAGCAATGTTAGTTTTTGTGACTTCCCTGTTGCAAGTGTTTGCTGAAGGTCGAGATATAATAGATTTTATGATTACTTGTGGTGATGAAAGATGACTGTAGTGTTTGGATGACTCACTACTCAGAAATGTGAACATTTTTACTACTACATCTCAAACCGTGAATAACTTGCTATTGTATACGCCAATGGTGCTCTTGAGTGAATTTTTGACTCATAACACTGGTCAAATTGAAAATTTCGATTTCTGCTGCCGAGACGGGTTAGGCTTTGTCAACACCAGCGACTGATCATAGTTGTTTGTATGATGTTGGCCACAGCTAACCTAAAAAGTTTCTTATCTTGAATTCCGCAAGCTCCCATATGGCTCCGACTCCAAAAGCAGAGAGTGAAACTATTTAGAGTAAAAACATTTTGATAAGAGGTTAAAAACTGACCTCCCTTTATCTTCCCTCCTCAACTTAATTCCTCCCACACTCGCGATACTGAAGTTCTTTGAAGCCTCTGGACTACTTTTTGTGTACTTTGCTGTCACGCACGCACGCACGCACGCACGCCGGAGGATGTAATCTCAGAGTATCTTCCAATAAATTACTGTCACACTATTTTTCTTTATTTCCAGTAAGAACTAGAGTATAATACTTGATTTTTTTCAATAATTAACTCATTCACTGCCATTGACGGCTATAAGCGTCAAAAATTTATTTTAACTATTTTTTTTGGTTTAACATTTTTTCCCACTTTTGATGGTATGAAAACCTAATATTTTTTTTGTACATTTAGAACAGATGTAAAATTTTTGATTAATCGTGAGTTAACTAGGAAGTCATGCGATTAATTACAATTAAAAAAAAATGATGGCCTATTGCCCCTAATTTTTTATTATATATATATATATATATATAGAGAGAGAGAGATTTTATGAATTTATGGCAGTGAATGAGTTAATAATGAATTCATATCAAAAGGGCCAAGCTATATTACACATTGAAACCAAACTTTTCGAATGCTTGTAAATACTTTCATCTGGGTGTGTTTGACTTTTTAAAAGTTTAATTAATTCCCCCTGACTTTTCGATTGGAAACCTAACTTCACTTGGCATGTATACACTTGCATCGATCGAACACCACGGCCTGCTTTCCGCGTATGCGCCAGCCTCTGCTTGTTGGTAAACGTTCCAGCAAATCAATATTTTAAAGTATATGAATGGGTGGGAAAAACGAGATATTAAACATTTTAAGCTGATGATGATAAATAAATAAATAAGAGCCGTCAAAACGATTACATTCTTTCATCAGATAAATCACATCATAGATTTTTGATTAATCACAATTAATCACTTAATTAAAAATGCTTATCAACTTTTTTTTTGCCCGCCAAATTTGAAGCGCACCTGTTATGTGTTCATTCTTTCAACATTTAATGTAATGAGGGTGTCTTCAACCTTTTTTTTTTTGATCCACCTCATACTCTCATCCTCCTCTCTTTGTAATCAATTAATTAGTAGCATCATTTGAAATGAAAAAAAAAATGACCCCAATATTGCGAATGTCATACGCAAACGTTTATTAAATGCTTTCACTTTCCTTTCTTTCCTTTGGTCCTTCCTCGGGTCTCCTGACGGCCTCACGACTCTGGCCGGAAGTGTTCGGTTTAGGTGAACGGTATGGGATTTTTTTTAATAGGTTTTAGGTGAACTAATGAATACACACTCACACGCACGCACACACAAAATAAAAAAATATATTAAAAAATTTATAAAAAAATAATAATAATAAAAAAATGCTTTACTTTAATGCGTGTATTTATGTTTATTCCTCAAACACAACCTGTGTTAGCTTTAACGTAACCATCCGCTGTCAAGCTAAAGGATCAACTGTAGTTATTTCATTAATAATTAATTGTGTGATTCTCCAGGAAAAAAATAATTGAAAAAAATAATTGAAAAAAAATAATTGAAAAAAATAATTGAAAAAAAAAATTTGAAAAAATATAATTGAAAAAAATAATTGAAAAAAAATAATTGAAAAAAATAATTGAAAAAAAATAATTGAAAAAAATAATTGAAAAAAATAATTGAAAAAAATAAAAATAATAATAGTGTGATTAATCTGCATTAACAAATGATGAATGTGATAAAACCTCCAGCCCACCCTATTGAGGAGAAGTACAAGAGAAACGGTGGGATGGTGTCTTTCTTTCCCGGCCTAGCAGACAACGTGCACACTTTTTACACCGCATGATTGTCTCCCCAGCTATTGTCAGCAGGCCACATTTCCCTGTCAGAGCAAAAGATCACCCAGATAACCCAGCAGCTCTCAAATTAGAATAGTCACTCATCCCCCGGTGGCGTCAGCTCGGTGGTGGTTTCTACCGCCGCCGCCATTCATTCGAGCACCGCACTTGACTGGCCCGGCTGTGATGCACAATGGCGGTGACAAGTGATGTGCCGCCAAGATACGGGCGGGCTTCTCCCGAATGGAGGATTTCATCTGAGGACAGCGCTTGACCTTCTGAGCCCGTTTTTTTTTACAAAGAAGTCACATGGGTAGCTGTTACTTTGTCAGTGCAGCTTTATGTCCTCTCCTCATTGAGTCAAAATGTCAGACCAGTCTGCAGATGGAAGCCGTTTCGCTCCACAACGGCAAACACGGGTACCGCCATTAAGCACGTACAGCAGCGATAACAGGTGGAGCTGATGCAAATGGAGGCCTTTTATTGAAATGACCAAGAGTGCTTCACCTGTTGATGTGGAATGAAAAATATCCGCACCGAATGTGTTTTGTGAAAAACACCTCCGAATCGCCGTAAACAGGAACCTTTAAAGTCAGAAGCTTTGAGCGCGGACAACCATCGACCCATTTTTTATTATGCTTGTCCTCATTAACTCATTCACTGCCATTGACGGCTATAAACGTCAAAAATTCATTTGAACTATTTCTATTAGTTTAACATTTTTTTCTACTAGTAGTATGAAAACCTATATATTTTTTATTGTACATTTAGAACAGATACAAAATTTGTGATTAATTGTGAATTAACTGGTGACGTCATGCAATTAATTATGATTAAAAAATAAATAAATAAAATAAAATAAAGCAATAAAAAATTCATTTTGGCTCTCACACCTAAACTAAACGTTGTAGACTCAAAATTGTTGCTGTATTTAGTGTATTTTAGCATCCTGAAGATGATTCCAGCATTAATTTCATTGTGCTTAAGCTCATTTTGAAGATTTTGACAGTTTCACCTGAAGTGTACAATCAGGCTGAAAACGCATTAAAAGCAATAAAAAGTTCATTTTGGCTCTCACATCTAAAAGAAGAGAAAGAAAAAAAGAGAAAAAAATAAAATTATGATTAAAAAATGTAATCGCCTGACGCCCCGAATTTTTACAAATCTTTAAATCGCCCCAGGCGACTAAATTTTTTAATTGTAATTAATCGCATGACTTCAATAGTTAACTCACAATTAATCACACATTTTGTCATCTGTATTTCAAAAAAAAATCTAGGTTTTCATACTTTTGTTAACAAAAGTGGAAAAAAATTGAACTAATAGAAATAGTTCAAATGAATTTTTGACGTCTATAGCCGCCAATGGCAGTGAATGCGTTAAGGTTAAAGGTGAGCTGGATTTTTTTTTTCCAGAGCTGAGCAAGGTATATATGTATACAAATACAGTACATAAAAGAATTTGAATGATTTCAAATCTGTATGCATCTTTGATCTTATCTCCTGGCCATCGCTTTCCATAATATACCTCACCTCACGTTTCCTTCTCCTCATGTATAAATCATGCGTGCAATTGCAGACAAATCGGTCCAAGGTGGAAAGGATGCCGAAGGGATGGCGACATGCAGACTGCAGTCAAAGGATGCTAATGAGGCTCCAAGTGCTGGCTGCAAGCGATGCTGACACCTGCTGGAGTCATCGGAGGCCATTGATATCAAAATGGCAAAAATAAAATATGGTATGTTTAAAGAAGGTCGGGGTGCTAATTGCCTTTAGGAGAGCAGTGTTTGTTGTAAATTACTATTAAAGGGCAAACAGGAGTTGTCAAGTATGTGCTGTCAAAATTCAAAGCGCAAACCTTCAACAATCTAGCAAAGTCAACATTACACTGCCATCTAGGGGTCATAAGGGTTCAATACGCAATATGCTGGCTAGAGGACTAAATTCACTGACATTTTGTATGTTAAGCTTGGAGAAAAGTTAATTTATTTCACATATTACATTTGTAAGAAATTAAATTAATTAATTAAAAATTAATTTTGGTTTTCCCGAATCATTTGCAATGGGTTCTTATGTAATACTTAAATTTCTTAAAACAAGAAATTTCAGGGTTTTGTTAGCTGGAAGCTATAGTCATCCAAATTAGAAACATTTAAAATAAAATAAAAAATGTTTTAAAAAATCTCTGCATAGTGAATCTGACTATTATAATATATGATTTACTTTTTGAATTGAACTACTGAAATTAATTAATAATTAATAGTGAATTGTGGGTAAAATTGGCCCATTTGGAAAATCTGCCATCGAGGGTTCATAAGCGTTCAATATGCAATATGCTGGCTAGAGGACTATAATCACTGACATTTTGTATGTTAAGCTAGGAGAAAAGTTAATTTATTTCACATATTAAATTTTTAAGAAATTAAATTAATTAAAATTTTATTTTGGTTTTCTTGAATCATTTTCAATGGGTTCTTACGTAATATTTAAATTTCTTAAAACAACAAATTTCAAGGTTTTGTTAGCTGGAAGCTATAATCATCCAAATTAGAAACATTTAAAATAAAATAAAAAATGTTTAAAAAATCTCTGAATAGTGAATCTGACTATTATGATATATAATTGACTTTTTGAATTGAACTACTGAAATGTATTAATAATTAATAGTGAATTGTGGGTAAAATTTACCCATTTGGAAAATCTAGATAAAAAAAAAAAAACGTGATTTAATTAAAAAAAAAAAATTAGTCTGCTGGCCTCCCTTTGTCATTTTCATGTTTTTAAATTGCATTGCAATTAGGCGATGTGATAAATTTGGATGATTAAATATTAAAGTATGGGTCACATTGACCAATGAAAATTGTTGTTAAAAAAACAAACACAACAGCAGGGTTTAGTTTTCCACTCTAATCTAATTCATTAAGATGATATGAAGATGGCTTAATTTGTACAGGGTAAAATAAAAATAAAAATCTCTGTGTTAACTGAGCTGTTCCCCTGTGAATAAAATAGCTGGCAAAGCTCTGTTGCCATATAGTAACAGTGATGTAATGTGTGTGTTCAGACACATGGTGGTGGTGCTGGACCATCTTTACTACACACGAGCACTTTCAAATGAGTGTGCCTCTGTAAAAATGGCAAGATGTGGACATTAACAGAAAAAAAGACAATGATGCTATTGGGCAGCATGGTTGAATAGCGGTTAGCACACCTGCCTAATAGTCCTGCGAGATGAAATCTTGGCTACTTTCCAAAAAGATGATATTCGGTCATTGAAGACTCTAAATGTGAATAAGAATGTGATTGGTTTCCTTCCTCTTACCCCCAAATTTTCATTTGCTATATCCTCATTTTCCTATCACCATTCACCAAACTAACCGGAACCTTGTTGTAATTCCTTTCCTGTCTTTAACCGTCAAACTGCCCTTTGAAAACACTTCAAACACAAAAAAGAAAAAATGTCTTCTCCGCCTTGAAAAAAGTCACATTCTTTATACTTTATAATGCAAATGAGTCCCATACTTCTCGAGTTCTCCTTGCATTACGTTTCCTTTGATCACATCGGCCCCTCGCTTTTCTACAATGTTTTGGAGCGTCTGGAGGGATTTGACCCCCTGTTCGTGAGGTTGATGTTGGATGCCGTTTGCCTTCCAATTCCAAATGTCAAAACAAAATTTATTTAACGATACATTATTTTGTGTTCATGTTTTTTGTTATTTATTACTATTATTATTATTATTATTATTATTATTATTATTATGGATGTTCAATACCACTTTTTTTTCAGACCAATGCAAGTATTAACATATTTTGGGAACGAGATTTAAATTTTATATTATTTTGTGTTCATGTATTTTTTGTGTTATTTATTATTATTTGTATTGCTATTATTATTATTATATGGGATGTTAAAAAAACAAAAACAATTCTCAGACCAATACAAGTATTATCTTCTTATGGGCACAGGATTTAAATTTTATATTATTTTGTGTGTTTTTAAAAAATATATATATTATTATTATTATTAAGGATATTCAATACAATTTTTTCAGACCAATACAAGTATTAACTTCTTATGGGAACGGGATTTAAATTTTATATTATTTTGTGTTCATTTATTTTATTTTATTTTAATTATTATTATTATTATTATTATTATTATTATTATAAAGGATATTCAATACCATTATGTCAAACCAATACAAGTATTAACTTCTTATGGGGACAGGATTTAAATTTTATATTATTTTGTGTTCATGCTTTTTTGTTATTTAAAAAATATATATTATTATTACTATTATTATTACTATTATTATTATTATTAGGGATGTTAAAAAAAACGTTTTTTTTCCCCAGACCAGTACAAGTATTAACTTCTTATGGATTTAAATTTAAATTTTATATTATTTTGTGTTCATGTTTTTTTGTTATTTATTATTATTCATCCATCCATCCATTTTCTTGGCCGCTTTTCCTCACTAGGGTCGCGGGGGTGCTGGAGCCTATCCCAGCTGGCTTCGGGCAGTAGGCGGGGTACACCCTGAACTGGTTGCCAGCCAATCGCAGGGCACACAGAGACGAACAACCACACTCACATTCACACCTAGGGACAATTTGGAGTGTTCAATTAACCTGCCATGCATGTTTTTGGAATGTGGGAGGAAACCGGAGTACCCGGTGAAAACCCACGCAAGCACGGGGAGAACATGCAAACTCCACCCAGGAAGGCCGAAGCCCGGACTCGATCTCACGTCCTCTGCACTGGGAGGCGGACGTGCTAACCAGTCAGCCACCGTGCTGCCTTTATTATTATTATTATTATTATTATTATTATTACTATTATTATTATTATTATTAAGGATATTCAATACCATTTTTTTCAGACCAATACAAGTATTAACTTCTTTTGGGCACAGAATTTAAACTTTATATTATTTTGTGTTTGTGTTTTTTCATTTTTATTATTATTATTATTATTATTATTATTAAGGATATTCAATACCATTTTTTTCAGACCACTACAAGTATTAACTTCTTATGGGGACATGATTTTATTTTTTTATTATTTTGTGTTCATGTTTTTTTGTTATTTATTATTATTATTATTATTATTAAGGATATTCAATACCATTTTTTCACACCAATACAAGTATTAACTTCTTATGGGAATGGGATTTAAATTTTATATTATTTTATGTTCATGCTTTTTGTTCTTTAAAAAATATATATTATTATTACTATTATTATTATTATTAGGGATGTTAAAAAAAAAACATTTTTTCCCCAGACCAGTACAAGTATTAACTTATTATGGATTTAAATTTAAATTTTATATTATTTTGTGTTCATGTTTTTTTGTTATTTATTATTATTATTATTATTATTATTATTATTACTATTATTATTATTATTATTATTATTATTAAGGATATTCAATACCATTTTTTTCAGACCAATACAAGTATTAACTTCTTATGGGCACAGAATTTAAATTTTATATTATTTTGTGTTTGTGTTTTTTCATTTTTATTATTATTATTATTATTATTATTATTATTATTAACGATATTCAATACCATTTTTTTCAGACCACTACAAGTATTAACTTCTTATGGGGACATGATTTTATTTTTTTTATTATTTTGTGTTCATGTTTTTTTGTTATTTATTATTATTATTATTATTATTATTAAGGATATTCAATACCATTTTTTCCAGACCAATACAACTATTAACTTCTTATGGGGACAGGATTTAATGGAGCTAGCTCAGGACTGCTGAGTGTGTCCATGTGTGGACTTTACACCCGTGGTTTACTGCAGCGTGACGACTCGTCCAATAGGCGAGTGCTATTTTCAGGCGTAATCGGTCGACCTTTATACCTGTGTAATGCCTTTCTTTTCTTTTTTTTGCCATTGCAGCAGCATATAAATGATCTACTTGGCACCTGTACATACATTCATAAAATTGTCTATAGCAGCATTAAATTAGCTGGAAATGTTGAAATAGTTCACACACAGGAAAGCCAAAATTGAGATTTAGAATAACTTTTGAGTAAATCCCACCATGTTGATTGAAAGTATACTCAGTGTGAAACTTCAACACAATTTATTTATTTTCTGTTGTTCACTTAAGTGGCAATTACATTGACCAAATGCTCATTATGTGGGAATGCTCGAACCACGGCACCAATCTTGTTTGACCTTCACGCTAACAAAAACAAGTCCCTTTATTTGTTTTCCACTCCTGAATACATGATTATTCCCAGTCCTTGAACGTCTCAAAAGTGAGTGTGTCTCCGAGATGTGTGAAGAAACATTAAAAGCCTTTTTTTTTTTTTTTTTTTTTTTCAAGATGTTTGAACCAATCTGGTGGCAACTCCCATGCAAAAATAATTCATCAAGTGTAAAAATCTGTCAACACATCCTGAATTGAATTCCCTCTCTTCTGTACTTGTCGCAACGGGAGCGTCGGTATCCTCATCCGTTTGGATATATTCCCCCTGTTGTGAATTTATCACGCTAGATAAGAATGCTTTGCTTTGGCTTATCTCTTAAATGAAAAAGAAATGTAACTGTGCCAATTGTTATGAAGAGGAGCACGCTTCGGCAACGACCCTGTAATGTTCAGTGTTATTTTAAAGGGAGAAATAGAATTCAATATGTATACTATTTTGCGCTTTTGTGATTTTTTTTTACTTTACTAAAAAAAATTATATTACATTTTTCCAAGGGGCATCCCTCAGGGCTCCCTTCCAAAGTCCTTTAAGTTCTCTTTTTACTCATAGTACAGATATGAAATATCTACTACATTTTCCAACATCCTTTTAATATACACCATGAACTCTTTACCCGCACACTTGTAATGCATTGAAATCTGGGCTTGGATTAGCACGAGACGACGTGACAGATCTGCCTATAAGGCGATAATAAAAAATATATCTACAAACCCAATTCCCCAAAAGTTGGGACACTATGCAAATTGTGGATAAATACTGAATGCAATTATGTGGAAGAGACAAATTTCAATATTTTGTTCAAAATAGAACATAGATGACAGGTCAAAAGTTTAAACAGAGAAAATGTATCATTTTAAGGCAAAAATATGTTGATTGTAAATTTCATGGTGCCAGCAAATCTCAAAAAAAGTTGGGACAGAATCAGGTGCTGGAAAAGTCAATTGCACTTATAAAAAACAAAACAGCTGGAAGACCAGTTACCACTAATGAGGTCCATTGGCAACTTGATTGGAGTATAAAAAGAACTTCTCACAATTTTGAAATTGAGTTTGTAGTACAGTTTTGCTGTTTTAAATTGGAGGGGAAAAAAGTGTGCGGGTGTGTTTGGGGGGGAAAATGTGGCTTCTTGTTCCCCATTCCAGGGCATAACTGCAGTACACCGTTTTAGCACTTGGATGCGTGCTGCATTTTGCGCACTCGCCGATCCACCAGCCTCACAATCAGTCAAGAGAGAAGGTGACAGGGGCGAGACCAGAACCGGAAACAAAACTGTATTTCCTTCAAAATAAATGACCGAACAATCATCACCTAATTTGTGAGGCAATGTGACTCTTTTTTTTTTGTGTGTGTGTGAATAAATAGCAATAATCCGCCAATTACATGTTCAGAAACAGCAATGTATACATAAGTTAGGAAATAACGTGAACCCTATGGGTGGGGGCACTATCAGATAACACAGCAGGCTTAGTCATCCTCAGGGTGGTCCAAATATTGAAAGGCCAATTAATGACATGTTGTTAAACATGACGCAAGCAATAAAAATGACTATACTCTAATTCATTTTCACAAATTTCCGAGTTGGTAGGAAGTGTGTATGAGCGCTGCCATTTTATTGTGAAAATCTCTTTCCGGACGTTGAATTCTCCCCTTCCCTGGTTTATTTTGACACCGGCAGATATCCACAGTCCAGCCTCGCTGCTCGTACTCTTTGCCCCACTGTCTCAGTTCCTCTCTCGGCCGCCTCTCTTGTTTCCACTCATTGTTCCTCCACCAAATCCACAGAGTTCGCCCGCTGCCTCGCCAGACCCGATCGGATGCCTCTGGAAGCCGGCGTCGCACGTCCAGGTAAGGACGGCGTTTATATCTCACCATATGTGGCGTCTACTGTCCGTCTGACCCCCCCCCCCCCCCCACCTCGCCTTCACCTCCAACACGCGACATCCCCGGCCTGTTGCCTGCGTCGTCGGCGGCGGCTGCGAGGCGGCTCTCCTCGGTCCCGTTATACGGAGACTTGTTTTGTTTCGCTCCCCGGAAGGATGTTCCGCTCATACCCGGGTACGCTACTCCCCCACCCCAATCACCGCCCCCATTTGAAGCTTGTTCTCGCCAGTCAGGCGGTGAAAAGCGGCAGGTAAACAATCCCGGTGTATCTGGTGAACTGTCATGGTTGTTCGCGCGGTGACTGCTGGTTTGATTTTCAGCGTTAGTTTAAGCTAAATGCTGCCTGCTACAAGGCGTATGTAGCGACTAAGCTAACTGGCTGTCTGGTGTGGTTGGCAGTCCATATGGGTGACCTCCACCCACGCACTGCAATGCAACTGTTTGCATCTATTTGCCCCCCCCCCCCCCCCACTTTTTTTTATATATATATATATATATTTTTTTTACTATGCACGCGTTGGTGTTGCATGATTTCGTCATTATCCAGGTCAGGCGTGCGTTTGTTGTCATGTGGAGGTGTGTTTCTGATCCTGTTATGTGCCCCGATATAAACTCTGCCTCCTGTTATTTCTTTGTGTTTTGTGGTTTTCACCGTGGCCCGCATTATACAGTCTTTTGATCAAATGCCATCAGCATCAGTGACGCATTAAGGTCTGCACATTTGGGTAAAAGTGGCATAAATGAAGCTGTCACATTTTCTTATTTATAATCTGAATGCAAAGGCGGACTTACTTATTATTTACCTCCACTAAAATGAAAAAATTAAATATCTGCGACATTATAAAGTGGCAAATTTGCCAGAAAAAAATTGAATATCTGCGACTTTAAAAAGTGGCAAATTTGTGAGAAAAAAACTCAAAAATTCATGAGAAAAAACATGATTATTTGTGACATTATAAAGTGGCAAATTTGCGAGAAAAAGTCACAAAATTATGAGAAAAAATTAAATATCTGCGACATTATAAAGTGGCAAATTTGCCAGAAAAAAATTGAATATCTGCGACTTTTAAAAAGTGGCAAATTTGTGAGAAAAAAAATACAAAATTCATGAGAAAAAACATGATTATTTGTGACATTATAAAGTGGCAAATTTGCGAGAAAAACAGGAATATTTGGGACGTTATAAAGTGGCAAATTTGTGAGAAAAGGTCACAAAATTATGAGAAAAAACTTTAATATTTGCGACATTAAATTGTGACAAATTTGCGAGAGAAAACTTTAATATCTGCGAAATTATAAATTGGCAAATTTGCGGAATTTTTTTTAATATCTGCGTCATTATAGTGGCAAATTTGTGAAAAAAATTCACAAAATTATGAGAAAAAACTTAAATATTTGCAACATTAAATTGTGACAAATTTGCGAGAGAAAACTTGAATATCTGCGACATTATAAAATGGCAAAATTGCGGGGAAAAAATTTGAATTACTGCGACATTATAAAGTGGTAAATTTGTGAGAAAAAAAACCCCCAAAATTTATGAGAAAAAACATGAATACTTGTGACATTATAAAGTGGCAAATTTGCGAGAAAACCTCACAAATTTACGAGAAAAAAACTTGAATATCTGCGACTTTAAAAAGTGGCAAATTTGTGAGAAAAAAACGCAAAAATTCATGAGAAAAAACATGATTATTTGTGACATTATAAAGTGGCAAATTTGCGAGAAAAACATGAATATTTGGGACGTTATAAAGTGGCAAATTTGTGAGAAAAAGTCACAAAATTATGAGAAAAAACTTAAATATTTGCGACATTAAATTGTGACAAATTGCGAGAGAAAACTTTAATATCTGCGAAATTATAAATTGGCAAATTTGCGGAAAAAAAATTGAACATCTGCGTCATTATAAAGTGGCAAATTTGTGAGGAAAAACTCACAAAATTATGAGAAAAAAATTGAATATTTGCGACATTAAATTGTGACAAATTTGCGAGAGAAAACTTGAATATCTGCAACATTATAAAGTGGCAAATTTGCCAGAAAAAAATGTAATATCTGCGACTTTAAAAAGTGGCAAATTTGTGAGAAAAAAACTCAAAAATTCATGAGAAAAACATGATTATTTGTGACATTATAAAGTGGCAAATTTGCGAGAAAAACATGAATATTTGGGACGTTATAAAGTGGCAAATTTGTGAGAAAAAGTCACAAAATTATGAGAAAATTTTTTAATATTTGCGACATTAAATTGTGACAAATTTGCGAGAGAAAACTTTAATATCTGCAAAATTATAAATTGGCAAATTTGCGGATTTTTTTTTTAATATCTGCGTCATTATAACGTGGCAAATTTGTGAGAAAAAGTCACAAAATTATGAGAAAAAAATTAAATATTTGCGACATTAAATTGTGACAAATTTGCGAGAGAAAACTTTAATATCTGCGAAATTATTAATTGGCAAATTTGCGGAATTTTTTTTAATATCTGCGTCATTATAAAGTGGCAAATTTGTGAGGAAAAACTGACAAAATTCTGAGAAAAAACTTGAATATTTGCGACATTAAATTGTGACAAATTTGCGAGAAAACACTTGAATATCTGCGACATTATAAATTGTCAAAATTGCGGGAAAAAAATTTAATATCTGCGACATTATAAAGTGGTAAATTTGTGAGAAAACCCCCCCCCAAAATTTTTGAGAAAAAACATGAATACTTGTGACATTATAAAGTGGCAAATTTGTGAGAAAACCTCACAAATTTACGAGAGAAAAAAACTTGAATATCTGCGACATTATAAAGTGGCAAATTTGCCAGAAAAAACTCAAATATTTATGAGAAAAACTCGAATATTTGCGACATTAAATAGTGGCAAATTTGCGAGAAAAAAACACAAATTTAACAAGAAAAAAACGTTAATATTTACATTATAAAGTGGCTTTATATATTTATACTTGTCTGTAATACGCCGTCATATTGCAGTGCCTCTTCAAGGTAAAAGTTCACGAGTTCTTCCGCCGTAGGCTTTTTGCTACAACTATGTATGCTGTGACCAATCAGAAGACAAAAAAATGTCAACGTCAAACAGAGCCATATTGCTAATTCCAATTAGCATTGATTCCGATTGGAAAGCCACAGCTCCATTGCTAAAAAAAAAAAAAAGCTATCTGACATTAGCCGGAATGCCTCTTGAGTATACGCTAACCTATGCTAACGCAGCAATAAAGTCATAGCTACAGTTAATATTACTATACAAAAAAACTCCTATATACTAAATAATATTTGTAAATCAATCAAAGAAGAAACACTAAGATGAGTTTGGTAAGTTTGCCAATAACTGCAAAGTGTAGTGTTTTGTGCCGCCGCGTTGTCGTTTCATTCATAATCTCCGTCGTCGCATCTCAAGGGCCCCGCTGTAAATGGGCTGCTCCCGTTTAGCTTCGAGGGATGTGTGACGGACGTCAAGGTTGTACGCGGGCGGAGAGGAGACGGCTACTGAAGGCGGCTTGACTTTACCATTCGCACTCTTTAACATTCAACTGTCGTGCTTTTAAAAGGAAGCTAACCGTTTTATAGCACATGGTGGCGGAGAAGAAGAGAAGTTATTAGAATGTCTGCCTCGCAGTCTGGATCATCTAAGTTGGAATCTCTTTTTAAGTCTCTTTAAATTGTAGACTTAAACATTGGTTCCCCTTTTTTATTGTTATTATTGATTTATCACTTTAGCCTTATTGTTAGCATATACGCCGCTTGATATCTTGTTTGCGGCTAGGGAGGTGTATTTTTTTTTCCCCTAACACAACACGCTAAAAGCTTTATTAGTCTTCACGTGACGGCAACAAATCACCCGATTGTCATGCCGTGCCACAACGATCCTCTGCTTTCCTCTCAGCTTTTTCAACCGATACCTTTTCCACGCTCATCCGAATCGACGCCATTGCGGTAGAAAGTCAACACCCACAAAACCTAATGCATCATTAATGTTATGTAATAAAGTCCACCCAGATAACGTGAAGCAGACTGATTGAGTTAGCAGCCCTAATCTATTCATGAATAAGTAAACGGTCGCACATATTGCCGCGACCGGCGAAATGCATCTCAACTCTTGTGTGTTATTTTATAACACAAAGCACAGATTATATCATCCTTTACCTCTACCTTTGCTAGTTGACTGCTAAAAGGAGTGTCCGGGCGTGGGCCTGTTTTTGCGTCGAGCAAAATGCAAATAATTACTTTGGGACAGTTCACTCCCGGTGGCATAAATTTTGATGAAGCACTTAAATCCAAGAGCTTGATTGGATTTGTGACTTGCAAGTTCTTTGTTTTACCGCTTAGGCTGGATTTACCCCGGCTGGTCCAAAAGTGTCTAATTCCGATGAAATGCCCGAATCCGATTTTTTATGCACTTTATATTTTGACATATATTTCATGGGACAAATAACAGTTATGGCTCGGTTTACACTGATGGAACACATTAAGCATGTTGTGTCGTTTGGGCAGATGCTGACTGGTGTATATGTGTAACTGGCGCTGGTAAAAAAAAAAAAAAAAAAAAAAATTCTCATAAGAATCGCGATTCTCATTTAGTGCATTTCGGAATCGATTTTAAATGTCCCAAAATCGATTTTATCTAAATTATTTTATACTGTCTTGCCTTTGTCTGTGTGCCTTTATTGGGAGCGCTGTTCATGTTGTACCCGGTTAGGCCACTGAGGGGCAGTGTGGTTCCACGCGGTCTAATACACTTGTTAAGTTGTAGCCACCTTAACTCATTCACTGCCATTGACGGCTATAGACGTCCAAAATTCATTTGAACTATTTCCATTAGTTTAACATTTTTTTCCACTTTTGTTAAGAATATGAAAACCTAGAAGAAGAAAAAAATATTGTACATTTACAACATAAATAGAATTTGTGATTAATCGTGAGTTAATTATTGAAGTCATGCAGTTAATTACCATCAAAAATGTAAATCACCTGACACGATTTTCAAAAAGAAAAGATTATTAATAATTAGGGACGTCAGGCTATTAAATTTTTAAGTTTTGTAATTAATCACATGACTTCACTAGTTAACTCACTATTAATCACAAATTTTAAATCTGTTCTAAATGTACAATAAAAATAATTATAGGTTTTCATGCTCTTGTTAACAAAAGTGGAAAAATGTTAAACTAATAGAAATAGTTCAAATGAATTTTTGACGTCTATAGCCGTCAATGGCAGTGAATGAGTTAAGAGAGTAGAAGGAAAAAAGTCCCAATCAAGTTCTAACAACTAAAAGTTCTTTTTTATTTTTATTTTTGCAGCGTGGAGTCGTTCTTTCGAGTGATAAAAGTGCTGCGAGTAATAATTAGCATTAGCAAGTCAGACTGGAGTAGACCTTTACAATTCCTTGCACATCTATGGATTGAAGCAAAAATCGTTGTCAATCAAATCATTTTGAATTTAAAAAAAATCGTTGTTAGTGGAAAATCGTTTCTGAATCGAGTCGCAGACCCAAGAACCGAAATCGAATCGTGAGACATTCAAAGATTCTAATCCTGCACTTAAGGTACTTCAAAAACGGACAAAGTTACAGCAATTTCAATGTTGCCAGCTTTCAAGTTTCATATTTCATACCTCGTATTTGATTTTCAATTTCATCCCACTTAAAAGAGCATAAAGAAGACTGCTTAATCTACTGTCGTTGTGATGACGTGCGTCTTCTGTTCAATTTCATGCCGGAGGGTGTATTTCGACTTTTATTTGTTGCTATGCGCATTTATTATATAAGTCATTTGTAACAAGGAATTTATTTAGTACTCTCTATATACAAGTTAGCTAACTTATTTTGATACACTCCAACTACAATTTGAACTGTTGTGCTGCTGGGAAAATGAAAACGGTGACCTCACCAATCGGAATACGGTATCGCACACGACTATCCGATATGTATCCGATTTTTAGCCACATTTGGACTAGGCCTGATTCTGATAAGTAGATATCGAGTTGCATGAGTATATATATTTATATATATATATATATTTAGATTGTGCCACTTTTCTGAGTTAGTCGTGCACTTTCTAGAAGGTTCTTTCGTCCCCCCCCCCCCCCCCCGCCCTTCATTTGAGCATTCCACCTTCCACGAATTGTCTGTCTTCATTTTTGACTAATGACTTCATTAAACTTATTAGCGCTACTTTGCCAGGGAGGTTAAATATCAAGCGCGGCGAGCCAAACTGGGCGGCGACTCGCTCTACACTTTTTATCTGCATGAAACAGGGTGCCTATTAGCCGCACAAGCAAAAAAAGCCGATCCTGTGTTTTGTTCAGCGCCGAGAGGAGTTTTATTTAAAATAACATTTGGATTTGTTTTTTCGTTTTTTTATGCGGTCTGCAGTAGCAGCCTGTCACCTGCACAGCGGGCGCTTCTGTTTGCATGAAAAGACATTCTAATTTCAAGCGTCACAGTGTTTTGGCTCAGTGTACTGCGTGTGTATAATGCCTGATATTGGCTCCAGTTTGCGTGTGTGCGCGCGCGTGTAGAAATGACAACACTTTGCAGTTTGTGCCGCACACTTTCCAGGGGAGCAAAAGTAATGGGACAATTTCAAGATACAACGTAGTGGAATGCAATTTTCATCTCGCAAAAAGGCTGCTTCATTTCGGCCGGCCGGTGGGTTTGAATAAAACGTGCTCTGTCGGCCATTATTTTTGATTATCGATTTTTTTATTAAAATTGTCCAAATGCTTGGAAATTCAGCTCCTAAGTTTTCTCCGGTTTCCTCCATTAAAGCGGACTGATTCTTTATTTTGAGCCAAATTATTATCGATGAATTGTTGAATTATTATTATTTATTTTTTATTAAAATTGTCCAAATGCTTGGAAATTCAGCTCCTAAGTTTTCTCCGGTTTCCTCCATTAAAGCGAACTGATTCTTTATTTTGAGCCAAATTATCGATGAATTGTTGAATTATTATTATTTTTTTTTTATTAAAATTGTCCAAATGCTTGGAAATTCAGCTCCTAAGTTTTCTCCGGTTTCCTCCATTAAAGCGGACTGATTCTTTATTTTGAGCCAAATTAAAATAATTGCTTTTACTTTGGAAAACAAACCATTTTCCTCACGTTACAGACCTAACCGTAAAAACTGAATCATAAATCATTTATAGTCTGTGTGCTGAAGGTTTTAACTGTATTTGAAAAAAGTGATCAAAATCGAATAATGGACCGATTAATCGATTACAGAATTAATCGTTAGTTGCAGCCCTGATAATTAATAATAATTCTGTTAGAATACTTATTGTGTTCATTTCATTTTTTACAGAACAATACGAGACTGAAAATGGATTTGGCCAAGAGTCCAAATGTTCAGAATCGAACCGAAAACAGTGACCACAAAACCGAGATACGACCAGTCTGTGGATTTAGCGAACGCAGAAAAACGATATCCTGCTTTTACACCTCTGTTGTCTCGCAGGAGGGAGCCGAATAAAGGAAGTGCAAACAATACAAAAAAACCCAAAAAAAAAAATTTTAGGCACCATCTACACAGGAAGAAATCTAACAGCAATGCTTTGTGGGAATTGTTATTTATCTGTGCAGGGTTCTCGCCACTTTGTATTGCAAATTCTGTTCTACGCAAGAGAGAAAAAAAACATTATTTTTTTCCTTTTTTTTTTCTTTTCTGGAGAGCTCAGTATTGTTCATTCGGTAATTTTACTGATTTGACATGTCATCATCATTGCTCTCTTTTTTTTTCTTTTTCTTTTTTAAAATATATTTCGCACATACACATACTCACCCACATACAAAATAAAAATTAAGAAAAATTATTTTTTTGACAGACAATATTTTTTTTCTGTATTGTTCATTCGGTAATTTTACCGATTTGACATGTCATCATCATTGCTCTCTTTTTTTAAAAAAAATAAATAAATAAATATATTTTGCACATACACATACTCACCCACATACAAAGTAAAAATTAAGAAGATTTTTTTTTTGACAGACAATATTTTTTTTCTGTATTGTTCATTCGGTAATTTTACCGATTTGACATGTCATCATCATTGCTCTCTTTAAAAAAAAAAAAAAAAAAATTTTAAATATATTTTGCACATACACATACTCACCCACATACAAAATAAAAATTAAGAAAAAAACTTTTTGGACACAGACAATATTTTTTTGCTTTCCATTCTATGTTTTGTCACTGAATATCCATTCAATACCTCAAAGATGCTTTTGAAACGATCCTCTGAAAATGGTTCTGACTTATTCACTATTCTTAAGGATATCTTGCCCATCAGCAAACCTGCCCAGTGGGCCGTTGTCGAATCCAAGGCATCAGACTGCAGCCTTTCACACGGCAAAATGGGTCGGAAAAGTACTTCTCTGCCATTCTTCTGCTGTCATCCTCCCAGAAGCTCATTATTATCAGCAAACGTAAGACAGTGTGTCTGAGTAGTGAGCGTAAGAGCCAATCATGGGCTGAGTGAGGGGCATGTTTCCATGGAGAAAAGCGTTCTGGGTCTGAGAGGGTACAGAATTCCAGTTTGAGACGGCTGGTCTTATCCAAGGTGAGAGCATTCTCGAAAATTCCCTTCTTTCATGTCTGCTCGCCTCGACTGTTCTATGTTTCGACTGAGACTTGGTTCCGTGGCAAATCCAGGTCCAGAAAGTCAAAGCCCTGCCACAGTTTGGCGTTAGCCCCTGATGCTAGCCAGCTAGCTAGCAGGTAGGGGTGTGAATTGCCTAGTACCTGGCGATTCGATTCGTATTACGATTCATAGGTCACGATTCAATACCGATTAATCCCGATACGAATCTATAAATTGATTATTGTGATTTTTTTTAAACTCAAATTTAGAAAATACTAATCAGTAAACTTATACATGTACACTGTAAGATTTGTATGGAAATGTGTTTATCTGAAAAATCAGGTTGCAGTCTGTTTCATGTTTAAGGCTTAATGTTCTATTAATATAATATTCTTCCATGCTTAATGTGTGAATCCTAACCCTAAGTAAGACGTTTTGTTGAATATTCCCATAAAAAAAATTCATGTTTAAAAATCGATTCGGCCGCATATGGAATCGATTTGAGAATTGCGCGCTGTAATATCGCGATATATTGCCGAATCGATTATTTCTAACACCCCTAATATATATATATATATATATATATATATATATATATATATATATATATATATATATATATATATATACAGTATAAATATATATTAGGAGTGTGAATTGTCTAGTACCTGGAAATTCGATTCGTATCACGATTCATAGGTCACGATTCGATTCGATACCGATTAATCCCGATCCAAATCTCTAAATTGATTATTGCGATTATTTTTTTTTTGACTCCAATTTAGAAAATACTAATTAGTAAGCTCGTACATGTACACTGTAAGATTTGCATGAAAATGTATTTATCTGAAAAATGAGGTTGCAGTCTTTCATGTTTGAACAGCACTGAAATCAAATATTAAGACTTAATGTTCCATTTATATAAAATTCTTCCATGCTTTTAATGTGTAAGATGTTTTGTTGAATATTCCCATAAAAAATTGTTTAAAAATCGTTTCGGCCGCATATTGAATCGATTTGAGAATTGCTCGCTGTAATATCGCGATATATTGCCCAATTGATTTTTTTTTAACACCCCTACTAGCAGGTAAACGAGCACCACGGGAGCTAGCTAGCTAGCTAGCTAGCACCTGGGGCTAAAGCCAAACTGTGGCAGGGTTTTCACTTTCTGGACATGGATTTGCCACCTCTGTTTGGGAAGCTAAGACGGCAAAGCCTTTTGATGAAAGATGAAACGTCCTTAAGCAAATACGAGTCGGGTTGTCTTCGATGAACCTTTTGTGGACGACCGCGACACCAAGTTACAACATTGAGATACTCGCATTCCATGTTTGAAACTTGCTCCACCTGGCAAGATGTTCGAATGTGTATTTGTTTGGAGAGAAGGCTCCGAGCTGTCCTCACCGCTGCTGTGACCTGTCAGAGGTTCTGACTCGGATGGCGCCTCAAAGAGTGTGCTGCCCCAGTGAAGTTTGGCTCCGGAGCCCGCAGTGTCCTTTTAGAGAGGATGTGTTTTTCTGCATGCTCGTGCTGGCTTACTGTATGTGTGTTTCCCGAGGAGTTGTTGTTGTTGCTGCTGCAGCTGGCAAAGTGGGTCTTTCTTCTCTCTCTCTCTACTTGAGGGGTCCAGAAATACTCCTGGAACTATTCAAATGCTACGTGTTAATTTTGTCTTCTTTTCCCCGTTTGCAGTTGAGAGGACTTCACTGTAATTGTGATGCTTGGCGGTGCTTTTTGGCCAAGAATTTTTCAATGCAAACCTTGCAGAGATTTTGGTGCTTCTGAGCAGAGGAGCCAAATCCAGGTCCATAAAGTAAAAACCCTGCTAGTTTGGCTTTAGCCCCTTGTGCTAGCTAGCTAGCTCGCTAGCAGGCCAATGAGCACCCGGGGAGCTCGCTAGCTAGCACCTGGGGCTAAAGTCAAACTAGCAGGGTTAGGTCCATAAAGTAAAAACCCTGCTAGTTTGGCTTTAGCCCCGTGTGCTAGCTAGCTAGCTCACTAGCAGGCCAATGAGCACACGGGGAGCTCGCTAGCTAGCACCTGGGGCTAAAGTCAAACTAGCAGGGTTAGGTCCATAAAGTAAAAACCCTGCAAGTTTGGCTTTAGCCCCTTGTGCTAGCTAGCTAGCTCGTGATAGATATTATACCATTTTTAATACTTCATTTTATTTTATTAACCATTGTTACACATTATTAACATTTTAATTCTTTATATTAACCTTGTCGAAATATTTTGTGTCCTGTGCAGAGCAGATGGTGTTGACTTCGTATAGGCTGACCTTAAGCTGGGACATACTATTTAGTCTAAAAAAGTTCCTTCTCAGCGCTTTGTGCGAAAACATATTTGGTCCTTGAGAACAGAATCTGTTTTGAACACCCACACCTGACTCTGTTTTCGCCATCGCTCACGGAAAAGTACCAGAGAGTATGTTTTGTCTACAAATGAAAGAGAGGAGGTCTTTTTAACTATAAGAAACCGTTGTGCACGCGGAAGAGCTACATTTGACGCTCTGAATCCCAGGATATTTAAGTGATGATAGAGGCTGTTATCTGTCCAGAGATCTCTGATTGATTAAAAAATCATTTTTGCAAAGGTGTATTTTTCTTACATTAAATCTATCTTCATTTTTGGAACACGCAAAGAGGACAAAATTCTAGATTCCTCTTCACTCGCTAGCAGGTCAATGAGTACCCGGGGAGCTCGCTAGCTAGCACCTTGGGCTAAAGTCAAACTAGCAGGGTTAGATCCATAAAGTAAAAACCCTGCAAGTTTGGCTTTAGCCCCTTGTGCCTACGAGCTAGCAGGTCAATGAGCACCTGGGGAGCTCACTAGCTAGCACCTGAGGCTAAAGTCAAACTAACAGGATTAGGTCCATAAAGTAAAAACCCTGCAAGTTTGGCTTTAGCCCCTTGTGCTAGCTAGCTAGCTCGCTAGCAGGTCAATGAGCACCCGGGGAGCTCACTAGCTAGCACCTGGGGCTAAAGTCAAACTAGCAGGGTTAGGTCCATAAAGTAAAAACCCTGCTAGTTTGGCTTTAGCCCCTTGTGCTAGCTCGCTAGCCCGCTAGCAGCTCAATGAGCACCCGGGGAGCTCGCTAGCTAGCACCTGGGGCTAAAGTCAAACTAGCAGGGTTAGGTCCATAAAGTAAAAACCCTGCTAGTTTGGCTTTAGCCCCTTGTGCTAGCTAGCTAGCTCGCTAGCAGGCCAATGAGTACCCAGGGAGCTCACTAGCTAGCACCTGGGGCTAAAGTCAAACTAGCAGGGTTAGGTCCATAAAGTAAAAACCCTGCTAGTTTGGCTTTAGCCCCTTGTGCTAGCTAGCTAGCTCGCTAGCAGGCCAATGAGCACACGGGGAGCTCGCTAGCTAGCACCTGGGGCTAAAGTCAAACCGTGACAGGGTTTTTACTTTCCGGACTTGGATTTGCCACCTCTGCTTCCGAAGTATGACAAACTATGATCAATTGTAGACTCTGGGTAACATATACAGTATATACAAGAGTAGTCTATATTTTCTGGGTCGCTGCCAAACAATTCAGAGGATCGTATTATACAGAAATCTAGAGGGGAAAAAAAAAAGATTTTTAAGGGTGATTTTGTGTATTTTACACGAGTACGTACGGGATTTTACGGTTGAGTTTAAATTGACTAATAAAAATGAACTCCAGTACAAAATCCTATATTCCATTCAGAACTGTAAAAATGAAATATGTCCTGACATCTCTCCCTCAATCCCACTCTACAAATCCCCGGATGTCCAGTACCCATGGCCCGTAAAACAACCTTGTCAGCGCCAATGAGTTCTCACCTGAACCAGACCTGACAGGAAAAGCTAACGCTAGCTACATTTTTGCTAAAACTCAATTTACCTGACATAAGTGCACGGTCTGCTTTGTGTTCAACGCGCATTAGTCTCCATCCCAAAGCTGGACTGCATCCATCCTAAAAACTGGCATCTCTGCAGTACTTTTTCAGCACGGGAGTGTCCTGAAAGCACAAAAACCACTAGTGGCATCCGCATTTGGGCGGCGCATAAAAATGCGGGCAAAAAGAGGCAGATGGGGATGAAGGGGGGGGAAATCTGGGGAAAAGAGCGAGGTAATAATTGGGACAGCTGCACAACTTGAGGCACAAACAGTCACATCAAACAGCTCTCTCCACCCCCCCCCCCCCCGCCCCCCCCCTAAAAAACACATTTAGATGCGGCCAGGGACTCAGATGCTGACCAGTATGGTCAGAGTGACAGCGGTCCAAAATGGGTCCGCGCTCTGACGACACAAAGGAACCAAGACTCTGAGCTCTCATGACAGAATGGGATCATTTTACACACATGAGATCGAAAAGCTGTGGTGGTGGTTCCGGACCGTTATACTGGCCTCAGCAGGATCCCCAAATTCTCTGCACCCGCGACCATTGCTAACCACCCTCATGAGAACAACTGTATTGACTGACCTCTTTTTGAGAATGGAATCTGAGCCGGTATCGAGTTGAGCGTCACAAAAGTCCGGGAAGAACTGTACTCCTGGGAGAAGGTGGAACCTGGACCACGATAAAAAAGACGACATTGTGTGACTCACTGACGCTGTGGGCTGGTGGTTTTGTTTGTGATGTTGGAGAGGGCTTTTGTGAATTTTAGTGGCAACGGTGTTGATCCCTGAGGGGAAACGTCATATCTATGACCTCCATTGAGAGGTCAAAATTCGTGGTCAGTTGCTCAGGAAGGGATCCGGAATTTCATTTAGTATTAAGCCTTTTTCATGTTAGTGCCGAGTTTTATAGGGAGTGAGGTGTTTTTTGTCCATCTCTATTTTCTTCATCATAGTTATTTGTTGATAAAATCTGTATTAAAATTAATTAAATTCAATTAATTAATTAAATTAATTGATAAAATTGTATCTATTTTCGGGGTGTCATGACTTCAATACTCACAATTAGTTGCAAATTTTTATAACTGTCCCAAATGTACAATAAAATATTTACTGTTGTTAACTCCCAAAAACGTATAAAAACGTTCTATTTTAAATATTGCCATGGTCCCTAAAACTGACTTTTATGCTAGAGCATACAGAAGGCTCCGATGCAGCCTCTGACCTGAAGAGGTCGCTTAAAGCAATGGTAGTTCTTACAAAAAACGGCCAGCAGGTGGCAGCAGAGTATAAGAGATCAACCAGGGCCATGTTGCAACAAGCTCTTTTCCCCCCATTTTTTTCAACAGGTTTCTAAATAATGATGAAACTTACAAGCTTTATTCTAATGCTAATTGCTGCAAACAGATACAAATGTACTTTTTTTTTTTGTCCTGATGAAAGTAGAGACTGTAATCTTTTTTTTTTTTGGTAAGTTCCATGATTTTATAGCAATAGAACACAATATTCTGTGGGCCTTGCAAAATCTGTCAAAATCTAGTAAAACAGCCTGGAGTGAAGGGGGATGCTTCAGTGAAAATGGCTGAGAGTGAATGAGTTACCAAAAGTGTTTTTTTTTTTTTTTTTTACTTAATAGAAATATGGCCGCATCTTTTAGTCATTGATACAAAAATTTCATAATAATTCATAAAATTAAGATGTACTGTATGGTAAAAAAACGAGTGTGATATTGATTTGTGTTGGTCATTTTTCTGCCACTAGATGGCATAATTGCATTTGTAAGACGTTGATGACAGCTCAGCACATTTTCTTTTCATAAGCGCTATCTAACATTTAGTTAAAAAATAAATAAAAATCTGCACATTTTTAAAATTGTAACATACAACTCGATCCCAGTTTCCACAAATTACTGCTAAATTAAAATTTTATTTAACTTTAAATTAACTCAAAATGAATGCACTAATTTTGACACCTATAATCTATTTTTACATCTACGAGTGGCATGTGGAGAGGAAAACCGCGAAGGGATCGGCTTGATTGGATTTCAGTGGCTGCGTCACCTGACCAGCACGGTTGCTGTGAAAGATAGCCGGGAAACAATCAGACTGTGAGCACACGGAATGTAGGGCAAACTCCGCCTTTGTACCCAGCAGTCACAAACGTTCACAGAACAGTGCAAAACTTCCATGAATGTCATTTGACAGCTTCATGGTTACGTAATGTACCAAAAAAAAAAAAAAAAAGTCAAATGGAACGCCGTCAGGTTTTTGGTCTCCGGTCATTTAAAATGTATTCATGTGCAGTGTTATGAATAATAAGAAGTGATTAGCATCCGCCGTCCTCCAAGCATTAACATTTAATTTAATTTCAATCATAAATGGGACTTTAGTAGTGTAATGGTTCACACAGCTCAATTTTGTGCAACTGGCGTGGTATTAATTCCCACTAAATGACCATTCACAGTAACCCGATTATTGACTGACAAACCCCAAAAATTCTTACTTTTTTATGCTAGCAAAGAACAAGACGTACAATTTAAGATTGATTATTCGGAGCAGGATGAATGCGTGACGGGCTGTTTGGTGACGACGTCAGTACACAGGAAACGAACACAATGCATTTCATCTCAAACCGACAATGGATAATGAGTTTGCTCCGTCAAACATCCGCCGGCTAGGACGTTCTCAAGGATTTGTTGATAAGCAATCTGTAAAAATATTGGAAATCACTGCAGAGTCACAAGATGTGACTACAATACAACGTCATACGTTGACGAGTTCGTTGTGCAACACATTCCAGCACAAATGTGTGAGTTGACAACTATTTTGCTAATTAGATACTAGATTCGATTCGATTCAGAATCGGTTTTCGATTAAGAACGATTTTTGATTGACAATGATTTGATTTTTGCTTCAATTTATAGATGTTCAAAGAATCGTAATCTACGCCAGTCTGACTCGCTAATGCTAACTAGCGCGCTACTCGCGGCACTTTTATCACTCGAAAGAACGTCTCCACGCTGCAAAAAAACAACAACTTTTATTGGCATAACTTGATCGCGACTTTTTCCTTCTACTCTCTAATGTGGCTACAACTTAACAGTGTATCAGACCGCGTGGAACCACACCGCCCTCAAGTGGCCAAATCAGGTACAACATGAACAGTGCTCCCAATAAAGGCACACACAAATAAAGGGAAGACAGTATTAAATAATTTCAATGAAATTGATTTTGGGACATTTAAAATCGAATCTGTACTAAATGAGAATAAAACAAAAAAAAATGGGGGGGGGGGGGGGGGTTTCACTCTCCTATTAGATACCTTGTTTAACTTAACATTGTCCAAATTAGGGGTGGGCGATATCTCCCAAAAATAAAAATCTTAATATTTTTTCTGAACTGGCCAAAAAAAACAATAAATAATAATAATCAGGTCAAAACACAGAAAACATTTTTCTGACTTTTTGAAACCCCGATATACGCTGAAATCGTTGACTCGCCGATTCAAGTTTATTACACCAGATGCCAATCCGGTTTAGCAGAATACGTGATCGACTCGACTGCTCCCGCCTCAAAGCCTTAAATGGCCTCAGCATTATTGCAACATCATTTGAAGTTGCGAGCCACTCGATTCAATTTCCGATTTGATTACCATGATCGATTTGACTTGAGGCAGCATCCCCTAATTGCGGGAATGCCTCCCATCGGACCTAGCAACGTCTCATTTTTGCTTTGCGATATTTCTCGCGAGTAGGCGTTCTGTTTACCCTGACGAGTATCTCTCCCCAATCGCATCGCTATTGATTGAGCGGTAAACACAATTTATAGCGCCGATAAAGCCAGCTTTGCTCAAAGATATTGCATTCTGTAATACAGAAATATCGATACACAATGTCTTGTAATGTCTTACGTACACGTGCTACTGTCATGACAACTTATTTGGACGTACACAGATTCCATCAAAAAAACAGCAAATTGACCCCCCCCCCCCCCCCCCACACACACACACACACACACACACACTCTATGTCACTTTTAAGATTACAGACCCTGATAGAAGAGCTCTGTGTGTGTTTAGTTTATTTTGTTTTTTCCTGAATTCAGTGGCCTGGTGGGTTTAGAAGCTTTGCCCTGGGCAAGATTTGAAAACCAACTCGTTCATAACTCAACGCCTCGTCAGTCAAAGTTTACTCCCGCATATCAGCGTGTTTCCTTTGCACGTCTAAATACGGCGGTTGTTTTTTTGTCCGTGACCTTTAGTCCCTATTCCGTATGTGTATGAGTGGCAGCGTTGGCATTTACCTATGGCAAAGTCCTTGGCAAACCAGCAGGGAACCCCGTCCGCGTCAGGCGTAGCTGTCATGTAGCCTCATGGGTGTCTCATCACGCGGTGTCGCCTCCTCCCTCGCTCTCATTTTTTTTTTTTTTGTTATCGTCCTTATTCTGCGCACATTTTTATGACCGAGCGGCTTTTATACAAAGCCGCCGCTCAAGGTCATTTCAGCGTAGCAATCTTTGGTCCACTTTAATTAAACTAGTCTAGCCTTTGTGCCTTGCTAAGAGTTCCAGTGACAGGATGGAGACTAGATTTTAGCGCTGTCGCTATTGAATATTTTTAGAATCGATTTATTTATCGATTACTAATCAGATTCATTTTCATTTTGCATTAAAATGTGCAAAAGCATTTTTTCCCCTGATTACTGTTTATTAACCAGTGATTAGTGTGTATTTCATATTTCTTATTTGTTAAAGTGATTTAAAAAAAAAAAGGGGGGGGGGATTAATCTCAATTTTTACAGACATTCAGGACGATTACGATTTTAATCGATTTTAATCGATTAAACCCAACAAACATTTATTTAAAGGTTTATCCAAAAAATCATCCCTGTGCAAAAATGTTCAAACAACAACAATAATGTGTCTAAATTAGTTTCAACATAAACTTAACATTCATAGTTTTTTCTTAAATGCCACAATTAAGTAGTTGGTAGCTATTGTAAACATGCCTTGTAAACCACCCATGTAGCATACAGACACAAAATTACAATTTAGAAAAACATTTGAATGTATCAGAACATAAGAACAACCGCTTTTATTAATCCAAAAGACAAAATTCGATTTCCCGATTTAGCAAATTTTCAACAATTCGATTTTTAAAATGACGATTATTGCCCAGCCCTATGTTGTATGTACTATGTTACCGGTTCGGTCATTGTAAAAAACTGATTTTTGCAAATGTCTTATTTTGGTTAAACGCAGAAAATAATAAGTCTTCTTTCATGAAGGACTACAGAAACAATTACTGTTTATATTCAGAAATCAGAGGAAAAAATGGCTCCAAATGATTAGTCAATGATTGAAATAGTTAATTTTGACAGCTCTACTGGATTTTAGACTTGGAAAAAGCACCACTAATTGTTAGCGCAGATGGTGGAACGCGTTTTTGGGTGGATTTGATCGAGTGACAGATTTTGCTCTTCGCCGATGTGTGGTGGATCATCGTATTCCAGTCATAAATCCCTCTGAGTCATTGTAGAGAACAATTCATTGAACTAATTAAATTATTATCATTACCTTAATTCATTTCGTCAACCACTGTGTGTGCTTCCTACGCCCTGATTTTAATGGAAATGAGGGGAGACGCTTCGATTGGCCAGGGAGTCGACTGTGTTCCATCGCTCGACGGCGCACAACGGGGCAGAACGTCCTATTTTATTCACGCTAGTCAAGAAAAATACCAAAAGAAAGAAAACATCCAGAGTCCGAGTTCTTTTATCTTACTAGAGATGGGATAGATCCGTAGAAAAATAGCGGAGGGACGCTCACACACCAGAAAATAATAATAGACAGGATCCTGATAGCCAGAACCGATGGGATTAGTTTGTGATGATACCTAAAGTAGACTTGAGACCACACAGTAACTGGAAAACCTGTAATTTGCTGAGTTCTCGTGACAGCAGCCGAGGAGTCGAAATTTGGCACATCATCTCAAACCAAAGCTTTCCGTTCAAGGATGTTGCCCCCACACTTTGATTTGTGGACTAAATCGCGGATTATCACAGGCTAATCTCGTGCTATGGTTGTCCTCCAACACTTAACGTTTTGTAATAAAGACAAATCTCAAGAGGTTATCCTTGTTTAACTCGTTCACTGCCATTGACGGCTATAGACGTCAAAAAATCATTTGAACTATTTCCATTGACGGCTACAGACGTCAAAAATCCATTTGAACTATTTCTATTAGTTTAACATCCCCCCCCACTTTTCTTAACAAGAGTATGAAAACCTAGAACAAAATATTGTACATTTAGAACAGATATAAAATGTGTGATTAATTGTAAGTTAACTATCGAAGTCGCGATTTAAAAAAAAAAAAAAGAAAAGAAAAGATTATTAAAAATTAGGGGCGTCGAGCGATTAAATTTTTTAACTCTTTGACTGTCAAAAACGTTAAATAACGTTTAGTAAAATCCTATGGAGGAGTGCCAAAGACGTTAAAAGACGTTTGTTTCAAAACAGAGGTGAAACTAACCATTTTCTATTGTTGATTACTCAAAAACGGAATAAGGTAGAAACAAACTTTTCTTTTCTGATGAAAGATGAGAGTCCAATCTTTCATCAGAAAGATTTGGTAGTATGTGTGTTTCCATAGTCCAAACACATAATTTTCTGTGGACCTTGAAAGATCAGTCAAAATGCTTAAATCGGCTGGCACCCACGGCATCCCTTTTCTGAAAACGTCTGGCAGTCTAAGAGTTAATCATAATTGAGTCGCATGACTACACACTAGTTAACTCAGAATTAATCAAAATTGTTTATCTATTCTAAATGTACAATTTAAAAAAAATTGGTTTTCATACTTTTGTTAACAAAAGTGGATTATCATTTTTTTAACTAATAGAAGTATTTCAAATTTATTTTGGACGTCTATAGCCGTCAATGGCAGTAAATGAGTTAATATAGTGGCCGGTATCTCAGTAGTGCAGGAAACCAAGGTTTGTTTTCGAACAACAGAAGCGTCTTTGGTTTGTTTACCATGACTGCACTGGAGTGCGGATCAACAGGATGGAGTGAATCCAAAACCAACTTACTGCATTTAGACATCTGATGACCTTCAGAAAAACTCCACTAATGTGCTTGTTTTGAGGTGATTTGGAAGTCGGTGTCACGTATGCAAATAAACAAAAGACGATGGTATCAAGGTTTACAATTGCATAGCACAATGCGGTCTTATTAACTCATTCACTGCCATTGACGGCTATGGACGTCCAAAATTCATTTGAACTATTTCTATTAGTTTCACATTTTTTTCCCACTTTTGTTAGCAAGAGTATGAAAACCTAAAAAAAAAAAAAATGTATTGTACATTTAGAACATATAAAATTTGTGCCTAATCTTGTGTTAACGAGTGAAGCCATTTGATTAATTGCAATAAAAAAATGTAATCACCTGATGACCCTAATTTAAAAAAAGAAAGCCGATTAAATGTTTTAATTGTAATTAATCGCATGACTTCAATAGTTAACTCCCGATTAATTACAATTTTATATCTGTTCTAAATGCACAATATTTGAACTATTTCTATTAGTTTAATTTTTTCCCCACTTTTGTTAACAAGAGTATGAAAACCTAGAATTGTTTTATTGTACATTTAGAACAGATAAAGAAAAGAAAAGATTATTAAAAATTAGGAGCGTCAAGCGATAATTTATTTTTTTAATTGTAATTAATTGCGTGACGTGACGAGTTAACTCACGATTAATTACAAATTTTATATCTGTTCTAAATGCACAATACAATTTTTTAACAAAGTTAACAAAAGTGGAAAAAAATGTGAAACTAATAGAAATAGTTCAAATGAATTTTTGATGTCTATAGCCGTCAATGGCAGTGAATGTGAGCCTTTGCGTCATGGCTTTTTAGCACAATGTGGCTATGTTGACGATCGTTATGAAAGAGGAAAATGACATTATGTCAACGTGACCTTAGCAGTTGTCCCTTGTCATTAATGAAAAGCTATTTAGCTACTTAACTTAAGCGCTAATTGCATGCATATTATTTCTATATTTGTTCTCTGGAGGAGGAACGTTCGCGCAAGATCACGGGTCAGCCGCGTTGAATGTCAAGCATGTGGAAATATCCCCGTCCTCGGGAGTTTTCTGTCGAGAAGCGTCGTTTCTCTGCTCGCCTCTGGTTGTGCGCACCCTTATTGAGGTTCTCTTCAGCCGTGTTGCACTTGCAGATCATTGTCTCGTGGATTAGCATAACAACAAAGGATAAGGCTTTGCGTTAAGTCCACTAACTCTTAACCAAGCTTCTTTTTGTTACCTTGATTAGCAGCCAACACAGACTAAAACCCAATAATCGCAACTTGTCTCCTCATAATAGATTTATTCTGTATTGTTGTCATTTTTTTTTGGGGGGCTGCAGATGGAAGGTAAGAAAAGTGTTTCTCTCTTGCCTCGATGCCTTCCCTCTTGGGACCCGAACTAACAGTTGTGGTGCCATAATTGCGGAAAGCAAAGTTATGTTTACATTTGCCAAATATGTTGTTGTGTGTGCTGTCATGCCAAACACACTTTTTTTTTCTCCCGTGCTTATTTTAAAGCCATTTAGTCCAGAACAATCTGTTTTTGCTACGCTGTTACTTGGAATCGTAATCCCCCGACAGCCTCTTTGAAGTAAATTACATGTTATTGTGGCGCTCGGTATGCTTGAAAGGAACTTCTTCATACTTAGGCCAGCGTGACTCAATGCCAAGTCAGCGCGCTATATTTTGCAACAAACACTGTATTTTACTATCATTTTAAAGTAGGATTAGAGTTGGAATCATCGCATACTTGTTGATTTTATATCCTTTTTTTTTTGTGTGTAAAATGTTAATTTACCAATAATTTCCCTGCATAACATTTGAAAAAAACAAACAGTTCTAGTGCGGTCGTTTTGTGAGGCGAATCGAGTCAAATTAATTTGCAATACGCAGTTAAAGTACCACTGATGGTAAAGTAATCACAAATAGCAGGTGTTTAAGTAATTTGCTTTTTGAACGTTTTAAGTGTCCCAAAGACGTATTTATATGTTTTTATATATTTTTTTATGCTAGAGCATACAGAATGCTTTGATGCAGCCTCTGACCTGCAGAGAAGCAGGTGAAGCAATGGTAGTTATAACAAAAAAAAAAAAAACGGCCAGCAGGTGGCATCAGAGTATAAAAGATCAACCAGAGCCATGTTGCAAACAAGCTAGTTTCCCCACAGTTCTAAACAGATTTGTGAATAATAACGTAGCTATATTCTAATGCTAATTGCGGCAAAAATGAAAACAGATACAAATATACATTTTTTTCCTGATTAAAAAAAAAAAGAAATTCTAATCTTTCTTTTGGTAGGTTCCATGTTTTTATAGCAATAGAACACAATATTCTGTGGGCCTTGCAAAATCTGTCAAAATCCAGTAAAACTGCCAGGAGGAAAGTGGGTTGCTTCAGTGAGAATGGCTGGGAGTGAATGAGTTCAATTTGAGACTGTTGAGTACCTAAGCATGTCTTCAGTTTAGCACATATAAAGTCTGAAATTAGCACGGCTTTTTCACTATTGCTTTGTTTACATGCCGCCTATCACCCTTTTGAAATTCCATGTAAACATTCACATATTCCGAATAGAAATAGACCGATTATCGGCCGGGCCGATTATCTGCGCCGATATTTGATATTTTGACAAATGTCGGCATCTGCATTTTTTTTCTCACTGAGTGGTGAATGTTGTGAATTTAGGGTTTTCATCAGCATTTGTAAGATGTTTACAGTTTTTTCTTGTTGTAAACACATTTCGAACATATTCAGACTATTTTTTACTGCCAAGATCTTTTGAAATCTTTTACGAACTTTGACGAAACCCCCAAATTAGCTCCATTCGCATGCATTTGTCGCTCGTTGAGATACAGGGTACTTTTCATTTATGGATTTATTCAAATTTTTACTTTATAAAAAATTATGCTGATACTAGGAACTCCCTTCACTTAATAAAAAATAATAATAATTGGAAATTATGTCAAAATTTTGGAAGGCCCTTATTTTATTTTTTAATTAGCTTAACACAGGCCCTGGAAGCTCCCTGCATTTTTTGTTTTTAAATTTAAATTAAAAATTGAAATTTTTTAACAAATCTGTCAATTCTTCATATGTTTTTTTTAAATTTTATTTTGACATTATTTCTCTTTTACTGCAACTTAGTATCAGTTTGAAATATCGGCTTCCTTGACTATAATCAGTAATAATCAGTATCGGTATCGGCCTTGAAAAACCATATCGGTCTATCGCTAATTCAGAATTTGAAAAACCCGAATAAGACCCCTGGGTTACCCCTTTTCTAACCCAAATATTTGGTCATATAAACGTAGACTGACAGCCAGTATTAGTGGTTATTATAAGTTTGCGTTTCAATAAAAAAGGGCCTGATTTTGTGGACACGATATGAGCGGAACTAGAGAGGACAAAGCGGGAGAACAAAGGCATAGAAAGGGAGTGGTGAGAGTCGCTGACCTTGTAAATTCTTCAGATTAAGAGGAATAATAAAAAATGGGGCCTGGCAGCGCTTCGGTAATACGTGACATCATTTTAAGACACTCCGGAAGGAAATGCCGATGATATGTGGCCGGCCGACACTTTGGATGTGTGTGCGTTTGTCAAACACCGAGAAAAGAAAAATGAGCTCATCAACAATCTGCATGGCTGAATCCCATGGTAAAACATTGTGGGTTTTCGTTAGCAAACAAGTGGTGAGGGCGTGCAAAAGGAATTTCAGGCTTTCTAGCGACGACGACCACACCATCGACAAAGCTCCTTTCAAAGTTTAACAATCAAAAATTGTCACACACACACACACACACACACACACAGTTCCTTAGCTGATTTGTTCTGTGGTCACGCATGGTGGTTTCCTAATTTCGCTTGCGGCTGATATTAACCAAGTATCCTTTTCTGTGGCAGTTTCTTCCCGGCTCTTTTGCTTTTGTTTAAGGTTACTTGTCCAGCCACAGCCAGCAGCGTTTAACTCACTTAAACTCGCATTGTCGCCACTTGGCATAACTGTGGAAACGGCGCATATAGCCAGAAGCTACCGGTTAGCATTCTCTTTGAGTTGGAAGGACCGCGGTGGCCCTTTTCCGGTAATTCAACCAGCCACATTTTAATCCCATTATCAGACAGAACCAGACAACAACTAACAACATGGTGAGCTTGTTTTCTCCGGTGCTTTGGGGCATGTGGGCGAGCGGTGGGGGTCAGCGAGTTGTGCGAGGCGGGCTGCTGGGGCAGGTGACATCTGTGACCCAACACAACAGTGGACACATGCTCCTTCCTCAAAGGCTTCTGGCACCCGGTCTGCCTCATTGGGCTTCATTGGGCTTCATTGGGCTTCATTGGGCTCATGCCTACACACAGTATTAAACGCATATATGAAATAATTCACCTCAACCACTTTTTACAAATCCATAAATTCATATCTCACTGAGGGGGCCAACGTTGCAGAGCGAATGTTGATTTCTTGTAGGGTTTTCTTCAAAGTGACATTTGTAGACGTTTCCTAAATGTGATATTTTTAACACAATTTCCTTGCGACAAGAAAAACGACCTTCTTTGGTCCTTCCTCGGGTCTCCTGACGGCCTCACGACTGGCTGGAAGTGTTCGGTTTAGGTGAACGGTATGGGATTTTTTTTATAGGTTTTAGGTGAACTAATGAAAGAGAAGAAAAACGACCTTGAACGAAACCCGATGAGAATTTGGTATTCGGTACCTTCGCAAGCACTTGTAAACGGTCGCCTGCAAATCTTTACCAAGTGGTTCTTATTGTAAGCGCAATGGAGCTGCCTAGCCTAGCCTAGCCTAAGCTAGGGATAGGCATGGTACATTTGATTGGTAAGATTATTGTTTATTGTTGATCATATCTTGAAGCAGTTGAAAAAACAGGTGGAAAATCCAGGTCCAGAAAGTACAAACCTTGCCCCAGTTCGGCTTTAGCCACAGCCTTGCCTGTGGCTAAAGCCAAACTGTGGTACACTTTTTATCTTCTGGGCCTTACAACTAGTTTGCGGTTTAAAGAAGAACAAAGCGTCGCGATGTATTATGATGTTGAGCTCCGATCCCTGAGCAGAATAATTCTGTTTAACCTGGCTTGGAAACAAAACAAAAAATCTCAACTGTACAAGCTGATTTCTGCAGCAGAGCAGGAATACATCGCTATCACCTAAACTACATAAAGCTAATCACATCTGTACTGACTTGTTTTCTTATGACAAATTTCTATAAATATCCGTTCTGACTCCGTCCAAATTCTTTTTTTTTTTTTTTTTACTTTTTCTGGAGAGCTCAGTATTGTTCATTCGGTAATTTTACCGATTTGACATGTCATCATCATTGCTCTTTTTTTTTTTTTTTTTGTATGTGCGTGCGTGCGTGTGAGTGTGTGTGTGTATTCATTAGTTCACCTAAAACCTATTAAAAAATCCCAAACCGTTCACCTAAACCGAACACTTCCAGCCAGAGTCGTGTGGCCGTCAGGAGACCCGAGGAAGGACCAAAGGAAAGTGAAATCCAGCAACGACCAGACACTGCGTCCACATTCTGGTAACCTCTATGAAAGGAACTATGTTATGAAGCGACTGGTTTGCCAATTAAGGTCAAATACACATATATTGATTTAAAAAAATATATCTTAAGATTTTTTTTTTTTTAGTCTTTGGCAGACCATACACATTAAATTTAAATATCAGACTTTTAACAGTTTTGGTCATAGTCCAGTGACGCTGAGTGTTTCTGAAGAGGACTGGAGACTGTAGTATTATAAGGTCGCAAGTCAGCAAGCAAATACTTGCTTTGGAAAATACGTCCTAACAACTGGCGAGCCCACGTTTATACCAAAAAAAAAAAAACACATCCAAAATCCTTTGTTAACACATCTTTGACACAAGGATAATCTTTTAAAACAAGATTGTTGGGCGTTTGACGTCCTTGGTTAGAAATGGGCAAAATCGGGACACAAACAGCCAGATTGTTTTTTTTTGTGCCGAAGACTGCGACCTTATACTCTCTCTCTCTGATCTAAATGTCCTCGAGGTCCGGTGTCCTGCAGGTTTGAGGTGTTTCCTGCCCACTAGCACACCTGATTCATACAACCGGCTCATCAGTAGGCCTGATGACGATCACTGATCTTTAGTATCGGGTGTGTTTGCTAGGCGGAAACATCTAAAAACCTGCTGGACTCCGGACCTCAATTACCGTAATTGATGAAACCTGGTATATGCAATGCATGCAAAGTTTGTGCAATTTCTAGTTTTTACGTTTTGGTTGGAATGCCCAGCAGACTGTACAGTTATTTGTCTGGTAAAGAAATTAGTGTGTGTCAGTATCTAAACTATTATCTATACCAAGATATTAAATCTTTAATAGCTATTGCATAGATTTTTTAGGTGACAAATGTTTTAAACCTTGGCAAAGGTCCGCGCTCTCTTTGTGCTCCTGTTTTATGTTTGATCGATCTAGCCTTTGGTTATCTTGGCATTAAATTATAAATACAATTACTGTAGCCTCTTGTCAACAAAATATGAAATGACTGCATAAAAATCGACCGCCTTTGCTGATGATGTTTCATTGCTTTTGGCGTCTACATACACTAGGTTGTTGTTTTCAATTTTTAAAAAGCCTCTAACTTTTCTGACATGCTTTGTTCTGCTTTCTAAAGCCTTGACGTCATTATATTTTGATTAGTCCCATTATCAGACACGTCCAAAACCGGCTTGTATATAACTTTTGGACAGAAAGGGAAATCATTTTTATTAGTTGATTTTTCGCCCTGAGAACAATCTCGTATGGCTGTGAGTCAACAATGTTCCGGGAAATATCTGGTAATAAAGTCTCCCTTCAGTAATAATCTGTTTGTACAAGAGAATACAAAAAGGATTCAGGACAGGACAGGACAGGACAGGATTCTTGTAGTCTCGGTTAGCTTTAGCCGTCTTTACTGTGGATGATAAAAAAGTATGTGCGTTTAACGTGTTAAATGTGAAATTTCACAGATCCATATTTTAAGACATCATGTTGAGTTGGACCCAATTACATGAACATATAAACATAAAATACATGCGAATTTTAGCTGTGCAAAAATTCCGTTCCAAAGAGAAGTTAGCTCAATTTGCATATACACATGCCGCCTTATTACATACTGCCTACGTTTGCATGTTCCAGATGAAATTGAAACTATCCAACTTCACTCAATCAGATGATTGATCTTTCCTGCCCAGTTTCTTGGCCATTATATATAACCAAGGCATTTGCCGGCCGGCAAATTAGCTGTAAATTAAAACAAAGGTTCAACTTTCACCTAATTGACTTCTAATTTCCGCTCACTGAATGAAATGTAGTGGTATAAAGAGCAGGGTGATAAGGAATATAACAAAACCACATGCAATTTATATTCCCAATGATTGTCGGATACGTCGTACTAATCCACCCAAGTCAAGAATGACTGTTAAATTATCTTTTAATGAATATCACACTGTACAAGATACACAGTATCGCAGTCCTTTCCCAGTTATTCAAATAAAGCCTTCAAGTTGCTTATCTCACGCTTTCATACTTACTTTCCCCTCGCCGGCTGGCTCGCATCGGTATCAGAATCGTCGGAATAACTTAATAATGCACCGACTGGCCTCTTGACCCTTCTGTTTATCAAATGTGATCACCTTCAATAGCTGCGGCGCCTCCCATTTTGGCGCGAGGTAATGCAGTGAGCAGCACGCTGCCGACTTACTTACTGTCGCTGACAGGGTGCGCCACAGCCCCCCCCCCCCCCCCCGAGTCGGCTACACTTGACTGCGCCGGCGTATTGCTGCTGGCCGGCGCACGTTCAAGGCGCATATTTTGAAGGTTAAGGGAGTGCTCATCTTATACAAAGGAGGTTTTGATTGTGTTTATTTGCTCACTGACCTTACGGAACTGACCACAGCATGAGATGCAGCAGACTCGGGACTGCTTCTCTCTTCTTCTCTGTCGTTAACTTAACTCATTCACTGCCAGCCTAGTTCAAATTGATTTTTGACGTCTATAGTCGTCAATGGCACTGAAAATATGACACTTTTTTTTTGTTTAAACTTTGATACATTTCTGAATATATTTCAAGATTTTTCACTGAGTCGGTGGACAAACCAAAATGTGGAAGTGTGTGTATTTTTTTCCCTCTCATAAAAAGACATTTGGTTTTAATGATTCACAGCACCACGGTGAACATTTCCCGCCTCCAGTATTGCTTCTTTTATGTTTTTGCCACCACAGAGCAAAACTATTCTAAGGACAGATTTAATAGTGTTACAAGAATAAGCTTGCTTTAGGTCAATTATTGTTGTAAAATTGAATAGAAGATTCCTTCTGAAAAAAGGGCACATCATCTTTCATATTTCTTAATTATTAGCTCAGTATTGAAAGCTACTTTAAGGATCTGTGGCTTTTTTCTCCCTTATGGCTTCTCGTATTGTTAACATAAAGGTTACACACGTAATAGAGACCATTTGACTTTGCGTGCCCAAATAATGACTCTCCTTAATCATTTTTAGTTCTAGTACTTGCCCTGCCATTTTCAGCCTCTGTTCTTTATCTTAAATCATACCTAATTACTTTGTACTAATTAGTATCGTTCCCATTAACCAGTGCTGTGCGACATGGGCCAAATTTTTATCCTCAGAACCCGATCACAATATACAGTACTTTTATATGCCAATGTAGTATTTTTTCCCTAAAATACTCAATAGCAAGTTTCTGTTATGTCAAGCCATCCCTGTCGCCAGCCAATCACGGAGCACAAATGGACAAAGCAACAATTCATGCTTACAGTCAACGATAGAGGGTTTCATATTGTATGGTAGACATCTTAGTATCAAAATTGACTGTGGTAAAAAAATAAATAAATGAACTATAAAATAAGTGACAATTATTCTTAGTAAGTGTCCCATCACTGGTGAGCTATTTTTTAGAATAGACTTGCGTGCTACTCATGTTGTCCTTGGGGCTAACTGGTGCCCCTGGCACCATTCAATTATTATTATTATTTTTTTTTTTTTTAAGTCATTGCATATTAATCAGAGCAAAAACAATAAAACCACGCCAATCTACTAAGCCAGAAATCAGCCCATGCTCAAGTGACTGCAACTGAACTAGAGCGTTTGATTTAAAAAAATAAAAATAAAATAAAAAGCTTTGTAAGACTTGCTTTATCTTTTGTGGAACAACTCACATGCTCACACATTGGCCTGAGTTTTGGGGTGCACGAGGTGGCCGCCTGTTCCCACTGTTAGGCTCTTCTCTCCCACTGGCCGCCCAGATGGACCTGATCGGAGTGACAACAGCAAATTTTCCGTTTATTATTTTAGGTTTCAGTGCTTTCCGAAAAACAATTTTCAAAAGATGGTCTTAACCTGCATGCATTTTCTGTTTTATTTGGTATTTGTAAGCACCACAAAATCAAGGTGGAACTATCCATTCATCCATTATTCATTTTCTCTAGCAAACCTGGGCTAAAAAGTCAATTATGCATTCTGGCATTCTTCATTTAATCTTTATTGAAATGTATTGTAAAGATTATTCATATTCATCTGTCGGGTGCAGAGTTTGTTTGTTTTGTTTTCAGCACTTGAATATCCACATGACCAAAGTGTCATCTCTATCTTCAGTTTTGATGGTGATAGTTTCAGAATTGACAATTTCAGGGACAAAAAGAGTAGGTTGCACTTTCTGGTAGAATACATCGCCAGTTTCAAGTATGGCTTTTAATGTGTGATGATTTATGAATACAGTGGAACATTAAGTGTCAAAACCTCCAATTTATAAACATTTTGCCATCATCTCCCCTCAAGGAAACAATATAAATACAGCTAATCAGTTAAGAGTCAACTGTCGTCTTCATAAAACTTTCAAGCTGAAAATGACGGTACAGTTATTTTTCAAGTAAATCACTTCACATGACACGATTCCAACCCCCCCGCTGCAAACGCCCCAAAAAAACTAAGGATCATTCAATTATTCAGTGCAACTTTGCTCTTATGTTCCGTGTTGGCCTGCTTCACAGTAATAATAAAACAAGTCCAATTCACTTGAGGCGCTCTGTTGCAGGAAGTGCACGCACACACTCGTGCGTCTTTTTTTTTTTCCTTATTCTTCATAGCACCTTTTTGCTGTGAGTGCTTCGGTGAGTCTGTGAGTGTCTTATTTATCCTCAGCGGGGCCACTTTGGGTCACATGATCATCCCTTTTGACTTGTCGAGCTTTAATTCAGTCATCTTTGCTCCTGACCTGATCTGGCCCGTGGGCTATTGTTGCTACAGGTTTCAGCCAGGTTTCAATATTGTACAAACAATCCCTTGATAATGATCATCTTTCCACTTTTTTTTTTAAATCCCTTTCCTCTCAATATTCCGTCACAACGTTCCAACCCCCTTCTTCCCTTCTAGTTGTGTCTCTTCCCGCCTGCCGCCGTCCCGCCCGCAGCCTTTAATCATCCCCGTTTCCGCTTGCCTTGTCACATTTGGCCCGCGCGCATGTCTGTCCGGGCCTCGTCACAAAAGCGCGGCGCTCGCTTGGCTGACATCTCGCCGCAGCGCTGAGGGCTTCTGATGTCCGTGACACATGCGCTGACCTGTTCCCTCGCTTCTCCCAGCTTCTGACATCATCAAAGTGGGACGCAGTGCTAGCCTGAGGGTTGATCGTGGTTAAATGTGATAAGAGGCACATCTTCAGACGAGAAAGGCAAAATAAAAAATAATGCTGGCCTCCTTTTTATGCAGTGAAGGAGGGGATGTGTTCCAGACCTACTCCCAATTAGGAATAAATATATATATATATATATACACATATATATATATATACACATATATATATATATATATATATATATATATATATATATACACATATATATACACATATATATATATATAAAGTACTGAAGTCACTCTCTTACATAAGTAAAATTACAAAAATACCAACTTGAAAATGTACTTAAGTAAAAAAAAGGAATATAACAAAATCAACCGTTTTCAAAATAAAACAAAAAAATTAAAATTAATTCTATATTTTCCTAAACCCAGACTACTGATCAACAGAGCTAATCACGTCAAGCCGCATATCTAGTGCTGCTATTATATTTTTCATAACCACCTGAGGGAATTTGGTGTTCTCAACATTAGAAAATATAAGTGCAAACAAAAGTGCAAAAAAATGTATTCAGCCTCAACAGAAGCAGGTTTTCTGTGTTTTGTGAATGGATGCGAGCAAACATTAGAATGAGTGGCAGAATGCCCAACTGGCTTTCAGCATTCGATATATACTGTAGTCTGGTGCGTTTTTGTTGTTGTTATCTTTTTTTTATTATTATTATTATTACCGGTGACAAGTTTAGCAAAAGTGTGGGTGACAGGATAGTAAAACATTCACTTACTTTAGCCCACTTCCTGATCCGTTCCCAGTGAGACGCTTTAAAACTGGCGACATTAGGGAGCTCATTTTCCTCCATATTGACAAACACGCGTGTGATCCTTGACTAGCAACTCGTTTGGTTTCCGGTGCGCGGCGCGTGAGCTTTTTGCGTGTCTGTTGTGTCGTCACGCACCCCAAACGTAACGATCCCATTTTCAAAATGTAAGAAGTAAGGACAGATATTTGCGTTTGAAAAGTAAGAAGTAAAACCGTCTACTTGGCCTATAGCAAGAAACGGCTATGAGAATGATGAATACTAGCATATTGTTGGGTGTACTAGCATCACAGGAATGTTAAAATGGAACCTGGAAATGTTTGCGTGTATGAGAATTGTTAGCCGGCTAATGAGTATTATATTAAACTGTTAAGCAATCAGTCAATAATGTCGATCTAGGCTGTATATATTATTTTTATATTTGTCGTTGCTTCGCTGTTGCCACTGAAGCTATCCTAGCAAACGCGGGCGTTGGACCGGAGAGACGAGCCCTCTCAGGTTAGCTTAGCGCAAGCTAGCTGGTACGACAGAACACAGATGGGATTTAAAACCTAACCAAAAGAAGCAACAACAACAAAACATCCTTGGGTTCTTCTGTTGGCCGTCAACCGCGTATAGTCTTGTTACATATATGTAAAAAAGAAAAAGAAAAAAGATGAGGCTTGGTAATGCGCTTTGGACAACATATGTTGTAGATAAATCCCTATATAAGTGCACTTCCATTTACTATTCTGATCAAATTGGATTTTTTTTTTATTTTATTTTTTTTTATAACTGTGACGTGTTTTAGCACACAAGTACAATTTGTACTTTGTGTTCTTCTCCTTCCTCATTTCAATTCTCCTGCTGTTACTGTGAACAAGAGACCACATCAGTAATATTTTCACAAGTGGCCCCGCTAAGATCCCATACAACGGACAGACGTGTGCTCACATATGCACATGTTCTCCACCCCACCACAACCTTGATGTATACTAATGAAAGCTCAAGGTTTTCCTTGATGGGAAATGGAGCCACAGTCTCCTTCTGTTAGCGTAAAGCTACGCTATAGGTGAACTTGTACCCGTGAGAGTGTGAAGCTTTGACAACCGCATGCAAATTGAGTCAAAGCACCCAGAGACGCTTTAAATAAAACATTGGGGTTAAGGACAAGAGTCTCCTTTATTCATAACGATCATAACGGGAAGTCTTGTCTCACACAGAGTGGAAGGACTTCATGTAGGCTGGCATTATGGACTCTGCTGGGTGAAATGATTCTGTGTAGTCATTAGCACAATGAAGATGGAAGACTTGTCTCCCTTGAGTAGATTTCCACAATCGAGTGGGAGCCTCGGAGGACAGCCTTGATCCATTTTGAGATGCTGGTCAATCTCCATTTTGTTTGCTTTGGAAACACTTCTTTTCATATAGGAAATAATGGGAATAAATCATTTAGCCATCCATTTTCTAGGTCTCAGTAGGGTTGTGGGTGGTAAGGTAAACCCTGGACTTGTCGTCAGCAAGTTGTAAATAAAATCGTAAAATATTTCTTAAGTAAAGGTCATACAAGTTAACTAAAATGGACGGATATGTTTTGTTTCTGTTCAATGATTTAATCCCATCTCAATCCAATCTTCTTGCTTTGTTCCCTTCATCTCTTGGTGATCTCGACGCGCCCATGACCGCATGACAGAAATGGCACAACAATCGCCTTCCCGGCATATGACAGGAAACAAGGACAATCAATGTTTCCCCCTTTAAACCGATTTAATAAAACTGCAACAAAGCTGTGAAACACTCTTTAAGTGTAACTGCTGTTTCAAATCAATTGAACATGGAGGATTGTGAGAGATGCTGGTTGCGTGCCACTCACACTTGGGGTCTGATTTTCTAACAACCCAAATTTGTGGGCACTAAAATCTTTGTTCACTCTAATTGCATTTGCTAGCAGCTAGTGGCACCAGGTGTACGGAAATGGAAATGTTGGTAGAAGAGACAAACGAGACAAAAGCAATCGATTGTTCTGAGGATTTTAGGGTAGCCAGCAACAGGATAAAAACCTTGTTCTGTTTAATTCAACTCTTTCCACGGGCGTGGCAATTGGATTTATGTGCCGATCATGCGTAACATTGAGTTTAAAATACTGAGAATATACTTGTGGGGGGGGGGCAGCAAAACCATTTTAACCATGCACTGAATTGACATAGATTCAAGGAAATGCAGTTGAAAGGATGTGTCATATGCAATGTGCATGACTCCTTCTTGTGGCTGACTTCAAGTCAGCTTTTAGATCATTAAAGTGACTCCAAAATACACAGGACAGTCCCTCTTTCCTTAACAGCAAATGACCACCAGACCGTCCTGTCACTCGGAATGCTGCGTGGCAGTGACCCTCTGGTGACACAGACTCACCGGGTCACCCAGGGGTCACTGTTGACGTTGTTGGCGCGAAGGGACATTCCGTACGGTTAGGCACCGCCTCTGGTGGTGAATCGGAATTCATTGACCAGTAGTTACATACGGGACTGTCGTTTTATTTAGCTGACATTAAATTGTGAGTCTACAGCACATAGTTAACCCTTAAGTTGTATGTTAAAACGTTTTACGTCATTAAAAGTACAACATAGTTTAATTAGTACATGTTAAAGATGGATGTACATTTTCTATCTTTCGTTCTCGTTTGATACCAGGCCTTTTTGTTGTGTTTTTTTTTTTTTATAGTCTTTTACTCCTCAGAAGATATGTTAATTGGACCAACCAGGTTTTCATCAGACAGCAATGTTATGATAGTTAAAACCAAAGGCTCCCAATTACAGTCTGCTGGTGCATTTTCTGTTTTATGTCTCGGGGAGTATTTTTCTCCTAATTATTGTTCAAATGTCACACTCTGATCCAGTTTCTGTTTGCTTGTTTGATGTGAAGGTGAGCGGAGCCTTTTTGAAATGCAATACTCCAGGGAGAGGCGAGCAGGTTGGACCGGCGAGAGGCCGAGATTAGATCCTACCCTGATGTCGGTGATCTCTAGCCGACTTTGTGTGTGCCGCTGGAAGAGAAAGCGAGAAGAGAGAGAGAGAGAAAGGCAAAGGGAGCCCATTTGGGGGGGGGGGGGGGCACACTGATCCATCCATCCAGATTGACGGGTGAGAGGACTGAGACCGTGGCGGGCTGACGGTGTTCATTAATGCCTAGGCCGTGGCTGGAGTGTCCAATCAGGGGACTGCCGCGCACACAAGCACCCTCCAACGCGCCAGATCTCCACGTACGCTGAGCTAGTCAAGCACGGAAGCAGGCTGGCCAAGCGTGGGCACTGATGGGCTTCGCTGCCTCAATTGATGGGTGCTCAGAGGAGAGTGAAACGGTAGAGCGATGGGTGAGTCGGAGAGAGATGGAGCAGTTGTATCAATGACTCGCCGATAGTCTGGATTCAGTGTCTACTTTTGTTTAACATGCATGTTAGCCAGCATGCTGACCCATCCATTTCCAATGGGAGTTTGAATGCTAAATATTACATAAGCTTTCACCGCGAGCCTAATAAAAGCTGTCAGGTGCTGAAGTATGCTGTGAAAAGCAGTATTCCATCAGGTTGAATTCCTAAGTAATTACTAAGTAATACAGTCAGTCAAACCTCTAAAGAAGAACATACTCTGTTGGAGTGGAGAATGTGTTGGCAGACCAATACTGCCAACTAGTGGCACTGGCAATGTTTTCCAATTTTTGGTTCAACTGATCAAAATTTCCTGGCCTATCCCTGATCTTTAACTCATTCACTCGCAGCCATTTTCACTGAAGCAACCCACTTCGCTCCCCGACTGTTTTACTGGATTTTGACAGATTCAGTAAGGCCCACACAATTTTGCGTTTTATTGCTATAAAAAAACATGGAATCTACCAAAAGAAATATTAAAGTCTCTTCTTTCATCAGGAAAAAAGTATATTTGTATCTGTAGCAATTAGCATTAGAATATAGCTAATTAATTTATAGAAACATGGTCTACGTATATAGAATTTTTTAACCTAATTCTGGTTAGCGAGAGCCACCACATCGTGATAACTTACATTGATGTTTCTGCATTTGGCAATTTATTATTATATTATATTATTAGTATGGGATTTTTTTTAATAGGCTTTAGGTGAACTGATGAATACACACACGCTCGCACGCACGCACACACACACACACGCACATACACATACTCACTCACATACAAAAAAAAAATATATATATATAAAAAATATATATATGTTTTATTTTTTTTAATAAAAAAAAAAGGAGAGCAATGATGATGTCAAATTGAATGAACAATACTGAGCTTTCCTGAAAAAATAAAAAGAAAAAAGAAAAAATAATAAAAACAGGGATGTGATTTTTCCGCTAATTCGCGGAATTCCGCTTTTTTTCTCTCCCCCCCAAAAAAAAAAAAATCCAATTTTTTAATTTTTTTTTAATTTATTTATTTTTTTTGTAGTTCATTGTGTATGCACATGACTCCGACAGATAACATCTTCTGCTATAACAAAGACATTTGTGGTATTCTCTAATATGAGTTACTTTTCATTTGGTCATGATACAATTATTTGTTCATGAAATTTGAACTCTTCAACATTATTTATGTGTTAACTTAGTAATCACATTAGTTAGATATGATGATATTTTCAGTGATAGTTTTTAAAAGCAAAGGCAGTCCAATGTTTTTGAATGTGACTGATTTTGAGTTGACTAAAACTGCCATTTTATATGGGATAGTTCAATATACATTGAAAATTTATGCTGTTGTTTTGTCTATTTCTTTGTCATGTGAGTGCATTGAAAGTACTTAAAAACACGGAAAACCCTGGACCTAGCTGGGTGCCAGCGGCCCCCAGACCCCCGGCTAAGTTTTCAGATAATTTCACTTTGGTCAAATCACATCCCTGTAAAAAAAATAATTAAAAAAATAAAATAAAAATATAGCTAAATGTAATCATTATTCACAAACCTGTTGAAAACTTGTCGCAGCATGGCCCTGGCTGATCTCTTATACTCTGCTGCCACATGCTGACCGATTTTTGGAATAACTACCATTGCTTAAAGTGACCTCTTCAGGTCAGAAGCTGCATGAAAGCCTTCAATATTTTCTAGCAAAAAAAAAAAAAATCATATACATATGTTTTTGGGACCATGGCAATATTTAAAATAGAATGTTTTTATACGTTTTTGGGTTTGAATGATCATATCTATTTTTTATTTATTTTTTTATTCAATGGTCCCATCTTGTTCTATAAATGTAATGTAATACCTGTGAAAGAATACAAATGGGTTGTTTTAACTGCGCATGGAGTAGTTCCCTCAAATTAAATCATCTGGAATGGGATCATACGGCCGATAATAGATGAATTGAAAACTGAAAAAAACAAATCAAATGTTACTGTATACAGTAGTTCTTTGTAAAAATGTCCTCCCGTCTCTTGAGACCATTTCACAATTTACACCGGAACAGTCACGACGACAAGTCTGATGAGCCGCGAAGAGCATTTATCTGTTTTAAAAATAGATCCTACTCCAGTCAAATCGCTGCCATCGCTCTTATTGACTATAAAAAAAAAAGATTTTCTGTCATATGATGGCAAAGCTGCCGTCCACGCCCTCGTTCAAGGTTTTTCCCCTTTGCTCGACGCTGCCATGCAAATGCTTTCCTTTTAGCTCTGATTTCACATGGATTAAGCGTCACTGCTATGAGTCGGCATGTGATCTCATGACACGGTGACAAATCGTGTCCCGTCTTGTCACATGGTGCCGGTTTGCTGCATGGGAGTTGAGCTCGCCAAGTGACTGATAGCTAGACGCGTCGAAGGCAAAAAAAAAAAAAAGGAGACGTATCTGCCTCCCAGCGCTGAGGAATGAAATCAGAGCAGGTTCTGCTCCATCCATCAGGACGGCCGTAATGAATTCCAGGAGGCTGAGCATGCTAACAAGTTCATTATTCCAGCTTGGTTTAGGAGTAATTACCATTTTGCATCCAAAGCTATTCCAGACCGGGTCGCTCTTGTCAAATTAAGCCAAGTGTGAATGCAGATAAATATTTGCATAAGGTGCGTAAGGTTGGCCTCGGTGACAGATTCTGCTGCGGCCGTGTTTGTTTTGGCATTGTGCTGGGAGATCAATGCGGGACCTGATTTAAACTTTTTTGCTTTCCAGTTTACAAATGATCCCAAGAGATCTACATACTTGGTATAATGAGGCTCGGTTAGGATTTCAAATAGCGGCAATAAGTAGAGCTGCAAGGAGCTATAAAGGATACTGGCATGTTGGAGGACTGGCAAATAGGACAAGAACCCTCTAAAATATTTCTCAGGCCTTATGTGTGTGCAATGTTTGAGTATTCATCTAGGTTTAGCGGCATCATTTTTTTGTTTGCAAAAAGCACATCCCCATGGAAACAGCATGCGACAAAATAAAAAGTTTTCATCTTATCGTTACAAGACGATCGGACCTTTGTACCAAGGGCAAAAATAGTGCACAACGCCAAAATAAAAACAAAATGGTGGATTTCCTGTTGGGTGTAGCATATTGCTACTGAAGACTTTTTTTGTAGGTCTTGGGCTCTTGCCTTCCAATCCCCTTAGATATGGATTCAACTTTGAACCTTTTGGGAGAGCTAGAAAGTCATTTTTAAGAAACTGCACAAAATCCTCTAAAATAATATAAATGTTTTTGCCCGGCCTGACGTGTGTACAAAGTTTAATGAGTTTTTACTTTGGTTTAGATCCTCAAAAACGGCATCATTTTTTAATTAATTAATTAATTAATTAATTAATTCTAGGCTACAGCATATGACGAAATGAAACCCCCAAAGTTTGAAGCCGATCGGATACATTTTGTAGGAGTTTGTTAAAATATGACCTCCATAAAAGGCAAAAAAATGCCCAATTTCAAAATAAATACAAAATGGTGTTGAATGTCCTGTTAGGTGCTATGGCTCTGATGTGTGTGCATATGAGAAAGCAAAATCTCACATGTATCCTTTACTAAGGTCCATTCAGTTGATTGATTCATGAAGTGGCATTTGGAAACTCGGATTGATTCAGGGAAATGTCAGTGATTCGACTCATTTTCGTCATCACACTTTGCATCATTGACAGCGAGTTAAATGTGTAAATTAGGGATGTAACGAAGCATCAAAAATCAATGTAATATCGATGTAAACTGCTTAAAATATGCATTGGTAAAAAATAAAAGCATCAATTCACAACGCCATGTTAACTGTTATGCCTTGCGCAGTTTTTTTATCGTTTCTAGTCGGACCCTTTTTGGGGACGGACACGTTTTGCGGCGATCCGATATTGTTTGTTGGTTCTTCTCATGTAAGCAAAAAGAACATAACAAAAGAAATAAATAAAGCACAACATGATAAGATGCAAGCGTGAGAAGGGGCAGAAAGAAGCAACACCTAAGTTACTCCCCACCCCCCATCCTTTTTTGTTTTTTTACACAATTTTAAATCATAATCCATGAAGAATACACAAATATTTCAATACTTTTTAGAAGTTTAAGGACAAACCTTTTGAAGGAAAATTTGTAAAAGAAAGCTGCACAAAGCTGAGAACATATTGTGAGGGCAGAATATTAACCTTAACCACAAAGCACTGATTGCAAGATAAAAATGTATTTTAACCGTCCAAATTCTTATTTCATTTTTTTAAGGTGTTTTTAAAAATATATATTATAAAAAGTTAACGAAAAAAAAATTAAAAATCTAATTGAATCAGGCTTGAGTGAATCGTTACATCCCTAGTGAAACTATCATTTGACACAAAACATTTTTGTTCTTTATTCCTCCAGTTTGTTTACTTTTGTGGATTATTCAGGCACCAAAGCACTCTAGTGTATTAAGTTGAAATACATAATTATTCTCTATATTCTTCACTTCCAGTCATTCATGTGCACTATAGTATCGCTTCTGCTGTGTATGAAGGCACATTACTGTTATAACCATGATAAATAGTTGTCCTGCAGCTGTTGTTAACACATAGCTAATATACAACAGTGAAGATACATAGTGTTTCGACAATAATAATAATAAAACAATCCCTCTAAGGTTTTACACAGTTTCTAATCGGCATGAAAATAGATTTTCAAATAAAGGAGCAGTATTGCCAAATGTGCCGAGACGCGTTCTGCAGCCTTCAGAATTAATTACGACTGTGGATGAAACATTACCCCGATGTCGTTTTTGGGCATCATGCGTCCACGCCTCATGGCTACATTGACGTTCTGGACTTAGATACGGTTCTGCCTAGACATTACGTCAGCCTACAGTTGGGCTACTTTTTTATTTATTTATTTTATTTTTTAAAAATTCCGGAGAGCTCAGTATTGTTCATTCGGTAATTTTACCGATTTGACATGTCATCATCATTGCTCCCCTTTTTTTTTTTCTTTTTTCTTTTTGTATGTGTATGTGCGTGTGTACAGTTGGGCTACTAATGGATGGATATCACTTGACAATCACTATTCAAATGGAGGCACCTCACTCTTTTGGTATAAGTGCCACAAGGTCTGCTAAATTACACTTCAAAATCGATTCCAAATTGTACGATCTCAGGGGCTTCCAACGCTAAAAGGTCACCGTTCTAATGAGTGTGACGTATCTCACTTGAAAGGTTTTGGATGAGGATTTTCCTCCTCTCATTACGGCTGTTGATTTAACGATCCACTCAGTTCTTGAAAAGGTTACGTTGGTGTTGTGTTTCAACGCCATCCGTCTTTTCCTTTCATGACTCATGAGCTGGATCAAATCTCCGCCGTCTTACGTATACATTCTTGACATTATAGTCTCATTAATTTGATGATTACAACTAATAAACTGGTTACTCAAACACTTAACCAGACTTACATACATTCCTGATTGGAGCCATTTCAGCATTGTGGCAATACTTTCAGATTATTACAAGAAAATAATTGTGAAATTAAATGCTAGAAATTCAGGAAAAGAAATTCAGGAAAAGAAATTCAGGAAAAGAAATTCAGGAAAAAAAGGCCTAAAATTTCCCAAAAGATTTTTACACTAGTTAGGGTATGGATTTTTCAGCGTATCGATGAAAGGAAAATGCTAATTTGGCTATGGAAATAGAGAAACCTTAACTAAGAACTTTGAGCAGGAACCTCGGCGTACTGACAAATGGAAAATACCTCAACATACTGACAAAAGCATCACAGCAACTCCCCGTTGGGTAATGCTCAATTCTATATGCCAGAATTAAGGCCTCTCTGACAAAAAAGGAGGGACAAATACAGGACCTTAAACCAGGACAACTGCATAGCAACTGACATCATAGCCATCACCAGGGACAAATACGGGACAGAACCATACGACATCATCAACACCGCACTGACCCAACCAAAAACAGTCTTAACACATATTTGACTTAAACATAACACATTCTCATCCCAATTGATTGATGTAATGGCATTATCAAGTATTGGTATTCTAAGTATTTCTACTCAGTCTGAAGAAAGTGGTACGGGTGCATCCGTTTTTCCAACTACTTCATTTGGACAGGTGCTTGTAAACCGGTTTATTCTCAATAGACATTTAGAAGCCGCATACTGTAGAAGTATGTCTGCACCACAGGGATTTTTTGAACTCACAATCACAAACATATCTTTTCTCTCTCAGAAATATGATCCGTGAGAGAAAAAAAAATCTAGTACATTTCTGCAGGGTAAAAATTTAGTTGCTAGGCAACTGTTGTTACCATTCGACAGGAATCCTCAAGGTAAAAAGACTGGGAAAGAGGCTCTTTGGTGTGAAGGGGGTTGCAAAACAGACAAATAACATGAGTGGGCACAATGGCAAGGACCCCCACCCTGACGTTTTTGACAAATTGGCCGTTGTAATCGATTATCATTACAAGTAATCGATGGTTTCATTTTGACATCTCTACAGAGCTTCATTTCTTTTTAAAGGCTAACATTAACAGTGACTTCAACGAGTTTTGTAAATTGATGAGATCGATTTAGGATTTTGGTCCATGTGGGCCCTTTGATTGTTTTTATCCCTTCATTTTTTTGGGCTCGGTTTCACATGACATGAACCCGTCGTTCTCCGCCTTTGGCAACCAGTGCGGTCTCTGACATTGATGCAAGATTTTCTTAACGCAATTCCCCATTTGCCTTCTCAGATTGGGGCTTGGGATATTTATAATCTCGGGGCACCAGTTAATGGTATTTGCAAAGTGAAATCAGTTTAGTGCATGTTTTCCATAATGGCTTTGACTACGTGGCATTGCCGGCGGCTCCGTCTTGAATGGTGGAAGGATGGCTCTAATTTGGGCTAATGGGTGAGTCAGCCGTCATCGAGTGTCCCTGGGTGGACTGCAACACACACACGTGCTCATGACACTAGAGATCGGGACGTGTGTTGGGGGGGGGCACTCAGTTACAGGTAGCAAAAAAATATAGATGAAGAGGTTAATCACTGGCTAACCTAATCAAATCATTTGTCATCAGATTAGATGGAAGTGTTTAACCTCGCTTTGGGCCACCGTCTGGTCGAGATAGACAAAAAGCCGCGGAGTGAGTGTACGCCATAAACGACGGCAGCTTTATGTTCCAATCAATGCTTCCTGCTTGGAAATAAAAAGTACGCACATAACATTTGATTTGATTGTGGGTGGGTTGTTGAGCAATGGGTGGGGGTGGCTGTTGTGGGGATTAAACGACCAATGTCGGATCCCCGGCGGAGCGACGTCTTGACTGCGGCCGGGCAGGAGTGCTGCAGTGGCTAGTTTACATTCCACAGTCGGCGAAGCTTCACCAACCTCAGCTCTGCTTAGACATGCACACATTAATACATCCACTCACGCCTGCATGCAGTATATGCATTCAATCAGTATTTTTGATTTGTCTCAGTAGAATCATCAGCATATGTTGATTGGCCGTCCGTCCGTCTAATATCTTATTCAAGCCCTTTGGTAATGAAGCATCCAAACAAATGTGATAAACTGATCAAGTAATCTCTTTCCAAAATGTAACATAAGTTGTGTGAAAGTTCACCACGCTCTCATCCACTGTATTTCATTTAAAAAGGGGCGAAGGTAGAGAAACAGTCCCAAGAGAGAAACCAGTCAGTTTGCAACTGTGCAGAGCAGTAGACTTACCACTGCCTGGCACCCCCCCCCCCCCCCCCCGAGACCTATTACCAAGAGTCTCTGGTTTGATCCCTGGGCGGCTTCACTGCTCTGTACTGTGCAACCCGCCAAAGATCAACTACGTGAGATGACTCTTGGCTACCATGGATTGTCTCTTAACTGTCAGAACTGAGCCTAAATATGTTGTATTTCTCTGTATATTACTCATTAAAACCCCAAATCGTTTAAACACGTTGAATACTTTTTCCTTCACTCCCAAAAACGTATTTCCATGTTTTTTATGGATTTTTGGATACAGAAGGCTTTGATGCAGCTTCTGACATAAAGAGGTGGCTTAAAGCAATGGTAGTTCTTACTAAAAACGGCCAGCAGGTGGCAGCAGAGTATAAGAGAGCAGCCAGGGCCATGTTGCAACAAGCTCTTTTTGCCAGTGTTTTCAATAGGAATGTTAATATTGATGAAACTTAGCTATATTCTAATGCTAATTACTGCAAAACGGATACAAAAATCATTTTTTGACCTGATGAAAGAAGAGAATAGAGACTCTAATCTTTCTTTTGGTAGGTTCCATGTTTTTATAGCAATATTCAGTCAAAAACAAATAAATCAGTCAAAATCCAGTAAAACAGCTAGGAGCGAAGAGGTTTGCTTCAGTGAAAATGGCTGGGAGTTAATGAGTAAATAAAATACTTGAGTGAGAACAACTTTCAGTTTAACTTCAGTACAGTTTAATAACAACACCTGGTGCATTCTACAAACTCGACGCCTCTCTCGGAAATAATCAATAAAAAATGCAACATCACAATCCTCATGAAAGAGTTTATTGCAACACTACTTTGCCATACTAATTAGTTTGTGGATGGTGTCCCAAATGAATTTAAACAATGGGTGCAGTAGATCCTGCTAATCCAGGGGCAGTTATATTGATTTACTAAATAGCATGTCAACAAAATTACTGCCAAAATGTAATCCCCTGCAATTTAGACAACTGAAAATCGATGAAGACTGCGGTCGAACAGTGGCCTGTGTATTTTATGTTTCCAGACCACTGTCCTTTGTTTGCCGCTGTGAGTCCATGCCTGAGAAACATTCAGGAATGTTTGAAACAATGGCAAATCTTTTCCAGTTTGATGGTTTTACAACACAAAAGTGTGAAATAACCGACCCAGATTCTACTGTAGGCTACAATGCAACTCCATTTCTATCCACTTACTGTGTACTATTTAAATAAAATTTAATTTATTTTGTGGCAAATGTTTTTGTTGTTGTTGTTGGAAATTAATCATATTATGTCATTCAAACCCCAAAATGTGTACATACGTTTTTTTTTAATACTTCTTTCACTCCCCAAAACGAATGAGTTAATATGATGTATTTCCAACATGTTTTTGATGCAAGAGCATACAGAAAGAAGGCTTTGATGCAGCTTCTGACATGAAGAGGTAGCTTAAAGCAATGGCAATTATTACAAAAAACGGCCAGCAGGTGGTAGCAAAGTATAAGAGATCAGCCAGGGCCATGCTGCTACAAGCTCTTTTTGACGGTGTTTTCACCAGCAATGTGAATATCGATGAAACTTAGCTATATTCGCTATATATTGATCTTTTTAAAGCAAGACAACACGATATTCTGTGGGCTTTGCAAAATCAGTCAAAATCCAGTAAAACAGACGGGGGCAAAGGGGGTTGCTTCAGTGAAATTGGATGGGAGTGAATGAGTTAAGTTATGAATACAACCAGAATTTGTTCGCTGACTACAGCATGATTCGCAAATTAGGATTTTAGGAGCGAGTCCAGTCCCTATCAAAAACCTTTATGTAAAGTTAATTGAAAAGTCTAAATTGCCCATGGTTGGAACTTGGAAGTGGTTGGTGTTAACAATCCACTTATATTGAACCCACCTCCACTTGAACATGTAACTAAAAATCTGATAGCGAAACAATAACCAAGCCTAACATCGGATCAGAATTTAGGGGATGTCTTCTTCTTTTGTCGTCGACCTACAGCTGCACTGGTGTAAGTTTTCCTCACAAAATGAAGAATGGCAACAATAATAGTCCATGGAGAGGCACACTGCTCGACCAAACGTCAAAATTACATTTTTCAAGCTGAGCTCTATCAAAAAAGCTGCCTCAGAGCTGTAATAGAAGATCTATCATTATGCCTTTGCTTTAAACACAGAAGTCGGTAGTCTGCTATTACACAAGAGTCCGAGAATCCAACTTTTAGACGGGTTTTGTCATCGGCACAAGTACCTTGCATTATGACGACTGTCAAGTCACTGACGGATGCCCGTTACTTACGGAAATGGGGTTTCGTCCATCAGTGTAATTGTCAATAACTGGATCAAGTACTGACGGACAGTTCGTGGGTACTGATGGAATGCCCACCTTTTTCTGTCGGTCCTAAAATAGTGGTGACAAAGTAATGATGCAAGCACGGTCAAAATAAAATGACGGACTGATGATTACAGTTTGGTTCGGCTTGAAAAAAATGACGCCATGTATACTTTTCTGTCCCGGTTCTTACGGCCATGATACCTACCTGACTTGCAAATGCAGTCCCTCCATTTCATGTCAGTGCCCTATGATTGCAATCGGTCAAGTGCCGCCCAACACTTGGCGCAAGTCTTCTGGGATAGTGTCCAGCTCTCCATATATGGACGACAAGCTAGATTGATGGTCGGAATAGTGTATATTGCAGTACCCCTTGAACCTGTGCCTACTGTATGCCTCTCGTTCGCAAGGAGCCTTGAGAATGGTAACAAATCAGGTCCGGTTTGTTCATGCACCCCCCCCCCCTCTCCTGTCACCACAACACATGGCTATAACTGCATTTAAGTATCCAGCTGAGCAGTTGTGAGAAAACCACCTGTATGCAAACACGTGCACATCACCACGGGACGTTAATTCAAAGCATTTCCAGTCTCCCCTTGTCATCCCACAAGGCCTAGTTGAAAGGACGAGAAACCCAGCATGTTCACAGTTTTTTTTTCTCTTTCTCCCAGGAGTAAGATTATAATGAGAAAGCACCATTATAGGTCCAGCAGGAGTCCGCGCCACCGAATCGCTGCTTGCCGCTCCCGTTCCCCGTGAGGCTTTTCTCTTTGTTAGTTAAGGGATAGAGGCAGCCACAGACATCCTTGCTCTCTGCTTGTTAGCCAGCAGTAATGACCAGGCTGCACGGAGCCAGGCAACCGGGCCAAGCCGCTGGCAGGCCCGTCCGTCCTCTCTTGCCGATCCTGGGCTCAGAGACAGGAAGGAGAACGGATTCGGACACCGCAGACGACACTCGGGAAGGATAAGATCTAAAAGTTGAAGGAGGCTAGGGCAGATTGGGGAGGAGATTTATAGCTGTAGACAGGCAAGGGCCAGACTAGTTGGTTCAAGTTGGCACCTTGCGTCTTTGTTGAGCTGGCATTTCATCATGATTGATTGAACCAAGCGTAAACTTTAGGAGAAAAAAAATCCCGCATTGGTTTGTGCGACGCGTTAAAGATGTTTTCAGTGATGCAATAGTTGCGTTTCAATCTAACTTGAATTGCCGTCGGTAATGAAAATGCCATTAAGATGCATGCCTGAGTTACTGAGAAAATTACAGTGGAACTTTAACGTTTGAAAACCACACTTAGAAAATAATGCACCATCACAAAACCTTGAAATGTACAGAAAGCTCATGTAACATTGGCATAATGTTTTAATAATCAAGTCATCTTTGTTTTAGCTAAAGATATTAACAAGCTTTCTCCGACAACAAAAAAACTTTCAAAAATATATGTTACTTTCGTATACTGATAAAATGTCTTTACCCATCTCGAAATGGGAGACAGACTTGTCTATAGCACCGGAATCTGACTTTTGGATTCAAGTTTGTGAGAACGCATTTAAAATGACAAAACATACAAATTTACAACTTATCCAATATAAAATTATTCACAGAACATACATTACTCAATATATGATGAAGAAAATGGGACTCTCAGACTCCAATGTTTACAAAACACTACAGACACTTATGTTCATGCTTTATGGTTATGTACTCCGGTTATGTATTTCTGGACTAAAGTCTTAGAAAAACCTTCCGCTATTTTGGACTGTAGGATACCTTTATCTCCAAACTTGTGTTTGCTAGGTGACCTAACAACAACTGACTTACCACATAAACAATTTCAATCTACACTTGTAGCCCTTACTATCGCTAAAAAAACAATTCTTGTTAACTGGAAAAATAAACAAACTCTGAATATCGACCAATGGTCTAACCTCCTCATAAATCACATTTTAATGGAAAAAATATCTGCCTCAAATAAAAACCAAATATCAAAATTTATAGAAACATGGTCTACGTATATAGAATTTTTTAACCTAATTCCGGTTATTTAATTCTGTCTGTTAGCGAGAGCCACTACATCGTGATAACTTACATTGATGTTTCTGCATTTGGCAATTTATTATTATATTATATTATTAGTATGGGATTTTTTTTTAATGGGCTTTAGGTGAACTGATGAATACACGCACGCACTCACAAGCACGCACGCACATGCACATGCTCACCCACATACAAAAAAAAAATATATATATATATGTGTGTATATATATATATATTTAAAAAGAAAAAAAAAGAGAAAGAAAAAAAAACTTTTTTTTTTTTTTAATTTATTTATTTTTTAAAAAAGGAGAGCAATGATGATGTCAAATCGAATGAACAATACTGAGCTCTCCTGGAAAAAAAAAGGGGGAAAAAAAGTAATCTTTAGAGGAATTGTTTAACTGATGCCTTGGTCAGACTACAAGAAAATAGGCCGATTTTGGCCCGACCGACGTGTCGAGGACAAACGGGGCATTTAGTGAACGATTTTGAGTTGTCTTGACGTAGCGTCGCCCGTGCAGTGTGACGCATACAACGATTGGTCGCCTGTTATCTGGGACGATTCCCGACCATCACGAAAGTCTAGCATGTCAAAATTTTTGCTCGTCTTAAACTTTGATTTCTGTAGTCCTTCATTAAAGTGGACTGATTATTATTTTTTGTTTAATTAAAATGAAACATTTTTAATATCGGCTTTTAATTTGGAAAACAATGTCCGAACCAGTAACTAAATAATTTCCCAAAAATTGGTAAGTACAACATCAATCTTTCTCATGTAATTTAGCTTGTTTTTCAAATCACAAAATGCCAAATAAAAAACAATTATGGGTTAGTAAATGTCGAAATAAAATTTAATGCAGAATAAAATTGTATCTGATTATTCAATAGAATAATCAATACAATATTCGATTCTAAAAATATTTGATAGTGACAATGTTGATATTTAGATTGAAAATACATTAACAGAAAAACATGGTGATATATTTTCTTCCAGGAACAAATTCCTTTGCCATTACATTTATCATTTATTATGTACTCTCGCGTTAAATGGTTCCCAGATGGACCCTGTTTATTTATGATTGGGGATCTATACAACTCATATCCTGTGTGCAGTGACGGAGCATGGTTGTCATGCTTCTTTATTGTGTTTGTGTTACACGAACAGATCAATAATTCAGCAGACGACACACCAGCCATTTGGATTACAAGGCAATCTAAAGCAATAACATGGATTGGCCTGTTTGGCCTGCTTGGGTAATAATATATATTTGAATACATCCCGACAGCCCCTACCCAATCATATGCATGGGGGGAAAGAATCTAGAGCACTCTAAAGCTGTTAGCTGACTTATTTTGGGACTTTTTATTTGAACCATGCTTCAGTTTGCTGAATTGAACCCATTAATGCTGCCTGAGGGATGGATTTGCTTTTGAGGAAGCGTTTCATTCCTCAGCTTGACTAGTATTGATGGCTTGCATTTCTGGAAAGTATTTAACAGTCAAAGTAGGACTGTTTTTTTTTTTTTCCCCGCATTCGGCATCAAAATGCATCACTTGGAGTGTGCATCACAGCTGTCAAGAGTACTATGATTATTTCACGATGCCCTCCCTCATTCTCAGACGCATGACTCGGAGTGTAATGTTGTGTGAAGACTTGCAAACAACATCTGCAGCGGTGGCGAGCGCATACACAAGCACCCTCCCCTCGGCCCCCTCCCCTCGGCCCCGGTCGCCTGCCAAGTCCGCCCACATTACCTCTCGTCTGCTCAGCCACCCCCACCTTGTGCTCTTTAGAAGAGCCATCTTTCATCCAGACTATTGACGCAGACCCGGCTGATACAGCACTACTTGACTGCAACTGGGCCGGCTGTAGTGTTGATGCACATCAACAACAAATTGGAGTACCTGTCCCCGGACCAGAAAAAATGTTTGAGTTTGGAACAAGCACAACGAGTTGTAATTAGTGCACTTTCAGGACTTCTGCTTGTTTGGTTCCTATTTTGCATCTTCTCCCAGAGGGCCAGTGTGTCGTTTATGGCGCCACCCTGCAAAAAAGCTTCTGCAAATGATGATAAACCGCAGCATGAAGATCCTTAGCTTGATAAAATTCCAGTGTTCGGGAGGATTCTTCTTTTCGCTATCTCTAGCGACCACGCACAAATGCAAGAGGTTCAAAGGAATACTTCATGGCAGCATTGACGTCAAGAACTGTAAGTGCTCATGTTACGGTTCTCATGTGAAATAGTCTTGCCCAAATATGGACGTCATTGGTATCAAGTCAGGGACGAATTAAAACCTCTCTCTGTGCAACACAAATGGTGTTGACTTTTGATATGTGACCATACACTTGAATATTTGCCCCAGTGGATGTGAATGAAACTTGGTGCATTTGTTGATAGTGGTCGCACAAAAATAAATCTAAAATTTGAGGTCAATCGGAACGGGGGTTTGGGCGCTATGGCCCCTCGAACTTTGGCATTTTTGGAAAAAAATGAACCCTTATATCTCAAACTACTAAGTTGATCTATACACTCCTAAAATGCGCACCGATCTTCTAAATCACTGTTTCTCTGCCCCGGTCCCTGTTTTCCATGTCTCTCTCAGCCAACACACCTGAGGATCGTTACCCGGCTTCATGCAAGCTTGCTGTGATTAGCTAATCATTTGAAACACCTGTGTTGCTGTGGATAGGGGTACTGGCGGTTGAAAACCACGGTTCTAAAGGATTGCTATTTGGAATACTTGCTTGATTCCCTTTCCAAACAATACCTATTTTGTTTAGATTGACCCAGTAGTTCCTGAGGTTTCAAAGAAAGGTGGCCACGCCCCTTTTATGCCATAGATGTCAAAATTTCAGTGGACCGTAGCTCCTAAACCCCTGCTTCGATTGACCTTAAGTTTAACATTTAGTGTTACAGCATCACTATCAACAAGTTGTTGAAGAAAATAATCTTTTTCTTCGCGTGTTCGTTTTCTTTCGGGTAGTGAGAATGTTGATTATCTGAATACAGGCTGGAGATCGGTGAACAGTTCCTTCGAAGGTTTTATTTTTTACAGAATATTCCGGACACAAGCAAGTTTACAGACAAATGGCTGCATTCTTCTCGCAAGTGTGAAGTTACAACGGACACACAACATTCTTATACTATCTTGAAGGGGCGGTACCATAACGCCCCCTCCAAACAGCCCACCTGGATTTCACCGGACATGAGATAAGACTTAAAACACATCATTGATTACAGACACTTGGCAGAAATTGCGACATCACTCACAAAGACAAATCCACAGATAAAAGTTCTACTGAGGAAATAAATAAATTAAAACAGTTATGACTAAATCTGGGCAGAAGACCCTCTTCAAAGTACACCACATTTCATTCAAATCCAAATCTGCTTGGTTAAGTTATTCCGATTTTGGCAAGTACCGACCCTTTTGCCACTTGTCACACCCTGATAGAACATTTAACGGTCATAGGCAAGGCAAATATCGGCATTTAAATGCAGTTCTTTCTAGTTGGCAATCGTATGCCTGTCCATGCTGTCTCGTAGGGAGAAATGACAGACGTGGGTCATCTCATTTCTACCAGACACCTGACAACTGTTCCTGTCACTTGGTTACACACTCAAAAGAGCAGGATCGGCGAGCCAGTATGGAGATGGAAAGCTCAGTCGATACAAAAGGGTGCTGAACAAGCAGCAGCCCAGGGAAAGATTGATGGACTACGCTGTCTAGACTACTGTCAGCACCTGGTGCGGAAGGACAACCAACAAGACACACACACATACAGGCACACACACTCTATATGGAAGTCTTGGCAGGTACCTCTTCATTGATTAATCGATTAGGGGTTGGGCAAGACCCCCTTGTTCCCTTTCCATCTTAATTCTTCATCTCCCCAACATATTTCAGACAATTTGAAGCTCCCAACTTGGTGAGAACAGTAACAGGCCCATGTTCCATGATGATGATACATGGATCCAAGTTTTTTAGGAGAAAACTGATTGACCACAAATCACCATCAGATGTTCATTGATCTCTAACTCCACCAATGTTATTCTGGACAAGAATTCCCAGAACTCCCGTTGTCTTGTAAAAAGTCTTACTAGAAGAATTGTGTCCTCTTATTACGATACCAGGCAGAATAATACCACCTTTTTGGTACGTAACCTTACTAGACTAAACTTTTTGTTTATTGAACAAAGTAAATTAGACTGGATCAACAAACATGGCTGTCATGTGATGTGGATAGAAGTTTTCTATAGAGATAGACAATATGTTTTTTTTTCAGGACCGATTATTAGTCGTCAAGGCCATCAATAACCGATATTTGTAGCCGATATTCATCCATCCATCCATTTTCTTTACCACTTAGTCCTCACAAGGGTCGCGGGGGAGCGCTGGAGCCGATCCCAGCTGGCTTCGGGCAGTAGGCGGGATACACCCTGAACTGGTTGCCAGCCAATCGCAGGGTTTGTAAAATATTGGAGTAAAAAAAAAAGTTAGTTAATGGACAACTTTGTTTTAAAAAGCTAACAAAAGGTTCAGGGATTTCCCAGGGGGCAGTAGTATGTCTTCAAAAGTTAAATAAAAAACTTAAGTAAATAGCTCCCTATTGTTTGCTAAGTTTTTTAAAACTTTAAAATATCTTAAATTTTTACTTATCTTAGTTTTAATTTCAAACAAAGACAGAAGGTGCAGAGAGTTCCCAGGATCAGAAACATCTATGGAAATTTTAATAATTAGTTCCCAGATTTTTTTTTTTAAATGGATATATTATCAGCCATGTAATTGTACAAAATGGCCAATGCCGATATTCGTCAAAATGTCTGAATATCGGCGCCGATAATGGGCCCAGCCGATTATCGGTCCATCCCTAGTTTTATGGACTTAAGTGTCAAGCCATGCAGTTTGATCTGAATTTTCGATTGGGTTTTCGGGCCCTAATAAGACATTATTCATACCTGCACTCGCTCGAAAGCTTCTCCCACGTTTGCAGCAGTGTGGATGCGGTCTCTGTTTTCCACATCTAAAGTTGGAAGTCGTAAATTGAAGAACTGTGTTTGTAGGTGTGATTGCATCAGCTGTGCCTTAACACGGCCTGGCAAGCGGTATTGAGTTTTTCATGTGCAGTTAGCCGAAGTGATGCGAGAAGCAGTTCCTGTTTAGTGGCAGTCTATGTGGAGAAGAGAAACGCAGTGCTTGTTCTGTCCTTGAGCTCTCTTTTTAATGGTCAGGGAAGACAGTGTGCAAGAATTTCTCCCTCTTTCACTGCCACTGACGTTAAAAGACGTCAAGTAAAAACCTACGGAGGGCTGCCAATGACGTTAAATGACGTCATCCAATTTTTTTATTTATTTATTTATTTTTTTGAAACGGGTCCAGGCAAGCCTTCCGGAGCTGTGGTGAAAGTTTCAATTAGGTCTGTTGTTCCTAATGACTATTTTTGGCCCCTAGAGGGCAGCGATGAGTCTCTTTTGACAAGATTGGGTGGGCGTCAGTAGAAGACGTGAGGCGGGGCTAGAGTGTTGAGGGGACATTGGCTGAAGAAGCCATAATGGCGGCCGCTTGCAAGCAGCTCACGGTCGAGCCGTTTTTTTCAAAGACATCGACCAACGATAAAGAGCACATTGTTGACGACGATGATGATCATCATCAGCTGACACCGGAAAACACGGAGCACAACGCTCAGGCGGACGTTCAATCGGACGACGAAGAGTGCCCCGAGTCCAATGCATATTCATCGGAGGAGTGCGTACAGTCTGCTACTTGCTATTTATTCCCCGGAAAAAAAGGCCGTCAAGAAAGTGTAACGTTTTCACGCGAAACGGACAAATGCGAAAGTGAAAGTAAACTGTTGTGCGAGTCCAGCGGCGTCTCCGTGCACGCAGGAGAGCGTTACAAAAAGAAAAACCGTATTTGAAACATCCACATAATTGTAAATAGCACCACAGTTGCACACATTTGTAAATAGTTTGCGAAATTGTTTTGTCAAATTGTTACACTGTTGAATGGAAATAAACGTATTTTGCAAACTAAAAACACTTTTTCATTGTTGGTGAAAGCGTTTTACAGAAGTAAAGCACTATTTAGGTGTTTGTGGCATCATTCATGGACAAAAAGAAGTGTACAATTCACTAGAGTGCATGAAATAACATCGTTTCACAAAAAGCTCTTTTTCTCCGCTTTTTGTTTCAAAACAGAGCATTTCGGTGAAACTAACCATTTTCTATTGTTGATTACTGAAGAACGGAATAAGGTAGAAACAAACTTTTTTTTCTGATGAAAGATGAGAGTCCAATCTTTCATTTGGTAGTATGTGTGTTTCCATAGTCCAAACACAACATTTTCTGTGGACCTTGAAAGATCAGTCAAAATGCTTAAATCGGCTGGCACTGGCGACATCCCGTTTCTGAAAACGTCTGGCAGTCAAAGAGTTAATACGATTCTTTTCCCCACATTTTTATTTTAATAGGACATAACGTCCAGTCTGTGCAGAAGATTGCGTCAGTTGCTCTTACACTAACAACATCCAACGCTGTACGTACCAGCCAACCGAGCACGCCAAGGGTGTGTAGTAGTGATGATCAAGCCCCCCAGCAAAGCCGAAACCCTTCGGTCTGCTGACGGAACTCTTTTGCCACAACAGATTAAACTTTTATTGAAGCGGTCAAAAGAGATTATGGCAGCTGCCGCTGCATCGTGCAGAGTAATAGCGCTTCCACACAAGACCTCATACATCAACCCTACAATATCTACCAAACAACCTACAAAGAGGTCACAATCGAGCGGAGGGGAGCGTTCAAGTGGAAGCGGAAGGGCCGGATGGTGCCGAGTGGAAAAATGGAGAAGTCAAGCGAACAAACGTGAAGACCTGAAGCACAAAACCACATCATGACAGGGACACGGCGTTCTGTCAATATGTTGTTTTGTTATGAGGCATGCGGGTTAGTAATTACTATAGAAAATATCTGTATTACCTGTTGTTCAAATTTTGACAGTTTTACCGCATTATACCGGCGTATACGGTAAATCAATCACTAATTTTAGACTTATGTTGCTTGCGCCGACCACCGTGAGTCTCTAGTTAAAAGAACACACAATTGAAATCTCATTTTCATTCGTTCTTATTAGGCGGGGTGTGTATGAACAAACTTAAAAAAATGCAAATATCAGTGGCATCTGATTCAGTGAAAAAGGCAGACCCTGTGCTCATTGCTTCCGTATTGGACATTTTTGTCCAGTCCACAATGTTGGGTGCGTTAACACAGCACTGTTGATTTTGGAGTTGTTTCCTGGTCTATTGTGCTAAAATGCAGTATGGCTTTCCTTTCCTCAGTCTCTCCTTGAGGTCTCCCTGATTTGTTGGAATTTAGATGTCTCTGGGGTTGGAGAAGGACTCTGGTTGGTGGCCTGGTGAGCGGTGTCTGGTCGGTGCTGGATTTCACTTTCCTTTCTTTGGTCCTTCCTCGGGTCTCCTGACGGCCTCACGACTCTGGCTGGAAGTGTTCGCTTTAGGTGAACGGTATGGGATTTTTTTTTAATAGGTTTTAGGTGAACTAATGAATACACACGCACTCGCACGCACACATAATCACCCACATACAAAAAAAAAAAAAAGAGAGAGCAATGATGATGACATGTCAAATCGGTAAAATTACCGAATGAACAATACTGAGCTTTCCAGGAAAAAAAAAAAATGCAGTATGGCGTTGCCAAGTTTTGCCATAATTTAGGTGGTTAACAGGCCCGTTACGGGGGCGTAAACTACTGTATGGAAACCGTGATGGATTCTCACCAAAATTTGTGCACGTGTGTTGGCATGTGATTATCACATATATGTCATGTTAACTCATTTGCTCCCAAAAACGCCTAAAAATGTTATATTTTAAATATTGCCATGGTCCAAAAAACAATATTTAAACATTTTGTATGTTTTTTATGCTAGAGCATACAGAAAGCTTTGATGCAGCCTCTGACCTGAAGAGGTCGCTTAAAGCAATGGTAGTTATTACAAAAAAACGGCCAGCAGGTGGCAGGAGAGTATAAGAGATCAATTAGGGCCATGTTGCAACAAGCTCTTTTTGTCAGTGTTTTCAACAGGTTTGTGAATAATGACGAAACTTTGCTATAGTCTAATGCTAATTGCTGCAAAACGGAACCAGATAGAAACTAACTACTAACCGTATCTTTCTTTTGGTACGTTCCATGTTTTTATAGCAATAGAACACGTTCATATAATCTAAATATTCAGGGTTTCATTCTAATATTTACAGACTATGATTATCACGTGTAGCGTTTTTTTTACATTCTGTGACGTAATATTTTTTGTCTGTGAGGCAACATGAATATAAAAAAAATATATTGCTAGTTCTAATGAATCTCCGTTTTCTTAATTTAGGTGGTTAACAGGCCCGTTACGGGGGCGTAAACTTCTGTATGGAAACCGTGATGGATTCTCACCAAAATTTGTGTACGTGTGTAGGCATGTGATTATCACTTATATGTCATGTTAACTCATTTGCTCCCAAAAACGCCTAAAAATGTTATATTTTAAATATTGCCATGGTCCAAAAAACAATATTTAAACATTTTGTATGTTTTTTATGCTAGAGCATACAGAAAGCTTTGATGCAGCCTCTGACCTGAAGAGGTCGCTTAAAGCAATGGTAGTTATTACAAAAAAACGACCAGCAGGTGGCAGGAGAGTATAAGAGATCAATTAGGGCCATGTTGCAACGAGCTCTTTTTGTCAGTGTTTTCAACAGGTTTGTGAATAATGATGAAACTTTGCTATAGTCTAATGCTAATTGCTGCAAAACGGAACCAGATAGAAACTAACTAGTAACCGTTTTGGTACGTTCCATGTTTTTATAGCAATAGAACACGTTCATATAATCTAAATATTCAGGGTTTCATTCTAATATTTACAGACTATGATTATCACCTGTAGCGTTTTTTTTTTTTACATTCTGTGACGTAATATTTTTTGTCTGTGAGGCAACATGAATATAAAAAAATATTGCTAATTCTAATGAATATCTGTTTTCTTAATTTATGCCACTATAAAGGACTAATTGCATATCGTTGTAAAGTACAGATTGGCCACGCTTGTCAGTCATTTCCGGTGGGCTGTCATGTGACTAATAGGACGCCATTCCCCTTGCATTTTGTTTTAAATCCTTATACTGTACTAATATTTAAAGTTCAAAACAACATCATTTAAAGACGCAGTAAGGCAACCCATACTGCTCTCAACCCCGTTTGACAGAAACGTGGCTTAAAATTAAACATCACTGCTCACCCACTAAATCCCAACAATGTTAAGTAATATCCTATCATTAAGAGGGACTATTTGAACATTTCCTAACCACCCTGACCCAAAGTGAAGCAATTAAACAGCACAGGCTTACCAAAGTCTTTTCTCAGCATTTCCCAGTAGATCTGAGTAAAAAAAATAAAAAAAAATCTGTAAAGATGGGCAAGAAGCAAAAAGGAGATGTGAGGGAGCCAGCGAGCGGAATTAAGCCGAAGCGGTGGGGGGACAACAGCGGCACAGCTGCAAAGGTGCTGTCAGGCAGGTGCACGGGTACAAAGGCAGCCATCTCAAGTGTGTCAATTATTTATTTCATAGTCTCCATTTATATTTATTCAGATCTGTCGCCAGTTCACCAGAGGATGAATACACGGGGATGCACCTTTGGGCTTTTTTGAGCCTCAATTTCATCTCTGGCCCACATGTGTGAAGAAACTGGAGCATGTGGAGGAAACTTGAAGGGACAGACAGAGTCCGGGGCTTCTTGCTTTGGAAATGTCACATATTTAAGCAGCCTTGAGGGAAAAGGTCTTATGTAAGGATTTCAAATAATATGTTGCAGTCCTTTTAATTTCAAAAGATGGATGGAAGGGAGGCAATGTTGTTTACATCCCGATTTTTTTTTTTTCTCGCCCTCCCGGCTTGGAAAAAGTAAGATTTTAAGAGTGACCGTAAAATATATTGGATATGTCACTTTGTGCTGCGGGGATTTTTGAGGTCACGGAGCAAAGGCGCTGAGGTTCAAAGACGAAGAGTTGAGGTAATGTAGCAGAAAGTGATGAATCGGTGGGAGCTGTGTGTTACTGCTCCGTAAAAAAAAGTGCTTCTCTGTATTAGTCGGGACTCAGAACCCCCAGGGAACACTCTTCACCCGTCCCCCCCCTGCTGCCCTGCTCTGTACAGCCACCATCTTTCTTCCAATTACTACCTCCCTGGCACCCACTTTACCTACAACACACTCTTTATTTTGACCCTCTTTTTTTTTCTCTCACTGTTTGCCTCCCTCTGTATTCTGAGTCTACCACCTCTTGCCTTCATCTCCTCTGTCAAAGACAGAGCGGCGAGAGAGAGAGAGAGAGAGAAAGCGAGAGACCACCTTGGCTCGTATTCGAAGGGGATGGGTTTTTTACCTCAGCCAGGGTATAATGGGAGTCAACCGCACATCGTAAATTCTGGGATAGAAGATGAGTGAGGTGAAAAAGAGAGCGTTTAAAGGGCTTGGCTGAGCTGGGAGTTTTATTGGGAGCTTATTGCTCGAGAGGCAGCAGAGCGCGCTGTTTTTTGTCACTCCTAACTTTTGAGATTTGGTCATAAGAGATTGTAGGCAAACACATTTTGATATGTTAATTGTAACCACTGTTAGGTGAGCCGCTATTGTGAATATACTACGGAGTGGCATAATCAGTTCACTCAATTGCTCCTAAAAACGTATAAATACGTTCTATTTTAAATATTACCATGCTCCCAAAGACGCATTTATACGTTTCCTTATTTTTTGTTTTAATGCTAGAGCATACGGAAGGCTTTGATTAAGCATCTGAACTGAAGAGAATGCTTGAAGCAATGGTAGTTATTACAACAACGGCCAGCAGGTGGCAGCGGGGTATAAGAGCTCAACCAGGGCCATGTTGCAAAAAGCTCTTTCCCCCACTGTAATGATGAAATTTAGCTCTATTCTTGCTGCAAAACAGAAACCGATAGAAATATACTTTTTGATGATGAAAGAAGAGACTATATTTCTTTTGGTAGCTTCCATGTTTTTATAGCAATAGAACACAATATTCTGTGAGACTTGCAAAATCTGTCAAAATCCAGTAGCAAAGGAGTTTGCATCCAGTGAAATGGCTGGGCGTGAATGAGTTAATTGATAGTTGACTAATTGGAATTGATTGCAAATTAATCTGGTTTTAGAGCAATTTAAGAATTACACAGTGTAGTACTTGGCTACAACCAGCAGGGGTGCTGTTCAACTGCTAGTTTACTGAATGGATCTGTTTAATTATGAATCTTTGAAAATTGGGACCATAAAAACTAGGATAGTCAATTAAGCACATATCGCCGTCAAAGCTGAATAATGCTATCGATAACTTGTTAACTCGATTATTCAAGAAAAAAGTCAAGTGATTCAGTTCCACTCCAGTCTTGTAGGTGGCACTCATGTGCATTACAAAGCCTGGTTCAACGCTAACTTTCTTTTGTCGCTTTTTTTTCTCAATGTTTCATCTGCTGCATCGGTTGGATCACCTCTCTACGCATTCCCAATGAGAGCAAGATGTATATGAGATAAATAGATAATGTATTCATCCTCTGATGAAAAATATATTTCACGGTCTTTATCTGGGTCTGCACTAAGGATGTCACACTATTGTAAAGTTAGCTTGGCGCAAGCATGGTAAGTTTATTTGTAGAGCACAAATTACAAGATGGCAGATAAAATCATTGCATAAAACATTAAATAATCATTAGATTTTTTTTTCATTAATTAAATTAAAAGGGAGGAGTGCAGATAAAATACCATATTTTTTGGACCATTGGGTAATATTAGGCGCAATATCAATGGGCGGGTACATTTAAATATTTTCATAGACATAGCATAAAGCGCTACAGGTTATAAGGCACATTGTGTGTGTTAAATAGTTTATTCTAATTGCGCCGCATGTTTGCGTGATAGATTTTGTGCTATTATGCTAGGTTATGTCAAGTAGCGCCGCAGGAGGAGAAAGTTTGAACATTGCTAAGTCAATCTGTTGTTACTGTTGTCTTGTGTTGTTACTTGGGCTAATGCTAAATGCTTTGTTGTTTTTGTTGTTCACCTCGCGCCGGTGTGGCCTTGCATTGCAAAGATGATAATAAGCTGCCAGAAAAGCTCAGCATTAGGTTTATAAAGACAACATTTCCAATGGTTCTCAGAAGTAGCTCTTGTTTTGGTATGATGAAAACATAGGCACCTGCTAGCGAGATTCAGAATGAGAACGTGAACAGGATAGAAAGGAATTTGGTCATAAAGCGCTCTGGCTTTGTTTTTTGATCAAATAAAAATAATACGGTACTTGACAAATAGCGCTCTACATTTTGTCTTCAAGCTACACTTTAGTCATCCGTGGCTCTTCATTGTCATCTATTGCGTCACTCATTAAGCACTACTGGGGGAAGGTTTGCGCTGGCTCTGTGGGGTTATGACATCCTCTCCCCGACAACCTCCCAACCTGACAAGCTCGTCGTCCCATGCACCCAGGCCGGTAAAGGTCAGCCGTCATTGGGATTCATTCCCAGGGGGCAGAGAGCAAAGCTGTCAGGAAGCGCTGTGAGGTTTGTGTGCAGTTTCGCCAACAATAGATGGATAACCCAGACCTTTTCACGCAGATAATGATGGCCAAGGTTCTTCGTGATATTGGCTTTCCTCAAAAATTGTGTTCCTCAACTCCGGCTGCGTATAAAATAAATGATCATTTTTTAAATGACGCTGCCGCCCTATAAATTCTCGTCGGCAGCTTCCCGAAAGCAATAGACTCCTTTCTCTCCCCCGTCGTGTGTCACAAACACACACTCGAACCCCAATGCAGAGCCAGTTCATCACCCTCACTGACACAGCGAATTTAAAATGCCGACCTTGACACGTCTCGGCGCCTGGATCCACCTTCACTCATCATGAGGCGTCTTAGGCTGGCAGGTGAGGCCGTCGCTCGGGCCCGCCATTTTTTATTCGGACATAAAAAGTCATAAAAGACAAGAATGATTGATGCTTTTTTTTCTTAAATTTTACTGCTAATCATATGTCTCCCAGTTCTAATTAGAAACTTGTTTGCATAAACCATTACCAGCAGCTTGCCCCCCACTAATTTGATGTGTGTAATTTTTATGGGTCTGCGTGCGTGTCTGTCTCTGTGTCAGCATATTCTGAGAACCTTGGAGGTGAGGCCAAGTGTTTTACTCGCATACTCTATGCCAAACTGTAGCTAGTCAGTGCTTGTTGAAGTAGAACTTTACTAGGACCTTTTGCCATCTCTGCATTGAGGCTGGCAGGCATTGCACAGTCAGTGCACAAAGAAACTCAGTAATTCCAGATAGTTTTTATTTTCTCAAGTTGTTGTTCTGTAGAGGGTCTAGTGCAGCGGTTCTTAACCTTGTTGGAAGTACTGAACCCTACTACTATGCGCATTCACTGAACCCTTCTTTATTGATTTTTGAATCGATGTGAATAAACCCAGGGGCAGCAGATACACTGAAAACAGCAGAGGCCCCAGAATGGAACCCTGTGGAACACCATGCGTTCCGTTACACATGTGAATTCATATTGCACATATTCGTCCGATCACTTAAGTTTTTTTGTTTTGTTGATTGGTCGACATAGTTGGTATGACTCACCGTAGATACACTGAAAACAGCAGAGGCCCCAGAATTGAACCCTGTGGAACACCATGCGTTCCGTTACACATGTGAATTCATATTGCACATATTCGTCCGACCGCTTAAGTTTTTTTGTTTTGTTGATTGGTCGACATAGTTGGTATGACTCACCGTAGATACACTGAAAACAGCAGAGGCCCCAGAATTGAACCCTGTGGAACACCATGCGTTCCGTTACACATCTGAATTCATATTGCACATATTCGTCCGACCACTTAGTTTTTTTGTTTTGTTGATTGGTCGACATAGTTGGTATGACTCACCGTAGATACACTGAAAACAGAAGAGGCCCCAGAATTGAACCCTGTGGAACACCATGCGTTCCGTTACACATGTGAATTCATATTGCACATATTCGTCCGACCGCTTAAGTTTTTTGATTTGTTGATTGGTCGACATAGTTGATATGACTCACCGTAGATACACTGAAAACAGCAGAGGCCCCAGAATTGAACCCTGTGGAACACCATGCGTTCCGTTACACATGTGAATTCATATTGCACATATTCGTCCGACCACTTAAGTTTTTTTGTTTTGTTGATTGGTCGACATAGTTGGTATGACTCACCGAAACCCCCTGGGGTTCGATCAAAACCAGTTTAAGAACCACAGCTCTAGTGGGTTGGATTTATTGGTACAGCGTTTTTTTAAGTTGTACTTTTCACACAAATCATCCACACAAATTCTCTTGCTAGCAATTAAGATAATAGAAGACAAAGTTGACATTGTGTCTGTAACAACGCCCGCGGCTATATTCGAGCTCAGGCTATTAAAACAACAGGCGCAATTGCCTGTCTTGCAGACGTCAGGACACTGGGGTGTCACTCAGAAGACACTCGTCTCTCATTATTCATTTGCACTCGGAAAGGTCTCAATCAGTATTTTGTCATATCTTTATTCCCGAGGCTTGCCTGCCCCAGTTTACAGTCAAATATGCTGTTCAATTTTTCACCGATTTCTTCACTAATGGTTTACTTACCTGACTTGCCTGTGGGCAATGTGGTTCAGTTCCCACTCAGGGTTGATGTGAATGGTCTATTTCTATATTAGGCATGGGCCATAGATTCTGATGGTATGATAACCATGAGCAAAAAAAATATCACAGCTCTAATTAAAAAAAAAAAAAAGGGCAAATGAAATCAGCATTTCTTTCCCCATTGAACAAAATCTATTTTATTTAACAAAATATAGAATATTTAGTCAAGACAGGGTGTGGCCTTTCACCTGAAGTCGTCTGCTATCAACAAAGCAGTTCTGTTCATTTAGTTAGTCTTTCTTCTTTATAAAGTACTTAATAGGCATTTAGATGAGCCCCCCCCCCCCCCCCCGCCCCCCATACTCCTCTTAAAGCCCATATTTGCCAGGTTTGTGAGGATTGCTACAGTATGCTGTAATGTAAGAGCAAGAAATGAAAAAAAAAAATGCAATTTGACATTCATGCAGTTTCCATTTTTGTACGTGTATTTAATTCAAGACGCTTCACTTTCAGCCTTTCATCATTCTATTTTGCAGTTATGTCATTAGGAGTGGCTTTATGCTGGTTATAGTTTCATGCAGTCTCTTTATGTTGAAGATTTTTACAGTTCAGTTCATAACATTTCTAGTAATTCATGCCACATATTTTTTACCCTCCTTGAACTTTGAAATGTTAGACCTTCATTGCAAACATTGTTACAGACCAAACTGAATCATATTATGCAAAATTATAGAAATGGAAAAAAGAAAAACATTTAATAAATTCGTCAAAAAAAATTACCAGATTAACTCTTTGACTGCCAGACGTTTTCCGAAACGGGATGTCGCCAGTGCCAGCCGATTTAAGCATTTTGAGTGATCTTTCAAGGTCCACAGAAAATGTTGTGTTTGGACTATGGAAACACACATACTACCAAATGAAAGATTGAACTCTCATCTTTCATCAGAAAAAAAAGTTTGTTTCTACCTTATTCCGTTCTTCAGTAATAACAATAGAAAATGTTTAGTTTCACCGAAATGCTCTGTTTTGAAACAAAAAACGGAGAAAAAGAGCTTTTTGTGAAACGATGTTAATATCATGCACTCTAGTGAATTGTACACTTCTTTTTGTCCGTGAATGATGCCACAAACACCTAAACAGTGCTTTACTTCTGTAAAACGCTTTCACCAACAATGAAAAAGTGTTTTTAGTTTGCAAAATACGTTTATTTCCATTCAACAGTGTAACAATTTGACAAAACAATTTCACAAACTATTTACAAATGTGTGCAACTGTGGTACTATTTACAATTATGTGGATGTTTCAAATACCGTTTTTCTTTTTGTAACGCTCTCCTGCGTGCAAGGAGAGGGAGCAGGATTTGCACAACAGATACGTTTCACTTCGATTGTCCGTTTCGCGTGCAGACGTTACACTTTCTTGACGGCCTTTTTTTCCGGGGAATAGCAAATAGCAGACTGTACCCACTCCTCCGATGAATATGCATTGGACTCGGGGCACTCTTCGTCGTCCGATCGAACGTCCGCCTGAGCGTGCTCGCTTGTGCTCTGCGTTTTCCGGTGTCAGCATCGCTAGCCCGTGAACCTTTATGACGTCGTCATAGCCGCCGCGTCAACACTTCCAACTTCGCCGTCAACCTCGGAGTCACCAACATCATCATCGATGATGATCATCGTCGTCATCAATGTGCTCTTTAGCGTTGAAAATTCCCAACTGTGAGCTGCTTGCAACATTGTCCGCTTCCTCCTCCATCTAGCTCCGCCTAACGTATTCTACTGCCGCGTCAATGCTTCCAACCACGGAGTCACCATCATCATCATCATCGATGATGATCATCGTCGTCATCAATGTGCTCTTTATCGTTGGTCGATGCTTTTCGTCTTTGAAAAAAACGGCTCTAGCGTGAGCTGCTTGCAACCGCCATTATGGCTTCTTCAGCCATTGTCCCCTCAACACTCTAGCCCCGCCTCACGTCTTCTGCTGACGCCCACCCGATCTTGTCAAAAGAGAGTCATCGCTGCCCTCTAGGGGCCAAAAATAGTCATTAGGCTCACTAGACCTGCTTGAAACTTTCAGCACAGCTCCGCAAGGCTTCCCTGCACCCGTTTCCCCCCCAAAAAAAATGGGTGGACGTCTTTTAACGTCTTTGGCGCTCCTCCGTAGGTTTTTGCAGAACGTCATTTAACGTCTTTGGCAGTAAAAGAGTTAATCAACCATTTGAGAAAAACCTCTGTAGTTGTAGCTTTAAAATAAAGCTAATCCATATGATCGGTATCGGCTGATCTCATTCATGTACAGTATGATCTTTATACAAACCATGTAGTCTACTATATTAAAATTGTGATTAGAGAGTCGAGTAATGCTCAATTCAGGGTATTTGTCAATATTTGTATACCCCGCTTTAGATCTCAGTATGTAGCTTACAGCGGTTTTGTAGGTGATAAATCTTAAAGCCTTGATGGGGTTCTACACACACTAAGTGCTTTTATTTTTCATTTTTTTTTACAAGTAATGGATTAGGAGATTTAAAGTTGGTGGAAAAAATAAAATATGCCCTTTTTGCTGAGGTCTGGACCAAACACACAGCAGCTGCCTGATGATTTGCAGGCAGTGGCGAATCTGCAGTGCCCCAGAGTTTTATTTATGATGTTTTATTCTGACACGTTTGACCTTAATCATAAAACTGCAGTTCCAGCGATTTGGATATTGCACTTTGTCACATTTCAATCATTTTTTGATTAAGCGTTTAGTGCCAGACACCAATTCACACTCTTTTCTTTTTTTTTTTTGTGTTAAATCTGACTCTTTCACATGCGTCCCCGAGGAAAATGCTGAAAATATGTTGTGAAGCACTCGCCCGGCCAAGAAAATAGCCAGTAAAGCTGCTTAGAGTTTATTTGTGGGCAAAGTGTGGTGGCAACAGCTGCTGCTAAATTGGAACGCTTTTCGACGCCATATTGCTCGGCGAACGATTTGAGGTTGTGCGATGGTTCATCTGATGGCTGCCACCTTCGCTGTCATTGTTGGTTAATGTTTAGGATCAGGAGTGGTTATATGTTGCTTGACAGCCAACGTTTTATTGAAATGACATTTAATTAGGTTTTAGCCCAATCGTTAACATTTTGGCTATTTTTGTATCACAGCTATAAAATACTCTAATATGCTGTAATTTGCTGTCACAGTGTAACCTCTTAAGACCTCCAACGCAGTCCGTTTTGTTAATACCAGTCGTTAATCACCTCCATGGTCACCGTCATAAAACCGTCGTACGGGCAATATTTTAAAAACAATGTTCATACAAATGCATATGTATCGTTGGTCGTTACCTGAGCACTCAGCAACTATGATGTCATTTTCATGCAAAATGGCTGCCCACTGAGATGGATCAAAATGGGTGGATTTTGCAGGTTAATTCATATTCCACAAACGCAATACTGTATTAACCAGAATGCTGTATTTTAGACTGGTGGGGCTGCATGAAACATTATTGTAAAAAATAAAATAAAAATTGTATTCAGTCTGCAAAATATGGCACTGGTGCACTCCGGCATAACATTGTATATGTCCCCGCAGCAACACATACGAATATATTACATTGCATTGACATACATGAGGACTGAAACATAAATTCATGCTAGGGATAAAGCTCCCATGGCTGAGCCGGAGCGGTCATGTTAGTGTAATGGAAGCCGTCCTCAGCTGAGCTCCATACATAATTCAGTAGTGGACCTCATCTCGCCGCTTATTGCCTACAGAGCCAAACCGTGGTGATGGATGACCCCTGTAGCAAGCTGACTCACACCGAAGATTCACTTCCAGGACTGAATACAGGTCATCCTTGATGACCCCCCCCCCCCCCGCATACCGCTATCCACCCCACAAGGCTTTCTTGCATGTTGGCGTGGCCCTTGACCAAAATATATAAAATGTTGACTTATTTTAAAAAGAAAATTGCAGTTGGGATAAGCTGAACTATTAAAAGTTGATATGTTTAAATTGGTTAAAAAAAAAAGAAGTTTAAACGAGAGGAGAGAAAAAAAAACAACATATTTTTTGGAATTTTTTTTGTATAATAAAAATTGTTCCCAAAGTGAATGGAATGAGCTGAATGTTTTGAATTTCAAATATGTCATGTTGATTATGCCATTGGGAATGAATAAGGAATTTTGGCGGAACATTTTCAGCCTTACGGCATCGAGTTTTGGAGCATGTTGAAATTGGAATGGCGTGAATCAGTGAATGAATGAATTTGTCAAAATTTGTGAAGTTTTTAAGTGAAAATTTAGGAATCTTACTGTGAACAGTTTGAAATGTTTGGTATGTGTGAATTTTTGGAATGTTGAATTGAATTGAATTGAATGAGCTAAATGTTTTGAATTTCAGTTATGTAATGTTAATGTGCCATTCGAAATGAATGGGAACATTTTTGGTCAGAAACATGAAAATTTTGGAAAAAACATTAATTAATTAATAATTTTGGGAACATGGTGAGAATCGTTTGAAAAAAAATGTGGTTGGAGTATCAGGACAAAAAAAGTGTGAGGAATAAGATATAATGATAAAGTTAATAGTGTAGAATAACATGTAACACTGGGAATGGGATGTTTACTTTATCCTCAGCTACTGAATGATGATGCAGAACGAAAGCATTTACAGCTAATGTGCTGCTGAATGTTTCCATATAACTGCCTACATAATTATTATGAGTGATCAATATTGGTAATTTCATCATCATGAAAACAATAAACTGTCAAAGTTTTAAAAAAATGGCAGATTAAAGATAATTTGATTTTCAATCTCTATTCTTGCGATAACGACAACTGTATTACTTTGAAGTTGTATTTGTGTAACCGGATGGAGCGTATCATTGCGTTAACTTTCAAGTATAAGTAGAATTGCTTTATAAGTGTTATCTTAATATTCCCTCCTATTCCACTTGGCAGTGGTTGTGTGCCTCACAGTGGTTTTATATTTAGCGGTTTTAGTGTTCTGAACATAAACCTCATTATGGCTTTCAAACACAGAGAAAATCCTTCCTTTTTGTTAAGTCCCAGCCGTGTATTAGCTGCTGGAGTGCGGCCCTCTCGCAGCTCTTATTTTCCATAATAAAAACCCGGCTCAGCACATCCGAGTCCCGCACATTATAAGAGCAGCGGCACTTGTGTCAGCCGAGGTCAGTCACAACAGCAGCGTATTCATGAACAACTGTTCCGATTTCTGTGAAGCGACAGCAACAGTAGACGAATGAAAGAGAATATGTTGACAGGGTACATTTCCCCCACCCCCAAACATTTCTCAAAACTCAAAATTTCTCTTGGAACACCTCAACACAAACAAGTCCTGTTACTCTTGATTTAAGTCTTCCTCAAATAACATGACCTACATAGCTGAAAGTCCTCACAAACATTTTAGCCACAAAGAAGTACATACAGTTTGGTTCACCACACACAAAAAACTGAATTGTAAAAGAAGTAAAAAAAAAAAAAGAAAGCAAAGACAAAGCTGTCTACTTTAATTAATAGTAGCCAGGTAGGCACTCACTACTAGCAGCTAGCTCCTAGCCGCTAACGCCAAAGTGTCATGCCGTATGGTACAATGACGGCGCAATTAACTAGCAGTTTCTAAGCATCTGCAATTAATAGTAGCCAGGCAGGCACTCACTACTAGCAGCTAGCTCTTAGCCGCTAACGCCAAAGTGTCATGCCATATCGTACAATGACGGCGCAATTAACTAGCAGTTTCTAAGCATCTGCAATTAATAGTAGCCAGGTAGTGTTGACATTATTAACATTTTTATTGGTTTATTTTACTTTTTACCTGTTTTACATTTCATTATAGATGTGTTGATGAAGGTGTAATTATGTTGACCTGATATAACCTGTGTGAGTAATGCTTTTGACATTTTTGCTATCTTTTGTACTGTTTTCCCAGAAATGAGAAAGTTAAAATGTTTCTATGTTTATCTAAGAAGTCTAGTTGCTGTTCATTAGAAATCCGGTTGTCAAAAGTTCAAGGATGATCTAGTTTACTGGGAAAATGCAAACAAAAAAAATAAAGAGGCTGTGTGGGCAAAAGAAGACACACACGTTGGATGACACTGCTTGGGTGATGTCTAACTGTGTGACCAGAGATCTCTGTAATAAACCAACCTTGCAAGAACCCTCTCCACCAGAATCTCATCTTGCAATTATTCCTTCAGTAGGCACTCACTACTAGCAGCTAGCTCCTAGCCGCTAACGCCAAAGTGTCATGTCATATCGTACAATGACGGCGCAATGAACTAGCAGTTTCTAAGCATCTGCAATTAATAGTAGCCAGGCAGGCACTCACTACTAGCAGCTAGCTCCTAGCCGCTAACGCCAAAGTGTCATGCCATATTGCACAATGACGGCGCAATGAACTAGCAGTTTCTTAGCATCTGCAATTAATAGTAGCCAGGTAGGCACTCACTACTAGCAGCTAGCTCCTAGCCGCTAACGCCAAAGTGTCATGCCGTATCGTACAATGACGGCGCAATTAACTAGCAGTTTCTAAGCATCTGCAATTAATAGTAGCCAGGCAGGCACTCACTACTAGCAGCTAGCTCCTAGCCGCTAACGCCAAAGTGTCATGCCGTATCGTACAATGACGGCGCAATTAACTAGCAGTTTCTTAGCATCTGCAATTAATTGTAGCCAGGTAGGCACTCACTACTAGCAGCTAGCTCCTAGCCGCTAACGCCAAAGTGTCATGCCATATCGTACAATGACGGCGCAATTAACTAGCAGTTTCTTAGCATCTGCAATTAATAGTAGCCAGGTAGGCACTCACTACTAGCAGCTAGCTCCTAGCCGCTAACGCCAAAGTGTCATGCCATATCGTACAATGACGGCGCAATGAACTAGCAGTTTCTTAGCATCTGCAATTAATAGTAGCCAGGTAGGCACTCACTACTAGCAGCTAGCTCCTAGCCGCTAACGCCAAAGTGTCATGCCGTATCGTACAATGACGGCGCAATTAACTAGCAGTTTCTAAGCATCTGCAATTAATAGTAGCCAGGCAGGCACTCACTACTAGCAGCTAGCTCCTAGCCGCTAACGCCAAAGTGTCATGCCGTATCGTACAATGACGGCGCAATTAACTAGCAGTTTCTTAGCATCTGCAATTAATTGTAGCCAGGTAGGCACTCACTACTAGCAGCTAGCTCCTAGCCGCTAACGCCAAAGTGTCATGCCATATCGTACAATGACGGCGCAATTAACTAGCAGTTTCTTAGCATCTGCAATTAATAGTAGCCAGGTAGGCACTCACTACTAGCAGCTAGCTCCTAGCCGCTAACGCCAAAGTGTCATGCCATATCGTACAATGACGGCGCAATGAAGTAGCAGTTTCTTAGCATCTGCAATTAATAGTAGCCAGGTAGGCACTCACTACTAGCAGCTAGCTCCTAGCCGCTAACGCCAAAGTGTCATGCCATATCGTACAATGACGGCGCAATGAACTAGCAGTTTCTAAGCATCTGCAATTAATAGTAGCCAGGTAGGCACTCACTACTAGCAGCTAGCTCCTAGCCGCTAATGCCAAAGTGTCATGCCATATCGTACAATGACGGCGCAATGAACTAGCAGTTTCTTAGCATCTGCAATTAATAGTAGCCAGGTAGGCACTCACTACTAGCAGCTAGCTCCTAGCCGCTAACGCCAAAGTGTCATGCCATATCGTACAATGACGGCGCAATTAACTAGCAGTTTCTTAGCATCTGCAATTAATAGTAGCCAGGTAGGCACTCACTACTAGCAGCTAGCTCCTAGCCGCTAACGCCAAAGTGTCATGCCATATCGTACAATGACGGCGCAATGAACTAGCAGTTTCTTAGCATCTGCAATTAATAGTAGCCAGGTAGGCACTCACTACTAGCAGCTAGCTCCTAGCCGCTAACGCCAAAGTGTCATGCCATATCGTACAATGACGGCGCAATTAACTAGCAGTTTCTTAGCATCTGCAATTAATAGTAGCCAGGCAGGCACTCACTACTAGCAGCTAGCTCCTAGCCGCTAACGCCAAAGTGTCATGCCATATTGTACAATGACGGCGCAATTAACTAGCAGTTTCTTAGCATCTGCAATTAGCGATTGAATATGATTTCGGGATGGCCTTGTGTTGATGTTGGTACAGATCACGCGCCACTACTATCCAGTATATTCCACATAACAATTATTTTTTATTTTTTTTATTTTTTTGGAGAGAGCTCAGTATTGTTCATTCAGTAATTTTACCGATTTGACATGTCATCATTGCTCTCTCTTTTTTCTTTTTTTTTCTCCACATAACAATTATGTTGCTACGGCAAACTTGACGGGCTACTGTCAGCCTACTTCCCCGCTGCCAGGCGAATCCCGTCAGGAGCGCTTTCCTCCGTGTTGAACTCTCGCAGACAGATGCGCAAGAGACTCGGCGATGTTGTCAATCAACACCGCCGCTTCTCAGTGAAAGTCAAAGATGTTCTGTATTATTCCAGATTGCTGCGGTGTGCACGCTGTGGGATGATGGTATGCACACTGGAGCACAAGTGCGCACATATCTGCCAGTCTTTATCTCATCACGCGATGGCACCCGGTCGCCTTGGCAAGGCTTTGTCAGTGAAGATGACAGGGAAGGTTGCTTCATAAACGCGGCATGCGTCCATCGCCGTCTCCCCCCTGCTGCTCGGGGATGAAGGAAAATGATGATCGAGGGATTTTTTCCCTATTCCCTCTGTTCTGTTGAGCTCGCCGTATCACCTTGACGGTATTACATTCAGTCATGGCTGCAGGGATGACATCGGGTGCCAAACATCTGCACGATGTTGGTTTGATTTAGCATGCTCCCCAAAAAGATCCAACGTCAAGAAGAAGTGTGTGAATGTTGGAAGTGGGTTGTGGTTGAGGACCAGAAGAAACAAACAACTTGAGAATCCGCTTTTCTTGTGGTAAGCACAAGCAGACAAGATCTGAGTATTAAAACGATGCATTCCTGGGGTAGGGTTTTTTTGCTTTCTGGACCTGGATTTGACACACCTGACCATTAGGGACTGGTCATGTATCCCTTGCATCTCTTCGATGGTCTTAGTTTGACCTTATTTTCTAACACTGAACAAATTCAACTAACTGACCCTACATTCTTGTCTTTGTGTTTTTCTGCAGGGCATACCTTCAAAAAAAGATTCCGAAGGGACTTGAAGAAGTTGGTGAGACCGTCGGGGCAAGGTTGGCCGACACTGAGCTGGGTGGAGAGGACGTCAGTCAGGCAGACATCAGGGCATGCTCACCATGCTGTAGCTAAAGGAGGGAAAGCTGGCTAACAGCTGGAGAGCACCCCAAACTGATTTATAGACTCTGCGGTCCTAGAAGTAGTTCCTCCCGCCTACCATCCGTCCAAAGATGCCAGTGCTAAAGTCGGCACTGCATCACATGTGGTGACAGGACACTAGTGGACCATCAGGCAAGCCCGGTGGGTCGTTTGGGGTACGAGCACATCAGGAGGCAATTTCAGGCGGGCGTGGTCACAACATGCGGCCTTGGGCGGGTTCATGGCGTTGGATCACCCTGGTGCTATTAGCCTGGGGGACGCTACTCTTCTACATCGGTGGCCATTTGGTGAGGGACAGCGAGCACCCGGAGCGCTCTAGCCGAGAGCTTTCCAAGATCCTGGCAAAGTTGGAGCGGCTCAAGCAGCAGAATGAAGACCTGCGGCGTATGGCTGAATCGCTCAGGTAAGGGAACATGAAATGGATTTGCTGAAAGTTTACGTTTGCTTTCTGATCACAAACCTTTTGCTTCCGAGTGTAAATAATATAGCGAGTATAAATGTCTGACTGACTGGTGATCAGTCTCGGGCGCAGGTGTCAAACTGCAATCCTCGAGGGCTGAATGTGATCAGGACTGATGATCAGGATCATTATCAGGCTCCTGCAGAGCTTCCCGATGAGCTGATCGTTTGAATCAGGTGTGTTGGAAGAGGTGAAACATCTCAAACAAGGGTCACCTACTCTGGTCCTCAAGGTCCCCTATACTGCATGTTTTAGATACTTAACTCCTCCAGCACACCTGATTCAAACGATCAAGATCATTAACAGGCTCCTGCAGAGATTGCTGATAATCTGAATCAGGTGTTTTGGAGGAGGTAAACTTCTAAAAGAGGGGTCACCAACTCTGTCCTTGAGGGCCTCTATCTTGAATGTTTTAAATGTTTCTCTCTTTCAACACGCATGATTCAAATGATCAGGATCATTGTTACACTCACTGCAGATCTTGCCAAGTTGATCATTTGAGTCAGGTGTGTTGGTGGAGGGATACATCTAAAACATACAGGATGGGGGGGGCACGATCCTGATCATTTGATTCAGGTGTGTTGGTGGAGGGAAACATCTAAAACATGTAGGATTGGTGCCCTCAAGGAACACAGTCCTGATCATATTAATCATGTGTGTCGGAGGAGGGAAATATCTGAAACATATGTAGGATGGGGGGTCCTTGAGGACCACAATCCTGGTCAGTTGAACCAGGTCGGTGGGAGGAGAGAAACACCTAAAACATACAGGATATGGGGCTCGAGGACCAGACTTGGTGACCCCTGATTTAAAACATGCAGGACTCCGGCCCTCAAGGGACCAGAGTTTGACACCTGTAGGTGTTTTCCCCACTGTCGGTGTAAATGCGCCAAAAAACACTGGGATTAGCTCCACCGCTAACCCTAACCTTAACCCTTAACTATGCTAAATAGTAAAGACAATTAAATGATCGATGCAGGTTTTAGATTAAAAAGAGAAATCACTGCTTTTTAGAATTTAAACTCAGTGAGAACTTTATATCGACCTTCAATATTGTTGCATTGTTAATTATCAGTTGACTAAAATGACAAACAGTAGCTAATGAGCATTCAGTCAATAACCAATTAACCACAGATTGTGGGAAAAAGCCACAGCCGTAGTATTTGAATTTGCACTTAATCAAGTCCATTATTTTCCGTTAGGCTGAACTTCGCACAAAACATTGCAATCTCAAAAGTATTTCCTTGCTTGCCAACTGTTTATTTCTCAAGATAACATTTTCATTCATTTCCTTGGGTCCAGCAATTCAATTAAAAAATACACTCCAGGCCCCTGGTGGCCTAATCAGTCATTTTACAAATTCCCATACGCAGCGATGTAATGATGATTTTTCTTTATTTCCCTAAATTCGATCCACCTCTGATTGCATCAGTATATTTTGCGAGGCAAGCAGCCCCATAAGCGAACGTCGCGGCAAAGTTTCATCAAAACGCCAATCAGTGGCGGTGCAAATCCTCTGTGACAAACAGAGACGGATGGTCACACTCCTCAGCAAATTTTATTGTAGCTTTATTATACGTTGGCAGACAACAGCGTTGTTGTTTAAGCCCATTAACCACGCAGCATCTTTCTCACATTCAGAATCTGCGTAATGGAGAGACAGATGGTTCTCCCTCCTACTCCTGCATGCTGACAGTGTTTCTTTTTAGTGCGTTAACAATAGGTCCGTGTTGGGGGGTAACGCTTCTATGAGCGCGCATCCGTGTATCTTGATGTGTGCCGCCTTCACAGGGAGCCGTCGCTTCAGATGTTGCCATTGCCGCTTCTCTGTGATATTCACATTCACTTTGATGTGAGGCTCTCATCAGTGTTCCCAAACAGTAAAATCCACACATGGTCCCTGATTGAATCTATTGCTTTTTGTAATTATTCAAAATTGGCCCAGCAACAAAGGTTGGGTTCATGGCGTTAGAAAAAGTAAAAACAAGAGCGGCTTTGAGTCAACTGGGGTCCAGATGGGTCTCTGACACACTGTATGCTTGTTGCTTATTAAGATTCTCGCGATTTCTAACTGGGGCTCCTCAGCCCCTTGAAAGTTCTGTTGCAGTACGCAGCAAAGCCGTCCCAAATCACAGACAACCACCTTAAGCTTCACGAGTCTGTTTGCCTTATATTCTTAGTCTCAAATGCTGTTTTTCCCTCAGCTCAGTATCCACTGAGCTTGGCTCAGCTCCCCTTTACTTGGCTCTGAGTTAGGGCAGTCAGTTTTTCTCGTTCTCTCCATATCAGAGGAGAAAGAGGTTCTCCTGTGTTTTACTTGTGGAGAGACACATTTTAGTCTAGTGAAGGCCATGGACTACAATACTGCAGCATCCGGACTCTTGTTATCGCCCAAGCAAATATTTATAGAGCACTTTAAAACAACCACCGCTGTTTTCTTAAGATGGAACCTAGGGACAGCAGATACAATGAAAACAGCAGAGGCCCCGGAATAGAACCCTGTGGAACATCAACATTCAAATTCGTCCGACCACTTTCTGTTTTTGCTCGACATAGTACGAAGGTGATACAATAATAAAGAAATCACTACAACAATCACAAATCGTCTACTGAGTGCATCAAATTCCTCGAAGCACCGATAGGCCAAGCAATGTAGCGCGATCACCTGCAGCCAATGATGGCCAAGGGGGGCCATCCCAAATCATGTGTGTCTTAACCTGTGCCGAACCCCTGAGACTGACTCAACGAACCCCTGGAGTTCGATCGAACCCAGATTAAGAACCACTGTCCTAAGAGGTATATTGGGTGCAAACAACACCGCTTTTACCAATTACCAACAGAACACTATACTTAAGCCCTTTTCACACTGCACTCGTGTTATTGTGATAGAGTTGCACGGCAACGCAAAATTATCGGTTTCCAGTGTGCCCATATTTTGAAGTGCTGACATAGCAGACTACCATGAAGTAAAAATGGCTATTTTGCCGCTGGTTCGACCACACGTCGACAAGGTTTATCGTTCATTGTAGCAAAAGAAAGCTTTGACTTTACTCATTTTAAAGAAAGAATAAATAAATAACACTAAGTCATTCTGTCATCTCCTCTCCAATTGGAGGTCACAACGCCAGCAATCTCAAATAGATCGTTTTCCAATCGGAGGCCCCTTGCCACAGTGGCAGGAGTCCGTTTGCCGTGCCGCTCCCTAACGCTCCATTCCGTGGTTCCTGCCCCTCGCCACATACACAATGATTGGGTTTGATGGGCATGATCATCATGATTTGGGGTCTGGCAGTTTCAAACACAATTTTCAAATTATTTATCTGGTCTCTTTTTTTTTATATCACAAAAACCATGCATCTGAACAGGAATAGATCTTGAACACTGCAGGGATAATTACTCACTCAGGATGACCAATCAGAGACATCAAAGAATCAAACCTTTGCTTACTCTCATTGCATGGGAGGGAAAATGCAAAAAAAAGAAGAAAAAAGACCCGGTTACTTTCTGTATGTGCACGACAAGCTATAGAAAGCCTGTCTAGAACTCATCCAGCACCTCATCCAGGAGCGCCCATTATCCTTAAATTACTGTCCTAATAGACGCAGAGCGAGCATTATTGCACTTCCCATCATCCCGAACCACCGCCTCGCAGCACCCTCCCCTCCTCCTCGCAGCACCCTCCCCTCCTCTTCCTCCTCATCTGCATCGCTTCACCAGCAAACTGCTGACGGAGGCATGGCACCCGGCCAGACTGCCGCCCGCAGACCTTTGTCACAGACCCACTGACTTGGTAACAACTCACTAGCTTCCTGATGGACTAGCTCAGCCCACGTCTAACCCAGTTCACTGCCTGCGATGTCCTCCGGGTTTGGACCGGGAACATGAATGTGTCAGTGTCAACAAAGTGAGACACTCTTTTTGAAAAGCATCCCGCTGACTTCAGATATTAAAAACCTTTCTCGATGGTTTTCATGCCATGCTCAGTTCTCTCATTGAAATTCAGATCCGTAAAACTTACATTAATGGAGTGGGCTTGTACTTTTGTGTGGAGTTATTGTGACCAGAAATCCGCTGCGTAGAGAATGAGTTACGGATCGACTTGGGTTTGAACTTATTTCGTGTTACGCATAAAATACTTAAAGGGATCCTTTTTACTTGAGCTCATTTGTTTGTGTGGATTATTGATTTACACATCACACGGTATTAATTTGTGCAATATTGCAAAAAGCCTCAAGACTCTTCGTTTATTTAACCTGGTCAATTAATTCCTACGCCACTAATGCATCATATTGTTTTCTATAAGACTCTCCATCATTTCAAAAAAGGAAAGGACAATTCAATTAATCGTTCAATGCTTCAAATTAGTATCACCTCTTTGGCCTTTGGTTATTCAAGCCATTAGCGAGCGCGAGGCACAGCGCCAACCTCCCAATGAGCCGGTAGCATTAATGAGAGGTGAGCAGGGGGTCAAAGCTCTCAATCCGTAAGGCTCCGCCCTCTCCGCAGCTGCCAGTCACCTCAGACACTGAGCCGCGGCTCGAGCGGACGCGGTGACACTAGCCGCGCCCGGCGGTGAGACATCGGCGAGACCGAAGGGTGACAGTGACAGCTGGGTTGAGCGATGAGTATCCTGATTGATCCCCAGGCATGCCAGCGAAGGGATGGAGGGCGGGCAGAGGTGATGCGGCGGATGCTACCTGATGGATGCTGTGAGGACAAGTGATGGACGATCTGGCCAAAAGATCATAACACTTTAAAAGAGTCGAGGACAACATGGAAAGTACTTGCAAGGCGCAAAAAGGGATTTTGCGTCCCGGACGCCCCCTGCTGCTTTATCTTGAGCATTAGCGGTTTTACAGATTCACACTATACAGCAGTTTTCCCCAATCCTGGTCCCTGAGGGCCGTTTTCCAGCAGGTTTTAGATGTTTCCGTCCTTCAACAGACCTGATTCATATAATTGGTCATCAGCAAGCTCTACAGAAGCCTGATAACTCATCCTGATCTTTCGAATCAGGTGTGTTGGAGGATGGAAACATCTAAAACCTGTAGGACTATGGTCCTCGAGGACCAGGACTGGGAAAGACTGAAGCAAGCTCTACAGAAGCCTGATAACTCATCCTGATCTTTCGAATCAGGTGTGTTGGAGGATGGAAACATCTAAAACCTGTAGGACTATGGTCCTCCAGGACCAGGACTGGGAAAGACTGAACTAGACCATGATCAGGGACTTTTCAATGGGTTGATTAATATATATATATATATATATATATATATATATATATATATATATATATATTTATTTATTTATTTATATATTTATTTATTTATATTGTATTATATATTATTTATATGTATGTTTATCCACTAATGTTGGCCACAAGTTGAATTGAATGGAAATAAGTACTCATAATTTATTATCATCTATATGCATTATTGAACACCAACAAAATTAGCCTACGCTAAATGGTTAGCAATCTCGATTAGCATTAGCGCGCTAGCAATTACCACTTAAAGTAAACATACATACATTGTATCTACATTACACATGTAATAGAGTCTTAAAGTCACTTATAGAAAATGCTTCAACATCATTCCACGAGTAAACAAGGCTGTTAGCTGTTAGCTACATGAGGTCAATAACTTTGTGTTCTGTCTTCCTCTGGCCATCTTTAGTGCATGACTGCCCTCTATTGGTTAAGTGGTGAACACCTAAACTAAGTGGCAGGTTATCCATCCATCCATTTTCTTAACCAGTTGTTCCTCGCAAGGGTCGTGGGGGTGCTGGAGCCCATCCCAGCTGCCTTTGGGCAGTAGGCGGGGTGCACCCAGAACTGGTTGCCAGCCAATCCAGGGCACACAGAGACAAACAACCAGTTATACATAATTACAGCCAAAGTGCTTTTTAGGAAGTTCAGAACTTCCTTTCCTTTGTTTTAGGGAAGCTCAATGTACTGTATTGGCTTTAATAAAAAACAACTAAGTTCTATGTTCCTGTGGTTGAGTATTACAACGAAAAGTATTTAAAAAAAAGGATATGCACATTTCAGTCATTATAGTATTTGACCTGTGCTAGTAGCTAACGATACCATGAGCTAGTCTAGCATAACATGATGTGCCAACCAGATATAAATGTATGCAGCCTCAAAATGTGAACAACAAAGGCCAACACACTGTGTCTATTTTGTGGCCTGTGTGTTCTGTTAAGAAGGCCTTCGATCAGATCTAGTCGTAAAGCATGCTAGCATGCAAATCAGGAATGCACCATTCCGAATCCATTTCTTTGGGATTATAGCTTCTGATTTTGGCGGTCACATTTTGGATACAGCAAAGGAAGAAGACGTATTGTACCAGTATAACTGATTTGTGATGTATTCATATGCCGGTGAGCATATTTCATTCCTCTCGAATGCAGTGGTAAACCAAGGACGCCTGTAATTCCTTTTCAAAGCATGTGGCTTGTCAACCACTCTTTGTCGGCGCGCATGCTTGGCTGTCCAGATGGGCACAAAGTGTTCATTTGACAGTGAATTAAACTGCCGATTCCCATCGATTCCCCAATTTGCCATCACCATCCGCGCTACGGTAGGTTGTGGCCCCTCTATGACCCGAAATGGATGGATGGATTTTAACAATGCAATCATCTGTCCCAGTAATCTAAGTCCTCTGTCTAGCTCTGAGCTCCACATGAGACGGGTACCAGCGCGCCATAGCAGATGTTTCCAGCTTCTCTAGAGATGCCATCTGGGATAATTTGAGCCGGGTGTTTCTTCCACCCTATGTCTGTTTGTGTGTTAAACTGCTGCTGCGTATTTTCGTAGGATGCTCGCAGTCTATTTGGAACGCGCCGGCGAACCTCCGCACCTTGTCTCTTTTCATTGCCGCGCGCTGCGGTGGCCTACTTCCTTCGACCTTGGTCGCGTTGCTTTGTTACAGTTTTAGCCGGACTTAAAACCCATGGGAAGTTATGTCACACTGAATGTAGGCCAACTTTGTTGAGTGTGCGTAATGCAGTTAGGGTGTGTTCCTTGAGAGGTCGCGTAGGAGATGGACGGGAAATGCAGCGTGCTCATATTTCAACAAATGTATGGCACTCAGATGGACACAGAGGGGAGCGAAAAATATATACATATATATATATATATATATATATATATTTTTTTTTTTTTTTTTACTGTGACTCTTAACATTGAATCGCATAATATAGGAGATACATGTCCTCCCTTTTTTCAAAGTTGCTTTCATGGCTCGGAAGAAGCGAAGTTACAACTTTAAAGTCTCGTTTTTTTCATGCCTGCCGGCGAATGATGTTCGTCACTCAGGGAGCAAATTGAGTTTGCATGCCTTGATGACTCATTAACATGGCCTTTGCAGCGCTTCACCAATGCCCCAGTGTATTTTGACACATTCCATTTTTCTAATAGTTTCTTGTAGAGGGATGTCAGGAAGTTAATTTTTTTTCTGGCTGTTTTGAGAGTACTAAAGCCGCTCATTTGTCCTTCCGTAGTTGGTCTGAACTGCAGTATGTCATTAAGCGACAGAACCTATTTGAAAGTTGAATATTTCAGTGCCACACAAATCAGGAAAAAATGATCTTGGACAACGCTAATGTAGCATACGGTGTGGAATATGAGGGGGCAGGGTTTCCACTGTGGCTGTTAACAAATGGTTACAGTCCACGAGGGGTGCGTTTGGAATAGAACAGAACAATCTAGTAAAAACAGCAGCAGTTAAATCTGAAAAGACTGTAATTTGCATGTCAGGCCAGTAAATGGTGAATGCACACCAATTGATTTTCATTTGTTCAAGAACATATTTCTGATGCTATCATGATCTCAGCTATCATTCGTTTCATGGTCTCCATCTTTTTGTCTCCCGCCGCACGTGTGAGTGAAATACACTTTTATTTGCAATATGCTAATTCCTGCTTCATGGGCTCTTTCTTCTCTTGCTGCGTACGCGTGGGTCAAACCACACTGCTACTTGTTTTGTTTCCCCCCCCACCCACTCAAACACGCACGCACGCACACACTGTTTCCCGGGCGGGGAATGCGACCCACGCCGCTGCGATAGGCTGCTACTTGTTTGCTATATGCTAACTCTTCGGACTTGTTACGAGCCTCGGTAAGGTCTATTGGAATTTAGATGTTTCGGGTGTTGGTGAAAGATTCTGGTTGGTAACCCGCTAGGTGTTTTCACTTTCCTTTCTTTTCTTTGATCCTTCCTCGGGTCTCCTGAGAACCTCACGACTCTAGCTGGATTCTGAAGTATTCGGTTTAGGTGAACGGTATGGGATTTTTAATAGGTTTTAGGTGAATTCATGAGTACACACTCACATGCACACGCACATAAAAAAAAAGAAGGTAAGGTCAATTGGTGGGCGGCAGTGCTGCAAGTACCGGTACCATACAAAATGCAGTATAGTATGAAGCGGTACCCCGATACCAAATTAGTACCGGTTAATCGTGCATCCGTAGTTCCTTATGTCAAGATATTTTGGGGTAAGATACACGGTGCGTGTTATACACAGGATTTGACGGTGTGTGTGAAATACTGTATGGCAGGGTTCACCAATTATGGTCCTCGAGATCCGGAGTCCTGCAGGTTTTAGATGTTTCCGCCTACCAACACACCTGATACTAAAGATCAGGATCGTTATCAAGCATGCTGATGAACTGAGTATATGCGTCAGGTGCACTAGTGGGCGGAAACATCTAAAACCTGCAGGACTCCGGACCTCAACGACCGGAATTGGTGAACCAGGCTGTATGGGAATAACGTCTTTCTGCTGGTAATAATAAAAGCTACAAATCACTGGAGATGTGTTACTCCGTATGTTCTTTATGTCAAGATATCTTGGGGTATTATACGTGATGCGTGTTATACACGTATTTTACGGTGTTATATTTTTCCTCATTGCCAGTCCAGGTAATGTTTTCAAACACTCCCTACTTAGCATTTAGAGTTTTTCACAGGCACAATTGAGTGGTCAATGATACACAATTTGACATTTCCAGAACAGCCTTAGCAACCACTCGTCACATTAAAAAATAATGAGCCAATGGTATCCATCACGTCATTTTGTGTGTGTCACATCACTATTTGTCAATCATCTATTAGCCAAAGAAGGCTCCGGTAACACCGCTGCTTCCAACCCTCCTCAGTTTACTGCGCCTCTTTCTCAGGCATGTTTATGAATGGGAGCTCCCCTTTCATGCTATTGCATTGAACCGGATAAACGTTTCTTTGTCGTCATCCCCGTCCAAGCCTTAAAAAGAAGTCAGCGGGGATTTAATATTTGGGCTGTTACGTCAGTCCCTGCAGTTTTTGTTATCACTGTTCTGAAGGGGGGGGGGGGGGTAGGCAATACATTCCAAATGCAATACACACGAGCAGAGCATGTTTGATGTATTGTGGTCAAGGTTACCGCCATGGTGGTTCAAAGTACAATTTGGGACCATGCCAGTCGGCTCGCTAGCACCCTTTCGTCGTGGTACGCTTTACCAGTAAACTGCTTTTTGTTTAAACCCTGCATGTTTTGTGTTTCCTCAGTTCTAAAAAAAATGTATGTATAAGGCAACTCATTTCACATGCAATACAGTATATTGATGTATTATTGTTACAGTACTTGAATGGTGGTTCAGAGTAGAATTTGTGACCACATCATTTACTTGTTGCGGTAAATTGCTTTGTTTGTACAGTCCCAAAAGAGTTGGCATTGTCATTTTCAGGCAGCGTAGTTTTTTTTTTTTATTCCGTCTCTCCCAGTTTCAACCCCCCATGGTGCTTTTCAGAAGAAAATCATTTTGTGCGCCCGCGTTTGTGGATTCAGTGTTTTGGTCATTATTTATTTTTGTTTGGAGTTGTCCTTTGAATGCATCAGCTCCAAAATAAAACAAAGTCTTCTCATTTTGTTGTCAGATTTATTTTGTCCTTTGAAATGCGGCGTCTGACAGATACATGCAAGTCCAGTAACTTTTTATTTGATGGACTATCAAGTAACCAAATCCCCTGACCGGATTCTGCTGGTTTTGTCATTTCAAATAAATGTGGTGACGTCTTTGGCGAGAGCCTGGTGGCTTGTTTTATCTTGAAAGGGCTGCAACTGCAGGGTTTCCCCCACTGCTTTATAGGCCTGGCAGACTGCCAGTTTGTTTGTTTTTTTGCCGCTCCCCTGTCGATGAATAGTAATTGTCGGCCGACTTAATTTTGTAATTCATAGATATCGAAAGTGGTCGGATGAATAGGTGCAGTATGAATTCAGATGTATAATAGAATGTATGGTGTTCCACAGGGCTTAATTCTGGGGCCTCTATTGTTTTCATTGTATCTGCTGCCCCTGGTTTCCATCTTAAGAAAACAGCAGTGGTTGTTATAAAGTGCGCTATAAATGTGAAGTTGAGCAATTCTAGTCCAGCACAACTAGCTATCAAGCAAAACTAAAGGAACACTTCCTTAAGTTACGCGGAGTTGAGTTTGCTCCTGAATTCAAGGTGAAGAGAGTCAGATATGATGACATTGCTAGGAATAACAACACCTCCTTGGCTGAGGGAGCAAAGGGAAATGAAATCAAAACCTCTCTAGTAATGTCATTATTTGTTTTGTTTTGGTAGAAATAAAAAAATAAGACTGTGGGACCCATTAACCTTTACAGTTTGGGCGCGTGCTGACAAATGCCCAAATTGAACAGTCAAGAAATAACCTACAACTCTGGTGACAATGAAAGTAATCATTGAATTTAGTGCTACACTATGTGTGGTTAATTTTAATTATAACGCTTCTGTCTTTATCTTTATTGTTTGTCATTCCGGGTGTAAAACCGTTTCATTGTTCCCGCTGAAGAAATATTGTATTGCTGCTGCGCTGCACCCTCTTGTACAGAATGTCTCCATGTCCTTTGTTATTCACCAGGATACCAGAGGGTCAGGCAGAGGCTGGCTCCCTGGCTGCGGACAGACTTCGCTCGCTGGAGGACCAGCTAACCCGAGCCAAACAGAAGATCCACACCTTCCAGAAATTGACAGGAGATGGTAAGCAGCGAAGGCCCTTCCTCTGATGAGTTGGCAACTGCGAAATATGAAAGGCTTAGGCAAACACCATTTGTTTTGTGACACATTTTCCCAGATGTTCCTATTTCAAAATGAAGTTATTCCAAGTAAAATATTTGTTTTCAATATTTAAATTAGGGGTGTCAAAATGAGTGCGTTAATTTTGAGTTAATTCAAAGTTCCTTTAATGTCACTCATTTTTTTTAACACGCCCCTTTCTTGGAAAGCCTGTACTGGGGTAATTCCAGTCACAACACAGCAGACACATGGACGTCAAAATTTTGCAGTAATAATAATGCATATGTTTGTGGAGAATGAGGTAAAGTTGTATTTTACCATTTTAAAAATGTGCAGAAAAAAAAAGTTACTTCATGTTAAAGTTTAGATAGCTCTTAATATGAAAAGAAAATTACACTGAGCTGTCACATATATCTTACAAATGCAATTATGCCATCTAGTGGCAGAAAAATGATCTCAACACAAATCAATATCACACTCGTTTTTTACAGTAGAGCACATTTTTTTAATGTTAACCCAATTTTATGAATTATTATGGAATTATTGTACCAATGTCTAAAAGATGCACCCATATTTCAATTATATTTTTATATTATATATATATCATATTTCAACATTTTTTCACTTATGTTAACAAGAGTATGAAAAAATATTTTTTTTATTGTACATTTAGAACAGGTAACATTTGCAATTAATCGTGAGCTAACTATTAAAGTCATGCGATTAATTACAATAAAAACAAATTAATCACCTGACACCCCTAATTTAAATATTTTCTTTTTGTTGGTATCATCAGTAGCACTAACGCAAAGAAACACCAGAGACAGAAGGCTTGGTTTCACAGAAATTTAAGATTTTTTAATATTTATTTTTTTATACAGTTCATATGTATTATTTAGTACTGTCAAATCATCACTGTTTAAGAAAAATAAGACCTTTTTTTTTTCTCGTCAGGGTTCGTTCAAGTTTGCAACGTTCGCTTAAAGTTCTATAAACGTAATGTTTTTTTCTTGTCGCAAGAACATTTTGTCTTTGTGACAAGAAAACAACAACAAAACTGTTGGCAAATGTTAGCGATAGGTTCCAACCTTGAACAAACTCTGAAAACATTTGCTAATTTCGCCCCTCAGTGGTATACTGGCTTTAGTAATTATAACGCATTACTATTGGTTTTGATTTTTTCATAATCACCCCCCTAAATTTCAACTTTGCATAACAGCAAACTGTATTTTCCTCTCGAGAAACATTCGTAAGTGGGATTTTGTGCTAAGAGACGAAGTGACGTCAGAACCACAGGAGAGATTTTGCCGGCTAAAACAGCACATTTGAGTAATCCTGATTTGTTAAAAATGGATTAGTAGGAACTGCAAACTTGTCATGCTGTCAGCATCAAAGTGTGTAGAGTAACTTTTGCCTATTAAACTTCCTTTGAAAAGAAGTCTTGACGGACCTGCCAGCCTACAGTATATGGGGTACTCGCCTAGCAGCTAACTGCTAGCCTTAGCGGCTAACGCTTGGAAAAGGTGCCACATTCTATAATGTCAGCATTTAAAAAAAAAAAAAAATGTGTGTATGTGTGTGTCTTTAAGTAATGATCGAACATGACTTCAGGATGACGTTGCGTTCCCTTTTTTAATAAAACAAAATGTATTGACTTTCTGACTATATACAGCTCAAACAGTCAGGTGCTTTTTTTTAGAGCGTAGTCAAATAATATACCCGTGCAGAACGTGGGTGCGTTATGTGTATTTACCTCTCTAAGCGGTGGTCAGAAAGTGCAGGGAAGCTGTCAGGTGAGCGTGGAATGTGTGAATAAAGCGGAAGCGCCGCGGATGGCCCAGTGGCACAATGCGAGTGAAAGGGAAGAGAAGAGACAGACAGAGAGAAAATAAAGAGGGACATGTGAGCGTGAAGGGCAGCGCAGGGTCAGCCTTTCCATCTTGCCGCAGGGGAAGCCAACGCTAAAAATACCCTCTAGCTTCTTTTTTTTTTTTTTTTCACCGAAGGAGGGCAAGAGAGAAAAGAGAATGCCAGATAGCAAGAGAAAAAAAAAAGATTTTCCGTCTCATCCTGCTGGAGGCTGTCTTTCCTTCGCCTTGGTTTTGTTGTGTTTCCACGCAGAAACCAGAGCGGGCAGCTGTGTTATCCATGTGGGTTAGTCCACATTGTTTGGCTGGGGTGCGGTATAGAGTTCCTTCCTGTTGTTAGACGTGTGTGAGAGAAAAACACGTGAAGAGAATCGGGGAGAAGCAGACCTGTGAGGCAGAAAACACAGCCATCAAGAGCTTCTTAATGAGGTCAAAGCAGCACCTAAGGGACACAAAATGAAAACTTTAATGGTTCTTTTCTCAAGCCTCCTTCGATCCATTAGCCTGCTTATGCTCATGTAATGTATTGCACAAACATTCATAAAAAAAAAAAAGAAACATTCAACCCCGTGGCATCTTCTTCCAATTTACTTCAACTCCCTTGTAAATACTTTGAAGTGTCACTTATTTGAAGTTGTCATCTTGTTTTGAACTATATTTTTTTCTCTCCCTTCAACCCCCTTCCAGGCCCGGGGCCCACTCAGGAGGAGCTGCGCCGCAGAGTGGACAATGGCGTCAAGGAGTTTTGGTACTTTGTTCGCAGCGAGGTGAAGAAACTTGCCAACGTTGAGGTCAGCGAGAGGCAGAAATATGCTGAAACGCTCCTGATCGATTTGGGAAACCAGCAAAGGTGAGCATAATAAATGAGGAATGTCGTCAGATTCCCTTGTCAAGAAGATAATCAATTAAATATCATTAAGTATGATATGTATATGTAGTGTTTTTACTAGTACTTTTGATGCATAACCCCCCCCCCCAAAAAAAAGAAAAGAAAGACCTATATATCCCAATATAGCATTTGAATTGAATGGCCATTTTCTTTTTTTCGCATTTTAAATTTGTAGTTCCTGATCATAAAATGGCCACAAGAGTAGAGCTGGGTATCAAGTCAGATTTAAAAAAAAATGTAATTGATTAGATCCCCAATTGCCCAATTTTATTCAATTTACAATTCACTTTAGTTAATTCTTGATTCAGTTAAGGATCTTACACATTACCGATTTTTACATTATTTATTATTTATATAATATATGTTGATTTTTTTTTTTACAGTATGTAATATTTATTTATTTTAATTTTATTTTAAGAATTCTAAATATACATTAAAAAGATTCTGCACACTTGTTAGTTTATTAGAGAAGTTTAATTTTAATTAGGCATGTTTTGGCCACGTACATTTAAGACCCATACTAATTGCCACATGAAGGGGAACATAACATGAAACAAGTTTCTTCGATTCACAATTGTTGTATTTTATATAGTATTTATTTTATTTAAAAAATTGTAAATATAACTTAAAAATATTCAAAATTGTCAGGTATTTCTTAAATGTGAGAAAATATTTTAAATTCCCGTGAAAAGTAAATTTCAAGACCGAAGATACAAAAACAAACAATAAAACAATTTAGCCGTGAAGCAATGCCAGGGGGGGCATGTGTTATTTTATGCATTAAATATATTTAATTAATTGGCTGACTAATCAGTAATCTGTAAAATAAATAAATAAAAATTCTGGCTAAAAATCTGCATCAGCCTCAAAAAATTCATATTGGTTGTGCCCTAGTTTTCACATTTCTTCAATATTTGCATGCAATTGTTCTTAAAAAGATGGAAATTCTGCAATAGCTAAACACGAGAATGGTGTTTGCTGTTTGTGTTTCTGATCTTGTTACAAAATTTGTTATGGCGAAATCAACCATCTGTTGGTGGTGGGGGGGACAAATCAGCGGGGGTCCGTCGACTCGGTGGGAAGATCCACGTCTGCTCTGCGCTATGCTTAAGAACTAAAGGCAATAAAGGGGCTCATTTATTCATATATTGCTTTTTATCTAAACCCATAAAAGACGGTACAGTCAATATAGCTTGGGTTCTGAGACGGAATTTGATTTCTTTTCATTTTAATGGGGAAAAATTGCTTTGGTTCGCAAACAAAGTCTCTTATCTATTATCTCTGGACTGTTTATCCTGTTCCGGGACATGAGGAGGTGGAAGCGGATCTTCCTGGACTGCTTGCACTCAAACACATAAGAAAGTCAGCCAAGTGAAGCACTACACCATCAGAAATTAAGACCTTTACACTCCATTCAATTTGTTTGTGTTGCGTGTATTTACACAATTACAGTGTTTACGGCAAACTTTTTTTTTTTTAGGTCAAAATCTTCACTTTTACTTTCGCTTTTGATTGGCCCTCAGCAGCCTGTTTACGCAGCAAACTAGTTTGGCCTGAATTCACTTCTCCGTCTGTTTGTTATATCCATTATGCCCTCATTGTTCCAAGACATGGAGTCAGTGATTGTTTAGTGGTTCACGCGCCTGACTTTCACGGTCGAGTCTGCGTTGGATGAATGTTTTGAGACGATTCTAATTACGGAACACAGCATCAGTAATCCAAACTTGAGATCAAAAACACGATTGTCCAAATCCTTTAGTATAATCAATTGGTTTGACCCACCTACTGATCAAGAGGGTTTAATTGTACAATTCCAGTAGCTAATGTGCATACAAATAGTAGTGTTTAATCGACTCACCTTCTATTCATGCGTTCAATGCTGATAAGACGCCACTGTGCGCTTACCGTAACGCGCTGCGCCCGTCAAATAAACGCAATCTTTCATTCACCCGTCTCGCTGAATGGAATCAATTTACCTGTGACCAGCATTTAAATAGGTCAGGCCTTTAGAAGGCATTAGATGCGATGCTAAGTACAATAGCGCTGACCTCCACCATCACTTAAACGTCAGTTTGCAAAAGCATCAAGTGCCAGGCAATGCTGTTCCACTCCAATCCAGCAGGTGGCAGTAAAATAATTGCACAGCTACAGCTACAGCTAGTTTTTTTTTTTTTTCACCACCGCTTGCCTCTGCTGGATATTTTCAAAACTGTCACTTTTTTTGTATGCTTTATCAAAATGGTTAGTCTTTGGAAGATGCCCCAAGCAGGGGTGTCCAAAATATGGTAAGAGGGCTTATTTGTGGCCCACTATCCACTTCCAGCGGCCCGCATTATGACAACAAATATATGTTACCTGGTATTGCTTCTTGTCTATCCGTAGAAAAGAGCATAGTTTTTATCCTGGATTTAAAAGCTCGGATGGATGGATGGTATGTTTTGAGTCATTCATTCATAAATTCATTCGTATTATTGACTCTGATAATAAAGTTTACCCACAAATCTGTGGGGCCGTATTGTATTCAAGTACAGAGAAAAAAAACAATACGTTTTAATACAGTTATTATACACAGGTGCATGCTATTCATAGGATTTTACGGTATTCTTTGGCAGATGTCCCAAATCTTTACAGGCTTTGTAGTATAGTTTTTTATAACCCCTCTAACAAACAAACAAATTAACTGACCATCAAATGACAAACAAAACATAATCAAATGTTTATACGTGCGCAAAATGCACTTTCTGCACTCAGCATTTATTCATTATCAAAACCAACCATGCTGTGAAGTGTCTGTCTCTCCTGTCATCAAGCCTACATGCTTGAAAGTCACACGTCTCTCGCTACAAATTAATGAAGTGGAGAAGTGCAATTTGCCATCTTGCGCTCCCGCGGGTGGCAAATTGCAATCGGCGCTATAAGAGGGTCTGCTCACATTCACCGAAAAACCACGTATGTGCACGTTTTAATGGAGCTAGCGTGCGCTCGCTCGGCGGTCCGGCTCCCACGCAAAAGTTCGTAAGTAGGCCGAGTGGATGTTGAGTGGGTGCGAAGAAAGTTCAAAGGTCACAGACTCACCCTGTCTAGATGGCAGACTTCCACTCAGCGGAATGAAGAAAAGCCCGGTGCAACTTATCCAAGTGATTCATTCTAATCCTGCTGAAGTGGCTTATGGAGGCCATTGTCTTAGTCATTGCAGCCTAAGCAGCTTTTCAGAGACTGATTCCTCACCCCTGACACACACACACACACACACACACACACACACACACACACACACACACACACACACACACACACACACACACAGGACTGATGTAGACCTTCGTGCAGGTTCCCTTTTTAAGTCACTGCAAGTGCTCTAGTGAAAGGCTAAGAAAGCTGCAATAAAGAACACACAAATGTTAAACTCCAGTTGCAAATGTCTTCAATGTATATGAGGTAGTTTTGCCAGCAATAACGGAAAATAAAACCTCTGTCTCTCTTCAATAGTTAGGACCTAAAGTTGACTACAGGTGTTACTTAGCCAAAATCATGCACTCCAGTATATTTAACTCATTTACTGCCAGTGCAATAAAAATGGAACTTTTGACGTCTTTAGTCGTCAATGGCAGTGAATGCATTTTAATGGATGTGGCTTATTCAGTGACATCAATATCCTTGAGGATGTTGGGTTGGCGAGTGTTAGCTTCTTCTCCATGCTACTTGTGTTTTCATTTTGTATTTGTGATCACAGTCTTTTTTTTCTTCTTTTTTTTCTACTTAAGCAGCAGGTGTTTGTGTCTCTAATTTACGCTTGCAATACAATTTCAATTGCTCTTTTTTAAAATTAATTTTAAAAAAAATTGGGCAGTCATTTTGTCAACAGGGATGTGATTTTTCCGCTAATTCGCGGAATTCCGCTTTTTTTTATCTCCCCCCCCAAAAAAAAAAAATCCGATTTTTTTTTTTTTTTTTTTAGTAGTAGTTTATTGTGTATGCACATGACTCCGACAGATAACATCTTCTGCTATAACAAAGACATTTGTGGTATGCTCTAATATGAGTTACTTTTCATTTGGTCATGATACAATTATTTGTTCATGAAATTTGAACTCTTCAACATTATTTATGTGTTAACTTAGTAATCACATTAGTTAGATATGATGATATTCTCAGTGATAGTTTTTAAAAGCAAAGGCAGTCCAATGTTTTTGAATGTGACTGATTTTGAGTTGACTAAAACTGCCATTTTATATGGGATAGTTCAATATACATTGAAAATTTATGCTGTTGTTTTGTCTATTTCTTTGTCATGTGAGTGCATTGAAAGTGCCAGCGGCCCCCAGACCCCCGGCTAAATTTTCAGATAATTTCACTTTGGTCAAATCACATCCCTGTGTCAAGTGCTTATTGAGGCTCAGTTTGGACCTGGATGGATTGTTAAAGTTACCATTGTCAATAAGTGGGTTTCCATCCACCCGTTTTTATTAGAATTTTCAAAAAATGCAAAATTAAAACTGAATGAAAACGCTACAAATTCAAAAAGGGCCCAAAATTCGCCAAAAAGTTTTTACGCTTGGAGGGGGTGGATTTTGTAGCCAATCGAAAAAAGGAAAATGCTAATTTTGGCAATAAATGCTGACCGGATATTACGCCACACGTACGTTTGTAGTCACAAAGCAATGACGGGCAATAAATTAAGGTATGTTTGGGGGGACAGCGAAACTGATGTTTTTTTTTTTTTGTTAATTAAAAAAGTGAATATTGAATGCAATAGGTGGGAAACGGCAAAGAAACCTACAGTTTATCAAGAACTCATATGACGTCATCGCACGGCGCAGTCGCTTCCTGTTTTTCTTCTTCTTCTTTTAAATGACTGGTGGATCCCATTTCTATGATGTATAGAGTCCCCTCTAAATATTCGCAAAAGAGGAACAGATGGAAATGGGCATAAGTCGCATGTTTGTTTTGCGCCTTTTCAGTAAATTTGCTTAAAAAAATTGGATTTGATTTGACTGTATGGAAAGCTGACTAATATTTTGTGGCTTTGTCTAACCGCTACACTCATTCGCAGCCTAACGGAGGGTGCGAGGCACAGTGCAGTCCAATAATTGGTCCCGGGAAAATAGTAGCATTGATGTGACACTAAGAATGGCATGTGAAGAACACAATAGGCCCATTTTCTCAAACAAAGCTTTTCTTGTAAAAAAAAATAACCGAATGCCAAGAAGAAAGAAGCCCATTCATCTTCATTGTTGTTCTTTGTGTACTGTTTTGCTCCCTGTTTTTGTTGAATTGTCTTGTCGCGTGTAGACCCCGCTGTTGTTATTTCTACGAATAATTGATACTTTCCTCAAAGTGATTGTAAATAATCCAAAGCACAGATGGATACATTAATTGTGTTTCTATGTATTTCAATGGGAACTAGTACCTTGATTTATGAACGTTTCAAGTTACAAACAAGTTGGTAACTTGAGGTAACTCTCCAAATAGTGATCTTTGTTTTTACTCAACAAGAACATCAATAGCACCACCAAACCCCTCTAAGCTTTATGATAGTCACCTTTCGCAGCAAGCAGGGTTTGCTTTGGCTTCCCGCATCGGATCCCTGATGGCTCCCTTGTGCACACTCCTGGAAGGAAAATTGACATCCATTCACGGTCCACGCTTCCAAATTCTAATTGGGACAATGAGTAATGCTGAAGTCATGGTTGTAGACAAAGGCGATATCCGCCGTGCTCTAGTGTTAAAATAGGACATTTTGCCGCTTTGTGTGCGCGCGCGTCTTTGGATGAGCTACCAAATATCTGAACGCGACCTCTCCGACACATAGGATTTGACTGATTTGGGTCAAAGAAGTGAGTAATAAATTAAGCTTGCATAAGTGTGTGTTTGAGAGAGTGTGCGATGTGTTTGCGTTGGCCCTTAGCGGAATACATCAGAGCTCGCGCTCTCGGGCAACTCGCGAAGAGGATGGCCGCGATATTTGGCAGTGCGCGACATCCACACACATTTTCTGTCAGAGTCTTGCAGATAGGATTTCTCCCAGAAAGAGCTTAACAACCACAACGTGTTGTCACTCAGCAAGATGCAGATAAAACATTCAGAGTCTTTGTAATATTATTTCCGCAGCCTTCCATCATCATAATATACTTTTAGGTATGTTCAATGCCCTGTGGAGGATAGCAATAAACCCGCGCGTCTGTCTACCTGCTGGGGTTCAAAGAAGGGAATAATAAATCTGCAATCTTATTTTATGTTGATTTAATCTGTGTGCTGTTTGGCAACTTCTGCATGTCTGCCCTGGTTTGAAATCAGGAGAGATAAAAAAAAAAAAAAAAGGCTAGGAATAAGATCAAAGGCACCGATGCTTGCATCTTGTGCAAATATTCGCTTCACTTTTCCAGGATCACAAAGACGCAGTTGGATGTGCAAGCAGGGGCTAAGACGACCGAGCCTCTAACTCGGATCACTTGTATCTCAAATCACATTTCCCCATTGACATATGACATTAATCCTGTTATGATTGCATATGATGTGTATGCAGTTATTATGCTTATGCGGGTCAGGGGGTCATTGTGTTATGGCTGTATTATGTTTATGCAGTTGCTATGATGCCAATGTGATGATGATTTTTCAGCCGTATTGGCCACTCTTAAGTTTGTCTAGTCTTATGCAGTTACTATGTCCCTTGTGATAACTTGATGATGTTCAAGCCGTATAAGCCACTCTTAGTTTGTCTGGTCTCATGCATCTACTGTCCCTTATGATGATAAAGTGATGTTTTAGCCGTGTTAGCCACTCTTACTTTGTCTAGTCTTATGCAGTTGCTATGTCCCTTATGATGATGATGTGATGATGTTTTCGCCATGATAGCCACTCTTTCTATAATCTTATGTGGTTACCGTGTACCTTACAATGCTAATGTGATGCTGTTTTAGCCGTAGTGGCCATTCTTAGTTTGTCTAGTCTTATGCAGTTACCATGTCCCTTATGGTAACGCGATGGTGACGTTTTAGCCATATTAGCCACTATTGTGATAACTTGCTCATGTTTAAGCCGTATAAGCCACTCTTAGTTTGTCTAGTCTTATGCATTTACTGTCCCTTATGATGACAATGTGATATTTTAGCCATGTTAGCCACTCTTACTTAGTCTAGTCTTATGCAATTACTATATCCCTTATGATGATAATTTGATGATAATGTTTTAGTCATGCCAGCCACTCTTTGTCTAGTCTTATGCAGTTACTATGTCCCTTACAATGCTAATGTGATGATATCTTAGCTGTATTGGCCTCTTAGTTTGTCTAGTCTTATGCAGTTACCATGTCCCTTATGGTAACGCGATGGTGACGTTTTAGCCATATTAGCCACTATTGTGATAACTTGCTCATGTTTAAGCCGTATAAGCCACTATTAGTTTGTCTAGTCTTGTGCATTTACTGTCCCTTATGATGACAATGTTATATTTTAGCCATGTTAGCCACTCTTACTTAGTCTAGTATTATGCAATTACTATGTCCCTTATGATGATAATTTGATGATAATGTTTTAGTCATGCCAGCCACTCCTTGTCTAGTCTTATGCAGTAACTATGTCCCTTACGATGCTAATGTGATGATGTCTTAGCTGTATTGGCCTCTTAGTTTGTCTAGTCTTATGCAGTTACTATGTCCCTTGTGATGATAACGTGATGATGTTTTAGCCATATTAGCCACTCTTAGTTTGTCTAGTCTTTCGCAGTTACTATGTCCCTAATGATGATAATATGATAATAATGATGTTTTAGCAGCGTTCACCATTCTTTGTTTGTCTAGTCCTATGCAGTTATTATATCCCTTATGATGATATTGTGATAATGTGATGATGACGATTTTGTCGTATTAGCCACACTTAGTTTGGCTAGTTTCATGCAGATTACTCCATCCCTTATGATGATAACTTGATGACGTTTTAGCTGTATTAGCCACTGATACTTTGTCTAGTCTTATGCAGCTACTATGTCCCTTATGATGATGATGTGATGATGAGGTTGCGGTTTCCCATCCCAACTCTTCCATGCAAGTTGTTCTTCCATGTATTCGAGCTTGCTTCCATGCATCCAGCCCTGCTCTCTCAAATAAGGTTTATCGGCATCCAGGTTGCTCAAGGTTCTTACTAGTCTGGGTTTGATGAGCAACGGTTTGCGTCAGAGTGCAGGTTGTCACAAAACCGCAGCAGCTCTTCCTGCTACTAATAAAAAATAGCTACAACCCATTGCAGCTGCTTTTACACAGTGTGTGTTGTTTACGTCGTATCATACATGGTAGTAATTGGATATCCCCCGCTATAAAATTGTCAAGTGAGAGCTGATTAGTGCAAGGTGATTCATCGTATGCTGCTAGCCGGTGGTTGTTCAGGGATGTTGTCAGACTTTACCTTGCATCAGAGTATAAATATAACATCAAGTAAAGGCTGGCTGAAGCATCATTAAACAACATACATACCTGTCTGTACAGTGCAGTGACTGCGAATAATGTCAAAAATATTTCATATGAAATACGGCAGGGTAGTACAATATTTATTGTGCCAATGCCTCGTAATGTCATGTTCCAATAACATATCTGTAAGGTTAACTGCCAAGATGCCAGTAATGTATTCCCAGCGCACCCCCCCGCCCCCCCCCCAAAAAAAAAAAACTTATGTTTTCTGCCAGACTTGTTAATCGGGTCCCTTGTATGTTATACATATGCGATGTTAATACATTTACAACTTTTATTTTTCATTCATTTTTCATGTTCTGGTAACAATTTTATGCAGCAACGTATTGGCAAGAATGAAGTGCCTGTTACGCTGCCAACTAGCGAAATGATTTATGCTTGAACAACAAAAAAACACTTTGTTACATAAGATTCTTGTATTAGGAATTAGACGTTTATGGCAAAAACGGGTTTCCTGCAGAGATGAACCATTTCTTGTGGTTGCAGGTCCATCATGACAGACCTGTACTACCTCAGCCAAGCAGATGGAGTGGGCGAGTGGAGGATGAAGGAGGCCAAAGACCTGTCGGATCTGGTCCAGAACAGAATCACATACTTGCAGGTACTTGGGGACGATTACGCGGTGCTTCTTTCTTCTCTCTCTGACACACTTTTACTGTTTCTCTCTATCGCTCTCGCACGCTGTCTCATAAACACTCATTCGCAACGTGTCAAGCTCACCTACGACAAAACGTTATATCCGGGGAGGACCCATGCAAATGTTTCTCTTTTGCATACACTTGCCACAGCCCTTATGAATTTTCCCACCTGCTTGTCTCATTTGCACCATCCGTAACTGTCGGCATCGCTTTCTTACAAGGAGCAGGTGAGAGGTGTGATAACACACCGTCTCGGCGCTCAAATTCCTCACGGGTAGGGTGCTTTCTGCTTGTCAGCGCCTTATGTAAACACGCACGCAAAATGAATAAAAATAGAAACATTCCAGAAAGACGTTTAAATGACAGCTCATATGTATGTATGTGTGTGTGTTTTTGGTGTCAGAATTAGTGCGTTAATTATGAGTCAATTTGAAGTTTCTTTAACGCCACAAATTTTTTTTAACGCGTGATTGACCGCCCCTTACTTGGAAGGCATGTACTGGGGTACACGTCCGCGTCAAAATTAAGCAGCAATAATATTGATAGTAAGTAGTGCTGTCAAGTTAAAGCGTTTATATATATATATATATAATATATATATATATATATATATATATATATATATATATATATATATATGAGAGAGGGAGAGAGGGGGGATGAGAGAGAGAGAGAGAGAGAGAGGGGATGAGAGAGAGAGAGAAGGGGGAATGAGAAAGAGAGAGAGAAGGGGGAATGAGAGAGAAAGAGAGAAGGGGGAATGAGAGAGAGAGAGAGAGAGATAGAAGGGGGAATGAGAGAGAGAGAGAAGGGGGAATAAGAGAGAGAGATAGAAAGAGAGAGAGTGACAAGGGGGAATTAGAGAGAGAGAGAGAGAGAGAAGGTGGAATGAGAGAGAGAGAGAGAAAGAGAGAGAGAGAAGGGGGAATAAGAGAGAGAGAGAAGGGGGAATGAGAGAGAAAGAGAGAGAGAGAGGGGATGAGAGAGAGAGGGGGGAATAAGAGAGAGAAGGGGGAATGAGAGAGAAAGAGAGAGAGAGAGGGGATGAGATGAGAGAGAGGGGGAATGAGAGAGAGAGAGAGAGAGAGAAGGTGGAATGAGAGAGAGAAGGGGGAATGAGAAAGAGAGAGAGAAGGGGGAATGAGAGAGAGAGAGAAAGAGAGAGAGAGAAGGGGGGAATAAGAGAGAAAGAGAGAGAGAGGGATGAGAGAGAGAGAGGGGGAATAAGAGAGAGAAGGGGGAATGAGAGAGAAAGAGAGAGGGGATGAGAGAGAGAGGGGGAATGAGAGAGAGAGAGAAGGGGGAATGAGAGAGAGAGAGAGAGAAGGTGGAATGAGAGAGAGAAGGGGAATGAGAAAGAGAGAGAGAAGGGGGAATGAGAGAGAGAGAGAGAGAAGGTGGAATGAGAGAGAGAAGGGGGAATGAGAGAGAGAGAGAAAGAGAGAGAGTGAGAAGGGGGGAATAAGAGAGAGAGAGAAGGGGGAATGAGAGGGAAAGAGAGAGAGAGGGGATGAGAGAGAGAGGGGGGGAATAAGAGAGAGAAGGGGGAATGAGAGAGAAAGAGAGAGAGAGAGGAGATGAGAGAGAGGGGGGGGATGAAGGAGAGAGAGAGAAGGGGGAATGAGAGAGAGAGAGAGAGAGATAGAAGGGCGAATGAGAGAGAGAGATAGAAGGGGGAATGAGAGAAAGAGAAGGAGGACTGAGATAGATAGAGAGAGAGAGAGAGAGTGAGAAGGGGGAATGAATGAGAGAGAGAGAGAGAAGGGGGGATGAGAAAGAGAGAGAGAAGGGGAATGAGAGAGAGAGAGAGAGAGAGAGAGAGAGAGAGAGAGAGAGAGAGAGAGAGAGAGAGAGAGGAGAGAGAGAGAGAGAGAGAGAGAGAGAGAGAGAGAGAGAGAGAGAGAGAGAGAGAGAGAGAGAGAGAGAGAGAGAGAGAGAGAGAGAGAGAGAGAGAGAGAGAGAGAGAGAGAGAGAGAGAGAGAATAAACTCTCACAGGCACACGAACTGTCACCCCCAGCCGGCACTCTCCCGTTCCTCCGCGGCGGCCCGCGCTGGGTCGTCCTGCAGCATTAACGAGCCGCCGTGTTTGATGAAGAGGACCTAGTCAGCCCGGCTGGGCGGAGACAGCCCCACTAACAGCTGCTGTCACCGCTGCTGAGGGATCACACCGCTCCACCAGCTGCCATTACTAATTTATCACACACACACACACACACATACGCAAAACACAGCCACAGCTATGCACAGATGGGTTCACGCACACACACCTGTGCAAGCCTTTTTCCCGCGTTTGCACAGAGATACCTCACGTGTGTTCCTTGTTTTAAATGACACACACACACTAACCTACACGCGCCCGTGCGCACACTCGTGCACGGCCCTGCTGTCTGTGCCACCCGCAGTATTCTCTCCCCTCATTCCTGATTTAAACTAATTCCATGTCTTCCTGCTCCATCTGTCCACTCATACAGCGAACATGGCAGCTCCTTTAGAGAGTCTTTGTCAGACAAGCTTTTTTTTTTTTTTTTTTTCTGCCACTTTTGCATTTTGACGTACAGTACAGGTGAAAGGGCGGCTTCGCTCCTTGTCACATCTGCCTGTAAAGCTCTTAAGTGGAAGCGTGAAGCTGACGTGTGTAATTTTTTTCCTCTCAGTACTCTTGATTCTAACATCATCTTGACTAAAGTAATTTTTTTTGGGGGGGGGGGGGGGGTGCGTGCCTGTGAGCAAGCTGCACTTCCACTTTACTGTCACATAACTAGAGAGAGATGTGTGTTCGGAATCGTATCCTCATTTGCCTGCTCCTTTATCATTTTATAAGGATTTTTACGTTGTTACATAGTTAACGCATCAGTTAAATGAAAAATAGTTTGGCATTATTATTTGTAATTAACCAGATCAGCATCAGCTGGTAGACCAGTGCTGTACATCGGTACTAGTACTCCGATACTTACGGCACTAGGACCACTTCACCAGTCTGCAATGTTTGGTTTGATTAAATTTGTCCCAAGGAGGGATAGACTGATTATCAGCCGGGCCGATTATTGGCGCCGATATACAGCATTTTGCTCAATATCGGCTATTTTTAGTATGTAAAATGTAAAAGTGTGTTTAATTTAAGGGAACTATTTATTTACATTTTCAGTTGACTTTCAGATCATTAAAAATGTACATTAATTTCATGCAATTTTAAGGAAAAATGTGATATTGGTATATAGAAGAAATCTTTCTTTAATATATTCTGTTACAATATTTTAATATATCAAATACTAGTGGTATCAGTATTTGGTATTGGCGACTACTCTAGAGTTGAATACTGTACTGGTATCAGTCTGAAAAAAAGTGGTAACAACAAACATCCCTATTTTTTTTGTATGGCATGACCCCTTCTTGTGACTGTCAACATTTCCATCAAGTGTTTCAGACTCTTTTTTTTTTTTTTTTGTTATGGTTTACCTCGTAATGTATGATCCCTCACATGACAATATACAGCAGAAGCCAGTACAAAAAAAATGTTGAAATATTTTTCAAAATGTTTTTGGGTATTGGAAACAACAAAACCTTGCAATATCTCAATGTTAACATGTTATTGTATTTTAGCAAAAAAAAAAAAAAAAAAGAAGTCGCCAACACATGATTTGCCTTTGCGGGCCACATTAAATGATGTGGCGGTCCAAATCTGGCCCCCGAGCCTCGATTTTGATACATGTGCCTTAAAGCATTCAAACTCAAAAATCCCATTGCTGATAGACGATGTGTGACAATAGATTTTGTTTCTGGCGTTCATTTTGAGTCTGTTGAGTCTCAAGACGCAATCCCAGATCAGCTTCCACATCTGTTTGCGTGACCAACGACGTGCGTGACATGCAAACCTTTCGTAAATCAGGCCCTCTGTGACTTTGCAAAGTGATGGCCACTGAAGGCGACAACTAATGGGCGAAATATATTCGCACGTTTATGAAGAATTAATCCCCTCCATCTGTTCAAGTGGGTGAAGGATCCGTCCCAGCGTTGTAGCGTTGCCGGTGTGGGGCTTTATGCGCGGCTCTTTTGATGTACATCACATGTGCATTACCAGTCCAATAGCAAACAAAAATGAAAAAGACTGCCAAGTCAAACCAGCAGGAGCTTTGGTTGGGGTCCAATATCTAGTCGGTCGGTTTTTATTGTCAAAAAAAAGCAAAGTGACTGCATCCTGGAAGTGTTTTTGGAGCAGGCTGCTTTTAGTTTACAGCCAAACGTCCACTTTAAGGCACCGCGGCGAGTGAAGGTTGAACTCATTTGAAGTCAGACTTGTCACAAGAGCAAAGAGCGTTCATTTAAGTCGGCAACTTTTTTATAGAGCAGCACAAATAATTAAAGTTTTGTGACTGTCAAACTAAATCCTGCGGCGGACTATATTCTAGCCGGCGTGTATATAAAAGAAAGATGAGCGATATCAGCATCATTTATCGGCGCACTACAAACTTGACATGCTGCGTATGACAAATTAAAAAACTGATCATTGTTCGATAACGGTTGTGCATTTTTGCAGAGACTTCAGTAGTAGCCTACAGATTGTCTTAGTTTTATTTTTTTTTTAACATAATTAACCCTGGAGAACCCAAGAACCCTTTTCTTCTTTGGAAAATTATGAATTATACATTAAATGACTGCTATAAGTTCACTGAACACCAAAATATATGTTTTTTCAAATGTTTTTTTTTTTCAATGTATTCCTAATTTAGGATTAGGGCGAAATTTGACCCTTTGGGATTTAGAGGTATCCTTTCGAAAAATCAGAATAACAAAAACTGTCAGTAAACTATTTAGAATTTAAAAAAAAATAATCAATCAAATACACAGCTACATTGAACAATATATATTTTTTTGTTTTATTTGTTGCATTTTAGCCATCAAATATATGTTTTTTTTTTTTCAATTTATTCCCTAATTTAGGATTAGGGCGAAATTTGACCCTTTGGGATTTAGGGGTATCATTTCGAAAAATCTGAATAACAAAAAATGTCAGTAAACTATTTAGAATTTAAGAAAATAGTCAATCAAATACACAGCTACATTGAACAATATACATTTTTTTGTTTTATTTGTTGCATTTTAGCCATCTTGTCCACCACCACTCTGGCTCATGGAAGTGCAATATTCATCCACTAGATGGCCCCATGCAGGGGTCAGAAGTGGCACTCTGGACTTTTGAAGTTAAATTTGTAAAAAAAAAAAAAATGAAGGTCTTTGTTATTTGAGTAGCAGAATTTATAGGGGCCAAATTTGACCCCATGGGTTCTCCAGGGGTTAAGATCATTGCAAAATACGGAATGAATTTCTTTGTTCATGAATGAGGACCTTTTCAGATTAATTATCCTTTAAATTGCTATTTTTATGAGAGTGCTTGGTACATGCCCCGTGGTAGGTAGTCCGCCTTCCCTCCCACATTACAATAACATGCATGTTTGGTTAATTGTAAACTCTAAAATACCCTTAGGTGTGATGTTGACTGTGAATGTTTGTTTATATTTGACCTGCCATTATTGGCTGGAAACTAGTCCAGGGGGTGTACCTCGTGTCAGACCACGCCAAGGAAAGTGTGTTTTAGATCATGATATTAAGGATGATCGTTTTGCATAAAACTGGAAAAAGTCATATTGGTTCATTAAAAAATGGGAATGAATGAAATAGATAGCCTATAGCTAATAAAGATCTGAATTACAGGCAGAACACTCTAAGATCTTTTTCTTATGTTGTAATATGTAAAAAAAATCATTTAAAAAACTGCCAGCCAATTGGTCGAGCCCTACCTAATACATATTGGAACGGTTCACAAATTCCACAGTTCGGTTCGGTTTGATTTTCGTTTTTTTTTTTTTTTAATAATATTTTTTTTATTATTATTATTTTCACTTTTGTGTTGGTAAGTACGTAACTCCTTCGTCTCCGTCTTTCAGGAGTTCCCAGAGGTAAGAATGCCAAGAGGATGCAAAAAAAAGTAACCAGAGCAAAGGATGGCTATTTTGAAAAATCTATAATATAAAACATGTTTTCACCTTTTATTTATTTATTTATTTATATATATATATATATTTTTTTATTATTATTATTTATTTATATATATATATATGTATATATATATATATATATATATATATATATAAAAGTAGTAGTACTTCATTGTCCCTCAAGTGCTTCAAGACAATCAATAATTCAATTTGACTATTATAACAACCTCATTTTTTTACGGCATTGATTAAGCGCAGTGTAGTAAATGACCCCCATATTGCATTTTGTGCAAAACTCTTTTCGTTCCACTTTACAATCACAATGACTCACCGATTTATCATATTCACTCCCTTTCAACCATTTCCTGCCTCAACAACATCAAGTGGTTTGCGTCAATGGAATCACTCTCTGCGTTTGACCACATCGCTTAAACAGCGAGGGATCTGTTATTCTTTAACCGCACGCTTTAGCACTACTCCACCTTCGCACCGAGTACACGAACGCTATGCAGCACGTTAACGTCATGCACATTTCACGCACGACTCGCTCTCCAAGGTCAGCCGGGTATGAAAGACCAAACAAAAAGCTCGACAAAAGCTCCTTGTGAGTCTGCTACTGTAGATTATTCGTATGCAAGTCGCTCAGCACTTTGAGTGAATGCGTCTCCACATGATTAAAAGTCAATGCAGCACACGGAGAAGGGAGCGTTCCATTTTTCCCTTCCTTTTTGTCTTAGCCCCCCCCCCCCCTTCTCTACTTTCAACCTCCTCCCACTCCTCCTCTCCCTCACCCGCTACTAAATGCGAGTGGAATACTGTGAACCCTCCACATCTGCAGCAACCCTAATGAGGAAAACACTCCCATCAGCCATGTAATTGCTGTTTAGGAAGCTGGCTGGCGCGGGGAATCGGAATCACAACCTCGCGACTCGGCTACAAAACAGCCCGTGTCACTCCTGTCGGCTTGCTTTTTATCTTTTTTTTTTCTTGAGCTGCCGTCTGTATGTGGCTGTTTCTTTCCCCCTAGTGTCACTTTTTTTTTTTTTTCCTGTTCTACATGTAACACTTTTTATCATCAGAAAGCTCATTCATGAGATGGGAAGGAAAAGCAAGTTTGAGTGAGGCAAGGGGAGAAAGAAGACTGAGGAACTTAATGGAGTGATGGGAAAAGGTGAAATACAGGGGAACAAATACAGTGGGAGCCGTTAAATGCCACGTTCAAATGTCAACTGTCAATCGAATGCCATTAGTACCACCTGGAAAGATGGATGCGACTTCATCCAGCTTCTTTACTACCCGGTCTAAAAAAAAAATCCCCCTCGATCTTCCGCCCTTCTCTACCACATGCATGCACTCATGGCTGACAACGAGGCACTCTTAACTCACTCAATAGTTCCTGATGTGATTGACAAGGGTTCAATGTTATGGCCACGCCCCTTTTTTGCTGAAAATGGGAAAAGCTCCCAAACCCATTACCCGATTGATCTAAAAAAAAAAAAAAATTATGTTGTGATAGCACTATCAACAAATGATTAAATAGGTTTTTTAATCTGTTTTGACCCATCATCAAACACCCTCCTGACATAAGTAATTTTTGTGATACATATTATTTATATATGATGGGTAACGCTGTGAATTTCTCCACTGCGGATAAATAAAGGTGTGTCTTATCTTATCTTAAAAAAAGTGTATTTCTATCTGTTTCCGTTTAGCAGAAATTAGCGTTAGAATATAGCTAAGTTTAATCATTATTCGCAAACCTGTTTAAAACACTGAGGAAAAAGAGCTTGTTGCAACATGGTCCTGGTTGATCTTTTATACTCTGCTGCCACCTGCTGGCCGTTTTTTTGTGATAACTTTAATTGTTTTAAGCAACCTCTTCAGGTCAGAGGCTGCATAAAAAAAATATTTAAAAAAAAAAAAAGTGTTTTAATAAATAATATATAAATATAATATCTAAATAAATACGTTTTTGGGACCATGGCAATATCTAAAATAGAACGTTTTTATAAATTTTAGGGAGCAAAGTTAAGGGGCCACGCCAACCTGAATCCCTGTCTGTCAGGTCGGATTTTTTTTCTCTCACTTTCTCTCAATTACTTGCATGCACTCATGGCTGACAACGAGGCGCTCTAAAGCAGCTACATCATCCCAACGACGCATTCTGACTACCATATCAGACTTTACCTCGAAATGAAATGAAAATGTGATGTTTTGTTTTCATATCTCGAAACTAAAAAGGATTGTTGTCTTTCAAGCACGCTGTTGAACTGCGTTGCCTGGAGTCTATTTTCAGTCAGCAAGTGATATGAGCTTACAAGTATTTATGGAAGCAGACCTGTGTGTTAATTGGCAGCGAAAAAAAACACTATGCCCTTGTCCATTATAATAATGGAACATGTCACCAAGTGGAGCAGCAAGGCCCACTGGTGCTGCTAATGATGTATTTTTTCTTTTCTTTTTATAGTTTCAGCAGCAACAGAGATCAATGGCACAGCAGGAAAAATATGTAATTTTCTTTTGCTGTCCAGTGAAAATAATAAATCAGAGTAATTTCATTTACTCTTTCAGAATAAAGTGTGGGGTAGGATTATCAGAGAGAGGTAGGAGCAGAAGAAGCCGACTGAGGTTAGGAAGCGGGTCGTGTAATATCAAATAAAGGTAACAAAGCAAACAAGATCAGTCGTCGTGTGTTATTAAAATTCAGGGAGCAGCACCGAGATGAAGGTCAAGCAATCAAATGTATTGAAAACATTGTGTTTTCTTCTAGAACCCTCCGGACTGCAGTAAGGCCAGGAAGCTGGTGTGCAACATTAATAAGGGTTGTGGTTACGGCTGCCAGCTCCATCACGTCGTTTACTGCTTCATGATCGCGTACGGCACCCAGCGGACGCTCATCCTGGAGTCCCACAACTGGCGCTACGCCCCGAGTGGATGGGAGAGCGTTTTCCTTCCTGTCAGTAACAGCTGCACCGACCGCTCGGGTGCCACCACTGGACATTGGTCAGGTACGTCCAAAAACCTTCCGCATTGTCAGATGTTAAAACAAAACAGATCTTTGACAGTAATTATACACAAACATTTACAGGGTTTCCCCCAGTACTTTATTAGCCTGGCATGCCACCAGACTTTTCTTAGCCCAGGGTAAGCGTCAAACCCCACCCACCAACACCCCCATCCCATGTCAATGAGTAGTAATTGTTGCATGTTGCTGGCTGGCGTGCGAACTCCCCGAATGTAATTCGTAAACCCCCACATTTACATAAATGCCACATTTACAGTACTGTAAATGTGAAAAGTTCATCCTAAAATGACAAAAAAGTCCTTGAAAAATGTATGTAAAGTGACAAAAAAGTCCTTGAAAATGTATGTAAACAAAAAAGTCAGTGAAAATGTATGCAAAAATTACAACAAAAAAAGTCTGCGAAAATGTATGTAAAACGACAACAAAAAAAGTCTGCGCAAATGTATGTAAAATGACAACAAAAAGTCCTTAAATGTACATAAAATGACAACAAAAAGTCCTTGAAAAATGTATGTAAAGTAACAAAAAAGTCAGTGAAAATGTATGCAAAAATGACAACAAAAAAGTCTGCGAAAATGTATGTAAAATGACGACAAAAAAGTCAGCGAAAATGTATGTAAAATGACAACAAAAAGTCCGTAAATGTACGTAAAATGACAAAAAAGTCCTTGAAAAATGTATGTAAAGTGACAAAAAAGTCCTGAAAAATGTATGTAAAGTGACAAAAAAGTCCTTGGAAATGTATGCAAAAATGACAACAAAAAAGTCTGTGAAAATGTATGTGAAATGACGACAAAAAAGTCAGCGAAAATGTATGTAAAATGACAACAAAAAGTCCGTAAATGTACGTAAAATGACAAAAAAGTCTTTGAAAAATGTATGTAAAGTGACAAAAAATTCCTGAAAAATGTATGTAAAGTGACAAAAAAGTCCTTGAAAATGTTTGCAAAAATGACAACAAAAAAGTCTGTGAAAATGTATGTAAAATGACAATAACAAAAAAGTCAGCGAAAATGTATGTAAAATGACAACAAAAAAGTCAGCGAAAATGTATATAAAATGACAACACAAAAGTCTGTGAAAATGGATGTAAAATGACAACAAAAAAGTCTGCAAAAATGTATGCACAATGGCAACAAAAGTCTGTGAAAATGTATGTAAAACTACAAAAAAAATCCTTTAATCGTTTCGCACCTCATGTAACAAAAACCGTATTAAATCATATTTTGTGTAGAGATGCACACCCCTAATATATATATATATATATATATATATATATATATATATATATATATATATATATATATATATATACACACTACTTACTGTCCTGAGCATAAAACAAACATTTGCTTTTTGACAAGAGATTGTTTTGTGTATATAACAATGTTGGCATGGTACGCATACAGAGGACTGAACATGGCTTCAAAACCTGGCACAAATGGGCTGATCTTCCACCCACAGCCACTCAATTAGATCCAAAAACTTTCACCTCGAAGGCTTCATACATATTTCAGGAGCTGAATCCAAAGAGACAAGAGTGTAACAGCGAGCAACAAACATGATGCTTCTCTAGTCACTTTGCAAATGAACTGAGTCACATCCTCTCAGGAATAAAACCCATCTCCGTCTAATTAAGCATTGCCCCTCTTCGCCTAAACATTCCCAAGTAAAACAAGAACTTTTCGCATTTGGTTAATGGGTCGGTCGGATTCAAGAAATGAATCGTTTGATCCACACTCGACAATTTTGCAACCCTCCTAAAAAGATAAACCAGATATGTAGAAATAGGTATAAACTCAACTGCCACAGATAGTCAACCCTACAATTATGGAAGCATCCATCAGATATTTGGTCCCCATGAACCCTGGAGAACCCAAGAACCGTTTTCTTCTTTGGAAAATTATGAATTAAACATTAAATGACTGCTATAAGTTCACTGAACACCAAAATACTGTATATGTTTTTTCAATTTGAACCCTTTTTTTTTAACTAGCTCAAAGTTGCTAATTTATCAAAATATATATATATAAAACATACTCCTAGGCATTGTGCAACATGATATGAAATAGATTAATAAAAAAAACAACACAATTTTACCATCTGATGGTTTGCTGAGAAAAGGGTTTTGTTTGGATTGATTTCCAGCTCAACAAAACAGCATGTTGCCAGCCATCTTGGCAAAATTCATCCACTAGATGGCCCCATGCAGGGGTCAGAAGTGGCACTCTGGACTTTTCAAGTTAAATTTGTAAAAAAAAAAAAAAAAGGTCTTTGTTATTTGAGTAACAGAATTTATAGGGACCAAATTTGACCCCGTGGGTTCTCCAGGGTTTTAAACACCGAAAGGTAGAACCCGGTTTATGTTGTTACGGGTTGGTAACCTCTCATAGGTAAAAACTCCAAACTGTGAGACCAACCTGGTGCTAATGCTTAACATGCACAGCTCCCTCTTCCATCTACTAATTAGCCTGCCTATAAAAAACCCAACCAACTTTCCAAGGACCGACTCTTCCCATAGACATCGTCACCCTGCAGGCTGGTGAATTGCGTGATATTTCGACTTTAATCCCATCTCTTTATATCTTGTTTTCCGCAATTTCCCATGTGCAGGAGGAAACAAGCAGGGTCCCATAATGACTTTTTCGCTATCTTTGATTCCGACCCCCCGAAGCTATATGTTTTCCCGACGAAAATACCCGGTCACAGACGCATAGACGATTCATTCCCTCTTCCTATAAATGCCTCGCATCCTCGGGGAAACTCTTAACAGAAGTGGGTTGACAATGTAAAGCTATTTAAGGAAGGTGGGTCGAGAATAAAACTCAACTGGGCTTTTTTTCCTATAAAAAGCCGACCAAATGGGTTTCCTACCGTGACCGTACAAAGAATTACTAAGTATAATCTATAAGACAACGAACACGGAGAATCACATTTGAAAAGGGAACATTAACAACACAATCTACATATTTAAGCCTCCGGGCTAATTCTGTGCTGCAAAATCGCACTTGCCTACTGTTAATGAAACAGACACGACAATCGGGACTCGTCGGGGTAGCAACAGGCTTACATTAGCAAGGCCAATGTGTCACCAGCTCCCAAGACAACCTGCTTCTAAAAACCCCATAAGAATGCAGGATGTATGCCGCGAATAAGCCGTCGGCTCGGGGGCAGCCGGATGGCGTTTATGGATCTATAGGAGGCTGTAGAGACAGATAGCGGAGAAAGAGAGAGCAGATAGTCGAAAAGGACGTATGAAAGGCGGCGGACTAAGAGAGGCAAGGCACCCCGAGAGCAAGCAGATAAGAAGGAAGAGCCCAGGAGAGCGCCAGTCAAATGAGGTGCTGGGAGAAAAATGAAGAGCTGAAAGGATGCGGCGGCGGCGAGAACAAGGAGGCGACGAGAGAGAAAGTGATAGCGAATGAGACGGCGAGGCAGCCGAAGCCCGATAGTAAAACCTCCAATTCACTTATCGTCTTTTGCAAACGCTTCAGATTTGTCCGTTTCGCAGAGGCAAACACTTTTTTTTTTTTTTACTGTAAGACTATCAAGTAATCATATCAACGTCTTCGATTCCTAACTCAATAGTAATAAATGATTCTGCTACATGCGCAACGCTAGTGTAAGCTATTTCATCAACGCATTGATCTTTTGTCAGAGCTATTCCATTTTAGTGTACAAATGACTTAGCCTGAACATACAGTGTCAACAACAGATATTGTTAAAAAAAAAATTTTTTTTAAAAAGTGTCAGGGAGGCAATTCTTCCCGAACCGCCCATTTCATATTTGTCGGGCTTCACCAGCACTTTAAATCCCTCTGAGGCGTCAACCCCAGTTTAAGAAGGAGGGATTCTCTTAAAGTGTTTGTTTGCCTCTAGGCAGACAACTCTGTTGATCTGTGCAACCCTATTGTTTTTTTTTTTTTGGGTGGGGGGATAAACACAAGCTGTGTGTAGACAGCAGCACATGTCAATCCTCCCATAAAACTGCAGCCTCTTGCACTTTACCAGCACGGCCTGTTTTTGTTCGGGATCCCCACAGTGAGGCTTAAACAAGATTCACAATGTTTACAGTATCTATTCAGGTCAATTCTAAAATGTGTTATGTGGTGAATGCAGTCAACATAGACTGTTTGCATGGAGTCAATAACCCTGTCAACTGCGTCTGTCTAAAAATGTCAGCATTAGTGCTGTCATTATCGAATCGTTTTAACCCCCCCCATACATTTTTTAATTAGTTAATTTATTTCATTTTATTGTTTTAAATTGAATTAAATGGATATAAGTCCCCATAATTTATTATCTTCTATGCATATGACACCTTCTTAAAATAATCGCCTAAGTCATTTTTTAGCAAACACAATTTTTTTTAACCATTTGCATCATGAAGGGATGATTAAGGCAAAAATAAATAGTATGTGCAAAAAAATGGCTTAGGTAATTATTTTTAAGAGGGTGACAATATGCATTAATAAAAACCAACACAATTAGCCTATGCTAAATGTTTAGCAATCGCGGTTAGCATTAGCGCGCTAGCGATTACCACTTCAGGTACACTGCTACCACTTAGTTCACACATACATCATTAAATTTACATTACACATGTAATTGTGTCTTAAAAGTAGTGCTGTCAGAGTTAAAGTGTTAATTGATTAATTAATCACAAAAAATGATCGCATGAATTAACACAGGGTTAATCGCACTATTAATTTTGACCATAGATTATCCTTAAGTGTGACAAGTGGATGGCTACATTTCAGGTAGCACAGGTTGTGTTTGAGCAATAAACATAATTACAAGCATCAAAGCAAAGCATTTAATACATGTTTGCGTATCACATTTTGAATATTTGTTTATGTCACAATACTGGGATCATTTTTTTTTCCTTTTTAAATTATGCAAGTAATTAACTGATTAGAAAAAGAGGAGGATGAGCGTGTGCAGTGGGTCAAAAAAGGTTGAAGACGTCCTCATAACATAAAATGTCAAAAGAATTAACACACAGCTCTTCAAATTTGGCTGGGAAAATGTTTTGATAGAAAAGCAATTAATTAATTGTTAAGCAATTAATCGTGATTTATCAAAATTCTATGATGTGATTAATCTGATTTAAAAAAAAATTATCGTTTGACAGCTCTACTTAAAAGTAACTTTTTTTTCTTCTTCTTCTTCTTCCAGGAGAGCTCAGTATTGTTCATTCGATTTGACATCATCATTGCTCTCCTTTTTTAAAAAATAAATAAATTTAAAAAAAATTTTTTTACTTAAAAGTAACTTAAAGATGCTTCAACATCATTCAATGAGTAAACAAGGGTAGTTGTAGCTACATGAGGTCAATAACTTCCTGTTCATGTCTTCTTCTGGGCACGTTTAGTGCATGACTGCCCTCTACTGGTTAAGTGATGAACACCTAAAACAGAACGGCAGGTTGTATTTGGGAAATTGGAGTAATTATTGCCCAAGTGCTTTTCAGGACGTTCAGAACTTTCTTTCCTGTGTTTTGAGGAAGCTCAATGTGCTATATTGTCTGCAAAAAAAATAAGTCGGTGCATAAAACATGGGCGGCCCAAATATGGTTCCGACGGAGCTTTTGAGGCAGAAAAATTAAGTCGACCTATTTTTAAAGTCGATTTATCCGACTTTGTCGAGTAAGTGGCTGGGTATAAGGGTACTGGCTGGGAATTGAACCTGCACCATCTTCACAAATAATGATAAATATTAGTGCTGTCAAGCGATTAAAATGTTTTAATTAATTAATCGCACAATGTTTGAAAATTAATCGTGATTAATCACAATTTTCAACTACTTTCTGCTAATATTTACTTCCAACTAATATGGTATTAAAATTTGGCTTTGCACTTTATGTCATCAATCAGTTTCAATGATTAGGATCACACTGACACATATCTGACATATATGATTTTCACCCACATCTGATCCAGTATATCTTATTCAATTTTATTTATTTTTTTTAATGAAAAATATCAGTTTACATAATATTTAACTGTGCCATCAGGGAGTAAAGCAATCTGAATTGTTTCACTATGTCGTGGAAATGCAGCCTTAGAGCACGTTACCTACAATACAAACTCCACTTAACCTTGTTATTAGTGGACTTTGAACAGGTTTAACAGGCCGAGAAAACCTGCCAGGCCTCACTCGGGAAAGTTAATCCCTTGACCAAGGTTTGTCATAACAAGTTACATTGACCGCGAGTGAATTTCTAAAAGGCTGTGTTTGTGTTTCTTTCCTGAACATTTGTTTAAAAAGGATCTAAATCTAAATCAAGAGTGTTTTTTAACCCGGTTAGCAAATCTGCATGCACGCACCATTAGAGGCCCACTGCAGAAGTGCATCATAGTGGGAGGGATAATCAAGGGCACCTTAGCTGTGAGTGCAGAAGCAATAAAGGGTACGGGGGGGGGGGGGGGGGAAGCCCTCTCAAATTTGATACATTTTCTTTTGCCATTAAGTGTTGGAGAAGCACAGGACAAGGCTCTAATGGAACAATGTTCTAACCTTTGACCACTCTATCTAGAAAGCCATTCAGTCTTATACAGACTTAATAACCTGTGCACCATCCTTGATGAGAACTAGCCTTTTGGTTCACAGTTGACGGACAAACCTTTCTCACAACATAAAGTTGCATGCTCTCTTTTATTGGCCTCTCAAGTCACGGGATTTCTTGGCAATGAAAGCTTTGAGCGGCAGCCTCCTGCTAATACATTAGCCGCCAAAGTGCTTTTACAGGAATTGCATCGTTCTGCTTAGCCACAGCCTTCATACGCCGTTTGTTTTTAGCTGTAGCAGCACAAAAGAATGGACCGGTAGACTCTTAATTGAGCAAGAAAATACGGCGGAATGTTGAGAGTTGAGAGAAGCTGCTCAGCTTCATATGTTTGTTGGGATTTCAAAACATGGGTTTGCAAGCTTATGAGGTGGCAAATCCAGGTCCAGAAAGTAAAAACCCTGCTACAGTTTGGTTTTAGCCGCAGGCGCTAGCTAGCTATCTTATGAGGTAGCAAATCCAGGTCCAGAAAGTAAAAACCCTGCTACAGTTTGGTTTTAGCCGCAGGCGCTAGCTAGCTAGCTCCCGAGCGAGCTCCCATGGTGCTCGTTTACCTGCTAGCTAGCTAGCTAGCATCAATGGCTAAAGCCAAACTATGGCAGGTTTGTACTTTCTGGACCTGGATTTGCCACCTCTGATTAGATCTACTAATATATGTACACACTAATATACATGACCGTGTGATAGCCGATGTCGTTCAAATATCCGTCAACAACATTCTCTGATATTCTTTGCTTTCTAGCATAAGTTTTAAATATGTAGTCACCACACGAGTCGAGGCTCGCCTTTATTTCCGCCCTTGTCCCTAACATGTTTTTATGGAGCCATCATTGTTAGGTGGCAGATTTTACACACTCGTCGTTTATTCAGGAAGTGCGCAGATGTTGTTTATAGCTGTATTAGGCCTTGTCTCTGGTGCCCTCAAACCCGATTACCTGGTGGGATACACATACACACACACATTTTCTGAAGGTTTTATAACAGTAAGAAAGTGAAGGTTGTCTTCCAGGCATGTTCCCACTGGTGGAATGAGATTATCAGGGCTGCGTGTTTGCGTATTTGCAGGTCATTGTTATTTTCATTGACTTGTTAGCCGTTGTTCCCTTTAGCATGCCAGTGAGTACGTGCACACTTACATGTACATGTACACGGTTAGACAGTTGGCCTTGATGTGTACGTAGAGAGTTGTGGCAGTGCTCCGAGGTTTTTTTTTGCTACCCAGGGAGGTGACCTTTATAATCAGTCCGGCTCAACCCTTTGCCCACGGCTTCTGCCAATCTCGACTCAGCCTGGAGGCGGCAATGGCCAAGCACCCACCGCCCCTTCCAGCTCGACCACCACCCCCCACCTCATATCTTTGATTCGAAGGAACTTTCTTTTGCCTTAAAGCAACATCACTTGAGAAAGTGCAGAGCAGCTACAGGCCTCAGTTTGAACAGTCCACTCATTAGTGCGAATGGCCTCCACCAAGGCCTGAACATCCATTTGACTTGAAATTGTATCGTTCCTCTTTCTGCTCAAGCTTATTGGCCACTAGCCCACTTGGCCCCAATGTTAGTGGATTGTAGTAAGATTGTTGCAAAATGTGGAATTTCGATTTATATCTTTTTTTTTCTTCTTTTTTTTTTTTTAGTTCTCCACTATAATAATCCACATTGTATTATTCACACTTTTGCTGCTGTTCTGTTAGATACCTCAAATGACTGAGTAGAATTGTCTACTAATTCACTGCCAGCCTAGTTAAAAATGGATCTTTGACGTCTATAGCCGTCAATGGCACTGAATGAGTTTTAGTGGCCACTAGCCCACTTGGCCCCAATGTTAGTGGATTGTAGTGGCAAAATGTGGAATTTCGATTTATATATTTTTTTTTCTTTTCTTTTTTTAGATCTCCTCTACAATAATCCATATTGCATTATTCATACTTTTGCTGCTGTTCTGTTAGATACCTCAAATGACTGAGTAGAATTATCTACTAATTCACTGCCAGCCTAGTTAAAAATGGATCTTTGACGTCTATAGCCGTCAATGGCACTAAATGAATGAGTTTTTAATAAAGCCTCATTATTCACAATCCATGGTCTTCGCAGGGGAGGCCCATGATAAGGATGTCCAGGTTGTGGAGTTGCCGATAGTGGACAGTCTTCACCCTCGCCCCCCCTACCTGCCTTTGGCCATTCCCGAGGACCTGGCGCCCCGTCTGCACCGCCTGCACGGTGACCCCTCCGTGTGGTGGGTGTCCCAGTTTGTCAAGTATCTGGTGCGGCCCCAGGCTTGGCTAGAGAAGGAGATCCAGCAGACCACTGCTAAACTGGGCTTTAAACACCCCATCATTGGGTAAGACCACTCAGCCGTCATTTTACTTGCATTTATGAGTATTTCCATGAAGTGTTTACACGGTTTCTATTGGGCTCCTATCGGGGTTTCAAAGCAAACAGAAGGCCTGGTAATTAGCAAATAAAGACATAGCTTCGGGCCGTGGTGGAACTTTTGCTGAGGTTATTACTAGGTTGAAACAATAGTTTTAAATGGAAGCGTGCATTTTATTCTTTATCTTTTCCAGTCTTTGTCCATTCGAAAATAAGCCGTGTTTGAATATTACCATTACCTGCTGCTAAAAGGCCTAAACCAGCAATGACATTTCCCAACATAAATATAGTCATCACTGTGACTGAGTGATAGCCCACTGAAAGGTATTAAACACCTAATTTAGTTACATATACTGTTGTCTGTTTCAAGCTAATCTCACATAAACCACCCTCTTCTTAGAGTGCTGCTAATGAAAGATAACGCTAATACAGCCCTGGCTACATTTTCTCTTTAGTGAAGACATGTTCTTCAATAAAACCCTTTCAATAACTGCAAAATATATTTATGGCAAGGTTGTGTAAAATCTAGCATTGAATAATAAAATCATTTAGAATTATTGCTTTTCTGTGACAGCAGCTTTCAGTTCTCATATTAGATTTTAATATGTCTACTATATATTAGTATTGTAGTCAAGAACACAACAACCGAGACCAAGACATTATCGAAACTATCGAGACAGAGACTAGATCAAGACATTTGGAGATGAAGACAAGAGACAAGACCAAGACTTTTGAGGGTCGAAACCGAGACAAGACCAAGAGTTTTGGAGGTCGACACGACCAGGACTTTTGGAGGTCAAGACGGAGACAAGACCAAGACTTTCCGAGGGTGAGACCATGACAAGACCGGGACTTTTTTAGGTGGAGACTGATACACGACCAAATACTTTAGAAGCCAAGACAGAGACAAAACCGAGACTTTCGGAGGTCGAAACTGAAATAAGACCTTTGCGGATCAAGACAGAGACAAGACCAAGACTTTTGGCGGTCGAAACCGAGACAAGACCAAGAGTTTCGGAGGTTGACAAGACCAGGACTTTTGGAGGTCAAGACAGAGACAAGACCAAGACTTTCCAAGGGTGAGACCAAGACAAGACCGGGACTTTTTTAGGTCGAGACCGATACGAGACCAAATACATTTAGAGGTCAAGACAGAGACAAGACAGAGACTTTCGGAGGTCGAAACTGAAACAAGACCTTTGCGGATCAAGACAGAGACAAGACCAAGACTTTTGGCGGTCGAAACCGAGACAAGACCAAGAGTTTTGGAGGTTGACAAGACCAGGACTTTTGAAGGTCAAGACAGAGACAAGACCAAGACTTTCCGAGGGTGAGACCACGACAAGACCGGGACTTTTTTGGGTGGAGACCGATACACGACCAAATACTTTAGAAGCCAAGACAGAGACAAAACCGAGACTTTTGGAGGTCGAAACTGAAATAAGACCTTTGCGGATCAAGACAGAGACAAGACCAAGACTTTTGGCGGTCGAAACCGAGACAAGACCAAGACTTTCCGAGGGTGAGACCAAGACAAGACCGGGACTTTTTTAGGTCGAGACCGATACGAGACCAAATACATTTAGAGGACAAGACAGAGACTTTCGGAGGTCGAAACTGAAACAAGACCTTTGCGGATCAAGACAGAGACAAGACCAAGACTATATATCAAAGAAAAATCACCAAAAAAAACAGATCAAAATCACCAGTACCCTTTGCAAAAACAAATTCTGCTATGTTGTTTTTGCATTGTGTGTTTCTCAGTTATCGCAGTGGTACTGGACTGTCTTGATCAAAAATCCAGAGACTGCCTTGTCTCACATCGAGTAAAATGCCTTAGATTCCGAGATTTGACAGACACCCTTAAAAAAAGTTGTCTTGAGACCAAGACTGATTTTGAGAACTACAACACTGCTATATACTTTAGCTAGACTATAAACTGTAAGTTGTCTACACAAGTGGAGCATGCTTAGAGATGTTTATGGACAGAATATCTCGACACAGATGAAGTGTAGGTGGTGCTAACTAAATGTTTGCCAAAATGTTGGCTCGAATGTAACATGACTTTGTGTGAAGTTGCCAAGTTGCGCCTCAGCACGTCCTAATCGGAGGACTGCGCCCTTTGGGTTGGGAATGAGTCCTGCCTCTTGAAGAGTTTCCATATTGCAGGATCTTCTTCATAAGTGGAGGGTAGGATGGATTGTAATGGCAAAAAAAGTTTTCGTTAGATTCTTGGATTTGTACTTTTCTGGTTCGTGTTGAGCACACTTGGGTCAACAAGTTTAATGGAAATCAGCATCTATCAAATTCTCCCAGTTTGTCCCACTGTGAGGAGATCTCAAGGCAAAGATGTCGCAACTTCAAATTAGAAGCCAGCTTGGATTGTGCCTTTTGGGCTGGGAGTAAATTCCTCCAGAGTACTCAACCAATCAAAAATAGCTCTATGTTGGGGCCCCTTTGCCTTGAGGAGTGTGAGGAGCTCAGTCATCCTGAAAAGACCCCGGCGTAGAACCACTGCTCCTCCGCATCGAGCAGCAAATTTAGGCTTTGTAGCTCCTTTGGGTGCCTTCTGAACATCTGTCTTCCTGGCAAGGTGTTCTGGATCTGTCCAACCGGGAGGGGACCTCATATAGAACTAGGCAACACTGAAGGGGACTGTATGTCAGAGCTGACCCTCAACTGAACATGAGGAGATGGCCGAGGGACATGGAAGCCCGGGCGTCTCAATTTAGACTGCCGCCACCTGGACTCGGAGCGTAGGAGATAATAAATGGACGGATGGCTGTTTCTTTACTCACTTTTTTTTTCCCCCTCGTTGCATGGCAGCCAGGTGCCCAACTCGGAGAACATTAGCATTTTTGCCTGCGAGCTCATTCTCTTTATGCTGCACTTCCTGCATCAGCTATTATTGTAACCTGCTCACTTAGCCAGATGGGAGATTTATCATTCAACACCCGTGCGCATGACGATGAGCGCCGAGCACGCAGTCGCCAGCAAGCGCCGTATGAGGAACTTGACTTTGAGCTCCTTTGCTGAGATGGACCAAAACTTTTCACGACGTCCCAAGGGGTCTCCACCGTTCTCCCAACTACCGGGGAAGGGAAAAGTTCAAAGTAAACATGAAGACTGTGAAGTCGATTCCCGCCTTAGCTGTCCCTGAATCTCACACATTCGTACATTCTTGGCAAACGATACTAATATATATATATATATATATATATATATATATATATATATATATATATATATGCCTCCTGCCTCCTGCTCTGCTCATTTCGCTCTTACTCTTATAAAATTCCAACTGCCCTCCTCCCTTTTATCTGCTCTTTCTTTCCTACTTTCTGACTCATTTTTTTTCTTTTTTTTTTTCTGGAGAGCTCAATATTGTTCATTCGGTAATTTTACCGATTTGACATGTCATCATCATTGCTCTCTTTTTTTATTTTTATTATTATTATTTTTATTTTTATTATTATTATTATTATTATTTAATTTATTTATTTATTTTTCCAGGAGAGCTCAGTATTGTTCATTCGATTTGACATCATCATTGCTCTCCTTTTTTTTTTTAAATAAAATAAAATTAAAAAAATATTTTTTTTTCTTTCTTTTTTTTTTTTTTTTTAAATATATATACATATATATATACATATACACACACATATATATATATATATATATATATATATATATATATATTATTTTTTGTATGTGGGTGAGCATGTGCATGTGCGTGTGTGTGTGTATTCATCAGTTCACCTAAAGCCCATTAAAAAAAAATCCCATACTAATAATATAATATAATAATAAATTGCCAAATGCAGAAACATCAATGTAAGTTATCACGATGTGGTGGCTCTCGCTAACAGACAGAATTAAGTAACCAGAATTAGGTTAAAAAATTCTATATACGTAGACCATGTTTCTATAAATTTTGATATTTGGTTTTTATTTTTTATTTTTTTTATTATTTTGTATGTGCGTGCGTGTGTATTCATTAGTTCACCTAAAACCTATTAAAAAAAATCCCATACCCATCCTCCCTTTTATCTGCTCTTTCGTTCCTACTTTCTGACTCATGTCTGATCGCGACTTGCATTTCATTTGTTCTCGCCGCCAAGACTTTTCAGGTTTTAGACGCCGTTCCCCTTGGCACACATCTGCATTCACCAGCCTCTCGCTCTCGTGTAGTTCTCAACACATCTCATGTTACGCTTTTTTGTGTCTCCCACGCCAGCCCTACTTCACACACACACACACGCACACCTTACATGTTCTCCCTCTCAATCGCTGAGAAAGGTTTTTGATCGCTTCTTCTTGACGCACCCTCATGTAGCCACTCATTGAGCTAATGTTGCAGTAAAGTGTCTGTAAGCTTCTGTCAGCATTCTGGGGGGGGGGGGGGGGGGGTAATAATGTGTGTGCACAATTGTGCGAACAAGAGGTGCGTGATGTGAAGTACGGTGAAAGTTGAGAGCTGGTGGTTTCCACTCTAAAACAAAATACAATATTGGACCTGAGACACTTGACAATCGACCAAGCAGACCACAATTGGTTAAATCTTCCTTGCCCACAGATTTCATTTTTCATGCTTGTTGGGTGTGAACGTACGTGAGCTTGATTTCAAGAAATGTAGTCCACAAACAGCTGATTGTTAAAAACAATAGTTAAAAAAAAAAATTCTATAGTAAAGCACAGTTGGAGAAAAAATGCAGCCTATCTAGTATGCAATAATCAGCTGTAATAAATCCTGAGGGAAAAGAAAAGAAAGGTAGGCGACTTACTTCTCAAAGTATGCCAAGAAACCATTAAGCTAAATGCAATTTTTGCATAGCTTTCAAGATATCGGAGTGCCTCAGGAAATTTTGCAGCTCCACTTTGATCGGTCCACGGGAAGTCAAATACATGACATGCATACATACGCACACATTTTACATTTCATGGAAATTTTGGTTAAGGTCACATGAGCCGCAAGGTTAATTTCAAGGTCAAATTACATTACAATAAATGATTACACAATACCCGTTTTGTGAAGATTGGCCCAGTAGTAGTAGGAAGGTGGCCACGCCCCTTTTTGCAAAAAAAAAAAATCTTTGAAATTGAAATCCACATCTGCTTTGTGAAACCCACTGTGTGATTTGGCATGGAATGACCCTTTGGTGAAATGTCCCATCTGTGCTGTTGTAACAATATTAAATCAAATAATTTGCCACTTAACTCATTTGCTCCCAAAGATGTATAAATACGTTCTATTTTAAATGTGTTCCAAAGATGTATTTATACTTTTTTTTTATGTTTTTTTTATGCTAAAGCATAGAAAACGCTTTGATGCAGCCTCTGAACTGCAGACAAGTAGCAGTAAGGACAGCAGATGGGAGCAGAGTATAAGAGATCAAGCAGGGCCATGTTGCAAACAAGCTGATTTCCCCACAGTTCTAAACAGATTTGTGAATAATGATGAAACTTGGCTATACTCTAATGCTAATTGCTGAAAAAGCGTGAGCGCATACTTTTTTTCAGATGACTAATTTAATCTTTCTTTTGGTAGGCTCCATGTTTTTATAGTAATAGAACACAATATTCTGTGGGCCTTGCAAAATCAGTCAAAATACAGCCGGGAGCGAAGGGGATTGCTTCAGTGTAAATGACTGGGAGTGAATGAGTTAAATTCCCTTCCCTTTCTTGCAATTTAATAATTTGTAACTGCAGTCAAACAAGCAAACGATTCCTAAGAATCTAATTACTCTGCACTGGTACTCAAAAAATTCCATCTATACTGGTCAACCTATAATGTAATTTTTGAGTTTCAAGTTTGAAATTTAATCGCATCCTTCCCATGTTGACGTTGGCTGTTTCTTATCAAAACGAAAATGGGAGAGAAAAAAAAACGGTTCTGATGCTTGCTTAACTTAACTTGCTTAACTTGGTATTAACTGAATTCTTGTAGATTAGAGTCAAACTTTGATTCAAAAGAGAGGTTTTTATCTTCTTGTTTTTTTCTTTCTTCCTGAGCCGGGCTGGTTGCAAATTATTAAGTCATGCAGCTAGAATAATCGTCGCGGCTATACGGGGACACGTGAACCAGATGAATATTCAGTTTTATTTTACATAACCACAAACTGATTTTTTTTGTTTATTTTTTCTTTTCTTTTATTTTCTCCCCTAATCTGCACAGCCTAGGCAGCGCATCATGCAACTACTGAATTAGACAATAGCGTATCTGTCTAAAGACTCATAAAGCTGCTAAGACGAGCAGCCCAGTGATGTTTAAATCCTTTTGATAGTCTTCCAAGGTGCTGACGTCACATGCAAATAAAAGATTTATTTGGTGTATGTAGAGCTTTTTTTTTTTTTTGGGATCACACGCAAACATGTCTCTAGTGTGGGTGCCTGTGAAGTACGCGGCTTCACATTGCCAGTATGCCGTCTGAATAGACGCGTGCTTTGAAATCACGTCGAGCGCGCGGGTGTGGCAACAGGAAAAGTAAAGTAAGAGATGAAAAGTCAGACTTGACAAACACCCACTTTCAAGCTCGACCATTTTTTTCCTTTTTCTTTTATGTGTCACCTAAATAAAGGGTCATTCCTCCGATACTCACCGACTGATCTCGGGCCCAGCCTGTTTATTATTCTCGCTCACAAAACTCCAAACTACTTTTCCGCAAAAAGTGTCAGAGGCGGGCCTGGAGGCAAGAGGAGCTGGTGGCATCCCTTTAATTAACTCGGAGCTGTCCATGGCCCAACACAGATGGTTGTGCTGGGCAGCTTACCTGCTGCAAGACTCCAAACGCATACATTTATTTATAGAGTGGAACTGCTATATTGAAATGTCCCCGAGGTCATACAATTCAAGCAAGTAATTAGTTTTTTTTGGGCTCCCTCCTGCATTCCTTACACATGCAAGTTGGGTTTATTGATTGATTGAATGTCCTTTAAAAAAAAAAAAAAATAAATCTTATTGAACACAGTCTATATATAATATTTATTTTGAGGGTTATTGCCCAGGTGACTTTGAGATTTTGGTGTTTTGGGAATCAAAGTTTCTGGTATACTACTTTAGCGAGGGTGTCAATTACTTACAGATTTTGCTATTTGCGTTGGAGCTTGGTCCCCAACCCCCGCCAATGAGGTTAACTAAGTTCACCTATGATTGTTATATAATTGTTTTTAAGTGTAGTGGTGCTTAAATCACATGCAGAAGAGTTGAGTTTATTTAGATTTCCATTAGATGTATTTACTGTACAGTCACATTTTGATTGATTGATTGATGGATACTCGATCAATAGATACTTGATGGATAGATATACAACAGAATCTTGATGATGGATGGATGGATGGATTGGATGGGTGGGTAGGTAGGTAGTACTCGATAGATACTAGATAAGATACTCGATAGACAGATACTAGACCTCGATAGATACTACAACTTGATACTAAAACTCGATAGATAGTAGATACTTGATAGATACTAGATATTTGATAGATAAATAAAAGACAGATACTAGAACTCAATAGACAGATACTAGAACTCAATTGAAACTAGAACTTGATACTAGAACTCGATAGATAGTAGATACTTGATAGATACTAGATATTTGATAGATAAATAAAATACAGAGACTAGAACTGGATAGACAGATACTAGAACTCAATAGACAGATACTAGACCTCGATAGATACTAGAACTTGATACTAAAACTCGATAGATAGTAGATACTTGATAGATACTAGATATTAGATAGATAAATAAAATACAGAGACTAGAACTGGATAGACAGATACTAGAACTCAATAGACAGATACTAGAACTCGATTGAAACTAGAACTTGATAGTAGAACTCGATAGATAGTAGATACTTGATAGATACTAGATATTTGATAGATAAATAAAATACAGAGACTAGAACTCAATAGACAGATACTAGAACTCGATTGAAACTAGAACTTGATACTAGAACTCGATAGATAGTAGATACTTGATAGATACTAGATATTTGATAGATAAATAAAATACAGAGACTAGAACTGGATAGACAGATACTAGAACTCAATAGACAGATACTAGAACCCGATTGAAACTAGAACTTGATACTAGAACTCGATAGATAGTAGATACTTGATAGATAGTAGATATTTGATAGATAAATAAAATACAGAGACTAGAACTGGATAGACAGATACTAGAACTCAATAGACAGATACTAGAACTCGATTGAAACTAGAACTTGATACTAGAACTCGATAGATAGTAGATACTTTATAGATAATAGAGCTCTAACCCAGAGAGAGAGAGAGGTTGGCAACTTACTTCTAGATACTAGACAAGATACTCGGTAGACAGATACTAGACCTCGATAGATAAATACTAGAACTTGATAAATAGATACTAGAACTCGATAGATAAATACTAAAACTAGATAGATAGATAGATAGATACTTACTAGAACTCGATAGATACGAGATAGGTAGATAGATAGTGTTGGTAGATACCGTTGGTCATAGGTGTCAAACTCCGGTCCTGGAGGGCCGCAGTCCTGCAGGTTTTGGATGTTTCCGTTACAACACAGCTGATATATGATCAGATCATCAGCAAGCTCTGCATAAGCCCGATAACGATCCTGCTGATTGGAATCAGCTTGTGTTGGAAGAGGGAAACCTCCAAAACCCGCAGGACTGCGGCCCTCGAGGACCGGAGTTTGACACCTATGCCGTAGGTAGATAGATACTCGTTATATGGATAGGTACTCGATAGATAGATACTCGTTATATTGATAGATACTCGATAGATAGATACTCGTTATAGTGATAGATACTCGATAGATAGATACTCGTTATAGTGATAGATACTCGATAGATAAATACTTGTTATATTGATAGATACTCGATAGATACCATAGATAGATAGATACAGTAAATAGTTTATTCATTCTGTGAGTGTAGTTGGAACAACATGCAGCGTAACGTGCCTCTAAATCACTCCGACTTTGCAAAGCAAACAACTAAATGAACCATGGTGTGAAAATACACACAATTAAGGCAAAGTAAGCCAATTAGCAAAGTGGGTAAAAACCCTTCAACATCATGATTGCAAATGTGTCATAACAAATGAACCCATTCTTTCTTTCTTTTTTCTTTCTTTTTTTTTCTTTCATTTTTTAATAGATTTTGCAATTTCCATTTCTTCCTCGAGGCCACAAGTCACAATACAGATGTGGCTGGTTGCTTTCGTAATGTAATAGTTGGAAATGGAATAAGAATTGGGTTTGGGCATCCATCAGTTTGAAGCATGCGACTGTGTCAGGAGAGGACGTATGTGCTGCCTCCTTTTTTTTTCCTTTTTTTTTTCTTCATATATGCAGTCTGCTCCCGCGCTGTCCTAAATTGCTGGAAGGAATGACACCAAAATAACAGGAGTGTTGCTGATTTCTCCTCCTGGCTTGTCCTACATACGACAATTCAAGCAAGCCTGTGCGTGCGGCCGCAAACACCTCCTATTGCTGCTATTCATTTGTCTGATAGAGATAGACCAATGTTTTTTTTTTTTCCAGGGCCGATACCGATGACGATTATTAGTAGTCAAGGATAAAAAAAGATTGGCGTTAAAATGTTTAACATTTAATCCATATGCCAATTTTGCCTTTGTTGTAATGTCTTAAAGCATTCATGCTTATTGAACAATTTTCCAAATTTTTCCAATATAGTTTTATTTTTATTTTTTTTATCTTAGATAATATACTTCATTTAAACTTTAAAAAAAAAATAAAAAAATTTATAAATGTGCAGGGATCTCCCAAGGTCATAAGTGTGTCTTAAAAAGTTAAATGGACACTTAAACAAGTAAATATCATAGCTCTCTCTATTTTTTCTTAAATTAAAAAAATATATACTGAAATCTTAAACTTTTTACATTTCTTTGTTTTAATGTCAAACACAAACAAAAGCATCTCTTTATAAAGTTAACTAAAAATGTAAAGGGATAATTGACTCATTGAACCATTTTCAGCAGTAAAAAGTTAATATTTTGTCTTTAATTAACATCTTAACTTCATTATTTTTCATGTACAATTAATACCTTTAAAAAGATTTTTTCTTCTTTTCTTTTCTTTTTTTTTTAAATTTTTTTATTTTTCCTGGAGAGCTCAGTATTGTTCATTTGGTAATTTTACCGATTTGACATGTCATCATCTTCGCTCTCTATTTTTTTTATTATTATTTTTTTAAAATATTTTTGTGTATTTTCATGTGCATATTTTTGTGTATTTTCATGTGCATATTTTTGTGTATTTTCATGACTCCGTTTACTGACCAAACCCAGAAAAACAGGTGAGCCATGATCGGTCGTTACCTACTTCCTCAGCACAGGTGATGTCATCATCAGTCGACAGCAAGTGGAAAATTTTGTTTTTAAAGGATTTAATTATACATGAAAAATAATGAAGTTATTAACTTTTCACTGCAGTCAAGTATCCCTTTAAATAAATACTTTCCTGAGACTAAAATGGTTTTAGGTTTACCTTTTTATCGGCCGTCAGATTTGGAATTAGGCCGATACCGATATTCGTCAAAATGCCCAATATCGGCGCAGATAATCGGTGTGATGATATTGGCACTGCACGAATGGAAGGAAGTACGTCAAAGCATCATTGGGGACAAAAAAATTGGGACACCTACATTGTCCAAAAAAGCAATTTAATAAAAATGCGTTTCTTCTAAATCCACTTGTGCGCAGCGTCCACGTGAGGAGGACGGACAAAGTGGGCACGGAGGCGGCCTTCCACCCCATCGAGGAGTACATGTTGCACGTGGAGGAGCAATTCCAACATCTGGCCCGGCACGTCCACGTGGACAAGAAACGAGTCTACCTCGCCACGGACGACCCCTCCTTGCTGCAGGAAGCCAAAACAAAGTCCGTTGAATATCATTATTGAGTTTTCTATTCATGCTGAATCTGCCATTCGGACTATTTCTGACTTCCTCGTCGCCCGCGTCAGGTATCCTGACTACGAGTTCATCAGCGACAACTCCATCTCGTGGTCCGCGGGCCTTCACAACCGCTACACTGAGAACTCGCTGAGGGGGGTCATCCTGGACATCCATTTCCTTTCCCAGACCGACTTCTTGGTGTGCACCTTCTCCTCGCAGGTCAGCGCACACTCACTCACTCGGACTACATTTTCAAGATGTGGAATTTTTAGAACAAACTTATAGTTTCAATAAATAAATGTAAATATTCTTCTGTTCTAATTCTTTAGATATTTTTAGAACAGACCAATTGGCTACTCATGTTGTCTGTGGGCTAACTAGTACCTGTTGGCATTTATTTTATTTATTTATTTTTTTTGTAGGAGAATGCTCTTTAACTCATTCACTGCCATTGACGGCTAAAAACGTAAAAAAAAAAATCCTCTTTTGTTAACAAGAGTATGAAAAGCTAGAATTTTTTATTGTTCATTTACAACAGATATGAAATTTGTGATTAATCGTGAGTTAACTAGTGAAGTCATGCAATAAATTTTAATCACCTGGCGCCCCAAATTTTTAACTCATTGACTGCCATTGACGGCTATAAACGTCCAAAATTCATTTGAACTATTTCTATTAGTTTAACTTTTTTTTCCTCACTTTTGCTAACAAAAGTATGAAAACCTAGAATTTTTTTTATTGTACATTTAGAACAGATATAACATTTGTGATTAATCGTGAGTTAGCTATTGAAGTCAAGCGATTAATTAATATTAACAATTTGAATCGCCTGACGCGATTTAAAAAAACTAAAGAAAAAATTATCAAAAATTAGGGGCATCAGGCGATTAAAATTTGTAATCGTAATTGATCGCATGACTTCAGTAGTTAACTCACGATTAATCACAAATGTTATATCTGTTCTAAATGTACAATAAAAAAAATCTAGGCTTTCATACACTAGTTGACAAAAGTGGGGAAAAAAATTTAAACTAATAGAAATAGTTCAAATGAATTTTTGACGTCTATAGCCGTCATTGGCAGTGAATGAGTTGATAATCTTTTATTTTATTTTTTTTATTCATTCACTGCCATTGACGGCTATAAACGTTGAAAATTCATTTTGACTATTTCAATTAGATTCACTTTTTTTTCCACTTTTGTTAACAAGAGTACGAAAACCTAGAATTTTTTTTTTTTAATTGTACATTTAGAACAGATATCGATTAATTCAATTAATTATATTATTATAAATTATTAATTGCACATTTAGCACAGATATCAAATTTAAATATGAGAAACAAATATATTGGTGCTTTTTGCAGCTCACATCAAGCAAGCGTCAGTGGCGGAAACGTTTAGTCCAGTTGCCATGGCGACAGTTCAATTGCCGGAATATTCCTCGCCGGCTGCTCTTTCAAAGTCTCGTCGTTTGTATGGCGTTTGATGGCTGAAGTTAGCGTCTGTTTGACTGAATGAACGGAAATAACTTCCAAGTCAAAGACGGACATGTGTGAAAGAAGGAAGAAGTCTTTCTAATTTAATGGACGTGATGTACAACAAAAGCAATAAAAGGATGTAATGGAAGAAAGCAGAATTGGATTTTTTCATGAATCAGTAAGTGCTGTTGAGTAGCTATGGGCAAGAAGTAAAGGACATAAATTGCTAACAGAACATAAATGTGTGAATTACACCTTTCTCCTATTAGGACACATTATATTCTTATTCATATGTTCTTATAATATTCCCATTTTTTATTATCTTCTTGCAGAATAATCTAGAATTTCTCACTGAAAATTTGCGTGAATTTTTTGCATCAAATCCTGATGAACAGCCACATTTCAAAACGTCATTAACTCATTTGCCAAATATTACCGTGCTCCCAAAGACGTATTTATACGTTTTATGTTAGATACAGAAGGCTGCCTCTGAACTGAAGAGGACGCTTAAAGCAATGGTGTTATTACAAAAAACGGCCAGCAGCTGGCAGCAGAGTATAAGAGATCATCCAGGGCCATGTTGCAACAAGCTCTTTTTGCCAGTGTTTTCAACAGATTTGTAAATAATGATGAAACTTTACTTTATTTTAATGCTAATTGCTGCAAACGGAAACCAATTGAAATATATTTTTTTCTGATGAAAGAAGAGACTCTTTTGGTAGGTTCCATGTTTTTATAGCAATAGAACACAATATTTTGTGGGCCTTGCAAAATCCAGTAAAACCGCCGGGAGCGAAGGGGGTTGCTCCAGTGAAAATGGCTGGGAGTGAATGAGTTCAAGTGGTTGTCAGTGTGCCCTCTAGTGGCCAAAATTGGCAACAACAGTTAATTTTGGTGAAAAACTGCAGTTTGTGTTTTGTCCTCACGGGCCAGATTGGACCCCTACTGGGCCCGTTCTGGCCCACAGGCCATTTGACATAGCTACGTTAAGGGACCAAAAAATTTGTTATTTTCTTTGTTATATATTTTATATATATATATTTAAATAAACAGCCATTTATCAGAATTTTTTCTGCCAAGCATTGGAATTGGCGTCAACCTAACTCATTCACTACCAGACATTTTCACTGAAGCAACCCTCTTCGCTCCTGGCTGTTTTACTGGATTTTGACTATTTTGCAAGACCCACAGAATATTATATTCTATCGCTATAAAACATGGAATCTGCTAAAAGAAAGATTAGTGTCTCTTCTTTTATCAGGAAAAAAAGTATTTGTATCTGTTTTCGTTTTGCAGCAATTAGCATTGGAATAGTTTCATCATTATTCGCAAACCTGTTGAAAACACTGGGGAAAAGAGCTTATTGTAACATGGCCCTGGTTGATCTCTTATACTCTGCTACTACCTGCTGGCCGTTTTTTTTGTAAAAACTACCATTGCTTTAAGCCACCTCTTCATGTTAGAAGCTGCATCAAAGCCTTCTGTATGCACTTGCATTAAAAAAAAAACATATAAATATGTTTTTGGGAGTGAAGGACAAAGTATATAAAAACTGTATTTACACGTTTTGGCTTTGAACAAGCTAAAAAAAAAAACTTGTTCGAGCCCTAATATTTAGTAGTATCGGTTCTCACGATGGAGGCCAGTACTAGTATCGGCTGCCCTCTTGTGGCTGTAAATCGCAATCACAGCCCCCCTCGTTATCACACTTGTGATTTGTTTTCCGTGCCAGGTTTGCCGCGTGGCCTACGAGATCATGCAGACCCTCCACCCGGACGCCTCGTCCTTCTTCTACTCCCTGGACGACATCTACTACTTCGGAGGCCAGAACGCCCACAACCAGATCGCCGTGTACCCCCACCAGCCGCGCAACGGCGAGGACATCCCGCTGGAGCCCGGCGACGTGATCGGCGTGGCCGGCAACCACTGGGACGGATACTCCAAGGGCATCAACCGCAAACTGGGCCGCACCGGCCTCTACCCTTCCTACAAGGTCAAAGAGAAGATCGAGACGGTCAAGTACCCGACGTACCCCGAGGCCGACAAACTGCTGGAATCCCACAAGAAATGAACGGATGGGAAAAGTATCCAAATATGATCAAAATATGAGAAGGTGAGGATGAGAAAGCCGTAGACTCCGGGTTCCAGGGAAGGAGGTCGCTTTTGTACAGAAGGAAGAAGCCTGCATAGCACGCGAGATGAGACGAAAGGACCTGCACCCAAAGGTGACGGGACTGCACTCAGTGTACGTGTGTGTGTGTGCGTGCGAGCGAGCGTGTGTGTGTGTGTGTGTGCACTTGTCAGGTGAAAGAAGACTTGCACCACTACTCCCCCTGCCTGATGCCTTCAAGCGGGGTCTGTAGAGTCTGTAGATTTGAAATTAAAAAAAAAAAAAATATCAGTGAAAATAAAAACTGTCCCGGGACAGACGAGCGGATCTTTACTGTAAAGACTGCCCATAACACCCCCCCAGCACCACCCACCCCCAGTTTTGAAAACTGGACAAACAAGTGTTTTATTTAATTCTTTTCAGTGGTTTTGATTCTCTATTTGCCTTTTTTTTTTTTTAACTGAATGTACTGTATCCTCGTTTTTGTCTCACTGCACTCCATGTAATTCCTCCATCTCGTCCCACGTGCAATTCATTTTAATATACCACCGTGTGCTTTTAATTCCTTTTTAACGGTCTTAATTTTTTAAGCGTGCTGCTTGTGCGTTGTGTACTGTATCGTGTGTGCGTGTGCGAGAGAGAGACAGCGCGTGTGTGCGCGTGTTTGCGCCATGTTAGCAACCTGCCTGGTGCCTGCTTCTTTTTTCGCCGCCTCCAGACTCAATTGTGTTTGTGTGCCTGGCAGCGATGCGGGGGTGAGGGTGAGGGTCGGGGGAGGGGGGGGGGGGGTCGCGTTTGTGTTGTGGGGCCACTTTGGACAATGGGGAAGTTGGGTCCCGCCCGCCCCTGTGAACAATGTTCAGATTATTAGGATGATGCACATCGACACGCTCGCCAAATGAAGCACTCCACGGCTGTCTTCTGTTTTTATGGCCATCTTTTTTTTTTTTTTTTTTTTTTACGTTACTCTTTTCAAACTAAACGAGGGCAAATATGTTTAAAAAAAAAATAAAAATTGCTATGTGTTCTCCAAAGCCATCATTTCATGACTTATGTTTCCTGGGCATTGTCTTTGATGACCACACATCAAATAAACTTGAGAAACCAACGCAGGTTTTCTGTTTCACAATCAATATATTTGGTAATCTATACTTTTGGTGAATTATGTTTTTTTCATGTTGTCGTCTTTCCCAGGTAAAATGTTGCTTTTTTTTCAGTCCTCCAATTTGGAGTTCCAAAGTCTGACCTCATCTGCACATAAGAAAGACTTGAGGTGGGTACACAACATTTACATTCACAAAAGTCCTGCTCTATTTTTTGTTGTTGTGCCAATCTTATCACGTGATTGCAAATTGGGGCCGCTTATGTAATTTCTAACAATTTTTAAAGGTCATAAAGTGACTTGAGTATCTTTAACTGTTAATTGGTGTGTGTGTGTGTGTGTGTGTCGGGGGTCAAACTTATTTTTGTCCTATTTGTTTTACCTTGATGGATAATTAGTTCTAAAGTTAAAAAAAAATGTGCAACTATTACTCTATTTTTAAAGGGAGACACTATAAAAGTGAAGACCATTTTTAATTTGGATGTTTTAGTAAAATATATGAAGTCAGCATGATTTTCCTTTGTAGGCCACATAAAATGATGCAATGGGCCGAATCTGGCCCCCAGGCCTGGAGTTTGACACCATGTTTAAAAAAATTTAAATAAAATAAAATAAATATAAATAAATAAATAGAGAGCCTAGACAAGAATTGGGTAATTGTGCAAATTAATAAAAATATGTTTTTAATTATTACTATTATTAATATTATTATTATTATTTATTATATTATATAAATAATAAATTGTATAATTTTTTTGTTATAAATAATGTTTTAATTAAAATAAGAATTTGCAAAACTAATTGTGCTTTCATTGTACCTCAACTTAAAGATACTGTGTGTATTATTTTTGCCCCATCTAGTGGTGAACTAATTGACCACTATTGATTTCAATATAAAAAAAAAAAGTTCTATCACATTAATTTACTTTTTCGCCGCCATTTTTCTGCTACGGATATTTCGCAAACGTCGTTAGCTTCTGGACGCTTACCTTTCTCTTTTGGGGCCTGCAGGTGACCGTCGCTAACGCCGAGTCCCGTTCGGGCTCTCGCCGCTTTTAGTAGCTCCTCTTGTTAGCCGCTCCAGCGAGTTCTTGCTAGCCGCTCGCGTTCCAACCTAAATGACTATTTTAGCCCCAAAAATACAAATTGTTTTTTTTACAGTGTGGCATAGACACATTTCTTCCAAAAGTCACCCATTTCAGCTTACACCTCCTTTTATATCATATCAGGTTTTTTCATAAATGAGTTTTTTTTCCAGTTGTAAGCCCCAAAAATAAAATAAAAACTTGTCTATTGACGTGCATATCAAATCGGCTCATGACATTCATGTCTGAGTAACCCTCCTGCTCTTATCTACTGGCCTACTTCCTGCTTCCAACACTTCTGACTCCCTTCTAATCTCTTTGTCTTATTTATGTGATGTCTTGTTGCGTTCTCACTCGGGGGGCTCGGGGAGTTTCAGCAGCGATCGCGCTTTAATTTCGCTATCCGCACGCTTCATTGAATACTCATAAAGAAAAGCTCGCCGCGGAAGGTTTTTCTGCACGGGCGAGTAATAATAATTGTGTTGGTTTTGTTTCCCCTGCTTGACGACAGTCCGCGGCCGATTTCCAGCATGTTGACCGCGAAGCGGTAATACGCCGCACTGCATCAAGCGTCTCGTTTGAAAAGGAGCCGGTCCCCACTTGGGCTTTACAAACGCACATGCTAACCGGAGGCCACTTTAATTAAAATGTGCTCATCGCTGTCACGCAGTCGTTTAAAGAGAGACGTTAGCTCACTTCATTATTCTCTTAATTGGCCGCGCAACATGATGGAGCCTCCGGATTTTTACCAGGCACCTTTTTAACGTGTTCAATTTTTGCGCGCTGGGAAATGGATCGCTAACCTTTTGGGGGTTTTATGCTTTTAGTGAAGTTTTAAATCTATCCACATCGCCCAGTCGTGTCATGTCTGTCGTACTAGCTAGCTTGCGCTAAGCTAACCTTGGAGGGTTAAGTTTTAAATCTATCCACATTGTCCAGTCATGTCATGTCTGTCGTACTAGCTAGCTTACGCTAAGCTAACCTTGGAGGGTTAAGTTTTAAATCTATCCACATCGTCCAGTCGTGTCATGTCTGTCGTACTAGCTAGCTTGCGCTAAGCTAACCTTGGAGGGTTAAGTTTTAAATCTATCCACATTGTCCAGTCATGTCATGTCTGTCGTACTAGCTAGCTTACGCTAAGCTAACCTTGGAGGGTTAAGTTTTAAATCTATCCACATCGTCCAGTCGTGTCATGTCTGTCGTACTAGCTAGCTTGCGCTAAGCTAACCTTGGAGGGTTTATCTCTCTTTGTCATAGGACGTCATCAGAGGCCAACAGCGAAGTAACAACAAAGGTGTTGATACACGACCTATAGATGATCTTTATTGGCTGTTTTTTTGTTTTTTAAACCGTTTAATATAATTGTTTTTTTCTGGAGGGCTCAGTATTGTTCATTCGGTAATTGTACCGATTTGACATGTCATCATCATTGCTCGCTCTCTTTTTTTTTTTTTTGTATGTGGGTGAGTATGTGTGTGTCCGTGCGTGTGTTTAATATAATTGTTATTTGCAGGCTAAATATTCCCGTACAAATGCTAGCATTTCCGGACGCTGCGCACTTCCGTGACACGCGTCGCCATTCAAACATTTCAGTTTGAAACACACGTGCTGATTCATTCAAACTGGAATGTGAAAAAATATTCTTGAATCTTGGCCGCACCATCGCACCCCAAACCATCAATCTTGCAAGAGACAGCCAATTTAATTCCAAACGACTCATGCAAAAATGGTAGCGGAAATAAAACGGATTCTCAATAGCTCCCTCCGACGTGGCACTGACTTGGAGTACCATCAAGTGTCACCTTTGTGCAAAGGTAGATAGTAACAACTTCATCATTCTGCCATCGGCCTTAAATCAACTCGGCCGTCGGTCTTCCCCGCTTGACATTTATCAGATGAACATTGGAAACCTCCTGCGAATAAACTGGGCACTGTAAAAGGAATTCCTGGCGAGGCGTGGGCACACTGCAGCCGGGGAGCTACAAAAAAAAGGGGGGGGGGGGTTAGTTTACCACATGGGGAGCACATGTAGAGGACTTTGATGGCATCCCTGTTGGGAAGACGACGAGTCACACGAGGACTTGAGTTTGCATTCGATAGGGTCTATAAAACGGTGTTTGCTGGCCAGCGTTTTTAAACATACACTTGTGTGCTTTGCACAAATAACACCCGTGTGTGTGTGTGTGTAGTTTTATGAGGGGTGTGCGCACCAACTGTGTGCTGAATGACAGCTTCGTGAAAAGCGCAGATGCTCTAAATTCCTCTCCGATGAGACGATGTCTTTCTTTGCAATGACAATGGACTTTGTGTATTTTCTTTCCTACAAAATGATCTGTCACCTGGATTTTTTTTTTCTATTTGATTAGATTTTTTTTACTTGCTTTTGACAGATGGGCAACATATTGGAGTCCAGAACTGTGTAATTCTAAAAAAAAGGCTAAAACCTCTGATGAACTGTTACTTTACTAAAAATTTAATTAATTAAATATTTGTTCATCTCAAAATCTTAGGGTCATTTTTTTTCTCCCATTTTAAATTATGCAAGTAATTAACTGATTAGAAAAAGTGTGCAGTCGATCCAAAAATGTTGAAGACCTCCTCATAACATTAGATGTCAAAAGAATTAACACATAACCTGGTGGTCTTCAAATTTGGCAGGAAAAAAATGTTGATAAAAAGCCTTTGTTATTAAGCGATTAATCAAAATTCTAAAATGTGATTAATCTGATTAAAAAAAAAGATATCGTTTGACAGCTCTAATATATATATATATATATATATATATATATATATATATATATATATATACTGTAAAATGGTGTATACTTTTTGTCCGATATTCTGACAAGATTTATCAAGAGTGTGTGTGTGTTTTTTTTAAACAATATATAATTTAATGTTGTGAAGACGAGACTGCAAACCAACAAATTGAACAATTTGGCAAACATTCAATCATATCCTTGTTTATGTTTCCGTGCTTGGACTCCATCTTGGCAGATGAGCGCGAGCGTGTGTATTAAATAAGCTCTTGTTTGTTGCTGTTTCTTTTTTAATGTTCGCCCACTCAATTTGCTGTGCTTTTATTTCCAATCTCCCACATCCTCGTGAGACTTCCCAACTCTGCATGAGTGTTGTTGTGTCACCCAATTGTACGCAATTAACTTCCCACATGCAGCCCACCAAGTGCACTTCGCCCTCACCTCCTCCACGGGACTTTGGTCTCGATGATTATGCAGATGACAGCAATCGCTTGGGTGAGTTTGATGTTTTAAACATGACAGCAATTTGCTCATAAGGAGAGTCGACTGAATCAATAATAATAAAAGTGATGTCAAGTTTCAAACTTAGGGGTTTTTAGTGTCCAGATCTCAAAAATATTGTGATTCATGATAGTTATAGCAAAATAAATTGTGAAGTCTATTTACAGAAAAATCTGGAGAAGCTTTATTTTGCAACAAGATAGTGACTTCATCAGGGGGAAAAAAATAACAATAACCTGACTATAACCCAATGGAGCATGCATTTTATATCCAACACCCCCAGAAACAAACACGAACTGAAAGAGGCTTTAGTTAAGGCCTGAAAAATCTTTTCAAATGAAGAATTTGGTGAAGTCAAAGTGTTGCAAACAAATGTAAAATTGTATTCACTTTAGTTAATTTAATACTGTCCATTCCGATACTTTTGATCACTTGAAAAGCGGGTGGCTTCAAAGAAAAAGTGCCCGGTCGTGAGTTGTTAAAAACATCTCAATGTAAATACCATAAAATAAAAAGTGGAATTCTGAACATTTGTCTAATGTTGCCAACACGTATTAGGCTACTAGTTATCAACATAGCGTTAGTTGCTTAGCATGTAAATATAAGACGACAATGAAAGTCTGATGGTTTTAACATGAATTTGAATGTGATTAGTTAATTTTGAACATACAATCTAAAAACGGGTAAAAAAAAAAAAAACTTAAAAAAAAAAAGGGTAAAAAATTGACCAACCCAACTTAGCCAAAAATTTGGTTCAAATAAATAACCCAAAAAACAACCCATAAATTGGGTTGATTTGTGTGTTATAAATTTAATTTGACTCAACTGGGTTAAATTACTCAAAAAGTTGGGTCGGTTCATTTTTTGACTCAATTCAATTGGGTTAATAAATTAACCCAAAAAGTTGGTTCACATGAATAACTCCGAAAACAACCCCCAAAAATTGGGTTGCTTTGTGGGCTGTTAACTTAATTTCATGCAACATTTTTGGGTTAATCAATTCACCCAATTCAATTGGGTTATTAAAACAACCCAAAAGGTTGGGTCATGTGAATAACCCACAAAACCAAAAATTGGGTTACTTTGTGGGTTATTAATTTAATTACACCCAAGATGTTGGGTTAAATGAATCAAAAAGTTGGCATTTTTGACCCAATTTGGCAAATTTTTGACCCACCTGCTTTTAGAGAGTAGCTACATCACCAGTTATTTGCTTTTTGTCGTCACTTGTGTTGTAGAGATACCAGGTCATATGTTTTGTTTGTTTTTATCACAAAAGCTTGGCAATCGATCAGGGGTGTGTAGACTTTTTATATCCCCCGTATGTCACAGTCCCACAAACGTCCCTTTGCGACGCGAAGCCGTCAGCGAAGGCGATGGCGAATCTTCCGCCGCTCCTCCCCCGTCGCCGCCTGCCAGCGGGCCCGCCGCCTGCCGTGATGACCATTAGTGTCTGGCTGCGGCTGCGGGGGAGATAACGGGTGATTTAGGGGGCCCGTACCTTGACACAGCCAGAGAGAAATAGCCAGCTGCTGCTTATCTCACTCTTCGCCATCCTCCACTCACTTTTACATTAGGCTCACCTATTCACAGCCATCTGTCTTGCCGCTCAGGCTTCGATAAAACCGCTTTCCAGAGAGGGCGTCGCTTTGTACCGTCTTACTGTTTCGGGAGGCGGGGCCGGCGGAATGCTTTCTCCACACTTAATAAGAGCCCCGGGGGCGACACAATGGGGGCCGCGCTCACAAAAGCCGCCGCACCTGATGGTGAGTGTTCTGACACCATCCCTGGGCTAATGGCAAATCAATGGTTTCGCTGAAATGAACGGGTTATAATCCAAATGGGTTGTGGTACATAAAGCCCGCAACCGCTACATCTCATAAAGCTCTGCAGACTTTTATCATTTATCACCAAAGAGAAAAATTGTGTCTTTGAGGCACACAAATATTATTCATGTCGACCGTCTCAATTCTCATACGGTGTTTTATAAACGGATGGTGAATACCACAAAATATCGTGTGGCCTCCAGGAAATAGTTGTTTGTGCATATTTCAGGAAAAAAAACGTATCTAAATGGCCTGTTAATCTCCGAAATAATGTAAAAAAAAAAAATCTGAAGATTTAGTCCAAGAAGGAGTATAATCACCGTAGTGGTGATTTTCCTTCAGTCTTCCTCTACTCTGTAATTATCGTGTCTCGGCGTGATGTCGGAATGGCCGACACTCCACATTCTCTTCTGTCTGGACACATCTAGCGACACGGACGAGACGGGTGTCCTTTCTTGTTTCTCTCCTAAGTGCAGAAGCAATTTGCTCTTCTATGCACGGTGGGATAAAAAGCTCCTGATTGCAGATTATGGCCCGAGTCTTAAGTGCATGCGGCCATCGCGAAGCTGCTGCGCTCGATAGAAAATGCCTCCTTCTAGTCTAGGGTGAACCTTGACCTCGGCAATCAATCTGGAAGGGAGTCCAGGGTGGTTTTACCCGGGAGACGACTGGGAAGCAGGAATAGGCGGTACAAAAACAAAGCTTTACATTTGAATGGGAACAAAAAAAGTGACCATGAAAATAAGTTATTCACATTTTTTGGGCGGGTTGTATTGACATGATCACTTAAGAGGTTCTGGGTTCTATTTATGTGGATTGTAGATTTTCTCCCAAATGTTATGGCTTTCACTCCTACATTTAAACAATTCCTGGAACGAGGAGAAGATGGTATACCTGTCGATTTTTTTTTTTATTTTATTTTTTTTTTTTAGGATGTGGAAGAAAATTACTAAATTAATAAATTAAATTAATATAAAGAAATAATAAATTATTAAATAAATTTAATTGGGATAAATTTGCAAAAACCCATAAATTGTGATCATTGGGTAAGTCTATCGAGAGTTCCATTGAAAGACTCAAGGCTGATTGACAGTTTTGGGTGTCTGCTCGCTACGATTTCCCGTATTTCTTAGAAGAGAACTCTGAGGCTGTGTCCGAATGCCCCCCTCCCCGCTTATCCCGTAACCCCTCATTCACTATATAGTCCCACGCTATATTTTAGCCTAATATATATGATGATCCCTCGTTACTTCCCGGTTCACTTATTGCGGGTTCACTCTGTCGCAGGTTTGTATTTGGTTGTACCTCGATATTTCGGGAGTTTTTCAGAGATTTGAAACGTGTGCCGTGATGTTTTTCCTTCTTTGAATTCCTCTAAGCAAGTCAGTGTGCCATCACCGGTGAGCTATTTTTAGAGCAGAGCCCAGTTTACATGTTGCCACAGTAAGGCTGGAAAGTGTCATTTTTTTTTGTTGTTTTTTTACAGAGCGTTAGCTATTTCAATTTGTTAGAAACCGCTTTAAAACGTCACTCATTTCTCTAAAGTGTTTTTTTTTGTGTGCTTCTGTTAGTCATCCTGTCTTTTTAAGGTGCTCCTCCTCAAGTCATTATGGTTGATAACAGTGTTTTTCCCCTTTTGTTAGATTACCAACACTTTGGTTTGCCTTGTCATGGACTTGACCCGCTTCATCGCTCCGATGCACTTTTGTGAGTATTGTTATCTTTGAAAAACGTCATCTTACCTTTTTTTTTTCTTCTTTATTGCTCCTTCATCCGTCTGTTATCTGGGGCTCGTTTTGTTTGTGCACTGAGTGTGTTTATGTTCGCCGTACTTTTCTCACTGACCTTGTCGATGGTGCCTTGTTGATCAATGAGAACATCTGCTCCCTTTGTGGCAATTGTCAAAAGGACAAACGGCGTCGACATGTATTTGTGATGTATTCTCGCGGCGTTGCGTTTCCAGTAATGGTTGTTATGAAGCATTGTTGCTTTATTAATTGCTACTTTCAGCGTGTGTTAAGAACTGAGGGTATTAAATCGAAATGTTTGCAAACGCATGGCGCTTAATACTTTCTATTCTCCCTCGCCCGTTCAAATTGATAACACCTCCCCATGTGCCCTTGCGGGCCCCCGCTCAGCATGGGGGCGGGCTGAAATTATGAGCAGATATTTATTAGCATGAGTGAGCACGTTGTTAATCATGCGCACAGTGAGGGGGCTGTTTGTTTTCATGTGTTTAGCAGGTAAGAAAAAAAAAAAAAGACGATCTCAACACAGATGTTGAGATGACTTGACACCAATAACAAATTTAAACAGGTGACCACATGTCTCCTTTTTCCCACATTTGCCTGCCTAGCGTATCTTTGACTAGATTAAAAATCAGAATCATCTTTGTCGGCCATATAAGAATTTGTCAGGTCTTGTGTATGTGTGTTATTTCTATTTATATATTAGAATACACAGCCCAGAACTTGAGCTCACTGTTTGTGCTCTGTGCTGTGAAAACGGAGGGTGTGGGTTCAATCCTGGTTCGTCCCATTAAAAAGAAGAAAAAGAAAGAAAGAAAAAAAAGGTCAATTGTGGGAGCAAAAAAACGTTGGTGGAAGAGGTGTTGTGGAAGGTCAGAGAGAATTTTGCATGCATGACACTGTGACCAAGTGTTTCGTCAACAAAAACTAACTTTCCTTTCTTTTCTTTGGTCCTTCCTCGGGTCTCCTGACGGCCTCACGACTCTGGCTGGAAGTGTTCGCTTTAGGTGAACGGTATGGGATTTTTTAATAGGTTTTAGGTGAATTAATGAATACACACACATACACATACTCACCCACATACAAAATTAAAAAATTTAAAATATATATATATTTTTTTATATTGTTTTTTTTTTTTTTAAAGAGAGCGAGCAATGATGATGACATGTCAAATCGGTAAAATTACCGAATGAACAATACTGAGCTCTCAAGAAAAAAAAAGAAAAGAAAAAATAATAATTTTGTCAACATTTTTTTACCGGACTAAAATTAGACTAGACTAAAACTCTCATTAATAATCAATAACAGGGACTAAATCAGTATGCATTTTTCATCGACTAATGAAGATGAGACGAAAATGTACTTCACTTAATAAAAATTGGACTAAAATCTATGGACATTTTAGTTTATGAACAAAAATGAGTTGAAAATGATATGATTCTTGCCAAATCTTGTCGCTGTCATCTGACACTGTCATGTGACACTGTCATGTGACACAGCCCCGTTCAAATCTGAAGCTAGCGAGTGCAACATGCACAAACACATGGGACAGACAGGAGGTGGATTCACGGGTTATAAAAAGAAGTAGTAAATTATAGTTACAATGTAACATTAATCCAACGGCTATAACGTTCCAATAATAATGTTAATCCGACTGCTAATGCTAATGCTGGCTAACTTATTAGCTCATAGCATGGAGCCATAGTAGCCACTTGTTGATATACTGTAATTGTGTGTCAAGTTGTTTGTTTGTTTTTATCAAAAAGATGAGAGACATTTTTATGTGAAATAGTTTTGGATCCGAAATGTTCAACATAATCTGCTGACAAAAAAAAAATACAGGGGTGAAAAGATTGTCCTGACTAAAACGTTGACAGTTTTTGTTTTCTTGGACTAAAATAAAGACTAAAATGCTAGATTTATAGTCGACTAAATAAGGGACTAACAAGCGTGATTGAAACAACTAAAACTGAGACTAAATTAAAAAAAAATGGCGGATAAATTTAACTCTAACTGGGACTTTTGTTTACAATGACGTCATTGTCTCAGCAGCTAGCTAATGGCTAACAACACCAAGTATGGTTGAATGTGAACGCTACAAACCTCCACCAAACTCTTAAAAGTCGGCACAGTCAATTATCAAACACATACTCCAGTTGTCTTGCATTAATACTGATGGCGTTCATTTTTTGACCGGCGCTGAGCCTGCGCAGCGTGAGATTCAAAAAGCTAATCAGCGAGCTAATGAGTTCTCTCCACCTACACCAATAGGAGGGCCTTCTTTGTGGCTTTGGCAGCTCGAGCAGGCCGCCTGCAGATTGAGATAGGAACGCGCTATTTGACAGGTCAACCTTCAATCATGGAGCTAATGAAGCTGCTGAGCAGGCATATCACTCTTACAATTACATTGGATACAATGAATTGCTGGCTGACTAGCACAAAGTTTGCCAAGGTTTTTTTGTCGGCACACAGATAGCGCTTTATTTGAAGCAGATGTAACAATTTGGTTGTTTGTTTAAAACATCGCTTAAAATTTGGTATTTAACAGTCATTACAAAATTCACAATTTTTTTAATTTATTTATCAGAGTTATTTGAATCTCCAGTGTTAACCTTTCTAAAACTTAATACAGTGATAAAAAGTGTTTGAGGGAGATTTTATTTTTTCAAGGTCATGTTTGTAAATGAGAACTATTCCTCAAATATTTTTACCTGATTAAATAAATATATAAATATATAAATTCTACCACAGTTTACTCTCTTTAGAGTCATTTAACCTGTAGTGTTAAAATGTAAGTGTTGTTTTTTGTTTTTGTTTTGAGTTAATTTTACACTGAAATTGTAACACTTTAAAAAATAATTACTTCAACACCAATTCTGATAAGGACTAAATCCACACTCTTAAAAACAGTTGGTAAAAAAAATAACCCAACTATGGGTCAAAAATGGACCGATCCTCTACTTGGGTCAAGAAATGGGTCTTTTAATGTAAAATAACTCATAAATATTGGTCAGATCCTTTACTTATATAATATTATTTTTATCTGATTAAATAAATAAATAAATATATAAATTCTACCACAGTTTACTCTCTTTAGAGTCATTTAACCTGTAGTGTTAAATTCTATTAACACTGTACAGTATTAGAAAATGTTGTTGTTGTTTTTTTTACTCAGTTTTGAGTTAATTTTACACTGAAATTGTAACACTTTAAAAATAATTACTTTAACACCAATTCTGATCAGGACTAAACCCACACTCTTAAAAACAGTTGGTAAAAAAAATAACCCAACTATGGGTCAAAAATGGACCGATCCTCTACTTGGGTCAAGTTGACCCAACTTTGGGTCAAGAAATGGGTCTTTTAATGTAAAATAACTCACAAATATTGGTCAGATCCTTTACTTATATAATATTATTTTTACCCGATTAAATAAATAAATAAATATATAAATTTTACCACGGTTTACTCTCTTTAGAGTTATTTAACCTGTAGTGTTAAATTCTATTAACACTGTACAGTGTTAGCAAGTGTTGTTTGCTTGTTTTTACTCAGTTTTGAGTTAATTTTATACTGAAATTGTAACACTTTAAAAATAATTACTTTAATACCAATTCTGATAAGGACTAAACCCACACTCTTAAAAACAGTTGGTAAAAAAAATAACCCAACTATGGGTCAAAAATGGACCGATCCTCTACTTGGGTCAAGTTGACCCAACTTTGGGTCAAGAAATGGGTCTTTTAATGTAAAATAACTCACAAATATTGGTCAGATCCTTTGCTTTTATAATATTATTTTTACCTGATTAAATAAATAAATAAATAAATATATAAATATATAAATTCTACCCCAGTTTACTCTCTTTAGAGTTATTTAAATTGTAGTGTTAAATTCTATTAACACTGTACAATGTTAGCAAGTGTTGTTTTGTTTTGTTTTTACTCAGTTTTGTGTTAATTTTACACTGAAATTGTAACACTTTAAAAATAATTACTTAAACACCAATTCTGATAAGGACTAAATCCACACTCTTAAAAACAGTTAAAAAAATAACCCAACTATGGGTCAAAAATGGACCGATCCTCTACTTGGGTCAAGAAATGGGTCTGTTAATGTAAAAAACAACTCATAAATATTGGTCAGATCCTTTACTTGGGTCAAAAAATTGGGTCATTTTGTATAAAACAACCCAAAAAGTTGAGTCAAACTGACCCATAAAGTGGATTGGTCCATTTTTGATCCATAATTGGGTTACTTTTTACCCAACTGTTTTTAGAGGGCACTCGGACACAGTGTTCAATTTAACTCTTTAAGTGTTGCATTAACACTGCGAAATTTGCTGTGTTATAGGCCCATGTCTGTAAGTGGAAGGAAAATCGTGAAAAGCGGAAATGTTTTCCCCCTGACTAGTCCAAGCTGCTTTGTTTTGCCTGTGGGCGAGGACAAGACAGCGAGCAGGCCTCATCCGAGATGAATAATGCACCATTCAAAGTCCCCACGACTGATCCGAGCCCCCGAGAGCCCCCGAGGTACGTCACTACCTCCATGTAAAAGCTTTTCGCCGCTGTGCCTCGTGGCCCGAAAATCATGTTCAGAGCTCACGGCTGTGGAACTAAAATCCTCATCAAGCCGTCACAAAAGAGGGGGGCGGGAGGGGGGGGGGGGGTCAGCCGCACACGTGGGCGTCGTGATCAATATTCCTGGGAGTGCTCGTCAAGGCTCCGCCGAGATAAGGTAAAGACAGATCTTATCCGGAGTGTGTATGTGTTTGTCAAAGCAGAAGAAAGAAAAGATGGAGAGAGTTCAACACCGACGCAGACTTTATTGGAGACAAATGGAGGCGAATGCACAGTGAATAATTTACACAGGCCAAAGATAACATGAGGGAGAAAAAAAAAACATTGTTGTCAACTTTCTGGAGAATCCTGGAAGGGCGCAGGAAGGAGTGAGTCGGTGTTACACGGCACGCAGGTCTTCCCGTTAATCGAGTGTCGGTGCCATTATGCGACGCGTGATTCATAACGGGTTCATCAGCATTAATATTTCATTGCTAAGTTCATTTTCTTTCATTTGAACAGAGTGAGACTGGGAATGATGTCATTCGAACGTGATCACACGCGTGCATAATTTACACGTTCGTGCTGCGATTTTTTTTTTTTTTGTTACCCTGCAGCTCAAATTGTGATGCATTTTTTATATGCAAGCGCAATATCTAAATTCAATTATGCCAAACTAGTCAAAGTGTTTTTGTTTCTAATTCTGTATAATTTCTTATTTACAATAAAGCTATGAATTATTAAGTGCAAATATAAGACGGATAAAACACAAGCAGCACCCCAAGATAATGAATGTATATTTTATTCACAGTTCAAAAGTTGATAACGCAGAGAATTTGAGGGTTTGAAGTTGTAAATCATGACAAAGAGAGATCTGAAAGCACAGCACCACTCATTTTCAAATGATTAAAAATGTATGTTTGCAAAGTAGATGAACATTACCAAACAAGCAGGCCCTCCGCAGTCGCTTGACCGACAATAATTGCTCATGCTTTTGAAATTCAATTCATTGGAAGCTTTTTCTCTTACAAATAAACAAGATCTCAACGATTCACCAAATATGCGATATGTCAGGAAATTTCCACGATGATCTTGTCCATGACGTCTTTGAGACAACCCTTGAGTTTGGGTAGCTGACTGGTTTCATCCATTTCATTGATAATTTGCGTAGCTGTGGAATTTAACAGTTTTCTTTTGAAAACGTACTAAAGGAGCCATTAAGGACAGAACATTACTGGTCCAAGTTTGGATCCCTGTGGGACGCCATGGCTAACTTCAAGGCGCCACAAAGTGAAAAAAGAAAAGCAGGGTGATTTAACCCTATAAAGCAAAAAGTATCATGTTGAATACAAGACATTTGGAGCCCTCTATTTCATGAGTATACATTTTTTTCTCATTAAAACCATAAGGTATATGATCTGACATATGCATTGCACGGAGAATCCATTAGAGGGCAGTATCACCCAGCTGATGGCTTTTCCAGCGACTTTGCAAGATTGAGAAAGGAGAGACACCTACCTATACTTAGTGGAAAATGTTCTTTCAGATTTTTGGAAATACTCGTATGTTTGATATGTCTGTTTATCATATTTTTAAAAATTTATAAATGTATGAGTTTAAAGCATTGTGACCGAATGTATCAAATATGACACAAATCAAAAGTCATATATGGAAGTTCATTTTCTTTTTTTTCCCCTTTAAAAAAAAAAAGACCAATACACAATACTCTATTTACAAAGAATCCAAATTTTCTCATGTATTTCATAGTTCAGGCTTTATAGGGTTTTAATGCTTATTTGCATGTAATGACAACTTTACAAAAAGGTCACAATATCTTAAAATTTGAGACTACTACTTCCTGTACAGCTGCTACGCAGCACTTCCAAATATGGGCACGCTCTCAGCCGGGCGCCATTGTCGTCATTCTATGCTACCATGTGACCCTTACAAAATGGGGTCGATGTCAAACAGGAAACGGAAACAAAGCTGACGTGTGAAAACCAGGAAGTCGGAAGTCCCGCCTCCACCATGGCATATACCCCTATTGTCAAGTGCAGTGTGAAAAGGACTATTCTGCAGATATGCTAATCACTCAACCAATGTGCCTTCACAGCAACTTAATTCTCTTCAAGTTAATCATTTTTTTTTTCTTTCTTTACTTTTAATCTCACGGAAAAAATGTAATATAATTACTTTTCCCCTGTAATAGTAGGACTTTTTTTTATAGCCATCCATTTTTTTTTTTACTGCTTATCTTCACAAGGGTGAAGTGAGATAACGAGTACAAAAGGTATAGAAAGTGGATGGATATTACAAAAAACAATACCGTAGTGGCGCACTAAACTGCCAACGTGGCGACTGTTTGTCTGCCATCCAAACTTATGGATTCCTCAAAGTGCCGCTCGTCATCGTTAGGGTGAGAGCAAACAATAACTCTCACCACTTTGTTGCCCAGTCGACTTTCATCCGCCTCTCAGTATCCATTGCAAGCATTACTGTTGCAGGCCCTTGGCAATTCCGAATGAAAGTTTAATGTGCTAAAATGATGCAGAAACTCCTTGAGCTGCATGTAATGGCCTCTGCAGACTTGTCTCAGTATTTATACCGACGAGACTAAATGAATAAAAATGTCCTATGCACACAAATAACACCAATTTTTTTTTAAAAAAGTTTTGCATAATTTAACATCCATATCGTTAATTGAACCGCCCGTACGTCGTTTGATTTGCAAAGTAGACGATAGAACCAGAAATGAAACATGATTGTGACATGATAAAAATGTCCTGGTAGTATAATATGGCAAATCTGAATGTACACCAGAAAGTGAGTTTTTTTAAAGTCATTGTAATGGAAATGTACCACAGCAGGCTGTGACGTGATAAATTGCCGTATGGTAATCTGCCTCACAGTTGAGAGCTTCCAGGTTTGAATCTTTGGCCCACTCTTACTTTCAGAATTTCTTCAATTCACACTGGAGAGTTTTTGAGCATGAAAGGCCTTTTAAAGGTTATGCCAGAGCATTTCAATCAGATTCAAGTCTGGCTTTAAACGAGGTCACTACGAATCCTTTGTTCTGTTTCAGAAGATGATTTGATCAATGACAGCAAGTCGTCCAAGTCCTGTAGTCGCAAAGCAGCCCCGGACCATAACACAGTCCACCAACATGTTTGATGTTCGTTTTCTGTTACATTTATGCCAGACGTAATACGAATACCTTCCAAAAAGTTTATCTTTCATTTTGTCAGTCCATAGAATATTCCTCCAAAAACTCATTCACTCCCAGTCATTTTCACTGAAGCAACCCCTTTCACTCCTGGCTCCACAGAATATTGTTTTATATTGCTATAAAAACATTAGAGTCTCATTAGAGAAAGATTAGAGTCTCTTTTTTCATCAGAATTTTTTTAAATTTCTATCTGTTTCCGTTTTGCAGCAATTAGCATTAGAATATGGCTAAGTTTCATCATTATTCACAAGTCTGTTGAAAACACTGAGGAAAAGAACTTTTTTGAAACATGGCCTTGGCTGATCTCTTATACTCTGCTGCCACCTGCTGGCCGTTTTTTTTGTAATATCTACCATTACTTTAAGTGACAGCTTCATGTCAGAAGCTGTATCAAAGCCTTCTGTATTACTCTAGCATAAAAAAAAAACATTTAAAAAAAATTATAATAAAAAAAGTATTTATACGTTTTTGGGGTTGAATGATTTAAGATGTGTTTTGCAAAATTAAGACAAAATTTGGTCATTTTTGTCCAGACTTTTCCTCAATGTTAAATCATAAACACTGACCTTAACTGAGGCAAGGAAGGCCAGTTTACTGTAAATGTTGTCCCGGGTACCTTTGTGACCTCCTTGATGAGTCGTCGCTGTGCTCTTGGGGTCGTTTCTGTTGGCTGGCCAATCCTGGGAAATGGTCAACGTGTTCTCTATTTGTGGATAATGAGACCTAAAGCTGTAGGAATGGATTTGTAGCCCCTTTCCAGACCAGTTCAGGGTGAATTCCTGTCCTCTCACGTAACCCTAATGAGGACAAGAAAATGGATGGATGGACTCTCTCTGCCTCCATTACTTGCATTTGGAAACGTCTGAACAAAATGCAGACCTTATAGGCTCCACTTTATGTAATAAAGTCACCAACAATAGAGTTCCCTTCCACATATCCAACACGGGACAGTTTTCTGAAAGATAAAGCTGTTTTGCGTTTCTTATTTTGTCAGCAAAACATTTCACAACGCGATTGTTTCCATGTAAAGGTCACAGATGACAAGTTTGCCCAAATAAAAGCCAGGATGTAAATGTGAATTGTAGCAGGTTGTGTTCACAGCGCAGCATGTGAATCATAGATCATCTTGAAGGTTAGTGTACAAGCTGCGTTATTAGCATATGTGTCATCGGAGAGTCCCACACACGTACTTATAAAAGACTTGGTGAAAGGTTGTTTTTGTTTGATTAATAGTATACCCGCGGAGACCCTCATGAAACGCATTATCCGCACTCTGCTGCGGCTAATTTAATCGACCTGGTTTGTACTTAACTTCCATAGAATAAACAGCATTTTATCATTTGAACTTTCACATTTAATGCTTTAATTTTTCATACGGTGTGTGTGCTTTTCTGTATTTAACTTTGAATGGGTATCAAAGTGAGATAAGCAAAGCGGAAGCCATCCACCTTGAAGCAACAATACAAAGTTATTTTTATTTAATAGCACCTTCAAAATCATTTAGCTTGCAATAAAGAAAAAAGTGTAGTGATCCCTGAAAAAAAAAAGACTCATACTTTAAATCTTCGTGTTCTGATGTTGGCCAACTTAACACTCGCATTTGTGGGAGGGGCTTATTCTGTACCAAGTGCACAAAACAAGGCATACTCACATGAGTTAGGTTGACCTCAAGCCAATCAAACGCGTTTTAGATGAGCTAGAACAGAAATGGTGAAATGGCGTGCCTCAGGAGTCATGCGCAAGTACTTTTTCTATTTCCAGCTCTTTGCCATTTCTTGGCTTCCGAAATATCAATCGAACTCCACTGTTACCATGAAGTTCAATCTAAAACAGCCAGGTACATTCTTACCGCCGAGGGACAGAAAAATAGCAATGAGCACATAATCTCATTGGCAGAAGTAAAATGATTATTGGATGTCACGCTGGATATATAATAACTTCATGCTCCTCTGGTATTTTTTTTTCACAGTAAGAAGCAGAAAAGGACAACAAAATCTGGCAGCAGCAACAGCAGGGACAAAATTCTGTTAGCGATTGGAAAAATCAATTTAAGGACAGAGGAAATCGTGCTAGAGGAGGCTACAACAGATCGTATCTGTGTTTGTGTGTGTGGCTGATTGTGAAGTAGATGCCGCTCACCTTGCCAAACTGATGCATACCTATCATTTTATTTGCCTACTTTGTCCCATTCTATCTATTTTTTGTTGTTTGTCTGCCTGTGGCATCCGCGGCTACATTTGGTGACATCACCCACTGGCCAACTAAATTTTTGTTGTTTAAAAAAAGAAATGTTGACTGACATTCTGATTAATATTACATTTATGGAATATGAGTTATACAGCAAAATCCAGTTGATTTTATCCATTTCAGGGGGCGGCCATTTTGCCACTTGCTGTCGGGTGAAGTTGACATCACTGTTGCTCAGGTCTCCTCAGGAGGCGGCCATTTTGCCACTTGCTGTCGACTGAAGATGACATCACAGTTGCTCAGGCCTCCTCCGGCCATTTTGCCACTTTGCTGTCGACTGAAGATGACATCACATTTGCTCAGGCCTTAGGTAACAACCAATCAAAGCTCAGTTTCAGAAAACAGTGATTGGTCGTTGCCTGAGTCTTGAGCAACTGTGATGTCATCTTTAGTCGACGGCAAAATGGCCGCTCCCTGAGATGGATAAAAACGGCTGGATTTTGCTGCATAACTCATATTCCACAAATGTAATATTAATCAGAATGTAATTTTTAGATTAGTGAGGTCACATATATAATTGTCAAGAATTTCTTTTGGGGGGGGGGGGGTATTGACTTCCCCTTTAAGAGATTATTGAGTTGCTGTTTACATGACTTTTTGTGGTTTGCACATGGGGTTTCTTTCAGGTGTTCAGCAAATGTAAACACAACAAACACAGTGGTGTTAGGTCATTTGAAAATACGTGCAACACAACAGCATTAAAACGGACAATAAACATTCCGAATGCATCTTGAGCTATCACCGTGCACAGCATTTCTAAATGTGGCTTCACGATAAAAGGCACACTTGATGTTGCATGACAAGATGAGATTAAACAAAGCACTAGAATGTCAGTGACAATGTGCGTTTTAGGGTTTTCACACAGTCAAGTGGTGTTGAGCCGGATCAGCCTTTGTTTTCCGTTTTGTTTCCTTGGGTTCACGTGTCATCTTCTGCTCTTCATGCTGTCACTCAGCGTGAGAGGAGATGGAAGTTTCCACCTGGAGATAATCCCTCAAACACATGATGTCATGAAAAACCTGTCACATCTTTATTTTCCTCTCCAGGGCGTCGTCGTCGCTGTTTGACGTTGTAAAAGTGTCTCGCTTTGACACATGAATGTTGGCGGATTAAATGGACCATAACTTTGACAATGATTTGCTCTTGGTTCATTTTAACAGCCATCACATCTTATAATGGGCTTGTTACAATAAAAAAAAAAAAAAAAGTTGGATGAAGAATTATAGAAAAGCAGTTAATTCTCCGATGTTGAGTGGGTTGTCAACGTTGATGCAAGTGGATCTTTAAAGAAGACAATTTATGCATTTTCTTTTTTCTTCACAATTCAAAACAGTTCCCAGGTGTCTTCAGAACGAATCTGAGACATGCTTTTGTCAAAGTACTGGAGAGGAGAGGCTGAATGTTCACTTCATAGGTATACACACATGTACGCCCGCGCGGCTACCCTCCATCCATCGTGTTGACACGTGCTCAGGTGCTGCTCTACAATGACGTAGTCGTGGGGCCCGAGCAGGTGGCGGTCCCCCTCCTTGCACGAACACCTGTCGTCTTCATTGTTTTTCCCACCCAATCATGTAAAACACACCTCACTCTTCTCCTCTCCTAATGATGCCTCCTCCCAGCATTTTTCAGGCTCAACCAAGCAGGCTCCCAGGTGGCTCCGGGATCAGACTTGTGATGCTGCTTCACAGCTCATCAGTCCGAAAGAATGTGCTGATGAGATGTGTGTAATTTGTGAGTAATTTCACATCACAGTGATTTATCACACTGTGCTGTAGATTGAGACATAATCTTAAAGAAGAAGAAAAAACACAGTATTCGTGGAAAATACACCCATTTTGATCCATTTCAGGGAGCGTCCATTTTATCACTTGCTGTCAACTGGAAATAACATCACAGTGACCAAAGGATTCAGGTAACGACCGTCACAGTTTACCTGTTTTCTGGGTTTGGTCATGTGACGTTCGCAAGCTGAGCTGTTAGCAGGGTAGCTTGAGATTATTATTATTTTTTATTATAGTTACTTTATATTTCTTTTTCTCTTTTGTACTTCTAAATTCAGTTGGTTTTAAATAGTGTTTTGAGCAAGTTCGTTAGTTTTTTTTTGGTAATTGCTTTGTTTTAGTTTTTAGTAGTTTTAGTATTAGGCTAGTTGTTTTTTTTTATTGGAACATAGTATTTGAGAAAATTTTTGACTGGACTCTTGACTTCTCCTTGATGTTGTTTGTTCTTTCTGTTTCTGCACTCACATTCACACCTTTGAGTTTTCAATTAAACCAAAAAAGCCGTTTGGAATGTGTGTCTTCATTAACCAGAACGTGAAAAGTGGGTGTGACATAAATAGTACATCCAATATGGCGTCCGCGTCGACGTGTAATTAGGCACTCAATTTGGATCAGCTGTTTATGTAGTCCTGCAAGCCAAACCTAGCGTTGCTAGTTCCTGTTGTTTTTCTCCTTTTATTGAGTGTTTTATTTGTTTCTGATACATGTTAGACCTTTATTCACTAAGATATTTTCTCTTTGGATGCGTGTTCTACAGGCGATGTGGTACGTTTGTTTTATTTTGATAATTGTATTACAGTACTCTGAATGTCAGCCTGATATTTTTTATTTGCAGTTTCATTTCCTAAACGCCTCCTAGCGTTCATCAAATCAGATACTAACAAACTTTTGGAGTGAACGGGACAGGTATATATGTACACGTTGGTTTTATAAATTAGAAAGGTGAAGTCACAGCTATTTGTCTTTATCATGTTGCTTCAACCTTGACTAAATAAGCTAATTGATGTAGAATAATATCACAACAGTAATGAGTCTATTCTAATTACTGGATTTGTCTCATACACCTTATTTATCAGATTAAGAACCTTGCTACACTATAGTGAAAAATATAAACTAAACAAATAATCAGCATGAAATGTACAGTCAAAAATTATCCATCTTGTGTTAAGGTTCATGTTGAGTGATTTTATAAAAAGAGGCCAGTCAACACAGAAATGACCCCAAAGGAGAGACAACCCTTTATCTTGCCATTTCATCTGACAAGGATTATTGATTCATGAATCGTTGTCAAGGTTTGGTGTGCCCTTGAACGTACGCTCGCTCGCCCGCCCGCATTTGCATCTTTTATCAAGTCCATTTTAGCCACAGCAAAAGACGACTTGACGCTAGGGATGGACTGAATCCATCATATGCTACAATATTTATGTTTTTAATGTATTCTTTTAAGGGTTTTGCCTTAAGTAGGATTTCCACATCAGCAACAAATTCTAGCTGGCTAGCTATGGCTTAAATCAGCGCAGAACATCCCACTAAAAAGCCTGGTGGAGCTTCAGATGGGGAGAATGCGCCACTGTGGGAGTGTTTACACCCATCTTCAATTAAAGTAACTCCTCTCATTCTTTGTGACGCCATCTTGCACGCACATCAGGCTGGGTAAAGTGATTAAAATAGTGTTAGTTTTTGTGAGGGTTTTAAAGAGTTGCTCAATAGCACCCCCTACATTTTTATTTTTATTAAACAGCCTCAGTTGTACTGTACGTTTCACCAAGATCTTCAAAAAGTTGGAGACATATGTGACAGACATTTGCTAAAGCTAACAGGAGTTCCCGCCTTTCGAATTTTCTTTCAAATTTGGACCCCTTTTTTTATTTTTATTTTTTTACATTTTATAGATGTCACATTTCAAAGAGAGAGATTTCATCTGATTGTCTTGAAACTGTGTTTGTTTCATCTAAAGATGACGTATTGTTTGCCATGGAAAATTGATGATTTTGATGGTGTAAACATGACATTTTGAACACATATCAGCACTGACAAAGAAATGTGTATTTTCGAGGGTTATTGTGCGATTATAGAAAGGAAAAAAGCTCACAATCACTATGAAATTATTGGAAGCACAAGAAGGAGCCATTATGTCGCTCTGCCAACATAATCACTTGTTTTGACAAACATGACAAAAAAAAATGTTTTTTTTATTGTTCTAATTGCAAACCCCGCTTTAAACTACAGATGGTTCTTGGAAGAAGTATGCACTCTACTGATTGCTATTTTATCATGGAGCTGGGGAGTGATCGACTAATGAGGTCCATATGCGGCATTGACGGTAAGTGAGGCGCTCTCGGTTTCATACTCGGTCTTGGTTGACACCGATGGCATTATTTGGCACACTAATCCACTGCTCAATGTGGCGGCATCCAAAAATCTAATTTGCAATCCCATTTGCGGGTCCTGATATTACCACTGCACCTGTTGATTGGCAACGCTGCTCTCCTCACACACCCACCTGATCTCATGCACACACACACACACACTTTGCATAGTTTCCATAGCAACCATCCACTTCTATTCTGTTGTTTCTCCACAGACGGAGAGCAGCTAATTTATCAAAATGAGGGTCTTTGATGATGAAGGAAGCTAAGTTCCAAGATTTACATAATGATGGGATGCAGCAGCAGATCAGCTGCCTTCTCGTGCTGATTATTACTTTTTGATGAATTTTGGTCCACTTGTGGCCCTCAGCTGTGGCGGGCTATTGTGTGTGTGCTGTGTACTATAAATATGTTCTACAAAATAATATCGCTGGCGTCAGGCCAAAACACAATTTGATCAATTTCCTGTTTTTCATAAATGTATACTTGTGGTCTATCCACGTGTGTGAATGTTAGTTTTGCAATTTATTGACAAATCTAAATGGATTGCTCTTTCACCATGAAATGTTAATGATTGAACAAACTTGGGTGTATAATTCTAAAGAGAAAATTGATCAAAGGCATTTTATTTAATCGCACACTGTTGCCGTGGCGATGCACAGTTTGCAACAAATTGTGCTGTTTTAGAAAGTCTAAACTTGTGCAAAAACTGGGCCGTTTTTTTTCTTCCTGCTCACAGCTCTAGTTATTCTTAAATTTTGCTTCATTTTTTATTATACCTAACAAACATTTTTTTTCCTGCAAGTTTTTTCTTTCCAACATTAACTTACACCAACAATAGAAATAAATATTTGTTTTAGTTTTTTTTTTCTGGAGAGCTCAGTATTGTTCATTCGGTAATTTTACCGATTTGACATGTCATCATCATTGCTCTCCTTTTTTTTTTTTTTTTGGAAATAAATATTTGTTTAATAAGAGCAATTGTGAAAATAAAGATTTTTCTTGGGAAAATGAAAGGTGTAAACTAGGGGTGTCAGGCGATTACATTTTTTAATCGTAATTAATGGCATTACTACAATATTTAACTCGCAAATATTTTATCTGTTCTAAATGTACAATAAACTATACAGTCAAATGTGTTTTTCTGTCTTCATACTATTGTTGAAAAATGTTAGAAATTTTATAATAATTCGTAAAATTTAGTGAAAATTGAAAAGATGCACTGTATTGTAAAAAACGATTATTATTTTTCTGCCACATGATAATATATATAATTGCATTTGTATTTTTAATTGCAAAATAATAATAAACATATTACCAGATGCCGAAGTCAACATTGTGACATGTATCTGATACGTCGTAGGATGCCTTTTTTGTGTGTGTAGAAGTACACACAGTTGTGGCAATGTGTCTTGAATGCTGTAGTCACTGCAGGAGAAAATGGCCCATATGTCCAAATCATCTGAGGTCATGCGAGACATGCTAGATTTGCTGCCCGGTAATAAATATAACACTTCATACAGTCTCATTTGTCGCTCATCAAGTGCAAGATGTTTGCATGTTTTGGTTGTTTTGGCCCGCGAGCACAGCGCTCGTCAATAGGTGAGGATTTAATCACAGCCGGACAGATGTGTGCAGTATTGATTTGTGACTGTTTAGTGAGCACAGCTCCAGGCCCCTCCGAGAGGGACGTAAAGCCCTCTATCAAAGCAAGTCTCCTCCCGGGATTTATTCCCATCTGCGGAAAGCACAGAGGACAAGTCTGAGTTTTTCTTTTTGCGCACTGCAAAGGTGAATCCGAAGTGCTTGTTGAAGCGGCGGTCTCAGAGGGGCACGGTACGAAGCTGATATATAGTTTGAGGGATGGAAAGTTCTCATGATTCGACCGAATACATGATGATTGATGCATGTTTGTGTCTGAGTATACTTAATCATTATAAAAAGGGGGGCAATGATATTGCAGCGAATGGAATTGGCGGGTGGCCAGGCTAATAAAGCACTGCGGTGTAAAGTTCAGATCGAAACTTTCACCGGTTCTTTTGTCGTTAATGCTCGCTATACTAATAATAACAATCTGGAAATTGCATATTCGCAGTTGAATCTGCTGAATGCGGAAGAAGGTCTAATCTATTCAAAATAGTCTCTACTGTCTTGGCGGCCCACCCAACTTGGGGGGCAACTCAGCCTAGGCCATGTGAAAATGTGTGGCATAATGGTCTTAACTGTTTTCAATTGGATAAGTGCGCCAGGAAGACGGCAAGCCAGGAAGGTCACAGAGACACAACGTCCTAGCTCAAGTCACCTATCTAATCATTAAGAGGCCTAATCTGGCCTAATGGTCAGTTCATCCCACCCCGTTTGTGTTTGCAAAAATCCTATATGTGCGTGCACGCCCCCTACAAAAGGCAATGTTGCTTTTATTTACAGTACTTTTAAAAGATAAACAAAGGATTTTGAGCAAAAATGAACTTTTCCCGGTAATCCATAGTGTATTGCTATTTGTACGAATTTTGAGAAAAGCATTTGCTGTTTTGCAAAAATCAAGGGCCATTTTAGGAATGTACCAAACTGACTCTTTTTCCATTGATAATGTTATAAGTAGAAAATACAAAATTTACCATTTGTGATTCATTACAAAATTATTTGGATTCTTGCTTGTAAAATTTCAAGTCACACAGCTACCCCAATAGAATAAAAAAAGAATTAGCCTATGCCAGCCAAAACAAGCACTTTAAAAATGATGGGACGTGTGTATTCGTTATTTATTTATTCTGCATTAAATATAAAACACCACTCAAACCTCTCCTTAAATTTGTTAGGATTTTTTTTGTTCTGTTACCCAAAACAAATGAAAAACAACCTATGGAACAAAACATTGCTTGTATAGTGAGCTATAGCAAGTCCTCCACTTTTTGATGCTCTCTTTCAGCTGTCCATGTTGGCTTCAAAAGGAGGTCAAAAATGGACACGTACCTTCCTAAATGATCCGGGGCAAAGAAGCCGTGTTTGAAGCCGTTTCTAATATTCCTCTTAACGCTAATCTGCGAGGAGTGTGAAGCGCAAAGTGAAGGGAGGGAGGCAGAGAGGATGAGATGGGCGGTACGAGTGTAGCGTAAAAGTGAGTTTGGGGGGAAAAAGAGAACAAATCAGAGTGAGTGACCAGTGAACTATCTAGGCTAGTATTTAATGTCTTCTCTGATAGACTTTGATTGGCTCATTAACCCCACCTCTCCGGGGTGGCGAAGCCGTCTGTATTCGACTCACGTGCACACACTCGACCACACACAATCCCCCACACATGCAAACAAATATGCTCATTAACAAACCAATGGAGTGGGCAAGCGTTCACATATAATATATATCTTCATTAGACGCGCGGCCGATGGATCATTACGCTAAGTATGCGCTCTGTCAAGCCTGAACGTTGAACAACAACGAGTCCTGCGTGCCGCGGCGCCAACCAAAGTTCACATTTATCTGTAGCATGATTAAGTAGTCAGGAACGCAGATTCATCATAAACAAAATTAATTACACACTGCCAAAGCCGCTGGGTTCAAAGGAACCCAAATTGGGTGAAATAGCTAGGGCCCAAAATGCCAATTATACACAATACAGTTCTAACTTTCCATCCCTAGCCGCAATTGTGGACTTTATTTGAGGCTGATATTTACTTTGGGAAGTATTCCTCAAATAATACACTCTAAAAAATGTTGGGTCAAAAATAACCCAAGTATTGGTTAAAAATGGACCAATCCTCTACTTGGGTCAATTTGACCCAAGTTTGAGTAAAAAAGCCAAGTAGACATTCTGACCCAACTTTCTGGGTTATTTTCTACAAAATTACCTTTTTTTTTTCTTCTTATTTTTTAACTCAAAGTTGGGTCAAATTGACCCAAGTAGAGGATTGGTCCATTTGGTCACATTAAACCAAATAGACGATGTGACCCAACTTTCAGTTTTTTTTTCTACAAAATGACATTTTTTTTCTTTCTTTTTTTTACTCAAAGTTGGGTCAAATTGACCCAACTAGAGGATTGGTCCATTTGGTCACATTAAACCAAGTGGACGATGTGACCCAACTTTCTGGGTTATTTTCTACAAAATGACCCTTTTTTTATTAACTCAAAGTTGGGTCAAATTGACCCAAGTAGAGTATTGGTCCATTTGGTCACATTAAACCAAGTGGATGATGTGACCCAACTTTCTGGGTTATTTTCTACAAAATCACCCTTTTTTTAAACTCAAAGTTGGGTCAAATTGACCCAAGTAGAGGATTGGTCCATTTGGTCACATTAAACCAAGTAGACGATGTGACCCAACTTTCTGGGTTATTTTCTACAAAATGACCTTATTTTTTATTTTTTTTTACTCAAAGTTGGGTCAAATTGACCCAAGTAGAGGATTGGTCCATTTGGTCACATTAAACCAAGTGGACGATGTGACCCAATTTTCTGGGTTATTTTCTACAAAATGACCCTTTTTTTTTTAACTCAAAGTTGGGTCAAATTGACCCAAGTAGAGGATTGGTCCATTTGGTCACATTAAACCAAGTGGACGATGTGACCCAACTTTTTGGGTTATTTTCTACCAAATGACCCATTTTTTTTAAACTCAAAGTTGGGTCAAATTGACCCAAGTAGAGTATTGGTCCATTTGGTCACATTAAACCAAGTAGATAATGTGACCCAACTTTCTGGGTTATTTTCTACAAAATTACCCTTTTTTTTTAAAACTCAAAGTTGGGTCAAATTGACCCAAGTAGAGGATTGGTCCATTTGGTCACATTAAACCAAGTGGACGATGTGACCCAACTTTCTGGGTTGCTTTATACAAAATAACCCAATTTTTGACCCAAAGTTGGGTCGAATTAACCCAGATCATCTGCAAAAAAAAAGAAAGGTCATTTTGTATAAAACAACCCAGAAAGTTGGGTCAGATCCTTTACATGGGTTAATTTGACCAAACCTTGGGTAAACAATTGGGCCATATTGTACAAAACAACCAAGAAAGTTGGGTCAAATTGACTCATAAAGTGTAAGTTTTTATCCATAATTGGGTTACTTTTGACCCAATTGTTTTAAGAGTCTACCTGCTTCTAATCCAAGGCACTTGTGAAGAAAATGCGCCATACGGCTGCACGGCTACCGTAAAACCGACCAAAGGACATTTTCATAATGATTGTATTCCATTCACCCTGTGGAGTTTCATAGATCAGTTGCCGACTGTAATCTGTTTGCAATTGTCTTGGTCTGTCTAGTTCAGCTTGTGTGGCTGGATTTAATCGCCTGCCATGGAAATTCAAAACGATTTCAGTGTTGACTGTTTACGCAGTGCGCTCGGGTCATTGTGTAGGTGTTGGTTGCAAAGCATTTCAAACTGTTGTTGACTGTCAAAACGAATCAAGTGGAATGCAATCCTACCATCTGTGGACCCTGAATCCTCATACTAGAAACTCTAGCGTGCTTGTCTCGCTTATTTATACCCAAAAAAAGTTGCACCAGCCACTTTTCTAAAACCTAAGAAATACAGCCGATCGTCAAAAAGCAACCACTCTTCATAAGCCTTATGCACAACACGACTTGCAAGACTTTAAAATGGGTCCTCATTCAAAAGTGAGTAAACTGACTCTTGGGAAAAAATAGAAACTGAAGCGCAGTCAAGGTCAGAAATGGAAATTGGTTGAAATATAAAACATGCTTTTCACTGTGAGAGATCCTTGCGTTTGACAAATGATTGCTAACCTATATTGCAGGTGTTAACCCGCTGTTTATATCAATTTGCAGTTTTTTTGCCACTGGTCTTTTTCACCTCACAGCAAAACATACTTTTTATGGCTCATTGCCTTGATGAATTGATGTATAGGCTCCGCATGTCTAAATTCTCTGAATGGGAAACTGCTGCATATACAAATCAAATAGTACGGGCACTTTCTTGCCATCCCATTGCTTACAATTTCACCTCAAATTCAAATAATATGTCAGCTCGCAAGTAAAAAGTCTCTTCTGTGGAGGATGGGGAAATGTCATTGCACACAGAAACCGTGCAGTACACAAATATAATGGAAAACTCCACCGCTAGCTTTTATAGTACACTCAACATCAGAACATTCACCAGCCCTTCATTTGTGCTAGCATTAGTAGTCAGAGTCTGATTTGCTTGGTCATGTTGTTTTACACTGTCAGCGATAATAGCCAACAGTAGGTTGTAAACGTTGATCTCTGGCTGTGTTTTTACGCTCAGGTCGCTGTTAGATTTATAACCTTTGGCATTTGAGGTGGGGAGCGATCAATTCTACACACCAGGGTGGAAGTGCAAGGTTATAAAAGGTTGGTGATGGAGGGTTAATGTAGAAGCCATTTGGTCATTTGACAACGTGTCCCCTTTGTGATTACTAATGAGCGGGATGCCACTTATTCAAAGCTCAGTCTTTTGAAAGAACAGTGTGGAAGGAAATGAATACCTGTTACCAATTTGAAAATGTGCTAAGGAGGGCCCAAAAAAAAGAATCTCAAGGTCAATTTCATAGTCAGCGAAAAACAAAAAGGTCAAAAGGGTTACTAAAATATGCACCGCTCTTCTAAAAGATTGCAGATTTGGAAACACGTTCCAATGATACCTGTTTCGTGACAATTGATGCAATAGTTCCTGATTTGATTGACAAAGGTTCAATGTTATGGCCACACCCCTTTTTTTGCTGAAATGGGGAAAATTCAATGGACCTTAGCTCCCAAACCCTTTCCCCGATTGATCAAAATTTTTAGATTTAATGTTGTGATAGCACTATCAACAAATACACCAAGACTCATTCACTTCCAGCCATTTTCACTGAAGCAACCCCCTTCGCTCCTGGCTGTTTTACGAGATTTTGACGGTTTTTAAAAGGCCCACAGAATATTGTGTTCTATTGGTATAAAAACATAGAACCGACTTAAATAAAGATTAGTCTCTTCTTTCATCGGGAAAAATAGTATATTTCTATCTGTTTCCGATTTGCAACAATGACCTTAGACCTTAGTCCTATCAGCGTGGGTGGCGCATTGGGCAGCAAGTTTACTCCATTTCAACCTATCCAACCTATTGCAACAGTTAAAATATAGCTAAGTTTCATCATTATTCACAAATTTGTTTAAAACACTTGGGAAAAAGAGCTTGTTGCAACATGGTCCTGGTTGATCTTTTATACTCTGCTGCCACCTGCTGGCCGTTTTTTGTTGTTGTAACTACCATTGCTTTAAGTGACCTCTTCAGGTCAGAGGCTGCATCAAAGCCTTCTGTATGCTCTAGCATAAAAATAATAATAAACAAAAAACGTATAAATCCGTTTTTGGGACCATGGCGAAATCTAAAATAGAACGTTTTTATACGTTTTTGGGAGCAAATGAGTTAAAACCTAAATCTGCCAAGTAAAAATGTTTAAACTTGTTTTGAGTGTTTTTTTTTTGTTGTTGTTTTTGTGGGGGCGGGGGTGATTTGGCATGGAATACCCCACAGCACTTCTAAAATTGTACCCAGTTTAAACTTCTGCTTACTATCAGTGGTCGTCCGGTCACAGCTTGCAAGAGCCCATTTTCTTCCGTGAGTATATGGTGAGATTTCATATGCGGTCATGCCTGCTAATTAGTCAAACGAGACATATCTTTGGATTGTCAGTGATGTCAAGGGAATGTAAGAGTTTAATCACATCCTGACAGATGTGTGCAGTATTGATTTGTGGCTGTTTTGCCAGCACAGCTCCGGGCCCTCCGAGAGGGACGTAAAGCCCTCTATCAAAGCGGCCTCCTCGCAGGATTTACTCAAGTTGAGTTTTCTTTATTTGTACAGAACAAAGGTGAAAATGTAATGCTTGTTGAATTAGAAGTCTTAGGGGGTTGATCATTGGATGTGATAAGTGTGGATAAAAAAGAAACTAGATACAATTAATAATAGCCACGTGGGACTTTTATTTTTTTATTGTTAGAAAAGCATATTAAAATTCTAATTAAATCATAATGATATCATATTGAGGCATTGTTTTCTTCGCAGGCATCCATTTTGTTCACACTGTTTTACACCAAGATCCTGCAAAATCGGCATTTATGTGCCTCCGCCTTTTATAAACTGAACTATGACAGTCCGGCTAGTTAATGTTAAGTGAGCTCCCTCTAGTGGTATGCGAAAGAATCACTACCCAAACGCAGTTTGGTTGTATTTAACATATAAGTTCAATCTATTTTGCATTTAAATGAGGAAACGGAGCAACATTGTTAAGTTTGATAAATATTTGGTGTTGCAATTTGGTGTCTAGTCTTGTATTTGCCCAAAATAATTCTGCTGGTTCATTTTAATGCTCGTCACCATGTTGGGGCGGATGTGATGTCACAGAAATATTGCGGCGTTGCGGGCCGGTGTTGCTGATCCAGAATAACAATGCGGCACAATGACCAGCTGTATACAAGGTGCTAGTATCTAGACATTTTATCAATTGTTTTTAAAAGCAAAATGTACGGGAAATTTCTCAACGGCGAAATAATTCATTTTCCACACTTGCATAACATTTGCATTCGAGTTTGTCAATCAGCGACGATGAAGTCAAATGCGCACCGACAAGCTCTATTTACTCTTCATTTACTCTTATGCTTACGTCCTCGCTTGGGATTTGTAACACAACAAAGGGAGCTTTCGATTTCATGTCTGCCACTGATTTCTATTTAATGAACGTCATTGATTTTTTTTTTCTTCTCTCCCTTCATCAAGTCTTCATTAATCGTAGTGAAACCGACCGTGTGTGTGTTCACAATGGCGGTAGGAAGCAGTCACACCCCCTTTGCTTGATTTAGTATTTTTAGCACTATATTGCTCAGGGATTTCATAAATAGGCATGTCCGGCAGTGTGCGCGTGCATTCATAAGCACCCACAAGGCGTGTTTGGCTGCATACATAACCGCTTTACCGTGTTTCCTATGCAGCTCCAGTGGAGTGAAAAGCACAAAGCGGGAATTTATATGAACTTCCCGTCCCACATTCCGCACGTGCTTCAGCACCTGGAGGGATGAGCCCATTATCAGCGCAAGGACTCCCAATCAATAATCATCTGCCAATATGAAAGACATTGCATTAGCACCGGGCTCGATTGGCCGTGCTTTAGGAAGAAGAGGAAGTCGGGTAGCTTCATAGAATATTTGCAGTGCTTCTGCGTGGCAGAACTTGGCAGCGTATTTGAAAGATTTACATTACAGCACAGGGTAGACTTACTTTTAAGTGTGCGGGAGGGGGAATAAGAGGAAAAGGAGCCAAGGACGCGGGAAAGGTGGCGGCCATTATGCCGGAGCGTGATAGACAGGAGCTTGTGCTCGGGTTCTCTCCACATTATAATGAGAAATCATTGAGGAGTTTTGCAACCAGTGAAGAGGGGAGCCCTCGTTGGTGGCCTTGAAATGTTATAATGAAATGAAATATTTGTGTGGAAGAGAAAAAAAACTTTCGAGGTTGGAAATATGAAACAAGGTAACTGAGCATGTCTACTTTTTTTTTTTTATGTTTTTTTTTTTTTTGTATGTGGGTGAGTGTGTGTGTATTCATTAGTTCACCTAAAACCTATTAAAAAAAAATCCCATACCGTTCACCCAAACCGAACACTTCCAGCCAGAGTCGTGAGGCCCTCAGGAGACCAGAGGAAGGACCAAAGAAAGGAAAGTGAACTGAGCATGTCTACTTGCGTACAGTGTAGTAGTTTAGTTCCACAAACCCTAATTCCAATGAAGTTGGGACATTGTGTATAAAAGTAAATAAACAAATCCTTCCTCTATCTGGCCCTCAAATGAAAGAGCTTTGACACCCCTGACCTAGATTAATTTGAATCCACTACAAAGACACGATATTTCATGTTCAAACTTAGTAAAAAATGAAGCCATTTTGAATTTAGTTTTATTCCTTCATACCGTGTCGAGCAAATAAAAGAAAGTGATCCGACAAATGCGTGCAATTTGAGGTGGCATGAATAATATCGGAACATAAGGTGTTCCACAGGGTTCAATCGTGGGGCCTCTGCTCTTTTTATTATATGCTGCCCCCTTACTAATTCTAACTTATGAAAATAGTGGTGGTTGTTATAAAGTGCTCTATAAATATAGTTTGAGTTGAGTGATGGGATTCAAAGTTGAGCAATTCTAGTCCAGTGCAACTAGCTAAACCAAAGGAACACTTCCTTACGCCGCTTGGAGATGGAAATACAAGAACACAATGCTTTCTGAATTCAAGATGATGAGAGCCAGATTTGATGAAAAGGCTACTGGGGAGTTTCGGTACCTCCAACAAGGTTAAGATTGTTTTATGATGTTTGAGTACCGCTGCTATGGACAACAGCCTGTGTTACCGCTTGGAGCGATCTATGGCAAGTTTCCAATGGCTAATCAATAGACTCTTTTACGCAGCGATTCTGAAATATCGCCACAAGGGAGCTGTAACAGGAGAGCTGGCATTTATGCGTCTTTGCTTTATACGTGGAAGCCAGTGAAACTCGGTCTGGCTGAAACTGTGTGCGCTTTTATTCAGCGACAGGGCATCCTGCCATCACATCATTTCAACTCGATGTGTGAGGTCATTGCCAGAGTCTCGTGTAACCTATGAAGTACTTCTTAGGACAGCGATGATTGCTTTTCAACACAATAGGGTAGGAGAAGTGAGGGCAGACTTTTTTTTTTTGTTTCGACTTAACGACACCCCTGACTCGTCCGTAGCACCGTCCTTTTCGGTAATTTCCCACAGCAATCACTCCATTTTAAAGGTATTTAAAGTTGTGTTGTTACCTCCAGCAACGGCTTCTGAGTTAGAGCTCTACAATAAAAGACAATTCGATATGGATGTGGAATGCATTGATTTGTTTCGATTCAACTCGATTCTTTCTAAGTTATATCTCTACAATAAAAGACGATTTGATACACATGTGGAATGAGTCAATTTGTTTCGATTGGGTTCGATTCCTTCCAACTTATATCTCTACAATAAAAGACGATTCCATACGTATGTGAAGTGATTCGATTTGTTTCAATTTGTTTTGGTTCGATTCCCTCTAAGTTATAAATCTCTACAGTAAAAGACAATTCGATATGTATATGGAATGATTCAATTTGTTTTGATTCGATTTCTTCTAAGTTATACCGTTACAATAAAAGACGATTCGATATGTATGTGGAATGAGTTGATTCGATTTGATTCCTTCTAAGTTATATCTCCACAATAAAAGACGATTCAATACGTCTGTGTAATGATTCGATTAATTTCGATTCGATTCCTTCTGTTATATCTTTATAGTAAAAGACAATTGATACGTATGAGGAATGATTCGATTTGATTCCTTCTAAGTTATATCGCTACAATAAAAGAAGATTCAATACGTATGTGTAATGATTCAATTAATTTCGATTCGATTCCTTCTGTTATATCTTTATAGTAAAAGACAATTGATACGTATGAGGAATGATTCGATTTGATTCCTTCTAAGTTATATTGCTACAATAAAAGAAGATTCAATACGTATGTGTAATGATTCGATTAATTTCGATTCGATTCCTTCTGTTATATCTTTATAGTAAAAGACAATTGATACGTATGAGGAATGATTCGATTTGATTCCTTCTAAGTTATATCGCTACAATAAAAGAAGATTCAATACGTATGTGTAATGATTCAATTAATTTCGATTCGATTCCTTCTGTTATATCTTTATAGGAAAAGACAATTCGATACGTATGAGGAATGATTCGATTTGATTCCTTCTAAGTTATATCGCTACAATAAAAGAAGATTCAATACGTATGTGTAATGATTCGATTAGTTTCGATTAGATTCCTTCTGTTATATCTTTATAGTAAAAGACAATTCGGTACGTATGAGGAATGATTCGATTCCTTTTAAGTTTTATTGCTACAATAAAGAAGATTTGATACGTATGTGTAATGAGTCAATTATTTTCAATTCGATTCCTTCTAAGTTATATTTACAATAAAAGATGACTTGATACGTATGTGGAATGATTCAATTCATTTCGATTTGATGCACTTTCATTTTACATTTTTTAAAAACAACAACTCGATTTTGCGGTTCATCAGTTTTTTTGATCGACCCCTACTGACCAATCTTGACTTCAAATGGCCATCCCTGGTTTGTTTACATCTTTGTTGTTTATCAACAACTGATAATGATTCATTTCCCAAACAATTTGAAATATCTCTTTAATGCCCATTCCTAGTTTGTGTTGATATCAGTTCTGATCCTTTGTCCTCCTTGACCCTCTGTTGAACTGTCCCTCCATTATCTTTGTCTGAGAACCCTCCCCACACGCACCACAGGATATGGTTCCCCCGTCATCACCCCCCCCCCCACCCTCCCCCCTCCCCAACACCTCTTCTGGCCAGTAAATGTAGCTCTCGGATCCTTGATGGCCTTCTGCACTGCGACACTTAGTTCCCGTCCATTGCCTGCTGCCCGCCTGCTAATCGGGATTGGTGGAAAAGAAAGCATCGCCGCGAGACGTCGTGTACCCTGAAGCCCACAGAACCAGGCCAAGGTCACTCACAATCGTTTCTTGCGCAATGGCTGCCTGCTGCGACCAGTGAGGCATTTGCCACTTTTAAAGGACAGAGAGATGAGAAGTCCCCCAACTTGAGAAGTCGAACATAAAAGACAAAGCGGCAGCTAATTTTATTACCAGAATCAAATCGGAAGACAAAAAGCGGAACATTATCTCATTTATTTGAAGATCATATTTCAGTTTCCCCTTTGTAATGCAATATTCTGGCTTGTCACTGAGCTGGAGTATGAGCTCATATAACCTATTTTTCTGCTCTCTCCTTGATCAGCACTCGTTAATAATTAACTCTCGCCACATTCGGGTTTTTTTTTGACGAGAGAGCAATTTAAACTTGCGAGGCGTTAATTGCGCACACAAAAGGTGAAGAGTTACCTGTCACTTCTGCTGCTTTGGTGTCACTTGGAACCTTCATAATGTATGCCAATAGCAATTTAGTGTCACATGTGATTACCGGCAGAGCCATCTTTGTCAAAATGACACGGAAGATGTCACTTCTTCACGCTCTTAGTAAGTTGTCCCCTTGGAGCTGATGTGTGTAATGGAATATATTTATATATATATTATATTATATATTTTATTTACATTTTTGTTTTTTAATGCTAGAGCATACAGAAGGCTTTGACGCAGCCTCTCAACTGCAGAGAACGGTTGAAGCAATGGTAGTTATTACAAAAAAACGGCCAGCAGGTGGCAGCAGACTATAAGAGATCAACCAGGGCCATGTTGCAAACAAGCTCATTTACCCGCAGTTCTAAACAGATTTGTGAATAATGATGAAACTTAGCTATATTCTAATGCTAATTGCTGCAAATCAGAAACAGATAGAAATATACTTTTCTTTCCTGATGGAAGATGAGACTCTAATCTTTCCTTTTGGTAGGTTCCATGTTTTTATAGCAATTCTGTACGCCTTTCAAAATCAGTCAAAATTGTTGCTTCAGTGAAAATGGCTGGTTCAAGTGATAAAGTGAAGATAATCAAACATGGTTGGTCTATAGCAGCACGGCTGCAAATTCTTTAAAATTGTATCCAACAATGAAGGGCATTCATCATCTTTAACAATTACAACCCTTTAATCCATGGTTCAAATGTCTTAAAGACAAGAAGGGGGCAGTGTGGTTCCACGCGGTCTAATACACTGTTAAGTTGTAGCCACATTAGAGAGTAGAAGGAAAAAGTCAAGTTATTCCAATAAATGGTTTTTTTTGCAGCGTGGAGCCGTTCTTTTGAGTGATAAAAATCGCAGGAGGCCCAAGAATCGGAATGGAATCGAAACGTGAGACATTCAAAGATTCCCACCCCTATTAGTTAATATTGTACAGTTAACTTTTGTGACGCTTGGTGGGAGAAACTGGCATCACTACATCATGAAATAGATCCAGTCCACATTCCCATTTGCCACTATCATTTCGTCTCAGTTCGATGCTCCGGGCAATTGCCTGGCTCGCCTTCCCTCTCCGCATGCGGTCTTATTTTGTTCATTTGATCAAACTATATCGGACTTGGGTGTTAAATTTGGCTTCCGCAAAGCAGCAGATGCCCGTTATCGCTTTTGATGCGGTTGACTCGCTGCTCTACGTGGCCATTATTTTTCCCAATGTTTTTAGAAATCACAGCAGCGTTCACACACTTGTCTTGTTGGCAGGACTTGGGGGATTTTTCTGCTCCACTTGGCAAAGTACAATACCGTGCTTCAAGCTCTCTTTTGCTCACTCTCGCACTCTCATGTTGACGTTTAACACATACACCTGGAAGGAAAATGCATTATGGGTAAAAGCACCCTCCGCTGTTTGTACGGAGTAGCGTTTACATGGTCCCGCCCACATGCTCATCTCGGGCTAACTGGCCTGCGTCCACACGCTCATCCTCAAACCTTAACTCGCTAACTGGCTCACTGCCCACTGTTTAGCGATGTTTCCGAGCCCACTTTGCAAGTCCTCTAATCTCCCCCTGGCTGTACACACTGCCTTGTCACAATGATTTCTGATTAGGTGCTTGGGATGCTTGTGTGTTTTACTGCTGGAAGAGTATCCAGAGATGCACAATTAAGCACTGGATGGGAGCCAAATGACGTTCAACTTGTCATTTCTCCTCCTCAGATGGGCTGACAATAGCGGAGGCGTGATCACAGAGCTTCACACGCAAGACAATGTAAATAAATGAGCGGTTGCGTCTACATTTGAACCACACCATGTGCAGGTTTATATTTTTTAAATGACACTTCATTTATACAGCGCTTTTCCATATAACACGGCCCTCAAAGCGCTTTACATTCCACTACTTAAGATTCACTGATCGTCACACCCACCTAAGTGGGACGAAATTCATTCTCCGCATTTGACCCGTCCCCTGAGGGAGCGGTGAGCAGCAGCAGCGGCCGCGCTCGGGAATCATTTGCTGATCTAACCCCCCAATTCCAACCCTTAATGTTGAGTGTCAAGCAGGGAGGCAAATGGGTCCCATTTTTAGTCTTTGGTATGACCCGGCCAGGGATTGAACCCACGACCTCCCAGTGTCAGGGCGGACACTCTACCACTATACTACTGAGTTGGTTCATTCATTCACCTACTGATGAGGCAGGAGCAACTGGGGATTCAGTATCTTGCTCAAGGATACTTTGACATGGTCAAAATGGCATAGGATCAAACCCACAACCTCTGGGTTGAGAGACGAAAGACAAATCGAAAGGTTTGGTCAAATCTAGCTTAGCCTGATAGAAAAGAAAAGCTTAGGAAGCTTAACAAAGTAAAGCCAACAACAACAACATGACTTAACAGAACTAACACTTCTGCTCAGTCAACTATCACTATCAGAGTCCGAAACACTAACACCGGGCAAAAGTAACTGGACGCTGACTTGTTTGCTTTCACTGCGCCAAGGATTAAGCCCCCCCCCCCCCCCCCCAAAAAAAAATGTTGAAACAGGCTCATTTGAGGTTAGGAAAATCATTAGCAATGTCCAAAATGTCTACATAGTAGATATATTATACATCACTGCCAAGCAATCTATTATCTGCCACATAACTGAAACTGTTAACGAGCTAATCTGTGCTAACATTACAGCTCTTATCTTTTGGCTTTGACATGACAGTGCTTCTATGTTCTGTAATCTGACCATCATTTGGAAATGGAATATCTTTGCCAGGACTTGCTGCCAAGTCATGGGTGGACAAACTCTATGTGGGAGTAAATTATTATTATTTTTTTTAATTAGGTGTACTTTAATTATGGTGACATTACTACTTGGCTAATTTAAAAAGTTGCAATTTGGAAGACTTTTGCTCACAGACACATTTTGGAAATAAGCAGCTAATAAGAGATTTACTTGGTTGTGTAATTTCACACTTAATGGGTGGCTGGGCACTCCAGAGACCCAACTAATTGTATACAAGCAATAAAAAGTCACTTTTTCATAATAAACGGTTGTCCCCTTTAAGGCATGGCCAACCTCCAAATTTTTTAAAGTGAATTGAAGTCCAACTGTTTTTTTTTTAGTCCCTCACTCTCAAAGCAATGATGACTGTAATAATGTGTTCAATAAAATGGCATTTCATCAAAGTCAAATGCATTCATGAAAAGTTAACATAAAAAAATACATGAATTTAGTCTCACTTGTACACAAAGAACCCAAAAGTAGAACACTTGCGTGAGGAAGTAAAGGCGCCCGCAGACCGAACGTGATCAAAAGAAGAAAATACATCCACATGATAGTTGCTTGAATATGGGTTTAAAAAAAAAAATGACACTCTGGTGAGTGAAAGTCACTTTTTAGCCATCTAAAACAGTTTGTATGTGGATGAATGGCCAAAAATCAATCAGATTTTTTCTTGCTGGAAAAACCATTATGTGTGGACATTGCTTGAGACTGGTTAAGTGGTAGCACGTGAAAAGCTTTTAGAGCCCCTACAAGGGCAGAGTTTTTATCCTCCATTTTGGCTTTCTCCCCACATAATAGAGTTGAGAGACGACTTGGTAAATCAGGCGGAAGGCAGCAATCTGTTTCTTTTTGTTATCACAAGTAGCTTTAATCCATTACAGCCAGTGGGGGGGGGGGGGGGGATAGTACCAGAATAATCGTATAAATCCCAAATTAGTTGTTTGTAGGATTACTTCTTCACAGGAGAGAAAAAAATGTGTTGATTGATTGAGGTTGGTAGATGAAGTTGGGATCACATTTGAAACTTGGGAAATCGATAAATTGAATATGCATTTCCTTCTTAAACATAATCATGAACCATTCCGCAATCTTATAGATACTGCTCAGCTCTATTTTTGTTTGGATCTTGACAGTTATTTTAATTTGAACTATTATTTAAAAAAAAAAAATTCAAACTGGTGAAAGTATAAATCATTTTAAAATAATGCCCTGATTTTGTAAAAATTCTGAATTGTGGTACTTTCAATTTTTGGGCCCCCACCTGCATGTTGATTTAAGATTTTCAGCATCGCAATATTCAATATCCGATTATAAGGTCCTCCATGAAAGTGGACTGATAAACTTTTGTGTTGACTCAACAGTTTTGTCAATTTTTTGACAGACCAAACGAGTAACAGAATCATAAATAATGTTTGTGTATTTTCTTTTCTGTCAATTTTAATTAATGTCATGTTTTTAAATAAAGGTATGGAAATTAAAACATGTTTTCTAAATTAAATGAATCATAAATTAATCCAATCAACAAAATAATCAATAGATTAAATGATTACAAAGATAATCGTAAATTGCAGCCTTAGTGTATTAAATATATCTAGATATGTAATATATTTTCTCATGTACCTTAAACGAACTCTTACAGGTTCTTGTGAAGAAAAATAATTGCTGTTGTTTGTATATTTATGTACTTTTTGATATCTATTCAGTTCATGCATGCAACGCTGAACTTTTTTTTAAGGTTACTAAATCATTTACTTCCAGTCATTTTCACCGAAGCAACCCCCTTCGCTCCCGTCTGTTTTACTGAATTTTGGCTGATTTTGTAAGGGCCAAAAACTATTGTGTTCTATTGCTATAAAAACATGGAACCTACCAAAAGAAAGATTAGACTCTCTTCTTTCATCAGGAAAAAAAAAGGATATTTGCATCTGTTTTTTTTTTTTTCAGCAATTGGCATTAGAATAGCTATATTTAATTTCTTCAATATTCACTAACCTGTTGAAAACACTGGAGAAAAGTGCTTGTTGCAACTTGGCCCTGGTTGATCTCTTATATTCTGCTGCCACCTGCTGGCTGCTTTTGTAATAACTACCATTGCTTTAAGCAACCTCTTCAGGTCAGAGGCTGCATCAAAGCCTTCTGTATGTTCTAGCATAAAAAAAACATAAATATAAATATGTTTTTGGGACCATGTCAATATTTAAAATAGAATGTTTTTATACGTTTTTGGGAGCAAATGAGTTAATCATCAATTTTTAAGTGGGTTTATGTTACCCATAGTTCGCTGAATGTGTGTCTTGTTTTAACATCCTGGATCATCTCTGCATTCTTCCTCTCTAATGGAGATGAACAGGGGGAAGTGCTACAAAGCGATGCCCACCATCTAGTGGTGAACAATGGTATTACAACTTAAAGTGGTTGTCAGTGTGCCCTCCAGTGGCCAAAATTGGCAACAACTAATTTTAGTGAAAAACTGCACTTGGTGTTCTGTCCTCACGGGCCAGATTGGACCCCTGATGGGCCGCGTTGTCTGGCACACATGTTTGACATCCCTACGTGATGTGATAGGGGAAACATTTTTATAATGTTGCACCAATTTGTCCTGTGATTAGCTGGCGTCCCCGTTTTTTTTTCTCCCAAACTCAGCTGGGAAAGCCTCTAACTCACCTGTGACACTTTATGGTCGGTATAGAAAACAGATGGGCAGGTAAATGGGGCCATTTGAAGTGCAAGTCCTGCTGCAGAAGCCGAAAGCTGAAAACAAGCAGATAAGAAAAAAATACTGGCTGCCACACTCACCTTGAAAAGCAGGATTCAAGTACACATTTTTTCACGAGAAGCAAAATCCCATGGCCTGCCTGCCATGATGTATCGAACCGTCGTCAACACTATTACCCCACCCACCTGTAACCATGGCAACGTGCGCAGGTAATTGGATGGCAGGATGTCACAGCAAAACCCAGCTGTGTTCCTTCAGGATCAAACTCTCTCCAGTAGAGATTGCGCCGCCACTCGTGGCGTGGCGCTTTTGCCCCCGCCGAGGAGCCCGGACGGGGGGGCCGTTGCGGCAGGTGGCAACCTGCACTTTATCAGCAGCTGCCAGCATCCGCGTGGCGTACCACTTCACACGCCAGCAGCTTGATTAGCCATCACTATTTCATCGAACGCCAGACAAACATAGATATGTGAGAAGTGTATTTCCTCACTACGCACGCACGCACGCACCATTGGATGCATATTAATGCGCTCCACCCACGATCAGTCCGCCAGCTTCATTAATATTCCCTCTGATTTCCATTCAAGCAGGATTCCAAATACTGCCATTAACATTAATGGCAGCGTGGAAATATACCAACAAGCCATGTTGAATTAGTGTTAATGTTCCCCCTGCCGGGGTGGACGCCTTCTTCATCCTCCCCGCTCAGCCTGGCAGGAGGTCCGCTCCAGCCACACGCCCATGACCCCAAAACACTGGCTGCTGTCAAGGAAAGGATTCCGCCAATTCAGAAGCAGCTCCTTTTTTAATTGAATTATTGCAGCAATGAGAGGGCTGTCTTCGCTCGCTGCCTTCCCTCCGCTAATTGCTCCATTTTCCCTGCATCCTTTTCACTGGCAATTTTCTGCTTGGTGTCTCTTCCCATTTCCTCCATTGCCTCTGTCAACATTTTAACACAAACCGTCTTTAATGTTTTGTTTTGTTTCTTACGAATCAGTCACGCCACTGTTGTCTGGCCGCACATAAATATTCCCCGAATAATCATAACATAGGCGCATCTAGCCCATTTTTGTTGGTGCTGAAGCACATCTAAAATACATCTAAGCACCCCCCCCAAAAAAAATTTGGTCAACCTTAAAGAGTTCTTGTCAATAATATATTATACAGTATGTGACCTCACCAGTCTAAATATGACATTCTGATTAATGTAATTAATATTACATTTGTCGAGTATGAGTTATGAAGCAAAATCCATCCGTTTTTTATCCATCTCAGGGGGGCGGCCATTTTGCCACTTGCTGTCAACTGAAGATGGCGTCAATGTTGCTCAGTGCTCAGGCAACAACCACTCAGGGCTCACCTGTTTTCTGAAGCTGCGCTCTGATTGGATATTACCTGAGACCTGAGCAACATCAATGTCATCTTCAGTGGATAAAAAACGGCTGGATTTTGCTTCATAACTCATATTCCAGTAACGCAATATTAACCAGAATAGCATATTTAGACTAGAACATATTATTGTCTAAATAAATTGGGGGTTGACTTCCCTTTTAAGATTATTATTATTTTTTTTTTTTTTTACTGTATGTCCTTTTATAACAAGCTAAAAGTATTAAAACCATTCAGTAATTTGGTATTCCCACCGCTGCTCACTAAGGCGAGCTAAGCACTAGCTTACTTTAAACAAGGATATGTGGCAAATTTCTTCACTTGTGTACCATTACCACACCTCATTTCTGTCACTGTTTACTTTTTGCATCCTGTCCAGACGTCTGGACAGTTTTTTTTAATACATTTTGGGGAAATGTCCGGTTTTCATTGCACGACAGATGGTAGGCGGAGTAAACCATGTTACTGCGACTGTTATGCTGCATTCGGGGAATGCGGGAAGTCGGAAATCCGAGTTGCGAAGGATCCTGACTTCACTGAGCAGTTTAAATCTGACATCACTCAACCCTGTAGAGACCGTGAATGGCAAATTCTAAACATATTTATTATAACATTCATTTAGGTATTCGAAAAAAGTCACCTTACGTAACCCAACGTGATTTCAACTAACTGTGTTAACCAGAACAACAAACAATTTATCGGAATCAGCCATTTATGTAGTCATGCCAAAATCCCACAAAGAATATATTAAGAATATAAGAATAGAATATTAGTGCCAAAAGTCACATTGCTGTTACCCGTAATTGTAGAATTTGATTTTTTTTCGTATTTGAAGGATTTTTTTTTTTGCACTTGAAAGATATTTTTTCCGACTTGAAAGATTTTAGTTTGTACTTGAAAGATATTTTTTTTGTACTCAAAATATTTTTGTTGTATACTTGAAGGATGTTTTTTTGTATGTGTTAAACATGCCGTATTTGTTTCTGAAACAGGATATTTTTGTTTGATAGTTACAGTTCTTATGTGCGAAACAAAATGCATTAGTTTGTAAATGATGTTTTGTACTGTATTTGCTAAACGCACTGATTTTGTTTGCGAATTGCTGGGCGTGAGTAAATCACATTTTGTGTGTTTGTGGGATTTTGGCATGATTTTAACTCCAGAGCCATCTTTGTTGTTTACATTCTCTTCAAACGAGGTCGGAACAGGGAGATTCCAAGAGGGATATGTCCGACTTCCCACATTCCTCGAATGCAGCATTAGACTGCAAGGAATGTCGGGGGAAAAGAAAGGCGGGTTTTGTGTGTGCGTGATGTTTTTTTTAAAATTCATTTTTTAAAGTATTTTCTTTTTTCAAAAGATAAAAGTAGATCAATGTTTTACTTCCTAAGCGTTCAAATAAGGTCCTGAGCTGCGGCGGCGGGTATGAGATCGATCCCGGTTTGCCCCATTTAAAAAAAGAAGGGGAAAAAAAGATCAATAGTTAGGCTCTTCAAAAGCGAGTAAGGTTCGAATCAACTTTGAGTATCATTTAAGTATCTTGTGGTGGGGCCAAGTGTCTTTTTTTTTGGAAATTAAAATATGGTCACCCTTGAGTTAGCTGACATTTTATGCTCGTGTGTCTTCTCGTTGGTTTAAAAAGCCAAGTGAGTAGTCGGCCGTTAAAATCCTCTAACGTGCTTGAGACAAACACGTGGATTAGTTTCTACAAGTATATTTAGACACTATTCCTTTGATTTAGGCATTGTTGTTGTTAGTTTTTTAGATAGTAAAAAGGTGCAGATCTTGCTGATTTAATGTAGTTGTTAAAATTCAGCTCTGAGTCCAATATTACCCTGAGGTTTGTAACTTCCACAATAATGTTTAAATACTTCTTGATCGATTTCTCAATCAAAGGTCATCCTCTTTTTCAGCTTGATTGTGCCCAAGCCTAGGGGTTAGATGACTTTGGTGTGGAAACGGGTTATACTGTTATCGTTTTGGAATGTTCATTATAGTTAGTTTGTTTTTTTTTCCATTTTGGATTTATTTATCTATTTATTTTGAGTTAAATTAAGTTTTAATTTGGATATTTTTATATTTTTTTCCCGAAAATGCTTTAATTTTAGTCTTTTATTAGTTAAATTATTTCTAAAAAATAAAATAAAATGTGGGTAAGATTTATAAAAAATAAAAAACAATAAAAAAACTGACCACAACTTTTTACCACAATTAATTATAGTTTGTTTTGTAGACGTAAAATATAGTTCAGTTACTTTTAGTTTTTTGAAAGCAGAAATGTTTTTCTGTTGGTTTTCGCTAACTAATATAACCTTTGTGTGGAAAAGCTCTGAACTCAACCCTATCAAAAACATTTGGGATAAACTTTGACAATAATTCTCAATATTTTTTTTTGTTGTTGTTACTTTCCAATTTGCTCATGATCAGTCAATGCAAATATTTATACGATATCCACTCGTGATCATCTCTCGTCTCCATGCTTGGCTTTGCAAATCTGCATTGATCCCATGTGTCCTCGGCTCGAGGGTACAAGGTGCTCCTCTTGATTGTTTTTTTTTTTTTTTTGACTGATCATTACACTCATCGGTCACATGGCGTGGAACAAATGCGTGCCCCTGCTATATGATACTAGCAGATGATTAAAAATGAATCTTGCTGAATGAGTTATAAGATGCCCGCCGGCGAGATGGTCCATAAATCCCGCGCTAGGTCACACTGCCCAGTGGAGCCTGCTCTTGCTTATTAATAGCAATTTAGCCTCCTTGTGTTTGATGCACTGCGGCTCTGGCTGGCCAGTCGGGCTGCAGGCCGCTCCCCTCTGCACTGGCAGCACTCAGCCGGTTTCACATCGGCCTTTCAGGGCTGCACTGACACCTGCTGGTCACGGCTGGTTCTGATAGAAGCCGTGTACTGGAGTCATCTTCTCACTGGTGCAAAGATTAAGAAAGAAAAGAAATAGTTGCATGTGTAAACGTTCTGCAGCTGCATTCATATGCTGATATGGCCATTAGGGCCAGACTTGATACAAATGTTTCATTATTTAGGTGTGATGGGGGAGAGCTAAGCCTTTAAGAGTGGCTTAAAAACTCCCTTAAGACATTAAGTCATGCCCTACTTTCCCCCCTACTACACTTTTTTTTCCCCCCTCTTTCAAAATCCACCATCGTCTTTAATAAATAACAAGACTGAGAGTGTCCGCACAGCGATGTCCTACTCTAGTTCTAACGTGACACATTTTTTTTTCATTTTTTAAAATATTTTTAATGAGTACTTTTTAAGTGTGGAGAATTGTTTCTGTAGAGTTGAACAGCCCAAAGCGTCTTAAGTAAAATGATCTTGCGTGACTTCAACTGCCAGGTTTAAATCTCAGCTCAGCCCTCCTTGTGTCGATTTTGCATGTTTTTCTCCGGTTATGCCTTTGCTCCTACTTTCCCCCCAAAAAATATGTCAGATTGAAGACTCTTAAATTGGTCTCTGGGTTAGATTTTTTTGCCTTTTTGGTTTTGCGCTTTTTGTGTGTGGTGTCATCACAGCCGAGATTCAAACGCAGAAGTCTGTGAGGCAGATGTGCTGCTTGAAATATCAATTCCATTTATAAGAAATTAATTTGACCTATCGCAAATATTTTGAATTACTTCGACAATACATACGGTCTCTCAGTAAAAATCTGAAAAAGTTGAGTAATTTTACTTTATTTGAGTCTTATTTTACTGTAGTTAAAATCTCCTTATACTTTGATGACAGACGGGATTGTTAAAATTAGATTATTATTATTATTTTCAGACTGATACCAATACGAACATTCATTCACCAATAAGCGATATCAGTAATACTTTTGATGTATACACCCCCCCCCAAAAATGACCAATAATTTTAAAGATTTTTTTTTAAATTGCATTAAATTAATGGCAATTTAATATTCTTCTAATTTTTAGCTCCAGATCATAAAACTACCACAAGAGGGCCCCTTGTCACAAGTGCCAATACCTTAAAATAAGGCCTAGTATCAACCCGATACCAATACCTGGTATCGATACTCACCCATCCCTAGGTATTTTTTATTTTACCTACCGATGACGCAGCATCAGGAGTGACTGAAGGTTCAGTATCTATAAAAGACAACTTCGACATGGTCACAATGGTTTGCGGATTGAACCCACAACCTCTGGGTTGGGAGACAACCATGCTACCACTGAGCCATCTCACCCCAGTTAACTCATTCACTGCCATTGACGGCTATAGACAACAAAAATGTATTTTAACTTTTTTTTTTTTTTCTAGAGCTCAGTATTGTTCATTCGATTTGACATGTCATCATTTCTCCTTTTTTATTTTTTATTATTTTTATTTTTATTTTATATATATGTATTATTATTAATTTTTTTTGTATGTGCGTGTGTGCGTGCGTGTGTGTATTCATCAGTTCACCTAAAACCTATTAAAAAAAATCCCATACTATTGTATTTTAACTATTTATATTAGTTTAACATGTTTTTACTATTAAAGTCATGTGAAAATTCAATTGCCTGACGCGATTTAAAAAAAGAAAAGATTCAAAATTAGGGGCATCGTGCTATTAAAATGTTTAATTGTAATTAATCACATGATTTCACTAGTTAACTCACGATTAATTGCAAATTTTATATCTGTTCTAAATGTACAATAAATTTTTTTTATACGTTTTCATACTCTTGTTAACAAAAGTGGAAAAAAATGTTAAACTAATCGAAATAATTCAAGTAAATTTTTGACGTCTATAGCCAGTAAATGAGTTAAAATATTTTCTGTGCAGTTGATAACGATATTACGGTAATGCACCAAATAAAAATGTGTATTTTGGAGTCACTTTGCGCCACTGATTCGGGATTAGGTTCGACTTTGAAGGTTCCACAATACTAAGTGGATGTCTTCATTCCCAGCCTGTAAAATTCTCTCGTTATCACTTTACGGGCGCATCTTTGCGTCGTGACTCTCTTAAACTTTAAAGTAGTAGTAAAGAGCAATTTGCTCTGTGGGGATTATTCATCATTGAAATGCCTTCTGCACTCCTTGTAATCAATCTTTCCTGGCACTCAGTTTTGCTATCTTGACTCACACACACACACCCCTCCCACCAGGTAAATTAACATTATTGGCTCAGAGGCAAAAAAGTAATATCATCATGTCATCACAGTTCTTTTTTTTTTTTTTATAATATCAGCAGGATTATATTGACAGAGAGGATTAAATTGTCCTACATGGAACATTATGAATCTTCGGGGGGTGGGGGGGGATCTTTGTAAATTGCTGTTAACTCTTAATGTAAGCCCATCCCCTACTAAAAGCACATCAGTGTCTCCTCCGCATTGCCACAAATTAACATACTGTAATGGCCAACTGACAATGAAATCCACCATTTGATAAATAGGCTTTATTGATCCATGAAATGGCCCAAAGTGAGCCGTGCTTGGGGTTTTAGTAATGAGGGGGCCTCATGAATCAATACGAATTAATTGTCATGCTGCACCTCTTATAATTATTGAGTCTATTCCATTGGTAAGGTCCATAATTGCTGCATAGTCACTGCGTTCAAAGCGTTGTTTCGACCAGGTCTGAATATTAATTACTGACTCCCAACCTACAATCATAGAGAAATAGGTCATATTTTTGGGGGAGAAGCGATTCTCTTATTTCAATGCTTTTACCCCGCAGGCTCAGTGACTCAAATTGATTTAACACTTATAACTAAATGACTTTCCTTGAAGGACATTTGATTTGCTTCTTTCATGCAGTTGCAGCTTTTCTTATTTATTTTTTATTTTTTTTATGGAGACATAATAAGATGCTGGCGGATGTAATTTCACGCTTTTGTTCAAATGTAGAGGTTGTCTTGTCGCCTGTCCTTGGCCAAGAGGCTCAGGCTGTTGCCTGTATAAAATATTAACACAAGGTGGTGCTCTAGTTGTCTAGAAAAGCTTCTTGTCAGCCTGATGCTGGTCTGTGCATGGCAAGGAAGCTTTTAGATTGACAATTACATCATTTTTTTTAAATTATTATTATATTGCATACAAATGGTAGAAACGATATCATTGTAAAGATATAAATAAATGTGAAGGAGAATAATTGGTCAGTTATTTCACATTCTGACCCTATGGACATGTCCTTAACAGAAAATCACATTCAAACTTAGACCAGATTGTTGTTGGAAATGCATTTATTTTCAAAACTAACTTTTTCCCAAACCTCAATAACCAAAGTAAATCCCGGGGGCCATTTTGCGGCCCACCATCCATTGTTCAGTGGCGCGTGGCATATTCTAAAAATTACATTTGACATTAAAAATAACATGGGTGTAAAGAAAAAAGTGCTACTGCTATATTGTACAGCTTTTGTAGATCTTATGCAAATATACAAATAAGCTATAACAAAATTTCTCTTCAAAGCACTGTGGTTAATAAAGATAATGCTATTTTAGAAGCACAAAATGTTCCTCCCACTTTCTGTGTGGTGTCAAAGTCCGATTTATGAAGATTAATGATCCTTAAGTAACGTTTTAAAAATGGTCACCTTCACCTTTCTCTTGTTTCGGTTCTGAATGTGGACATAAATAAGGAGACAGGGGTGGATCTAATCAAGTGGTGTATCTATGGCTGAGGCCACCCCAAAAATCTTGAATATCCAAAACTATTTGCCTTAACACCTTTTAATGGAAAGCTTTTATTAGTAGTTTTTCCAAAAAGGATCACATGACTAGCCAGTGGGCCTGTTCCAAAAATAGCTAACCAGTGATGGGGCATTGTTTTTCTGTTTGTTTTTAATGAAAGGGTTTTATAGAAAAAAAAATGTTGCATATTGGTATTAATGGGTTTCCTAGTTATTGTGAGCCATCATTAACATGATCTGTGTATTCACACAAATGAATGTCATTAAATCATCTCATTTGTTTCTGTTTTGCAGCAGCGAGCATTAGAATATAGCTAAGTTTAATCGTTATTCACATTCCTGTTGAAAACCCTGTCAAAAAGAGCTTTTTTGCAACATGGCCCTGGCTGATCTCTTATACTCTGCTGCCACCTGCTGGCTGTGTTTTGTAATAACTACCATTACTCTAAGCCACTTCTTCATGTCAGAAGCTGCATCAAAGCCTTCTGTATGCTCTTGCATTAAAAAAAAAAAACATAAAAAACATATAAATATGTTTTTAGGAGTGAAGTATTACAAAAACCTATTTACACATTTTTGGGTTTGAATGAATTAATAACTAGGGCTTAAAAAGTACCAAATTCACACAATGTAGCACATCTTAATGGAGAAAATATTGAAGGCCTTTGAAAAAAAATTGCATCACTCTTCAATATTAGTACATAGCGTATGAGCTTCTTGATTCTTGCAAATTGTTGAGGATGTATTTTAAATGATACAAATGAAGTGTGACCACCACACTTCCTCTGGTCTGTAGATAATGATGTAATTATTAGACATGTTTTTTTAGCATAGGGCAAAGGGGATATGCAGCACATCCTTGACCCACTGAGATGGGGAGCTGTTTGAAATGCACTTCACTTCATAAATATTTGCAAACCTGTGTAGAATAATTGTTCAAACATTTTGCATTATGCTGCCAGGGTGTGTGAGCATGTAAATACTCTGCTGTGTGTTGTGTCATTTTGCAATGGGATGAGCCAACATAACTTTCGCCTCCCCGTCCCTGAAAGCTCGCCTCACTCTTTGCTTTCTGCGGCCCTCAGTGGTGTCCTGGCCGTGCCCAAGTCATTTCAATCTAAATGCAAATTTCATCAGCCTCTCACTAAAAAGACTGATATTAGTATCCAAGTCAATGTGTCGTGTGGACATGTCAGTCTCAATAGAGGCTAAAGAGCGGAGAGTCGACATTCTCCTGCCATTTTTGAGAACTCAAGTTTCTTCACTCTATTTAGGTTCCTTTCCAAAAAAGTAGTGTGTATTTTGCATTTGGAAGGTTAAATGAGTTCTGCTATTTCCTGATAAACGTGACTAAAATGATTGTTATTTACATGCACTACAAAAACCGGGGTTATCCAGTTCATTCCGGTTTTTGTTGCACCCCTAGGGGTCACCCTTTGAGGTGCTCCAAATTAGCATTATTTGGCTTGGCCCCACCTATCATATCTCCTTTTTGGCTTTTCCCCCTAGAGCAGGAGTCTGCAACCTGCGGCCCTGGAGCAACAATTAGCTCTTTAGTCCCTCTCCTGTGGGGGTCCCTGTGGATCTCTAAAAACATTTGTAGAAATTAATGTATTTTTTTTACATATTTATTCAAATTTTTTTAGGTAAAATATTCTTTGAATGAATTACTGAATTAGATTAACTCATTCACTCTCAGCCATTTTCACTGAAACAATCCCCTTCACTTCTGGCTGTTTTACTGTATTTTGACTGATTTTGCAAGGTCCACAGAATATTGTGTTCTATTGCTATAAAAACATGGAACCTACCAAAAGAAAGATTAGTCTCTTCTTTCATCAAGAAAATAAGTATATTTCTATCTGTTTCCGTTTTGCAGCAATTAGCATTACAATATAGCTAAGTTTCATCATTACAGTATTTACAAATCTATTTAGAATTGTGAGCTTTTTTCAACATGGCCCTGGTTGATCTCTTTTGCTCTGCTGCCACTTGCTGGCCGTTTGTCTAATAACTACCATTTATTTAACCGTTCTTTGCAGTTGAGAGGCTGCATCAAAGCCTTCTGTATGCTCTAGCATAAAAAAAAAACATATAAACAAACAAACTTATAAATACGTCTTTGGGACAAACTTTTAAAATAGAACGTATTTAGACGTTTTTGAGAGCAAATGAGTTAAACATGAATAATTAAATATTCACAAAATGTCAGTCCGAATTTGTAAATTGGTAGAAAAAGAGACAAAAGGTAGATTAAAGTTTAAAAAAAGAACTGAAAATGTCCAAAAGTAACCAGAAAATGCCCCCAAAAGATCATGTGCACAAAATTGCCACACAAAAAAAGTGAGAATTCAAATAAAAGGCAAAAAAGAAAAACATTCAAAAAGTAACTATAAAATGTCCAAAAACAAAACCAAGAAATCCCATAGATTACCATAAAATTGCGGGGGGTTTTGGGTAGTCAGAAAATTTATAGTAAAAAAGGATTTTAAATAAATGTAAAAAAAATAAATAAAAAAAATTGACATAAAATGTTCAAAACAGGAAGAAGAGACAAAAATTACCATATGTCCATCCTGTTTTGTTCATCACAATGTTCAAAAATTTTGCGGCTCCAGACAGATTTTTTGTTATTTATTTGGCCTAAAATGGCTCATGTGACAGTAAAGGTTGCTAACCCCTGCCCTAGAGAAACCCTCCAAATAAAAACTCATTAGTCTTCCATATGTTGTGTTCACCCCCCACGAGCACCCTTGCTCCTGCTCTGCTGCAGCTCACTGGGCCTCTGCGCCTGTTTACAAGACCCCCCCCCCCCCAAAAAAAATACACGATGATAAATACATCCTCCACCCGTTCTAATTCCTCTTCCCCTCTGCCTGCTCCACATCCTCCATTTTGCCCTCCTCCGTCCATCCTCTTGTTGCAGCCGGGTTAGAGGGATGCCTGGTGAGGAGGCGCTCGGGATGAGGCGAGAGAGGAGTAAGAGCACCCCGGGGACGCGGCGCTCTCGGGGTTGTTAACATGCAGGTTGCATATTTCCGAATTGCAGAGCAGCCTTATCTCGCCACGCCGGGTCACTCGAGCACTTCCTCACGAGTGTTTGTGCATGCCTGCACATAAACACGTACGTATTTATGCTGGGAAATGAGAATCGCTCGCGCTCTCTCTCTCGCCCTCTAGCTCTCGTTCCCATCTCCCTCTCTTTCACGCACTGCAGCAAGAAACACTCATCAAACTGCAACACGCATCCCACAGAAGCCCTGAGATAGAGCAGGGGCAGCATAGCAGCGGCGGCGGCGGTAGCAGTAGCAGTAGCAGCAGCAGCAGCACAGCCCGGGCCTCCTGTTAACACACAGACGTGACACAGAGACAGCCAACAGCTTAACACTCTGCTCCCGTGCTGGCAATTCTCTCAGGTGGGCCACTATGGTCTGCCAGGAAAGGCTCGCACCACAGGATACTGTTTGTTCTAGCCAGGGGCAATTATGCCACTGGGTGGCAGAAAAATTATCTCAACACAAATCAATATTTATTTTTTATTTATTTTTATTTAACCATTATTTAACCAGGAAAATCCCATTGAAGTCCGCAGGTGTCTTCAAGTAAATTAAAAACAGCAACAGGTTAATGATTTATATTAGACTTGTTTTTTACAGTACAGTACATATTTTTAATTTTAACTCAATTTCATGAATTATTATGAAATCACTGTATTCATTATATATATGTGTATATATATATATATATATATATATATATATATATATATATATATGTGTGTGTGTATATAAAATTTATTTTAATTTTTTTACATACATCTGGTATATGCCCCTGTACGTTATTCCGGCCTCTCTGAGTGTCCTTGGGAGGTCACAGTCCACTCACAGCTGCACTACACGTCCTCAGACATGCACGGCATGCTACATAAGCTTCCCTTCCTTAGCAGCTTTGTCATAGTCGTTGTCATTACAGTGTGGCAGCAACACTATTGTCAGGCACTTTGCTGTCATCATCCAGCAGCTCAGTGTGCTGCTGACTGTGGGGTGGGGTGGGGAGGTGGGGATTTGCCTGTCTGTCGAAGTTCACATGGTTCTGATGGATAATCGTCAATTGTATTACTTCTACCACCTACTTATGAGAGGTTAAATTATTTGCACAAAATATTTTCTTCACTTTTAATCTTGCCAAAAATTATGTTTTTTCAACATTCCTTGGTACTTATATATGGATTTTTTTTCTTTTTTAATGAGACCCCACAAAGGTTATTATAGTTAATGAAACGAACATAATAACTAAAATTAACTGAAATTTAAAAAAAAAAAAAAAAAAACTCAAGTTATGAAAAAATAAATAATTGTCAATCAAATAAATAAAAACAAGAGTAACGATGGTAATTTGAGTTTAGAATATTCAAAATCTTTTGTGACGCCAGTCATGGAACTTTTCAGACACACCTTTTATAGACATAAAATGCATCAGTTCCATTTACATGATTCATAGAAGTATCCAAATTAATCGACAAGTAATTGATTATGTAAATAATCGGCAACTACTTAAAAAATGTATCATTTAGCGCCATTGTTTAACATAAAATGGTCTGATTTCTCTGATTTCGGCCTCTCAACAGTAATCCTCTGATTTCTGTATTATGGTTATATTTTGTGTTTCATTAAAATAAGACATTTGATAACACCTGCTTTTCCTTTGGAAAACAATAACCAAACAAGTAACTGAATCAGTTTCACCAAATTTGGTGAGTCCAACATCAATCCCTTTCATGTGATATTGCTTAGTTGACTATAAACGATACCAAATAAACAATAATAATTGGCTAAAAAGCGTAATCATTGAAATTTTTTATTTTTGCATTAAAGTTTATCAGACTAATCAATGAGATGATCGATAGTATAATCGATTCCGGAAATATACAATAGTGACAGCCCCATAATTAAAAAAAAAATAAAGATCTCCATTCATTGCGGACTGTACATGACATTCAATGTGTGCGTGTGTTTGTGTGTCGTCCTATATTTGCGTGAGAGCATTGAGTTGAGATCAGAAAGAATGCTGTGACCCATCCCCGGGGTCACTTCATGACTGAGCGATGTTGCACTTTGCAGATTCAGGTTCACAAACCACAGCCCAGAATAGATCCACTTTCGGTCTTACTAAGCAGCATCGCATCCATCTTCAATGGAATATGGACTAGTTGGATGCATAGCATGTTTGCACTGAACTTCCACATGTGCGTTGCGGGTCCTTAAGGAACAGTCGACCACAGGCAGGGCAAGCTCAGCTGCGTTCGCTGTTGATCTCTGGCCTCTGCAAACCCATTAGCGATACTTTTAACTCATTCAGGCCACTGGGGGTTCTCAGCTGATCTTAGGCCAAGCTAACATCCCCATGGCTGACCACGCACCAACGTCATATGGATTTGGGGTTTTCACAGGGTTTCTGTGGGTCATTAAAAAGCATAAAAAGTCTTTAAATGGAGTTTGCTGCAAATTAAGGCCTTAAAAATGATGTGCAGTGGTATTAAAAAGTTAAATAAAATTGATGTCAAAATTGTTCATGCTTTAGTTTCCCAATAAACACAATTTATGGTTACAATGAACAAAATGGCCTGGAGTCCACGACTTGCTTCATGTTCCAAATACTAATTGCTCTCAGTTTGAAAAGAAAAATGTACTGTTTCTGCCACCAACACCAAACATGAAACACTAATGCCACCTAGTGGCAGAATATGACCTCAATACAAATCTACACTTGGGTAAAAAATAACCCAACTATGGGTCAAAAATGGACCGATCCTCTACTTGTGTCTATTTTACCCAACTACCCAACTTAGAGTCAAAAAATTGGGCCATTTTGTGTGAAACAACCCAGAAAGTTGGGTCAAATTGACCCATAAAGTGGATCGGTCCATTTTTTGTTCCATAATTGGGTTACTTTTGACTCAATGTTTCACACTCCTTTTAACTTACCATGAAATGAATGAACTAAAAGATACAACCGTTTTTGTATTTGATCAACAATATTGATCCACTTTTAAGTGAATTAACAAGAGTTTGAAACGCTTACTCTATTATTTATTTTTAAAATGTTTGCGTCCCTTCCAGTTGGTAAGAGTTGTTCTTTTACTCATTCACTCCCAGACATTTTCACTGAAGCAACCTCCTTCACTCCCGGCTGTTTTACTGGCTTTTGACCGTTTTTTTCAAGGTCCACAGATTATTGTGTTCTATTGCTATAAAAACATGGAATCTACCAAAAGAAAGATTAGAACTTCTATTTTCATGAAAAAAAAGTGTATTTCTATCTGTTTCCTTCCGTTTTGCAGCAATTAGCTTTAGAATATAGCTAAATTTCATCAGTTTAAAGCAGTGGGTAAAAGAGCGTTTTGTAACAAGGCTCTCTTATACTCTGCTGCCACCTGCTGGCCCGTTTTTTTTTTTTAAACTACCGTTGCTTTAAGCGTTGTCTTCAGTTGAGAGGCTGCATCAAAAAGCCTTCTGTATGCTCTAGCAAAAAAAAAAAACGTCCATGGTAATATTTAAAATATAACTTATTCATACGTTTTTGGGAGCAAATGAATTTATTTGTCACTGTTTTCTCCATCGTCATTTCATTATCATGGCAAAAAGTGCTTTTCATACAAAAATGTACTGTACTTGACTAGTGATATAGACTACGAGCGTTCCGGTCGCTTTATATCAGAAGCTGTCGTGAAACCAAGGACCCCCTGTATTCAATTATAGTAATATTTATGTGGTCATAAATTGAGCAAATGGAGCTCTTGCTATGTAAAACCACACATTGACATAAATATCTGTCCCATTTTGCATGCGTCTTCATAATTTTCATTTCGATGTGATATTACACCTTCATCAACTCATGTATTGCGTGTTTTCCCTCGCTGAATCACGTCTTTTCTGCATGGCTGACTCATATTTGCCAACCGGCTAGGGTGTGAGTCAGGAACGCTCCAAGCCCATAGGGGACGCTAGCGGGGTCAGCTTATTTGCCTTGCAGTTTTTCTTCTATGGAAGTGAGGCTCATCTGTGTCTTTGATGGACAACCACATGAGCGCTAAAGTGAGTGATGGGCCGGGAACAGGCCGCCAGTGCTTGCATGGTGCTCTCAGGTCCACCAGATGGCTTGGATGAGTAAGTCATGCATTGGCTGACTGTGGACGTCTCCTCTCCCCTGCAGCATCTTCACTTGGCGGTTAGAGGAAGGGGGAGGAAGGGGGAGGAAGAAGAGTTACAACTGGAGAAAAGGATCAAATGTTTTGGATGTTGGACCAAGAGTAGTTGTATATTTGCGCATGTGCTTGCGTAAAAGGATGCATATGTGAGTGCTTTCACGTGTCTTCATGTTTGCGTAGCACTGCGATGATAAGGAATGGGATGCAGGAGAGAGCCTAGTGCAGGGAAATGTGTCGTTGAGTCAGGGTTTGCCACTGATCTCATGCCTGATCAGGTCCATCTCTCTCCCTCTCTCCCTTTCCCTCTCTCTCGCTCTCTCTCTCTCTCTCTACATCTCTATCTTTCTCTCTCTCTTTTTGTCTCTCTCTCTCTCTCCCCTCTATGTATCCCTGTCTTTCCCTCTCTCTCTCGCTCTCTTTCTTTATAAATATATATATATGTGTCTCTATCTCTCCCTCTCTCTCTCTGTCTCCCTCTTTCTCTCTCCCTCCCTATCCCTCCCTTTCTCGCTCTCTCCCTCTCTCTCTCTACATCTGTCTTTCTCGCTCTCTCTTTCTGTCTATCTCTATCTCTCCCTGTCTCTCCCCCTCTCTGACTTTCTCTCTCTCTGTCTCTATCTCTCCCTCTCTCTGTCTCTATCTTTCTCTCTCTCCCTATCGCTCTCTCACACTCCTCCCCCTCTCTCTCCCTTTCTCCCGCTCTCTCTCACTCTCTTCTCCACTCTCTCTCTCCCTCTCCCCCTCTCTCCCCTCTTTCTCTCTCCCTTTCTCTCTCTCTCTCTCTCTCTACATCTCTATCTTTCTCTCTCTTTCTGTCTCTCTCTCTCTCCCCTCTATGTATCCCTGTCTTTCCCTCTCTCTCTCTCTCTCTCTCGCTCTCTTTCTTTATATATATATATATATATATATATATATATATATATATATATATATATATATATATATATATGTGTGTGTGTGTCTCTATCTCTCCATCTTTCTCTCTCCCTCTCTATCCCTCCCTTTCTCGCTCTCTCCCTCTCTCTCTCTACAGCTGTCTCTCGCTCTTTCTTTCTGTCTATCTCTATCTCTCCCTGTCTCTCCCCCTCTCTGACTTTCTCTCTCTCTGTCTCTATCCCTCCCTCTCTCTATGTCTCTATCTTTCTCTCTCTCCCTATCGCTCTCTCTCCCTTTCTCCCGCTCTCTCTCACTCTCTCTCCCCTCTTTCACTCTCCCTTTCTCTCTCTCTCTCTACATCTCTATCTTTCTCTCTCTCTCTCTCTCCCCTAAATGTATCCCTCTTTCTCTCTCTCTCTCTCTCTCTCTCTCTCTCACTCTCTTTCTTTATATATATATATATATATATATATATATATATATATATATATATATATGTATATGTGTGTCTCTATCTCTCCCTCTTTCTCTCTCCCTCTCTATCCCTCCCTTTCTCGCTCTCTACCTCTCTCTCTCTACATCTGTCTTTCTCGCTCTCTCTTTCTGTCTATCTCTATCTCTCCCTGTCTCTCCCCCTCTCTGACTTTCTCTCTCTCCCTATCGCTCTCTCACACTCCTCCCCCTCTCTCTCCCTTTATCCCGCTCTCTCTCACTCTCTTCCCCACTCTCTCTCTCCCTCTCCCCCTCTCTCCCCTCTTTCTCTCTCCCTCTCTCTCTTTCTCTCTCTATCTCTCGCTTCTTTGCCACCAACCCCCGCACCATTTTTAGTCCACAACAGAGCTGACAGCTCGGCCCCAGTAGCCCGCTAACCAGATTACCTGAAATCACCTCTGTCATTATCCCGCACTGGGCCCATTGGAGCTTGAAAGTCACTCCCAACTTCTCAGCTGGTTAATAGGTACGGCTACGTGTGCAGGAGAGATTACATTCCAAAGGCAACTCGGTGTCCGACAAATCCCCGATTTTTATTTTTATTTATTTTTTTAAATCCCTTCTAGACTTGCATGTCAGATGTGATGACAAGAGACAGCCAAAAGTGTGCCTGGAACATTTGTGTGTGGGTCAAAGAGCGGGAATAATTTGATCCGCAGCATGCTGAGAGAGTCTGTCCCAAAAGTAAAATAACCTGTATGGGGTATTGTAGTCACATTTTATCAGAATGATTTTAAATTTTAAATGGGGTAGTACTCAGGAGAGTACAGGGTATCTTTTGTTTGGCTGTTGATAAGTGTTATGTCCATGTTAGCATTAATTATTGTTCCTTCATTATCTGAACTAAATGACTAAGATGTCAAATGGGACTCCATATTGCTGGCATCAGGCCAGAATCTTTTTTTAACTTTTGAGACCTATTGAAAATGACTCTTGGAGGTCCGTGAACTTTTTAATTCGAATTTTAAAACAAAGATGGATGTTTGACTAAGAGTGGCGGTGGGGGGTACTACAATATTTTGCAAATCTTAAAAAATGATTAATAAACATGCCAATATTTTTCTTTTTTAATGAAAATGAATATCAGCCTTCTGGACTACTAATAATCAGTATCGGTAACAGCTGTGGAAAAAAAAACATCAGTCAATCTCTATTTTATATATAGTCAATAATTTCTAAAAATAACACTCACACTAGGATTAGCCAATAGTATAGATTTAAAAAAAAAAAAAAAACTATTAAATTTACCAAATTGTAATTTAAGAGGTTTCGGCCCGACCCCAGCAATATGCTGTCTATGCTCGGGTTATTTATTTATTTATTTTTAACCTGCAGTGGATAGAAGTCTACACACACCAGTTCTACCGCCAGGTTTTTGTGATTTAAAAAAAGCAAGACCAAGATTAAGGTTTATCAGAGGTGTTTTAAATAGTGTCAGGTTTTGCCTGTCTCGCTTGTCACAAGAGTTTAAATATGATTGCTTAATTCATCCCCATTTATAAGGGGGTGTGTACACTTGTGCAACCACTCTGTTGTAGTTCATCTCTCAAAGAGATATCAGTTTGTTTTCATTTGAGTTGTCCAGGTTATAGGTCACATTAATGGTTGAAAACATTTTGAGATCATTTATCTCGCTCTCGTGTTTTTTTTTTTGTGTGTGTGTGTAGACTTTCCATATCCACTTTATATTCATTTCTGTACCTGCAGTAAGTAGATCATAAATCAGCACTGGTTTGGATGACTGAAAATATGCTTGTTGAACCACAGTTTTATTAATAAGGGTCAAAGCCAGTGTGGAAAAACAAGGACTAAATCAGAGGACCAGCTGTGCTCCTCCATACAGGCTTCCACTTATGTACCGCCAGTTTATTTGAGCTTGTTTGTAGCTGTCACTTATGATGTGCTCAGAACGTCGTAAAGGCAGCCAAGTCCGCGTCTGTACACAAACATTGCATCAGACGTGTCACTTTAAATAGGTAGAGGGGTAAAGATGGACGTATGCCTTAGCCTCATTCTGCTAGAGAGACACATCTATCACATTATTAAAACGTAAAAATAAATAAAAAAACTCCTACTGTTTGAGTGGTCATTCCCAAATCTTCCGATTTTGAGAATCAACATCCAAATTCAAATGTAATGGAAAGGAATACTGGCCCAATTAACAGAGACTATTTGGGGCGAGGTGTTAAGGGCAAAATCTCTAAGTTTAAACACTTGTGCATTAGGAGCCAATTACACGGCTGAAAAATTGACCTGCGGTAGTTTTAGTGTCCGAGGCTGACATTCTACTTCTCAAATGCCAGTCTGTTAATTATGCAAATGCAATGCTACAAGGCCCCTGTATGAAAATATACAAGGACCCCGTTATCTGTAAACATGTCCATATATTAGAAACTATACTGTTTTAGTATAAATAAGGCTAACTCTGGTGCAATACGCATGCCAAGCCAGTAGCTGGCGATGCCATATTATAGAGAAAACAGCAGCTGCTTAGCCGTCTTGATTAAATTGTTTTTTTTAATACACTTAACTGACATATACTGTACGATGTAAATAACTGAACATTAGAATAATCCGTAAACAACAGAAGTCAAACAGAAAGATGTTGTGGCTTTTCAAACGTGACTACAGAATTATGTCCTGTCAATACTGATTTTCTAGCCTACCATCGCTTATCATGTCATGTTCTTATAAAACCAGTTAAGACTGAATCAACTGCACTCCATTTTGTGTCAAATGTTTCAAGACACATTTAATTAACAATCAGTTCCCCACAAGCAATACAACTGACTAATTGATGGTACTACAGTTCTCTCCAAATTATTGGACTTCCTATATTTCTGTTGTATACTGGAGACATTTGGGTTTTAAATTGAGATTTACAGCTTTTATTTCAGAATATTTACATCTAGATGTGTTAAACAACTCAGGACAGCACATTTTGCTTGATGTTAAATGTTGCAAAAAGTATTGATTTGGAACGAATATTATTTAACTATAAAGTGAATAATAGATACAATTTGGTGGAGTAACCCCTATTGATGGGCCAAGTCAATCACCAGACCATAACCCAAGAGAGCATACATTTTACCTCCTGAAGAGGAGAATGAGCAGAAACCCCAGAAACAAAAAATAATTAAAAGAGGCTGCAGTAAAGGCCTGTAAAAGCATTTCAAATGAAGACCGAAACATTCTGATGAAGTCAATAGGTTGCAGGCTAGATGCCGTTATTGCAAGTAGACCCATATGTCTAGTATATAAGCATATTGCATTTACTTCTTAAAAAAAACAAAACATTTTTTTCTGTTATTCTTTTTTGTGTGGGGGGGTCTTTGTTTTTTGTTTTTATCTTGTTCTATAGATTTTTTTCAGTTTTAAAAAAATATTTTTTCCCTGTTTTTCTGAATATTTTTTCCCTTTTTTTCTGAATATTTATTCAAAGAAAAAAAGTATATTCAGAAAAACAGAAAAAATATCTAAATATATATATACTGTATGTATACAGACGCTCCCCTACTTACGAACATTCGAGTTACGAACAACGGTACATACGAACATGTCTGCGCGTACAGTATGTCGAAAAATGTTCGGTAAGTTAGATTTTTTATGTGCGCCGAGTAGTGCTTCTTTCCGCCGCTAATACCGACGCTTGGCGCTGTGAGAGCTCACCCAGCATTGGAGGCTCAGCAACGTGTCGAGGAGGAAGAGGAAGAAACGCCTGTCCCCATGAAGGAGGAAGTAACTTTTAAAGCCCATTCCAGCGACGACGAAGACCCTCTCATGATATAAAGTCCTCCTCTTCCTTCTCCTCCATCATCTCCTTAAGCATCGAGTACATCTTCCAAAAGTAAGTTAAACTTCATTTTATTTCTCTAACATACGTAGTACAGTACAGCACTGTACGTATTCTCTCCATTTTATTAAATGTTTTTTTCAGTACAAACCAATACAGGTTACTTATACAAGCCTTAAACATACTTATATAAACCTTCAATATACTTATATAGGCTTTAAACATAAATTATAATACAAAATATAGCACTGAAGCAACTTACGAACAAATTCACCTTACGAACGATCGCTCGGAACGTAACTCGTTCGTAAATTGGGGAGCGTCTGTATACACACACAAAAATAAAGCTTCGCCAAAAAATGTGTCAAGAAAACAGGTGTCCCCCCACACACCCATTAGTGAGTGAATGCAATACGCTTACGTTGTCTACAGTATACAACAAAACAAAAACAAAAAAATGACCATGCTGTTCCACCAATACTTTTGGATCGGACTGTACATGGTACCAACTTACTGCCCATTCCAGTTTTTACCTCATTATGATTTATGATTTCGCTTCAAGTCCAAGCAACATAAATTCCTAGTCAAAGGTGTCCGTCATGATTCACACATTTTCCGTCCACAGTGACACACACACACTTCCCATTTTTCTGTCTCCTTGGATGAGGTAGAATTGTGTTGTCTGATTACTGTCTCCAAACAAGAGACCCAGGCAATTAAGTGTCTGCTGCTCCTTCGCAGATGGGTAATTGTTTTTTTTCCCACTCACCGACTCCACTAACATTGGCACCAATGTAGTCAGGTGTTCCGTGGAAGGCATCGCGGGATAATATCAACTCAGCCTCGGGGTTTGTTTCTTGTTTTCCTTCCCCCCGCCCTTTATTTTAATTAAAGAACAGCTTGTCCTCATCAGCAGGGCGACTGTCCAAGGCAACATATGATTGGCTAAAGAAGCAACAAGTCTAATCGTCTGCTGCAGATAAGCAGGCCAACCAAAACACACACACACACACACACACACTGAATACTGTGAAAACGTGAATATTCGATAAATCATGCGATGTGTAAATGTAAAGCAATAAATATGTTACATAGCTGCATGCGCCATGCTTCCTGATGTTTTCCTTTAGGAACGCTTGCTCAGTGAGGTGGAAGCAAAGCCTCGTGGCTCTTTAGAGACATGCCCTGCATGTTTTATGAAAATGGGTGGCGATGCACCTCTTTCCATTCTCCCGACAGGGGAACAGCCATCGAACCGTCTCCAAAAATATCTGCCGTAATCCCTGTTGCGAAATCCTACGAAACCTCCAAAGTCAGACATCTGTTGGGACGCTAGCTGTTTTACAAGTTGTTTTGATTCCCAAACATTTCTCCCTTAGGAAACCATGTGAATAAATTAATTTCGGCTAATACTGCCACCATTACAACCTTTATTAAACATACTAGCATTGCTAAGTGTCATTTTACTTTCCTAAAGATCATATAAGAAGTGCACTGTAATAATATGAAGCTAATACTAGTACGAGTACTCAACTCTTGAGTAGTCACAAATACCGATACCAAGTACCACTAGTTCTTTTGATTCAAAAAATGTCCCCCCAAAAACAATGACATGATTTTAAAGAAAGACCACTTCACCCTCACAATATAGTATTTTTCCTTAAAATTGCATGAAATGAATGGCAATTTAAAAAAAAAAAATTTTGAATTTCTAGTTCCTGATCTTAAAACGGCCACAAGGGGCCCTCACGAGTGCTGATACCTTAAGTCAAGGATATCTGTCAGCCGATCCCTCAACTCAATAATTGCCAGTTCCGTATTCAGTATTGACAGCCATTCTAGAGCAATCACAAAATCCCATTGAATACTCCTGTTCATAAAAGCATTGGACATACCAAAATAATGAGCAGACTCACCTCCTTTACCATAAAAAGATTTCCAAGCATTTTTCAGTGATCAGCGGTAGAAGATTAATTGGTTTTAACCAAAACTCCTCGAAGATAAGCTTTTGTGAAAAGAAACATGTCGCAAATATTTTAGGGGCAGAATAGGCCTTTTGATGGAAAAATAATTCAGTTACGGATTAACTCATTTGCTCTATTTTAAATATTGCCATGGTCCCAAAAACGTATTTATATGTTTTTTCTGTGTTTTTTTTTAAATTATGGTTTCTTAATGCTAGAGCATATAGAAGGCTTTGATGCAGCCTCTGACCTGAAGAGGACGCTTAAAGCAATAGTAGTTATTACAAAAAACGGCCACTTTTCCCCACAGTTTTAAACAGATTTGTGAATAATGATTAAACGTTGCTATATTCTAATGCTAATTGCTGCAAAACAGAAACAGATAGAAATATACTTTTTTTCCTGGTGAAAAAAGAGACTCGAATCTTTATTTTGGTAGGTTCCATGTTTTTATAGCAATAGAACACAATATTATGTGGGCCTTGCAAAATCTGTCAAAATCCAGTAAAACAGCCGGGAGCGAAGGGTGTTGCTTCAGTGAAAATGGCTGGGGCGTGAATGAGTTAACTATATGCGAGTGATGCTTGAGTTGAACGTCAATGGATTTTGCAAAATTCAATTCAATGCCGCCATCTACTGGGATCATTTAGTTATTAAAGTGGTTTACAAACCGGAATTTCACAAACTGGGTGAGACAGTCCATGCCCATTGCCTACCCAAATGAATATTGCTGATTTTGAATTACACTAGATCTGTTGCCATTTCCCAGTAAGTTCCAATGATGACGTAATGCCCGATAATGGTTTGACCTCCAAAGTTTGTCCCACTTTTGAAGCATATACTTTGTTAAACTCAACTATCCCCTGCTAAGGATTTTCCCACTTTTTCTTACTCGCATATTTTGCAAAGATTACGCCCCCTGCCATAGAGTATGCCCTGCATACCTATAGATCGGGGCCTTCTCTTCTTGCCCTTGGCCTTGCATCTGCATTTTGCGGAGGGGAAAGGAGGTGAATCACCAGCGGGAAGAACATGTTTACTGCTTCCTCCGTCAGCTGGGGGCTCTCCTTATTATTGTGATGGATGGCAAGGGAAAAAGGGAGAGCGATGGCCCTTGCCTCCTCATCACCTATCCGTGAGCAGCGAGCAGCTCAACTGACAGTGAGGTAATTACCCCGCCATTACAATGCGCGCGCACACGTGCGCAAGCGTACGATGCGGGCCCCGTAGGAACGCCAGATGGGGTTCCGCTTGGCGTCGGCGAGGGAATTCTGCGTGCGATTGTTTGTTTGTGTGTCCTCGCAGCAGCACTTTGAGGGTTTTACCTTAGTTTGATTGCAGATGATTAGAAATGGGCTCGTGTTCGGGAGATGTGGACACAAATGGCCTGATTTACTTAAAGTTTGTATCATGAGATGGCTCATTTTGCGTCTTTACATGCCACATACTGAGGACTGCAGTGACAGTGGAGGATGGATCTTTTCCGCTCCTGTAAACAATTTGAAATGTTTCAAACGTTTCAAAGTTTTCATTTCAACTTGTGTACAATGACAGTAAAGCTATTTGAAATTTGAAATGCCAGAAACAAAAAAATAGTGTGACATATCGTCAATTTAGCAATGCAATTTTGGATCATATGAATGATTTAACACCTGACAGTCACAAGAGGGAGTCATGCCAAAATTCAGTATTTATTTTCATCTGGTCCTTTTACGTTCGTGTATACATTTTGAAATGCGAGAAACTAAAATTTGTGTGATATATTGTCGAATTAGCAATGCAATTTTGGATCATATAAATGATCTAATGCCTGACAGTCACAAGAGGGAGTCATGCCATATCCTGTGCCAAAATTCCGTATTTATTTACATCTGGAACTTTTATACTTGTGTAATCATTTTAAAATGCCAGAAACAAAAATTTGTGTGACATATCAATTTAGCAATGCAATTTTGGATCCTATGACTTATCTAATGCATGACAGTCACAAGAAGGAGTCATGCTATATCCTGTGCCAAAATTCTGCTTTTATTTTCATCTGGATCTTTTAAGTTCGTATGAACATTTTGAAATGCCAAAAAACAAAAATTTGTGTAACATATCGTCAATTTAGCAATGCAATTTTGGATCCTCTGATTGATCCAATGTCTGACAGTCACAAGAAGGAGTCATGGCGTATCCTATGGCAAGCACAAAACCCTGCATTTATTTTCATTTTGGTCATTTCAGATCATTGGCGCTAACCCTCTATCTGGATAGTTTTTAAGGTGTGCTGTTTTTAGCAAAACACATATACTGTACGTCTCATTTCTATGCAATAAGGATGAGTTAATTCAAACAAAAAGTGGCATTTATGCTGCACAGTATTTTGGAGTGAGTAGTTCACAATTTAGCAGACACTATTTGGGTTCTTAGTGTATCAATCACTTTCTTTATCACCACTTGTTGGCAGGTCAAATTTACAGTAATTGCTCCACATGTCACATCCATGCTCTAATTGGATCGGTGTATTAAATATTCTACTTTATTAGAAAGAGAAGAGATACAACGCCATTTGCTGGATATGGATGTCCCTAATATGCAGATTGGCCTCTGTGGATAGTCAATATTCACTCTTACTAGTAGACAATTTGCACCATTCAGTTCATAGCGTGAGCCATCCAAGCTGTTCAGTTTTCTTGCCCCAACATGCTTGTCTTCAGCCTGACATGATCATCCATTGGAAAAACAACAACTTGAAATAATCCTCAAAGTCAGCTATGTCACAGTTCGACGGTGTTGTATTATGAATCGATAGCATGCACGGTGTTGCGGATTGTTTATTGTTGTCCTGGAAACTTATTTCCAAATGCTCATGTTCCTTGGAGTGAAATAGCCGTTTTAGTTTTTTTTTTTTTTTTTTGTAATATTATTGGTGGCATTAGGTGATAGATAAGTGTCATGCCATCTCTGCCTTTTTTTTTTTTATAGTCCAGCACTCTATTTTAAATTTTTCATTGTCTTGACGTCCTTTTATTTCCTGTACTCTCACACTTGACTTATTCCATCTACTTTTTTATTGAAATTCTCCCTTCAAACATGAAATATACATAATATAAGACTGGCGAAACCTCTGAGAACAGAGATGGGAATATAAAAAGAAGTGACGCTAAGAATAGTGCTGCCCTGAAGTAACGTGTAGGATATTTTAGATATCATCCCACCTCTCGTGCTGTTTATAAAGTTGTGCATGTATCATGACCAATTTGAAATTGTTATAACTTGTCAGACAACATTTTTTAGATATTTTGTCAACCATTACCACCATTCGCCTGTCTCATTAAAGGGGAATTCAACCCCAAAATATTCTTTACAATATGTTGTATGCCTCTTCAATAGTCTAAAAATGTCCTTCCGATTGATATTGTGTTTGTTGAATATGAAATAAGCAGCTAAATTAACCCGTTTTTATCCATCTCAGAAGGCGACCATTTTGCTGTCAACTAAAAATGACGACAGTTGCACAGGACTCCGCTAGCGGCCAATCGCAGCTGAGCTTGCGGACGTCACATGACCAAACTCAGAAAACAGGTGGACCGTGATTGTTTGTTACCCGAGCCCCTTGGCACTGTGATGTCACCAGTCAACAGCGAGTAACAAAATGGCCGCCTCCTGAGATGGGGGAAAAAAACAGGGGAATTTTTAAATAAAAAAATTATTTGGACAAAAAATATTTGTTGAATGTTTTTGTTGTGGAAATGTACATGCAGCTTGTTGCCTCCATATACAAAATTAATCTTATGTACCCCATTCTGATCTATGTGTATCATTCAAAAAATGTCACTCATGTGTTTCAGACATAATCCATAACTCATAATAAAAGACGGTTATGCTTAGTCCATGAAAACAAAGTAATGGCGATCAGCTGAGTCTTTGCTTTATTATCATATTACTTTCCATGTCATTTTTTTTATTTTTTATTTTGTCTTTTCAGAATGACCTTAATACTCATTTGTGCTTTTATACACATTTTAATACTCATTTAAGTTCCTACTTGATCATGAACTTAAACGGGGTGACTGCCCAACATTTTTACAAGCAACCCGCCTCTGCATGCCGCTCTGCTCGCTTCCATACTCATGCTCATACAATTTAACGGGCGTAATGTCGGTTTCATGGTTGTGTTCATTGGAAACACACGTGGCAACATGCGTGAAGCGAGCCAATCAAGCTAGAAGTGTGGCCCCATTTCTTCCATGTATGTGTGCACGTTTGTGTGTGTTAATGAATTATGTATATTGATACCAAAGCTAGAGCATGGACATTTTTTTTTTTCCATGAGAACAAACAAGAGAAATTATACACAGTGGAGGCGTGCAGCAAATCTATAAATAGCAGCACTGCCTTTTTAGCCGGGGGATGCGGTTGCATTTTTACAGGTCAGACTGTGATCTTTTCCCATAAGTCTCTGCTTTGAGACGTAACACACGTTTTTCTGAGATCACGCGGGCTGTACGGAGAGAGCAGGGGGGGCAACACGTGGAGGAAATTATTATTATTATTTTTTAAACATACAATGGAAGGTACGAATTACGTACAATAATACCATGATATATTTTTGGGAAAATATCCCCCCAAAAATTAAATAAATAACACATTACATTACTTGCCCAAAGTGACACGAGTGAGTGTAAACGGTAGGGTTTGTTTTTTTGGGTCTTTTTATTTAAAAAAAATAATGAAAAAAAATTATGTTAGCTGTTGTTTTTCAAATAAAATAATAATAAAAAAAACATACACACACCATTATTTTTTTATGTTTTTCAACAATAACGTTAAGCACAAAAAAATACCACTTAACGTCATTGGAAGATAGTGCTAGGGCGCTCATATTGTCTTCTTTTTAACTAAATTTGGCGTTTTTTTTCCAAACAACAATTCCTTTTTTCCAGTAAAGAGAGAATTCTCTTACCTTGCGGACAGTCTCTTGGAAGACAGTAAAATACACCCAAGTAAATGTAAAAAGTAGGGATGTCAAAATTAGTGCATAAATATCAAGTTAATTTAAAGTTCCTTTCACGCCACAAATTTTTTTTGCACTGCTTTGTCATCAGTGTTCAACATTAAATGCTTATGGCTTCTACTGGCAGAAAAAATGACCTCAACACAAATCAATGTAATTACTGTATCCATGAACTAATAGATATTTGTATTATGTTCACATATTTTTCCCACTTCTATGTTAACAAAAGTATGAAAAACTGGGGAAAAAAATATTTGGTGTATATTTTATTTTGTTGTACATTCGGAACAGATATCAAATGTGCGATTCATTTTGATTAATCATAAGTTAATTATTGATGTTATGCGATTAATTACCATTACAAAAATTTAATCGACTGACACCTAGTAAAAAGTGTAAATTTTACCATATATAGTCTTTTTAGATTAAAATGTACTCTAAGAAATTTAATGTGTGTAATATGTATTTTAAACAATTTAGTCAGAATTGAGAGCCCTACTTGGCTGCAAGGTGGTTGCTAATTCCCTTTATGACATCAGATATGGGAAATTTCTTAAACCACAAAGAGAAACATTCAAACAGCTTTTCAGGACATTCAGAGAAGAATTCACCCATTGGATTGAATTAGCCCAATTACGCACATGCCTAATTGTGATCAATTTAGACATTTTCACTTAGGGGTGCACTCACTTTTGTTGCCAGGTGTATATTAATGCCTACTTTTTCATTGTGTCAAAGTGTCATTTATTCAGTGTTGTCCCATGAAAAATGTAATTAATTATCTTCAACCATTCACAGTCTCTTCAATAAACCTAAAATGCGTTTAACAATTTAGGTTACCATAGCCTATAAAACAGAAATAGACAGGAAGTTCTTCCTTGGTGGAGGTAATTAAATTTCGCCGTTTGTTTTACTAGCACAAAAGCGGTTTCAATTGTTTTCTCCACGGTAACGTGTCTAATTCTAGTAGTGTGTCAGTGGGCCAGCTGAGCGATGCACGCCTTCATGCGGCGGTGATTGCTCGACATTCTACTCATCTCGCCTGCCGGTTTTTTTTTTCACCCCTCTCTCTTCTCTTTGCTCCATCCCAACACTCCTCATCCTCAACCTCCTCCCTCCTCTTTCTCTTCTTTCTCCATCCCTGCTTCATCCTCCTCCTCCTCTTCTTCCTCCCTCTCCCCAGCAAGTTCGATGCGATCGGCTCTGGGCCCTGCCGTGAGTTGTCGGTGCGGGCGACAGCGCTGCTGAACATGGCGTCGGACGGGATGATTTTAACGAACCACGACCACCAAATTCGGGTCGGAGTCTTGACAGGTAAGAGGAGAAAAACCGACTAGCGATCGATGTCGCCTTTTCTCTTTTAATTACAACCGAAGCCGCTTGGTTCACACGCTTGTGTCGCGGCACCTCGCATGTTCCGACTCTCAATTAAAAAAAAGAACGAAAGACAATTTTAAACGGTATGGTCCATTTGATCTAGCGCCGAGGGTCTCAAGGTGGGCTCGCGGCGTCCGCTCGTGTCGAGTCCTTTAAAGGGGAGGAAAAGGTGGCCGGTTTATGTGTATTGAATAATTCATGTGCCGATCTGCTTGCCATAGCTGCAAATTACAACTGAGCGCGCGCGCGTGCGCTTCAACATGCATGTATTGTGGACGCACGTTGGTTTTATTTCATTATTTATTTGGCTGGAGGTGTTGCTCAAGGTGGTGGATGGGGACGAGCACATCCTTGGCCTGTGCCAAAATGCTCAGACTTGTGAGGTGGATGCTCACAGGACACATGTTGGATCCGTGGGGGCTGCATGTTGGATGCTGGATAAGATGATAGATGCGTGTGTGCGTGCGTGCGTGCGTGTGGATGGGGGATCCTCCACCAAAACGCGATGACTGCGCGTCTCTCGCGCAGCAATGTTGGGAAAGGGATGTGTTGGATCTGTTTGCCGTCGGCCTTCGTTTGTATGCTTGCTTTGTCATGTTATCGTGGGCTCGTCTTGACACCCCCAAGCTAAATGATATTTCGGAGGCTGACGAGGTGGAGGCACGATTAAAGCTGTCCAGAGGAATATCCTCCCATTTTCACCCTCCTCTTCCTCTGCTGTCCATCCTGCGTGGGGCTGCCTCGATCAATATTTCATGAAAGGCAAGATCTCACACATGCGGCAGACTTTATCCCCCCCACACACACACATGGATGCAGTGGCAGAGCGGTGGGCTAATGATAATAACCGTGTTCTGAAATCTGCCAGGGAACCCCTCTCACCCAAAAAAAAAGAGAGAAAAAAAAAAGCACCAGCGCAGCCCTTCACCCCCACATCTTCCATCCCATCCTCCACCCCTGGCTGGAGAGAGACTGACGGTGCTGAAAAGGGGCTGCACTGACCTTAGCATGCTAGTGCCGCATCCGTTGTGTAGACCAAGATGCATCAATTTGGATACACTTTCACTTAGTGTACGTGCTTTTCATTACGCGGCCAAGTAGGTTATGCTTTGATTGGTCTCGGTTTTGGCGATTGGCTGGTGATTTGAACCCCAAGCATTAGAACTCGGAGGCAAACGTGCACTGTTCTGTCACTTACCTTACGAGACTTTAAATCTGTGGTTCTTAACCTTGTTGGAGGTACTGAACCCCCCCAATTTCCTATGTGCATTCTTTATTTAAAAAATAAAATCAGATTATTTTCAAATTATTATTATTATTATTTTCAAGAGGGAGGGTAGCCTTTTCAGCAAATATGGCAACTTGGCATTGCAAATCATACAGTTAAAACGCTGGCTCCCATACCTCAACTTAACTCTGTATTTACATCAATTTTTCTTTATTAAAAAAAACAAGATGGAATCATTAGAATGAAAACAGCAGAGGCCCCAGAATGTAACCCTGTGGAACACCATATTTTCCTTTATACAGGTGAATTCATATTGCACCTATTCATACAACCACTTTATTTTCTTCTTTTTTTTGCTTATTATAATTAGTATAAAATTATTAAAAAATAATAAAGATATCACATGAAGTGCTTTCACAACAGTCACAAGTCAAGTTGTGTGTCTTGACCTCCGCCGAAACCGTTAGACCGACTCCCCGAATCTAGATTAAGAACCACTGCTTTTAAACACTAGAAGTGAATGTACGTTTCCACTCGGGGTTCCTTGTTGTGGAACAACACAAAACAGATGGACACAAAAGGCATGGCATCAGTCACAGAGAATCCAAATCAAAGCCCTTTATCCAAATCAAAGTCATTTGCCGCTGTTTGAATACCAGCTGAGAGTCCTTGCTAGCCACCGGGAATGGGAACAAAAAACCTGCTTAGAACTGATAACATTTTATGATCAGTTATAGTGATCATTTCCAACTATCATCACACTGGACAAATTGTTCTTCTTTAAATGATTCAAGCAAGGTAAACTGTGCCGATTTTGTACATTGTGACCAATTTTTTTTTTTTTTTAAATGTGAGCAACATGGCGAGGAAATAAAAATGGATTCTCCCATGTTTGTTGTCATCCACATATTCTCTTGTCGAGTTTAGCATTATTTCTCATGAGCGCTGTATTAAGTCGAGCTCCTCAGGAAAGTGAAACATTATATTGAACTTGAAATTTGGATTACAGCTACAAGTACAAGCTATAAGTCACATGTACTAATATTGTAAAAAAAATAATAATAATTATAAATAAATGAGTATCAACTGAGTGTTGATAGACTGAACAAAAACATTTTATTGAGGTGAACAAAGTCAGTCAGCTATTAAAGCGTTTTAGCTGTGACTTAATTCCGACGGTTTTTTTTTTAACGTGCTTACCTTTAACCGCTATGAGTAGGTTAATTCCGCTTCAAATATGGCATTAAAAGACAAGCCTGTGCAGTTACTTGAAAAAATAAAGAATACCCTAAAATGGAATTGTCTCATTCAAGAAAAGGGCTCCTGTTGTTTATATAACAACAAAATTCATCACTATAGCATAATAGTGATTTGTATATTAAATCGTATGTTTATATTTTGTTTCAATGTCCGTCAAAATATGTCAAAATGAAACAACAAAAATTACCAGATAGCTGGTCAGTAGTGCAAAAAAAAAGGTTGAGGACTTCTGATCTGGAGCAGGATAGGCACACCCACTTTTTATTGATACTCCAAATGTACATTTAGTCTTAAGATGGCATTTTCAAATTTAAAGTGTGTTTTGCCTTTTCGCTGATTTCAAGAACACGTCACAAAAAAAGTACGCGATCCAGGCCATTTTCCAACATTAAAGCAAGCAGAATTATACAAAATAATTGTCCCGTTCCCACAAAACTTTGGAGGGTTGGATTACAAGCCAAGGAAGAGCCCATGCGGATGCGGGGATTGTGTTTTCACATTTGGCAACACTGGAGCGAAGGCGCTTTTCAGCATTTTCCTCTCCTGATCCAAATTAAGAATCTTGGCCCTTGTTGGTGGAGATCTGCGCTCTACTGAGTGTTGTTCTAATTCCTCCATGTGTGGGCGGCTGTTTGCCTTCTCACCAACTGGAGCTTCTCGGTATACCCTGCCTCTTTTTTTTAACACTTCATCACTGGTAACAGTACATCAGAGAGGGTTAATTTGCGTGTGCGTCATCAGTCACTCGGATCCCCAACTGGATCTCCGGCGCACGCGGTGACAGATTGACGGTTTGATCTCGCTGTGCCGTGTTTGCTATTCCTGCGTACATATGGCGGTGACGTTGAGACACAAGCGACAGGCGTATTTGTCTTTTTGATGTATTGGTGTGTATGGAGTCGATTGTCAAAAGCGTCAACGTAATGATGGTGGTGTAACTGCATGGAATTGGGTTGCCATGTGACCCTTACCCTGTTTGTAATCATGGCGGGATTACCACCATGTTTGTCTCAGTGGGGGAGACATTTGCGAGATAATTTGTCATTGGAAGGCCTGACATAGAATTCTAAAAACAAAATAAAACCTATATTGTAATGGTGTCAAAATTGTAATTAATTTTGAGTTAGTTTAAAGTTCCTTTTTTTTTACGCGCGATTAATGGCCGCCCTTATTTGGAAAGCCTGTACTGGGAGAATTCCAGTCGCAACGCAGCAGATGTGTTCACGTCAAAATGTAGTAGTAATACATTTTATAATGATAATGCATATATTTGTGGAGACTGGGGTCAAGTTGTATTTTAAAATGTAAAAAAATTTGCAGAATTTCACAAGTTACTTCATGTTAAAGATTAGATAGCTCTTAATATGAAAAGAAAAATGCACTGAGCTGTCACCGTCTTAGAGGTGGCGGGCAGCTCAAGATAGCGATAGACTGAGAGATGGCGAAGGGCATGAGCTAGCAAGAGACCGGGTGACGGCGAGCAGCACAAACTAGAGAGAGACTGAGAGACGGTGAGCGGCACGAGCTAGCAAAAAACAGAGATATGTTGAGCGGCACGAGCTAGCAAGAGACAGAGATATGTTGAGCAGCATGAGCTAGCGTTAGACCGAGAGACGGCGAGCGGCACGAGCTAGCAAAAAACAGAGATATGTTGAGCGGCACGAGCTAGCAAGAGACAGAGATATGTTGAGCGGCATGAGCTAGCGGGAGACCGAGAGACGGCGAGCAGCACAAGCTAGAGAAAGACTGGGAGACGGCGAGCGGCACGAGCTAGCAAAAAACAGATATGTTGAGCGGCACGAGCTAGCAAGAGACAGATATGTTGAGCGGCATGAGCTAGCGGGAGACCGAGAGACGGCGAGCGGCACGAGCTAGCAAGAGACAGAGATATTTTGAGCGGCATGAGCTAGCGGGAGACCGAGAGACGGCGAGCGGCACGAGCTAGCAAAAAACAGAGATATGTTGAGCGGCACGTGCTAGCAAGAGACAGAGATATGTTGAGCGGCACGAGCTAGCAAGAGACAGAGATATGTTGAGCGGCATGAGCTAGCGGGAGACCGAGAGACGGCGAGCAGCACAAGCTAGAGAGAGACTGAGAGACGGTGAGCGGCACGAGCCAGCAAAAAACTGAGATATGTTGAGCGGCACGAGCTAGCAAGAGACAGAGATATGTTGAGCGGCATGAGCTAGCGGGAGACCGAGAGACGGCGAGCAGCACAAGCTAGAGAGAGACTGAGAGACAGTGAGCGGCACGAGCTAGCAAAAAACAGAGATATGTTGAGCGGCACGAGCTAGCAAGAGACAGAGATATGTTGAGCGGCATGAGCTAGCGGGAGACCGAGAAACGGCGAGCGGCACGAGCTAGCAAAAAACAGAGATATGTTGAGCGGCACGAGCTAGCAAGAGACAGAGATATGTTGAGCGGCACGAGCTAGCAAGAGACAGAGATATGTTGAGCGGCATGAGCTAGCGGGAGACCGAGAGACGGCGAGCAGCACAAGCTTGAGAGAGACTGAGAGACGTGAGTGGCACGAGCTAGCAAAAAACAGAGATATGTTGAGCGGCACGAGCTAGCAAGAGACCAAGAGACGGCGAGCAGCACAAGCTAGAGAGAGACTGAGAGACGGTGAGCGGCACGAGCTAGCAAAAAACTGAGATATGTTGAGCGGCATGAGCTAGCGGGAGACCGAGAGACGGCGAGCAGCACAAGCTAGAGAGAGACTGAGAGACGTTGAGTGGCACGAGCTAGCAAAAAACAGAGATATGTTGAGCGGCACGAGCTAGCAAGAGACAGAGATATGTTGAGCGGCATGAGCTAGCGGGAGACCGAGAGACGGCGAGCAGCACAAGCTTGAGAGAGACTGAGAGACGTGAGTGGCACGAGCTAGCAAAAAACAGAGATATGTTGAGCGGCACGAGCTAGCAAGAGACCGAGAGACGGCGAGCAGCACAAGCTAGAGAGAGACTGAGAGACGGTGAGCGGCACGAGCTAGCAAAAAACTGAGATATATTGAGCGGCATGAGCTAGCGGGAGACCGAGAGACGGCGAGCAGCACAAGCTAGAGAGAGACTGAGAGACGGTGAGTGGCACGAGCTAGCAAAAAACAGAGATATGTTGAGCGGCACGAGCTAGCATGAGACAGAGATATGTTGAGCGGCATGAGCTAGCGGGAGACCGAGAGACGGCGAGCGCTACAAGCTAGCAAGTGACTGTAGTCAGGTTTCTATCCAAATGTTTCAAAATTTTTATGCGAATTTTGTGAAAATGCGCAAAATGGACATGCGACTTGTGCCCGTTTCCATCCACTGTTCTTTTGTGAATATGCGCCGCGAGGTGACGCAGTAGTGACGGAACTTTGGGACAATGGGGAGTTCCAGGTGGGAATGTTGGTTTTGACGGACTGAACGGAAGTAGTTTGTCTTGTTGGCTTCCCTCCCGCATGTAAGTGAAGTGTGTCGTTACATTGAGAGCTGATGTTAATAAAGCCATCTAAAATGGCATTAATGTTTTTTTTCTTTAATTATAAAAAGAATCGTGTTTCTTTGCCTCCCCAAACATATCTTACTTTATCATCCGCCATTTATTGTGACTACAAATGTGCGTGCGACATATATCCGGTCTTGTAGTCGCTTATTCGGTAAAGCTGTTTCCATCGCCAAAATGCGCATTTTCCTTTTTTCGATACGCTTCAAAAACCACCCTCTTAAAGCGTATGAACTTGTTTGTGAATTTTGGGCCTTTTTTTTCCGAATTTCTAGCGTTTCCATCCAGTTGGTTTTTCGCAATTCTTCAAAATTTGAATAAAAGTAGGTAGATGGAAACCCACCTTGTGAGCATCACGAGCTAGCAAGAGACCGAGAGGCGGCGAGCGGCAGGCGAGAAACTTTAATCTCCAGGATCCCTCTGTGTACTTTTGCCAAGAGCAGAACCAAGGATGTTTTTTTTGGTACAGTATTTGAAGCCCACTGTTCACATATTTGTTCACCATACATGTCTATGGAGCTCAGTAAAATTTTGTTTAGACCAGCCGTCTACCCTGTGCCAGCATTTAGACATGGTCTAAAAAAGCACAAATTTAGATCGACTTTCTGCCACCAAATTTTCAGCTATGAGGTATAACAACATTCGCTCTAAATGTAACAAATAAATGCTAATATCCTTCTTAAATTAATACAGGTTTCCTTGATTTCCTACGGAACATTTTTCCAATTGAGATAACATTAGAAGTGTATGTAAGACCCTGTGAAAAATCTGCAACGTTGTGAGCACAACACGACAGTGCTCAATCTTCTTTCCCTCAAAGGTGAAAGGTCAGCTGTCCATTGCTGCATTCAGTCCTCGGGGAATGAGATGAGACCTTGGCTCCCTCTCCTCCATCATTTAGCCCCTCCCCAAGCCTCCAGGCAGGTGACATGGAGCCCAGGGGAGGTCTCTATTTGGACCCTAAACACGCAGTGCAGGCGAGCGTGGGTCGAATAATGGATGAATATCACCGCATGTTTGAACAGAAGGTTTGGATTGTCGGTTTATTTGCGCGGGGGGTTTGGGGGTTATACTGAGCTTGAAGCGGGATAACTGGGGTGAGCTTGCTGTCACTTGTCAAAGATGTGACATTCAAAATGTGAGCTTCTTTAGAAGAGGATGAAAGCATTTCATCTTTTTTTTCTTCCTATGTGTTGATGCCCAGCGTTCTATCTGTTAAACCTGACTTTTAATTGACTTTTAATATGAATTTTAATTAGGCCAAGTCTATCTCCCTGGGTCCGCCTCAGGCTCTAAACTCCACAGTCACCTGACTTTGTTGGCCTGCGCTTCAATGTCGTGAGTTGGTGGAGAGAAACAACAATAAATTACGGTGTTTGTAACCTGCAAAGAACCAAAGATTAATAACGTTTCCAGGTCAAACGTACAGTATTTATAGTGCAGGGCATACGATGTTCTTTAAATGCCGAGCTGCCAGTTTGGTGGGCTTGCTGTGTATACTTTACCATTAGATGAAAAATACATGCAATCAAACCGTTTCCACTCCGCCTCCCTACTTGATGTGTCCACTAGCACTGAACTTTGAGCAGGAGCCCCACGATAATCGAGAAAATCACCACCGCCCCTCATATCGAAAACATGGCTACTCCAGGTTGTCAAAGTTAGAGATTTTGAATAATAATAGTGACAAGTAAAGCTTAACTAGATCTGACTACGCCATGAATTGGCTAACTAGGTCTGAAGAGCAAAGTAAAGGAGGATGTGGTTTATGATCTACAAACTTTACTCACTAGCATTACTCACTATGTTTCTTGCATCACTATTAGTACTTTATTTAAAATACGGGAAATCTATCTATCTATCTATCTATCTATCTGCTAGCTAGATAGTGAGCTAGCTAGATAGTGAGCTAGCTAGCAAGCTATCTATCTATCTGCTAGCTAGATAGTGAGCTAGCTAGCTAGCTAGCAAATTTTGTTTTCAAGACCGAAATGTGCGTGTACAAAATAAAACAAGGAATTTTGGACCAATCAATGTGCACCAGCCCAAGGTCAGACCATACCGAGATCAACACCTTCTGCTCTACTAAGGACACAAAACATTTCGACAAGGTTAATATAAAGAATTGGGATGTTCATAGTGTGTAACAATGGTTAATAAAATAAAATGAAGAATTAAAAATGCTACAATATCTAACACTAGCTAGCAAGCTATCTATCTATCTGCTAGCTAGATAGTGATCTATCTATCTATGCTATCTATGCTATCTTAATTATCTTAGCCAGCTATCTCTCTGCCACTCATAGGCAATGAAAGACATTTGTGTGAAGTTAACCACTATTACTCGTAGAAATGACTGCAGAAATGTCAAAGGCGTAATGCGATGGGTGACTTATCGTTGCAGATTTCACTTTTTACCTTCTTAACGTTCAGGGTTCCATTGTTTTTGTAAAGTTGTGACATATCTATGTGCACCTAGTGTCACATGACTGCTTGCTTCGTGTTCCCGTGCAAACCCAGCCGTGATGATGTATGGCTGCGGTACGCACTGCAGGCAAGCACCATTAGGACATCATTGTAAGTAAACTTCCAGGCCAACCTCACAAAATGTGATGTTCCAATGAGGGACCAGGCAGGGAAACGCCAGGAATCTTTCCCTCGCCTCTCACTCAGTGTCGCAGTGTCTCTCCATCCTCTCGCTCTACGTATTCCTGCACCCCCCCAGCCCCCTTTCTATCGCCCTTGGTTGTAAAAGTTTGAGAGCGGCTTGCGACGCGTGGGCCGATCTCCAAACGTACATGTTTATCTGAGAGACATGAATTGACAGCGCGCAGGCTTCCCCCATGTTTTCAGATGGCGCCTTCATTCTCCCGCCTAGATGGATCTAAGACTTTGACTAGCTGTCCAATCGGGATGAAAGCTTTCGCATTAGTGAGGTCATTTGAAACACGTACTAATAAACTGCATGTTTATCAAAATCTTATCTTACCATGCATGTGGGGTGGCCACCACATAGCTCCGCCCCTGCATGCTGCTATATTTTCTTTTCTTTTTTTCCCCCTGACTGAGAACTGTATTATTTTCATAATCTTAACTCATTCACTCCCAGACATTTTCACTGAAGCAACCCCCTTTGCTCCTGCCTGTTTTACTGGATTTTGACCGATTTTGCAATGGCCACAGAATATTGTGTACTATTGTTATAAAAACTTGGGACCTACCAAAAGAAAGATTAGAGTTTCTTCTTTCATCAGAAAAAAGTACATTTGTATCTGTTTTTGTTTCATCATGATTCAAAACACTGGGGAAAAGAGCTTGTTGCAACATGGCCCTGGTTGATCTCTTATACTCTGCTGCCACCTGCTGGACGTTTTTTGTAATAATTACCATTGCTTTAAGCGACCTCTTCAGGTCAGAGGCTGCATCAAACAAAGCCTTCTGTATGCTGTAGCATAAAAAAAATAAATCAAAAAACGTATAAATACATTTTTGTCAGTAAGGTGGGGGCTTTAGGACCCAGATGCGGGAAGGCAGGGCAAGGAGGCAGAGGTGCAGTCCAAAAAGACGTTTTAATATCTAATCAAAAAAAAAAACCTAACTTCAAAATACAAAATAACCTGAACTAACAAAACATGACAAAACAACTAAGGCGAGACTAACAACATGACATGGATCCTGATCAGGAGAAGAGGTCAGCGTGACGTGGCGAAAGACTTACGACAGTTGCAACAGCAAAAATGAACCGACACAGACAGGGGGGAGACAACCGACTAAATACACCAACACTAATGACATGACAAGACACACCTGGCTGAGGGCACTGATTGGATGACACATGAGGGTAATGGGGAAAGGTGGACACAATCAAGGTTGACACAGACACCACACAAGGAAGGGCAAGTGACCAGAAACGAGAGGAGTCAGACTTTTCACAATAAAACAGGAAATGACAAGACAAGGGGAAAACATGACAGGGAGTAAACAAGACTGAAAGTAAACATGACACATTTTTGGGCCCATGGCAATATTTAAAATAGAACATTTGTATACGTTTTTGGAAGCAAATGTAACTGCTCTGAAAATGTCAATTGTCTTCCAATTACAGTCTGCTTCAAATTCATACCAAATTTTGTGATATCATTCACATATTGGCGAAGGCCAAACATGTCATCATAAAATCCACAAAGTGGATGTTAGCATTTGTATGGCTGGTGCTAAAAGTGTAAAAGTGTTTGTCTGCCCACTAGCATAATTTTGTTACACTCCTCCTCCTCCTCCACTCTGACCTGACGCTGTCTGTGCATGCAATGAATCTCATCTAAGCTCCGTTTCGCTCTCACTGACACCGAGGCATCTGTTCAACAATATGCTACGTTGACAACACAATGGAATCCGTCCCAAAATCTCACTTGGTGTGTTTGCATTTCACTATGAATTCCTAATTGGTGTCTGCGTCGACTTTGATGCCCGACGTAAAGTCGCTTTATATTGCTAGAAGAGCCATAACAACAAAATATGAGCTAAATGATATCTCGGTGCATATATCAACGTTCTTATTGGCTCGGGTTTGTACTATAACAAAACATGGAACACACACTGACCCTTCTTTCCCTAGTGCCCTCTCGCTCTTTATGCACATCCACACACACACACACACATACACACACTGCTGTCACGGCGGACAGCAGTAAGGCGGGCGGCCACATGAGCTGAATAGACAATGCCGAAGCAGGGACACACAAACAGAATAAGAATTAAGTCCTCTCCGCAAAGGAATTATTTTCAGTTGCTGAATCAGCCAGAGTGGAGCGGATTGTTGCTGTTGTTGTTGAGGGAACATTGAGACCTCCACTCCTCCCACTTCTTAGCACACACCCATCACTCTCCCGCTTCTCCCATCGTCAAAGAAGTAATCCTCCGATGAGAGCTCCAACAAGGGGCAGACTGAAATTGTGCGTCCGAAGACGTGTTCCGAAATTCAGATTTGTAAAGCACTGCAATGACTAACAGATCCCTGTAAATAGCAGCGTTTTTGGTTGGTTTGGAGTTTAAGGTGTCACCAAAAAATATTAGCGTCAAAGTTACTGTTTTGCTTGCCCTTTTTTTTTTTTATACAAAAAAGCTCATTTTCTCCACCTTTTTGGTAAGAAATCGATGTTTTCGGAGAACGCAGCCAATGTTCGGACAATAGTCCGATATCGATTTATTAAAATCATAAATCGATCCTTTCAATGCATCTTTTTCCCATAAACTTGTGAAAATAAGTCAAAATAAATATTTACTTAAAGTGTAAACATAATTTTACACAAAGGCCTAAATGTATGTTTTTGTATCTTGCTGTTCACAGGAATTTAAACTTTTACGGAAAAACCTGACTTTAAAACAAAAAAATAATTATTATATAAAAGTATATAAATATATGTAATATGAACGTATGTAACATAAAAATTGCTACTGTGTGAAATCCTTAACCAAATCGAAAATCAATTTAAGTGAATCGTCAATCAAATCGCATCAAAACAATTTTTAGACTTTTTTACAAAAAATGTAGAACAATTTGTTTTTTACTCATTTGCTCCCAAAAACATATAAAAAAGTTTTCTTTAAAAATATTGCCCTTGTCCCAAAAACGTATTTATCCTTTTTTTGTTTTTGGTTTTATGTATGTTTATGATAGAGCATACAGAAGGCTTTGATGCAGCCTCGGACCTGAAGAAGTCGCTTAAAGCAGTGGTAGTTATTACAAATAAACGGCCAGCAGGTGGCAGCAGAGTATAAGAGATCAGCCAGGGCCAAGTTGCAACAAATCTCTTTTTCTCATTGTTTTCAACAGGCTTGTTAATAATGATGAAACTTAGCTATATTCTAATGCTAATTTCTGCAAAACAGAAACAGATACAACTATACTTTTTTTCCCTCCTGATTAAAGAAGAGACATGTTTTCAGTAAAACAGCCAGGAGCGAAGGGGGTTACTTCAGTGAACATGGCTGGGAGTGAATAAGTTAACACAGAATATATTGGGAGTCTGACCGGTGCCAAAATTTTCATACAGCAGAACATTCAGTTTACCTTTGACCTTCGTTGTACTAAAAAATATTGTAGTCTTCAGTAGTTAATTTAAAAGCATGAACTGTATGAGGTGAGCTTTTCCCATAGCTACTGTAAATGTTCTTAGTGGTTCCCTCCATGTTATTGTTGAGATGTTAATTCCACAAAAGGTTAATTAATCATGCGCCATTTTGGACAGACTGGAATCTCATGAGGAAATTTGCTATGCACTATGTAGTGTACTTTAATCTTTTGGGTTGGCTTTACAGCACATCTGGATGGGGGCAAAAAAGTTGTTTGTTCCTCAATGTTGTCGTGTTTTTTTCCTGTGAGCAGACAAAGATTGAGTCCCTGGCTTGAGTCAGTCCGTCCCGATAACCCGCACGAGGAGAGAAACAGTTGAGTGATTGCGATGAAGATTTAGATAAAAGATACGGCACTTGGTTTCAACTGATGACTTCCCCTCGTGGCCGCTGGCGCTGGATCCCGTGTCCTCAGCCGAGGTGTTTATTAGACCTGGAGGGACGGAGGTGGTGGAGTACGCAAGAGGGGGAGTAACATCGGCGGGGTGGGGGCCGGGGAGGGCTCGAGGAGTGTGCACCTGCCTTGCTGTATCAGGACTTAAAGGATGCCAAAAATGAAGATTGAAAATGTTTAAGCATTATAGCAAAAATATTAAGACCAATTATAGTAACACTATAATTATATAGGTTCCTTTTTGACCAAACAGAATTTATAATAATATATATTTATAATAATCTATATTTATTTATTAATGTTGGCAAAAACATGAAGTTGGAGTGCACCATGTGCACTGTGCAGAAAATGAAATTAAATTTAAACAAACACATATTAAGGCTATATATATTAAGACAAATACAATTATTTGAAACACTATAATCATGCAAGTTTCTTTTGGATGAAACAACATTTATTAAATTAGTTATTTTAAAATTTAAAAAATTTTAATGTATAAATGTAAACAACTCAAAAATTAGCATTAATCATTTGAAATTGTGGAGTGTAATAATTAAAATTGTAATATAATTTTAATTAACTGCACAGCCCTATTTAAGGATAAAGTTTTAGTTTAAAAAAACAACAATAATGACAGCCTTTTTGACTTAAATAATTGATTTTATATATATTTTTAAAGAGTCTTGGTCTACTTGTGTTTATTTTAAAAATAGACTTTCTAAACTTCACTTTCGATAAACACAATGTATAATACTTAAAATAAAGGCAAACTTTTTTTTCCCTCATATATTTAACTGTTAATACACTCAGGGTAAAACTTGTCATTTATAATGTACATTGTTTATAAATATAACTACATAATGCAGAGGCCTCCTGACTCCTATTTTAGATTAGTTAGATTAGTTACTCGAAATGGCAGCCATTATTGAGTAATACGTTGTCTTGGATATAATTTTCTGACATTGTTCTCTCCGCTAATATCATTTTCACGTGAGATTTAAACGACTTTGTTGAAGTAGTCGAGGGTGTCGTGAGATCACAGCAGCCTCCCGGGATTCATCAATTTTGTGTTTGATCAGTCTCATGTAAACATGGTCTGACAATAAAAGGCTAATTTGTTTGGAGAGGTGTGCAAGTTTGATGCTCAGACGTGTGTGCAGTGGAACATCAACTCGCCCTAGAGCTTGCAAAGCAATGGAGTACGACCAACATTTGTGGTTGGAAGAAGATACTTCAAAAAATTATACACATTTTCAACATCAAACTATTAGCGACAAGATTTGGCATGCTAATATGCTAATATTAGCTAACTGACTGGATGCCGGTTTTCCCTCTGGTGTTTATTGTCGCTATGGACATTAGCCTTCGTAATCGACAGTAATTGCTTCAGTCGTTGGCCTGCTAACATGATCCATTAGTAACGTCAGTTGCTGTCATCAATCCCATATCAATGATGATTAAAATCGAGTTTGACTAATCCCAATACACGGCTGAGCTTATTACATGTCATTGCTAACCTTCCCCCGGCTTTTATCGCCAACCATCTCCCTTTTTTCGCACTTGCTATTTCTGTCGCCATTGCCTCGCTGCTCTTTCTTTCTTTTAGTACACCTTTCACACTTTATTTTATTTATTTTTTTTACCTTTCCTGTCTATCTGCACTCAACTCCTTCTCCGCGGCCAAGAAACGGAAGCGAGCAGTAAGAGGGGAGCATGTTATGTGTGAATAATGGAGAAGACCAGCGGCTCCCTAACGAGGTGTGTTTGATGGCTGACCTGGTGTGCGCATGTGTGTGCGGTCAAGGTGTTTTCTTGCACCCCGTCAATTATTCAGCGTCACGCATTTTCCCGATCCTACCGCAAAAAAAAGCCTTTCAGATCATGGCAGCAAATGTTAATGCAGAAGCTACACATATACACAAGAGCCAGTTTGAGTGACAGGCAAAGGCAAGGCTCGATGGCTTTGTGGCCCTTTTGCATATTCATAGTTTGCCGGCAGGTTTTCCAATCTGAGCACATGACTGTGTTTTGATTGAAAGAATGAGTCAGCGTATTCTTCTCCGTGGTAGAAGTGTCATTCTCAATACATTAGAATATCATGGAAAAGGGATTTTAAGAATCTTTAGTCTAGTTGAGGAGTCGACTTTTGTAACCTGCACATTGCCAAAATTTGAGTTTTAAAAGGAAATATTAAATGCGCAAAAACACAACTAAGGCGAATATTTGGTCATATAAAAGAATCTTGGTCTTCGGGAACTACTTTTATGCATGGCGGCCATCTTACGTTGCCACTGGCTAAGCAAGCCAAACTTGAATAAATTGATTTATCTGCGGCATTTTCATATTATTTTCTGTCTCTACCTTCCTAAACATTCTAAAATAAATCAATTAGGGGTGTCAAAGTTAATGCGTTAATTTTGAGTACATTTAAAGTTCCTTTAACGCCCCTAATTTTTTTAACGTGCGATTAATGACCGGCCCTTATTTAGAAAGCCTGTACTGGGGGAATACCAGTCGCGACGCAGCAGACACGTCCACGTCGAAATTTAGCAGTAATACATTTTAAAATAATGCATATATTTGTAGAGACTGTGGTCAAGTTGTATTTTACAATTTTAAAAATGTACAGAATTTCACAAGTTACTTCTTGTTAAAAATTTGATAGCTTTTAATATGAAAAGAAAAATGCATTGAGCTGTCACCTATGTCTTACAAATGCCATTATGCCATCTAGTGGCAGAAAAATGACCTCAACACAAATCAATATCACACAGGTTTTTTTTGTACATGTTTTTAATTTTAACTAAATTTTATGAAATTTTATAAAATTACTCTATAAATTACTAAAAGATGCAGCCATCTTCCTATTAGTTTAACATTTTTTCCACTTTTATGTTAACAAGAGTATAAATTTACTGTACATTTTATTATACATTTCGAACAGATAAAATTTGCGATTAATCGTGAGTTAACTTTTGAAGTCCAGCGATTAATTACAATTAAAAATTAGATTCACCTGACACCCCTAAAATAAATTAATCTCTAAGCATTTTCCAAAAGAGTCTTAACTCATTCACTGCCATTGATGGCTATATACGTAAAAAAATATTTGTAACTATTTCCATTAGTTTTCCACTTTTTCCACTTTTGTTAATAAGAGTATGAAAACCTTAAAAATATATATTGTACATTTAGAACAGATATAAAACGTGTGATTAATCGTGAGTTAATTATTGAAGTCATTTGATTAATTAGAATTTTTTTTTAAATAATCGCATGACTTTACTAGTTAACTCACGATTAATCACAAATTTTATATCTGTTCTAAATGTACAATAAAAAAAATTCTAGCTTTTCACACTTGTTAACAAAAGTGGGGAAAAAAATTAAATAATTTTTTTATGCCTATAGCCGCCAATGGCAGTGAGTGAGTTAATTGTCTATTTTGTCACAAGGAACTTTTGAACATGTTCAAAACTGGAAGATGAAATGCTTGACTGCACGCGGTTATGCAATTATTGTAAGTGGTGTTTAAGCTTCTTTTTTTTTTTTTTTTACTGTACATACCACCGTATCCATCACAGTATTGTCAGCCACACAGATCTGCCCGCTCATTCCAGGTCACAGGTTTGATTCCCTGTCAAGCCAGAAAGACCCTAAATGTGCCCGCTCCCTCTTCAGTGGCTTCCCTCTTGGTTGTGCTTGTACATGGATGAGTGTCTCTGTGGGATAAGTGATGGGATGTGTGAAATAAAGCAAGTGGAGCACTCTATTAGGCAGCCCTTGCCTGCAGGCCACCAGACTACTCCACTAGCCACAGTGGTTAGCAGTGGAGTGAAATGTTGCAGAGGCAGTGCTGCTTCCCAGGCGGGTTGGACTCGTGCTGTTTGGGGTTCCGTGTAGGGATAGACCGATTATTGGCGCCGATATTCGGCATTTTGACGAAATTCAGGGAACTAATTATTAAAATTTTCATAGATGCTTCTGACCTTGGGAACTCTCTACACCTTCTGTAAGTTTTAATACTTCAGTTATTTTAAAGTTTTAAAAAACTTTATGTACTGTAGCAAACAATAGGGAGCTATTTATTTAATTTTTTATTTAACTTTTGAAGACATGCTACTGCCCCCTGGAAAATCCCTGAACTTTTTGTTAGATTTTTAAAACAAAGTTGTCTATTATAAGTTTTTTTTTCAACTCCAGTATTTTACAAACCCTAAACATTGTTCAATAAACATTTGCTTAAAATAAAATTAAAAAAATTGGAGAAAAAAAGCTCGAGTTTGTATTTGTTTAAATTTTTTATGCCAATATTTTCCCTTTTAGTGAAAATGAATATCGCCTCCAAATATCGGTTATCGGCGTCCTGGACGCCGATAATCGGTATCGGTCCTGACAAAAATCCATATTGGTCTATCCCTTTTTCCGTGAGCCTCGGGCTACTATTTTGTGTACAGGTCTAAGTGTCCAATTCTAAATTAGTGCCTTTATAACCCATTTTTAATTCCATATTTAAACCTCTGCTACATGCAGAAAATCAGGTCAATATCAAGGTCAATAAAACAAAAGGTCAAAAGGTTACTAAAATATACACCAAATGTGGAATCCTTGTTGAATTCCCTTTCCAACAATATCTGTTTTGTGAAAATTGACCCACTAGTTCCTGAGATATAAGGTGGCCACGCCCCTTTTGGCGTACCTCCCCCAATCCCTGCTCCGATTGACTTAAAATTTTAGATTTAGTGTTGTGCCATCACTATAAACAAGTACACCAAGTTTCATTCCAATCAAAATATTTTTCTTGATTTGGCCGAGAACAAACCTGACATTCTTTCATCAAAATAACTTCGATCAGAGTTTGTGTTTAGGTTTTGTTTACCTTACAAACACAGTTATGATGATCTAGTTAAAGCTAAATGATGTCACTGGTTGCTTCCCAATGAGATACATGACAGCGGCGTGTGCAATCACGAGCACATGCGTGTGCATGTGTACACTCGCTGACATTGTCCAGAGAATTGACTGTAATGAAGGTAGCTGCAAAGAGGCTGCTTCATTAGTACAAGCGGGCCTGGGGTACTCGCGTGTGTGTTTATCATGTGTGTGTGTGTGTGTAAAACTCTGCATCTTGGGAAATAAGAAGAGCCGAATGGTTCATGCACACCCATATGCTCGCAGATGCACACACATTACCACCCGCCCACTCGCACACCGACACAAACAGAAACAAGCGTTGTTTTTTGTTGTGTGTAACTTCAATCCATAAATTTCTTCGGTGGCTCTCAACAACGGCCACACTTCAGAAAATTGGAGTGCGCTACAAAGTGCAATGTTGTTGCTGCACGACGCTACGGTGCATCTTCGATGACTCGATATGAATGGGAGTTATTTCAAGTAGTATTAACTCATTCACTGCCATTGACGGCTATAGACGTCAATATTTTTTTTTATTGTACATTTAAAACAGATTAAAAAAAATTGATTAATTATGAGTTAACTAGTGAAGTCATACGATTAATTACGATAAAAAAATATAATCGCCTGACGCCCCGAATTTTTAATAATTTTTAAGTCGCATCAAGCGATTAAAATTTTAAGTTGTTATTAATCGCATGACTTCAATAGTTAACTCATGATTAATCACTCATCTTATATCTGCTTTAAATGTACAATATCTTTTTTCTAGGTTTCCATACTCTCGTTAACAAAAGTGGAAAAAAATGTTAAACTAATCGAAATAGTTCAAATTAATTGTGGACGTCTATAGCCGTCAATGGCAGTGAATGAGTTAATAAACGGCTGTAGGATCTCAAGGTAGGAAATTGATCAGTTAAAAGATTTACATATCGGGTCTGTCATGTCATTTTAAAAACAAAATAAAACCTCATAAGAGTTGTTCAATCCAAAAATGTCCATGATTTATGCATAGCATTTCATCATGTTTTTTTTTTTTTTTTCATGAATTTATTACAGCTCGCAGAGGACTTTATCAAAGCTGAAAAAGGTTCTCAACCCCCGTTTTAGATCGTTTTCCATGTGCATCATTCGGAACCTTGCAGAGAGACTTGTGCGAAGAAAACGTCATTTTAGCTTAGCAACGTGTCTCACGTCAGACCGAGCACTCAAGATAATCTTGCATTAGCTGATTGGCCCCGGTTGATTGATTCATGCTGTATAATCTCGGGTTCCTCAGCTGTTTGCTATCCGACTAGGACTGTCCGCTCCGTTGTCGTGCACTGTTGATAGATCCATGATAATTGGTTTTGCTTTTGCAGTTCCATATACCTTAACCACCAATTTGCTTAGTTTTTTTGGTTGTTTTTTTTTGCATACTTTACATTAGAATTTTAATTTGACATGATTGTCTGCATTTGAGTTTAGCATAAGTGGGGTGTAGGTTGTAAGACTTTAAAATTTACTTGGATAAAGTATACGCACATTATTTTATTAAAATTGTTGACTTGATGTGGCGATGTAGTCACGGGGGTTGTAATAATAATATTTTGTTTAGAAATTTAGTTTTAATTAGTTTCCAGTGCGGGTTTGTTTGTTTAAATTAGTTTTAGTTTTATTGAAGGTGCTTTGTTTTTGTTGAGTTTTTATTAGTTTTATTTTTTTTTATTTTTTCGTGTGCAAGATAAAAAAAAAACATTAAGTAGGACTGTGCAATTGTTTGAAATTCAATTATTAAACTCCACAATTACAAAATCAGCATAATCGTAAAAAAAAAAAAAGATTAGTACTAATTTTGAGTTGTTTAAGTTTAGACATTTGCACCGTGTTTAAATGTTAAAATAACTTATTTATAAAATTTTGTTCCAGCAAATAGGAACTTGCATAATAGTGTTTCAAAGAATTTTATTTGTCTTAATATTTTTTACGTTTAAACATTTTCTTGTTTTGTACCAAAAATAATCGTGATTTCAATTATTGCCAAAATACGCATAATTAATATTTTCTTCATAATCTAGCAGCTCCAGCATCGAGTTTTGTGCAATCAAAGCTCAACAGAAATATTCCAAAAATTACAAAAACAATTCTAGTTATTAGTTTACTTTTCGTTAGTTTTGTAAACGTAACATGTATTTACAGCTTGTTTTTAAAAGGCATTTCCATTTTTACATTATTTCATTAGGTTTTTTTCAGTTTTCATTTTTTTTCTCCATTTTTTTCTCCATTTTTGTCCACTTTAAAGGTGCATTGTGCCATTTAAAAAGGTAATGTTAAAGCTTTTTCTACATCATGCATGCTCCACCAATGCCCAGATGAGTACGAAGAGCCCTGACTGTTTTTACTCTGACTGCATCTATCAGTTTTTATCTTCCCTTTGTAGTAAAGTTTTTACTCACACTCCACAGTTTCTTTGGAGAGGGGAGGGGAGGGGAGGGGCGGAGTTTTTCTTACCTCATTTGAACTCATGTGTCTTCGTTTGTCAACAGATGCTGCAGTTACGCTTTAAACCAGAGGTGGCAGTCGCGAGTAAAAAAAAAAAAAGTGATAAACTGCACAAAGATTCTTTAATAACCTAGATCTCAAGGCACTGTATATAGAAATCAGTTAAGTGTTTTTGCATCATCCTGTTTACTGACTAACCAACCACAAAGGACAAGCAATCCATTGTGTTGCCTTTGCACGCTGCACCGGTTGCAAGTATTGTATTTAGTAATGCAGTTGAGTTTGGAAATGACCTTCAGAAGAGCGCAGTCACAGTTTTCATCTGCTCTAAGACGTCCCAGTCAGAAAAGCTTCACGATCCTCAGAGAGCTCCTGCGTCATTCCGGGCGCAACGGAGTTCCACTTCGCTTTGTTGCACAAATTTCACACTGATTGTCGGCAGAGTGTTCTGAAACCTCAGCTGTGTCGGCCGAGCTTTTGTTTTGCTCGGCTGGCATGAAATAGGATTTGTGGACGGTGAACTGAAGGGTCGGTCACGAGGAGGGCAGTCAGTCGGTAAAACCCGACCAAGATGTGAGCTGCCGTTATTGCCACGTGTGGTTCCAATAGTATTTTATTTACAATGCAGGTTTCAGTTTGAATTTTTGGCATCTCCTTTTAAGTAGCCCTTATCTAATGTGACTGAACAATCTACATGCTTTGGAATCGCATTGGCAGATATCTGATTCATTTACATTTTTTATCCACTGATAATCTAAGCCTGATTTTGGTCTGTGGTTATCTGATTCTTGATGTGTTTTTTTTCTCTATAAACATTCTCATTAATGCTATGCTATATATATTTATGCTATTATTAGTAGTGCTCTTGAGTAATTTAAATTATATTTAGCTGACAGAACTTTTTGAGATAGCCTCGGTTGCTCGGAGTCTCACACTGCCCCACTCTCATATGGGGTTCCACAGGGTTCAATTCTGGAGCCTTTGCTGTTTTCATTGTATCTACTGCCCCTCTTAACTCATTCACTCCCTGCCATTTTCACTGAAGCAACCCCCTTCACCCCCGGCTGTTTTACTGGACTTTGACAGATTTTTCAAGGTCCACAGAATATTGTGTTCTATTGCTATAAAAACATGGAAACTCCAAAAAGAAAGATTAGAGTCTCTTCTTTCATCAGGAAAAAAAAATGTTGTATCAGTTTTTAGAATATAGCTAGGTTTCATCATTATTCACCAACCTTTTGAAAACTCTGGGGAAAAGAGCTTGTTGCAACATGGCCCTGGCTGATCTCTTATACTCTGCCGCCACCTGCTGGCTGTTTGTTGTAATAACTACCATTGCTTTAAGCGACCTCTTCAGTTCAGAGGCTGTATGCTCTAGCATAAAAATACATTTAAAAAAAAAAAAAGTAAAAATACGTTGAATGAGTTAAGAAGCATCGTATTTCAAGTAACAACTGGGCCACACATTTTTTTTGTAACTACAATTGGCTCACTTGAAACATGAAGTGTACATCCAGCCTTGGTGAAAAATGTGTCCCTTCCAATAATGTTTACCCACTGAGACTTGTTTGTCCCGAGTTGATCGTTTACCTTGTTCATTTCACAAATAACGTCAGGCCAGCCTTAGTGCATGTGTGCGTGACCTTTTGATAATTGATTTCAGATCGCCGCCTGACACGCTAACCTTGACTCCTGAGCCAGACTCGCAACCATACCATAACCCCTGACCTCCTTCGCTTTGGATACTCCCTCCCTCCTTCCTTTTTTTCGCGAGTGCTTACAGAGCAGCCATGAGAATATTACGTTTCCTCTGTGACGACGGTCAATACCTGATTTGATTAGATCTCAGCACTCACGCTTCACAGCGTTCTGTAAACCCACACAGCGGATGAAGAGCAGAGTCGCTAACGTTAGCCAGCACCGCCACCGATTTCGTCTTTTCGATTGGGGTGCAATGAATGAGTCGGCTTCTCCGTGTGGATTCACACTGCTCATCCAAGGATCCCGACCAGGCGGTGTAGCTAAACTGTGGTTGGTGTGGGTTTCCCTGCATCAGCAGCTTGGAAGGATGAAGAAGTAGGTGGAAGCAAGGAGAGGAAGGAGGAGGGGGGGATTATGGGATGTGAAGGGAGTGGGGGAGTGTAGGGAAAACTCTGAAGGGAGGTATTAGAAATGTGCAGCTGTACTGATGCCGGTGTAAGCACATTTCTATTTAAATCAATAGAGCTGCTTTCAAGCTCATTTTGGCTGCTAACAAAACAAAAGGTGCATGGTGCACTAATAGACGGCAAATGTGGGACATTCATCTGTTAGCCGTATCATTAGCTATCTTGTGCTAAATGTGTTCCCTTGTATATACACTGTGAGATTAAAAGGGAACATCTTTTTAATTGCGTGTTTACACCTATTTGGGGTCTGGAGTGTGAAATTATACACAATGAAAAATGTTTTTGTGAGCTGCTTGTTATATACAGTATAGGCCCCATTGAACTTTTGACCTTTTGATTCAAACATAAAAATCTATTTTTTTAAATATCTTTTTAGTTTTTGGGGGAGCAGCGGTGGTGAAGAATCAACACAATCGTGTAGTTGAACAAAATGTATATTTTAAACTTTTAACAAATAACTGAAAATGATTCACCCCCTTTTCTCTCAGTGCAGCCAACTGACTCCAGAAGTTCCCTGATTATTTCTGAATGATCCAATTTTGACCTAAATGATAAATACTGGGGCATGACCGATTAATCAGATGGCCGATTAAATTGGCCGATTATGGCCTTTCAAACATTGGTCAAAGTTTGCTGATTATTTTTACTAGGGGTGTCAGGCGATTAATAAATTAAATATTTTAATCATAATCAATCACATGACTTCAATCGTTAACTTCCGATTAATCACAAATTATATATATATATATATATATTCTAAATGTACAATAAATTGTACCATTTTTTTTATTTTCATACTCTTGTTAACATACAAGTGGAAAAAGAATTAAAAAATTAGAAATATGGCTGCATCTTTTAGTCATAGTTACAATGATTTCATAAAATTGAGTTAAAATGATGTACTGTACTGTCCTGTCAAAAAAATGAGTGTGATATTGATTTGTGTTTAGGTTCATTTTCTGCCACTAGATGGCATAATTGCATTTGTAAGACATTGGTAACAGCTGAGTGCATTTTTCTTTTCATATTAAGAGCTATCTAATCTTTAACATTAAGTAACTTGTAAAATCCAGCATTTTTTTTAAATTGTAAACTACATCTTGACTCCAGCCTCCACAAATATATCATTATTATAATTATTACTGCAAAATTTTGATGTGGGCGTGTCTGCTGCATTGCGACTGGAATTCCCCCAGTACAGGCTTTCCAAGTAAGGGGTTAATCGCATGTTAAAAAAATGAGTGGTGGTAAAGGAACTTTAAATTAACTCACTAATTTTGACACCCCTAATTTGTACTTTTATGTATGCTAACGACATTGGAGACTTTTGGATCTAGCTGCAGCGTTCGATACGGTGGACCACAGTATTCTGTTGCCACATTTGTGGGCCTTATTGGTAGTGCTCTTGAGTGGTTGAAGTCCTACTTGGCTGACAGAACATTTTGTGTTAGCCTTGGTCGCTCTGAGTCCCGCATTAACCCCACTGTCGTATGGCGTTCCACAGGGTTCGTTTCTAGGGCCTCTGCTGTTTACATTGTATCTGCTGCCATTCCATTTCAGAGGTCTTTTAAAATAATATTTGGGAGAAAACAGCATTATGATGACCCAGGAACACACCAGGCAGGCCCATATAGTTATGGAAAAGTTTAAAGGATATAAAAACATTTCACAAGCTTTAAAGAATCAAGCAAGGTGCAGAAAAGGATGCAATACCTCATATACAGTAGCCACAGGAACGCGTCACACGCTACATGCGCACACACGCATACCCTTGCCCGACTTTGCTATAATGCCACGCCAAGCCACCGGCACATTCATCATGCCGCTAGTCATTATGAGCAACCCTCATTAAACACAGAGCCGGTGATTTATGATTAATATTTGCAGAGGGGAGGCCTCTAATCAAGCCCCTTCGATTCATTGATTCGATTGATCCCCCCCCCCCCCCCCCAAAAAAAAAAAAATGAAAAAGATAATTGTCGTTAGCTTGTGTGCGCATGCTTTGGGCAATTCCACTCATGTTATGGGAATTGAAATTCAGAAACGGGCCAGTATAGAAAGAAGTTTAGGGTGTCGTATTCAAGGTCTCTGCTTTCCCTCGCGCTGTAAATTGTCTCTGGAGCTTTGCGCGGGGCTTCATTAGTAAGTGTCTTTTCAATATTTATGGCCTTATTAATAAAACATCAATACAAGAGGCCTTTGTGAAGAACTGCGGGCTGATGCAGTCTCAAAATGAGGATGCTGGCTAGTTAAAGACGGATGCTCAGGTGAGCAACGTGCACAACACGGCGGGGAAAGAATCACGGGAGGTCACACAAAGGACATTTTGAAAGAGAAAGGCTCAATTCAAATCCGGGACGGGTGACTCATTTGTTAGTGATTGCTAGTTAATTGGGTTTTTCAATGAATTTATTGACGTTGGAGTGTGGATTACTCTTTGAGTAAATGCGCTGGTACTGTGGTTAAACCGGACTCGTGTTTTATTCATGGAGGCCCGACGAAGAGTGTCGGTAGGAGCATCCTCGGGAATCTCACAACACCTTTTTGTTTGGTCTTCTCTGCAACATACACTAGAAAAAAAAAACATTAGATGAACATGATTTGTCTCTAATACTTAAATTCTATCAAAACTTGTCAAATTAAATCTAATTTATTAGTGAAATTTACAAATCGCGCCCTCTAGTATCTTACTTGCTCATACTACTAGCAATAAGTGTACCACTTTTAATCAATATTTTACAAAAAATGCATGTAAAACACGAAGCCAACAAGATTTGACTTGTTTAACGCACAGCCTCCATTTTTTTCAAATTAAAATCCTCAAGTAAAATAAAGATTTTTAAACATAAAATTAATTTCAGCCTTTAAACATCAAGTCTGTTTGAACAACTACAATATTTGCATTCCAAAATTTCACCAAATGTCATCAGGCTTAAGGAACTTTCAGTTTACGTTGATTATGGCAGCGCCATATGGACAAAAGCGGTATTGTCATGTCTGAAGGAAGACCACATTTCCCATGAGGACAAGCGCATTGCGTCGTTTTTTTAGCTCACGCCAGCGAGTGAAATCTGGGCCAATGTTGGTCCTTGACTGTCCTTACATAGCTTTTGTAGCTTTTGACGAATGCCATAAAGCAGTCAGCACATTTGTAGTTTTTTAAATGGCAAAGTTGCTTCGTGCCAGTAAAAATGACCCCCTCAGGCCATGGCCAAAGGTACCAGTCAACCAGTTTTAAGTCGATGTTTCATCAGAAGAGTTATGAAGCTATTTGATTAAGGTTGAAAAGTTCCTTAGTGCTACTTAAAGTAGAGTGGTGCTGCACTGACAATTATTTCAATAATCGATTAATCTGGCTATTATTTTGTCAATTAATCAAAGAATCGGCTAATATGTTTAAATTCCCATCCTTTTATTGAAAAACAGGGCATAATTCAAATTGATAGCGCACAAACAAATGAATTATTGTCGAGAAGCTGACATTTATTTGTAAACTTCGTGTCCAACCGTAACAATTTTTTTTCTCTCTGTATAAACATAGCAGCTTCGTTCTCTAGTCAATCATGTGGCCACCTAAAACTGTGTCTGCTTTCGCATTGTGTTCAATGAAATGTGTTGTACCACCTGAATGTCAATAGTCAAAATGGTGGAAAGAGTGAGGGGGGGTGGCTGCACCGATTCCATCACCTCCTCCAACTTCTTTATCATCTCTCTCTCTCTCGCCCTGATTCTGCCTTCCATTCTCATCTGCTCGCTCTCCCCTCCTATACATTTTTATTAGTCCCCTGCGCTCCATTTTCTCTCCCTACCTTTACCTCGTTCCAATCTTTTACCACCGATGCTGCTTCTCTGTTATGCCCCCCCCCCCCCTCCTCTCATCCAGTGCCAATTGGTCTCCTCTAAAGCATGTCAGGGCTTGCTCCCACACCACCCTCCCTCGGCTGCACTTGTCCATCCAGCTCAACCCCCCCCCCCCCCCCACCCTCCCCTTCAGCTTGGGATGGAGCCGCCGCTTCTCTCTCCGGACCCGCTTGCCTGGCTGGGACTCAGCTGTGAAGAACAGAGCTGTCTGTTCCTCTTTGTCTTTCTGTCTCCGCACATCTGGCGCGTGTGTGTGTGCGCTCGGACCGGGGCTGGCTGGTGTGTCGAAGGTGCGCTGTAGATGCCAGATTTCAGCCCTGTAGGAGGTGTGCACTTGGGATGTGTCTCAGGCGGCTGCTCGATGCAAATGGATGGTGCTCATTTGGAGGAGGATGCCCACATACGGCCTGCTCCGTACTGCAAGCCAGAGTCATTAGAATATTTGGTTATTAATTTTGGGGGGAAATACCAGTCAAATAATCAATTTCACATATAGCCTACATGTAATGACTTTTATTTCTTTTATCAAACATTGATTATTTCATTCTAAATAGTAGGGGTGTCAAAATGAGTGCTTTAATTTTCAGTTAAATTAAAGTTCCATTAACGCCACTCTTTTTTTTTAACGCGCAATTAATGACCGCCCCTTACTTGGAAAGCCTGTACTAAGGGAACATCCACGTCAAAATTTAGCAGTAATACATTTAATAATAATGCATATACTGTATTTGTGGAGACTGGGGTCAAGTTATATTTTACAAGTTTAAAAAATGTGCAGAATTTCACAACTAACTTCATGTTAAAGATTAGATAGCTCTTAATATGAAAAGAAAAATGCATTGAACTGTCACCTATGTCTTACAAATGCAATTATGCCATCTAGTGGCAGAAAAATTACCTCAACACAAATCGTTATCAACCAAATTTTTTTTAAATACAGTACATATTTTTAGTTTTAACTCAATTTTGTGCACAAATCAATATCACACTTGGATGTTCTTTTGATTGTTTTATGTTTTTCATAATAATATTTACTCTACAACTACATTAGATGCTGCAGGAACCTTCGCCATAAACCGAGGACCCGCTGTCCTAAACTGATATTTATCTAAGTAATTAGTGCTGGGTTTAAAATATCGATATATCGAATCAATATTGCTTTTCATAGCCCAATATCGTTTCATAAAACCTTGTATTATTCACTACTTTGAATACGGCTTTTTCCGTAAATTAACGTGCCCGAGACGAGCACGTACTCAAATGTGCGCTTCTGTTATTCAGAGTACCCCAAAAGGAGCCCAGTGCTTACAAAGAAAGGAAACAGCTCAAGTTATTGTTGTTAATATTGTACATTTAGAACAGATATCAAATTTGTGATTAATCGTGAGTTAACTAGTCAAGTCATGTGATTAAATGTGACGCCCCAAATTTTTAATAATCATTTATTTACCCCCCCCCCCCCCAAAAAAAAAAGTTTTTTAACAAACACTTTAACAAAAGTGGGGAAAAAATTTTAATCTAATAAAAATTGTTAAAATAAATTTTTGACGTTTATAGGCGTCAATGGCAGTGAATGAATCGAATCGAATCCATTTTGGAAATCTGAATCGATACCCAGCCCGACAAGTAATAGCGTGTATATTGTGGTATTCATTCATGTTGTTTCCTTCCATTGTGTTCTGCAATGGCTGACCCACAGCAGCAGCAGTCAGGTGGATTGTCGCTCTCCTTGCGTTATGTAACCCCACCCCCCACCCAAATTAGATCCAACTTCAAATAAATGAAAAGCAAGCCGCTGGTTGGCTCCTTCCCCCCGCAGTTATAAATAGCATTCTCACATCTTATCTGGAAACCGTGTTGTGGAGAGGAGAAGCTTTGAAACGCCGCCCGACGATTAGGATCCCATTGTTCCGCTCCACACCCCCTCCCTTCCCCCGGCTGCTTACAGTAAGCCCCGCGTGCGCTCGTGCGCGCGCGGCTGCAACGTCTGAGCGTTCATCTGCATCGCGCTCTGGTGGAGATAGCGGCCATGATAGCGTGCGTGAGGTGTCGTGGGCTTGCGAGTAATTGGCGTGCGAGTCGCCGCTGGGTGTGTCGTCGATGACGGGTGCCCGCTGATCCTCTCTGTATTAACAAGGTTGCTAAGATACATCGGGTTTATATTAGATGAGTTTATCTGCTGCTGTATTTTACGCAAGCCGTTATTAATTTGGTAATGTAACCTGCTGTGGTGTGGAGGAGGGTGGGGGTTCAGCCCTCTAGTTAGACGTCTACCCCACCCCTTTACAATCTGGAGGCGGAGCCGTACCTCCTTTTATCATGACATCATTTAATCCAAGGCCTAAGGCCCAGTCTTTCTATTCAGCGCAGAACAAGCCCGTAAAAAAATAAAAAATAAGAAGCAGACAAGTGATCTCACTCCGGCTGAGGCTTTTTGGCGCGAAGTGGTTGCCGTCCCTCCTACCAACAGATGTCATCTCAATCTAATGTCTGACCTCCATAGTGGCTTCTCCAGGCTGGAGGGCCATTGGCGCTGCTGTTAGCCGATAAAGAACGGGAAACAATAGAAGTGGGCTCGCGAGACAAGATCCTCCGACGGAGTTGCTAGAATAAGATTTTATTTTTTAGTTTGTGACATAGATATAGGGTTTACTGGTGAACAAAATGAACAGGGAAAGCAGATACAATGAAAACAGCAGATGCCCCAGAATTGAACCCTGTGGAAAACCATACGCTCCGTTACATGCATGCGCATCCAAATAATGTCACTTGAATCATGCAGTATGAACTAAGATGAACTCATACAAACCCAAAAACGTATGAATACATTTTTAATACTTTGTCCTTCACTCCCAAAAACATATTTATGTTTTTTTTAATGTTTTTTTTTTATGGTAGAGCATACAGTAGGCTTTGATGCAGCTTCTAACCTGAAGAGGTCACTTAAAGCAATAGTAGTTATTACAAAAACGACCAGCAGGTGGCAGCAGAGTATAAGAGATCAGCCAGGGCCATGTTGCAACTCTTGCAAAACTTAAAGCTATATTCTAATGCTAATTGCTGCCAAACGGAAACAGATACAAATATACGTTTTTGTCCTGATGAAAGAAGAGACTAATCTTTCTTTTGGTAGGTTCCATTTTTTTATAGCAATAGAACTGAATATTCTGTGGAGCTTGCAAAATCAGTAAAAATCCAGTAAAACAGCCGGGAGCAAAGGGGGGTTGCTTCAGTGAAAATGGCTGGGAAATTGTGCATCAAAAAGGTTACGTCTGTGTAAATCAACATTTTTTTTTGCTAACATCTAAACTGGAGGTATTTATTAGCCAATTGATAGTTGAGTGCGAGTGTATGTGACTGCAGCAGCGTGGATGTCCCCAGGCAACGGCAGTGGGAGGAGAGCAGGGGCCGTGGTCGTCAGAAGTGTGAAAGTGATGTTGCTCACACGAGATGTTGATGTTCACATAACAACACAAACACTTGCTGTTAAGGGGTTAATCAAGGAGGCACGCCAGAGCACGGGAGATCAGGGCCGAGGGGAAGAGATCAAGAAATGGCATTGTCTACAAAGAAAACAATATTTACGTGCTGGGGGGGGGATCACATTTTATTCTCTCCTCAGTTGATGAGTTCAAACTTGTTTAAATATATCAGTTCACAAAATTAACTCCCAGCCATTTTCACTGAAGCAACCCCCTTCGCTCCCGGCTGTTTTACTGGATTTTGACTGATTTTGCAAGGCCCACAGAATATTGTGTTCTATTGCTATAAAAACATGGTGCCTACCAAAATAGAGTCTCTTCTGTCATCAGGAAGAAAAAAATATTAAAATATATTTCTATCTGTTTCCGTTTTGCAGCGATTAGTATTAAAATATAGCTAAGTTTCATCATTATTGACAAAACTGTTTAAAACAGTGTGAGAAAGAGCTTTTTGCAACATCGCCCTGGTTGATCTCTTATACTCTGCTGCCACCTGCTGGCCTCTTTTGTAATAAATACCGTTGCTTTAAGCATTCTCTTCAGTTCAGAGGCTGCATCAAAACCTGTATGCTCTAGCATTAAAAAACAAAACAAAAAACATATAAATACGTCTCTGGGAGCATGGTAATATTTAGAATAGAACGTATTTATACGTTTTTGGGGAAAATGAATTAATTGATTGAAAAAAATTGGAAGTAGCCAGCCTACACTTCAAAACATTCTTATTTGAATTTGAATTGAAGTCTTATAGAACCACTTCAAAATAATTCCCAGATTTAAAAAAAAAAATCATAGCAAAGATGAGATATTTTATTCCACTATTGACTTTGTATTGGCTACAAGCCCCAACTTTGGTGTTCATATAAATCATAGAGGTCCTCTCTTCGACGTGAGAATACATCATCAAGTGTTTCTCATACAAATACGCACATGTCCTTTTATTTCCAAAATGCTGTTGTCATGTTCAGGATAAAACTGTCATGGAAATGCCACACCAGACAATTAAATGAGAGGCACGGGGGCCTGGTTCGAACCATCCATTATTCTTTTCAAAGTTATACAGGCCATGTGCTGTCAATCTGGCAGCATTCATAAACCTCGGTCTTTCCTACTCCATCATTTCCAGGACATAAAGCAGTCAGCACTCATTATCTCCAAACCTACACTAATGGGGTTTCCCCTCAAAGTAGGCAAGCACATATACACATACACATACATATGCACAGCAAACACTATGTCATTAAAACTTCCTTTTAACATTTACACATAATAATAAATGTTTGGGAATGCAGACAAATTGTAGCAGCAAAGTAGACTATAAAACTATTAGTTATCGGGAGGGAAGAGGTAACATACTTTTTGACTGTGCACAAAGTACTGCCAACTAAACTGGACCTCTCAAAGGCAGACAAAAAACACTATCAATGAATTTAAATCAAACAAAATAGCACAAAGACATCATAAGATGGTGCCAAAATTAGTCTTTTATTTTTTGGGCCCAAAGCCCCAAAACGGCAAATAACAAAGGACTACAATACACACTCTATTGTATTTGTTGGCAATTATTATCTGGAAGCTAAAAGATGAAAATATTTACTTATTGGGTTGCGCGAGGCCGGTAAAAGATTTAAGGAACCAAAGGGATGGGCGGTTGTGGTAGTTTGGACTTTGCTGCCTGTGTCCAAGTGGTTGTGCAACCGTGCAGATTTGTTGGAAATAGTGCTCTCCAGTGCCCTCTAGAGGGGGTGACGGGTCACTGCAGTGCATCGTTGCTTCACAGTTTGATTCTGGATCCCGAACACTGCTACAGGTATTTTTGGGGGTGGAAGTTAGGTCCAGAAGTGTTTGGATAGTGACTGACTTTAAAAAAAAAAAAAAAAAAAAAAGATTTTATGATATGACACTTGCTTTCAACTCATTCATTTGGACTATAAGACTTGGGTCAAATCACTCGAACCTCAGTGCTATTTCCAGTCTCCTTTCAGGCATTGTACATGGATACGTGTGAATAAAGTCGATTCTGAATCGAATCGCAGACCCAAAAATCTGAATCAAATCGTGAAACATTCAAAGATTCCCACCCCTAATAAAAACATTCGCGTTGTCATTTGTTATGATTTGGTTCTGTGGGGTTGGGTTTTTGTTTGTTTTTTGGGAGTTTTTGTTGTCTGTGATCAGTGTTTTATGTGTTCCTTGTCTCGTCAAGTACAACCTCGTCCACCTGTGTGTGTCTTCCCTTCCATGTGTGTTGACCAATCAGTGCCCTCAGCCACTTGTGTCTCACCCAGGTGTGTCATGTGTCAATCAGTGTGAATGTATTTAGGCCCCGTGCCCACGAAAGCCAGTTTCAATGTATCCTCACAAGTTTTTTACCGTTTAGGCCCTTCGTCCACACGATGACGCTGTTTCGGAGATTGAAACAGATCGCTTTTGAAAGCGGGCTCCAGAGTGGAAAGATTTCAAAACGTGTCCCGTACGCGTCCGTCTGGACACCTTATGCAGAATACTCCTCCAGTGACGACGCATTGTCGCAGATTGATGACGTATGCGCCAATTCTCGCGCGACTGCGAACAACAATGGCGGATAGCCGTGTCGTAGTCGGTTCGCGCAGCCTCCTTAGCTTGCTAATGCTTTTGCAGCAAAATACTTTGCTTCTTCATTCCCACGTTCAACAAGCGGTGTTGTACTTGAATCACCCGCCATTGTCCCTTCTCCTGTGTTTGTCTTTTTCATGTTGTTTTGATACATGCAGCCATGTTTGTTCTGTAGATTGCAATAAAGTTAGAAAAAAAAAAAGTGATTCTTCTTCTACACTTTCCGTTAACTCCCTGTGGCTGCGCTACAGCGCCACTCCAGACTTAGCATGTACATTACAGCCGTTAAACGTCCTCAACGTCTTCTTTTGGACACACGCAAGTCTTGAAATGCTTCCGTGTGTGCGAGATTTGTTTGAGGAACGAAGCCGGCTTTGCTTCCGTCTGGCCGGGGCCTTAGTCTGCTGTTGTTGTGTGGTCAGTGTAGGTGTATTGTTGTTTTCACGACCATGCCACGTCCTATTGTTAGTTGTCTCGTCGTGTTCCTGATTTAGTTGTAGCATTGACCTATGTTTTTGGACATTTTAGATTTTGCCTTTTGCTTGAATTAATCTTTGACTGCCAAAAACGTTAAATAACGTTTAGTAAAATCCTAGGGAGGAGTGCCAAAGACGTTAAAAGACGTTTGTTTCAAAACAGAAGTGAAACTAACCATTTTCTATTGTTTATTACTGAAAAACGGAATAAGGTAGAAACAAACTTTTTTTTTCTGATGAAAGATGAGAGTCCAATCTTTCATTTGGTAGTATGTGTCTGGCAGTCAAAGAGTTAAATCACTTTTTCTTTTTTTTCTTTTTTACTTCATCCTTGTCTTGTGTTGCTTCCCTACACTTGGGTCCACAACTCCCCAACCCTGACATCACGTTTGTATAGTTTACCGTGTTGGGGACCGTGTAACGTATCTGGCAATTTGATGCTAAAAAGTAGACTAGATTTTAGACTGGCAAAAACCCGGTCAAACTTGTGGTGTAACACGATTTTGGCGGATTTGATCGAAGAAGGGCGACAAACTCCACTTCCCCCAATCGATCTTTTGCTTTCAGGCTCCCTACATATTCTTCATCTCTTTTGCAAACAGTCATATTAATATTCCTTTGAAGCCTCTTTCATTTGTAGACCCCCTCCTCTTCCTCCTCCACGCTTCCAAGTTGCCCAACCCCCCCTTTTTTTGTGCCATTGTTTTCACAAGAAGGGATCAGCTTTCTGCGACTTCTACAAATGGCTGGCAGCAGAGAAGAAGAGAGGATACTTTGAGGGGGGGCACTTTCATACCTTCAGCCAGGGGTTCCCCTTGTTGCACACGTGGAAGGGGGGGGGGGGGGGGGGCAGTTATGTATGCCTTTGACAGAACACGTTGATTGGTTCAGAATGGTTGCTGCCTCTTGTAGGAAAAAGGAATGTCTATTTTTAGATCAAGGGGTAGCTGGGAGAGAAAAGACTGAGGAAGGGCTATGCATGCATGCGCGCGTGCGTGTGTGTGCGTGAGGAATACTGCAGTCATGTAGGAAGTTCCCCTTCACACACGCGCGCACACACACGCATATGATGCCCCCTTTTCCCTCTCCTTTCTCACCTCTTTGTACTCCCTCTATCTCTCCCTCTCTCCACGCGTCCTCTCCGAGCTGGCCCAGTGTGCAAATGTCAGCACTCTCCCGTTTATTTGCCAGCGCCCACAGCAACGTCCTGCACACTCTGTTTACCTCCACATGGCTGCTCGCTGACCCCCCCCCCCTCCTCCCCCCAACCCCAACTACCTAAAAATGTCTCCCTTCATTTGGTTTTTCCTAACTTTTCTCTTTTATCACTTCCCGCCCACCTTTTTCACACTCCCTCCTTCTCATCCCTCCGTGAAGTTTCCATCTTTTACGCCATTCTTGCTTCACCTGTCGGCATATACACCCCCACCCCCACCCCCACCGCCACCTTTTCATGGATCATGGCACCATCATAACATTTCGTCGTCTACAATGTTTCCATCATCAACCCCGCCTCTACAGAATGTGCATCATTTTGTATCTATTTTTGGCATACGTGCACATTTCACAGCGCACCTTGTCACCCCACTTCACTCACCCCCCCCCCCCCCCTGTCATCTCGCCCCTTTTGGTCTTTTTTTCTCGCCATGGTCGTCTCCGTCGCTGTCGCACGTCATGACTCATGTGGCTCGCACCTGCTCCACCGTGATGGGACCACACAATGTTAGCGTCATAAATTAAAAAGGGAGGGAGGTAGCGGGATTATATTAAATTTGATACAGTGGAGACAGATTGAAGACCAAAAAAAAAAAAGTCATAATACTTTATCTTATAAAGGCCAATGTGACAGTGGCCCATGGTGGCCCTCGTGGTCCAATTTTTCTATTCATAATACTGACTCTAAGCATAAATTCACATAGCAAAAGGATAAAAATAGATATAGAAAACTCCAATACTCAGGTAATAAAATTGCACCACTCTGATCTACAGAGGCGCCTTGATTTATGAATTAAGCTCATAACTAGATTTATGTGTACATCAAATCCATTGTCCTCATTGAAATGAATTGAAATCTGAAAGAAGCAAAAAAAAATGGTTACGTTTTTACATCTGGACATGAGTTGTGACCTTACAGAAGTTCCTTGTGAGTGTTCTTATTTTGGTCATTTTTCTGCCACTAGTTGGCATACGCGTTTCATGTCACATTGGTGATAGTAACAGTACCATTTGTCTTTTCAGAGTCTTTTAAGAGTGGCTTAATATTGTTGTTATTATTATTATTGTTGTTGTTGCAAAATTGGGTTAAAATAATATTGTATGCCGTTATGTTTTTACGTCTGGATGTGAGTTATTTTGGGGGTTGCCACGAGTCGGCATTAGCGATTCATGTTAGACATTGGCGACAGTAACATCATGTTTGTCTTTTCAAATTAAGAGTAGAAAACCGTGACCTCCTGTTAATTGAAAAGGGGAACTTGTCCCCATTCCCCACAAAATATTTATTATTAATATTATTATTATTATTATTATTGCAAAATTAGCCTAAACTAATGTTGTATGCCTTTGTTTTGTTGTTTTTTACACACCGACACAGTCCTTGGATTGTGCGCGGCCATTTCGGCCTAGAATGGACCAGTCATACGGACTTTTTCACAAACTTTTTGATGGCCAACATAACCCTGGTAGCATATCATGTGTAGTTAGTTGTTTATTTTCCCTCTTTTTCTGTCTGCGCAGTGAGTGACAGCTGTTACCGAAACCTGGCAGAAGACCGCAGCGGCGTCAACCTCAAAGATCTCGTCCATGATCCATCCTTGTGAGTATTAGTCTCATCGATGACTCATAGAGATTGCTAAAAAAAAAAGGACATCATTCACACACCTTTGAATCTACCACCTAAAGTGAACACATGTGTGTTTGTACACATTGGATGGCGGGAGCCTTTTTATTAAGGAGTATAACAAAGGGACTAAAAATATCTCTGGAACGCAACGTGTCGGGGCTCAGTGTCGCCCTGTGGAGGGAAATTCCCAGCATGCACAGCAACAACAAAAGCGCCGCAGCGCGCTCCTCTGTCTCAGTGTGACTGCAGGAGTCGTTAATTTCACAAAGAGGAGGTGAAATCTGCAATTGTTTTATGAATAAGGATGTGGAACATGAAAAGGAGCATGAATAACGCTATAAAAAATCTACAATCATCGTCAAAGTTTTAGTGGTTTGTCCCAACTGGAAAGAAAATCTAATGCACTAAATAATTGGGCCTGTTGTTTAATTTCCTAAAACATAGATGTATCAGGGGAAAACATTAAAATTATAAATGATCTTCTTAAATAAAATTCAGACCGCAAATTGCCTTTTTTCAATCGCAATAGTGCTGTAACATTCCTCTCCTGTTGCCCGGGTCATTTTCATTACGTCCATTGATTTACTGGAGCGAGGGTGTCAGCATCAATGCGGTGTCTTTGCCCTCCTGCTTGAGGGACCATGAAGCGCTCCCGTCCTGTCATGTCTTTGGCTGCGTGTCCACTTTGGCTGCTCGTGTCTCATGTGATGTTTGTGCGTGACGCACAGCGCGCCATGTTGTGTTTGCCATGCTAGACCGAGTCGCAGATTGCGATCAGGAACTCATGACTCACTGATTATAAATGTAGAATCTGAAACAATACAATGTTGTTTAAAAAAAAAAGGCCCGCTACATGTTGGATTACATGCAAAATCTACAAATGAAATGAGACAGTGAAAAAACAATGAATCCAAACTTGTAATTTCATTGCATTTCCCCTTGGGTGATTATAATTAGCAATAGTAATTAAATTAAATAATAATAATAACATTTGCATTAATGTGGTTGATATTATTTTACATCACTCAACTACAACAAAGGCCTTTTTTGGTACAATTTCAGTTACCTTGTGCACGTATAAAATGTGCCATTAAAAAAAAGTTGCTTTTAATGTTGTAAATATAAATAATATATATAATTATGGCCACAACAATAAATACACATACAGTGTAACCTAAAAAGCCAAATACAATCCCCTTGATTCCTCTAATTTGTTCCTTTTTCCCATTGGGGAATTATGGACGTAAAAAAAAATGAACCTATTCAAAACACGTTATTAAATCTGCAGGCATTGTTTTCAGTAACATCGCAGCATTATTAGCCATACAAGTATTACAATAATATGTTTAAAGTAGGGCTGTCTGTCAATAAAAAAAAATCATCGTAATGAATCGCATAAGTTAAGTCATGAGTAATCGCAAATTAATCACACTTTTTTTTTTTTTTGTTCTAAATGTACAATAAAATATATTATACTCATCAATTAACATAAAAGTGAAGGTATAATATTTTAAAGTTAGAAGGAGTCATAGACTTATGTTGATATAATTTTTCCCACTTCCACTAGGTGGCATTAGCGTTTCATGTTCGGCGTTGGTGACAGTAACAATACATTTGTCTTTTCAAATTCAGAGTATCTTAAGTGTTGCAAAATCTGAAATAAACCACACAAACTGAGCATCAGTGCTTTTGTGACCTTTTTACAGCAACATACAAGTTAAAAAAAAAAAATTTAACTATGTATTCTGAGAGCTTTTTTTGTGCAAGACATGTTTCTCATAGGTAAATGTTTCTTGAGAATAAAAAAAAAAATTGACCCTTGATTAGACTCTAGGCTGGCTCGCTCCTAATTTATAATCTCTTAGAGAAGTCATTCACCAAGAGGTTCATAAACCTTTTTATCGAATTTCAGATTACTTTTTAGGACTGTATTTTAATTGTAAGTCAGCTGTAGAAAGATTTTTTTGCCACCGATTTAAGACAAACCCGGCAAATGGAGTTGAGATAAGTTGCAACCATCTGTTAGGGGAGATCAGGGATTTATCAGCACACCAACACACATTTGGGCTGGCTAACATGTTGCAGGTCAACGATTCTAATGTCTGATAAATGTCAGCGTCACACTTTCTGCTATTTGGGCATGAAGAAGGAGGCGTGCAGCACTTTTAACTAGATAGATGCACTTTGCCGGATGGTGACCCACTAAAACACTCAGCACCACAAATCAGCCCCAATAGGGTATCTCAAATAATTAGGGGTGTCAAAATTAGTGCCTTAATTATGAGTTAATTTAAAGTTCCTTTAATGCCACTCATTTTCTTAACGCGCGATTAATCACCGCCCCTTACTGGGAAAACCTGTACTGGAGGAATTCCAGTCGCGACGCAGCAAACAAAATTTTGCAGTAATAAATGTTATAATAATAATGCATATATTTGTAGAGACTAGGCTCAAGTTGTATTTTACAATTTTAAAAATGTGTAGAATTTCACAATTTGCTTCATGTTAAAGATTAGATAGCTCTTAACATAAAAAGAAAAATGCACCAATGTCTTACAAATGCAATTATGCCATCTAGTGGCAGAAAAACGACCTTAACACAAATCATTATCACACTATTTTTTTTTAAATACAGTACATATTTTTAGTTTTAACTCAATTTTGTGAATTATTAGGAATATACTGTATCAATGACTAAAAGATGCAGCCATATTTCTATTAGTTTAACATTTTTTCCACTTTTATGTTAACAAGAGTATGAAACTTAGAAAACAAATACTTTATTGTGCATTTTATTGTACATTTATAACAGATATAAAATTTGTGATTAATCGTGATTAAAGTATTGAAGTAATGCAATTAATTATGATTAAAATTTTAAATTGTGTTAAACTAATACAAATATGGCTGCATCTGTTTGTCCTTGATACAGTAATTTCATAATAATTCATAAAAAAAGAGTTAAAATTAAAAAGATGTACTGTACTATAAAAAAAAACGAGTGTGATATTGATTTGTGTTTAGTTTATTATTCTGCCACTAGATGGCATAATTGCATTTGTAAGACTTTGGTGACAGCTCAGTGCATTTTTCTTTTCAAATTAAGAGCTATCTAATTTTTAAAGGTGCATTGTGCAGTTTAATAAGGTAATATTAAAGCTTTTTCTACATTATGCATGCTCCACCAATGTCTACATGAGTACGATGAGCCCTGACTGTTTTACTCTGACTGCACCTATCCTTTATAGTAGAGTGTGCGGAACCTCACACTCACAGTTTGTCAACGGTGGCTGTCCCTTTAAGATTGTGCACGTACTCGCACGCGCACCATGAACGGGGCTGACACAGATGCTGCAGTTACGCTTTGGGCCAGAAGTGGCAGTCGCGAGTAAAAAAGTGACAAACTGCACAAAGATCCTTTAACATGAAGTAACTTGTGAAATTCTGCACATTTTTAAAATTGTAAACTACAACTTGACCCCAGTCTCCACAAATATATGCATTATTATTGAATTTATTACTGCAAAATTTTGACCTGGACGTGTCTGCTGCGTTGCCACTGGAATTCCCCCAAAACAACACATAGAAAATCCATCATTTTTCCAAATTTGGTATTCAAGGACAAAATACACTGGAGAAACATCTGGAACATTTTTTATGTTGATAATGTTTGTTTTAACGGTCAACAAACAAAATGGAGGCGGTGTTCTGTTGGATATTTCCGAGCTTCAATCATGGGAATTGAACCCCTCCATGAGCACTCAGAGTTTCGAGAGGTGGGCTTGTCGAGACCCCCCCCCCCCCCCCTCCCCTCTCTCTCCATCAGTGGAGAGGTGACCCCTTGAGAGCTCCCCTACATATGGATGGGCTGTAATGGGCTCCATGCCACTACGAGGACCTTGTGTGTGTGTGTCCACAATGCGCTGTCTTGCAAGCAAAGAGGAAAGAAAGGGAACATGTGAGTGCCCTGTGCAGAAAGCTTGTTTATTATTAATAAAATCACCCTGGCAGATGGGTTTCATCTTAAAAGTGTCCCACTACCATAGAGATTTTCGGCAGACACACATACACACTCTCAGTAAGTGTACCCCTGACAGTGTATCTCTCGGTGCTCTCACTCCTTTCACTCTGTGTCTCATCCTGCCTTTATCCTCTTACACTGCTCGTCTTTTATTCATAGAAAATCTTTCAGGCCCAGACTACTACCATACGAGAGCCTCCGACACACACCTCCCATTGAAATCTCAAACTCGTCCCCCTTTTGCTTACCCCTCCTTTATCAGGATTTTTTATATTTTTTTCCCCCCCGGCCTAAAATGCTGCACCGTCCCTTTAACATGAGTCAACGTCTTATTCGGATGAATTTCAGTGGAGGGAGATAAACTTTAAGGCAGATTTTGATTTGTCGAGTTTTCATGAGTAAATAATCCACTTTAATTAGTAAAAGACTGGATTATATTATGCCCTTTGATTGATTTTGTGGATTATTTCTAGTTGTTTTCAACTCTGGCGGCACGGTGGCTGACTAGTTAGCACGTCCGCCTCCCAGTGCAGAGGACGTGAGATCGAGTCTGGGCTTCGGCCTTCCTGGGTGGAGTTTGCATGTTCTTCCCGTGCTTGCGTGGGTTTTCTCCGGGTATTCCGGTTTCCTCCCACATTCCAAAGACATGCATGGCAGGTTGATTGGACACTCCAAATTGTCCATAGGTGTGATTGTGAGTATGGTTGTTTGTCTCTGTGTGCACTGCGATTGGCTGGCAACCAGTTCAGGGTGTACCCCGCCTACTGCCCGAAGCCAGCTGGGATAGGCTCCAGCAACCCCCGCGACCCTTGTGAGGACAAGCGGTTAAGAAAATGGATGGATGGATGGTTTTCAACTCTTTTTTTTTTTTTTCTTGGATGATGCAAAGTCCTGGTTCGGAGCTGAGTTGGCTCCATTTGGCTCTTGTTATTGTTACTGTTGTTGTTATTGTTATTTATTGCAATTGTTTCTGTTTATTAGCCTTTTTATTGGCAATGTCTCAATAAACGTTTGCGATTTTATTTTATTTTATACGATTTTGACCCCTGCCTTGTTTAATAGCCTTCAATTGGAGAAACGCTGCTTCTACATTTAGCTCAGCAAATATCCGAGCTTTATTTTGATGTACCATTTATATTCTTTGTAAATCAAGCACCAGGTGCTCCCCAAAATTTTTTGTTGAGTTTACGTCTATATACACAGTATATGTATGTAAACAGTAGGGCTGGGTTTAAAAAAAAAAAGAATAATCGATATCGAATTGATTTTCTTTTTCAACCCCGATATCGGTTCATAAGATCATGATTCGATCATTTTGACATCTCTTTTTCCCATAAATTCTATAAATATAGAATTTTAAAGGCCATTTTTTTTAGTCTCAGTTTTCTTGAAATGTTGCTGTTCACGTGAATTGAGAAGTATTTTTTCTTACATTTATGAAATACCTGACTTATTGCACTTTTAGACAAAATATTTTTTTAATTTATATTTACAATGGGCTCTTTGCACAAATCCACTACTTCCTGAACCTAATACCACTTCTTATAATCCTGTTTTCAATGATTGAACAAACTAGTGCTACTGAGTTCAGGAATTAGTGGATTTGTGCAAAGAGCCCATAATTAAATTAGAATTATGAAAATAGTATAAAAATAGTTAATAGCCTCAAGACATTATAACGTTGCCATAGATGCTAAATCACATTTTAGCAAAAATATTTCCGGGCCAATCAACAAACACCCTCCTCGCCCAAAAATCCCATCCATGATCGCGACTCAACTCGTAAACATTCACAAACTCTCGTGCAAACACATTCATGATGAAACAGCGCAGGAAGTGGAGGCTTCAGACAGGAAGGAGGGGTTGCCTAGGAAACAGTGGGAAGGAACCCTCGTTATTTGTGTTGAGCATATTTTCATTTGGGCTGAAACAGAGCGCCATAAAAACCCAGAAGAAAGAGAGAGAGAGAGAGAGAGAGAGAGAGAGAGAGAGAGAGAGAGAGAGAGAGAGAGAGAGAGAGAGAGAGAGAGAGAGAGAGAGAGAGAGAGAGAGAGAGATGAGAGATAGAGAGAGAGAGAGAGAGAGAGAGAGAGAGAGAGAGAGAGAGAGAAAGAGAGAGAGAGAGGGGTGATTTGCCTTGACAGCTGCTTTACTCTCCGGAGGTGTAACACACACACATGCACATACATAATAGTATGAGTTGCTCATGCTTGAACATGTACGTGCACACGCTCGGCTACACACAATCTAAGTACGGACATGGCGGAAAACATCACACTTGTGCTCATCATTGAAATGTCAGAGGCTGGTCGGGGGGGCGGGGACAGCAAATTATACTACACACCTTCAATGTGATTATTTTCAATGTGCAGATTTTACTATTGTATGTGACAAGTCAGCCTGTGAGCGGGTAAAACCGTCTAAATGGCTTCAAAATATTCCCAGGGTTGGTGGCTATCGTGGCGTTTAAGTGGCTGTCACACACGGGAAACATGATGCAGATCTCTTCCAAAAATAGCTGTCCTTAAAAAAATTAAATAAAATTTAAAAAAAAAAAAAAAAAAAAGTGGTGGAGCTTGCATAAGAGGTGTCTGTGCTGAGCCTTCACCTTGAGCCTTGGGTGCACTACTCAGTTTGACCACAGGAGGTCGCCAGCTCTCGACAGCAGCAGCTGCCTCTTCAGTGGGCTGTCCTGTGGAAAGTCCTTGCAGGAGGGGATGTTCAAGGGCATTCTGTCTTTCCTCTTCTCTGTTGTTATTCTTTTGGGGTGTTTTTAATGCGACCTGTTCATCACAAGACTTTGGGAAGATTTGGATGAGCCGCTCGGAAAACTATCATCTCAAACCTGCTCACATTTAAAGACACATTTTTAGTCACAACCTCAGATTGAGACTGAACTCAAGTCATTTTATTTTTTATTTTTTTATCTTTTGATGATGATAAATGACTGTATGCCACTAACATAACATTTAGGATATATTACTGACTTTTTTTCTGCTTCCTTTCAGGTTGGGTGGTATGATCGTGGCTTACAAGATTGTGCCGGATGAAATCGATGAAATCAAGGTACACTATTATGTATCACATCATTTGTAGCAACAAACTCGGGTCCTAACTGTGCGTACGTCTGCATATCAACAGGAGACTTTGGTGGACTGGTGCGACGAAAAGGAGCTCAACCTCATTTTAACCACCGGAGGGACCGGCTTTGCTCCGAGAGACGTCACACCAGAGGTGGGTTCACTTTTTTTGTCAATAGAACAGACATGAGGTTGTTTAGTAACGTTTGATGACCCGTGGCGCTTCAATGTGATTTCCTTTACTTGAAGTTAGTTTTGTCTTTTTAGCATTTTGCTGACACAAATGTAAGTGTGTCTACGCGCGTGTGTGTGTGTCTGCGTGAGCGATGATTAACAAACAGTGTAATTAGCCCCACGGTCTCATGGGAAATAAAGAGGCTGAAGTCAAATCCTTACTGATTCTGTTTTTTTTTTTTTTATTATTTCTTAAAGTGGGATCGTGTAAGCAATTAGGAGATAATGGCTGGCAGGTGTCAGTACATGTGTGTCGAGCACTTTTTCTTTCTTTCTCTCTATTTGTCTTTTGCTCAGGCGATTCTTTGCCGAGATGGCAAATCCAGGTCCAGAAAGTAAAATCCCTGTCACAGTTTGGCTTTTGCTAGCTAGCTAGCTCCTTAGCTAGCTTCCATGGTGCTCGTTTACCTGCTAGGGAGCAAGCTAGCTAGCTAGCCTCAATGGCTAAAGCCAAACTGTGGCAGGGTTTTTACTTTCCAGACCTGGCTTTGCCACCTCTGATTGTTTGTTTGCTGTCAGAAATCACAAAAACATTTTTTTTTTTTTTTTTTTTTTTTTAAAGGAGAGCAATGATGATGTCAAATCGAATGAACAATACTGAGCTCTCCTTAAAAAAAAAAAGAAAAATAAATCACAAAATTTGAACCAGGATTTGTTTCTTTATTCTTAATAACAAAATTCAGATGCATGCAAGTGGTTATTGTTTATTTTTGCTATGATTCACAATAGGATTGTGCAGCCTTAGTACATGTCTCATATAAAAAAAATTATTTAAAATATTGCCATGGTCCCCAAAACATATTTTTATGTTTTTGTTTTTTGTTTTTAAAGCTAGAGCATTCAGAAGGCTTTGATGCAGCGTCTGTCTGACCTGAAGAGGTTGTTTAAAGCAATGGTAGCTGTTACAAAAAACGGCCAGCAGGTGGCAGCAGAGTACAAGAGATCAACCAGGGCCATGTTGCAATAAGCTCTTTCCCCCAGTTTTTCAACAGATTTGTGAATAATGATGAGTCTTATCTTTCTTTTGATAGGTTCCACGTTTTTATAGCAATAGAACACAATATTCTGTAGGTCTTGCAAAATCACTCAAAATCCAGTAAAGCCGCCGAGAGTTGCTTCAGTGAAAATGACTGGGAGTGAATGAGTTAATATGGGCTGATACACTTCTAAAGTTACAGGCCAGCCAAAATTAGCCCATCCCTAATCAAATTACAAACAATACATTCACACTCGTATTGTGTCCAGCGAGATCATCATCCGGCCCCATGTTACGCATACACTTGCTGGCGAGAGTCACCCAGCCAAGTTTCCGTGACCAAAAACCTCAGGCTCCATCCCCGGTTGTCACGGTAACAAAAGCTAGACTCACCAGAAGTCCAACAGTATTAAGGGAGAGATGAAGGCTTCCCTGAAAATAAGACTGATTTCAGCAAGATAAAAAAGTTAGTGTGAAGTGTGCTGTTATTCTTGATAATTGGGGTGTTTTTCCACCACCTTGCGCAGTACTGCGCTACCCCGCACGATGTCCTCGATTTCACTCGCCGCTCGCGCGCAAACACGCACACACCCGGGCACACACGATTTGGCAGTAGCTGAGCTTCAGCAGTATCACTGGCCCTCATCAATCACGTTAGACAGCAGCAATCTTCCTGGAAGGAAGGCCAGGAGGGAGAGGGGAGTAGAGGAGACGTGTACACGTTGTCTGATAATACCTTCTATCTGATTTAACCCTGGACGCTGGCGACGAACACATCTCTTCATCTCGACGCGCGCTCTAAGGGTTTACGACACACCATGTGACTGTGTTAGGGCTCAATCGGTAACAAAAAACTTACAGGACCTCCTTGTTTCCTCCACATTTATCTCACAGGTGCTTGAAGTAAACACACTCTATCTATCTATCTATCTATCTATCTATCTATCTATCTATCTGTCTGTCTGTCTGTCTGTCTGTCTGTCTTGTCTATAGCTCTAGATAGATGAATCTAGCTAGCTTTTGTAGCTGTCTGTCTGTCTAAAGTAGCTAGCTAGCTAGGTATCTAGCTACCTAGGTAGGTAGTTAGATTGGTATCTATCTAGCTATCTATCTATCCATCTATCTATCTATCTGTCTGTCTGTCTTGTCTATAACTTTAGATAGATGAAGCTAGCTAGCTTTTATTGATGTTTGTCTGTCTGTCTAAAGTAGCTAGCTAGCTAGGTACCTAGCTACCTAGGTAGCTAGTTAGATTGGTATCTATCTATCTATCTATCTGTCTATCTGTCTGTCTGTCTTGCTAAAGTAGCTCACTAGCTAGGTAACTTGGTATGTATGTATCTGTCTAACTGATAGCTTATCTAGCTTACTAGTTATCTTGTCTATAGCTCTAGTCTAGATAGATATACCTTGGTATACCTTGGTAGCTAGTTGGATTGGTATCTATCTATCTATCTATCTATCTATCTATCTATCTATCTATCTATCGTACAGGACTTTTTGTTCAAGATTCTACTAAATCCCTCCTGAGAACAGGATGTCCCATCAATTGATCTTCCTGTCATCCAATCAGTGTCGTTACATGACAAATGATATGGATCATGCATCTATCATTCAGACCCTCCCTGTCTCTCTCTCCCTCTCTTTCTCCTGAGTCCAGGCCCACAATTGTCATCTCCTTTTGAAGAATTTTCTTCTTTTTTTTTCTCCCTTGTTGGTTTTATGTTTGAAGTGTCAGTCAAGTCAAGGGCAATTGAGAGCACACAAACACCTGGAGGAGGAGACAATACTTTATCTTTGTCTTCCATCTTCCACGAAGCGTTATGCCATCTCAAGGCAAAAACTATACTAACCTAAAACATTGAAAAAATAAGTAACGTACACCTGCCCTGATTGATTTTAAATATTTTGTCAATCTTGGTTGTGTATGAGGATGAGGATGTGATGAGGAGTTCATGTATGGAGTTTTCATCCTGAGGCTGCAGACGGTTATTAAAAACGTTAATAAGCATCTCTCTTATCTCTTTATCATATTTATTTTATCTTATTTTGATGCTTTAGTTTTATTTTTACAAATCTTCTGCAAACCTGGGACTTCAAGTATTATATGTGGAAATATGTGTATTTGTACAATAAAAATTCATTGAATCCTTGAAAACGCAACTTGAAATAATCAGAAAATAAATATATCAAATAAAGATAAATAAATAAATAATAAAAAATAAGTAACACATTAAAAAAATGATATCAAATAATATTGATACCGTTCCTGCTGTTCACGTGTTGGCCTCTTAGAGGCAGTCTAGTGCCGTGCATGCACACTTACAATGAGCTAAGAAGAGTAGAAGAAGAAAGTTGCGATTGAACTCCATTGAATAATTTAAATAGTTTTTCAAAGATCGGGACGTGTATGTAACTTTCAGAATTGTTATATCATCTCTATTTATTTGTTCCTACAGGGTTTGTGCTTGAAAATTCATTATTTGAAGGAATAACACTATAACACACAGTGCTCAATGCTAATTTCACATTAGCATGTCAATGGGCTTTTACATTGACTTCAGCATTTGAATATACAATGTGTGTTATTATTTTTGTTGTATGTTTAGTTCTGAAGTAGACTCCAACTGGGGTGTTAAAAAACATTTGTGACGTCCGGTAAAAACACAAAGAGGCTTGGTTTTGTACTTACAGTAGTTCTTGGCAGACTTGGGATGCGTACGCAGTCTGCTAAATGATGATCCGTCTATAATCATGTCATTTCTCCAGGCCACTAAGGAGGTGATCGAGCGTGAGGCTCCGGGGATGTCGCTGGCGATGTTGATGGGATCTCTCAACGTCACACCGCTAGGCATGCTCTCCAGGTCAGACGTACTCTTTGGCTGACTTGGCTTTATTACCTCTGCCAAGGCTCTTTGTTTGCATCAGCATGAGGCTGTTTATGAGCACCAACGTAGATTGTAGATGATGACCTTGATGATGAAAAAAAATAACAATGGTAATAATTATAATAGATTTAGCTGTTTTCCCTGAAACTGAAAGCTTGGTGGAGGTCTATGCTTCTTACGTTCCTATTTCTTCACGATTGGCCTGTATGTTTGTTTGTGTGTTCGCAGACCTGTGTGTGGAATCCGAGGGAAGACACTAATCATAAACTTACCAGGAAGCAAGAAAGGCTCACAGGTAGGATGATACGAGGACTTTTTAATTGTACTGTAAAGACGCTACAAAATGTCGATAAAGCATGTGTTGTTAAGAATACTGTGAGAGGGGTAAACAGTACAAAACGTAAAGGACGCTATGACCTTCAAACAAACTTGGTTGACTGTGCAAGTGATAGTTTTTACATAAAATACAGTATGTAGCCTGTATTTAGCTATAATAGTGAGATTGTTAGGTAACATTTTCAAAAGAAAATGTCAGATTTAACGAAAGAGCTTAGCGCTAGCTAGGATGAGGCTAGTAGCAGCGTAGATGTATTTAAAATGAGACCAAAGAGAAAAAAAAACATCCTTTGTTTTACCATTGGCCAGAGTATGGTGCGGAACCCCGAAAGTAAAAATGTGTTATTTTAAACTAAAAAGTGTAACCTTTTTCATGTGCTGATACGCTGCATCGGCACTTTATGTACGTTCCCCTCTCAAGTGGTTAACTTCATAGATTTGAAGAGCGCGCCTGAGTGTGTGTCGTTGCGTGTTGGCTGTGCAGATTCATTGACGGTTATCTACAAAGGCAAAGATCACAGCACATGTGTGGGCTTGTTTTGCCTGTGATGTCTCTGACGCGTGTATGTGCGAGTGCGTGTTTTCCGCCCACTCGTCTTTTTTTCGTATTTTCCCCTCCATCCGTCTCCTGCTCCACTGTGCTGACCACACTGTCTGTCTGCATCTCACGAGCATGCACCCACACACACACATACATGGCAATTGATTTTTTACTATTGCGTTTAATCAATGACTTATCCCCCACTCACCTGCTGACATATTAGTGTCAACTTGCAGTTAAAGTTAACTCACTCATTGCCAGCACAGTTAAATAACCGGGAGTTAACTCATTCACTCCCAGTCATTTTCACTGAAGCAAGCCCCTTCCCTCCCGGCTGCTTTATTGGATTTTGACTGATTTTGCAAGGCCCACAGAATATTGTGTTCTATTGCTAATAAAAACATGGAACCCACCAAAAGAAAGATTAGAGTCTCTTTTTAATCAGGAAAAAAAAGTATTTCTGTCTGTTTCAGTGTTGCGGTAATTAGCATTAGAATATAGCTAAGGTTTCATCATTATTCACAAACCTGTTGAAAACACTGGCAAAAAGAGCTTGTTGCAACATGGCCCTGGTTGATCTCTTATAATCTGCTGCCACCCGCTGGCCGTTTTTTGTAATAACTACCATTGCTGTAAGCCACCTCTTCAGGTCAGAGGCTGCATCAAAGCCTTCTGTATGCTCTAGCATAAAAAAAAAAAAAATCATTTAAAAAAAAAAAAACGTTTTTGGGACCATGGCAATATTTAAAATGTTTTTATAAATTTTTGGGAGCAAATCAAGGGAGTTAATCAATTCATTATATTGCTCATGTTATATTGAGCTTTTATGCTGTCCTGTGCCATTTCTGGTTCTACGGTTGTCACGCTTCCCCCTAATTTGGCATCACAAAATAAAAATAGTCAAGTATAAGGTTAGTTTTCTTTTCGGTCTTTATATGCCCGTAAAGATTCAATGTTATGTGCAATTTTACCGTAAAGCCTTCTTGCTTCAGCCCAGCGTTTCGTTCAATATACTGTATCCAGGGATTGTGCTCTTTAGTGTTCCTGACAGTTGTTCACCTCAGAGGTGCTCACAGACACCTCAGCACAAAATGTGAGAGCGGGAACGTCTCCGGGCTTTTGACGCTGTCTGTACTCCTTTTCCTTCGCTCCAGACAGGACACCTTCTTTCACAAATGTTCAGACAGCAGCCCATTCAAACCAAGGTTATATTCGTCATGACTGCTAATAAGACCGCGGCGGAAAAGGATGTTGTGGAAGCCCGTTTTGCAAGCCGTGTAGATACAGTCAAGCTTTGGCTTGATTAATAATGTATCTTTTCAGAGCTTAAAATATACAAGAAGATAAATAATTTCGCACATTAGCTCTTGTCTCGGGAGAGAGGAGAATGGAGCGTTTAGCATAGCGGAGGAGCCAAAGGCACACTGACACACTAAAATGTGAGAGACCAGAAAGCAAAAACAAAAAGGAAACAATTTGAAGACTATTAATAGGGACGGACAGGCTTTATGTAGATAAATAAGTTAATTCATGTTTATTTGAAACATCTTCAAGAAGTAAAGACATTCTCCGTTATGCAGGGATGGGAAGTAATTTTTCAGGTGTCTGCACTTGACGTAAATTATTTAAAAATTTAATTGTATAGTATTGGCAGTAACAATTAAAAGTTTGTACTTTTTGACTTCTACTTAGAGTTGTATCAAGTACAGTACTTAAGTTAAGAGTGTCAATCATTTTGCCACCACTGCCATTATGTTGCAGGTCAAACTGACCCATTTTAAAGAATATTAAATAAAAACAATATCTAAAAGTTGTTGTTTTGTATGAAAATGATCTGCTTGTCTTCAGTTCATAAAATGTGTACTCAGTATATATAAAGAAAATTCAAAATAGTTCATTCATGTTTGTACAGTAAAAAGTTCCATGCAAGTTTTTTTTAAAACTGGTAATAAACTAAATGTAGTAATAAACTTAATCATGAGATATTTGCTGGATGATTGCTATTGCTTGTTCCTAGAAACTACAAATGGATGATTACATGTGCTCCAGGTCAGTTTGACCCGGGATCATTATTCCTGTTCCTAGAAATGTAGAAAACAGGAAGGTTAAATGGGATACACTCTATCTGCCTACCTATCTATACATTTCGTATAACAAAAATCAGCTAGCTTAATGCTAATTTATAAGCCGTCTAGACGCATAAACGTGTGCATAAAATGAATTGGTACAGCCGCAGTGTCTAATCTACAGCCCGGGGGCCATTTATGGTATAGTTTTGAAATACACCAGTGGGCTACTCATGTTGTCCTTGGCTAATTGGTACCCCCTGGCACCGTTTATTTTTTTATTTTAGGACGATGCACATTAATCAGAACAAAACGTAAATTTCTATGTCAAGGTCCAATTTCTAAATATTCGTCATCCTCAATTAACTGTTTTAAAAATGGTCCGCTTACCACAGTTTGCGCTTGTTTGGTTTGTGAATATGGAGAGGGGATTTGGTCGCAGGTGTGGATCTAGTATATCTATCAAAATCTTGATAATCCTAAACTATAACCACCTCTAACAGAAAGCTGTAGCAGTTTTCAAAATAACCGGAAAATATAACCAACGTACTATTATGTATGTTCAAATGAAAAACAAAAACAATGTATAACGGGAATCAACTTGCACTTTTATTTTGTCCAACTTCCCCGCGTTGCCCCCGCCAGGAATGCTTCCAGTTCATCCTGCCAGCGCTGCCGCACGCCATCGACCTCCTGCGCGACGCCGTGGTGAAGGTTAAGGAGGCGGCGGACGAGCTGGAGGACCTGCCGTCGCCGCCGCCACCTCTCTCGCCGCCGCCCAACAGTTCGCCACGGCGTCAGACGGAGGACAAGGGTGTGCAGTGCGAGGATGATGACGAAGAGAAGAAAGACAGCGGCGTGGCGTCCACGGAGGACAGCTCCTCCTCCCACATCACCGCAGCTTCCATCGCCGCCAAGGTACGAAAACAAAAGATCGGATTGCGATATTTCATGTTTCTATGTGCCATTCACGCTGTGTGCTATGTTTCGGTATTCGGTAGTTTTTACAGAGCCAACCACCTTTGTAGGAAATTATACCAAACTCTTTTAATATGCTAATAGGATGTAGTTTTTTTCATTTATGATTTTTTTTCACGAGAGCTGCCAAGGGTGCAACTTGAGCACAAGTCACACATATTTTGTTGGAACTAAATATTCAACTGCAGCTTTGAGATTTATCCCATCATAAATAATGGAAAAATCTGAATGCAAAAAAAAAAAAAAACACACATTGGAGAGAGTAAATGTTTGATTGCTTCTGGATTTTTAAAAGTACATCCTTGAGAACAAAATTGACTCATTATTTAATAATATTTAAAAAAAAACAAAAAAACATGCTAGATATATTTAGGGATGTTTGATACCATTTTTTTTCTCTCAGATCTCAACTCAACTTTTGAGTATTCAACGATACCGATACCATTAGTATTTTTGATACATAACATTTCCACCCAAAAAAATGACATATAATTAAAAAAAAAAAATCCTATAAATCTAATAACTATTACCCTTAAAATTGAAAGAAATTAATGGTAATTTGATATTATCTTTTTTTTCACATTTGTTCATAACTGTTTTTTTGGGGGGTTTTGGTTTTTGTATAACACACAATAAAATGAATGAATTTAAAATGGCCACAATACTGATATCGGCTTGAAACAAGGCCCATTCCCAATATCTGGTATCGGTACTCACTCTCGCATTCCTACTTTTGATATACAGTATAGCATTAAAAAAAAAAACTATACAGATAAATTCAAAGAAAGACATATATATCCCAACATAGCACTTTAAGTTGAAATTGTATGAAATAAATGGCCTTTTTCTATTCTTCTAATTGCTCATTTCTAGTGTCTGATCATGAAATGGCCACAAGATAGTGGCCGATACTAGTATTGATAGCCGTCGCGAGTACTGATCCTGTGAAATAAGACCTGGTGTCGGTACTCACCCATCGATAATTATATGAATAATTCCTTTGTAGTTTTAAAAGTGGTTTGGGCTTCTTCTTTTTTTAAATCCACCCATTGATCCATTTTCAGTGAGCTGACTGACTGTGGGCTATTTTCATTCCTTTTATTTATTATGTATTATTTATTTTATTTTATTTCTTACTTTGAACAATTGAGAATGTTTTATTTCAAGGAACAAATACAGTATATTACAGTTGTGACAAGTTTGTTTTTTTTAATCCCAGAGGACAATTGGTATCCGTCTGTCATTGACATTAATCACAGCCCATAACAAATATAACATATCATTTAATTAGCTAAGACTTTGAACTGCACTTTTACGATTCAAATCACTCGAAGGATGCTATACTCATCTGGAAATGCTTCACTAGCCACCTTCAAAGGCTCTTTCGTTTTGAGTGTGAATCTGACACGAATATGTCCCGTCCCCGTCCGTGTCTTCACTTCATCCTCCATTGTGTGTTTGCATGCTGTGTGTTTTTTTGTCCACACGTACGAGCCGTAACATCCAGCATCTCTCCGTTCCCATCATCCCGCCCGCCAGGAACCTGTTTTAGGGCTCTTTTGTCAGGCTAACATCCCACCTCACCAACATCCATACCTTGTCATTGTCTTCATTTGGTCAAGTCCTGTGAGTGGAAAAGTTTCGCACGTCATATTGTTATTTGATGCTTTATCTGTTTCCGACTGGATTTTCATCATCATGTGTGTGTGCGTGACCTCAGATCCCAGACTCCATCATCTCGCGGGGTGTGCAGGTGTTGCCCAGGGACACGGCCTCTCTCAGCACCACGCCCTCCGAGTCGCCCCGCGCCCAGGCCACTTCGCGCCTCTCTACCGCTTCCTGTCCCACCCCCAAAGTATGTACACACTTTCAGCCATGTTACAGGGTGCTCAGTACAGAAATGACCATGCCTACAAACTACATGTAAAAATTGATAATTGGTTATAATTCAAAGAATGTTTTGCCGTAATGAGCTTCCTAATGATGATATAACAGATCTCTCCTCCAGGATAAAAAACAAAAATACAAAGTGGATGGGCGTTCCCTTTTTCTCGCTCTCTGTCCTTCTCTCTCTCTCTCTTTCACCTCATGTGTCAGTGTCACGCCGCCATGTGTCTGGCGGACAGCAGGCAGGTGCCATGGGAACGGAAGAGGGGGTTGCCATGGGAACCGGATGTTAGTAGCGGGGGGGGGGGGGGGTGCGGTTCATGCGACAGAAGGAGAAGGAGTTGGATCTGTCGTTCTCTCCTTTTGGAGTGTTTCTGGAGTTGTGAGTGGTTAGCAGTCTTGCACAAAAAGGATGCCATTTTTGTAAACATTTCATGATATCTTTTCATGAGAAAACACTTACGCTAGCACTTTGCTACTACACGACACCGCCATCAATCGAAACTGCTGGCAACAAAAGTGAGCACACCCCCAGGTGAAACTGCCAAAACTGGACGCAATCATCCCCCTCTCTAGTGTCATGTGACTTCTTATGGGCTCGTCGCACGGAAGGCGACAAACGACAGCGAAAAAGTTTTTGGGTATATTAAAATTGGAAGGAATCTAAATGTTTTCATTGTAATGTAAACACAGAAGTTTCACTACAGTGCGTAATTCCAGTATGAAGATCCATCCTTTATTATTATTATTATTATTATTATTAACTATTACAAAAACGGTAAAGAACACTTACCGGACAAATGAACCCTGTACCAACTAGCTCTCGTGCACCGGCCTTTTTGTTGATGTCACGGAAATGATAGTTTTGTTTTTTTTTGTTTTTTACAAAATGATAAACGCTGCTAAAATGATCTCATCCATTTTGCTGGATAGCCCACTGTGTAGCATGGCCTGCGTTCAATGAAACCTTCGCTGATTGGTTGAACATGTTTCAACTTTCTAGTATCGCGTGCGATTTTTCACATGCACGAATGTCGGGGGGGGGGGGGGGGGGGGGGCAATTTTCGCCCTGTCGTCCTGCTTCCATAGGAAACGAATTGAGAGCGAACGACGTCGCCTCCCGTGTGCAGAGCCCATTAGTGTTGCAAGTACCACTGAGCGGCCAAGGCCGTATAGAGGTTTAACAGGGCAGCTTCTACTCACTTGGTAGGTGCTGCTGTTTTGGTTAGCGATGTTTAATGGACTCCGTATGGACTATTTTGTTGTCTATGAACTGAAACTATTACAGTTGTGACATTTTTGACTGATGTTAAAACGAGGATGTACATTTGAAAGAATTTAGAACTTGTTTTTTTTTACGTTGTTAAAATATTCAATTTATAGCGATTTGTTGCTGCTATGTGAAAAACACTTATGTCCATTTTTTCCCCTTTTCTTTTATTATTTTAGGTTTTTGGATTGAAGCTGAATGCAGATGTCCCAAAAACCTAAAAGTAAAAAAAAAAAAAAAGAGGGAAAAAATGGGCATAAGTGTTTTTCACATAACATATTTTCCCCATTTTTTTATTTTTAGGTTTTTGGGATGTCTGCATTTTTATCCCAAAAACCTAAAAAAAATAAAATAAAATGGAGGGAAAAAAATGGACATAAGTGTTTTTCACATAGCAGCGACAAATTTCAACCAGGTTAAAAAATTGAATATTTCAACAAGTTAAAAAAATAATAATCCTCGCTGCTATGTGAAAAACACTTATGTCCACTTATGTTTTTTACATCACAGATTTTCACCTATAGTGTAACGTGTGCACTAAATGGGGTCTCACTTTTGTTGGGACATGGGGTCTATGAGTGGGATCGCCACTATAGTTTGCCTGCAGGACATGACCCAGTCATATGCCAATTATTACTCAACCTGCGACGCAGCATGCGAGCGTGCGTGTGGTCGTGTGCCTCGTTGCTTGCTTGACAACAGCCAGCTAAAAGGCTTTTGGAGGTATAGCTCCCAGCTGATTTTTTTTTCCTTTCTTTTTAATCACAGCAACAAGCTTGACATATGTTCATTGAAAATTCCAACATGGCAAGTTGCTGCTGACAGTGTGTGCACAGCGTCCCCAGAGACGGAAGCTGTTCACTGGTGCATTTGGTGCTTTTGTGTGTACTGTACATGTTGCCTTCCAGACGAGACGCTCTTGGCAACGCCGGGCCTCGAGCTGCATTGCCAGTACACAAAGGTCGAACGCCAGGGTCAAGCTAGGTAACACAAATTTGCATGTCGTGTAACTGTGCGCACGGAGCTGGTTCCACACGCATACCCGCAAGCACAAACCGAAGCTAAAAAAAAAAAAGACGCATATGGAGGATTATAAGCGCAGCAGCTCTACAACCATTCATGTAAAACCATTTTCTCTTCCTGTCACAGTGTCGGAGGGTGTAGGGTGGTTGTGCCCTTCCGCTCTTGTTAGCATTTAGCACAATTATGTAATGGTGACTTTGGATTAATGAAGCATATGGGCAGAGAGGGCTCGGACTCGGGATGGTTCGACAGCATGACGATACTTCTGGCATGTCATAAACATTTTAAAAGTCATTTATTGTGTGAGTCAGTGTTTACACTCGGGGCCGATTTCACTTCCGTAGGCAGCTTATTCCATTTCGCGTGCAGCATAACAGCTAAATGCCGCTTCACCATGTTTGCTTTAAGCTCTGGGCTCCAACAAAACACCCGAGTCTGCAGACCTTGAAGCCCTACTGGGTTTATATTCTGTCAGCTTTTCTTTATTGTATTCAGGACCCAAACCATGCAATGATTTATAGACCAGTAGCAGAATTTACTTGGATCCATTTAAAGAGGCTAAAAAAAATCTGTGAATAGGCAAATTCACAAATGAAAATGCGGGGGTCTATTTTATTAATTTTTTTATTTAATTGTATTTATTTTTTTTATTTTATATATATTTTTTTATTTATTTATTATTATTTATTTATTTTATTTTTTTGGTGGGGGGGGGGTAAGATATTGTCTGATATATTTCCATGAATTTGTAATGAACTATGTTTGAGACTTTAATAGAAAATTATAGAAAATGTAAAATTTACTTTAATTGCTGTATTATGCAATAATTTCAATGTGATGAGCAATATTTAACTGCTCTGGTAACTTGCTGTTAAATTCCCAGAATCACTTGAATGCTTCAGTTCCTGTAATTCTTCACAGTCGATTTTAGTATTCTGCTGAAAGTACATGGCTGTACAAAATTATAGGAAAAACTGTTAAAATATTCACTCATTACATAAACTGAATGGCTGTGATTGCTTCCTAGAATTAAAGGGAGGTTTTATTTTTAATGGCTGCCATACATATAGTTCCAATGGGTCTCTTGAATGTCTGACCGCTCATCAAGTTAGGAAATTAAATAACCAACTGTTTTAAACTTTGAAAAAAATGCATAATATGATACCTTTAAAGTAAAAAAAATCCTACCTCTCTTTCTCCAAATTCTCCCAAAAGTAAAAAAAATTATTTTTCCCCCCGTTTGCCAGTACAATTGTTATAATCCTTACGACTCACTGATAATTAAAGTTGTTTCTCAGCAATGATGCAAGCAAGCCTGGGCAGGCCTGAATTACCCATGATGCACCCTTGCATTGACGTTACAGCATTATTTCAACATGCATACGTTGGCAAAACCCCACATTAATATTGCTGTTAGCATTAGCATAAAAGTGGCCATCGACATCACATTCAGCTAGAAATGATATTGCTGGAAGTGGCAAAAAAAAAAAAGTATAATATTTAAAAATATATATTTAATATTTGATCAAAGTCTAAATTGTTGCAAAATTATTTGTCATTTATGAGTAATATAGTTTATTAGAATACTCTATTGGTGATTCTCAACTAGTGGGTCGGGTCCTAATATACCTATATATTGCCTCATAAGTCACAATTTGATCAATTTCATATGTGTTCAAAAATCTATACTATTGGGTGTCATTTGGGTGTGAACGTCGAGAACAGTCTTAACGTGGATTGGATGTCCTTGTGAACTCGTAACGTCCTTTTGCTCATTTGAGCGACCTTCCCGCTCTGCGCTAGAAGTTTCCCTTGTAAACAAATGGACAACACACTCACACACACTTTTGCAAATGATCTCTTCTAATTTTTATGGAGGAGAATTCCTCTGTGCTGTGAGTAAAGATAGCTCTCAGTCGTACTTGTACCAAGTAAATATTGATGCGAGTGTAAAAGAATAATGATACACGCCTCTTGCCCTTTTGATCATCTCTCATATTTCAGTTAGGACTTCAGCTTTAACGTATTTGTTTTTTTATTATTATTAATGATGTTTGGATTTTTTAGCACTGAGGCCGAAGCCTATGGAAGTGAGTGCCTCCCTTTTCTGCCAAAATATAGCAAGTGAGTCACGGTGCTCTGGTGTCATTTTGCCCTCGCCACTTTTGTGACCTTGCATGATGATGTATTTGCATTCTGGTCACGGACAGAAGTCGCGTGAGGACACACACAGCACACCTGATTGCAAACTAGCTATGAATCGACTGACTGAAACAAATTCAAACATTCAAGGAATATATATATATTTGCGATATTACAGCGTACAATTCTCGAAACGATTCGATATGAGGCCAAATCGATTTTTAAATCTTTTTTTTTTTTTATGGGAATATTCAACAAAATGTCTTACTTAGGGTTAGGATTCACACATTAAGCATGGAAGAATGTTATATTAATGGAACATTAAGCCTTAATATTTGATTTCAGTGCTGTTCAAACATGAAACAGACTGCAACCTGAATTTTCAGATAAATATATACATTTTCATACAAATCTTACAGTGTACATGTACAAGTTTACTGATTAGGATTTTAAAAAATTGAGTAAAAAAAAAAATCGCACTAATCAATTTATCGATTCGCATCGGGATTAATCGGTATCGAATTGTGACCTATGAATCGTGAAACGGATCGAATCGCCAGGTACTAGGCAATTCACACCCCTAATATATATATATATATATATATATATATATATATATGAATTAAACCTATTTGAAATGAATGCACGCACACAGCTCAGTCATATCGTGGAATCTCTGATGAAAAGAAGTCATTGCGCAGGATCGTTGACGGTGTGATAAGAGATCAGGCAGATGGAAATGAATGATTAATGCATGCACAACAAGCTGCAGCGTGCGCGTTTATTGATCTGCCATCTGCGGCTCTATTGCGGATCCTAATCCAGGAGCGTAACTTGTTACTGTCCTTAGATGTTCAGTCGTGTGTGTGTGTGTGTTGTGATGACATTAAAAAGCAAAGTAGAGAGGGGAAAAGTAGCTTGCCAAAATTATTCCGTTTTTAGGATACAGGCGTCAAACTCGGCTCTTTGCCTTTTTTGTGGAGTTTGCGTGCGCCGTAGGTGTGTTGTAGGTGTCTCTGTGTGCCTTGTAATGTGGCTGGCAACCAGTTCGGGCCTTCCTGCGCCTCTAGCCCAACATCTGCGAGGATAAGCTCCAGATGACCTATGACCCTGAAAAGGACAAGCAGCATAAAATGAAACTGCTACACTGAAACAGAATTAGTCCATGTCCAGGAACACAAAAAATACTTTATAAACATGGTCACGAAAGAATTGACGTTTCACCAAGGAAAAAAGGTTTGACTCCTTTTATAACCAGAAGTAGAAATCAGACAGGTAGGGTTCGACCAGCGGACTCACAAACTGTTGTGCTCTGAATTTAAAAAAGAAAAATGTACTGTTCCTGTCACTAACATCCAACATGAAACACTAATGCCACCTAATGGCAGAAAATTTACCTCAACACAAATCTATGACTAATTTCTTTTTAGCTTCAAATAACTTTATGAATTACTGTAAAATTACTCTACACATTAGATTCACATACATACTGAGGGTCCAGGAAGGGAAGTTTGGAAATAAGAGAAAACCGAATGACACCACAAATGTGGAGAAAAGAAAGTAGATTGTGACTGTGCGTTATAAAATTAAAAAATATTTTTGGGGGTTTTCTGTTTGGAAAACATGGAGGCTCATGCTGTTATGTGAGAATGAGAATTTGTGTACAAATATTTCTTCAAGCACAAAAAAATTTCAAAAAAGATGTAAGTAAAAAAAAAAAAAAAAAACTATTAATGAACTAAAAGATCCAGCCACATTTGTATTTGGTAACAATATTTGTCAACTTTTATGTTAATTAACAAGAGTATGCAAATCTTGAAAAATAAATATTTTATCGCACATGTAAAATGTGTGATTAAATTCCGATTAATCGCAAATTAACTATGGAAATCAGGCTATTAATTAAAAATCTTAATTGTGTATGACGTGGGCTTTAAATTAGTTTTAAGTTATGATACAGAAACAGAAACCCTGGCAAAGTTGTTTTCCAAATGTGAAATTTCCTTTCCTGTTGAAAAAGACGTAATCATCAAGTATACCTCGTTTTTGTCAATAGCAGTGAATGAGTTTTAAGAGCAACTTGCAATGCCGTCCCATCAGCAGTTGCAGTTAAAAATAGCAACCAACTTGTTTGGCAGTTTTCCACTTTTTTTTTTTATAACACTTCTTCTGGGAATTTATTTGCTTTTGGAATAGTACAGCCGTTCGGATCAAATGCTTGATAGGTTCCCAACCTGTGATTTTTACAACCTGCGTTTACCCCCTGCTGGAAACAACAAATGGCAACTTTTTTTTTTTTTTCTGAAATAACGTCACGTTGGTTTTCAGCCCGACAGTATTGATCTCCTTTGCGGTCTCTGTTGCTGAGTATCGGGTGGACGAGCAAGCGCACGTTATTGTCGTCGTTACCCCCGGGCCCATAAAGCGTCTTTTGCTTGTCTCCCGGCCTGCTGGAGGTGGAGAGGATTTACGAGGAAAAGAGGAGCGAACGTGGTTGAGGGTTAACGACGTAGAGAGGACGGGGGAAAGGAAGGAGCTAATCCAGGGGAGAGTGATGGCGGCAAAGATGGAAGTAATGCAGAGGTTTGGACTCTGGAGCCCGTCGCCCGTCTTTGTGATGAGTCAAGTCGCTCACCTCTCAGTGAATTAGTCAGCTGGCATCATGACGGAGAGGGAGACAAAGCCACATCCGTCCCTCATGTACTGTACACGCGCAACGAGAGCACTCATGCGCAGCTAGCCCCCCCCCCCCCCTCTGATTTCCCGTCATTGCTTTTTCGCCCTCTCGCGCGTGGCCGCTCCCCCTCCGGCGCTATTGCTATCTCTCTCTATGCCCCCCCCCACCCCTCCTCCCGCACTGCCATGCGCACTCGCCCTCTCACTGTAAAGCATGCGCGCGTCCTCCTGGTGCGCGTGTGCCACCGCCGAGCTCATTCTGTCTCCACTCCAGGCAGAAGATGGTAAGTGATGTTTTTTCCTGCTGCATAGCGTTGCCACCGTCGACAAGTTTTGCAAGTATGCAGATACGTGTGTCGCGTGTTGTGTTTTGCGTTAGTAGCCAATCGCATGCGTGTAGTTTGAATTTTGGCGTGATGATGCCAAAGGCGGGTGGTGTTGGCAGGCCCTGAGTCAGAGGTAGGAGGTTGAGTAATCTGCTAATGTGACCAAAAGGCTGCAGGATGAGGACGATGATCTTTTTGATTTTTAGCGTCTCTCATTTAGCGCCACCGGTTGCAACGCGGCGAACGCATCAGCATCTTGCAGCATCGCGCCTCTCGCGGGGTGAGGGAGACGGTCGTGCAATTATAAACCAATTTTACAAATGGGAGGAACACAAAGAAGACCCTATGTTTGCTATTTCATCCAACAAACGTCAGTGCAGGTCTGCTTACCTATAACACTGAGGAACAATTTTTTTTTAAATTATTTTGAGTTAGATTTTTAAAACTAAAATTGGCATGCAGATTCCAAAATTGCAGTCAGTTTTTTTTTTCTCCACAAAATCGGCTGATTGGCTGTAGTAAGACCGTAGTAAGTGTAGCAATTTGTTTGCACAGGAATTAGTCCTGGCTTTTCTCTTCAGATTGTAATCACACTCAGACATATTTAGGCCTAACTTAAAATGTATGTAATTTTTTTTACATGACAAATTCCCATTAGCTTTTTTTTTTAAGCTAATTTTAACACAAGCCTACCAAATAAACCTTATATGATGCTTATTCATTAGTCTAATAAAGCCTATTTATTTGTAATGCATTATCCTCAGGTTTATGTATTTAGTATTAATAAAGTATAGTTAGTCTAAATTAATAATAATGAGTGTTTATTTACAATACATAAAGTATATTGTTTGAATTACATAATAATCAGGTTACCTAAACACGATAAATACACTACTATGTGAAAAATACTTTATTTTATTTAGTTATTTAAAGTTTTTGGGACAAAACTGAATGCAGACATCCCAATAACACACAAAACAATAAATAATAATAATTCTACTTGATTAATACTTAACACACAAACCTGAGGATTATGCATTTCAAATAAATATACTTTATTAGACTAATAAATATGTATCATGCTTTTGTTTGGTAGGTTTGTGTTCAAATTATCTAGAAATTAAAAAAATAAAAAGGCTAATGGGAATTTGTTTCTGTCCAAAAAATTACATAAATCTTAAAAGTTATTTCTGAGAGTGCATGAGCATACCCTTGTAAATTCTATTCCCTTTTTGCAGTTTTTTGTTTTGTTTCAAAGCTTGTAACTATTTTGCTTTAGTGTTTTATTTACATAATACATATACACATTTACTACATATTTTTTTAAGAATACCGGAACCCTATAGCAAAAAACTGAGATCAGTTTTGGGGGAAATGATAATGTCGTCCAGTGGCCCGCAAATTAGCCGTTACTTCAAAATGGCTCTGGATCTTCACCCAGCCTGCCTGATTATGTCATGGGCACGGAATCTTTTTTTCTTTTCTTTAAGAAATAGGCAGATGTCTTAAAATCAATTGGGGGGGGGGGGGAGTGTCAAAGCAGCACCTTCAGAATCCATGATGGCTTTAATCATCTGACAAGCAACACAATATTGATGTCGCATTGGGGGAAAGAGTCACTCAGAGGTGCCGCCAAACCTTCATCAATGCTTTATATCAATGCTTTTACACACGCAGGCTGTGCTTAAAATGCTTCTTACTCCCACTTACCAGCTTGTTTGTTTATGGCCGGCAAAATGTAAAATGTATTCTTTATTGGGATTAAACAGAACATACCACATGGGACATCTTTCTTGGCAAGCTGTGGGCATTTTCTGGATTTTCTCACCTGTCTCGCCATGAGGCCAGCGTGGTTTCACTACGAATATGAATACGAGTACGACCTAATTGGCAAGCAAGCAAAGGAGCATATTTGCGGGGGCGTTACACAGCTGACTTGATGCTTACTTGCGAGATCTGATGACTTTACATATTCTGCTTTTCTCTGGTGCTTTTTTTTTTTTGTATTTTTGAAAGGGAAAACCTGCATAATACATAATAGGGAATAATATTAGACTGAGGAGGAAATATAATATGACATGAGTAGATATGAAATCTTGATTAACACTAAAGTATTAAAAAATAATTTTGACAAAATGTAATGTTTCTCACCATTCTAAAGGGATGAAGAATATGATCTTTATAATGTATACATATTAATTAAATCCTTCAAATGGAACTAAATTCTACAAAAAAATTAGGAATGTTCTTGACCACTTTTTTTCAGACCAATACCAAGTACCACTAGTACTTTTAATAATTTACCCCAAAAAATTATGACAGATAATAAAATAAAATAAAATAAAAATACTTATCTATCCCAAAATAGCATTTTTCCTTAAAAATTGCATGAATTTAAGGGCAATTTTCTATTCTTCTAAGTTTTAGTTCCTGATAGTAAAAACGGCCACAAGAGAGTGGCCGATACTGGTAACAGCTGCCGTTGTGTGTACCAATACCTTGAAATAAGGCCAGGTATCGGCCTGACACCGATACCTGATATTAGAACTTGACCATCCTTAAGTGAAATAAATAATGCCATGTTTCTAGATATTTTTTAACAAAAACATTTTTTTTAAAAAAACAAGTCCAACTCTAGATGCACATGAAATGAAAATAGTGTGTCTGTCCATTTTTGGGTCCCGAGAATCACTGATCTTCAACATTCTTATCAATTATACATTTAGAACATTAGAACGCAATACAAACCGTAATGAAAAATATTTTTTTGTATTATCATCACTTAAACGCAAATTTTAAGTTTACTATTGATTGGAAGAAAAAAAATGCCCCAAATCTTGTCAGGTTATTAATAGAGATGGGCGAGTACCGATATCAGGTATCGGCATCGGACCGATACACAGCTTTATTTTGGCCGATACCAGTAACCAGTATATGATCAGAAACTAGAAATTAGAAGTTATAACAATAGAAAATTGCCATTAATTTCATCCAATTTAGGAGAAAAGGCCATTTTGAGATACATTAGTCTTCTTTTATTTTATTTTTATTTTTTTCATCAGACACTTTTACAACTCAAAAGTTGGCTAAGACTAGTATCGGTCTGAAAATAAGTGGAATCAAACATCCCTAGTTGTGAATATGTAAATGATTCTCACAATAACACTGAGAAAATGTGTGTAATCACATCACATTGATGTGTTTTTCTCCTCTTAAGCAAACATTCAAAGTAATCATTCAGTAAATGCTAAGTGCAGCAGGTTATTTTTTTTCTCCTGTTAATTTAAGGGGGCGTAAGAAAAAAATATTTGTGCATTCCTTCCCACGTCTGGCTCACACTAGAAAGAACATTTGGGTCAAGTTGCTCAGGGCTTTAAGTGCAAATAGCTGCGTCCTCATTCAGATGCGTGCACTTCAACAACTTACAAAAGTAAACCGATATCCTCTTATTTACTCCTAAACGTCAGGGTGTTTCTCATGTGTTTGCGTCCTTATAATAGAAATAGATGGTGACCATGCGTGTGTGTGTGCTAGCTTTGCATGTGTCTGTGCGAAGTTACTCACGCTGAAGCAGCTGAACCCGAAGCCTCGAGGCGTGATGGAGAGAGAATGGCAGGAAGTAAGAATAGTGAGCGGTGAAGAAGGAAAAAAGAACGGAGGGACAGACAGGAAATGAGAGAGGAGCGCATGTGAGCGTCTGACCAGCTGGAAGGAGCGTGCTCGTCGGCCATGTGGGCTGCGATGGCAAGTTTGGGGGGGGGGGGGACTAGCGTTCACTCCCACACTCTGCCAACGCTGGCAAAGTCGCTCAGGAGCTCATTAATTTCTATTTTTCTAACTCCCCGCTAATACGTTGGGACGCAGAGACAGCCGCGATGAATCAAGGTGCCGGAGGATAACGCGCTTGTGCCTCGTCAGCTTTGGTTGTTGGTTTGCTGGGCTCGCCGGCAGCTGCTGTATTTACCTCTGCCAAACATGAAATTATGAAGGCGAGAGGTGTTCCTTTCGTTCAAACAACAGATGTTTCAAATTTCAAAACATAATACCACGTGCGCTAGCTAGCTAATAAGCTGTAATTAGCTAATAGCTAACCTAGCTATAGTTGGCTAATAGCTAACTCCTTCACCAATCATTTTATTTTGGTGATTTAAAAAAAAAAATCTGTTTTGACTTTCTGATGATTTCTCCACCAGTGCTATTTTATCTAAGCTTGACGGGGTCAATTTTCAGCATTTTAATTTGTTGGAGAGTGATTCTTTATCTCTTTGACAGAGCCGTTTTATTAAAGCAATTTGTTATATAATCTAAAAATGCTACAGTGTCATAATGAAAGCGTTGGTTTTAACTGCTTTAATTGCTTTCGTTATAATTCAAATTGAGCTTGCCGTCTGCGCCAGCTATTATTTTTGCTGGAAAGAGATGTGGTATTTCCTTATGTGTGCCAAGAATGTGTCAGATTTCCAGGAAGGTGCTTTATGAGGCTAGCAGATGCCTCGCGGAAGCCGTGTTTATATGTCGCTTAGCACCTGTCACGAACGTGCGGTCTGTCGCAGTGTTAAGCTGTCCAGAAATATTTATACAAAAACGTCTGTGATTTCTATTAGCGTAAAATATGGCATATTTTCTCTATCATGATTAGATAACGGAAAAATGATTACTCTAAATTGAACACGTGGGAAGGCTGAAGAGCAGGACATTTACTAATTGTATTCATTCATATAGAGTGTTTGTTTAGCATAAAGGCTACCTACAGCTGTGAACATTTACAATTAAGTCAGTGTAATTTGAATCTTAGTAAATTTTATAACTTTGTGTCATAATTGAATATTCCCTAAATTTTCACAAGCACTACACACAATTCTTAATGTAATAATGTTAGCACCAATGCTAGTGCTACTTCCTGGATGGCTCGCCAGCATCACAGGTGTGGCGTTGAGTTATTATACAGGAAATGAAATGCGATTTTTCACATTGTTAAGACGTTTCTCAGTAGAGCTGTGGAATCCTTTGAGAAAATGTCCAAGACTTATTTCTGCTATTCCAGTCCCGCTTGTGGACTAGCTTGGAAACAATGTGTTTATTTGAGAAGGGGCCCTAAAATTGAACCCTGTGGAATCCCATAAGACACTTTGCTTACATTAAGATCATAACATGATTAGTACCTAGCCAGTACTTGGGGTTTGTTAAATAAAATTAAAAAAAAGGGGGTATATGCCACGGAGGAGGCGGGATTTCTGACTTCCTGGTTTTCACCCATCAACTTTGTTTCCTGTTTGCGACGTGCGGGCCGCGTCCCAGTTCTTGCGCTTCCGCCTTTGTGCCCCTCGGTTGCGCGTTCCCGTCGACGGGTACGAGTGTGTAGTGTGTCTGTCTCAGTTGGCCGAAGCATTTCAGAGAGTTGAGACGCCCTGCGCATCGCGCGCTCCCGCCCATAGGGAGGGGCAGGGTTGGGTTGGGGGGGCGGGCATTCATCGTAAACTTAACTCACCTGGATTTAAAAGCGATATTGAGCGTGAAGCCCCTTTCCAGCTCCCACCTGCTGTCCTGACCTCCTCTATCCTATCTCCTTTTCTGTCCTGTCCTGTCTGTCCCACCCTTGGCTGCCTTGGCCCACCCGAGACAGTCACACTGAGACCGATCATCCCGATATCCATCCCTCTCCTGAAAGCCGCGGGCGTGTGCGGGTGGGGGTTCTGTCCTCACTACATGAGTCTCCGTCTGCTTCTGTCCTTAACCCTCTTTCTCTTCTCCTCCTCCTTTTTTTGTGTGGCACCAGGCGCGGCTCCCCTCCTGTTCATCCACCCTAAGCATTGCTGAGGTACTCCTGCATGTGTTCGGATGCGTCATTACGAGACTTCATCATCTCTAATCTCCTTCTCCAAGCTCACATCTGCCTGGCATGATTTGTCTCCCTGCTTCAGTCCGCTATCGTGTGCGCTGTCCTGCCCGTTTGTTTACTTCCCATAGTTTTGACTGTTGTTCCTCTTGTGTTTTTGTGTGTAGACAATGTAAAATCTCCTTCTGTCTTCTTTCTGGTACAAGCTAACTTGCCTTGCTGTCCACCTTTTCACAGCTTCTAACTAAACATTCAACGGGGGGTCCTTGTTTTTATGGCGGCGCCAGCACAATTTCGACTTTGAAAACGGTTTTCAGTGAGCTCGTTTGTACAGCAGCGTGAGAATAATGTGCGTGGTCACATGACACAAGAAGACGTACTCAGTTAGCGTTGCGCTTCGTTTTCATTTGATTGTTCATCGACAGGCAACGCATTTGGTACTCGGGGATGACATACCTGACTGACCTCACCTGAATTATAGAAACCTCCTGTACAATACAAAAATGCACGCAACTGTGCCATGTACATCATCTGGAGCAGTTTAGAAAAAAATATATAAAATATTAAAATAGAATACATCACACTCACCAGAATTCCAGATTTTTTTATTGTAATTTATATATATATATATATATAAATTATGCCTAAATCATGATGCAAATTGTTAGTATTTCCTGAAAAATCTGAAAAAAATTGCTTAGGTGGTTATTTTAAGAAGGCGTCTATCACTGCAGATACACACTCAAAAAACAGTTAGGTCAGAAATAACCCAATTTGGGTAAAAAAAATAAATAAAAAAAAGATTGCTGACTTGGGTCATTTTGACCCAACATTCTCATGTTGTTTTGTATAAAACAACACCCCCAAAATTGGGTCATTTAGTAAGGAAGAAAAAAACAACTTTGGGTCAAATTAAAATTGCTGGGTTAAAAAAATTTGACCAGCCCGCTACTTGGATTCATTTGACCCAAATTTCTTGGTAGTTTTGTACAAAATATTTTTGGTGGTGGTACAGAAAATCCCCATAGTTGGGTTATTTTTCATCAAAACAAACTAAAGTTGGGTCAAATCAACCCAAGAAGCAGGTCCGGCCTTTTTTTTTTTTTTTTTTTTTTTTTACCAAAACAGGGTTATTTTTGACAAAGCAGTTTTAAAGGTATAGTGTTCCAAACTAGTTACTTTTCACCCAACTGTTTTTAGACTGTGTCTTGCTCATTGAAATTGGCTTGCGCTGACCAACCAATCAGAGCATAGGTCCTCTGAGGCTACGGTTAAGGAAACAGCTAATTGTCTTGATAACACTGGCCAGCACTCACACATGTGCAGATCAGATTATATGATTGGACACCAAAAAAATCGAACATACATGTATTGTAATTATTACAATTTCACAAATATGAAAATGTATACGAGATTGTAAATGTAGGTCAGTACTGAGCGCGTATAGATTCAGATTCTGTTGCCGCCATAGGAGCCGAACTCCATCATAAATCGAGGACCGCCTGTCCATCCATTCACAACATATCAGCAATGAAGTTGAATGATGATTGAATGTTGAGTATTGCTTGTGCAAAATGACGCTCGGCTCTCTCAACGCCAAAGAGGAGCTTGGTGCGAATGCTGGAGTTGAGCAGCTTGTCAGTGTGTATGAATCTGGCCAGAAGCCCAGCGATTGTTACCCGTAGCCGATGAAGGCATGACTTGCTATCACAAAGCATTGATTTTCTGTAGCCGTGATAATGAGAGTCTGTTCACAACACTTTTTTTTTTTTTTTTTGAATTTAATGTGTGTATTCAGCGAGGAATAATTGTTGGTAATGCCAAAATTGCTTTAATGAAGAAAAACATGAGTCATAAGAAATAATCAAAATAGAAATAATCCCTTTTTAACATGTTATAGCTTTACAATAATATGTAAAACAGTCTAAACGCAGTACAGTATTCCAATTAATATTGCGTTTGTGGAAGTATCAAAATCCACCTGTTTTTATCCATCTCATGGGGCGGCCATTTTGTACTTAAAATGACATCACAGTTGCGCAGGGCGCAGGTTAACCAATCATGGCTAAGCTTCAGAAAACAGGTGAGCCGTGATTGGTCGGGATAGACCGACAATTGGCCAGACCGAATATCGGTATCGTTTGGGTTTTTTTCAAAATCTGACAGCTAATAAAAGGTAAATAATAATATAAAACTATTTTAATCTCAGGGAACTATTTATTAAAATTTTCAGTTAACTTGATAAGAGATGCTGCTGACCCTGGGAACCTTCTGAACTTTTTTTTTGTTCGAAATTAAAACAATGAAATGTGAAAGTTTAAGATTTCAGGTATTTACATTTCAGGAAAAAAATATTTACTGTAGAAAACTATAGAGAGCTATGGTATTTACTTGTTTAAGTTTCCATTTAACTTTTTAAGATGAACATTTTTTTGTAGTCTATTGTCAAAGATTTTTTTTTTTTTACTCAAAATTGTCATTTGTATATTTAAAAAATGTGATGCCAATATACCCCCCCCCACACACACTTTTTTTTTGTTGCTGAAAATGATTATCGGTTATCTGCCTACTTGACTACTAATAATCGGCAGGGGTATCAACCCTGAAAAAAAAGGTATCGGCCTATCTCTAGTGATTGGCCATTACTTGAGCCCTGACCAACTGTGATGTCACTTTCAGTCGACAGCAACTCGTGGCAAAATGGCCGCCCTCTGAGATGGATAAAAACGGGTGGATTTTGCTGCGTAACTGGTTCACACCGTGTATGGGGGGCAATGATCTTTCTGATTTGAATGTGAATCTTCACATAACTAAAAGAAAAATAATAATAAAGCAGAGTTAAGCCTTTGTTACTGACCTGAGGTCTCGTGACTAGCAACCGAACCTGAATGCGTATAAAATTCCAGTAGATCTGATTGTTTGAAAAGAGCAGCTTGTGCGTCCAGCGCTTTCGTGACACAATACTCTTATGTGGTCAAATCCGCGAGCGCACGTGCGCGCTCGTTCCCTTGCTCGTGTGTGCGCGACTGCGTTTGTGGCATGAAGGTGAGTGACTATCCTGTGGCTTCCCCCAGGCCTCACGGAGAGAATTCAGGGCTCACCTGGATGAGGTCATCACGCTCAAGTCAAGGTACTCTACCTTGGACCAGGTAAACCCGCTAACCTTCTACCAACCTCTTATCCGATCTGTCGGCATGCAGGCCACTGGCATCCCACGTACTGTAGCACCTGACATGCTCATAACGCACACTGATGCAGCATTTAGCATCCTCAGTAGGAGGGAAGGGGGGGGGGGATTATTTGTTTGCTATTAGCATGTGCTCTGGAGATGTTGATTGAGTTACTATCAGATGCACATGTTGACAGGTTAAATTGGAGAGTGTTTCGGGGGTTGTCAGTGGTGATACACATGGCCGTTAAGTAAACAGGAAATGCAGCCAAAAAAAATTGAAAAAGTGCAGTTTCCCCCCCCCCCAAAGCTGCCATGTGCATCTCCGCCTTTCATTGTAAACGACTACCCAGGACTCGTCATTAAAAATACACTACGTGGACAAAAGTATTTGGACGATGATCTTGGAAGTCAGAGCACTCACAGATGAGATACTTGAATAATCCAAAATTGCAGGTAAAATGAAGAATTGATGCGCCTTTTTTCCACAGCACAGTATCAACTCGCTATGCGTGATGCATTTAATGCGGCGTGGTTTTCGCAGTTTCCCGCTGTAAGCTTAATTTATGAAGTAGAAACTCCAAGCGGAGGTGAGTAGAGGACAGTAGAGCCGATACTGCGCAGTGGCAAAGCAGCATAACAGGGATTTGTGGGATTTGGCACACAATGGATAACTTGGGTCAAATTTTAAGAAATTGAGATTTATACAATTTCTGAAAGGGCATTAAAAATGATTTCCAATTATGTAAATCAGGTAGTATTTGTTAAAGATACTTGAGTTATGTAGCTGGTAGTTGGTGAAATGTACACTTAAGCAATTAATGTAATTAAATTAATGCCACTTGTTTCATAACAGGACCTTTATAGTACCAAATTTTGATACAGGAATTTATCAAAATCATTTTTTTCATTCATTTTTGGGAATTTTCAATTCATTTGAGAAATTGTTCATGAAATATACTCCTTAGCAAATAAATTTAATTTAATTAATGCCACTTATTTCATAACGTGACCTCTTAAATCCATCAAATTCTTTTTTTTTTTCATTCATTTTTGAAGTTTTCAATTAATTTGAAAAATTGTTGACGAAAGAAAGAAAAAATGGCTTATTTTGGTAATGGGGGATATATAAAAAATAAGAAAAATTAAATGTAGGTTATTTATTTTTTATTATTATTTTCTCTCATGGAAGTTTAATTTGACAAATTGTTATTATGTAACAATTATTTCTTCAGAATACCTTTTTTTTTTTCCTAAAATGTCGCATACGTTTCAAACTGGGCATGCGTGAAGAAATTCTGACCAATCAGAAGCGGTGTTTCGGTGTTAGCCTAGCAACAAGGATGAATTGTTTACACCACGAGTAGGGATAAACTGATATAAATTATTATTTCATAACATGACCTTTACAATCCCAAATTTTGATACAGGAATTTATCAAATTCATTCAATTTTTTTTTATTATATTTTTTTACATTTTCAATTAATTTGACAATTTTGAAGCGGCCTTTTAGTGTTAGCCTAGCAACAAGGATGAATTGTTTACAACACGAGTAGGGATAAACTGATATAAATTATTATTTCATAACGTGACCTTTACAATCCCAAATTTTGATACAGGAATTTATCAAATTCATTCCATTTTTTTCCATACATTTTTTGACATTTTCAATTAATTTGACAATTTTGAAGCGGCCTTTCAGTGTCAGCTTAGCAACAAGGATGAATTGTTTACACCACGAGTAGGGATAAACTGATATAAATTATTATTTCATAACATGACCTTTATATTCCCAGATTTTGATACAGGAATTTATCAAATTCATTCAATTTTTTTTGGTATATTTTTTTACATTTTCAATTAATTTGACAATTTTGAAGCGGCCTTTCATTGTTAGCCTAGCAACAAGGATGAATTGTTTACACCACGAGTAGGGATAAACTGATATAAATTATTATTTCATAACATGACCTTTACAATCCCAAATTTTGATACAGGAATTTATCAAATTCATTCCATTTTTTTCCATACATTTTTTGACATTTTCAATTAATTTGACAATTTTGAAGCGGCCTTTCAGTGTCAGCTTAGCAACAAGGATGAATTGTTTACACCACGAGTAGGGATAAACTGATATAAATTATTATTTCATAACATGACCTTTATATTCCCAGATTTTGATACAGGAATTTATCAAATTCATTCAATTTTTTTTGGTATATTTTTTTACATTTTCAATTAATTTGACAATTTTGAAGCGGCCTTTCATTGTTAGCCTAGCAACAAGGATGAATTGTTTACACCACGAGTAGGGATAAACTGATATAAATTATTATTTCATAACATGACCTTTACAATCCCAAATTTTGATACAGGAATTTATCAAATTCATTCCATTTTTTTCCATACATTTTTTGACATTTTCAATTAATTTGACAATTTTGAAGCGGCCTTTCAGTGTCAGCTTAGCAACAAGGATGAATTGTTTACACCACGAGTAGGGATAAACTGATATAAATTATTATTTCATAACATGACCTTTATAATCCCAAATTTTGATACAGGAATTTATCAAATTCATTCAATTTTTTTTTTGTGTATTTTTTTACATTTTCAATTAATTTGACAATTTTGAAGCGGCCTTTCAGTGTTAGCCTAGCAACAAGGATGAATCGTTTACACCACGAGTAGGGATAAACTGATATAAATTATTATTTCATAACATGACCTTTACAATCCCAAATTTTGATACAGGAATTTATCAAATTCATTCAATTTTTTTTTTATTATATTTTTTTACATTTTCAATTAATTTGACAATTTTGAAGCGGCCTTTCAGTGTTAGCCTAGCAACAAGGATGAATCGTTTACACCACGAGTAGGGATAAACTGATATAAATTATTATTTCATAACATGACCTTTACAATCCCAAATTTTGATACAGGAATTTATCAAATTCATTCCTTTTTTTAAATTAGTTTTTGGACATTTTCAATTAATTTAACAAATTTGAAGCGGCCTTTCAGTGTTAGCCTAGCAACAAGGATGAATCGTTTACAACACGAGTAGGGATAAACTGATTATTTTTATTGCATTTTTATTAATATCTGTATCTGCCTCTTTTTTTTTTAATTATCTGAAATAAAATAAAATCAATTTGAAGCTGTGCTAACCTCAGCAAACTAATTTAAATATTTAACTTCAAATGAGATGCTGCTGACCCTGTGAACTCCGCCTAAACGGCCCCACCCTCTTCTAAGAATTTTGTCCACATAGTGTATCTCTACTCGCATTCACTTTCATTCATCCCCATCCCCATTCACTTGCCGTCCTTTCTGCAGATGCTGAGAGCATCAAGTATCTCTTCTGTCGTGTAGTTGAGTTTGAGTTGTTTCCACTCCCCGGGCTGTCGCAACTTGGTTGCAGATTGTTGACAATACACACATTCTGTCCTCCATCGCTCCATCCTTCTCTCTTGTCACCCTTCAAAAGACAACTTCCCCAATTGTCACACACAGGCCCCCGTCCGTCTTCTTTCCTCACCAGCAAACCGATAAATCCACCCCCCTCTTTTGCATAATTTCTTGGACAGCCCCTTTCATTTTGTGCTGAGCTTAGCACCGCGGCGGTTACATCTCATCATTTCCCGCCGCGTCCCCTCACCCGGATGGTTATTAGCGCTATCGATTTCCGCCCCCGCCCCCGTCTCGCTGACCTGGCCGCGCTGGCTGTTTTGTATTCTACAAGGAGGCTGGAAAGGGCAAATCTGAGGGGGCCCTTGAATCACATTAATGGGGCCCGCCCGGTATTATAGGTCCAAAGTCTGTTGGGCTCTTCGCGTCCTGCAGCAACGATTGAGGTTGGCATGTTGAGGGATTAGTGTTTGCGTGCGTGCGTGCGTGCGTGTTGCGCATTCCAAACACGCTCCTGTGAATACGGCGCGAAGGACCCGAGCGTTGCCTCAATCAAATCCCGCACGCTCGTATATAAATCGAGCGTTAAATCGTGTTTTAGCTCACTTGTTAACTGTTTTTTTGTGTGCATGATGTGTGCGTGTGTTCACATTTGCATCTCCACTGTCTATTCTGACACTTTATTGAAGGTGTATAGCAGTTGTTGTGGGGAAATTTGACATCCAGCATCACCGTCTCACAACGATATCCAACCATTGTGTTCATCGGCATACGCAAACTGTCTTCGCCTTTTCATGACTCTGATGGTGGAGTCTTTGTGGTCTTTTTGTTTGTTTCATCACATCACACGCGCACTGAGGTTTCTTGCCGGGCGGAGTCGAGCTCCAGGATTGACTTTTCTGAAATCATGCAGGGACGTATGAAGTCGCTTGCTAGTGCAGATCTCACAGCCAGTCTGACGACCGTTCGTTTTTCACACACGCTTCTTTTACGTGTCTGCAAATTTGATCTGTGTGTGGCTTTTTCTGTTTTTAGCTCCCCCCAAATCTTCTTTTCATTCCTCGTCTCCTCACGCTTTATGAGCTGTGCTGGTGTGACTTGAAAAATGTCTTAAAATGAATTGATAATTAGTTTTGATAATCGATGAATTGTTTAGAGACCTACAATTGTCCAAATCCTCCATATTTCAGCCTCTTGACAGTGAATATTTTTTTAGCATTGTGTTGAATCAAAATAAGACTTTTACAAACTTGTGTTTTAATTTTGGAAAGGAATGATCAATATTTTAGCCGATTTTGTGACAGCTTACTGACCAAACCAGTAAATGAATCTTTTTTTTTTTAATTTTTTTAATCTGTTTTTGAATAAAACAGATTGAAATTAAAGCTTCTTTTTTTTAAATGCAATTCATCATCAAAATAATCGACAGATTATTATCAATTATCAAAAAAAATCATTAGTTCTAGCCCAAGTGATGACCCAAATTTGTCAAAAAGTCATAACATTGTGTAGTAGTAAAGGCAGAATTACAGTAAATATGTGTCACATGGGTCACATTAAAAACACTTCTATGCCATAAATATAAAGTATTAAAATAATAATAATAATAATAATAATAATAATAATATGGCAGCGTATGAGCATTTTCTTGTGCCGTGTGACTGTTCATAACCTCGAAAAGTTGTGTATTACAATAACTTAAAAAAGTACTTTAAAAGTACTTTTGGGTAAAGTACGTTATTGATCCAACTCAGGTTTGAATTAGTGCATTCGCAGCATTGACCACCAGTTTTATTTCAATATTAATATGATGTCACGTCAAATTAAGATTGTTGGTCACAATACTTCACCTTCGGCTAAAAATTCTACCTCTCTAATTTCAATCAGATACTGTAAAATAAGAATGATGTAAGGGTATCACGTTCTTTTGAGTTGACATTATTTGAATCTGAATAACTCTTAGGGGTGCATCTCAATAAATGAAATAATCATGGAAAACTTTATTTAAATAGTTTCATTCAAAAGCTAATTAATTCATCAAACACAGAAAAATACTGTTTAGAGGGCAATGTCTTAGCCATACATATATACATATATATATATATATTTAGCTTTTTTTTCATGTAAATTATAATTGCTTAACAGGCACCACAACTTAGACCTAGTTTTAGCTTGTCTAGAATCTCGTCAAAATTTGCTTTGCAGTCAAGCCACCCAGTCCAGCCTGCTCCTCTTCCTCCTTTTTCCCCCCTACCTTAACTCCTTCAACTCTGTTGCTCCTGCTCTAGGGTTGTCCCGTCCGCCTGTCCGTCCGTCCGTCCGTCCGTCTGTGTGTCAGTCAGGTGTGTCTGTGTGTGGTGTTGCGGTTTGCCGGGACAGATGCACTGATGCCTGTGATTCGATGCTTTATCTCCACTAGCTCCAGTGTAGGTTGGAGGGGCTTAAAGATGATCGCAGGAGGACCTTCAGCTCTCGAGTAACTATCCCGCCCCCACCCGCCCCGCTGCCCTTTGCCTCACCCTCCTGCGAGGAGCGCGCAAAACAAACGCCCCGCTCTGTGTCCCTGCCCCTTTTTTTTTTTACTCTTTCTCTCTCTCTTTCTTTTGTTTTCCTTCTGTTTTCCCGCACCAACCCTCCTCCTCCCGCTCCTCCTCGTTCTCATTCTGTCTGTTACTTCTTTTCTAGCCATGCACAGTCTTGTCTGTCTGTCTCTTTGTTGGCTTCGTCCATCTGTCTCCGCGGTTGACATGAGTCTGCTCTCACTAGCAATGTCTGGTGTGTTGGATGTCTGTCAAGTAGTTGCCATCAGGCCGCTCTAGTAGTCTTTGTTTATCCCCCTTTTTTTCACTTCTTGCCGCAATGTCTCGGCTCTTGTAGTTTAGCCCAAGTCTGTCCAGTCTGTGCTTCCTGTTTGTGTCCCTTTATTTATTTTTACTAAACGGGCTGCAGGGCCACGTCACGCTCATCCCGTCACCCGACCAGTCCGACGGTTGTCGGCGTCTATCCATGACCTCTCATTCCTCATGCCAGCCATCCTCCCGCCCGCCCACTCACCTTGGCTGTTTGGTGCCCAGTTTGATGGCGGTGAGGGAGGGGAGGAGAGGTAAAGGGTTGTTGAGTTGAACAAAAATGCATCACGCACTTCACTGTCTGACTCATTCAGTCGATGTCACTCCAGGGAGGGTTTGCATGAGTGAAAAAATCTGTGTTAAGCAGAGAAGTAGAGTCCAAGTGGAGGATGACAGTTAAACATATTCAAAGAAATACTAATATCGGTAAGTAAGTTTCCTACATGACTCATTTTGTACAAAAATCTAAAATTATAAAATTATTAAATCTAGATTATCATTTATTGTAGCTTTTTGAGCCATATCAGCATTCTATATTCTACAAATGTTTTGGTATGATTTTGTATCACAAGAATGTTACAGTAGGGTGGCCAGTTTTGAAGTCATGGGTCCCGTCCCATTTCTTCTTTTTATTTTCTTCCATTTTTTTTTCAATTGCTTGGGCCATGTGCTTGTCAAATCACACGGTTGTCATAGCGATAGGATGAACCCGTTAAAAAGGAATTTAACTGTTAAATGTCTCGCAGGTGTGTTTTTAGTAGAGCTGTCAAACATCCGATTAATCACATTTTAGAATTTTGATTAATCTTAATTAATTGCTGAACACAAAAGGCTTTTTTATTAACAAAATTTCCCCGCCAAATTTGAAGAGCACCAGGTTATGTGTTAATTCTTTTGACATTTAATGTTATGAAGACGTCTTCAACATTTTTTGATCCACTGCACACACTCTTCCTCGTTTTTTTCTAATCACTTAATTGCTTGCATAATAGGTAAATGTTGGTAAAGTCTTAGTAAAGTCGTTCGAACATGTTGATAAAGTCGTTCGAACGTATTGGTAAAGTGGCTCAGAACTTATTGGTAAAATGCAGGCCAAATGCTACACGTATAATTTTTTCCCATAATGCAACAATTTCCCACGCACAAGTCAATATTCATTTGCATGATGGAACTTTTTTTTTTTACCGGTATTGTTTTTAGCATTTAGCCTATGTATTAGCAATATGTTCGAACAACATAGCTCAAGTCAAAATTGTTTATTCCAAATTGTCAGTTCCAGGCTTCCGTAGCTACTACTGCTAAGTTGCTACTTTTAATTACAATCAACTAGAATGAGAAGCTGAAAGCCAACAAAAAGTTGCAAGCAACACTGCTCTCCTCCCCATCATTGTGGAGCAAAATCGCGCGGCCTCGAACCAAACATTTTGATGTCACACTGTAGCACACTTGCATTGACTGTCATCCACGTATGTTGCTGCCTCTGTCCATATGAGAGTGTTTGTTGTCACATGTCATGAGCGCAATAATATTAGAGAGATGATGTCAGTAAGCATGCGATGATGATGATGATGGAGATGCTGCAATCTCCCAACAGGCAGGACGAAGGGCGTAGTGTATTGTGACTTTTGTCACCTCAAGCGTGTCAAAATAGCAGCGCTGTTTATCTCCAATTTCCACTGCTCTCTCTCTATCTCTCTCTCTCTCCTTGTGTCCTCTATGTCTCTCTCCCGCATACCCCCCCCCCCCCCCTCAATCTCTAGGTGCAGTCGCGATGCAGCAGCAAAGAGAATATCCTAAGATCAAGTGAGTGCCAATGTTTCCGCTTCAGAGTCGCCGTCACTCATTTGTGTGTCTACATGGACTGTTCTCTCGAAAGTTGAATACAGAACAGAACAGAAAATAAATGTAATAACACGTATAATAGTATAAATCTTAAAAAGGAAGTCAACCCCCAAAAAATAAATAAAAATAATATGTTCTATGCAGCCCTACTAAATATGGTATTCTGGTTAATATTGTGTTAGTGGAATATGAGTTAAGCAGCAAAATCCAGCAGTTTTTTTTCAATATCAGAAGGCGGCCATTTTGCCACCTGCTGTTGACTGAAGATGACGTCTTCAACTCATATTATTACATATATACTAGTCATGTTTAGACTAGTAAGGTCACATATAACATATTATTGTCAAAAAATGTTTAACGTTGACTTCCCCTTTAACTCATCCACTCCCAGCCATTTTCACTGAAGCAACCCCCTTCGCTCCCGGCTGTTTTATTGGATTTTGACTGATTTTGCAAGGCCCACAGAATATTCAGTTCTATTGCTATAAAAACATGGAACCTACCAAAAGAAAGATTACAGTATCTTCTTTCATCAGGAAAAATCATATATTTATATATATATTTAAAATAAATATATTTCTGTCTTTTCCGTTTTGCAACAATTAGCATTAGAATATATATATCTAAGTTTCATCAAGTTTATGTACTAATCTGTTTAAAACACTGGTGGGAGGGAGGGCTGGGGGCTTTTTGCAAAATGGCCCTGGCTGATCTCTTATGATCGTATGCTCTAGCATAAAAAAACGTGTAAATAAATTTTTGGGACCATGGTAATATTTAAAATAAACATATTTATACGATTTTGGGAGCAAATGAGTTAATAATTGATGTTCCCAATTTAAATGATGTTGAATTCTAGCCTCTCCTCTTTAAACCAAGTCCAACATGTTCACTGCAGGGACTTTGGTCTCAATATTTTTTTTTCACTCGCGTGTACTCTCCGCACGGCTTTTATTTGCACTTGTGACAAGCAATGCGTAATTTTGTGGGTTTGTTACGCCGCGTTTACGCGTGCGTGTCTCACGCCTATGTGATGTTTTGCCAGGAGGTTGTTAAGCCGCGTGTTGAGCAGCAGAATGTGCTGCGGAAGCGTAAGTGTATGTTTAAAGGCAAGAAAATGGGTCAAGGCAAATCAAAGCGTTGCGCCGATTCGTCGCTGGGAGGCAACGAGGAGAGAGAGAGAGAGAGAGAGAGAGAAGAAAGAGCAGATTACATATTAGTTCCACCTTCTTTGTTCTTTTTTTACCTTTGCTATCATTAGAGGAATATTATTAGGCAAACATGGATGCTGTCAAGCACCTCCACACTGTAAACACAAATAAGTTAGCAGAACTCAAAAAAATGTGAGGTAATCTGTTGCATCACTTTTTTGAGTATATTAACTGAAAATTAAAGTTTTACATAATTTAAAAGGTTTATTGTATTTTTTCAGTTTCTCAAAAGTGTATATTTGTTTTGTTTTCAAAACATTGGAAGAAGTCAAAGTCTAAAATATGTACTATTTTAAGTTTAGTAAACTCTAAATCTTTATTCGTTAGTTTAAGTGGACAACAGTCAAATGTGTTCAGTTTGTTTACCAAATATGTCACTCAAAACTTTTTTTTTTTGTGGCAACAGATGATCTCACAATGAGTTTTACTAATGGAATAAATTAGCTCAAGATGTGAACATCTTAACAGTTTGTTCTGACTGCTTCCTTTAGCACACTGCAATAAATACTGTGAATTCAATTAAAATTCTAGATAATAATTAGGGATGGGCAAGTACCGATACCAGGCCTTATTTCAAGTAATCGGTTACTCACAACGGCCCTCTTGAGATTGTTTTATGATCAAGAACTGGAAAATAAAAGAATAGGAAAATTGCCATTCATTTCATGCAATTTAAGGGGGAAAAGGCTATATTGGGATATACTGTATAGGTCGTTCCCTAAAATTGTCTGCCATTGTTTTTAAAGGGAAATTTTATGCTAAGTGCTATTAGTATCTGTACTTGGTATTGGTAACTACTCAAGAGTTGCGTATTAGTATTGGTACCTATCTGACAAAAATGGTATCAGACACCCCTAATAATAATTATAATAAAACTGTAAATATATACTCACTTATGAAGGTGGAGTGTTGCGCAAGTTGCGGAAGACCTGAAATGAAGTTTGCATGTAGACAAGGGCCTAAAAATTCATTATTTGGTGTCTATTTTTGTTCTGACAGCTGTGTGTAAAATAAACAGAATATCATAGAAAAGGGAATTTATCCCAATGGTTCAATTTAAAAAGTGAAACACATATAATCAACACAGCCCAAGTCCAAATATATTTTGGATTGATTGTTATGTAGTATTATAATTTCTTGAGTTTGTGAATTTAGGAATTTGGTTAGCTGTAAGATAAAATCATGTATCATCAAATAATTACTGTGTATGTTTAGTAATGTGCAAATGAGTTTCCCTTTTTGAATTGAGCTACTAAAATGAATGTTCATTTTCCACAATGTAATTTATTGCGATACCAGTAAATGTTCAAATATTTGTTTGATTTGTTCAGCATGTATCGGGGGTCAAAGATCAAAAGTGATGTCACCGTTGTTCCTTTCAGGTCACAGTGCTGTGGACATTACCAAGGTGGCCCGAAGACACCGCATGTCCCCTTTCCCCCTCACCTCCATGGACAAGGCCTTCATCACTGTGCTGGAGATGACCGCCGTCCTGGGCACCGAAATTATCAACTACAGAGGTGAGAATTTTTCTTTTTAAATAGCTGACTAAAAAAAAATTTTAAAAAAAGGTCGACGACCTCTGTCATGTGCAATGTTTCTTTCCACCTTCCTATCTGTTCTGCATGCTTGGATGTTTGCTGTCACGCCTCTCAGGGTGGCGATAACGCTAAGTCCACACGACGGCTTTTAAACGCAGTCGGGCACTCTGCTGAGGCAGCACTTTGCACAAGATGCACACATTTAAATAGTGGACTACAAAGGACAATACTAACATACAGTAGATGCTAAAATCAAACTGTCCACTTTTCTTTTACCTGAAAACGTTGCCATTTTTGTCTAATGGAGACTTTTATGCCTGGCAAAGTGTCAACAATGTGCTCACTGCTCCAATAACAGTGAACTCTGAGTGACCGGGTTGAGCGGCGATGCACTGCTCTGTGCTAAGTGCAGTGTGAAAAGGCCTTGTATATATATATAGTGAATGGATACAATAATTATGTCCACTTAAGATTTTTTTTTTTTTTTCAAATTTTATTTGTATTATTTGTACCATGTTCGAATTACTTGTTTGCAACTATACAACCAAAACTTTTTATTCAATTTTGATTGGAAGTGGAACTTCACCTATTGATGGAGCATTTTTTTTTACTTGTACTTAAGCACATATTAGCATGTTTGATTTATATGATTTTGTTTTAATTAACCGATCTTCACTGTTGTTGATTTTCTATTTGTAAACGTCCTCTCAGTCAGACATGGCAAATCCAGGTCCAGAAAGTAAAAACCCTGTTTGACTTTAGCCCCTGGTGCTAGCTAGCTAGCTCCCTAGCAGGTAAACAAGCACCCAGGGAGCTAGCTAGGGTGGGAGCTAGCTAGCTAGCACCTGGGGTTAAAGCCAGAAAGTAAAAACACAGTTTGGCTTTAGCCCCTGGTGCTAGCTAGCTAGCTCCCTAGCAGGTAAACAAGCACCAGGGAGCTAGCTAGCTAGCACTTGGGGTTAAAGCCAGAAAGTAAAAACACAGTTTGGCTTTAGCCCCTGGTGCTAGCTAGCTAGCTCCTGATAGATATTATAACATTTTTAATTCTTCATTTCATATATTAACCATTGTTACACATTATTAACATTTTAATTCTTTATATTAACCTTGTCGAAATGTTTTGTGTCCTGTGCAGAGCAGATGGTGTTGATTTCGGTATAATCTGACCTTAAGCTGGGACATACTATTTAGTCTAAAAAAGTTCCTTCTCAGCGCTTTGTGCGAAAACACATTTGGTCCTTGAGAACAGAATCTGTTTCGAACACGCACTCCTGAGTCTGTTTTCGCCATCGCTCATGGAAAAGTACCCAGAGAGTATGTTTTGTCTTCAAATGAAAGAGAGGCGGTCGGTTTTAACTATAAGAAGCCATTTTACACGCGGAAGAGACACATTTCGACGCTCTGAATCCCACCTGTTTAAGTGATGAATTAGAGGCTGTTTGAGTGTCCAGAGATCTCTGTTAGATAAAATCATTTTTGCAAAGGTATTTTTTCTCACATTAAATCTGTCTTCAAGTTTTGGAACACGCAAAGAGGACAAATAATTTTATTCCTCTTTCACTCCCTAGCAGGTAAACAAGCATCCAGGGAGCTAGCTAGGGAGGGAGCTACCTAGCTAGCACCTGGGGTTAAAGCCAGAAAGTAAAAACACAGTTTGGCTTTAGCCCCTGGTGCTAGCTAGCTAGCTCCCTAGCAGGTAAACAAGCACCCAGGGAGCTAGCTAGGGAGGGAGCTAGCTAGCTAGCTAGCACCTGGGGTTAAAGCCAAACTGTGGCAGGGTTTTTACTTTCTGGACCTGGATTTGCCACCTCTGCTCTCAATATTGAGTTCAGCACCTTAAGGACAAGCCATTAAACCTTTGTAATCATGACTAAACTGCAATGGCCAATTGGAGCAGAATTGTCTCTTTTTTTTTTCTCTCTCTCCCACCAGGTATACAGTGGGGTTTAATTTTTTTTTAGGAGGTAGTGAGCGGAGTATGCGCTTGATTTGCAGGAGCACAGCTGGTGAGGCGACAGTGCAGTGAGGAAGAGGGGATTTGAGAGATGAAATATTTAGACAGGGAACAGCTGGAGCGGCAACCCTGCTGGAATGCTGTGTGATGTAGTGTGTGCGTGCGAGTGTGTCACGGATTATAATAGCTTCAGTTTCCGCCACATAATTGATTGCTTGGTGACGTTGTCGTGGTGTTGCTAGTGGAATATTTGTGTTTTTTGATGTGTCTCTTCACCATATACACATGAGTATTTTTATTTTTTTTAATGCCCACACTCCTTTTAGAATGACAAGAAACACTTGTTAAGTATACTGTAATTTTTTCCCTTTGGGATATTTTAACATTGAGACAGTTTTAAACAGGGAAAGTATAGAATTGTCCAAAATGTTTTGGTAAAAGATTCAGGAGTGTGACGGAGGTGGTCAAACACGCATGCTTGTATTTGCGGTTTTGCAAAGACATCGCTACGTGCGATGATGCAATATGTAGCTAATGATGCACATCTCTCAAATGCTGTTCAAAACAAACGTTTTCCCTTGAGTCACGGCTTTCAAACGATAAACAAAAAGCTTACTTGAAAAGCTTGTTGAAATCCGATCCAACACACCTCACTGCTTCATCTCCAAAAACTGTTGAGCTGCAGTTTTTTTACATTCACAAGTCTATGCCGTGCTTTAAAAAAAAAAAGGTGTTGAAATTGCGCTATTGAAGGGAAAAAGGGGGGAATCCCCAGCGATGAAACGTCGTGTGGTAAATGACTCGCTTGTGGGTGTCATGTGTCCGTATTGTACATGTTTTCATTGGTATCACATCTTCATATTATAAGCCTCATTTGCATAGACTCTCAGAGAACTGAGATGCAGTCTATATATAGCCCAGCACAGCAGCTTTTGGTATTTTTGTGGCAGTTTATTTTCCCCCCTCCATCCACTTTTCTTGTCCTTTTCTATCGTTCTTTGCTTCCCTCTGAAATGTCACTGTAACATCAAATAATGATGTTATGTAATGTATGTATGCATATTGCATGCATGTAATATCACATCATTATAATAACGGCCGTGTTTTTTCGTCGTGGTTGTTGACAGACGGTATGGGTCGAGTCCTAGCTCAGGACGTTTATGCCAAAGACAACCTGCCACCCTTCCCTGCCTCTGTCAAGGATGGCTATGCTGTGAGAGGTAAGGCGGTTGATTCCTGCTTCTCTTGCACTTATCAATCACATAATCCCCCAAAAATAAGTTAACACAAATCAAAGAAGAACCAAACTTCCATTTTATTTTATTTTTATTAATTTTTTTGTTTTTTGTTTTTTTATTCAAACGAATGTACTTTAACCCTGGAGAACCCACGGGATCAAATTTGGCCCCTATAAATTCTGCTACTCAAATAACAAAGACCTTTTTTTTTTTTTTTACAAATTTAACTTCAAAAGTCCAGAGTGCCACTTCTGACCCCTGCATGGGGCCATCTAGTGGATGAATATTGCACTTACATGAGCCAGAGTGGTGGTGACAAGATGGCTGGCAACATGCTGTTTTGTTGAGCTGGAAAAATCAATCCAAACAAAAACATCTTCTCAGCAAACCATCAGATGGTAAAATTGTGGGGGGGGGGTTTGTTAATCTATTTCATATCATGTTGCAGAATGCCTAGGAGTATGTTTTATATATATATATTTTGATAAATTAGCAACTCTGAGCTGTTCCAAAAAAAGGGTTAAAATTGAAAAAAAACCATATATTTTGATGTTCAGTGAACTTATAGCAGTCATTTAATGTATAATTTATAATTTTCCAAAGAAGAAAAGGGATCTTGGGTTCTCCAGGGTTAAAAAGTATGCCTAAACTTCACTTGAGGTGTTTCCCATAGACATTCTGTGTCAGGAGATCTCTTGGAGCAACAAGGGATGTGCGAACCCGGTGAGCAGGGCAGCAGCTTGTTGGCTCGGGGCACCTTATAAAAAAAAGAAACTCTTGCACAAAGCATCTGCTGTTAGTGCTCGCTGGTAGAGATGAGAAACTGTACACAACAGGTCTTCTCTGTGTTTTATGCATCTGTCCTGAGGGCCCACGCGGGCATTCATGTGCACTGATTTTTAGTGCTTGGATGGTGACGGGAGAAGGAACAAAACTGTGTCTGCGCACCTCGGGCTGGATTTCATGATTTATAAAAAATACAAAAAAATCTGGCACTCCACAATCGGGTTAGATCACACAATACAAAAAAAAATAAAAAAATTACAGAGTTCGACAAGATATATAATTTAGTCAACTCACATTCTCTGTTCTCTTGATTGCTCATTCTGTAGCCCACTGAAATACAATGACTCAACTCTATTATACACTCCCACACGCCCGGTCTCAGAACACAACTCTTGATTGATACTTTTGTCTTGCTGTTTTTAGCCGCCGACGGCCCCGGCGACCGCTTCATCATCGGAGAGTCCCAAGCAGGCGAGCAGGTACACGGCGCGGGCCATTACAGCCTTGCCCGAAAAATGTCAATATATCGCTCTCGGGAAGTATTTAAGCTTTTGTAAACAAACTAGATATTTATTTATTTTTATTATTATTATTATTATTTTCTGCAGAGCTCAGTATTGTTCATTCGGTAATTTTACCGATTTGACATGTCATCATCATTGCTCTCTTTTTTTTTTTTTTTTTTGATATTTTCTTCTTTCATTGAGTATTAGCCGCAACTCAATGTTGCACATTCACATTCCGAATGACAGCAAGTGAAAATATGTACTCTTGCTTGTCCTCTTGCGTCCGCGCGCAGCCCACCCACACCGTGATGCCCGGCCAGGTGATGAGGGTGACAACCGGCGCTCCCATCCCCTGCGGGGCCGACGCCGTCGTTCAGGTGGAAGACACCGAGCTCCTCCGCGAGTCCGAAGATGTAAGTCTGACTCGAGTGGAGGGGAATATCAACCACAGCCTGAACAGAGTCGACTCAGCTCTTCGCAGTTCTATTGATTTTTGCAAGGTACTACTTCCTAGTACCTGTGGTAAAAATCAGATTCATCATCACTGTATTATTGTCATGTTTGTGGATATTTGGCTCGAAAAGGACATATGCATTCAGTCAGGCGTGTTTTTTCTCATGGTAGTACAGTGAAATTGTAGAAATTGTATTGTTTTTACTTTTTTCTCCTCACTCTTACTTTAATCTAGGGGTGTGCTAAAATTTCGGCGCTGGCGGAAAACCGGAAGCGCAGCTAATATTCCAAGTAGACAACGTTTTTGCCATTCAGCATAATAAAAAATATAATTTGGTTAATATATAAGATTGTTTTTATAAAAATGTATGGAAAGCTGGAAAACTAGAAGTGCTGCTAATATTGGAAGAAAACATTTGGGTATATACTGTATATGAGTGTATCTTGATGTGCATTGTATTGTGAGGTTGTTTACCGCCCCAAATAGATAGGTAGAGTTGAGCGAATTAAAAAAAAAAAAAAAACTGCATATATAGTATTAGTTCTACAACACAGTACCTGTGTCAACTCAGTTTGTCTTTCAGGGCACCGAGGAGCTGGAAGTACGAATTCTAGTCCAGGCTCGGCCAGGCCAGGACATCAGGTTAGTTCCGAGAAATTAATTTCCATCTATAGAAAGCAGAGACAAAATTGAATTTTGAACTTAAAATGGCACGCATGACAATTTGTTTTTCCACCAGTTTATAACCTGCTATTGTGTGAATAAGCCACAACAACAACATCAATAAATCATATTTAGATAAATTTTTTCATGAATACTACCATCATACATGCCCTTGTAGTCTTGATTCTGCAATCCTTTCTGTCTTATTCCATCAGGCCTATCGGTCATGACATCAAGCGTGGCGAGTGTGTGCTGGCCAAGGGCACCCACATGGGCCCCTCCGAGATCGGCCTCCTGGCCACCGTGGGGGTCACGGAGGTGGAGGTCCAGAAATTCCCTGTGGTGGCTGTCATGTCGACAGGAAACGAGGTAGGTGATGATGAATTTGTTTTTCATTTAGGGGAGGATTATACCTCCATCTTACTAGAATACATTCGCATCATCTGTATTTAGAAACAGCCTCTGCTGCAAAAACAAAAAATACAAAAAACAGTGTGCTGGTTATTTTGTTGGCAGCGTGCCGTGCTCATGTTTATGCACAGTCATCGCTGTCTTCTTTGACCGCTAAATTCAACAGTCAGTGGAAGACAATTCAATTTATAAGTTGCTCACTTGTGAGCCGGTGGATCTTTTTAGAAGCAGGCTTTTAAAAATGGGCGACTTTGCTGTGTACTACACCAAATGAAACAAATAGACACCAATAAATCCAATGCATTCTGGTGTAACAAAAATGATTTAAAAAAAAAAAAAAAGTAAATAAATAAATAAATAAAAATTCAATATCATCTCACAAAAGTGAGTACACCCCCCTCACATTTCCGGAGATAATTAATTATATCTTTTCATTGGGGAAGGCTGAAGAAATGACACTTTGACACAATAAAAAGTAGTCCGTGCAAAGCTCATATAAAACAGTGAAAATTTTAATTTAACACAAAAGGACTAACTATTCATTTTGGACATTTTCCCTCAGGGGTGTACTCACTTTTGTTGCCAGGGGTTTAGTTAGTAGTGGATGTATTTTGATTTATTTTGAGAGAACAATAAATTTACTCTACTTTAACTCTTACACTATTATCAAAAATGTTATTTCCCCAATGAAGCTAAATGTGATTAATCTGTTCCAGCCTCCCTAAAAACACTGAAATAAATGTTATACCACCATTGTTGCTACCACCATATAGCAAATGCATGTTGTTGATTTTCTTCTCATGTAGCTGCTGAACCCAGAGGATGACCTCCATCCCGGGAAGATCAGGGACAGCAACCGCTCCACACTGCTGGCCACCATCCAGGAACATGGTTACCCAACCATCAATCTGGGCATTGTGGGAGACAAGTATGCCTCCGTTTATCTGTCGCTTTCAACATCAACACTTTCATATTCGGCTTTCCCCCAGTGACTTGCTATTCAACACCGCCGATGGTGCGTTTGTGTGCATCCCGCAGCCCCGACGACCTTCTCAATGCTCTGAATGAAGGCATCAGCCGTGCTGATGTCATTATCACCTCAGGCGGAGTATCCATGGGAGAGAAGGTAGCTGGCAATTTGCTCAGAATTGCTTTACTGTCTTTTACTGACACCTTGTGGTAGAAAATGAATACTGCAGTTTTGATTAAACTTTTTTTTTTTTAATGGGAATAATAATACGAAAAAATGTTGATTTACAGGACTACCTTAAGCAGGTGCTGGATATAGATCTTCATGCTCAGATCCATTTTGGTCGGGTCTTCATGAAACCAGGGTAAGCAGCAGGCTCTGGAAAAAGTTCAATTGCGGCGGAATGACAATTATAAATCAATGTTTTGTTTTGTTTCTCCACAGGCTCCCAACCACCTTTGCCACGCTGGATATTGACGGTGCTCGTAAACTCATTTTTGCCCTCCCAGGTAGTGTGTGAAGTTGAGAGAAAGACTTGATTTACTCCGCTTCTGTGAAGAGCTGGTCTTCATATATCTCCCCTCTCGCTGTCCTCTCTGTCCACACGTCCGTCTGTCCATCTTTCCACCCGGCCTTCTGTCCTAGGAAACCCCGTATCCGCCGTCGTCACCTGTAATCTTTTTGTCATCCCTGCCTTGAGGAAGATGCAGGGTATTTTGGACCCAAGGCCGACGATCATCAAAGCCAGGGTAAGCACAGTTGGAGCAACATCACTTTTTGGTTTAAACTAACCAGGTATGGTGTCATTTTTTGTCTTGTCTTGAAAGGAATGGCATAGTAAATGAATTGAAATGGCATTGGTAGTCTTACTCTACTGGTTTTGTTGCAGTTATCTTGTGACGTGAAATTGGATCCTCGCCCTGAATACCACCGCTGCATCCTGACATGGCATCACCAGGAGCCTCTGCCGTGGGCACAGAGCACAGGTAACACCTGAGACGTTCCGAGGCCAGCCGTACGACACGCCATCTCTTGGCTTAGGTTTGCCCTGAGGCCTCCTATTGGGTTAGACGTGCCCGCGACATCCCTTGGGATGCATACCTGTATGTACTCATACCTATTTTAGTCAGCAAAAAAAAAACGAAATATCTAAAACTGAAAAAAACAAAAACTTTGTCATTAACGAAATAGAAAAAAAAATTATTTCCTTTATAATTTTTTTTTTTTTTTTTAAAGACTAAAACTGATATACTTTTTCTTTCTTTTCTTTTTTAGAGACTAAAACTGATACGATACTTTTTTCCTCCCGGGCCTGACCTATGTGCAAAATGTCATGTACTCACACATGTTTAAACCATCATAATCAGAAGAACAGTGCATCGCCACGGCAACAGCGTTCGAAAATATGAAAAGCTTTGCTTTTTCTTTTCCTTTTGAATATACAGCACAACCCTACATGAGCCTTTGAAGTGGATTTTAAATGTACTTATTTCGGTACTACAGCAGGAAGGCCGAATAGTCGTGTGGGAGTTGTGATATCTTTAACTTTGTGTTGCATAAAAGCGATGTCATCTGGCGACAGCCAATAAAAAAAAATTAAAAAGCGCCAACAGATGACATCCTCTTTTTTTACTTTATAAGCAGTATAATGCACTGCATCTACTGTAATTCAAAGTCCGTTGACTGTTATACAGTTCCTGCATTTGATTTGTGGATGATTGTTTTTAAAATTCAATTTTTATTCATTATTTCCTACACAACACGTACCGTTTTTTTTTTTATTATTATTTTTTTATATCTTGCACACCATGGCAGTGGAAGGAAATGCAGTACAATAGTTTCTTAAAATGGAACCCAGGTGCAGCAGATGCAATGAAATTAGCAGAAGCCCCAGAATTGTACCCTGTGGAACACCATATGAAAGTGGGGCAGTGCGGGCTCAGAGCAACCAAAGCTAACACAAAAAGTTCTGACAGCCAAAATAGGATCTAAACCTCTGACTGTGACGCTGACAAAGTTTCATGGAAATGAGTCAATGTGGCCAAATACGGTGGAAACACTTTTCCAAGTTCCCCCTTTTGAGCTCATTTGAACGTACTTCCTCCCTCTCTTGTGCTTCCTCTGCCCTCCCTGCAGGGAACCAGGTGAGCAGCAGACTGATGAGCATGCGCAGTGCCAACGGGCTCCTGATGCTACCTCCCAAAACCGAGCAATACGTGGAGCTGCACAAAGGCGAAGTGGTGGACGTCATGGTCATCGGCCGGCTATGATGTCGTGGCGGCGGGGGCGGAGGGTCGCCGTCATTTCTAGCGAGGGGTCGTAACGGGCGGTTCACGGTGCATGTCCACATATCATCGACTATTCTGTAATATGCAACGGCACAGCTAGTTTTTGTTGATTTGGAGAACTTTGAGGTATAGTCGACATCTCGATCACAGCCTAGATATACTGTATAAGAAAACATTGATTTAAGAAGATTATAGTATTTCAAAGAAAGAAAATATAACTTTTAATGGGAAAAAAAAAAATCTAATTATAAAAAGAGATTTATTCTGTAATATATTATGATTATTCTTCTTATTATTATGATTATTCTTCTTATCATTATTATATTAAGGCAACTTTGTTCCTTTCATTGCAATTGCTTTGTGTGTTCAACGCTAGACCTTATCTATAGCAGTAGCATTTTAATAGACAGCTGTAGGTGCCTGCCAGGACAGAAAAAAATTATTTTCTCATGTTTAGTGGAAAAATACCCTTACCCTGTTTGTTTTTTTTCCTTTTTCCTTCCTTCTTTCTTTTTATAAATGAAGAAAAATACTGAGGAAGACTCCAGATTTCCCATGGTGCTGCAGTTAGGAGGAAAATGGGGGGGGGTGGGGGGGCACATCGAGGTCTTTTTCTCTTTTGAGCGCCCACCAAGGTGACACTTTTTCTCTCGTTAGTATGCATCATATCGGCTTCACAAAGAGCTTTGCTTGTCGTTTATCTCGTGAGTCTTGTTTATGTGCGCGGTGCCAAATGCCTGGGCGGGGCGGGGGGGGGGGGCGAGGGGAGGGGTGGTGCGCAGGGCGCTGAAACTTCCTTAAGTTTGCGGGGGCCAGGTGGAATATTTGCTCCTACCCTGCCCACCACCCCTACTACGAACCCCTTCCCAGGGATAAGCTTGGGGGGGAGGGGAAATATATTTTATTTGAGCAACTATTTAAGAAAAAGAAAAAAAAGCTAAAGAAGAAACAGCTTCTTTAATTGCTGACGGCCTTTTTAACCGACTTCACAAAATTGTACAGATTAAAGAAAATAAATAGAACCATATTGTACAGATATGTGACCAGCACTCCTAAGGAAGTTATTATTAATATTAAGCAATGAGGAGACATTGAACAACGCTGTACTATAAACATTTTCTGTAATGATGCTGAAACTGATGAAAGAGACTACGATAATAAAAATCCTTGATCATTATGTAAAAAAAAAAAAAAAAAGAAGTTATTGTTGGGTTTCCTTTTTTAATAAATTATATCTAAACAACTATAAAGGGACTAAATTTATTTCTCTACATTGGAAGAATTGTATTTTTTTTTTTTTTAAATAGCACCATCAGAAGTTATACAAATGGATTGCTCCCTCAAAATAACTAAAAAGAATAGGCCTTAATATCTAATTCTTAGGCAACAAAAGTGAAAACACCCCTAAGTGAAAATGCCTAGTTTCAATATTTTGTGTACTATCTTGGGCATAGAGTTCACAGATTGCCACTGAAATCCTCACCCACTATTCCTAATTACTGATTTTCACTTAGGGGTGGACTCACTTTTGTTGCCAGTGGTTTAGCTATTAACGGTTATATAAGCTGCACACTGACTACTTTCTACTTGTATGTGGGACCTTTGCTGACTTTGATCACAAGGAAGGGAAAATGTTCAAAAGTAGCCTGGTTTGCCAGTATATGTTTTGTGTACTGCCCACTTCAGACTGATGTTTGCGTTTCTCAAGGCTATTGGCTTCATGTTGTGTTGGACCCACTCAAACTACATGACCATAATTACAGATTGACTCTGTCTTCCATTTGTTTCCCAGTAGATTTACAGGCCTGGGAAATCCCCAACGTAGCAGACAATTCCTAACTATAAGTTTATGCCGAAAAAAAAAAAGTTGTTTGGACTGAATGTGGGCGACGGATTCACACGGGAGGAGGTCAAATGCTGAAACTTCTGCTTTTAGAACCACACACAAGTATGTTTGATGAACACCAAACAAAAAACAAATACAATGGGTCTCTTTTGAGGACGAATTCAAGGGGACGCTGAAATGAGTGGGCATGAAAATTTTTAGCTTTTTTTCTTTCTTTTTTTAAACTCATACGCAGTATATATTGTTCAATTCAATTTTTTTTATTTCATTCTTTAAAAAAAAGAAATGAAAGGGGACTGAAAGAAGTGAAATTTATGATATTTGCACCTGATCGACACGCACACAAAACAAATCGACACAAAATAAATGACGGTAAGCAGTCAAGATACTTTTAATGTAACAATTAAACAAACGATTCAACAGCATGACCTTGTGCTATATATTTTTTTTTTCCAGTAATTGAGCTTCTTTATATTTTTATAAAATAGAAATGGACTGAGATGATTTAGTTTTATAATCCAGATTGTTCCACAAACTGACACCTTGAGTTGAAATACATCGTTCTTTTTGCTTTGTTCTGTATTTAGGTTTGAAAAAAATATCTGTTCCTTCTAATTTGTACTCACTTTTCCTTTTTTTGAATTTGATTTGCATGTCAATTGGTAAGATTTCATGATGGGCTTTATACGTTATTTTAAGGCTGGTAAACTCCCATCAATTCATTAAATTGGAAAGTTTTTAGTTGTATAAATATTGGATTAGTGTGGTCTCTGCATCCACATCCAAACACGAAACGAATAGCACGTTTCTGTAAGAGAAAAATGGGTACGTTGTAGGATTTGCAGGCACACCCCCAAACTTCAATGCAATAGGTCAGGTATGGTACAATCAATGAATTATATAACAATAACAAAGCATTCTTGTTCAATGATTATTTCACTTTACGGCTACAGTTTGGGATACCTTCGATTTGACATGTTGTATATGCGCTTTCCATGTTAAATGTTCATCAATAATAATACCTAGAAACTTAATTTCCTTAATTAGTCCTTTCTATTACATTTCTATATTACTATATTTCTACAACTGATCATCATGAATCTGGTTTTACATGTTTTTAATAAACAGTCTGTTGGTGTTGAACTAACCACTTCATAATATTCTTAAACTCTTTCTCTATTACTTTTAATACATTATATGTATTTTTCCCGGCATAAGCTTATTTGCAAACTTATATTGTATATTTTGTTAAATTCATTATTTTTATCAACATTATGGTTTGTTTTTTATTTATGTAGGCAATTGACAGTGCAAATTTATTTTTACTGTAAGTGCATTATAGAGTGTTTTATTTTTACTTAATGAGTTGAAATACAATGGTCATTGCAATAGCCAGCTGTCCCAATACTTTTGCCCCAACTCTTAACTCCATCAGACTGTAAAAGCGCGTCCGACCGATGGGTGTCGCTGTGGTGCCTCGGTGTTGCCAAGGGAGACCGCATAAAAACACCTCGTGCAAGTCTTCAATGGCTTCAAGAGTCCGTGAACTCAACTCTCACTACAACAGGCTGGACGTGGACCACCGGGACCCCACCACAAGAGACAACCTGTGCCGTCGTTCTGACCTTTCCCCCCATACACACACACTTTCTGTGTTTGTAAAAGAAGTGACGGTGGATTTAAATAAAAGAAGGCAGCGGCAGGCTTTTCTTAAGCCGTATTCACAGACGCCGAAGTGGTGAGTAGTCGTCGCCGTTCACGGGACACCGCTACGTAGTTGACTTGGGAGTTAGCGGCACCCTGGTACTAAGCTAATCTGTACCATTTAAACTTCAGGGGAAGAAAAACAAACAAAATGCGAAGTTGTATTCATCATAAGCCTGCTATAACTTTTTTCCCAGCGATTATATTCAAGCAATTTCTTATGCGTAATATCGCCCAAATTGTCTTTTTACAGTCTTGTTAATCGCTAAATAGTTACACATGAAGGCTATTTAAACTAATCTCTTCGTAAAGCAGCGACTAACTAACATTAGTTCCACCTCTAGACGTATCAGTCAGTGGGTAGTAAAACCATAGCAAGTTAGTTTAACCACGTAGGTAGTAACATACAATTTATATGTTATGCAAACCACTTTTCCTTACTTTTTAAGGGTTTGAGTATCACTCAATTACAGTGCAGAGTAATACATTATGTTAAAACAATGCAACTTGACACAAAAACATTTAAAATTCAATTTGGAATGAAATACCTGCAAGATTCAGTCACAGACGTGATTGTGAATATCTAGAACCAGCGCCAAATTGGCTAAAATTGACTGGAAAAGAATTTGACCCCCTTCATTGCTGATAAGCGAAATACTGTACTTTGCTGTACATTACTTTGAAAACCGAGGGCGTGATTTAAAAATCAATACCTAAAAACACTGACCCGGTGCTCATCTCCAAATTTGGGGTACCCTGGTTTGTTAGTCCCAGAGATGTTAAAACGAGAGATGAGCATGAGATGTTATATTTGGTGTGGTATTTAAATAGATGTATATAATGTGACACTTTTTTTTTTAATGTGTGTGGTTACATGTTAACTGGAGTGCATAAGCCATCCTCTGAGTGGATGCTTACACATAAAAGTTCATCTCAAGTTATCCGATTTTTTTTTTTTTTTTGTGCGTGTAATTCTTTGTCATATGAAACAATCATATTTGAACATTTCACCTCCAATCCTATACAATATATGCATAGATATATCACTGTCCTGTTCAGGTACCTCGGCTTGCTGAGATATCCAAGGATTAATTAAGGCTGTGGCGACAGATGGCCCTCTCGAAGTCTCCGCTGTTTGTCAGCCGCCAGTCTAAACGGAGATAAATGCTTCCAGAGCTTGGAGCAAGAGCCGGGACGGGCGGGGGTGCTCGCCAGGCCTGCCAATTGTGATTAGCTGAGGCAAGTCAGGAGTAGTAAAGGGGGAGGGCCGCCAGTAGTCTATGATATAAATGGCTACTGAACATAAGCGTTAAAATGGACCTTAGCACTATTTGAGGACAAATACATTTGTAGAAAGAAATTTTTTATTAAAATTGAGCTTGTGAGAGCCTGTTGAAAATAAAATGGTCCACTTCCAGTCTGCTTTTTTTAATCCGCTATTTATAATCTTGTTTTTGCATGTATTTCAGGATGAACATTTGCACATCATAAGTCTACATCCCCTGCTGGAGTAAAATGGCCCCCGATGAGAGTCCCTGCACCGGTTCCTCTTAACAGCTGAGCCGAACTCAGCCAAGGACTGAGGTGGTCTGAGCCGTATGCTGGGGGGCCACGATGATCACGTCCCACATGAACGGTTATGTGCAGGAGGGCTCCGGCCACCGGGAGCGGGCGGTGGACTGCCCCGGCGATGAGAGTTGCCTCGTCAAACCCGTGCACTGCAGCGCCCAGATGGAGAGGATTCAGCACTACCAGGACGAGCTGAGGAAGAGGAGGGAAGAGGACGGCCGGGGGAAGCACGACATCGACCCCAACGCTTCGCTGAGGCTCAAGAAGCTGGCGCAGAATCCAAAAGTGGGCGTTGACAATCCCACCTTTGAAGGGAAGGAGAACGCCACCAAAGATGCACATTCCCAGGCTCCGATTGCCGGTGAGATGACTTGAATAGATCTCTCGGGGTCAAAGAGTAATGCAGGGAAGAATGGGAAGTTGCGAGCTATCGGGAGAGAGAACGAGAAAGAAAAGAATGCCAAACAATGACAATTGAGGAGGCAGAGTCGAGGGCGGGGCACGGAAGTGGGTGGCATTGTTTGTAGGACAAGGAACCATAAATTTAAGTTGAATACTGTCATGGAAGCACTGTGAGCACAGCTGCCTGACAAAAGTACACACACTAGTCTGTACTTAATATAGGTTATGATAATATATATATATAATATATATATATATATATATATATAATGTATATACGGTAATATAATAAATAAATAAGAGGAAAGTTTGAGTAGGCTCTGAAAAGTACAAACGTAAAATATACAAAGTAAATTTCATTGTATACAATATCTGTAAAAAATAATAATTTGAAATAACATGTATGCAAGAACTAGCTAGCGTTGACTTTTCACAATGAAACCTACATACTGTAACTTTGCTAAATTAGCCAATAATAACCGAAAAATACACATTACTATTATGTTTTAGATTAACACAGTGAATTTTGAATGCCAGAATCTGATGGGTTTTAAAGCCCTTTTCACACTGCGTTTAGCAGGGCATAATTCGCCGTCGTCGGGCCCATTCGTTCATTCATTCGTTGTCAGGCGAGGCCCCTCGATTTTGAAAATGTTGAATTCAAGAATGGCGGCTTCATTACCTCAGACAAGCACCAGTAATTTTGTTTCACCACGCAACTTCTTGACAATGAGTGCAGTGTGAAAAGGGCTTTAGTCCGGTCAAAGGCACAACACATTCGCCGCGAATCGTTCTTGTAGCTTGCATCAAACTATTTTCTTAAATAAGGTTGTGGACGGGGAATAGGCCTACCAGAAAAAAAATCTGAATATGTTGCTGATGTCGTTAATCATCCGTGGTTCCTTCATGCCGCCTTATAAAACCTAAACATGTTAGTCAAGCAAGATCTGAACCGGAGTCGATTTTTACCTCTTATCTTGTGAACATCACATGACTAATTGGTTGTTACCTGAGCAACTGTGATGTCATTTTCGGTCGACAGCAAATGACAAAATTGCCGTCCATGAGATGGATAACAACGGGTGGATTTTGCTGCTTGATTCATATTCCACTAACACAATTTCAACCAGAATGTTGCGTTTAGACTAGTAGGGGTACATAGAACATTATATTGTAAAGATTTTTTTTTTTTTATATTTGGGTGAAAAATACTTCTAGGCCATAAATATAAAACAAGCCAATAAGAAACTGTAAGTATGGTGGTGACTGAGCTAGCTTTGTATAGCAACATCCACTCGCCATTGAAGATTTTCTACCGCGATGTTGTGTTTTTTGTTGTCCTTTCACCCTGAAGAGCACTTGTGCCGGCTCACGGCCTCTGTGGTTGTCCATCCCAAAGGTGTTTCAAGAGCTTGAGTCACATTCTTCCACTTAAATTCATCCAAGCGTGCTTTTAAGAATGTTGTTGTTCAATCAGGCTGGAACCAAAAAGTGCCTTGCCTAAACTGTTCCCACCAAGTTGGAAGTCCGAATTATCCCAAATGTATCGGTCACATGACGATTTAAGATTCAGCAGTGAGTCCAGTGGTTGTTAATGCGCTCTTTTATAGCAGTTTGAAAGGCGTTACAGTTCTCATCTCAAGTCAAGGATGAAATACGATTAGCCTAAATCACACTATGGTATTAATCACATTCCCTGTGTGTGTGTTGCGCATAAAACAAACACACCTTAAATGTCATCATCGGAAATGAGGTCCAATCATCCGTGCAACATGTGTCCTGTGTGTCCACCTTCCATCAGAGCTGGAGGAGCTGCTGCAGGCTGTCAAGTGGGTGCAGCAATGCGTGACGGACGCTCAGAGCCAGCAGGACGCGGAGCTGCTGCTCCAGCTGCTCGCCAAGGACGACTTCAAGTGCGCCTACAGCATCTACACTGTCGTGTCCCAAAAGATGAACCGGGTGACCCCCACCTCGCCCCTCACGGTGCAAGCGCAAGAGCTGTGCATCGAGGTAGGCCTCATATTGCATGTGACACTTTTGTCCATTTTACCGTAGCTTCCGGACTAAAAGCTAGCGTCGGGAAAATACGGTAGTAGCGGTGTCAAAATTAATCAACTATTAATCGATTATTGAATTCATGGACGGCTATTTCAGTAATTGAGAAATTGTTTTGAGTTATTGTTTAAACTTCTGATTTCAGCCTCTCAACAGTAGCAGTAACTTTTGTGATTTTTGTCATCATTCACACTTATTTTTGTTCAATCAAAATAAGACAATTACAAACATCGGCTTTTAACCAGTAAATGAATCACTTTCTAAAAGATTGGTGAGGACATCAATCCCTCTCTTGTGATAGTATTTAAATTTTTATTTTTTTTAAAGGGGAAGTCAACCCCAATTTTTTGGGACAATCTGTTCTATGCAGCCCCACTGGTCTAAATATGGTATTCTGGTTAATATTGCGTTAGTGGAAAATTAAGCAGCAAAATCCAGCCGTTTCTATCCCATCTCAGGGGGGCGGCCATTTTGCCACTTGCTTTCGACTAAAGATGACATCGATGTTGCTCATAACCAATCACATCTCAGCTTCAGAAAACAGCTGTGATTGATCGTTACCTGAGCCCTGAGCAACGTTGATGTCATGTTCAGCAAGTGGCAAAATGGCCGCCCCCTGAGCTGGATGAAAATGACTGGATTTTTGGCTTCATAACTCATGTTCCACCAATGTAATATTAATCAGAATATCATGTTTAGACTAGTGAGGCCACAAGAAATGCTTAAGATCGACTTCCACTTTAATCCTGAAACAATTCCAAATAATAATAATTTGTTCATTAACAGTAATCAGAAAAAAAACATTTTGTGATATACTTTAATGCAAAAAGAAATAAATAAAGGGGGAGGGGGGAATATTTTTTTAAATTTCGATAGTGACAGCCCTATAATTTAGTACAGTTAGATTTTTCTGTTGGTATTCATTTTAAAATAAGCCCAGGGTTTCCCCCTCCAGTGTTTCATAATTTGAGAAAATACAAATCAAAGACAACCTTGCTAATGAGATGGCTAATGCTCCTGTATTTGGATGTGGTTGTATTGGCTACAAAGAAATTAATGGAAACATTTAGTCATTAAATGAAGTCATGTGCTTTCATTTGCCTACCGAAAAGTCTGGTCATTATTTGCGGGGTTAGTCTTGTCAGTCAGTCCGAAAGCAAAGCAGCAGTAATTGACTTACGTCCCCTGCACAGTTGAGCCTGTGTTGTTTCCTGAGACATGCATTGGAACACGCCTTGCTGTTATTTAGGTAAACACGCCCGGTTTTGTCAACCCCAGAAAAGAAATGAGGAAAATACAAATGTGGCCGAATCAGCCTTTATTGTGACGAAACAGGCAGCCAATGAAGTGCGTAAAGTTCACGTAAAGGCCACCAAAGCAGCACGGCCGCTATTCCGGTCTTGCCTTGAGACAACCCGACTGAGCGGATCTATTTTGCTCTCAGACATGGAAACGCGGCGTCCTCCTGTTGTGAGAGCACACAGCGGGCACGGATCCCGAAGCGTTTTAACTACGCCCGGGCCTGCGTCGGACGTTCCTATTGGATAAGCTAATCTCTTCGCGGGCCGCCGTGCAGCACGACGGTGCAGCAGGGAGCGGGCCAGAAAAAGAAACTCCAGCAGCTTACTGTAGTGCGGTTGGAGGAGCAGCATGAGCGATGAAGTGCGTCACCTTGTTGGTGAGCTTGATTAGTGTCATGGACACAGCAGCAGACCGCAAAAGTTTGATTTCAGCCACTTGAAATGTGACTGAAAAGCAGTAAAGAAATAAAGTGGATCACATAACATTACTTCGAATGAGTGTTAGGGAGCTCTATTTTTTTTTTTATACAAAGAATACATTTCTGATCAATAATCATGTGACCTTGTATTCAGGTCCAGAAGATCCTCCAGTCCAGCCAACAGCGAGAAGGTTTGGAGCTCCGGGCTCTGCTCACCAATCCTCATCTCCAGGTCAGGTGACCTGTGTCAGTATGATTGACATAACATTGACTTGCGATTTTGCTCTAGGGCTCCCCCTACTGTCAGGGAGTTTAGCTACAGCGGTAAATGTGCCAGCATTTGAGTTACCAGCAGTTAAAAACGCGAGTGCAGCTGACTGCAGACACTTTAAGACATAATGCACATTATTTGATTGACAGGTGAGGGTCGAGCAGGGCGTGGTTTCAGGGCCTTTGGCAGACACGCCCACACACCATCCTAAAGCTGGATACCAGTCTCTGGTTTTCATGACTTAGGGGGCTTATTCTAAATACATGGCCCTTTTTTTCCTTTTTTTTTTTATCTTGTGTTGTGTCAAACATTTTTTGGTCCCTTTACAGGGTCTTTACAATATTTTAAATAAATAAATAAATGCAAAATCTGTTCTGAAAATGAAATGGAGTTCAAGCTAGCTTTGCTGTTAAGTAGTTTCTCAGAACTGATTTTTTATTAAGTTATTTTAATCTTTTTGCATATTTTCCTAAAACTGTGAAAAATTTTGTGTTTTTGGCTTCCACATTTTGCATGAGCATGAACTTTTAGATCAGTAAAAAGTCTTGAATGTGATTTTCAAAAATGAATTCAAGAATTCCGTTGCTATTCAAAAGATATAAAAACTGCATATTGCGTTGATCTGGCTGACGCCGCCCACATAGTCTCTCCATTTCCACAATGAAATGGGATCGACTCCGCTCAACCCTGAACAAGATAAGCTGTAGACAAAATTGGTGGGTTGGATGGATAGATGTTGAGCCTATATCTCAACTCCTATTTGTCACATCTAATGTGTTGAGTCGCTCTTAAATTGCGTTTGATTCAACCTGCAGATACCCTTTTTCACCTTTTTTCGTACCCTCGAAAGCAAAATAAGAAGGTCGGATTGTACTGTTTGCTTTGGCTACTCAGGCGCTGATGCAGGCACATGACAGCTTAGCTGTGCAGGAAATGGCGGAGGACAGCGTGATCCAGTATTTGGGGGAAACTGTGAAAATGGTGCGGCTGCATAAGACTCGTGACACTCCGCTGGTGAGACGCCATTCACATTCTTGAATGTTTAACTCGGGAAGTAATGGTCAGCGGGACAAATACAAATACTGCCTCCAGGGTGCGACCGTGCGTAATGACATGGACAGCGTGGTGGTGAGCCGCGTAGTGAAAGGCGGGACCGCCGAGCGGAGCGGCCTGCTCAACGAGGGGGACGAGATCCTGGAGATCAACGGCATTTCTCTTCGCGGGAAACACGTTAATGAAGTTCATGACTTACTGGTGAGAACAAGTTGTAATGGTTTTGGAGTTTTTATGTATACTTTTTTTTTTATTACTTTTTTCCCTGTTATATATATATTTTTAGAGCATTTTTTTTTTAAAGTTTAACTTTTTTTCCCCCCGTTATTTTGTTAGTTTTGCTTTGTTAGTTTTTTTCCCTGTTATTTTTTTAGACTAATTTTGTTAGTTGTTTTTTTTCTCTCTCTCTTATTTTTTTAAGGCAATTTTGTATTTTCCCCTCTAATTTTTTAGAATGATTGTTAGTTTTTCTTTTTTTTTTCTTTTTTAAAACTTTTTTTCCCTGTTATATTTTAGAGCAATTTTATTTATTTATTGTACTCTTTTTTTCTTTTTTTTTTCCTGTTATTTTTTTAGCAATTTTGTTAGTTCCCCCCAATTATTTTTTATAGCAATTATGTTAGTTCTTTTCCCCCTGTTATTATTTTAGAACAAGTCTGTTTTTTCCCTATTATTTTTTTTAGAACGCTTGTGTTAGTTTTTCTTTTTCTTTTTTTTTTCCTGTTATTTTTTTTAAGCAAGTTTTATTGTTTTTTTCCCTCTGTTAGTCCTCCCCCCCTAATTATTTTTTATTTTTTTATAGGAATTTTGTTAGTTTTTTTTTTTTAATGCTTTGTCCATCTCTCCTCATCCACCAGCAACAAATGCACGGCACTTTGACCTTCCTCCTCATCCCAAGCTCTCAGATTAAACCTGCCCCGCACAGACAGACGGTGGTAAGTCTCTAAGGTGGATCCGTGCGGCCTGTCTGCACGCACACACACAAGCAAGGGCGGCCAAGACCGTGTAAAACCCCCGCTTCCGCCCCCTGTCCCGCAGATGCACGTACGAGCTTACTTTGACTACGACCCCTCGGATGACCCTTTCGTGCCATGTCGGGAGCTGGGCCTGTCTTTCCAGAGAGGGGATATTCTGCACGTCATCAGCCAGGACGACCCTAATTGGTGGCAGGCTTACAGGGACGGAGATGAGGAAAACCAGTTACTGGCTGGACTCATTCCAGGTTGGGAGTAGAACATCATAAATATGATTAGTTTGTTTACTTCGGTTTCCTTTGTATGGCAAAAACATGATTGAAGATGTTTGTTTTGTGAGTTGAGGTAAATAACACCAATACTTAGCACATTGCTATCGGGCGAGAACACTGGTTGTCAAAATATGGTGGATTTCATATTTTCTTCACAAATACATCATATGGACCTATTTTTAAGCATTGACAATCAATTTAAAGTCGAAAACAAATTAATTAATGTCCTTGTCCACACTTCACGGGAGCCATGCATCATTATGTCACCTCGAGAGTGAAAGTCTGGGTTGATTTTATTTTTTTTGTAAACAATAGCAAGTGGCAATACTTTAGATAAGAGTGAGCCTATTTTGTTCCAGGGAACTGGTCAGATCATTGTTTTATTTATTGCATCACTTTTGGCTGTAAGACCTTTGGAAAAGAGTTTATATTGTGCAATTAGCGGTTGAACGTTATTTTGGTGTATGATGTTGCTGTATAATAATATAGCGATACAAGGTATAATACCAATTTAAACAATACAATAATTTTTTTAATGTCCTTAATATTAGTGATTTGGGCGATAGGAGGATTCTACCTGCCAGCTACAACATGAAAATGTATATTTGCACTGTCCAAGCAATTCATTGTGGCCGGCAACTAACCTGGCACTATCTGAGCCGTTCCAGGAGTAAAGCCCCGCCCATCTGGCAAAACCCGCAGATTAAATCAAACACCTGAGAATTAATAGAGATTACTCTTTGACCCAAGCTTGTGGCTGCTACAAAAGGAGGTTAAGCAGTTGGAAATGGAAAGTGGGCCAACTAGAGATAAAAACATGGGAAATATACAGGATGTTATTACAATAAATGAAGAACTTCAAGTTCAAATTGTTTTTATGCAAACAGTCATGTCGTCATATTTGTCAGGGAAGTGCTTCCAGCAGCAGAGAGAGACCTTGAAGAGAAGCGCTCCAGACAGGAGTAGAGAACAACAAGGTAAGAAGATCATGTTGCCGTGAAGGTTACACACGGGCGAGACATAAACAACCTTGTCTTCTTTTTCAGGGAAACGTTGGTATGTGAAGAAAAACAAGAAGCAGCAGCAGAAGAAGAAAAGCACATCTCCTCTGAGCAAAAACACAGGTTTAAAAAAAAAAAAAGTCTTTAATCAACACTCTACTCTCACTGTCTGTCAGTCTCAAGCAGCTTTGGTCAGTGTACAAACATTGTCTGCTTAAATGCAGCACAAACTCCTCGAGCTGTAGCTGCCATGACCTGGCCTCTGCTTGGCTCAGATTAGTGAGTCTCCTGCTCACAGACGGGATCAGAGGACGCACCAACAGGTGCCCAGCAGGGGCCTGAACCTCTTGGTGGGACCCTGTGATGTCATGTAGTGAACACTTTGCCACATAGACAAACACAAGTTTGCATATGTGCTGCTTTGTGTGCTCAATTTTGGGTACCAAGCAGATCTTTGGCCAAAACTGCATTTAAAAAGCACCAACAATGAGCCTCATTCAAATGCCATAAATCCTCCGGGTGCACTGTTTGCTTTCACACAGTTGAGTAGGGTAAAGTTTGAGCTTCTTTTAAACGGTTTGATTTTCTATAGCGCTACGTTCACGGTCTGCATCATTTCTTTGTATTTTTATTTTTTTAGTCATATTTAATTCCACTTGACATCAATTACAATCAATTGGTAGCATTGCTTTGTACATGGATAGGCAACTTAAATGCTGGAGGGTGCCACATAAGGAGTGGACCTCACACTTCTTGTATGCCCCCCCCCCCCCAAAAAATAGAAATATGGACAAAATACGTTCTCTTAATATATTTCATTTTCCCAGCGCAAAGGGCTCACTTGCTTAAAAAATGATGGCACAAAACTGCTCAACAAGACACCAACGTTAAGTGCAAGAAATCACTTTGTACTTTTTTCCCCCCCACAAAATTCAACTCAAAATTTTAATTAATTAATTAATTAGATGCTATGCTATGCTTCTACTGCATATTAGTCAAAATTAAAATAATAATAATAATAATAATAATAAATTAGGCCTACTTGCATTGTAGTATTTGGCAGTATAAGACCCAGTGTGATTACTACAAGTGATGTCTGTCAATGACATGTCTGCTATCTAGTGGTGAATTGTGATATTACAATTTAAAGCTACACAAACCTCTGCATATTCAGTTTGGCATTTGTGGATTTGCATTTTTTTTTTTTTGTAATATTGTTTCATATTCTGATTTATTTTTATTCTTTTAGGTTTAGAATTTTTGGAAGATTTTTTATTTTTTTTAAATTGTTTTTTATTCAAACTTTATTTATTTTATTTTATTTTATTATTATTTTTATTAATCAATTTGCCAGTCAAAGTGTGGTTGGCCACCAGTTGCCCATTCCTGCCTTACTTTTATTTAAAGAAACAACAACAAATAAAGGCCTCTAATATATTAGACACCTCTTTACATTTGTTATTGAGTAAAATAATAAATAAAAAATATGGTAACCTCATTAAAACTTTCTTCCTGAGTACCGTCTTAATTTCTACAGCAACCACTTAAGCGCGAATCAATCCCAGCTGTGACGTTCATATTGACCTTGTTGCCCTCTCTCACCAATCTCCGCAGAATGTGATGACGTCCTGACCTATGAGGAGATGTCTCTCTATCACCAGCCCGCCAACCGCAAACGTCCCATCGCTCTGATCGCTCCTACGAACAGCGGCCACGACGAGCTGCGTCGCAGGCTGCTCTCCGTCGAACCCGACAAGTTTGCCGTCGCCGTCCCGCGTAAGTTACCACAATTAACTTCAAAAAGAAAAAAAAAACAAACACTCTTAACAGGCTGTAATTTGAACACTTGTCAGACACGACCAGAAGCCCGAGGATCCACGAGCGAAACGGGCGCGAGTACCACTTTGTGAGTCGGCAGGGGTTCGAGGCCGACTTGTCGGCGGGGAAGTTCATCGAGTCCGGGGAGTACGAGAAGAACCTGTACGGAACCAGCACGGACTCTGTGCGACACGTGGTCAACTCTGGACGCATCTGCTTGCTCTGCCTGCACACCAGGGTACGATAGCGAGCGCGTTTCGCTACATCAGACTCTTTCCTAGTCTGTAATTATGGGCCTGCTGCGGAGCGAGCATGACCGCTAATATGAGCCCGCAAACGCCGAAGCTCAGAATTTTGAGACCGGCGTACATCTACTAGTCCACCGTGCTGCCTTTATTTCTTACTAGAAAATGTTTTCAAATAATAAGGGGTGAAAATTTACTTTTTTTATTTTTTTGTCTCTTTCTGACTCTTATTCAACAGTCGTTGAAGCTGCTGAGGTCCTCCAACCTCAAGCCCTTCGTCATCTTCATTGCGCCGCCTTCTCAGGAACGACTGCGCACCCTGCTGGCCACCGAGGGAAAAACACCTAAGGTACTAAATGGTCTCCTTTATCCTGCTCATGAGTGGACATTAAGTCAAATTTGGTGTCCCGCCCGCGCAGCCGGAGGACCTTAAGGAGGTCATCGAGAAGGCTCGCGAGATGGAGCAGGATTTCGGCCACGTTTTTGACGCCACCATCGTCAACGGCGAGCCCAACGAGGCTTTCTTCGAACTGCGCAGGCTCATTGAGAAGCTGGACACGGAGCCTCAGTGGGTGCCCACCTCCTGGCTCTGCTAAGATGCTCGGGATGGACATACGGAGGTTCTTGAAGGCTCCAGATTAAGGACAGGTGGTACATTTTTCATTTTTGCACATTTGCTCCTTTTTTGGTTTCTCAGAGATGGACTCAGGTTTCTTACAATTATTCTTGTCTGTGTCCCATTTGTGTGTTTTTTTTGGTCTGCTTTAGCCATTTGTGAAGCATAGACATATATTAATATTTATAATTGTAAATACAGATTTTCTAGGAAAAAAATTACTGTATTTGTGTATACAATGGGAGTCAAAATGATATAATGGTACATTGCTTTAAGAGGCTCCATTTTGTTAATAGAGTTACCACAATCAGTATTATTTTGTTTGCTCATTTGTGTTTTATTGAAAGCGCTCAAACAAAATCTTGTCTATAATAACTGGTTATCATTAAACAGTATATTATACTGCAAAACCTTACCAAGCCTGTGATTCATACCTGAACAAAATGTGTTAAATGTAACAGTGTGGTGCAAAATGGCCGCCGGGATCCGGCTCAGTTGAGTTTGGTGAGGCCTCAAGACGACAAATACTGGGTCCAGCTTTTATTTGATGATGTGTTGAAATGTGTGTTACAGCAAGGTAAACATCTTTTAAATGAGGTAATGGCACTCACACACACTCTTGACTTGCACAATTATTTGAACATTTACAGTATTCAAAACATTCATTAATCACAATTTACTTTTAAACGTTATCTTTAGACGTATATCTATTTATACTTATTTGAACTGCTTTATAGTTGTGTACAAGTATGGAAACGTGATTCTCTTCGGTATGACGCAACACAACAAATCACAACACACAAACACAACTGCCTTCATTCGAAGACTTCGACATCGCCCTGTTAGGCTCGGAATAAATATATTGGATGGTTGCCTTGGCAACGGGGCATTTACTCGAACAGCAGGTCTTCGTCCGTCACCTCCATCAGCATGTTGGCGGGCTCTGCGATGGGGCCCAACTTGGCCAGGCGGGCGGCGATCTCCTTCTCCGTCCTCTCTCGCAGCTGTTTCTTCTTCTCCTGGATCTTCTTCAGCCTGTGAGAACGACCAATGAGATTTCAGACGCCGAAAATGAACCAAACAAGGACCCCCAACGAGGTCACCGACCTGTAGAACTCCTCTCGTTCCCGCTCATCCAGCTCCGTAATGATGTACGTCAAGGTGCGGTCGATCCGAGGGATGATAACTGGTAAAGAACCATGATTAGCCTTAAAACTAAAATTTGTGATCAAACGTTGAAATCGTTAACGCTTACCATGCTCGATTGCATTCACACGGCGGTTGGTGATCTTGATGGCCTCATCCAGAGTGACAAAAGATGTCTGGGGACAAAATGTGATAGAATTTTGCATGGTTGTCAATTGTGCCCCACTCTGAAAGAGCGCCCCCTACCTGTAGGGAGGCCAACTCCACGAGCAGCTCCACAGCTCTCGCATAGTTCCTCTTCAACCTGGAGAGCTGCTCTCCTCCTCTGGCTAGACCAGTCAGCTCGTAGCCTGACAATCACAGACAGGATGTCAACAATCCACTTAAAAAAAAAAAAAAAAACATATTTAATCCAAATATTGTTTTACTTACTATCCCCGCCTTCTTGGTAATGTTCAAAAACAGGAAGAGTAACACCTGCCACGTTGTCTTTTTTGGCACGCACCTTCACCTGAGCTTTGTTGACATTCTGGATGACTGTAGTGCTGTGGAAACAAACATTTTTATTTATTTCGCACACACACCAAATTAATTTTTAAATACTACTTTTACCTGAAGTCACCAGCTGCGAATTTGGCTTCAGCCAAGGAGAAAGCCGCCTCTCTCATCACCTCCCCCATCTTGGTCTTTGTCTGAAAACGCAGTAAGTCTTTAACGAATGTACTCCAAAACAACATTTTTATGCTCCTTCTTAACAACTGACTTCGATAATCTTGCGAAGGATTTGACGGAATCGCATGGAGAGAGCGTCCGACTTCTTCTTGAGCAGGTTGCGGCCCGTCTGCGCTCCTTTCATACGAGCCTTCATGATGGTCTGAGCCCTGGGAAACACAGCAACGCAATGACACTCTTCGAAAAGATCTTCTAAAGCGTTACGGTAAATCAAATACTCTAAATCAGATAATACAGTTGCTGAATTCAATAGTGCATACATCTTAGAACTAGGATTTATCTAGCTGTGTTGATAATTAACCAATCACAATCAATCTTGTTAAATGGGAGTCGACATAGCACTGCCATCATTTAAAGTGCCACTGATGAACCGCAATATACATTTCAGATGCTCTAGTATATTTTTCATTGAACATTTGCATATTTGATTTATGAGGTTTTGTAGTTTCTAAATGTATTGGGGAAAATCTTTCATGGTTATTACAGTTTAAACTTTCAAAATTCAGAAAATCGCAACAATTCAATTTAATCATTGCCCAAGAAGATGTCAATGAAGTAACAGGGTCATATTAATAGAAAACGTCACATGACAAGGACTCTTCCTCTTTTAAATTATAACGCAAAAAGGGAGAAAGGAAACCCAACCTACAAGTGCATGAAAATCGTGTTTACGTGCACAAAGATGGACGCAAAAAAATACAATAAAACAATCGCTGTTATTTGTAGTTGGATGCTAAACGGTATTAGCAAGCGTAGCTATCAAACAAGCTTACATTCTGGATGGGAACACGTCGAGCCTCTCCTTTCCAGACATCTCGTCGGCTTTCTGGTGATTATCTGGTTCGCGAAAGGGTAATTTGCCGATATTTTGTTTTCCACGAACAAATATAAAGCTCTTCGTGTGGGATTTCAAGCACAGGTTGAGATGATCTTGTCAGACACTTCGGCCGTGGATCAGCTGACCTCCGGCCACGTGACTTCCAGTGGGTCAGCTGTGCGCATGTGCGGATGGGAAAAATTGACGATCTTTTCCGGGTCGAAAAATTAGCACAGCCGTGAATACGAGCTAACAGATGCTAGTTCTCTATCACTAAAAGGAACCCGAGGGGACCAAAATAGGACATTTAAACACTCAGTGAATCGCTTCAAAGGCATTTCTTATCCAAACACATGACACAGGTGAGTTTTAACGGACAAAGCGGACGTTTTGGTGGCAAGGTGGCGATGCTAGCTGTTAGCCGCGCTCTCCTGCATGTGCCGCATGTGAGCCGAGCACCCGGCTACTAGCTATAGCTAATAATGCTAGTAGCTTCTTTTTCATACTCTTATTGTGTCATTGTCTTCGGGTAATACGATACCATTCATACGTAATGCGTATGGTAAATATTTGAATGTTCGTATCTGCGTTTGTCTTATTGACCTCTGTGAGAAATCAACACGTTTAGACTTTTTCTGTTGCATCAGCTTGAGTCCGACATAAACTGCAACATTTGCGAGCTGTGGTTTATAATTATATAAATATTAATTTTGACTACTCTGGGACTTTTTAAGCTTAAAATCAGTAAATACACGTATGATGATACAAGATGTACATTGTGACAACTAGGACTTTTTTTTTTCTCGAACCGATGGACACGGACGAACCAGTACGACTCGAGTACTCTGTTCTTGAATAGTCAACGATACTAAGTACCGATACCACTAGTGCTTTTGATAATAACCCCACCCCAAAAAAGTATATAGTACAGTATGTTTCACAAATCACAACATGGTATTTTTCCTTAAACTTTCATGAAATTAATGTCAATTTTCTGTTTGTCTAATTTAAAATTTGTCTGCCCTAATCACAAGTCCCGATACCTTGAAATCAGGCAGGGTATCGGCCTGATCCCCTACTAATATAATGATAATGTATTTAATCGACTCAAACTTGAATTGTGCACTTGATGTAAAGGATATCAGATGGAAAAGGCAGCCTACAGGGTTATAATAGTAGTTTTTATTTTGTTTTAATTATTATTATTTTAATGAGTTTTTATTATTTTATTTTGAAAATGTTTCATTTTAATTTAATGTATTTATCACGTGTAAGATTCAACTAATTTTTCCTGTATAGCCATGTGGATAATACTGAAATAAAAACATTTAAAAAATAGACCTCAAAAGCTCATTTTCACTATAATTGTAGCAAAAGCGGGAAAATGTGTTGTACATGAAAAATAATGACATCATCATATTAATGATCAACAAAATATCTTGTTATTGCTGAAAATGGCTAAATGAGTCAAGTATCCCTTTAACATCATTGAAACTCCACCCTTTTAAAACATTTTGGACTTTTTTTTGAAATAGCGATGCCGGGCCTCAGCTGTCGATTCTACCAGCACCGCTTCCCCGAGGTGGAGGACGTGGTCATGGTGAACGTGCGCTCCATCGCCGAGATGGGCGCCTACGTCAGCCTGCTGGAGTACAACAACATCGAGGGCATGATCCTCCTCAGCGAGCTGTCGCGCCGGCGCATCCGCTCCATCAACAAGCTCATCCGCATCGGCCGCAACGAGTGCGTGGTGGTCATCCGGGTGGACAAAGAGAAAGGTGAGCGAGCGAGGCGCCCCCCGTGGCGTTTGCTGTGAAAGGGTGCCGACCGCCTGTGCCCGCTGCTTCCTCGCCAGGTTACATCGACCTGTCCAAACGGAGAGTCTCGCCGGAAGAGGCCATCAAGTGCGAAGATAAATTCACCAAATCTAAAACGGTGAGCGCCGCCTCGCCGTTTTTTCACCCGTAAGAGGTTGGGTGCGTTTGTTTTGACGTTTTGCTGTGCGCGCGCAGGTGTACAGCATCCTGCGGCACGTGGCCGAAGTGCTGGAGTACAGCAAAGACGAGCAGCTGGAGAGCTTGTACCAGCGCACGGCGTGGGTCTTCGACGAGAAGTACAAGCGGCCCGGGTACGGCGCGTACGACGTCTTCAAGCAGGCCGTGTCGTAAGTGCTGCCCTGGATACGCGCGCACCGCCCACAACCTTTGACCTCGCCGACCATGACCTTTGTTTTCTACTAAAACCACCGTCTAATCTTCTGCCTGTAATTCATATCTTTATTGGCACAGAGATGAACGCTTATTTTGTCCACCGACGCCCACTCAAGTGCCTTTTTGAAATGCGGTGGTCAATTTTGGGCTCATTTTTGCTGAGGAATTTCAGATGATGATGCAGTAAAATAATAATAATAATAAAACTGTAAATGGGAATTTTTTTTTTGGGGAATATATCGCACATGTAATTATTTAAAACCTGTCGTTATTTATAGTTTGTTAGGCCACAGAGATACTTTTGTGCGTATCATGCCATTTAAAAAGTTTTGCTATACATCTTGTAATTTAAAAAAAAAAAAAGTCTTATTATACATCATGATATTTTATAAAAATAAATCTTGGTTCATGGTTGTTTAAAATAATGCATTACTATACATGGTCATTTTAATTAAAAACAAACGCCTTACTATAAATGGTCGTTTAAAAAAAAGCCTTACTGTGCATGGTTGCTTAAAAAATGTCTTACTGTACAGTCATTAGAAAAAAATGCCTTACTATTTAAAAAAAAAAAAAGTCTTTTAAAATCGACTTTTGGCTAACATAGTCGTTAAAAAAAATCGCCTTACTATTGAAAAACTGTTTTACTATTGGTCCACATGGTCGTTTTTTTTTTTTTTTTTTTTAATGCCTTACATGCCTTACGTTGCCGTAAAAAAACTCCTTACTATTTAAAAAAAAACAATTTTTTTTTAAAAAACATCAACTTACTATTGGCCTACATGGTCGTTTTTGTTTAACGCCTTGTTTATACACGGTCGTTAGAAGAATGCCTTACTATAAATGGTCAGGTTTTTTTGTTTTGTTTTTTGAAGCCTTACTACACATGGTCGCTTAAAAAATGCCATACATACATTGTTGTAAAAAAAACAAAACACCTTACTATTTAAAAAAAATATGCTCTTTTAAAAACAACGGCTTACTATTGACCTACATGGTCTTTTAAAAAAAACGCTGTACTGTATGTACATGGTTGTTTTAAAAAAATTGCTTTACTGTAAAAAAAAAAAGTTACTATTGGCCTACACGGTCGTTTTTTTAAAGCCCTTATTTATACTGTACATGGCCATTTTTAAAAAACGCATTACTATAAATGGTCGCTTAAAAAATGCCTTGCATTGTCGTAAGAAAACACCTTACTATTTAAAAAACGATCTTTTAAAAATTACGACTTACTATTGCTAGTTTAAAAAAAAAAACGCCTTCTTATACATACTTGTAAAAAAAAAAAGAGAGAGAGATTTGGGCAAATGGATTGTGGATTAATAACACTTGAAAGCGCTCCAAAAAAAATATGAAATTGGCAATCCTTACATACTTCTGACAGAAATTGAAAACGGCAACACCTGCAGTGAATTTCCACACAAGATGGACTTACAATTATGACAACGAGCATGACCGTGTTTTGTTTTGAGATCATGCGACTTCTGAATTGGATGTGCTGACGTGTGTGTGACGCAGTGATCCTTCCATCCTGGGTGACCTGGACCTGACGGAAGAAGAGCAGGCCGTGCTTATTGACAACATCAACAGGCGACTCACTCCGCAGGCTGTCAAGATCCGAGCAGGTGACAACTTAAAAAAAAAAAAAGATGTCTGATATAAATAACATCACTTGGATTCGTGACACTCCTCTTTTTTTTTTGTCTGGCAGACATCGAAGTGGCGTGTTACGGCTACGAGGGCATCGACGCCGTGAAGGAAGCGCTGAGGGCGGGACTGGGCTGCTCTACAGAGTCCATGCCCATTAAGGTATAACAACATCATGTGACATCGACACGACTTCTGTCGCCATGGCAACGACGTAACACCAAACTGCCCATTAGATCAACCTGATCGCTCCGCCCCGCTACGTGATGACCACCACCACTCTGGAGCGCACGGAGGGCCTCTCCGTCCTCAACCAGGCCATGGCGGCCATCAAGGAGAAAATCGAAGAGAAGAGGGGTGTCTTCAACATCCAAATGGAGGTGAGTAAAAACATCGCATGTGACCAAAAAAAAAAACAGGTGGGTACGGGTGTGAGCGTTTAACATTAACTGCGCCTTCAGCCCAAGGTGGTGACGGACACGGACGAGACGGAGCTGGCCCGGCAGCTGGAGCGGCTAGAGAGGGAAAACGCCGAGGTGGACGGAGATGACGACGCCGAGGAAATGGAGGCCAAAACGGAGGATTAGAGAAACCATGCCAGCAATGATCAACTGCGGTTAAAAAAGTGCAGTTTTTGGTTGACCCCTTTTTGATTCAGAAGGTATTCGACCCATTGAGTCATTCAAGGACACAACGTACTTCTTTTTTCAAATGACATCACAGTGACCATGGCGTTGTCACTCAAATGTGTTAGGAGGTTAAAAAAAAAAGCGATAGGATCCGCTCTTGCCCGTTCCCTTGGCAACAATAAAGAAAAATCTTGCTCTCAATGTGTCAGACATCTCATTTCACAGATTCAACACGTTTAATCCATGGGCGTTATTTGTCCATTTCCTGGCATTTTTCTGTGTTTTATCAAAGAAAAAGTATTTGAAAAAAATACACTTTACACTTCGTTTTAGAAAGTACTAATTCCGAAGAAGAATTTTATTCAGACGCTAGTTCAGAGAGCTCGGAAGAGGATGATGACGATGAATACGGAGACAAAAACTACCAGTAGTATAAAATTTGATTTTATTGAAATGTTCACAAATACAAAAAAAAAAATGGAGAGTATCTTAACTGTAACCTTTTCCTGTAGTGGTTTTAACGAAGGTCTTTATTTGAAATGAAATCAATTTAGCTTACCACATTCAAAAGGACATGTTGAAGGCAACCTTGTCAATTAATTAGCCCACAACAAAAAGTTCATGTAAGCTTTTAAAAACAAGAAAATGGTTCTTGGAAGGAAATTATTTTTTACCTAAGAATGACATTTACAAGCAAGATGGTGAGCAATGACCAAACTCTCCTAAATCTATTATACATTATGATCAACAAAGTCAATTATCATTTGGAGTTATTTGACCAGCCCGATCTTCTTGGCTTCCGTTTCGTAGATGAGCAGCCGCCACATCTTTACGATGAAAACTTCAGCCTCTTCATCGAGAACCTACAAAAAGTAGCCAGGGAGAGAAAACAATCATTTGTTTGATGGGAGTGTACAAAATGGTGTCACGTTAGTACAAAACAAAATGTCCGCTCATGATAATGCCTCACCATGGCGACGTCGTCCAAAATGCCCTGCGGGGTGCCGTGAGCCATCACCTGCGGAGACAAGCGTGAGAGGAGTGCATCCGTGGGGCGGGAAGTGCCCAAGGTACGAGATTGATACCTTGGAGCAGACAAAGTCCACTAATGTTGGCTCCTCCTCTCCGATGTACTCGATGATCTTTTTATTGATCCACGGCCTCACGTGTCGTTCCATTAACGCCTGCGGAGAAATTCCACAACCGGCCCGTCACGGCGTGACTGTGAGCAAGTAAGTACTTTCAGTTCCTGCTTACCGTGTCCACCATGGACCAATCCAGCGGGTACGAGAACAAATCGGGCTTGGCGGTGGGAATCTTTTCGATGAGGCTCTTGATGTGTTTGCGCTTCTCCTCAGAGTTGGGCCCCTTGGCGCCATCCGCCGCCAGGCTCTTGTCATCGTCGTAGTCCAGCGGCACCAGCTTCCTCTTGCGCGGCTGCTCGTCCGCCTCCTCGTCTCCGAACTTGCCGAAGACGCTGTCCACGGGCAGCTTCTTCCTCTTGCCCGCGTTGGGCTGACCGGGACTTCCGCTCGCACCTGCGTTGGGAAACTCCCGAGTGTTCACTTGGGCATTTGCTTTCGACCCGCTTGGTTAGCCGATTTGTGACTCGACTCACCCAGTTTGAGGCTGAGTTCAATCTTGGGTCTGTTCTCGTCCTCGGGCAGCTTGTTGGGGGGCGAGTTCTCGTGGGGGATGATGATGCCGCACGGCGAGTCGTTGCCGGGCGTGTCGGGCGAGGCGTTGCCGCTGGCCGACGACACCGACGGCGCCGCCGTGATGGGCCTCATGGTGGGCTTGAGGCAGGGCTTGACTTCGGGGTTGTTTTCCTCCTCCTCTTCCTCCGCCTCCTCGTCATCGTCGTCTTCGCCCTCCTCCACCTCCTCTCCCTCCGAGCGTGCGGGGTGGTGCGGACGATGCTCCGGTCTGTCGTGGTGGCTGCTGTGGTTCTCCCTGCGGTCCCCTCGGTGGGCCCGGTGCCGTTGCTCCCGGGGCTCCTCGGGCTCCGCTTCGTGGACGACGGGAGGTCGTCTCAGTCGCTCCTCCTCTTCCTCCTCCATCTGGACCAATAGGATGCGCCGGAGGTGAACACGCGTGACATGGATCAACGTGCATGGGATGATGACGTGACCTTCAGCGGCAGCACTCGCGCGTGCTCACTCGCACATTCTCTCACGCACGATGAATGATGTGAGAGATGAGCGTTTACCCTGCGCAGCTCCGCGTCTGGGTCTGGATGTCCCTCGTCGAGCAGCCGCTGTCTGATTTTCTCCAGCTCCTCCTTCTCCCTCTTCCTGTCGCGCTCATCCGCCTCCTCCTCCTTCTCTCTGTCTCGCAGGCGCTTCTGCAGTGCGCTGCCCCTAGTGGCCGCATCCAGCAATGACAACTTCAGAACAATGACTGCAGTTTTTTTTTTTTTTTTTTAAACATGTCTGCCACCCAAATGTAATGTAGGTCGTGGATTGATTTATTAAAAAAAAATAAACTTTTTTTATTAAATTAAAATAATTTTATTTTGAAAATCATTAATTGTCTTATTTTAAAACTATTCTTTTTTATTAAATAAAAATAATTTTATTGTGTAGGTCATGGATTGTTTTATTTAAAAAAAATATTTATTAATGTTCTCACATTTTCTGTATTGGCACAGATTTAAAAGCGTGGTTAAGGTTTGAGGTGTATATGTAGCAAAAAAAAAAAAGGAAAATACTGAAGAGAAAAAAATTCTAAATGGTGTCACTTGAAATTGGGCTCATTGTTGATTATGAGACTTACTCAGTTTTTGTTTTTTTGTTTTTTTGGGCCACCTACCAGTAGTATTTGGGATCATCTCTGTCATCGTCGTAATCTGACAGGAATTCTTTTAGCCGTTTGCCTTCCTTCCCCTGCAAGAAATGAACACACACACGCTATATTTTCCAAGAGCGTCGTGCCGGGAAAAAGAATGTAAAAGGAGAAGAAGTGCAAATACACAAAAAAATTCTACTTGAGTGTTGAGATGATTTATCATCAATGCGGATGGCCGAGCACACATTTCTTTCTACCGTTAGCAAGTTGTTTGCCACGCCCACGTCCTTGATAAAACCCTCAGTCGGCAATTTTGTGCGATGTGTCCATTTGATTTGATTAAATTGTGACCTCTTGTGGCACACAACTGCATCGCACAGATGAACAACCAGGAATCCAAAAGTATCCAGGTGACGTATAATCAATGAAAAAGGTTTTCCAAGGAGAGAAGCTGAAAGACACAAGTTGCTATTCCAGCAAAATCTCTCTCACCATCTCTCGCCGGCGCTCGTCTTCCCTCTCGGCATCTTTGGCATAATCCCGCGCCTTCTTCCTCTCCCTGAGCTCCCAGTTTTTTAGGCGCTGTGGTCAAAATGGCGCCAGATGAGCCACGACAACACACACTTGACGTCAGACGTGGTCCGAGTCCATTCCTACCTCCTGATAGGCTGCTTCTTTGTCTCGGAGCTTCCTCTCCAGCCGTCTGCGTTCGTGCACGTCCTCTTCGTCGTCTTGGTCTCGTTTCTTTTCCCGCTCCCGGCTCTTCTCCCTGTGGCAAGCAATAATGGTGGCAAAAATATGAACACTTTGGCCATTTTTACTAAGGGGTGTACTCGCTTTTGTTGCCTTTGGGTTAGCTACTAATGGCTGTATTTGGAGTTACTTTGGGCATTTATTCATTCAAAAATAACGACCATGTATAGCAAGGCTTTTTCTCTCTCTCCGAAAAGACGATACAAATAGTAAGGCTATTATTTTTAAAATGACCACGTATAGTAATGTTAAAAAAAAAATAATTAAATGATAATCCTTAAGACGTTTGGAAAACAGAAAAAAAAAAAAAAGAACCATTTCTAGGAACTTTTATTTTAAAAAAAAAATAAAACATAAAATTAAAATCATCTATTTTATCATTTATTTATTTTGACGAACATATATTGTAAGGCTCTTTTAAATGACAATTTATAGTAACTGGATTTTTTTTTTTATGACTACATGCAGTAAAGCATTTTTAAAAACATGACCTTGTATATAATAAGGCATTTATCAAAAAAAAAAAAAAAAACTTAGATTTTTTTTTTTTTATATCATGCATACCAAGGCTTTTATTATATATTTAAAAAATAATAAATAATGCAGCCCCAAAAAAAGTTATCATGTATAGGAAGACATTTAAAAAAATAGCCATGTATAGTAAGGTTTTGTTTTTATTTTAATAAATGACCGTGTATAGAAAATGACCGTGTATAGTAAGATTTGGGGGATTTTACATCAATGTATACCATGACCATGTATGTATAGTAAGGAGAGTTGTTTTCTTCTTTAAAAAAAATTAATGAATTAAAAAATATTTTTTTAAAGACCATGTCTAGGAAGGCTGATGATTTTGTTGTTGTAAAAGACCACGCATCATAAGGTGTTTATTTTTCTTTTACGAAAAAAAAAACTTTTTTTTTTTTAACCGACCTTGTGATGAGTAATTTCATTTTCCTGTTTTGACTTAGAAAGTTTGTTGCTTAAGTTAAACAAACTAAAACAAGTCACTTGAATGAAGCACAATTAATGATGATTGTTTATTGATTTATTTGAAGATATAAATGTGTAATTTAAAAAAAAAAATGGTGAACTTGCATTTTCAGTTATTTTGGGCATTTTCACTTAGGGGTGTGCTCACTTTTATTGCCAGTGGATTAGCTTTGAGGGAACAATAAGGCGGTTAACCCTTATTGAAATCATTAGGGTGGAAAGAGTCATTTAAAAAAGTGTTGTTTCCTGCCCACACGTATAAAAGCAAACTTTGACTTTACCTGGAGTGGCTGCGAGCAATACTCTTGTCTCGGCTCCTGTCCCTCTCCCACTCTCGCTCTCGGGTCCTGCGCTCGCGGTCTTTGTCCCGGTCGCGCTCGCGCTCCCGTTCCCTCTCCCGTTCCCTCTCGCGCTCCTTCTCCTTCTCGCGGTCCCGCCGCTCTCTTTCGCGCTCGCGCTCCTTCTCCCGCTCGCGCTTCTCCCGCTCAAACTCCACGCGCTCCTTCTCCCGCTTGTCCTTCTCCTCCTCCCTTTTCTGCGGGAGGAAAGCACAGCGAGGTTTCAGAGGGGCGGGATGGTGCGAGGCCAGCGTTTGCACTCAACTTGCTTAAGAAGTTCCCGGACTGTGATGACAGACGAGTTTTTGTATGCGCTTACTCGTCCATGCAAACGGCTACAAATCCTCAAGCTTACTTAAAAGTTTACCGTAGATGTAACTGTAAGATACATACGAGAAGCGACAAGGGGGGGGGGAGGGGGAGGCGCCGCAATAGACAATGCATTTTCTCTTGTCCTTAAGCGTGCCTCTCTCAGCACAAGGAAATACAAAAAAACAAAGAAAAGACGTCAGTCTTTGCTTGAACTTGTTGTTCGGGACTTACAGGTGATGAACTATGGACTCAGCCCTTCGCTGCCCCTATAAGCCTTTTAAGTTAGGCCTGGGAGGAAAGCAGGTCACACGGTATACAAGGGAAACACGTTATGGCTTTTTTTTTTTTTGCTTTGCTTCAGCATCATCAACAGACACAACCTTTTTTTTATTATTATTTCATTTTGCATTCTGGCAAGAACATCAGGAACATTTCTGCACAGATCAATGAAAAGTATGGGAGAAACTGTCTTACCCCTTAGCAGAAGTCTACGGCGGCGGCTCTTGGCGACCAAAGACACACACACACACACATCACACACACACACACCAACTCTGCCTTCAAGAGCATTACACTCAAGGCTTTTGATGGGAATCTTTGGTTACTCAGGAAAGCAACATCCATAATGAGTGACACACGATCATGCTGACAAACTGTGACGGACAAGCCTTGGGTCTAATGCAGTGCTAGATAAGAATAAACAATCAAAGTTACTGTAGAAAAAAAAACACACATATTTGCTATTCTTTTAGTGATATCACACCGATTTCCTGATACTGTATTCTACTTACCTCTCCGTAATACAGGAACAATAATCCAACTCAGAAAAATGAGTTAACATTCCCCGCTAATAAAAACGTGTACTTCCACAAATAAAGTAGGGCTGCTCAATTCTGAAGAAAATATTAATCGCGATTATATTGGTAATAATTTTTTTAAACGTAAAAAAAAAAAAATTAAGACGCAATTTTTTTTAAACGCTATAATTATGCACGTTTTTGGGGGAAGAAACAAAATGTATTAAATAAAAATGTTGCAAATGTATACATTTAAACAACTCAAAATAAATTTTAAATAAATAAAATAAACACTGCACCTCAAATAGACGGATGCTTTAATAATAATAATAATAATAATAATAATAATAATAATAATAATAATAATAATAATAATAATAATAATGCATTTGATTTATATAGCGCTTTTTTGGACACTCAGACACTTCACCACGGTGGGTGCATTATTCATGCGCTCACACATTCACACTCTGGTGGCGGTAAACTACTTAAGTAGCCTTGAAGCAGGCTGACAGAAGCGTGGCTGCCAGTATGTGCCTACAGCCCCTCTGACCACCACCAAACATTCGAGATTCAAGAGCTAAGTACGTGTACTGGTATTGGGTATCCAACATCCCTAAAATTAAATGCAATTGTAGACTTTTAAATTGTGATTTAATTGAAATGCATTTCATGATAATACACCCTAGAGCAATTCAATAAAACGTCACTTCAGTAAATAAACAACCACGGTGTTGACCAATTTTAGGGTATACCGTATTATATGAATCATGTGAAAACGTACATCTTACCTCTATCCAGTATTTCCCACAGTTGAGTAAATGAACGCCATTGGTCACTATTTGTGAAGATAATAGTACGGCATAGACGTCATGTTTTAATGCTCTTTTCAACTTTCTTCCTTTGAACGACTGATTTATGCAAATGCTAAAAAAAATATATATATATATAAAAGAGTCAAGACTGAGATTCTATCTGCTTGAATCCTCGACTTGCATGCTCAGTTTAACTTTAACACTAAGGCAGAGCGAGCCGGGCACTGACAAAACAAGCGATGGAAACAACACCTCAAAACGTCACATGCAAAGGCACGTACCTTTAAAGTCTTCAGATCACTGTGCTGCTGTGAAGAGGGCACCCCCCCCTCTCTCTCATGTGCCCGTAACTTAAGTCATCATATTCAAGACTATGGCCACAGTGACTGCGGCGGTTATTGACAAAAAAAGGTTTGTGCTTCCAACATAAGCATCATGATTCGAACAACAGTTTACAGAAGACTCGCAAAGGCTCACGCACTCTTCGGCCGTCGGGGGTCGCCGCTAAAGGGCATGAGAGTTGGCAAGGACGTTGGTCAAACGGGGCCAAAGTGCAATGCAGTTGCCCCCTTGCGAGTCTTCAAGAGGGGGGCGCCCAGTTGATGTAGAAAGTAAAGGAAGGCTCATACTTACATCCTATCCTCGAAACTTTTTCCAAAGCTCTGAGATTCATCTTGCTTTAGTCACCATATGATCACTATCATAATGGTGGGGTTTAATCAATAGATTAGCTTTTAAGTAACTTTTCAACGTCTCCATGCATTGTGTGTGTGTGTGTAATAAATGCAAAATCTATATGTCACTGCTAAATAGATTCACTAAACAATTCTTGGGAGGTGGCTCAACATTAAAAGGTGAAATGTTGCTTAAGTGTGAAGCAAATTAGTGTATTTGAATGACATCCAATTCCTGAATGTTGGTCAAATGTGTCAACTGTGAGTGTGCAAGCTACATGATCAGCTGCTGTCCAAAAACCTGTAATGTCAACGAGAGGATCAAAAAAGGTGATTTTACCTTGTGAGTGTCTCGAAATTTACTAATCTCTCTGGTAATCAGGTCTCTCTTGTCATCCTCCATATCGATTGTGTTCAAGTCATCCTGTGGATTCAAGCAAAAATGTCATTTGTCGCATTGGTTTTTACGCTAAAACTCTTCGAGATGGGCTTGTCGCACCTCATCTTTTCGGTCCTTTCTTCTTTTTCGCCGCAGGGAATCTTCATCCAGTGAAGGTGCACTAAGCTCCTCAGCATATTCCCGCATTAAAGCATCAATGGCACCTTGGACGACCTGATCCTTTTTCTTGGTCTCCTCATCCAAAACCTCCTCTTGATCGTCTCCATTTTCTGCATCTGATTTCTGGTAACATAAAAACAACAACACCTAAGTAAAAACAGAGGCATCATTTTTGAAAACAAGATTACAGTGGCGGGGGAAAAAACAACAACATCCGTACCCCATTAGCACTCTTCTTCTTGGCCTTCCACTCATCTAGTTGTGCTTCAGTTTTCGGATCCACTCTGACAAGAAGGCTTTTGTCCCCAATGTGCATGTCATGAAGCAGCCGCAGAGCTCGTAGCGTGGACTCTGGTTCTTTGTACTCACAAAACCCGAATGCTGCCAAGAGACGGAAGTGAGAATATTTACTTAAGTCCAGCTGACTGGTGTTTCTCTTTCTCTTAATAAAGCACTTCCAAACATATCAAATGCAATGTATAAAAATAATTGGCCTTGCAAGTCATTCAAATTAAGACCATGTACGCAATTGTTGCAGTTTTTAAGTCCTATAATACAATGTTTAACTTCTTTTTATATCCATGATTAAAATGTTAGTTTGTAATCAATCTTAAATGTGCCACTGTAATTCATCATTACCTTGTAGCTTGCCTGAGGCGCCCTGAACTCTTTTCCAGCTCAGAACTATTCCACACTTCTGTAACAATGACACAAACAGACCACCAGAACAAATTAGTTTCACAACATCAAATGCGAGCATATACACTGGTTAGATGGCACTTTTATTGTTGAATAAATCTATTGCAGTCCGTCATAAAACCCTTCCATTACCGCTAGCAGTTGTCGAATTAGCATGTCAGAGGCTTTTTCAGATATGTTTCCCACAAACACTGTGGTTGTAGGGCCAGCCTCTTCATCTTTGACTCGGAGGAGAATGTCCCTCCTATGGACTGGAGGTTTGCTGACCACAGGCAGAGACGACACTATTACGGGGTTAGGGGTCATGATGCCCATGTGAACTGGGATCATCGGCGCTCCTGCAATAATAAAGCTGTGCATTATGAATCTGTATTTAATAGTTATGTAAATGCTGTCATTTGTTTTCAGTCCGAGCATGTGAATCCTTTGGGGTCTTACCTGCAGGGAAGCCAGCATACTGAGGGGGTATCCCAGGAGGGGGTAACAGTGGCCGGTTTAAATGTGGGGGGAAAGACATCATGGGTCTACCTCGGACCGCCCTGATGAAGAATAATGACAAAGATGTTTTAATCTGAATATTGAAGAATGACGCTTAAGAGTGACAAAAATCATTGAAACTTTAGTGTTTGCTATCGTCGTTCAAAGACCCCAGAAGCACAAGCTGCTAACAATTGCGAATCGTGCTAAGGAAATAAACCAGTAGCTAGGTGTCAAAGTCCAGTGTTTGGGTGAAAGCAGACGCTGCGTCTGTTTCAACTATGGTATGTATTTACAAGAGTGGTCATAACAAAAACGAACTCGAACAAGGCGAGGCCAAGCAAAAAGTGAAGCGACCATAACCACGCTATGTTACCCGGCATGGCTAAAATAGGCTAAGCTACTATCAGCTAATAAACGTTGCCAGTCTACCGTAGAAGATAACACAAAAGAAGACAACATCCATATACCTACCCCGAAATATTCCGTGCCTTAATGTACTAACGCGACTAAAACTTGGCTTTAGGTGTAAAAGGCTTTCAAAAACTGTTAAAACTGGATTAGAACACTAGCTAGCTCCCGGCCCGCTATTACACAAACGCAAGCATATACGGAGATTGGAGAAACAGAGGAGAGCGTGGTTGCAATTCCGGTATGTGGCCGATGGGCGGAGCTGCAATTAATTGCTTTCAGCACTCAGCTAAGAGTAGCAATTGGATATGAACAAATCGAACAAACCTAGCGTGGCCAAGTATGCTAAACACACTGTAATGTATTATGTCGTACTCTGTGATGTTTGTACATGTTTATGTACAATAAAAGGTCAGTCGCAGAGGAAGAAAGTAATTCTTCATTAATGGTCATTTAAAAAATATATTTAAGGGGAAATGAAATATTACATGTGCGCCCGAGCGTGTGGACTCGAGGATGTTTGTGACGTCATTTGATTAGTCGGCGTTTTTGTCAGAAAATCAACATGGATGCCCACCAGAAAGTCAACAACAAACACAATCGTATGCTTTAACTTGATCATTTTTGGCCCACTGAGTTTACATGTTCACATCAAAACAAAGATCAGACGTAATTTTCATTTTGGCCCACTGGGTTTACATGTTCACACCAAAACAAAGATCAGACGTAATTTTCATTTCTACACAATCATTAAAGAATTACGTCACACATGCATGCGTCATTGTCTGCCCTTTACCGGTGTCACAAACCAAGTTTTGCGCTGTTTGCGCTGTAAAAACAAATTGCGCACCGTAAGTACGACATTTGGAGAGAAAGGTTTTGAGTGCACCGTGAGTATTTCCTGTGGCATTTTAAAATCCATAATTAATTCTCATTTAGTATCTACTTACATTGTTCGATGAAAAACATTAAAATATGACATGACCGCGACATGACCCCATACAATATGTACATGGGTTTTATTGAAGCGTTAATTATCTTGTTTTGCTGTTGTATTTTTGCACTCAAAGCAAAAATGTAGCACAAGGTTGTCATGGTGTTTGTGTAGTTGGTTAGTAGCAGTTGTGTAGCGAGGGCTGCAGTTGACAAGCATGTGACGTCACTTCAGGCGCGGGTTTTTTCTTTTTTTTCGTTGTGGAAAGTGCTAGAAAAAAACGAAGCACAACCTCTTCATTTCCAATATCCCTGCGTCCGATTAAAAAGGCCCTGGTGTTTTTTCGATGTATTCTGATATAAACAAAGTTATTACAAATTATCTTAAAGTACATTTCTTGTGATAATTAAAATACTTTTATTTCTATCATGTGCGTCGAAAGCATTTAAGGACTAGCTTGTCCTCATGAAACTAAATCATTCGTGATGCCACAAGATGGCAGCAACACATACAACACGTATGACTATGCACAACTGCAACTGCACAGTTATATGTAGGCGTACTAAAGATAATATTATTAAAGTATTATATAGTTAGTATAATTTCAAAGCAGGCGTACTTTAATAAGTGCTAAATTGCAAATCAGCATGGTGTAATGATGTAAAATACCCCATATACGTTGGTTCGTAGCCTTTATAAAATGTCACAACGTCATATGTATGCGTGAGCTAATTTTCTATTATTTTGAGTGCATGTACAAAGAAGAACTAAAGTCCTTTATCTGACTTTTCTCCGTAACGTAGCGAAAAAGACAACCTGTACAGATTCAACACTACACAGTGCACCGCGGATGGATACGAGTTGCACTACGTCGAAACCCATGTGTATAAAGATTCCGGTCTATTGAAAGGAAGTCCCTTTCCTTTTCCTTCATCAGAGAGCAGAGGGGGACATTTACTTTTTTGCATTTTATTCAAGAAAGGTCAACGCAACAAACAAGGTTGGTGCAGGGCACTTTCGATCGCAATGGTTGTTAGTATGACTATGGCATAATCATTTTTTGGTTTCACGACGTTTTTCGTACCAATGTAATGTAAGTTCCCTGAGTCACGACGATAACATGAACATCATTTGTCTAAAGTCTTATTTATGTTTTAAAATGTGAATAAATGCGCGCGATATACTGTCATGTAATATTTATTTAGCGTTTTGACGCATTGTCGGACTGTTAAGGATGCAGCACTGCAGATCGAGGCGTTGGGTCGAGATTTGGTTGCTTAAAAGCAGGTGTGGTGGTTGTGATTAGGGGTCGATATTTAGCTAATATTGTAGCTATTGAGGACAAGGTCATGGCGGGGGGCGTTCATTTCATTAAAATGGCGACACTTACGTTATTAAAATTAAACTCTTCAAAAAATGTTAACAGCAATTTGGATGTGTTTAATCACAATTCTTTCGTGTCAATTGTCATAAATTTGACTGTCAGTCGGCCAAGTAACGCTGTATCAAAGAACACCTCGACGTTGTTGCAATAAATACGAATATGGCGTATGCGTGGAGCACGAAATAGCGGTGCTTTGTGTGGCTTCCGGTCAACTGTGCCTGCTCGGCGACATCTAAAGTTGAGGTGGTGGTGGTGTGTGTTGTCACATATTGCATGTTTTCCGGTAGATAAAGTGTTTTATTTGGCGTTTTTCTGTGTAAGCACGTGCTTGCCGGGAGCCATTGTCTGCGTGGCCGCCATGTTGGTTAAGGGCTACTTCCGCCATCTGCAGCACAAGAGCGACTGCCTTTAAAGTTTGAGAAACCTGTCTTTTTTTATTTGTATTTTACTACGCTTTACAGCACATTAAGTTGTAGTAGAATAATTTGTATTATTTTTGTATCTTCTGAAACCCTCAAATGTTTGTTTTGGACGTTGCTCATAATCTGTCAAATTAAGCAAGGGAAAACTCCTGTGAATTAAAATTAACACTTTCTGTCTTCATTGTGCAGATGCCTGAAGAAATGCAAGAGGCTGAGACCTTTGCCTTCCAGGCAGAGATTGCTCAGTTGATGTCCCTGATCATCAACACCTTCTACTCAAACAAGGAGATCTTCCTCAGAGAGTTGATCTCCAATGCCTCTGATGTAAGTCTGGCAGGTCTTGAGTTCAGCGTTGGGTGAATTTATCAGCGCGTTAATGTTGCCATTATAATTTCATCAGGCTTTGGACAAAATTCGCTACGAAAGCTTGACTGAGCCGACCAAGATGGACAGTGGCAAGGATCTGAAGATTGACATCATTCCCAACAATGTCGACCGCACCCTCACCATTATCGACACTGGCATTGGCATGACCAAGGCTGACCTGATCAACAACCTGGGAACCATCGCCAAGTCTGGCACAAAGGCCTTCATGGAGGCCCTGCAGGTAAATAGCTTTTGGTATATATTGATAAAAGGAGTTCAGTAGACGTACAATGTTAGACAAATTACGATTTGAGATTAACTTTATTTAGGCTTTGAAAGGCCATGTAAACGCACGGGAAAAACATGATCACGCTAATTTTTGGAACTTGCATTTTTCTTCCAGGCTGGAGCTGACATCTCCATGATTGGTCAGTTTGGCGTGGGTTTCTACTCGGCCTACCTTGTTGCCGAGAAAGTGGTCGTCATCACCAAACACAATGACGACGAGCAGTACGCCTGGGAGTCCTCCGCCGGTGGCTCCTTCACAGTCGCCGTCGACAACGGTATGTTGTCCAAAGCGTGACTCGCTGGAGTAAGAAACCCGTTGGAGCGTAAGTGAAATCATGGTTGTTCAACTGTCTGCAGGAGAGCCCATTGGCCGCGGAACAAAGATCATCCTGCATTTGAAGGATGACCAGACTGAGTACGTAGAGGAGAAGAGAGTCAAGGAAATTGTGAAGAAGCACTCGCAGTTCATTGGCTACCCCATCACCCTCTTTGTAAGTATTGCTAGCTTGCTTTGTGCATATTAAGCACACTCTTAAAATTGAACCTGCTATTGTGGCGGCTAGGTGGAGAAGGAGCGCGACAAGGAGATCAGCGACGATGAGGCCGAGGAGGAAAAGGCCGAGGAGAAGGAAGAGAAAGAGGAAGGCGAGGACATGCCCAAGATCGAAGACGTCGAGGAGGACGAAGAAGATGAGTCCAAAGACAAGGATAAGAAGAAGAAAAAGAAGATCAAGGAGAAGTACATCGACCAGGAGGAGCTCAATAAGACCAAGCCCATCTGGACCAGAAACCCCGATGACATCACAAACGAGGAGTACGGAGAGTTCTACAAGAGTCTGACCAACGACTGGGAGGATCATCTGGCCGTGAAGGTAATCATCACTGCCGATTTGTTTTTTTCACGAGTTGCTTCCGCATGAGACTTGGAGATCAAGTGTTCATCGTGTTCTCCTTGCAGCACTTCTCTGTGGAGGGTCAGCTCGAGTTCCGGGCCTTGCTCTTCATTCCTCGCCGGGCGCCCTTTGACCTCTTTGAGAACAAGAAAAAGAAGAACAACATTAAGCTGTACGTCAGGAGAGTCTTCATCATGGACAACTGTGAAGAGCTCATCCCAGAGTACCTCAGTAAGTTCGCTCTTCGAATGAGCGGATCTATTGGTCCATTTGGGTTTTTGAGGGTCTGACCGTGTCCCATTTGTGTTCTCAAGACTTTGTCCGCGGCGTGGTCGACTCTGAGGACCTCCCCCTCAACATCTCCAGGGAAATGCTGCAGCAAAGCAAGATCCTGAAGGTCATCCGCAAGAACATCGTCAAGAAGTGTCTCGAGCTCTTCGCAGAACTGGCCGAGGACAAGGAGAACTACAAGAAGTTCTATGAAGGATTCTCCAAGAACATCAAGGTAACTAATCAAAAAGTGTTGCTCAATTAATATAAATTGTGGGTGATTTGATTAGTAGTGAGGTTTTTGACAATTTTTTATTTTATTTTTAGCTGGGCATCCATGAGGACTCCCAAAACCGCAAGAAGCTGTCAGAGTTGCTCCGCTACCACAGCTCCCAGTCCGGAGATGAGACCACCTCCCTCACAGAATACCTCACCCGCATGAAGGAGAACCAGAAGTCCATCTACTACATCACTGGTTAGTCTTCCGCCTGGCTTTATAAGATCCTATTTTGAGGCTCCGTTCTTATTTTTAACTTTTAAATGAATTCTCCCAAGGTGAGAGCAAGGACCAGGTGGCCAACTCTGCCTTCGTGGAGCGCGTTCGCAAGCGCGGCTTCGAGGTCCTGTACATGACGGAGCCCATCGACGAGTACTGCGTGCAGCAGCTGAAGGAGTTTGACGGCAAGAGCCTGGTGTCGGTCACCAAGGAGGGCCTGGAGCTCCCAGAGGATGAGGAGGAGAAGAAGAAGATGGAGGAGGACAAGGCCAAGTTTGAGAACCTCTGCAAGCTCATGAAGGAGATTCTGGACAAGAAAGTGGAGAAGGTAGGAACCGACAGTGTTGTAACTTAATTTGCCTTTTCTGAAGCGTTTGGCCTTCCCCAACCGTAGTTGTGTTGTTGCAACAGGGTCCTAGTTGAACATGACTTGTAATCTGGTGAGTTCACCCCTGCGGAGTTTTTAAAAGTTCCGAGTGCTGTTTGACAATCTAACTTGTTGAATGTCATTTAACATTGCCTGGGTTGAACATTTGGTTTTACGCTAGTGAAACAGGAAATCAAGCAATTGGCAAATTGCATGTTACTAAAGTCTTGCCGTTTTGAAACCGCATGCCTGAAGTGCCGTGATCCTCCCCCGCACAGGTGACCGTTTCCAACCGCCTGGTGTCGTCGCCCTGCTGCATCGTTACCAGCACGTACGGCTGGACGGCCAACATGGAGAGGATCATGAAGGCCCAGGCCCTCAGGGACAACTCCACCATGGGCTACATGATGGCCAAGAAGCACCTGGAAATCAACCCCGAACACCCCATCGTGGAGACCCTGCGGCAGAAGGCAGATGCCGACAAGAACGACAAGGCCGTCAAGGACCTGGTCATCCTGCTGTTCGAGACGGCTTTGCTGTCCTCCGGCTTCTCCCTGGACGACCCACAGACCCATTCCAACCGCATCTACAGAATGATCAAACTCGGACTTGGTAAGAACATGCGGAGTGTATAGCGGGAGTTGCATTTTAGACTGGGCGGGAACGAGAGCTGCAACACAATCACAAGTAGTGCTGGGTAACTAAAAACCAGACTGGCTTAAAGGGTTAGCAGCCAGCCAACTTGACATTCATTTTCTGACACCCATGTCACTCACCAGCCAGGCCCCCTCCATTTAATGCCATACAGATTCTGTAGTAGAACATGAAGATGGTGACCAAAGTGAATAAAAACATTTTTTTAAACTTATTTAAGACTTTGAATATCTCCCAACTGGTGCTTGCTTTGTCCTTCAGGTATCGACGATGACGAAGTCCCCACAGAGGAGGCCACTTCCACATCGGCCCCAGACGAGATTCCTCCACTAGAAGGCGACGGCGAGGATGACGCTTCACGCATGGAAGAAGTCGATTAAACAGCCCCCCCTCCAGATTTCTATCACTCGGTCTCATGTTTCTATTGATCATCCTTTAAACTGCAGTAACTTTAAAAAATAGTCATTCATGTCGTTTGGTAAACCAGTGTTGCTCTTGTTGTAGAGCGTTTATCTAAAAGACCCTCCTTTTTAAAGAGAAGCAGTTTTTGTTTTTGCTGTAAAGTTGGTGGTAACCGCACATTTTGTTTTATCGAGTACCCTGTTGCACTGAGTTTTAAAATGTGGGAGTGAACATGGGAATGGTACATTCCATTATCTGGTCTGGTGAAGGTTTGGGTGAGTTCTGATCTTGGGCAACACTGCACGCTGCATGGAGAAAGAGGACTGACTAAGATTCCTTTGCCTGAGTCCAGGCTTGTCTGTATTAAAGTATTGTTTTGCAAAAAATAAACATGCAATACTGAACTAAGTCTGGCTTTTTTACCTCTTCACTCACAGCGCTTGTGCTATTCCTCTATTAGCCACTAGGTGGGTGTCTTGTATTAGAAGTAAAAGCAATGTTTGCGGGCGGTCTCGATTGAATGTTTGGTGCAACTGGGGGTAAGGGACAAAATTTGAATTATAAGTCAAATTGGGAAGTTCTTTAGATCCCTGATTGAATACATTGGCTTTTAAAAGGTACTTTTTTTTTAATGGACAACTTGACATTAGAATTAGGAAATCCTACAATCAGCTGAAAGCGTTACTAGTTCCCCTTAAGTTTTGTTTTGTCATACTATACACCTGCCGAGGAGGTGAAACTGACCCAGTCTGTGGGAATGTATCCTTGACCTTAATCATTTTTATCATTGCAAAGAGGGAGCTTAAAAAGTTATTAAGTTACCTGTTATCCGTCCTACACATTTGACATTTGAGCCAACACCAAAATTATGAGCCACACTACAGTTTCAAATGGATGAGAATTCTTTAGTGAAATTTAAGTTTTTGTTTGTTTTTGTTTTCTTTTAACATGTTTGTTATAAACCCCACACACTATTACAAAAGTCTTCTGAAGAGAAATTTCATGTATTTAATGAATCGGCATACTGGAATATGAGCTCCACTCTTGAACAAATGTTTCATAAGCCAAGTGTGTAGTACTGCTCATAAAAATTAGTAAAAGGTTTCGTATATGGCACTGAAATATTTGCCCCATGTGACTTTCTACATCCTGTGGAAACATTTGACTATTATCAAACACACACTACCCACAAATGCACTAATTTGGTGAGGGGGGTTCCTCAGGGTTTCATAAGTGGGCTGTGTCGCACCTTTTGGTGACCTATCTCGTCTGGTTTCTGTATGTCTGACTCGGAAGTCTGGAAAAGATGCTTAAAATGGTGACCGCGGACCCCCGATCTTCATGTAGGCTATCCAAGTGAGGGTAAAGCTCCTCACCATGTGAAGATTCTCTAGAACAGTTAACTAAAATTATCCCCCAAAACGTGTCAGCAAGGAAAATCTCAATCGTGAGCAATTGCATGATTGACAAAGAGGGCGAGTTCCCGCACATGACAGTCAAAACGCGGCCTTTAGGTTGATGTACAGTGAATCATACGTTTTGAGGTTTATGAGTCACACGAGGGTGGGATTATACTGCAAAAAAAAAAGAAAAAGAACACATAACCATCACACTTGCGGAATTTCAATTTCATAGTTACAGGCTGTGCTGATGCAAGTTTTGCTAAGTCATTCACACCCTTTTCTCCGTGACCTAGGCAAGATTTTAGTATTAAAGCTTAAAATCATGTAAAATTCACCATTTACAGGTGAAATAAAGTCTTTTTTTCTCATTACAATACTAGTCTAAACAGTTTTCTGATTAATATCGCTTTTGTGGAAGAGGAGTTAAGCAGGAAAAAATGACTCGTTTTTTTATCCATTTCAGAGGGCGTCCATTTTGTCAAAGTTTGAGGGAGGACTGGCTGAAGCTTACCATCGTCACATGACTAAACCCAAAAACCAAGTCAGCCATATGAGCAACTGTGATGTCATTTTCAGCAAGTGACAAAATGGCCGCCCCCCTGAGATGGATAAAAGCAGGTGGATTTTGCTGCTTAACTCATGCTCCACAAACGCAATATTAATGTTTAGACTGGTGGGGGCGCATAGACATAATTGTATTACTTTTTTTCCCTTTTTTTTTTTTTACTCAACTTCCCTTTTAAGCAATTTGATTAAAAAAAAAAATCTTAACTTGCTGTTGCAATATCAATCAAAAAATAATGTGTTCACATCATATTTTGTAATGTTTGAATAGAGGTGACTGGACATTTGTGTCATTTATTGTGTTATTTTATCTTCCAAACATTACAACATGACAGGAAATTATGCTATTACGCTAGCTAAAGAAAGCAACTTCTAAATGTAATTTCCTGTTTAATGAGATAAAATAAATCTCAGTAAATATTAAATAATAAATTCCTCAAGCAGCGTCCTTCTTACCCATGCCTCATTTTTTTATACTGTAATGTGCCATTTCCCAACAAGTCATCTCACAACCCCATTGCTTATAAATGAAAACAAACACCACTATATATTAATACGTATTTTTATTATTAATCCACTTATCATAAGTAACGAAAGTTACACTTTACTAACCCTTGAATGCGTTTAACGAGGGTCATTCCCACTTATCGGTCATCATTCACATGGAAAAGTTGAACACAGAATGCAGTGCAAGTGGATATAAACAACTTTAAAGATATATTAATGATTTGGTTTTCATGCTGTGATGTGAACAAAAATTTAAAATAAAAGGGTCTTAATAGTAATGCGGCGCACACAACAAAAAAAAAACTTGCAGCATCTCTTTTGGCCAGATCGAGTTCCCAATATTAAATTCTGTAATTAAGTGTTCATTGAGTGTCTGTGAAGGTGTGTTCAAGCTAAATGTGCGGTTTCATAGTACAAAAGACACAAAGGCCACTTGCTCGCCACATGGGAAGCACATCTGGCAACTGTGACAGAGAGACGTAACATTTTTATGATATTGACCATCTTTTTTTTTTTTTTTTAGTGTTCTGTCAATTAAGGGCAACGCCATAAAGTCTTTAACCGCTTTCGCAATAAAGCTTACATACACTACTCACAAAGAGTTAATGATATTCCGCTTTCGGGCGGAATTTGAGGATGAAATTAAATGCAGTTCAAACCTTTACAGGTAATCTTAATTAAATTAAATTAAACATTTTAAACATATACCTGTTCACTTGCAGAAACATGAATTCAATTTGACTTCATGGGCCACATAAAATGAAGCTGCGGGCCGGTTCTGGCCCCCGAGCCTGGGGTTTGAAAGCCCAGTTGGAATTCAAGGTCAAACTAAATTTTCCTGTGCAGGTTTGGTTCATCCTGAAATTTCCCCCAAAAGATGAATATCTAACTTTTTTATGGAATAAGATTTCTCAGTAACCAGCAGTGAAGGTTAAGGGAGAAGAACATCGTGTGACTGTAACGAGGCCGTTTGTGAAACAACTTGAAAATCTCATGAACCGTTCGGAGGCACAAAAAAAAAAAAAAAAAATCCCTTTCAGTACCAAACAACAAACAATGGACGTGAGCCGTTTTAAAAAAAAGCACCACAGAAAACGTGGTCTCAGTTCTCAGTTTGGCGCAAAAGGCTACACCTTCTGCGGCTGCGCCTGCCGCCGGCCCGACTTCACCCGACTGCGGGCGTACACTCGCAAAAAGAGCGCGAGGAAGACCACGCCCACGCCCACGCCGCCCGCCGGCGTGACGGCGTGGCCGTAAAGGAAGCAGGAGAGGAGGATGGCGATGGCCTGCCGCAGGGTCATGATGATGGTGAAGACGGCGGCGCCGAACTGGTTGATGGTGTAGAAAATAAAGAGCTGGCCGCACGCCGAGCACACCGACAGCAGCACGGCGTGGAAGGCGAACTCCGAGTGGCGCGCCATGAACGCCAGCGAGTCGAAGAAGGCGCCTTGCTCCAGCAGCGAGAAGACGGTGAAGAGGCAAGAGAACAGGTTGACGCCGAACATCATCTGGACCGAGGACATCTTGTATTTGAAAAGGTTGTCCTGCCAGTTGGACGTGAAGCTGTCGAAGACGATGTAACCCCCCAGGATGACCACCCCGCTGAACGTGGTGACGTTGGACCGGTGCTTATCGGAATCGGCGCTGGACAGCAGGAACATGCTGACCCCCAGCGAGATCAGCGCGGCCGTCAGGTACTCCCAGTACTCGTAGCTCTTCTGGGAAACCATCTTACCCATGAGCATGACGGGAATGACCTTGGAGGCCTTGGCCAGGACCTGAGTGGGGAAGCTGATGTACTTGAGCGCCTCGTACTGGCACCAGCTGCTCATGATGTTGGAGAGCGAAGCGAACGAGTACTTGTACATGGGCGTGCCGTGGCGCGGCTGCTTGAACAGCAGGCACCACAGGCCCGACACGGTCAGCGCCAAAATGCGGTTCATGAAGACCAAAAACTGAGAGTCCTTGAATCGCTCACCTTCTTCCTCCGGAGTTGAGGCGCCGTATGATCGGGTCATGACCCGCTCCTGCAGGACCCCCCATGTCAGGTATGACGCCTGGCACAGACAAAATAGCAAAGTGAGTGGGGACTGAATATTTCATCAAATTTAAATCGACATCGCAATTCATTTTAGATTTTGATATCTATGCATTTTATTTCGTGTTTTTTCTTCTTTTCAATATGTTCTACGGGCTCCCACTAGTTTAAACACTTGCATTCTGATTAATATTGAAATGAGCAGCCAAAAAACGCCTGTTTTAATCCATCTCAGGTGGCAGCCATTTTGGTTTTGCCACCGAAAATGACATCACAGTTGCTCAGGGCTCATGTTGCATTCGAGAAAGGTGGGAAGTCGGACTTTTCAGACCTCATACCAGGAAGGGGTGCCTTTGAACTCTTGAGATCCGAATTGCGAAGTTGGGGGAAAGAAAAAGGACCGACCGTTGCCGTTTACAAGATTTTAAACAAATATTTATTCATCTATTCATTGTTACTTTCATTTTGTTATTTGACATAGCCAACATAACACAACGTGATTAGGACTGACTACCTTAACCAGCACAACTAAATTTATCGGGATCAGCCATATTTGTAGTTTACACCTACCTGCCTTTGATGTCAGAACCGCAACAATCCAAGTGGGATAATTACAACTTCCCACCTTCCTTGAATGCAGCATCAGATAACGGACCATCGCGGCTTGACTGTTCTCTGACATTGGTCACGTGACGTGCGCAAGCTGAGTCGTGATTGGTCATTACGCGAGTCCTGAGCAACTGCCATTTTTGTGGCAAAATGGCCGCCCCCCCCTGGCCTGAGCTGGTTTAAAATGGGTGGATTTTGCATATCGTGTTTAAAATAGTGGGGCAGAATAGATCATATTATTGTAAAGAAAATTCTCTCACTTTACGTGTTTAGATATCATTGTTTCATGAAACATTGCAATGTTATAACTCATTTTAATCTGACATATGAGGTACTGATTTTTGTGTATGCTGCACTTCTACGGTTGAATTTTGTGAAGTTGTCATGCAAGTCTTTAGTATGTCAACTCTAACTGAAGTAAATTGTGTCTTTATTTTAGTACAATAACTCAGGACTTTATATAAGCAAAAGACCTGATACCAAACTGCCAGTGTGAGCACTCTTAGCTAAAACAAACATGAAACAATCCTCCCTGTATCTGTGCAAATAGAAGCATAAGGATTCCAGGATCATAAAAGGATTAGGAAACTGACACATATTTATTCTTGTGTATTTAATGGGAGGCTCCTCACCTGAAGTCCGGCAGCACAAAAGAGCAACCGAACGGCCTGTCGCAGAGACGAGCCCGAATCCCCTTCGTTCCTGGATATGACCGACACGTCGTCCAACAGGCCCGTCTTTGCCTCAGTTCCAAACACACACGCCTTGATGACCGGATAGAATAAGCCACTACCTGGAAATAAGTCAACAACCGCATGAGGTGTCGACTCAAAGCGGAGAGCCGTCACAGTAAACCAGATAGAGCCTCACCTGTGTCCAGGTAATTGGTGCGCCTAAAGTAGCGGATAAGGAGGTAGCCGGGGATAATGATGGTCGAGTATCCCAGAACGTTGACCAGGAAGCGAAACAGCCACACATCACGCCAGCCATCCAGTAGGGAAGACTCTTCTTGCGTAGTGACCGCGGATGGCAAGAGAAGCAACACCAGGGCGGGACAAACCCTGTGAGGAAATCACACAGGAAAAAATATAAGTATATATAAAAATAAAAAAAATATTGAGATTTATGTGCGATACATTATTGAACCTTTATTCAAGTAGAGCTGGGAGACAGAATGAGAAGCCTGGTGGCTTGCTAATTAGCACCCGGAGTTTGTTGGATGGTAAAAAATGAAGCTGTTCGGAAAATGGATGGAGGGATGAATTATGAATGAAATTTCTGCCTCATTTTTTTTATGACCACTCAGAGGCTACTGTATTTTAAATGTTGATCATGATGGCGGTACTTGGAGAGCTAAGTTTTTTTCCCCCGCGGTGGTACTTGTAAAAGTTGAAAACAAACTAGTCTACACTATGCAACAAGTTGGAATTAAAGTAGCAATGTGGCAGCCACCTTTGTGGAATTTACTTTTTTTTTTAAACAAAAAACATTGAATGAGCACTTCAAATACCTCCATAACAAATAAATTCACACAAAAAAGACTAAATATATACATAATATATATGACTAATTGAGTAAAGCACATAAGTGATGACACCCTTAGCACATGAATGAAGGTGTGATCCTTTGCCTCCGTGGCAAAGTGATCGTATCCCATTCGGGGTGAGGTCCAACTCATACAGAGCGTCTTTGTGCGCGACTGGGCTGTGGCCTGGACTGCCAGGAGCCCACTGCAGCAAGACCTGGACCAGAACAAGCAGGAATGCTGTGCACAGGTTGGCTGCAGCATTGAACTGCTTACATGTCTTATGAAAGGAAAATGACTATAAAGATTTTTTTTCCAGACTCAACATTGACTACCTCATTTTCTTTTAAGGCTATGATTTAGAATACATTTATATAACATTCTGTAGAAGATGTTCTAATGCAAATTTAGAAATAGTGGGATCCTGCCCTTGCCTTTGAAACAATGTTGCAAAATTCAAGCACCAACATCAGCTCTCATAATCATAATCAATAAAATGTGACATTACTGGCATCTCTTAACGAAGATTTGATCTTCACAATACATTTAACATCATTCTAAGTGGGACAGCAGTGGACATGTAAACATAATGATGACAATGAGAACTACAACGAATTATACTAAAACGTCAAAATATTTTATATATATTTTATATTCAAAAGACACGAACTTTGCTAATGGTCCAACATTACCTTCGTGAAAAAGATGACATTTTCCCCCTGTGTGGTCCGACACCCGGCAAAGCGCCGACACACTCAAACGCCGAAACGGAGCATAAAGTCGGGAAGACGGAGGCAACCTAGCAGGGTTTGTTTTCTCCCGGACGAGCTGCTTTTAGCCTGCTAGCTTCAACTTCTGATGAAAAGCCGATGTGTTGACTCAAACAGGAAAAGGCGCCCTCTTCTCAACATCACCGGTTGCGGATGATATGACGTTTACATAGCGCCTCTTCTCGTCGCGGAGGAGTAATTGCAGTATTGCTACTCGAGGCTGACGTTTTTTAAGCACTAGAAAAAACAAAATCCACATCACGTTTAACATGACAAGTTTCACGTTTTAATTACGCCCAAACATGAAACCTGTCATGCAAAAACGTGTTGAATTATGTAAAAACGTGAAACTTATGTAAAAACATAAAACATATGTAAAAACGTGATAGATGTTAAAAACGTGAAAATACACTTGAGCCAAGTCACGCGTAGGAAAAATACAACTAAAAATATTTATGGAAAACAAATACAAATAATGTAAAAAATAATTCTCATTTTAACTGTATCCATCACGAATTAGTTGAATTGGTAAACGTTTGATATGGTCTCATCGTTTACAATGAATCAATTCATTAGTGATTTATTGAAGTAAACTTGATAAAACAACTTAATCAATGCAAAATCATACAAGACACATTTATGCTCATCATGGTTGGAATTATAGGCCAATGTTTTAGCAGTCACGGAGGCCCATATTTGGAGCCTATATTTATTTTCAAGCAAAAAAAAAATATTTTAAACATATATTTATTGAGCAAATAAGATTTGCTTAACATTGGGGAGTTTTTTTTTTTTTTTTAAATCTTGGTCAATAGTGTGAACTTTTTAAACCAGTTATTGTTCCGTACAAGCTTCCAGAAAGCTTCATTGCTCAAGTTTACTGTGTTGAAATCTTGTCATTCGGAAGGTCACACGTGGTATCCACTGGACATGATTATAGCCCGAGTACAAATATTATGAAAACGTTTGGTGAGCTCTTCCTTAAGATGATGTGCAGCAGTGATGGAAAAAAATAATCAAAAAAAAAATATTTTTAGTCAGTTGTCACACAATCACATTCATACAAAAGGGACATGACACAATTATCTTTTCATCCATTTTATTACAAAATAAATGAGCATAAAGTTATTTTCATCAACTAATCTGGGCAATGCAATTAACGCCAAATAGTAAAGCAGAAACAATTTGCTGTCAGAGATTACACTTCCATGGGGAATTATGCAGCCTTATAGCGAAAAGCTATGCTTGAAAAAAGCAGCCAAACAAATTAAACATTGATGAAATTTAGGAAAGAGGAAAAAAAAGCTATTTGAACTTTTGATTACTAGCTGTTGAAAGTTGATGAGAAAGAGGTAGATCTTTTTTAGAAATCTTAATGATATCAAGCTGGTTGTTTTCTCAAGTGTTCAGATGATGAAGCAGATACTGGAGACAGACTTTAAGTGATGCAAACATTTCTCTATAGAACATATAAATACAAACTTAATCACAAAGTACTACAAATAGTACAATTCAAACACAGTTGCTAACAAAAACTTGTGGCCATCGTACAGTAAGCCCAACTCAGCAGGAGCTCAAAAGTTCACACCAACCACTGACCTCCCCGAGATCTGAATGTCATCAAATGGAAACAGAGCCAGAATCTGAAAGACACAAAACAGCGCTTCAGCAATACCGTAGTGTGATTGGACGCAATTTACATCGTTCATTCACTTACATCGTCGTTGCCGTCGGCCAGGTCCAGCGCCGTCTCGTCCTCCACGTTGCGCAGCATGGTGTCGGCGCCGGACTGGCAGAGGAGATTGGCGATGGCCGCGTCCTGCCTCCCCACGGCCAGATGGAGCGGCGTGCAGCCGTTGAACATGGCGGCGTCCACGTTGGCGCCGCCGCTGAGCAGCAGCTTCACCGACGCCGTGTCGTGAATCTCCACGGCGAGATGGAGCGCCGTTTTGCCGCTAGTTCCCTCCTGTAATTGATAAAATATCTTCACAAATGAGGCAAATCGAGTATTCGAGTAACTTATATATTGTTACAAGTAAACCACAAAAACCCAAAACAGCATACCAAGAAGTGAGGCTGGACGATTAACAGAAATTTTATCGCAATTTTGATTTTGGCTTCTCATTAAATCAGATTCAATTAGATCATTAAAACATCAAACACCATTAATTAATTAAGTTTCCTACGTTGTGAAAGGACCCTGAATGCACCATATAGCTTCTAGCTAGCCGGGAGCAAATCAGTATGATTCTGCCGTCCCTAAGAGTCCTTTAAGCTGTTTAATGCTAAACACACAATAAGAAGAATTACACACAGTTTGTATAAATACAAAACATGCTTCGTTTTTTAAACACGTCGCGAGCCTAGCGCTAATGCTAATGCAAGTAAGTGTTTGGAGGATCCCATTCAAATGCTAACAGGAAGTTAGCATCAACTTTGGGAGTAATAGTCCTTCAAATAACAAATATTCACACACAAATGTTGTGGAAACACATACCCACGGGTAGGATAATATGACTCAAAGGCACAAATTCAAACCAATTTGTGAAAAACTAGTTATAAGAGGCCAATATGCGCGGGAAAACCCAGTATTTGTTTTGCAATTACTGTTTTAGTACACAGTATTTGTATTTTACTTTTTTTTATTGTAACTTTTTTTAAATTTAAAGATTCACAGATTTTTTTCCTCAAAATTCTAGGAAACATATCCAAGGAGTTTTTTGTTGTTCATACGACACACAAAATACAATCCCTGAAGTCCCACGTTAGCCCACTAAGCTCCCAGACTTGTGAAAATAACATAAGATAAAAAATAAATTGATAAAGAAGGTAATGCAATTCTTAAGTTTGAAAATGAAGAATTAAAATGCAGGAGGCTTGACTTTCATATATTTATAAGGTTATGTTATATTTAAAAAAAGAATATTGTTCAAGAATAAAGAGGTCAACGTAAAGGGATGAATGGGCTATGATCATAGTTTTGAGTAATTGAGTTTTAGCAGTTGAAAAAAAAAAAACGTTTTAAAATCAATGAATAATGGTTTGATTAATCGTGATTTCAATCTCAGTCAACCAAGAAGACACTTGTAACACTGACCTTAACATTCAGGTCAGCGTCCTTTGCCATCAAGAGTTTCATAATCTGGTGTTGCCTGCTGAGCGCTGCCAAGTGAAGACAGGCAAGACCTGCAAGCGGATTGTTGTGGTTTGTGATGTGGAAATTCAACGAGAGGCGTGATGTTAGCGGTTTTCCCAAATAACAAAAAGGGAAAAAAAGCCACCAGATGAGCTACATTAGCAAACACGACTCTCACCTTTCCAGTTTTGGGTTTCCAAGACCAGGGCCAGCTTGCTGGGGGACATCTCGCTGGTCATCTCTGCGGCACAAGAGGTCAGGCCGTGATGGCAGGCCACGTGGAGCGCTGTGTTTCCATCCCGGTCCTGTAGCTCAACGCTGACGCTTTTGGCCACGAGACGTTGGACCACTTCTGTCAGGTTCAAGTAGGTGGCTAGATGCAAAGGACTCTGCAAAGAATTGGCGTTAGAAATGTCCCCATTTGGCCAACAATGATGAATAACAGAGATTTCTGTTGTGAAAAACATGAAGGATCATGCAGTTAAGACAGCATAACTAGGCAACGTGTGTGGGTGGTTGCCATAAAAAAAAAATATTAAAAAAAGGCTGATTTTTTTTTTTCAGTGTACAAGTGTTAGCATGTCTTCAAATGGCTACTAAAAGGAAATTAGGCAAGCAAAGTGGATTGGGCTCAGTGAGTCATTGCTGAGTATTAACTTTGCGAGCTCTCCAATGACAACTGCTGTCACTTTTCTCGCAAATAGGCAAGAACCTGATCAAGACAGTTTTGTAGCACTGTTAACAATTCACCAACGCAGCTCGTCACGGTTCTATTTCTACCGAGGAAGAGCACGGGAGTTTCCACTGAAAGCAACTAGTGAGCCAACACTAGTCTGGAACCACCTACAGGGACGTCCCAAAGGGAGGCTGGTCTTGACTGTATATAAAAGAGGAACAATAGTTCTCTGGAAAGATAGAGTTAAAAAAAAAAACAGCGGCCACCCACGAAAGAACATACCTGATACAAATAGTTCTGGATGTCCAGGACTTCTTTTGGGAATAGTTGGATTAACTGCTTTGCAATGAGCATGTCCTCGTGGATGATGGCCAGGTGCAGGATTCTACTCAAGTACCACAAAAACAAAACAAACAAAAAAAAGCTTGTCAAACTTACTCGCAATTCATTCAAACGTTAGCAGCATAATATATTTTTTTTAAATAAATAAAGGATGGAAAAAAACTTTTTATAGCAAGAAAAAAAAAACGGAGTAACCTCAAAGCCTGAAGGGGAAGTTGTAGCAAATTAAATGTGTTGTTGTGTGCAAAAGACAGGAAATGGAACAGAACATTAGAGCTTAATTTAGACAAAAGAACAAGACAAGAATTTGAGTTATGCTTTTCTGCATAACAATCACAAACCAAAACTTTTAGTGCTTGCAACACAGCCAGTCGAGTTGCAGATACATATCTTGTTTTATTTAGTTTCAGTTAAGCAATCGTGCATGGCAAAAAAAAAAAAAAAAAAAAAAGAGAAAGAAGTCAGGCCTGCCTGATTAAATTGGCAATTATGGCCCTTCAAACATCGGTGGCCAAAATAATCAGCTGATGTTTTCCATGTTTTACTCTGAACCATTTACAGTTTTACACACAGCTCTCACGATATATCATAACCTATAAAATGTATATTCATATTGATATTGCGCATGTGTCTTTACTGGGAGCGCTGTTCACGACTTGGCCACATAGCGGCAGTGTAGTAGTTATGGCGTAGAAGAAGATAGCGTTAGAGTTTTGTCAATATATATATATTTTTTTTTTTTGCAGCGTAGTAAGAGCAAATGCCTGTAAACACCTCCAAGATGCTTCCCGCAGCGTTTGTGTAGGAATTTGTGTTGTTTTGAGGGATTCGAGTGCCGCGAGTAGCGGGCTAATTTTGGCTAGCGGGTCAATGGCGTTGTCCATTAATTTTGAGCTAGCTATGTTGGGTAATAACACAGTGTGATTTATATTTGAGTGTGCTCTATGTGTAACTCTTTGTTTTTATGTGTTTAGTTTTTGTGTTAAATATGACAAATAATACTAATTATGACAAGGATTAATGCCCTTACAACATACATCGCGCAAAGAAATGCAATTTGGGAAGAGCAAAGTTTTTTCCTCATTTCTAATGCATTTCAAAAAGTAAAGAAAAGTACGAACTATATCGCTAATGCATTACATATAGAAGACCGCAGACGAGTGGGTCAGCCATGAGGACGTCTGCAACAAGACATGACTTCCTGGTTTGAGTCAGCATTTGATGAATAAGTACCCAAAAAAAAAAAAAAAATCCCACAGAGGAAAACTGAAGTCTGCATGACTTTTAATTTGAGCTGCAGCGCAGTTTTGTGCGCTTCATGAGTCTCCTTCCCTTTGCAAATATTGACACTACGCGTATGAGTGAAACCGCATCGCATGGCATCATAACTGATGAGCATCAAGCGGAAACAAAAAGAGGTCAGACGCACAACAATAATTCTGCAACTACATTGACTGCTGGAATACAGTCTGCCATGTCAACGAAGCCGACTGGTGACATGGCAGCAATGATGGATGACATGCACACATGGCCTACATCAGACCACGATGCTGTGTGTGTATGTGTGACAAACTACAAAAGTGCAGAGCGATAATAAAAATCGAGAAAAAAAACAGAACCAGTACTGTGCTATCTTGATTAACAAGTTTCTTGGATAAAATACAGTCAATCCACGCTCACAGCGCACGCTTTGTCTGCTGCGTGGGGAAGTCCAGGCCTCGCGCTTTCACTTCTGTTTTCTTACTTAAGAGCTTCATAGCTGTCTGTCTGCATGCATGGCAAGTCCACCCAATGTATGAAATCCCCTACATTACCAGCATCAAGTGCAAAATGGGCTGCTAGCTGATATATTTTCAAAGTAACTACACTTTACTCCAGTGGCGGCGTACCTGAAGCTCACCCGTAATGCTAATTTTGGCTCATAAACATGAATTAGTAACTTTAAAAAAACACATGACAGGACTGTTTTTGTTAGTTACAAATACCCATGACAAACCGAAGCCTGACAGGACACCGCAAAAATTGCGCCATCTAGAGGCGGGGAGCAGCACATGCTTTCCATCTGAGCAATTTGATTGGACTCGAGTTTTATGATGAACCTGCAATGGCATGCATGACATGATTTATTTGCATAATCTCATCTGATACTTTGGAAAACAATCTGACATGATTTATTGCCATAATCTTATCTATTACGTTTGGAAAACAAAATCTTAATTGTCATACTTATCATTTGTAGGTGTTTTGAATTGGTTAAGTGTTTTGCACGTAATGCGTAAAACAAAAAAAAGGTCAAAAGGTTAAAACTGGTGTATCCAGTGAACATTCATTAAAGCTTCTTATTTCTTTCATTAACACCACGTGTTTAATTCTCATTTTAAGTGTTTAAAAAGACGAATAAATTCTATAAAAAAAATAATGTCAACTTTATTTGCTGACCATGTGTCACTTTATTTACCTATGTATCATTCGCCCTAATTATTTATTTTTAACTTACGTATCTCCATCTTCCGTAATGGACGTGATAATGTTCTCCTCCTGTTCTGAGAGTCCAGAGCTGGTCTCCGGTGCTTCCTCGCTGTCCAACGTAAAGCCCTCGACTATTTCTGCCAGGCTCTCCACGGTCAGCGACGACGACCCATAAGCCGAATCCAAGCGCTCTTCCGCGGCTGAGAACTTGTCCCTCGGCCCGCTGCGCTCCTCCGATTTCAGTATGGAACAGTAAGAGTTAATGCCCGAATCCACACGATTCTCCTCCAGAAAATCATCTTTGCGATAGTCGCCGCTCTCCATTGCTCGTTTTTGCTTTTCCGGATAAAATTTAAAGGCTGGCGGCGGGTGTCGCCGCCGGAGACCCGGACTCCGAGGACGGAGAGTCCGCCGCTTGTGGAAAGAGCCGAGGGATAGAGCTGGAGCCTTTCATGCCACTCACTGGACGACTAAAAACGTTCGTTAAAGGCTACGGTTACTCGCTTGTGACGTGTTGTGCTGGCGCCTTTGAAAGTTTCGTAGCTCATTACGGAGGCGAGAAGCGAAGCGGCTGCCAGTCGTCGAGATATCCGGTTAGCGGGGCGAGCTCCGCCGGGCGGGGAGCATATGAGCAACGCAAGGCGAGAAGGGGAAGAGACGACATGTGAAGAGTTGAGCTGTTTTTGTCACGCGGGGAATCCCCGCTGCCAGACGGCTGAGTGGGGGGGCGGGGGTACAACTGCGCATGCGCACTAAGCAGAGTAGAAACTGCTTGTCACGGTACTTTGGACCTTGCTAGCAGGGGCAAAAGTACAGATACATCACGTGAAAAACAAAACAAAATTGGTAAAAATATAAGTGAACAGTTAAAATGCAAAAGCACTAATCACTTTTTTGGGTTAGTAGTTTATTTTTGGTTCCAGGTTGAAGTTAATATTTTGAAAACATAGAACTCCAAGATAGTGTCTTCAAAAACAGTACCAAAAAGACCCACGTTTTCACAAAGCTATAAAATAACACAGAAAATATATTTTTTTGCTGAATTTACATAACATCGGTCTCAAACATGTGGCCTGGGGGCCACTTGTGGCCCGCAGGATGATATTTTGCGGTCGCAAACTTGACATCAAAGCCTAATGTTAGTAAGCCCTCACTTTTTTCCCGTGTCATTGCCATGGGTATTTTGCTTTGTAATTGTATTTGATTGTTATGGATGAGAAGAAAGAAAATATATCCCATCACCCAGTCCCAGTTGTGTCTTTTTCAAAATCTGCCATGAAGCAAAAGGTTGGTGACAAGAACAGACAATTTCAAGAAAAACAGGAGAATGATTTTTTTTTTTTTTTTGCTGAGCACTCAAACATGTCTTGAATGCAGAGAAAGTTGCGCCACTCAAGAAATAGACATGCTAAGGAGTATTCAAAGTACCAGGGAGTATTCAGTGCTTTATTTCTAGAAGATTGCACACTCCAATTGTGCTGAATATATTACATTTTTAGGTATTTGTTACTTTTTTATTTTTGCTAAAGGCATATTGTGAAATCTAATTGCACACTTCTCCTATCCAATAGGCGCAGGAATAACAATGATTTCCTGTTCTTGCTTGAAAATGTTTATTGTGGTTTGGCCTTTAGAGGGCTCACTTACACAGCCGCACAGACGGAGCCAGATTTATCCCAAATATTGCCTGTCAGAGGAAACATTATTGCTGCCAACAGCCACCATCTGTTTTTATCTACTGTTATGCTTGCTTATTTTATTTTATTCCAGGAGGTGGTCATATGCTGCCCATATAAAACATACACATTGACCTTGCATTTATTTTATCGTTTTTGCTCACACATCAGATATTGTCATCTTGATTCCAACCCACTGATTAGCTCCTCACACAATCTGTTTGCCCTCCTGCCATAAGGTAAAAGGTCCGGCTGCATCAGAGCCAGAACCACAGGGTTCTAGCTTCTTTTTCCCAAAGCTGTCAGAAATCATGAACATTCCGCAATGACTTGTTTTTTAATGTTTTTTTTTTAAACACTGTAATAAATTCGAGTTACAAGACTCTTTGCTATGTGTTGTAATGCTTACTTGTATATTATTTTCAAGATAACACATTCCAACGTTGAATGTAAAAGTATGAAAAATATCTGTCATAAATAACAACATGCAAGGGACTATTACAACTAGGGCTGCACAATATATGGAAAAATATTATTATTGTGATAATGAAATGCTTATATTTTTGTTATGAGCTCCCTCAAGAACATATTTTGCCCCCAAACACCACCCCCCCCCCCCCCCCACACAACTCTCAGCTGTGACTATAAATAGCATGATTTGTCTATAAAATAGATGTAAGTGCACCTCTGCGGCGGAGCTAACACTCCTTCCCCTCTCTGACAATAAAAGCGTTACTGCCACCTACTGTAGTGGATGTGCAATTACACTTTGTTCTAGTAGGACAAAAAAAAAATTCACTGGGTCAAACACGCCGCTCTCCTGTTTGAGAAGGACTGCGATAATGGCACATTTACAAACACATGCAAATAAGACTTTCAAATTTATTTTTATTTGCTTTTATTAGACTTTGACCAATAAGATGTAATTTTAAAAGTGCATCACCATTTAAAAGAACAGTATTTAGCGGCATTATGGACTAAATAACTGTCAATATATACGTATACGTAGAAAATTGTAAGTTATTAAAATTGATTTGATGATACATTGAACGTGTATATTTTGCCGCATGAAAAATATATTTTTCATTAGAAAATGAAAATGTAAAAAAAAAAATATATATATATCGCAATATTGATGCCACAGCATTCAACATGCATATTGCATGTTTTTCCAAATATTGTGCAGCCCTATTAAAGAACTCCATGGTAATGGTAAAAAAAAGAAAGGAAAATATATTTCTATTAGGCTATTTCCTGTATGCACTTCCCAAAGTTTTTTTTGTCATTTAGTATTTTTTTTCCTTCCATTTATACAAATTAAAATCGACGATTGTAAGGTGTGTGGTACCTGCAGGTGAGAGTGCGCCAAAAAAGGAAGCGTGGGGTGTTCGCTTCCGTTGTGGCAGCTCCGCCCCCCGCGCGGACGTGAGACGTGCACGCGCTTCGTTGTTAGGTGGCGTGGAGATGTCAGCGCACACGTGCCCACCTTCTTTGTCCCCCTTCACGACCACAACCGGGAACTGGAAGCTGGCCCGAACCCGACCGCCGCCTTTGTCGTTTCCGAGCATCTCTTTGAAGTGCTCTCGTCTCGGCGTCCAGACGTCGCGTCGCTCGGTCTCCTCCGCCACTGTTTTCGTCTCTCCTGGCCACCTGGAAAATGTTTTTGTTTAGCCTTGGGGTTCCCCTGGCTGGGCCGCTTTGTCAGGTGGCTTCCCCATGTGTTTAGTTTTTGGGGGACAACACCCGCCCACCCATCCACGCCCCTTCGTCCCATCCCAACTGCAGCTCCATGCCCGATTTCTTTTGTCATCATGTCCCCAGCATCGGCCGCGGCGGCCAGTGAAAGCAGCACCTGCACCGTTGCCCCCGAAGAGGAGCCGGAACCGGACAGTCCGAGGCTTGAGGTGAGGTGCGAGGGTTACTCGGGTTTGTTGTTTTGGATCTAAATGGAGCGGAAATTGAAGCCTGTAATTGGAGTGATCTTGATGCACCTCATAGGCTGGTGAAAATAATCAGATGGTGGAGAACTAAGTGGTTTATTTTTAATCACGAGTGATTTTGAGCATCATTGGTGTCCAAAATAGGGTTCAGGGACCACTTGCAGGTTCTCGCTTGACTTTGTGCTATACATTAAAAGCATTTTAGTAGGTGCTCCTTTTTTTGTTAGCTACAGCATTCATCAAGGAGTATAGAAATGGAATACATGGATATAATAGATAATATACAGTAATTAACTCATTCACCGCCATTGACGGCTATAGACGTAAAAAATTCATTTGAACTATTTCTATTAGTTTAACATATTTTTCCATTTTTATTAACAAGAGTATGAAAATCTAGATTTTTTTTGTACATTTAGAACAGATATAATTTTTTGGATTAATCGTGAGTTAACTAGTGAAATCATGCGATTAATTACGATTAAAAAAATATAATTGCCTGATGCCCCAAATTTTTAATAATATTTTCCTTTTATTTTTTTTTAAATTTTTTAATTTTTAATAAATCTTTTTTTACAAGGAAAATATTATTAAAAATTAGGGGCGTCAGGCAATTACAATTTTTAATCGTAATTAATCGCATGACTTTACTAGTTAACTCACGATTAATCACAAATTTTTTATCTGTTCTAAATGTACAAAAAAAATCTCAGTGAATGAGTTAATGGTCCAACATTTGCATCCCACATGCTAACCACTATACACTATTGTTCCACATTTATCTATAAAAAAAAAATAATATTCTGTGTCCAGGGGCAAGATGTTGTATTCATCCAATTGCAGTGGACATAAACAGGATTTAAGTTAATCAAATATAAAATGATGGATCAGTCAAACTTGTAACCTCGACATATCCATTACACAAGAGGGCTTTTTATATAACGTAGCGGGTCTTATTATGTCAAGACAATGTGTCTATGAGTGGGAGTGTGAGAGCGGCACTTTAGCAAAGGCGTCACATGGATTGTTCGCTATTGTAAGGATTTGAAGGGGATATGCATTTTTTTTTATAGGAAATATAAATATTTGGTTATTTAAAAAAATAAAATAAAATTCAAGCAAAATCATCCTTTTGTAATAATTGGAAAAAGCTAATTTAAGACTTAAAAATGTCCATAGGTGAGTCAGTATATATATTGACCAAAAATAAATTGTGGTTCACCATTGAACTGTTAGTCATGCATATTGGCCAAGCCCCCCATTTTTCTTGAAAAACAATTAACTGCAAGCAGATATTGTGCTTGCTGACAAGGCGGTTGATGACAGGGTGGACATTTTTGGCACGTTGCATTTAATTAGCACATGGTAGACCGTCACTAAATAACATAATAGTAATATAAAATTCTTGTTTTGTTTTGTTTTTTTTGTTTTAAAGGGGCAGTTACCCCATAATGACAGAGTGAACAGCAATTTACATTCAAAATGTGATTGGCGAAAATATGATCGGTTTGTGCTCGTTTCGTCAAACAACACGCGGCGGACAAACAGTGGTTAAAAAAATAATCGAGGCGGTAACGAGTAACATGAGCCATAAACTGTGTCATGCATTGATCGTACGTGTAGAACATGCACGGATAGCGATGAGCAAATGCAGTGGGTTCATCGTCTTAAGGGGGGAATTTCAATGTTAGTGAGAAGCGTTAACATGTATTATTGATGCTCGCCTGTCACCTGAAGTGCTGCTGACACGTTGGATTCAATACATCAATGCAGTAATGCTGATTGTTGGGTCCACTCCGACGCAGGGTTCGACCTATGAAGAAGATCCAGACACTTGTTAAAAGCAACCTTTAAAAAATTTTTTTTAAAAATAAAATAAAAATCATAAACCCCTTATTTCCACTTTATTTCCAGCTCGCCGTTTACTGTTAAATGACCATAGCAATAATCGGGCCTTCCTGGGACTTTAGAATCCTTGCCAGGTTTGCATGGCAGCCTTCCCCCAAAAAAGCGTGACTAACTCATGATCCAGGCACGCGGGGCTCGCTCTTCCCCCCGGGGGTGATGAAGGACGCCACCAGCTTTATGCTACACTCATCAACGGCTTGGCATTGAATATGGACTTGAACTAGCATGCACACATTGACTTCACACAACATGCAAAGTCAGACAGACACGCATCGTGTACCAACTGGAATTTCTGACCTGATCACGGGCTCGGAGTCTCTGCATTGTAATATGTACAGGCTGCGACGTGTGACCACTCATGCATAAACTATGAAAAAGCACTTACAATTTTGAATTTTGGATGAATATTTCATGTGCACAAGTCTCTGATTTTGAGCCATTTTTAGCTTCATCAAGGTATTTTCTCCAACTATGTCACAGATTTATTTATTTATTTTTGCTTTGTAATGGTCATGGGCTTGTACATTCTTAATCGCTCAATAAAATAGTTGGATGGATGGTTATTATTATGTTTCATATTTACTCTTTGTCACTGCTATAACTTAAACTGTTCTTTGCATAGTAACATCCTGAAAAGTCAATCGGGCAAAAAAACCTATGTCCAAATTTGGTCAATTGAATATTTTTTCACAAATTTGTTAAGTCTCCTTGTGGGTCATTTTTTTTTTAAAACAAAATTATTTTCCAGTCTTAAGTATTTAATTTCTTTAGTTTTGTTTTTACCTCTGCAGTGGATTTTCCCAGAGATCTTTAGTGAAAACTTTATGGACCTTAATTGAGCCAATAAGACACTTACCTAGAAATATACAATGTTAATAATGTATAAAATTTAATATACTAGAAAAAAGGCAATTAAGGGCAAAGTCAATCTGCAAAAATGTTTTTGGCAATAACGTGTTATATGCAGTTCTAAAAGTCTAAATATGATATTCTGTTTAATATGATGTTATTGGAATAAGAGTTAAGCAGCAAAATTTTAGTTTTTATTTTGCCACTTGCTGTCGACTGAAGATGACATCAACGTTGCTAACGTCTTAGGTAACAAATCACAGCGCAGCTTCAGAAAACAGGTGAACCGCCCCCCTGACATGGTTAAAACGGCTGAATTTTGCTTCATAAATCGTATACCAAAAATATGATATTAACTCATTCACTGCCATTGACGGTTATAGACGTCAAATATTCATTTGAACTATTTCTATAAGTTTATACATTTTTTTCCATTTTTGTTAACAAGAGTATGAAAACCTAGAATTTTTATTGTACATTTACAACAGATATAAAATTTGTGATTAATCGTGAGTTAACTCGTGAAGTTATGCAATTAATTACAATAAAAATTTGTTTTGAATCTTTTCTTGTCTTTGATCGCGTCAGGAGATGAAATTTTTTAATTGTAATTAATCGCATGACTTCAATAATTAACTCACGATTAATCATAAATTTTATATCTGTTCTAAATGTACAATAAAAAAAAAAGGTTTTCATACTCGTGTTAACAAAGGAGGAAAAAATGTTAAACTAATTGAAATAGTTCAAATGAATTTTTCACATCAATAGCCGTCAATGGCAGTGAGTGTGTTAACCCGAATGTCACATTTAGACTAGTGACGTTACATATAACATAGCCGATCACAGATTTGACATAAAATGCAAATTACCGGGTGATCCTGATCCAGTCAATCAGATCAGTGTAATGTCTAATATATATACTGTACACAAAATCTACCAAATGAAAGCACATTTTTACCAGGAGCAAAAAAAAAAGCGTAGGCTTCACAAAATGTAGCCATTGGCTTACAAACTGTGCTGATCTCATTCCTAAAATGGGGCATCGATGCCATCTACTGGTGGTTGTGCGTAAGCAAAGTTGTTTCCATGTTTGAATTTTTCAGTTTGATACATACAAGATAACAAATGTCATCAACTGACCGTGTTCGTCTCCTCTTGAGTGCAGCTGCGGCCTCACAAACAGTCCCTGCGGAAGTCCCTGTGCCAGGAGACGCACTGGAAATGCCTGCTGCTCTCCCTGCTCATGTACGGCTGCGTGGGCGCCACCGCCTGGTGCCAGGTGACCACCGTCACGCGCCTCAACTTCGACGGCGCCTACAAGGTCAAATCCATGATGTACCACGACAGTCCCTGCTCCAACGGCTACATCTACATCCCCCTGGCCTTCCTGGTCATGCTCTACGTGGTCTACCTGGTGGAATGCTGGCACTGCCACACCAGGAACGAGCTGCATTACAAAGTGGACGTGGACGACGTGGCCGATCGGGTCCGGCGGATGAAGCAGGCCACGCCGTGCATCTGGTGGAAGGCGATTAGCTACCACTACGTGAGGAGGACGCGGCAGGTGACGCGCTACCGGAACGGCGACGCCTACACCAGCACTCAGGTCTACCACGAGAGGGTCAACACGCACGTGGCCGAAGCGGAGTTTGATTACGGGAACTGCGGGGTGAAGGACGTCTCGAAGCGCCTGCAGGGTTTGGAGTGCTTCGCGATGACCAAGCTGAGGTTCACAAAGTGCTTCAGCTTCGCCAACGTGGAGTCGGAGAACTCCTACTTGACGCAGCGGGCCCGGTTCTTCACGGAGAACGAGGGTCTGGATGACTACATGGAGGCCCGTGAGGGGATGCACCTGAAGAATGTAGACTTTAAGGAATACATGATTGCCTTCACTGATCCACTTCACCTTCCCTGGTACGCATCGGAGTCCACTTTCTGGACAGCGGCTGCGTTGACTCTGTCCTGGCCTTTACGGGTGCTGATCGAGTTCCGGACCGCCTGCGTCCACTACCACGTGGAGAAGCTTTTCGGCTTCGACTATGTGCCGGCGTCGCCTTCGGAGGAGCGCCCTTATTGCAGGCTAGTGATAATTTGATCAGTCATTTTTAAATTTGGTCTCAAGTTGTAGCCTAGTTTCAATCACGCTTGTTAGTCAGTCAACCTCATCCCGTTTTTATTTAGTCAACTTTTAGTCAGCTATAAATCTAGCATTTAGTCCAAGAAAACAATTTTTTATTCATCCAGTTTTAGTCAACAAAAACGTTTTAGTCTAGTTTTCAGTGTTTCCCACACCATGTTAATACTTGGGCGGGCCACCACCCAAGTAGATTTCAAGAAAATTTAATTAAAAAAAATATATATATTTTTTTGTTAATACTTGGGCGGGCCACCACCCAAGTAGATTTCCCAAAAATTTAATAAAAAAAAAATATATAATTTTTTGTTAATACTTGGGCGGGCCACCACCCAAGTAGATTTCAAGAAAATTCAATTAAAAAAAAAATAAAAAGATTTGTTAATACTTGGGTGGGCCATCACCCAAGTAGATTTCAAAAAAATTTAATAAAAAAAAAAATATATATAATTTTTTGCTAATACTTGACCCAAGTAGATTTCAAGAAAATTTAATTAAAAAAAAAATATATAATTTTTTTGTTAATACTTGGGCGGGCCACCACCCAAGTAGATTTCAAGAAAATTTTATTAAAAAAAATATATATAATTTTTTGTTAATACTTGGGCGGGCCACCACCCAAGTAGATTTCAAGAAAATTTAATTAAAAAAAATATATATAACTTTTTGTTAATACTTGGGCGGGCCGGGCCACCACCCAAGTAGATTTCAAAAAAATTTAATTAAAAAAAAGATATATATTTTTTTGTTAATACTTGGGCGGGCCACCACCCAAGTAGATTTCAAGAAAATTTAATTAAAAAAAATATATATAATTTTTTGTTAATACTTGGGCGGGCCACCACCCAAGTAGATTTCAAGAAAATTCAATTAAAAAAAAATATATATTTTTTTTGTTAATACTTGGGCGGGCCATCACCCAAGTAGATTTCAAAAAAATTTAATAAAAAAAAAATATATATAATTTTTTGCTAATACTTGACCCAAGTAGATTTCAAGAAAATTTAATTAAAAAAAATATATGTAATTTTTTTGTTAATACTTGGGCGGGCCACCACCCAAGTAGATTTCAAGAAAATTTAATTTAAAAAATATATATATAATTTTTTGTTAATACTTGGGCGGGCCACCACCCAAGTAGATTTCAAGAAAATTTAATTAAAAAATATATATATAACTTTTTGTTAATACTTGGGCGGGCCGGGCCACCACCCAAGTAGATTTCAAAAAAATTTAATTAAAAAAAAGATATATATTTTTTTGTTAATACTTGGGCGGGCCACCACCCAAGTAGATTTCAAGAAAATTTAATTAAAAAATATATATATCATTTTTTGTTAATACTTGGGCGGGCCACCACCCAAGTAGATTTCAAGAAAATTTAATTAAAAAATATATATATCATTTTTTGTTAATACTTGGGCGGGCCACCACCCAAGTAGATTTCAAGAAAATTTAATTAAAAAATATATATATCATTTTTTGTTAATACTTGGGCGGGCCACCACCCAAGTAGATTTCAAGAAAATTTAATTAAAAATATATATAAAAAAAAATTTATGTGTCGTGACCAGATATACCACATGTAACATGGACATAACATCGCCGTCACTCACTTGTGGATGCAAGTAGCAAGACTGGGAAAACCCCCCGTCTACCCCCGGAGTCCACCCACCCAAATAGATTTCAAATCTGTGAGAAACACTGGTTTTAGTCAGAACAGTCAGTTTACCGCTGTATATATATTTTTTAGTGACCATTTCGGATCTAAAACTACTTCACGTAAAATGTTCTCTCATCTTTTTTGATGAAAAACAACTTCACACACAATTACAGTACTGTACAGAATATGAGCAAGTGGTTATGATGGTTCGATGCTATGAGCTAGTAAATTAGCCAGCATTAGTTAGCAGTCGGATTAACATTATTGTTGGAACATTATAGCCGTTGGATTACTGATTACTATAATTATTATTTTTTTAATCTTTCACAGTGAATCCACCTCCTGTCTGTCCCATATTTATAGGGGGGGGGGGTGTCACTATGTGTCACATGACAGGGTCATCATACTCCCAGTTATTGTTTATTAATGAGCACTTTAGTCTAGTCTACGTTTGGTGAAAAATGTTTGTCGCCGAAAATATTGTTTACTTTTCGTTGATGAAATGAACACTATTGCAGGCACATCCCGCGGGTCAACACCATCGACAGCACGGAGCTGGAGTGGCACATCCGCTCCAACCAGCAACTGGTGCCCAGCTACTCCGAGGCGGTTCTCATGGACCTGGCCCAGCTCTCGGGCAGCTGCCACAACTACTCCGCTTGTCACCGCTACGGCAGCTACCGGCAGAACTGCCAGCGCTGCCACCGCGCCATCAGCAGCTCCTCCATCTTCTCTCGCAGCGCCCTGAGCATCTGCAACACGGCGAGCCCGCGCCTGCCCTTCAGCGCCAGCCGCTTCTCGCTGGGCCGGCTGTACGGCTCCAGGCGGAGCTGCCTGTGGAGGAGCAGCGGGAGTCTGAACGAGCCCCCGAGTCGCCCCACGGAAAGCACGCGCTGCTTGTCGGGCCAGCAGAACGGCGAGGAGAGCCCTCCGGCTTACCAGGATGCGCTCTACTTCCCCGTACTCATCGTACACAACAACGAAGGCTGCCTCAATCACAACCATCGCTCCCTGCACAGAAACGGCTCTTGCGTGGAGACTTCGCTATGACCCTTGAGCGGGATTATGCTGAAAAATAGAAGGCAGGAACTTTAGGATGTTATTGTTGGTTCATAGACGGTATTTTGTCAGACATCATCTAAGGATTTGTTGTCATCATAAAGCATTTCAATAACTGTACACAATAGGTCAATGTTTCCCTACTAATATTGAACCAAAGTACATACTGTACCTGCAAAATCGGCACTTTTCAGGACGCGCAGACGTGCAAATCCAGGTCCAGAAAGTAAAAACCCAGCCACAGTTTGGCTTTTGCCCCAGGTGCTAGCTAGCGAGCTTCCTAGCTAGCAAGCTTCTTAGCTAGCGGGCTTCCTAGTTAGCGGGCTTCCTAGCTAGCTGGGCGCTCGATTACCTGCTAGGGAGCATTTTTTCCCACTTTTGTTAACAAGAGTAGGAAAACCTAGAATTTTTTTATTGTACATTTACAACAGATATAAAATTTGTTATTAATTGTGAGTTAACTCGTGAAGTCATGCAATTAATTACAATTAAAAAATTTAATCGCCTGACGCTCCTAATTTTTACTAATCTTTTCATTTTTTTCTTTTTTAAAATTGCGTCAGGGATTACAATTTTTAACTCTTTGACTGCCAAAAACGTTAAATAACGTTTAGTAAAATCCTATCTATGGAGGAGTGCCAAAGACGTTAAAAGACGTTTGTTTCAAAACAGAGGTGAAACTAACCATTTTCTATTGTTGATTACTGAAAAACGGAATAAGTTAGAAACAAACTTTTTTTTCTGATGAAAGATGAGAATCCAATCTTTCATTTGGTAGTATGTGTGATTCCATAGTCCAAACACATAATTTTCTATGGACCTTGAAAGATCAGTCAAAATGCTTAAAATCGGCTGGCACCCACGGCATCCTTTTTCTGAAAACGTCTGGCAGTCAGAGTTAATTTTAATTAATCGCATGACTTCAATAGTTAACTCACGATTAATCACAAAAGTAATATCTGTTCTAAATATACAATAAAAAAAATTTGAGGTTTTCATACTTAAACAAAAGTGGAACAAAAATGTTAAACCAATAGAAATAATTCAAATGAATTTTTGACGCCTATAGCCGTCAATGGCAGTGAATGAGTTAAATGTATCGATTCGACATGAAAAATAATGAAGCTATGAAATTAATTCTGAACAAAATATTAAGTTTTTACTGCTGAAAATGGCTCAATGAGTCAAGTATCCCTTCAAGTAACATTTCAACTTAATTGTTACACGTATGTAAAAAGTGGTTAACCAAGTCTTACCTTTGTGAATGACAAAAGTGTAAAAGTTAACCACAATCAAAGAATCTTTTAAAAACAAGTAATGTTTTAGAAAACTTTCCACACTTTTGAACAAATTCTGAAACGTATGACTGAAAATTCAGAGGGGGGGAAAAGAATCACTTCTTTGACATATTAAATCGGCAAAGAGAAACAAATTGAATGCAGGAATGAGTGCAACATCAAAAGGCTTCCTGAAGCCTGATAACGATGCAGAAAATATCCCATTAGCAGAAATGGTTCGCTTGCGATGACATTACACTTCCTGGCTTGGTAAATATAGCAACACGCATTATTAATAATTCAGCAGAGGAGCGCTAAAGGACACAAGCACTACACTCGTTTCTTCAAGGCTTTCACACTAGCTGTACATTTTGTAAAAATGCCAATAACGCACTATTAAAACCAAGTAAATGTTGAATTTAATACTTGGCAATATTCAGCCTACCTCTTTTTTTATTTAAGTGCCTAGCAATTGAGCTATTAGCAACAAACATTTTAGTTTAGTGTGTCTATCTGCATGTCCCCCTTTTTTTTTTTTTTTTTATGATTTTGGATACAATGAAGGTTTTTCTGTCTTCCTAATGGTAATGGAGCTGCGGCGTAGCTGGATGCTGCTGCAGATGATGATGCGTATCAGACAGACAGGCAGGGAGCTGGCACTCAAAGATGCCGAAAATAGGCAGGGGCTCTGCACTCGCTACCGATAATGTCACATGTAATAATGCGAAAAGATGGCTTCACAGAACAGAGCCGCGATGCGGGTGTCGGGGCGAGTTCGCTGGAAAGTCGTAAAGGGAATGTTCATGAAAATTTGGAGTGCCGCAACTTTTTGAACAGATATGAAATAAGACGTCTAAGAGTGTTGAGGTTCAACTTAGGGGTAGGTCTGTACAACATGTAAAATGTTTTGGGTAGGGCTGGAAATTTGACAATTTAATCGCCGATGGGGCAAATTAGTCAATCGTCTTTTTAGTTTGTTTTTAACTCATTCACTGCCCATTGACGGCTATAGACGTCAAAAATTCATTTGAACTATTTCTATTAGTTTCACATTTTGTTTCCACTTTTGTTAACAGGAGTATAAAAACCTGGATTTTTTTTTATTGTACATTTAGAACAGATATAAAATTTGTGATTAATCGTGAGTTAACTATTGAAGTCATGCGATTGATTACAATTAAAAATTGTAATCGTCTGACACCCCTCATTTTTAATAATCTTTTTTTTCCAATAGTTAACTCGCGATTAATCACAAATTTTATATACTTACTCCTAAGTCGAACCTCAAAAGTGGGGAAAAAAAACTAATAGAAATAGTTCAAATTAATGTTATAAGTCTATAGCCGTCAATGGCAGTGAATGAGTTAATAAATGTAGTACTTTGATGAGGTGTGAGAATTTCTCTTTTCATGTTCTGTTTTCATGCCAGTGTTGTATCGAACACAATAATGCTGCCGGAGGACCATAATACTGTGGCAATTATTGCCTAATATGTACTACAGGGTGTTTCCAAAACAGTGACATCATTCCATAGTCCCGCACAAATGATCTCAAATTTAACGTAAGCATTTGTCAAATTGAACTAAGTTCAATGTAAAACATCAGTTTATCCATCCATCCATTCACTCTCAATGAAAAGGCATTTTCAATACAACAAAATACAGCAAATGGAAAACTGATTAGGACATTGCATGAAAAATTTTCAAGCGATGGTGACGAGGAGGTTTGTCACAGACGGTACAAATATTTGTGTAGCTTTAGGAAATGAGTTATGAACGCCATATAATAATAATAATTTGAAATGCGATGTTGGACTTTAGATCAATAAATCTTAGGTAGGCCAACAGATAAACGCAACAACATTCCTAGGAAATCACAATTTTTAAAACAGGCCCCCGTGCTACTCGTGTAGTCCTTGTGGGTGCCCTAGTGACCTCTGGCCAAGGACATGCAGTTACTAGGATTTTTTATTTATTTATGATTAATTAATCAAAAAATTTGGAACACGATGTACGAGAATGTGATTTTAGTACAGCAATATAGCCAATTTTGAGCATGTTTCACAAAGCTGTGTTGGAAATGAATGCAACATCAATTGCAAAACTGGCATGTTAAGACTTTTTTTTTTTTAATTACTCACATTATATAGTAGCCAGTCTCATTTTTATGCATGATTTTCTCTATTGTTTTTAAGGGGTTAGCACCAAAAAAAAAAAAAGACAAGACGGTGTAAATAAGTAGTAACATTTAATTTCCTTGTTTGTCGTATTGTATTGTTATTTTATTTTTTTTTATGGTAATTAGGGGTGCTCAAACAGGATTAAGTGGATGAGAGTTTAACCACCCTTGCATTTCTCGTGTCAGGAAATATGTATGTTTATTGTCATGGATATTTAATATATGCTTGCATTTTTTTTAAATACATTTTTATACATAAAGACACCATGTTAAAAGTCTTTTGGCTCATTTTTGTGCTGTCGTTTCAACATAAACTGCAATAAGCTAATGGGACCAACATATCAAGCAAACCAGAACAGTTCCTAACGGAGTGCAAAGTGATATATATGACAGTCGGCAAATGCACTGAACCCTTTCCCATGTCGTAACTCAATTTGATTGTTTTTGTCAAGTGTTCACTGGAGTTTGTCTTTTTTATGTCTGGAGACTGTCAGGCTGCTGAGCATAAAAACAGGCGAGAGTCAAATGGCACTCAAATAAAGGCATCACTGAAAAGAGGCCGTTTGGCAACATTTTGTTGAAAGCCCGGAAATGATCAATGTATTCATGATCAGTTTTAATCAACATTACAGTATTGTTTAACTCATTCACTGCCATTAATTTAAAAAAAAATATATATATAAAAAATTAGGGGCAAGAGGCGATTACATTTTTTAATTGTAATTAATCGCATGACTTTACTAGTTAACTCGCGATTAATCCGGTTCTAATCGGTTCTAAATGTACAATAAAAAATATTCTAGGTTTTCATACTCTTGTTAACAAAAGTGGGAAAACAATGTTAAACTATTAGAAATAGTTAAAATGAAATTTTGACATTTATAGCTATCAATGGCAGTGAATGAATAAAAAAAAAAAGAAGAAAAGATTACAAATTTGGGGCGTCAGGCGATTAAAGTTTTTAATCGTCATTAATCGCATGACTTTACGAGTTAACTCACGATTAATCACAAATTTCATATCTGTTCTAAATGTACAATAAAATAAACTAGGTTTTCATATTCTTGTTAACAAAAGCGGAGAGAATTTTTTTAAATTAATAGAGATAGTTAAAGTGAATTTTTGACGTTTAGTAAAAAGACATTGTGTAAACTATGCTACGATAAAATTAGCTTTGCGGACAGGTGTTTTGTTTTTTAGTGACAATACTAGATTCACTCAAATTCACTTTAACACTTAATGTTTTGTATTTTTTTTTACTTGACATTAATGTTTTTGTTAGTGTAAATAAAATAAAAATTTTTTTTTTTTTTTTTCTACACTAGTCATCTCGGAATACAGCTTAGTTATCGATATTTATTACTGTATTATTATTTTTACACTTGAATTGGCTTGGTTGGCTCGTATGCTGCATCAAAATATTCAACAAAGTACATCTACCTAAAAACCTCACATACTGCTGGTGGAAATGGAACTGGTTACTTCAGATGATGCCTGTTGATGCAAAAAAGAGAAACTGCATTTTGTTATTTTGCATGCACAGGATTGCAAAACTGAACAATAAAGAGTTTTAAGAGAATAAAAGAGGATTTACATGGCTGACGTCTACTGTACCTGCGCATCTTCTTTCTGTGCTTGCTCAGGTTCTGATTGCACTTCGTCCTCTTCTTCTTGTACCTCGTCATCTTGTGGTTGCACCTCTTCAACTTGCGGGGGTTCTTCTTGCATTAAGCTCATAGTGGTGTCGACTGACAGCGGAGCCATGGTGCAAACCACCTGGGTGATTATGGAGGCACTCTTATTGGCGTTAACCAGCTGGTTGATGATGGAGACGCTCTGCTCGTCGATATCGGTCAGACGGACGTCGCATTCTGTTAAGCTGCTGTTTTGAGCTATGGCCTCCTCCAGAGCTTTGCCTCCATCCTTTCCAGACAAGGGAAACAAATACATTGTGATTAGGGGTTAAGTGTTGCTCATCAAACTTTATACGCCAAGCATCGCTTAAAAAAAAACAAAAAAAAAACTTGCTTCCACCATAATGACTAACATTACAATACAGCTGTGTAGTATAGTGCCAAGGGTTCATGAACAATAAGTAACCTAAACACTCCTGAAAGATAAGATAAGGTCCACTGATTGTCACACCCATCTAAGTGGGGCGAAATTTGTTCTCCGCATTTGACCCATCCCCTGAGGGAGCGGTGAGCAGCAGCAGCGCCGCGCTCGGGAATCATGTGGTGATCTAACCTCCCAAATCCAACCCTTAATGCTGAGTGTCAAGCAGAGTGGCAATCGGTCCCATTTTTATAGTCTTTGGTATGACCCGGCCGGGAATTGAACCCACGACCTCCCAGTCTCAGGGCGGACACTCTAACCACTCGGCCACTGAGCTGGTAAGTGCTAAAGTAAAGTAAAGTACTTCTTAAAAGTTACCTACATTTAAATCCACTAAAATACGCTTTAAAAATGGCCAAAATACTCTGAAATCTACTGAAAGTGAATGTAATCCAAATATTTTGTGACAATACTACATTGTATTCACAGCAAAAACTGCAGTGTTAAAATGTTGCCGTTAACTCATTCATTCCCAGCCATTTTCACTGAAGCAACCCCCTTTGCTCCCTGCCGTTTAACTCTTTCACTGCCAGACGTTTTCCGAAACGGGTTGTCCCCACTGCCAGCCGATTTAAGCATTTTGAGTGATCTTTCAAGGTCCACAGAAAATGTTGTGTTTGGACTATGGAAACACACATACTACCAAATGAAAGATTGGACTCTCATCTTTCATCAGAAAAAAAGTTTGTTTCTAGCTTATTCCGTTCTTCAGTAATCAACAATAGAAAATGGTAACTTTCACCGAAATTCTCTGTTTTGAAACAAAAAGTGGAGAAAAACGGCTTTTTGTGAAACGATGTTATTTCATGCACTTCAGTGAATTGTACACTTCTTTTTGTCCATGAATGATGCCACAAACACCTAAATAGTGCTTTACTTCTATAAAACAGTACCACCAACAATGAAAAAGTCTTTTTTATAACAAAAAAAACAGTTTATTTACATAGAAAACAGTAACAATTTGACAAACTATTTACAAAGGTGTACAACAGTGCATGTGTGATTATTTACAATTGTGTGGATGTTTGAACTACATAAATTTTACTTTTGTGTGGTAAACAGTGTAACACTCGCCTGCGTGCAAGGGGACACTGCAAGATTTGCACCACAGCCTTGTCTCACTGCGAATGCCCCTTCGCATGCAGACCCGACACCTTCTTGCTGGCTTTTTTTTCCGGGAAGTAGCAGGCATGTGTTCCAGCGTGTGTTTGGCCATGTTACCATCAAGTCGGCTTTCAGGATCAAAATACGGTGACCTAGTATTTTGTCTGGCTTCCTCATGCTCTTCCATCCCAACTTCCTCCTGGTCTTGTGGCAACAGCCACCCTCTCACCACCTGCTGGATGAACTCCAAAAAAGGTTGACTCGTCCCATTTTTTTTTTTGTACAATATGTAAGCATTGAACATGCATATTTGGAAAAGATAGGCAACAAACTTTTTGTGCCACTTCAACGTTTTCCGTGTGAATGGGTGGTACGAGATGTTTTGATCCATCTTGTCCACTCCATTCATCTTGGAATTGTAGTCCACAACACAAATTGGTTTTTCGAAAGGCACTTTTTTTTTTTGTGCCTTCCGCCACACCTCCACTGTCCGCATTTCATCTTTGTGAAACGTTGTCACCATCCTCAACAAACGTTTGTCCTGCCATGCCACAATTAAAACATTTGTGTTGTGCCTTACCAGTTTCCCCCCCACCCCAAGGCCAGTGTTGGTTAGGCACGTTATCTCACTGGGTTCACCCCTGTTCTTCCTCAGCGTTCCACAAACATTGGTGCGCGCTGCCAGGAGACGTTCACACAAAGCAATAGAGTTATAAAAATTGTCCATGAATAGTGTGTACCCATTTCCTGGCAGACGATCCAGTAAGTTGAACACTGTATCGGGGAGAGAACAACTAATGCCAACATAGGGTTGCATATTGAAACAATAGCCGGTTTGGGAGTCACACAAAATGTATGATTTGATCCCATATTTGACCGGCTTTTGGGGGTTGTACACTTTGAACGAAAGACGTCCCTGGAAACTCATCATTCCCTCATCAATACAAATATTCCAGCCTGGTTGAAACAGTTCCTTGAACTTGTTTACAACGTGATTGAACACAGGACGAATTTTAAATAGTTTGTCGTCTGAACTGTGTGCCGTCTCGTTGTCGTTGAAGTGCAGGAAACTCCAGATGAGCTGGAAGCGGTTTCGAGGCATTGCGCGACTGAAGAATGGTGTCGTCTCTATTTCGTCCTGAGTCCAATATATTTCGATACTGGGCTTGTTTATATACCCAGTAAGGAATTGGAGTGCAAAAAACGTTTTGAGCTCAGACACAGACACTGGCTTCCAAGCACGACTCCTGCAGTGTGGCAGACTTTCAGCCCGTTTTTGCATTGACTGACGTGCAAATAAGTTTGTCTGATCAGCAATGTGCTGCAGAAGTTCGTCTGTGATGAAGAGCTGCAGGAAGTCAACTGGCCGGGTTGAATTCAGCTCTGCTGCGGCACCTCTTGGTCCTGGCTCCACAGTAAAGGGGAAGGAGTTTGGCTACCAGCCTGCTTCATGCCAGCCAGATTTTTGGGGATCTGCAAATATACATTTCAATATCATATAATATTCATTTTAGATCAGTGTGATGCAATATATATATATATAAATATATATATTTACGTTTTTTCTTGGATCCACTGGTTGATGGACCTTTATTCTGCTCACTCTGAGGAGCGTCACTCTGAGCTGCAGCTGAAAGAAATATATACAATTACAATAATATCGAAAGAGCGTTTTCTTTTGTTGTTGCGGTGTATTGAAAACACTTTTTTTATACCTCTCTTTGTCGTCTTTGCAGTGGGACGTCGCTGTGAGCACGATCCACGATCTATGAATGCACATTCACGTTACACGAGGTGCTAGCAGCGTGCTAGAAAAGTATCTCATAGCAAGTTTGTGCTTACCTTCGACATCTTCTGCGGATGAAATACTGTCCGAATCACTTTCTCCGTGGTCAGACTGTACCCACTCCTCCGAAGAATATCCATCGGACTCAGGATACTCTTCGTCGTCGTCCGATTGAACGTCCTCGTGCGGAGAAGTGCTCGGTCGTGCACCACGTTTTCCGGCGCTAGCACCGCTAGCCTCCGAGGCCTTAACACGCGGTCGAAGCTGCCGCCGCGTCAACGCTGCAGCTTCGACGTCAACCTCCTTATCACCATCATCATCGCGGTCATCATAATGGTGCACTTTAGCACTGGTTGATGCTTCTCCTTTTCCAAAAAATCGATCAAGCGTGGTCTGCTTCTTACCGTCGGTCGCCATTTTTCGTCTCTCCTACTCCCCGATGCTCTAGCCCCGCCTGGCCTTTTATACTACTGACGCCCACCCGATCTTGTCAAAAGAGAGTCATCGTTGCCCTCTAGCGGCCAAAAATAGTCCTTAGGCACAACAGACAGACTTGAAACTTTGACCAGACATGCGGGAGGGTTTCCTCTACCCGTTTCAAAAAAAAAAAAAAAAATCATTGGATGACGTCTTTTGACGTCATTGGCAGTGAAGCGTAGGTTTTTACTTGACGTCTTTAAACGTCAGTGGCAGTGAAAGAGTTAAATGGATTTTGACAGATTTTACAAGGCCCACAGAATATTGTGTTCTATTGCTATAGACACATTGAACCTACCAAAAGAAAGATTAGTTAGTTTTTTTCATCAGGAAAAAATATATATTTCTATCTATTTCCGTTTCCGTTTCTATTTCCGTGCAATTTTGCAGCGTTATAATATAGCTAAGTTTCATCATTATTCACAAATCTGTTGAAAACACTGGGGAAAAGAGCTTGTTGCAACATGGTCTTGGTTGATCTCTTATACTCTGCTGCCACCTGGTGGCCATTTTTGTAATAACTACCGTTGCCTAAAACTTTCTATTCAGTTCAGAGGCTGCATAAAAGCCTCCAGCATTAAAAAAAAAACAAAAAAATGTATAAATACATTTTTGGGACTATGGTAATATTTAAAATAGAACGTCTTTATACGTTTTTGGGAGCAAATGAGTTAAATGTTTCAGAGTTGATTTCAACCTTCAAAGTGTATTTTTAACAGTTTCATTTAAATGGTATTCTGCGTTGGAGTTATTTGACAGAGCCCTGTATGCCAGATGGCCAGTCCAGCCCTGTGTTTAGCTGCAAACAGAAAAAAAAAAAAAAAAAAAGACATGTATACTCACCACACCCAATTTGTTGCAGGAGAGGTTGATGGTCTTCAGCGTTTGATTTTGAGCCAGCACCTCTGCCAGCGTTACGGCAGTGGGCTCAGTCAGGAGGTTGGCTCCCAGGTGCAGATGACGCAGGGTGCTGTTGATCAGTAAGGCCTTCGCAATAGCTTGCCCCCCCTCGTCGGTCACTCGGTTGATCCTTAGGTTGAGGGATAAAAGGGTGCAGTTTTTAAACAAGGCTTCAGCAAGGAAGTTGGCTCCCACGTCTCGAATAATGTTGTCGCTCATGTTGACGGCCTCCAGATTGCTGCTGTTGAGCAGAGTGCTGACAGCCTTGGCCCCCTTATCGCCGATCACGTTGTGTGAAAGGTTGAGCTCTCTCAGGGAGGGGTGTCCCGCTAGGTGTTTAGCCAGCAACTTGCATTTTTCGTCATCAATGTGACTTTGATAGAGCCGCACAACCTGCATAAATGATATTTCCAATTTTTTTTTCATAAGATCGTTTTAAAAAAAACTATCACATACTTTTTGGGGAGAAAACTGAAATAATCTTAAGGGGTGCGTAGACTTTTTCTAATCACCATACCTTCAAGTTCTTGCAGGATTGAAGGGACATGGCGAGAGTTTCGCAGTCTCTGTCAGCCATCTCAAACATCTTCCATTCAAAGTTCATCCCGCACTGTTTGACCCAGTAGGTCAAGTGGAACTCCTCCAGGCAGATCAGCTTGTTCAGGAGACCGCGGAAGTCATAGTGTTCCATGTGAGCCACGTCCGAGTCGGTTTCGCTCAGCCAGTCCACGTTGTCTCCCATTGCAATCTTGGCCTCCTTGATGGGCGGCAGCATCTGGGTGATGTCCAGCCTCCTCACATAAGCCTCGCACAGCGGGATCTCATCGGTGACTACCTTGAGGGCGGTTGTCTCCGGGATGAAGTTCTCAATAATATTTTCCAGGTGCCTCTCGAAAAACATTTGCTTCCAGCTGTGGTTGTAGTGAGACACGTCACAAATGTCCCACCGTTGCTCACAGCACCGCCGCCAGTAGACGCCATCTTCAACCAAATTGGCGGTCACAGGAAGGGGCAGGGAGGTTGACAGTCTCTCCTGCACAAAATCTCTCTGGCTGGCTGAAAGCTCCTCGTAGATGGGGGTTTCTGCCACAGATGGAGCTTTAAGTTGGTGACTATAAAATCATATAACATGATGTGAAGGACACTAGTAAAAACAGTGGCATACCCTCAAAGTTTCTCACAATACATTCAAGGCAGAGAGTTGATAAAAAAGGCACAAGGCCCAAGGACCAGTTTGGAATTTCAGCAATGATCCTCCTCAGTCTTCTGCTGTCCACAGTCAGCATGGTTGGGCCTCCAGTGAGCCTCGACATGACTGCAGGTACTTTGTGGAGAACTACATTTAAAAAATAAAAGTAAATAAATGAGTGGAAACATAATTGACTGTAAACCACATGCATTTATTTTAAACCCGCCGTTCATTATACCATGTTATATACATGTAGCGTCAACTATATTGATATATGGATTGTCAATAAAAAAACTAAGTATAAACAAAGTGAATTATTTATATCCCAAGTAGGCCTATTACTTACAAAAGCAAATACCAAGTGGTTGTCAAAATATGACAGATTTTGCGTCACTGAAGTGCTACAACATTCTAGCAAGAGGCCATTCAGTCATCATGCTAACTTTGTTATGCTAACTGTTTATACTAAAATGAAAGCCAACCTTCACCAACTGTGACTAGTTACGTGCTACCCCTTCTAAAAAAAATAAAATTAAAATACGGTGCAACACTCCTAGAGATACAACTTTTTAAACTATTGATTAAATAAAAAATATATATTCAGTCTGAAGTGACATACCTGCGGTCTCGTTGTGACACGCGTTTCCGTGGTTACCGAACGCTCTTCAGGCAACGTTTCAAAACAAAATGCTGACACCTACAGGACGGTAGGGGTAGCGCAACGGCTGAGCATTTGTCAAACCATACATAGCCATTGGCATCAACAAATGGACAATGAATCAGTTAATTTAAAAAGACATACGGGAATTGTTTTTATTGATTTAGTTTGGATAACAATTTTAGAAACTAAAACAACACAGATCTTGGCTTGATGTATTTCTGGATTACTGTTAGGAGGCAGGAATCCCAGTAAATCCAGTTGTGCCGTTATGGACACTGGCTATTAATCGCTGTTCTCATCGCGATAGACGATCCTCAAATCTGCAAAGCATATTGAAAAAAATAAATCCTGTGTTCATTGGCGTTGAGCTTCAAAGACAAATATTATGTAATACAAGTGTCAAAAAGAAGTTCAACCCTGTGTAGTTAAATAACAAAGTGTGTACAGCCCCATTAACTTTGATGACAGAGAGAAAGGTTTACTATGTGCCTCCGCCATCTCTATCTTCTTTTATAATTTCCGTCCTCTCTATCTTCTTTTATAATTTAAGTCAACTCACCTTAGCCATAAAGAGCATATCCAGAAAAGTGTCACTAAATTGTGAGATTGACACACATCAGTGCAAAAAAAAAAAAAAAGCATTGGTATGTAAAAAAAAATAAAAATAAAGCACTGGTATGTCAAAAAAACAAAATAAAAAAGACCAATTCACAGTCAAGTCTTCAGCAGTGCACTCACTGTAATAGGAACTGCTGCGAAGAGATCTGGAGGTCCTGTTCGGACTGTCTACAGTGTCTTCGGAAGAGCTGCTATCGCTGATGCTTTCACAACTACTGCTGCTCTCATCATGGTTTCTAGACCTATCTGCAAAACAGGGGGGGTGGGGGGGACTACAGTTTTCACATTTCTCTCCTAAAGTACTGACAAATGAATGAAATTCCTTTATTTTTTAACTATTGAATCCAAAAGATGAACACAACAACGCTCCATTCACAACAAATGGGTTTAAAGACGGCTGTGCACTGTTAAGTGCAGTGTGAAAGGGGCTTTTTAATCTGCTGAGGTAATTTTGTGTCAAATAAAATGCCCCCCCCTCTCCTCCTATAAAAAAAAAGAAACTAAAAAGCTCATCACATGCTACCAAAAATCAAACTCACGATGAGAAGAACTGCTGTGATGAGGACTGTAGTTCCCGTCTGGTGTCCCCAGAGAGTCTATAGAACTGCTGCAATCGCTACTGCTCTCCAAAGAGTCTACTGAGCTGTTGCTCTCCTCATCTTGGATCACACTCGCATGTGCATCTGGTGGCGAACTAACAGGGAAAAACACATTGCTCATGAAGCCGGCAGAGAATTACTGTGTGACCTTAAGCGCATTCTGATGTATTGGCAAAGAAGCTTTTTTTTATTTAAATGAGTCTTTTTCGTCATTAAACATTCTGTCTTACATTAATAGCTTGCTGGGTAGTAATGTTTGTAAATAATAAATAATGGTAAAATGAAAATTGAGCTTCCCTTGACTTCTTTAAGGCTTAAAAGAAAATAGTAGTACGCGATGACAGCGGAAAAAGACCCAATGTAACGTTGCAATTTGAAATAGTTATTTATTAATATTACTGTCAGTATTCATCCCAACAGGTATCGTCATTGGAACTTACGAAGCATGTAAAAAAAAAAAGAAAAGAAAAGTCAGTCCCTTTGTCAAAACGCAAACATTATGTCGAGGTTTGGGGGCCTCCGTCGTGGATGGTTTTAACGCACATCTCTCTCCTCTCCGAGACGAGCGTCTGCCGGCTGGTCCTCATGTCCAGGCTCAGGTTCTCCACCACGCTGTCGATGTAGTTGTCGAGCGCCAGGCATCGGCTCTGCGACTTGATGGCCTGGCGACAGATGGGGCACTCCTCTTTCTTTTTGCGCCACTGCTTGATGCAGTGGCAGCAGAAGCTGTGACCGCAGTTCAGAGTGACGACCTGAAGATACGAATATGGAAAAAGTTCGGCCCTTTTTGTTTGGTAGGGAAAAACGTGAGCAGGTTATGCTGACTCGCACCTCGATAAGGAGCTCTGAGCAGATGATGCACTGAAGTTCGGTTTCCAGGACCTTGGTGACTTGCGTGACAACTTCGTCCTTCTGCGCAGAAAGTGGTATGAGGCGCTACAAATGCGAGATTCCTGGCGTAGCAACCCACCTTTATAACAAGTTCTTTGTTTTTGGCCAGTAGAATCTCTTCGAACCTTGTCCGAGAAAGCGTAAGCTCATCTATTACTTTCCTCTGCTAATGGATGTTGAGAATAAATTGAGCAATGAATATATATATTTTTTAAATCCAATGCAACGGAATGCATTACTCGATCATTTGTGATTTGGTGTTTACCTCCTGTAGGGGGTCTTCCAATTGCTTCTCCAACAGCTCCTTTTGCTCCAGTGTTTTCTGAGCCTTTAAAGTCATAAGAGGAATAAAACAAGACTTAACATGTGAAACACAGCAATGGCTAATACTAGCTGTCACTGGTAATGAGCTGAGGAAATTTCCAAGCAGATCTGCAATGTTTGCAGGAGTTTTGGGTACAGACAAAAGAGGAGGGAGGGAGCAAGACGAAAGAGACGCCGCAAACACAGATGCCTTTTTGCTCTGTTGATTAATGTGTCCTAAAATGAAAAGAAAAAAAAACGGTGCTCGCGGGCACTAGTTAGCCCCAAGGACAAATGAGTAGCCCACAGGTTCTAAAAATAGCTCACCAGTGATGTGACAGTCACTTACTATGAAGAATTAAAACAAAAGAACGTTAACATGTATTATTTTATTTAAAGTTAACATGGTATGAGTTTCTGAACTCATTTGCTCCCAAAAACATATGTGTTCTATTTGAAATATTATCAGTATCCCAAAGACGTATTTATACGTTTTTTGTGTGTCTATTTTATCCTTGAGCGTACAGAAGGCTTTGATGCAGCCTCTGAACTGAAGAGAAGGGTTGAAGCAATCGTAGTTATTACAAAACCGGAACGCAGGTGGCAGCAGAGTATAAGAGATCAACCTGGGCCATGTTTAAAACAAGCTGTTTCCCCCACAGTTTTATTAAACAGATTTGTGAATAATAATGAAACTTAGCTATATTCTAATGCTAATTGCTGCAAAGCGGAAACAGATAGAAATATACTTTTTTCCTGATGAAAAAAGAGACTCTAGTCTTTCTTTTGGTATGTTCCATGTTTTTATAGCAATAGAACACAATATTCTGTAGGCCTTGCAAAATCAGTCAAAATCCAGTAAAACAACCGGGAGCGAAGGGGGTTGCTTCAGGCGAAATGGCTGGGAGTGAATGAGTAATGTATCAAATATTCTATATGTTGTTAAAAAATTGTGCAATGGAAAATGCTGTTTTTATTCATCCAAATATTTCTTTGAAAAATGAAATATTTTAAACAAATTAAGAAAAAATATGTTTCAATATCAGCTGATATGCAGTACTTAAATGCTTATCAGCTACCAGTTAAACCTTTATTATTTTTGCACTTTCTATACTATAAGCGCTTGTGATTATTATTCATTTGGTCGGTCTGTAACACAAGATTTTGCCGACTTTCTTTGAGCGTTTTCTAACCTGTTGTCGCCTCTTGTTTTCCTTGTAGGTCCTCTCAAACATTTCCATTTTTTTCATTTTGCCGTGGAGGATCTTCAGCTGCCCTTGCAGTTCGTTAATTTGCTCCTCCCTCAATGGATCGGATGATCCGGCTTCACCTTCCAGCGAGGCGACCTGCCTCTGCATGGTGTCCAACTGCTCCTTGAGCATGAAGATGTTCTGGCTGTACCTGCAAGAGAGAGTGCAGAAAGTCGTAAGGTGATATTGATAGAAATAAATGTGTATCGTCTTTGTGAATGCAGAATTCAATGTTAATGAAAAAGACGCGTACATTTGTAAGTTGTCCAGGTCACAGGGGACATCGACGCCACCACAGGCCTGTTCCACATCTCCCATAAATGGATTGGGAGGGGTCTTGTCTGACTGAGGGCAAGCGTGGCGCTTGTGGGGCTGTGCAAGAGGCGGAGGGCATGGCTGTGCCAACGACTTATCAGGAAATGCGCAGCGATACAATTTGGCCGTTGAAGTTGACGGCTCCACTTCTTCGCAAGGCAGCTTCCGTTTGGATTTCTTCGGTATATGTATTGTTTTTACAGCATCTTTTGCCAAATTGTGTTTAATTTCTCGGAGGGGCCGCTGCACAAGCTTGTAGTCAAACTCGACTTTGGACCCCATGACAGGCACACCGAGATGTATGGAGTCGCCAAGCTGAAGCAGTTGGGGTTTTTGAGGGGGTATGCGGATCCCATTCACCCACACACCATTGAGACTCTGACAGTGATCACAAAAAGAAAATAAAACATACGTCATACATCACAAACATTATGGCTTTCTGTGCATACTGAAATGTACAAACTCTAAAAACGTACAGTGGAACCTCATTACCATACTAAGGACAATTTTAAAATTCAGATGCTTTTTAGCCTAGCTTTTAACCAACTACTTTATTACAATGTAAAAATGAGCCTTGGCTCAATAAAAATAAATCGGTGGCTGTTTTTTTTTTTTTTATGAAGTAAACAACTCCCTAAAAAAGAAAGGTCTGCCTGCATATGTTGCACTCTTCTCGTGTTACCTCACGTGTCATAGTGTGCTAAAGCTAGGGAAATGTATATAAAACAAATATAGACCCAATTATTACAGGAAAAAAGGCAATTAAAATAACAAATAAGGTTGGCTAGAGATTCTACTAATCAATTATTTATAGGAACTGTACATTTTTCATTTCTTCCATGCTATTTATACTGGGTAGTAGTAGTAGGTACCTCCTTGTCTGTGACTGTCCAGTGTCCATCTTTCCTTTGCGAAAAAGTGCAGTGCAGCCTCGAAATCATTAAAGGGCAACTTGGAGACAAGAGTTGGTATGTCACGTCAAAACCACGGCCTATAGTAACCTAAACACAAGAAAAGCAAGAGTTAGTGACACGGTAATTTTAATAGCCTAACAGTACTTGGCGTTTCAAAACGACAGCAGGATCTATTTTGGATGAGCTAGCTCAGTGGTTCTCAACCGCGGTCCTCGAGTACCCCTGTCCAGCCTGTTTCCCATGTCTCCCACAGCCAACTCAGGTGTTTCAAACGATCAGTTAATCAGCAAGCTCTACATGAAGCCTGATAACGATCCTCAGCTGTGTTGTCTGAGGGCGACATGGAAACCAATCTGGATAAGCATACTCGAGGAAGGGGGTAACCAGTGAGCTAGCTAACGGAGCTAGCAACTGCTACATACTTCTGTGTTTTCCACCAAGCGAAGCCAGCCTGAATTCCTCCCGACTCTCATTAAACAAACAACGTCTGAGTCCAAACTATCATCCTCATCAGTCGTAGAAGAGTCCGTCGTGACTTTAGCCATCTTTATCTCATGTTTTGTCTCATTGTTGTTGCTTATCAAACAGCGTGTTCGTCCCGTAGCTGACGTAGTAAGGTTGACACAGCTGCGTAAACGTAGAGTTACGACATCTACAGCACCGGAAAAGATCTACGATATTTTCAAAGCAAAAGCGAATTACAGTACACGGATGTGCTGGAAATTACTGCAAGCTTTATCAGCAAGGTTTATCAGTATACGATGTTTCTAGGCTACCAACGACATAAATAATGAACTACTGTAGTAGGGTTTTACAGATCACAACCTTAATGTTCTGGCGTACTAACTACTACTACTACTACTACTACTACTACTACTACTACCTTTCGTCATACTTTTATTGATCGTCAGACTCACTTTAATTGTGTTGTTATTTATATTGCATTTCATTTTTATTAACTTTATTGTGTTTTATTATTGACTTTTCATACCATGTTTGTAAGTGAAGCACTTAGTAAGTTTGCTTAGAAGGTAATGTTATTACCCCACTACTGCTATTAACACTACTGCCACTAATTCAAAATTATTTTTATAATTTAATATATGTCATTTATAATAATAACTGCATGTGCAGTACTGTACTCTGATTTGAGTTCTCAAACCAGTTCGAGGTCTCTTTTGCCGCCCACTCGTGCAACTCCGTGTCATAAATCGCGCGCACCCTTAGCACTAGGGCGGGACTTCCGTTTAATTCTCCTCCTAACGGATGGGACTTAAGGGTGAGCATAGAGCAGACGGAAAGGGTTTGGTCCGTTCCGGTAATGGTCATGGTGTCACTGGTCGCCGTGTGAATCAGCTCGGCCCCGAACTGCTGCAGACAGCCCCGCGGTAGAGGAGCTCAATCCCCGAAGAAGCCCCCCTCGTAAATGAACGTCGTCCTCGGCTATGCTGCCCTGAGTCTCCCGCCGGTACCCGCCCTGCCAACATGTCTGATGTCAACAAGACTCTGCTGAAATGGCACGCCAGTTTCAGAAAAGGCACAGACTTTGACTCGTGGGGACAATTAGTGGAAGCTATAGATGAGTATCAAATGTAAGTGTGTGTCCCGCTTCTCACATGCACATGCATGCAGCGCTCTTACAAGTTGCACCCCGAGTTGTCATTCAGCCCTCGGGAGCATTTTAAGTGAATCCTCCCCATACATGACGTGATGTGGCGTTTGTTGTGTGCATGTGAGCGCGTGTTGTACTGTCTTCTTCCATCACTGTGTGCGAGTGTTTCTCTGCAGAAAGTCACCAACAATATACCTCAGAGTGTTGAGAAATATCAGCCACACCCTCTCATTGTTATGGCTGGGTTTCCTGTGGTTTGACAGGAAATACTTGACAATAAAAAAGGACCCATCCCTCAGGAAAACCAAAATAAATCCTGATCGTTTTCCCCCCAGCTAAGTAAGCGTAAAATTGCATGTACATGTACAGTATATTGTAATTGTAAGCTTTGACATTGTGACGCATTTCTCAACGAACACCAGGGGGTGGAAATGTGCACCCCACACCAGTTTATTTTGTTTGATCACTTTTTCTTTATTCTTGTTTAATCTCTAGTCTTGCAAGGCAGCTGCAAAAAGAAGTGCAGTCATCGAACTCAACAGACTTCACAGAAGAGCAGAAGGTAGACATTGTGTAAACAAGAACGTCATTTTTTTTTAAATCATAGGCTTGACATGTTTTTATTTTTGTTTTTAAGAAAACTCTAGGGAAGATTGCAACATGTCTAGAGATGAGGAGTATCAGTTTGCAGGTTAGTGTGGCATGTTATCAATGACATTCACAATATTTATTCCATCTTGGAATTTGGCTGTAACATAAAATGTGGAGAAAAAATGAAGCGCCGTGACTAAATTACAAATACATTGTAATACTCGTTACTGTCATTTGAAAGGAATTAGTTGCATTACAACATTTCTCTGTCTGCGTTGAATGTGTTCTACTTCATTACACTAATGCCAACCACGGAATTCTAAGCATGACTTAACTTTAATACGTTCATAGTAAGACTAAAATGACAATAAACAAACAAAACTGCCACATATGGACAATTTTGAGGTTTCAATGAAACTAGCAAGCTTGTTTTTGGAATGTGGGAGGAAGCCGGAGTACCCGGGGAAAACCCACGCGCGTGCAGGGAGAACATGCAAACGGCCTGAGCTGACATTCCAACCCGGAACCTCAGAACTGCGATCCTGTTGGGCTAAGCACTAGGCTTGAGAATTGGAAGTAACTAATGAAATGTTTTGAAAAAAATCTGATTCATTAATCACCAAAATAATCGATAGATTGATCAATTATTAAAATAATCGTTTGTTGCAGCTCTAATATATACGTATATGTACAGTACAGGCGTCCTCGATTTATGGCGGAGTTTTGTTCTTAAGGCAGTTGACATAACTGAAATTCGTTTAAGCAAGCCAAGCAAATTAAGCAATTTATTTTCCTGCTCTTATGTGTTTAACTCATTCACTCCCATCCATTTTCACTGAAGCAACCCCCTTCGCCCCGGCTGTTTTACTGGACTTTGACAGATTTATTTTTTTTATCTGTTTCTGTTTTGCAGCAATTAGCATTAGAATATAGCTAAATTTCATAATTATTTACAAATCTGTTTAAAATAGTGGGGAAAATAGCTTTTTGCAACAAGGCCCTGGTTGATTGCTTATACTCTGCTGCCACCTGCTGGCCGTTTTTGTAACTACAGTTTTTTTTTTTAAACAACCTCTTCAGGTCAGAAGCTGCATCAAAGCTTAAACATAAAAAACGTATAAATACGTTTTTGGGACCATGGTTGTATTTAAAATGGAAAGTATTTATACGATTTTGGGAGCAAATGATTTAATATGTACACGGCTGTCATCAGAGCCAATCAGAAAGCGTCATCAGTCACTGAAAAGCTAGCCAATGACGGTGCTTTGGTTCATTTCATGCAATAAGATGCATCTGGGGGCAGTTGTAATTCTCGTTTATGTGTTTAGAGCACGCAGTCAACAGAGGAGTTCAAGTTGGAAGACTTGAAGAAACTGGAAAGCAGTGAGTTGTTTTTTTTTTTTTTTACCATTTGTTTGCTGTTTAGTGACAATCCTGATCATTTATGCTTTTTTTTGTCCATAGTCATTAAGAATATATTGACTTACAACAAAGAATTTCCCTTCGATGTCCAACCGGTGCCATTAAGGTAATAAGCATATTTCAGTATGTTTTGTATTCAATCATGAATCCCGTTTGTGTACCTAATGTTTTTTTGCACGTCCTCATCAGAAAAATCCTGGCTCCCGGTGAAGAGGAGAATATGGAGCTGGAGGGAGAAGACGCCGCCGCGGTCGCCGGTTCCACAGAAGCGTTCCCCCCGAGAGCTCCCGGTACTTTTGAACCAAAACAAACATGGCGTCCCATTTGCCTGCCTGCTTAAGTGGCGATGTCCCATTTGATGTGGCCGTTTGTGTTTTCTGTTTTGTCCTGTTGGCGGTGTGCATGACTTCAACTCTCATTCTTGCCTGCCTGCTTTATTCACAGCTTCACAAGGTAGGACTTTCGCATCAAAGTGGATTTGTACTGCTGTTCTGAGCATGGATTAGATTCCAGTAACAAAATCTCCTGAAATCAACAAATGCCCTTGGTGGACAATGGAAAAATTTACATTAAATTCTGTGAATAACATGCACCCATAACTCATTCACTGCCATTGACAGCTATAGACGTCAAAAATTAATTTGAACTTTCTATTAGTTTAAAAAAAAAATCCACTTTTGCTAACAAGAGTATGAAAACCTAGATTTTTTAATTGTATTAGAACAGATATAAAATCTGTGATTAATCATGAGTTAACTAGTAAAGTCATGCGATTAATTACGATAAAAAATTATAATCGCCTGACGCCCCTAATTTTTAATCATCTTTTCCTTATAAAAAAAAAAGATTATTAACAATAAAAAATATATTTCTAAAAAAAGAAAGAAAAGATTATTAAAAATTTGGGGCATCAGGCAATTAAAATTTGTAATTAATCGCATGACTGCACTAGTTAACTCACGATTAATCGCAAATTTTATATCTGTTCTAAATGTACAAAAAAACATTCTAGGTTTTCATACTCTTGTTAACAAAAATGGAAAAATATGTTAAACTAATACAAATAGTTAAAATGAATTTTTGACGTCTCTAGCCGTCAATGGCAGTGAATTAAAAAGTGAGTTAAAAAGCATTTCTTTTCCCTCTTTACTTGTGAATGACAGTCCCCCGATTAGCTGGTATCAGTAGAGTGAATAAAATGAATGAAGATTCAATAACATGTCAATGTAATCTGATGTAAAAATGTATTTACAATAATATGTTCTATGTAGCTCCACTAGTCTAAACACGGTATTCTGATTATTTTGAATATGAGTTAAACAGCAAAATCCACCCGCTTTTATCTATCTCAGGGGGCGGCCATTTTGTCACTTTTAGTCGACTGAAAATAACATCACAGTTGTTCAGGGCTCTGGTAACAATCATTCACGGCTCAGTTGTGAATGTCACATGACCAAACTCAGGAAACAAGTGAGCCGTGATTGGTTGTTACCCATAGCAACTGTGATGTCATTCTCAGGTGACAAGTGACAAAATGGCCGCCCCCTGAGGTGTGGAAAAATGCGGGTGGTTTTTGCTGCTTAGTTCATGTTCCACAAATGCAATATTTATCAGAATGCTGTGTTTAGTAAATAACTTATTTTTGGGTTGAATTTACTTTTGAGGTCTTTCAAAGTAATTTTAAAACATTTTTTACAAATTTTAGTAAGCAGCTTTATTAAATTTTTTGTTTAAAGATTTTATTTACAGTATGTGAAGCAACAATGTGAAAAATGTTCTGTTATTTTTAAGCCCCTCCTTTTGATTTGAGACCCCCCCCCCTCCCCCAAAAAGCATGTTATTCAAGGGATTTCACAGTACACGATTTTGCGACTTCGTCTTCCGCAGGTACCTTGTTGCCACGGTTACCCTCCGAGCCCGGAATGACCCTGCTTACGATAAGAATAGAAAAAATTGGTCTGAAGGATGCCGGGCAATGCATCGACCCGTACATGACCATTAGCGCCAAAGGTACGAAAACACAATACAGCATGTCCTTATTGTGAAAATTCGGACATGCATTCAGTCACTGTTTCTGTATGTTTAGATTCAAATGGGATGGACTTGAACCCAGTGCAGGACACCCCAGTAGCCACCAAGAAGGAAGACATCTACATTCACTTCAGTATGGACGTCGACATCCAAAAGCATCTGGAGAAACTACCGAAAGGTGACAGGACAAGACGAGCGTGGGCTAAATTTCCAGAACTTGCTTAGGGGAAAAAAAAGGAAAAAAATAAGTAAAATTGTCTTCCACAGGCGCAGCTATTTTCTTTGAATTCAAGCACTACAAACCCAAGAAGAGGTTTACCAGCACAAAGTGTTTTGCCTTCTTGGAAATGGACGAGATCAAGCCTGGACCAATTGTCATTGAGTTGTAAGTCTGTATTGTGCATTACTCCATTGTTATTTACAGAGGAATGTCTTTTTTTGACTAAATGTCCTTGATGAGAATAAAGTTTTTTTCAAGATTTTTTTAATTAATTTTTTTACAAGGGAATAAAAAAAAAAAAAAACGTTATTCCTGTAATAATCCACTTTTTATTCTGGAAATGACACTTTTATTCTCTAAAATATAAAACAAAATTCATAACATTTTTCTTTATGAATATAATAAAAAAAATATTTGATTATGATTAATTGTGATTATTATTATACTTTGTATCTGTGACTACTTGATCTGAGAGATTCCATCCAAAATTCAACTCCGTCATTTTTGGATTTTCAGATACAAGAAGCCCACCGACTTCAAGAGGAAGAAACTTCAACTTCTCACCAAGAAACCACTTTATCTTCATCTCCATCAAACCTTGCACAAGGACAGTTAAGGCCCGATCATATAAAATACAGCACAACAGTATTTTTTTTTTTCCTCCGTGACTTTATTAACTCATTCACTGCCATTGACGGCTATAGACGTCAAAAATTCAATTGTGCTTTTTCTATTAGTTTCACTTTTTCCCCCCACATTTGTTAACAAGAGTATGAAAACCTAGAAAAAAAGGTATTGTACATTTAGAACAGATATCAAAATTGCGATTAATCTTGAGTTAACTAGTGAAGTCATGTGATTAATTACAATTTAAAAAATGTAATCGCCCGATGCCCCTAATTTAAAAAAATAAAGAAAAGATTATTAAAAATTAGGGGGGGTCAGACGATTAAATTTTTTAATTATAATGAATTGCATGACTTCAATAGTTAACTCACGATTAATCACAAATTTGATATCTTTTCTAAATGTACGATTAAAAAAAATCTAGGTTTTAATACTCTTATTAAAAAAAGTGAGAAAAAAAGTGAAATTAATAGAAATAGTTCAAATGAATTTTTGACGTCTATAGCCGTCAATGGCAGTGAACGAGTTAACACAGTAAAGGGAAGATTTTTATTTTTTTTTTAAGCACATATCCTTGTTAATAACAGTGAATGGACTATTTGGAGGATGTGTTAAGTCGGACTCAACGCGAGGTTGTGTCAATATGAGGTGCTCAACTATCTCTGTTTGCACTATTGGACCTTGAAACAGAAGCGTGCAAAACATGCTATCAAAAAGCTGACGTCACACGTAGCAAACATTAAGCCGGGCCGTTTACGGAATCATTTAAAAGGCAGACACGAATAGTAAAGTGCATCTTTCAAATGAGTCCACAATGAGACATGTTGGTGCTTATTATCTATCATCATTCCAGAAAATATTGTTCAGTTTAAATTTGAAGTAAAATAATAGAAGAGGAATTTAGGCATGCAGAATTTTTATTTTCACTAAGTCTTAAACTAATTCATGCATACAAGATCTGCCCTGTCACCAAATTGTATATTAATTGACTTACTAACAACAATCCAGTCTATGTAAAAAGTTGCAATAAAAAAATGAATTGAAATTTTTTTGAACTAATGCTTTCTTATTCAAGCTTCACCCAATAATCATATCATTACTGTAAATTAAAATACAACATATATAAAAAAAATATATATCTAAAACTCTTAATATTCAAATTAACACAAAAAAATTACAGCATGAACTAGTAATAAATTGTAATACCAAAATAATATAAGCTCCACACGATAAGCAGTAAAGAAATGAGTTTTTTTTATTTTTTATTATTCAAACTTCCTGTTTCAAGCCCCTTCCAACTGTAATAAATATTCAAATGATTATCTTTAAATAAATAAAAACAATTCCTGGTTCAAGCTATAGGCCCCCCTTACCAAATTTGAAACAAATAGTGGACATCTCAGAATGACAAAAATGTTCTAAAAAATATTTTCCCGTTAGCTATTTAGGAATGACAGCCATTGTATGCAGAGTACCTCCAGCTTTCAAAAGTATTTGGACAATAGTCTGAAGGTGTTCGGTTTGACATTTGGCAGCTATTTGTCGGGAGCAACCCAAATGAACGGGGCTTTTAATGACATTTTGGATCAAGTGGCGCAGTTATTCATTCACTCTCGTGTCTTTTGACCTTTATTTTCTGCTCTTGTCATGTGGCATTTGTAGAGTAATAAATTAATACATTTGTGTTGGCCTTTGTTGCAAAACTTAATTTGAACGTCACGCGTATGCACAAAATATGTTTCAACCTCAAGATGACATCATGCAAAACATTGTGATGCGATGAGGTCTTCATGTTATCTGGACTTTTTTTTTTTTTTTTAAGAATTGATGTCACCTTTATATGATGATCTTCATTTTGTTTGCAATACTTGATTTTTAGATTTTATTTTTGTAAGGTCCAGGATTGTAAAATGACATGTAAGATACACTAACCGATGAAGATGCAGTAACTGTACATGTGATAAGACTGACGAGAAGAATTTGATCAGAACATTCATTTCTAATAAACAGGAGAGAGAAAAAAAAACGCATTTTAGTGAATGTGCTAAATTTCATTTCATTTAGAGATTTTCTAAGTCTATGTATTTCATTACCAAGCTTGTTTTTGGTAATTCCTGGACAGCTTCATTTTTTTCTTCAATCACATTTTAGCTAACTTTCAGTTACGGCAAAAATGTGCATTTCCCATGTAAAGGAAGAAAACATGTAAATGTTTCTTGTAGGCAAACTGCACTTAACTCAATTCACTCCCAGCCATTTTCACTGAAGCAACCCCCTTCGCTCCCTGCTGTTTTACTGGATTTTGACTGATTTTGCAAGGCCTACAGAATATTTTCTATTGCTAAGAACATGGAACCTACCAAAAGAAAGATTGGAGTCTATATATATATATTGGTATACTTCTGTTTATGTTTTTGCAGCAATGAGCATTAGAATTATAGCTAAGTTTCATCATTATTAGCAAATCTGTTTAAAACACTGGGGAAAAGAGCTTTTTTGCAAAAATGACCCTGGTTGATATCTTATACTCTGCTGCCACCTGCTGGCCGTTTTTTTGTAATAACTACCATTCCTTAGCGTCGTCTTCAGGTTGCATCAAAGCCTTCTGTATGCTCGCATTTAAAAAAAACAACTAAGAAACGTGAGGACCATGGAAATATTTAAAATAGGTTTGACGGAGCAAATGAGTTAACTGATAATATAAGACCAACAGTTTTTGCATTCTTTATTATTAAAAGGTTCCTACCAACATAGTAAAATAAGTTATACATCTGGCCATCAAATTACACATTTGCTTTACAGTCGGCCTCAGAGGAAACTTTTGAGGAAAATGATGTTTGATCCTGAAATGCTAGAAGCGAAACCTTTCCATTCCCGCTTTTAAGAAATAATTTCCACAGGAAATGACATTTAAAAACCTTTAAAAACCATTGCTATGTATATATATATTTTAAACACAAATCCTTTGACATACAATGAATTATTGCACAATAAAATGTTCAAAAAGAAAAAGTGGCAACCTTTTCAGCTCGAGTATGTGGAATTCCCCATACAATCACTGATAATGCTTTCGTTTAAGGACCATGTTTTATAAATAGCATTTTAGTTTTTATTTCTTGGCTGAAATATGAAAGTCATGATATATATATATATATATATATATATATATATATTTTTTTTTTAATCTTGATTAGCATGACAAGTTTGTGGGGAGTGTTGAATTCCACAGCCACACTTAGTGGCATTTTTCATTTCAATTTTCCCCCCAATTTTGTTTTAAGGCTCGACCATGGCTGGCCTCGCCGAGTCCTGAGAGGCCTCCCGCTTTGGGGGCGGACCTCCTGCCGAGCCGCGAGTGGCGGCGGGAGGCTGGCCAAAGGCTTCGCTACGACCGGGATGTGGCGGGACCACCGGCGGCAGGTCCGGCAGGGGGCCACCGTGCTCGCGCGGCCCTGGGTAGCGCATGTCAGGAGGGAATGGGGGGCGCGGTCCCATAGGCCCACGAGGACCTGCGACGGAGAACGTACATGAAATTGTTTCATTTGTACTTTGTTAGACAAAAAAGAAAATAAGTGTAACTCTAAACACAACATACCATGTGGCATCGGCCCAAAATGATGAGGCGGACGGAACGGTGGCGGCGGAAGACCCCGTGGATCCATGATGTGACCTGGACCGGGTCTGGGTTGGAATGAGTGTCCGTTGGCAGGGCGGGGCCCAAAGTCTCCCCCCATCGGGCCGGGCAGCGGCATGCCCGGGTGCCCGTTGGCGGGCAGCGGCGGCCCAGGAGGAGGCAGAGGCACATTCGGAGGAGGCCCGTGCGGTGGATGGTAGAGGGGCGGTCTCGGATGTCTGTACGGACCGCCGGGCGGCAAGCGGCCGTGGGGTCCCGGAGGAAAGAGCGGATCATGGAGTCCAAGGCCAGGTGGTGGCGGTCCTTGATTCATGAGGCCAGGCGAGTCCCTGATGGGTGATGCCAGGAAGGATCCAGGACCCTGAGACAGAGAACAAGTGTGCTGATGTTGACCATGCCCTGGTTGCCATAGTGACAAAAGCTCCCAATAAAAAGCCACAGCAAGCTCACGGAACCCTCTTAACCAGAACCAAAATGATTAGCCGAGAAATAAGCACCGCCGTCATTAGGCTGCTGCTTGTTGTGGTCGTGTTAAAAACACTCAAAACACAACATGCAGTCAGGCCTGTTAAGCAAAATCCAGGTGAGGTTAGACAAATGGGAGTGGGGGGGGCCCTTGCACACCTCACACGGAGACCACCAGACAGCCTCATTACTCACTGCCTCGGGAGCCTCTTTGGAGGCATCAGCCTCATCCTCGCCTTTTATGTGAGGATCTACTGCTTGGGTCTGCTTCACAGCAAGGACATATACAAAAATTAAGTCAAGTACTGCTAGGAAAAAAATTCCATTGTCCTAAAAAAGAAAAACTTTTTTTTATTTACATGCCCTGTGCCAGTGTGAACTAGTTAACCCCAAGGACAACATGAGTAGCTCTTGAGTCTGTTCTAAAAATAGTTCACCAGTGATGGGACTGTGACTTGCTCAGATTTAAAATAGAAGATTGTACATGTTCTTTAACATGCCAAATATATTTTGTTTAAAAATAAAATAGTGCTTAATGGGGGAAAAAAACAGTTTTTATTTAACCAAATATTTCAATTTTATGTTGTAATTTTAATACAGTACCATGATACCGCTATATTTTTGCTCATCGTAATCATACCGTTAGAATGTAATAATGGCCCAACGCGTATTTATTATCCATTATTTTTGCTTTTGATATGAGGTACAGTGGAACCTCCAAAGTTGAATTCATCAAAAGTGGAACAATCTCAAGTTAACAAATACTCTACCCCAAAAGTCAAAATTTGCTTTATGAATACCAGCAATAAAACACTAGGTGGCAGTATTGCTATGCAAGCATGCTCCTGTTTGCTCCACCGTTAACAAGGCCGATAAACATTTTATGATGCAGACCGCATGATCCAGAATTCATCCATTTCTATTTTTTCAAAATTTCTAAATAAACTCATAACCTGCGTTCAAATTTTGAGGTTCCAATCATGCGCCAAACTTGTCTCTTCGCTCTCAAAAAGAAAATCATATCTTATACCCATTTATACTACAAACAAGAAACACTAAAGGAGGGACTACATGAAAATAAATGATAATGTGACTTACAGAAACATCCAAGTTGGCAGGTGATGAACTGCGGGGGCCCGACATGTCTAACAAGGAAAAAAACAAAAAACGTTCAGCATTATTTACGTTAAGAGGTTTGATAAGCAGAACATAGCACAAGCCTTACCCATCCCAGGATAGCGACTGTGTGGGTCCGATGGTGGGCGTGGACCTGAGGGGGCGACAAAGAAAAGATAAACAACCCACAGCAGACAGCACCTGAAGTTGTTATGGGGTAGAAAGAAGGTCAGGGTTTAGATGCAGAAGAACACAAATCAAATGACAATAACAAAGAAACGCTCTGTGGAGGTTCTTTGAAAACAAGGAAGAGGAAATCAAAACAACAATCTTTAAGAATTCAGGAAATGGAGGAGGTCAAGTCAAAGGTGCCCAAAGAGGATGTGAACAACCAACACCAAGAACTGAAGAGTGGAGAAGGCTGAAGAGAATTTGAGGAGAAAGCTCAAGTGGAAGATGGCGAGGCAGGGGCGGGAAAAAAAAAAAAAAAAAAAAAAAAAAATCAACGTTGGTGAAGGAACCTGCTCAACTCACCATACGGATCAATTCTTCGCCCTACTGGGGCCGAGGGAGGGCGCCTGGGACCCTCGATCATTAACGGAGGGGATGGCGCCCCCCCACTCACTGGAGAGGGCCCGTATGAATCGCCTGTTGTGATCAAATCAGCCGTTTACCACAAGAACAAAACAGACGGTACTACTTTCACTCCAAAGGTCCAGCTGATGCAACCTTAAAGATGAAATCAACCCAAAAGTTTTATTTACAATAATATTTGGGATGCGCCGCCAGTAGCCCAAACATGGCGTTCTGATAACATTTGTGGAATACAAATCGAGCGGCAAGCGGGCGGCCATTTTGCCACTTGTCGACTGAAAATGTCATCACGGTAGCTCAGTGCTCAGGTAACAACCAATCACGGCTCACCTGTTATCCGAGTTTTTTTTTTAGTCATGTTAACGTTCGCAAGTGAACGTGCCAGCTCACCTTGGCGAGGGTTAGCAGCTTGTCCCGAGTTGGGTCTGAAGAGAGGGGCGCGGCGCTCGTTCAGCTGCGACGTCAGTCCTGCCAACCTTGTGAGGGAAAGACGCCGCAAAGCAAAGTCAACTTTTTCCATTCTTCCATCTTACGCTGCTAAAAAGTCAAAATTCATCTTTCAGCCCATAGTGTCGACTTACTTCTCACGTAGCTTGGAAGATTCAAGCTTTTCTTGATTCAAAGCTCGCTCTGAGTTACGAGCATTCACCTAAAAAAATGAACTCAAAATTAAAAACAAAGCACGCATTCCTCACTAAATGGAAACACTGTCCAGCATACCCAGTTGGAGTGAGTCTTGTTTTCCTGTTCTTTTATCTAAAAATAAATAAATAAATAAATAAAACACACTCAGTAGGGCTTGATGAAAATGTCGCTATATTTACTCAATGCGAGTCTACCTGCTCTTTATAGACTTCCTCCGTCTTCTTCATCTGCTCCTCCATCTCATGAATGCGCTGACGCAGAACTTTGACTTGCTCCTCGGCCTCCACGGCTTTGCCGCCCACCTCCGACAGCATGTTCTCTTTGCTGCGGCGCTCCAGCTCCTCCTTCGTGAGCCTCCTGCGAAGGGTCGGGGCAAAGCGGATTATTGAGATCCGATATTCTGTTAACGTTCAGAAATATAGCTGTGTGTCACCTGCATAGTCATGATAACTAACATTAGCACCCTGCAGGATAACATATAGAGATTGAACAAAAGTGGTCCAAGGGTTGACCCCTGGGGTACTCCACGTCATGGCCATTTGATCAGATTAGTAGAAAAATCAATGGACCAAATTGTAAATGGCTCTATCCCATTGACGCCTTTGAAAAAAAAAAAAAATTAAATGCTGCACCCTTAGCCAGAGAGCCTCAAGTAGGAAAATAACAGTTGGCAACCTCTACGGCTCTAATCACTTTTTACTACCACATGTTGTGGTGCACATTCCCATTGACATGTCTTCACGCAAACTTACTGCTGCAGAGCGTTCTCCTTTTGCTGGTACATCTCCACCATGATTTCATTCTTCTGCTCGAGGACTTTGAACTGGCCTTCCACATGGCTCTTCTCACTTTTGAGGGTTGCGATGCTGTGTTCAAGCTCCTGGTGTTTTTCTGTGTAACGACGAGATCACATTCCAGATAAGACATTGTTCTTTTGAGACAACATGCATCGTGTTCTCCGTGATCCGCACACCTTCCAGAGCCTTTCTCATCTTTTCCTCGTTAAGCAGTTTGGACATGAAGCGGTCACGCTCCTCTTCGATCACTGTGAGCGTGGTCTGGACCTGCATCATGATCATGACGGCTTAGGACTACACAAAAATATATATTTTTTGCAATCCTGCCAGAACTGCTGAATTTGAGTTTCATTACCCTGGAGACATCCATCATCTGTTTGATCCTGTTCTTTACTGCAGTCTTCTTATCTGTGAAAGCCATGAGAATGACATCCTAACCACCTTATTCAAAATCTGTTTTTCAGTCAGTCTTCCTTATGCCAGACTCACCAGGTGCTACTTCTCCATTCACCAATACCTTGCCGTCGTTTTTTTGCAACTCACAGGCGTCGAGGTCTGCCAGGAGCTCGGACAAAACCTGCCATGAAAAGCTTCGAGTGTGAGCTGATAATTTGGTGGAATGCTTTGTCGGATAGAACAAAAAGTGCAAGACCTCCACATTGTGATCTTTGAGCACCACGGAGTCCTCCAGCTCTTTCTGAGCCTTCTGGTAGACTTTAATCTGCTCGCTCAGTGCGGTGTGTTTGTCCTCCCACTCTTTTATGGTTACTTTAAGCTAGAAAAATGAGAAGGGGAAAAAAATACATTGCTTAACAACACTGTGAGGATGCAGCCTCTGTTCAACTGACAAAATGTAATCAAAAGTCGGACCAATAATGCTCGCTAGTAAATAAAAAAAACAATAGAGGAGAACAAGGCTACCCTGTACAGGCAGTAGGCCACACTAAGGAGATTAATTTGATTTGAAAATAGTCTAAGCCAAGGGCAAAAAAAAAAAAATGGACCACCAAAGCAAGGGACTGGAAAATAATACCTCAAATAGGGTAAGCTAATGTTAGCATGTGTGTTTATATTTGTCATTCTTGCCACATATCCTCAAATGTTGCAATTACTGCTTTGGTCAATAGAAAAGTGTCAACACGAAGTGTAGCCACGTCACGCCAAAAATAAACACTGATTCATGCATAACAATTTTAAGGACTTGTACTGGTTTGAAACCATCCAAAAATATTCTTACATTTTTATTCTCTTCTTTCAGTCCTGCATACTCCTTGTTAAGGCTTTTGTGCTGAACACTGCGTGCATCTTCCCGGATCTTGGCCTCATCAAGGAGTACGGTCGTCTGTTGGAAAAACGTACTCCGTTTATTATTAGACCCCTTGAAATCAAATGCGGCCAAAAAGATTACGTCATCATCTGTACCTTAGCTAAAGCTTCCTGAACTTTCTTTCTGCTCAGCTCAAGCTTCTCGTTTGACTTCTCCAATTTTTTAATCTGTTTAGAGACAAGTTTCAGAGTTAATCAGACAAGACAGTTTAAACATGAACAATTTTTGATGAAAAAATAAACAACAACAAATAACCAACACACCTTATTGCCAATTTGTATTGAGTTTTCTTTTTCTTCATCTATTAGTTTTTGGTATGTCTTCTTTTCCTCCAACAAGCCCTCGTACCTTTTTTCAGCTTCCGAAATCTGACTCTACCAAAACAAACAAACAAAATAAGGAATATGAAATACTGTAATAAATATATTAAACAGTAACCTGCATATAATAATATTTTGTGTAAGGCATTACCTCCAATTTTTTTGTCTTTTTCACTGCACAACTAACAGCTTCTGCAGAGTCCTTTTGGGTTTCTTTCAGCTCTTCAGTCTTTAATTAATAAATTATTTTTTTTAAATACACAAATAAACATTTTACAAAGTATTCTGTTGAAGCATGTTGACATTTTGTTCCAGGCTTACCTGTTTCTGGAGATCATTCATTCGGGTCAGTGCATCATCTTTCTCTTTTTTAAGTGCTCGGATTTGAGTGGCCATCTGTTTTTCATCCACTTAAAATGACAGGTATCAGTTAGCTATAAAATTACTTAGCGGTCTGTCCTGTGAAAATAAAACTTACCAAGATATTCCCTCCTCTTTACCTGCAAAGCAATTATTCAAGTCAGTGGTTTTATCTGTGGCACAATTATGCCCACAACAAGAGTGTTAAATATCAGAACTGAAAATCACAGAGCCTCACCAACATTGGCTAAAATGCTTACCACTAGCACGGATTTCCAGAAGAAGATGGTGAAGGTTAGTAGGCCAACCACAGCAGTGATAATGACAGCCTGCCAAGGACAGCCATACAAGGTTTCCCCAGGCTTCCACTCTTCCGGCAGCAGTGAAATCACCTGAGGACATACACATGAGTCGACCATGCAGTTTAGATTTGAGTAAAAGACTATATGCTAGAGAAAATAATGCTTTACTCTTTCTCAAAACGGGGATTGACTGATTTACGAATGTTCACTAATTGGTCCGCAATCACTCTTTAGCATTGCGAAATGTAGGTGCATAATTTTGATTTGTCTGTTGTGCACATCAACATAAAAGGAAATACGTAAGTGTGAAATGCAGTCAAGTTGTGCGGTGTGTAAATCATTAGCAAAGGGGGGGAGCTCGCATAATACATTCTGCTTTTTAACACGTCAGCGCATCATGGGGCATATGCAACGTTTTTTGTTTATACTTACATGTTGAAGCTCCTTTATAAAGAACATGTATATATGCTCGAGTTCCATGAAAGATCGTGTTAGTATATTGCGCTCCATGTCGATCTTTATTCCTTAAAATAAACCAAGTACGCTAGTTCAACATTTGCTAGCTTCTGATGGTGATCTCAACATGGACGTCTATGATGCTACAAAACAACGTTGAACGAGTACGCGTGTGAATAAACAACAAATATAGGAGAAAATATTACATCGAAACGAGTGTAAAATTTAACTCGTTAACGGCAGTTGAGCTAACGGTAATGAACATCCGGCACATATCGGGTAGCTGGCAAGCAGACCCGGACAGGTTACGTTACAAACAGCAACACGAAGCTCAATTAAAACAAAACAAAACCAAAAACGTGGGTAATAGATGAGTGTCGAAATGATCATCCATGCCAAAATAAGCACTAGCGTTTCTGCTAGCTAGCAGCTAAGCACCGGCTGTGTTGAACTTCAGCCTTGCCAGTCAACAAGGCAGGGGGAGGGGCTACGTGAGACGTTCAAGTTGACTCGGAATTTTCTTATTCCTCTGCTACTTTCTTTTTAGCGGCTGGCAAACAACTGACGTTAATTATTGTGTAAAGCGGAATAAAAATAATGTAGTCAAGTGAAACCCAAAGCATATGAGCTTGTTACCAAAAGTAAAATACATTTATCTCCTCTGACTCAATACAGCATTCCCCCTTTGCCTCAAATATTAACATCCACTGTTAACGTATTATCATATATTTTTAAAGAGATATTTTGTTATAATCATTTATTGTTCCTTCAACGGCGTAAAACAGTGGTTCTTAACCTTGTTGAAAGTACTGAAACCCAGCAGTTTCACTTTATTGAAAATGAAAACATTCAGAAAGTGTGTCCCTGTATTTACAATTCAGAACATCTGGGCATTGCTGATATTTCCGCACTGCAAGGGCTTCATTTACATAGTGAAATCAAACGGCGTACTGTATTGCTTTTGACTTTTACTTGCGGACAAACCAGGCAGATTGTTATAGCATTCAAACGACATTTCATGACATTTTGAAACCAAAATAATCCTCACTAATCAAATTAAAACGATCCAAAGTCCAACGCTTTTCAATGAGCGGAAAGCTTCCTTTCACAGAGTTGACCGCCATTTTGTCTTGTGACCGCTATATCTTCATTGGCCAAGTATGTAAAAACTTACAAGGAATTTGTCTCCGGTAGTCTGAGCTACACTAATATTGCAGAACAAGCACCAATAACAAATAATTGGAACCCAGGTTAACAACCACTTGCTTAAAAGGAAACGCCTTAACGAAACAAGTAGTTCTTAGCTGTGATACTCACAAGAATGGTCCACTCGGCAATTTTAGCCTGGATCACTGTAGCAGCCCAACCCAGAAAAGTGAACACATCTGACAGTAATCCCACTTGATCCTCAAGAAATTCAGGCCGTGGCTCGATGGAGTCCAAAGACCCTGTATAAACAACATTAGATGACATTATGGAATTGGAAGTGTTAGTGGAACAGACAAACATTACTGAGTTGCGGAAATCTATCACTCTCGTAATTATGGGGAAGCCAGCCACAGGTGCTTCATAGAAGACACGTATTGTTTGATTTACTCATCCCCAGTGCATGTGAATTAACCATCCTGTGTTAAAACTTGAGACACCTGAAAAACTGCTCTGGGGTGAGTCCACCACCAATTGTCACCAAGCACAGAAATGACCCAGATGCAAGGAACTGCAGTTGAAAGGAGTTTTTTTTCATAGAATAAGGCATCCCAATTGGTGGGATACGAAGTAGTTGACTACAGCCATGCAATTGTAGTTCAACAACAAATGCAAAATATTAAAAATGTCTTGTTCAAGTGATTTTGATGACCAACCTGAGGACAAGCGCTCCACTTCTCCAAGACCCTTTTCTAAGGGACTTTCCAATGTGGCTTGAGGAAACTTCTCGTCTGCCACGCTGAAACCCGGCTGGTTTTCGTTATTTTTATTGAAGTGTCCACCATCTTCCCCCACACTAATATCCGGTGTGGTATGCTCGTCGTCCAAGCGGTTCTGCACTTCTTGATCAATTTCTGCCGCCTGTTTCACAAGCTCTGTTGCAGTATGGTTGCCATCATCACTCTCCATCTCTGGCATGTCAGGATTCTTCTCCAATTCGACAACATGAGGCAAATCATCTTTGACGCTCACGTCAGGTTTGTCTGTAATGACTGAAAAGTGAATGAGAGAATGGAGATCAGAATTAGGACAGGTAAGGTCACTGAATGCGTTGCGACGCAAATAACAATGGCGGCGTACGTCCAAATAAAGTTTTTACAAAATGTATTAAACTGGAAATGATTTTTTTTTTTTATGAATCTCATAGTTATGTTGGTAACAACCAAATAAATAATATAGAGCAAACTTATCATGACAGTTTGGGTTCCTGGTAAGTATTGAATCAATTGTGTAAAATTGCTAGTTAAACAAAGGTGGCCAAAACATGCCTAATTAAAATTAACCTGCACTAATAAAGTAACCACCAGAGGATGCTGGAACTGCACAAATGGAAATGAACCTGACCTTTTTAATTAAACGTTAAAGTTGAGATAAAAATCAAAGATGTCCACCACCATTCATGAATTATTTATTAATTTCCCCCACAGTCTATCAAGGAAATGTCAAATAGCTAAACATAATCCCAAAACACATTCATAATAAAATTCATGCATACCCATGTCAATCTTAACTTCGGTTTTCTCTTCTGCCAAAGTTGCGCTCTCCATTGCTGCAAAATGCTTCTGTCCTAAACTGACTGCCAGCTTCTGGAAGTCGTCCAGTATTTCCGTTCCGTTAGCCGCCATATCCTTTAGCTGCTTCTCATCATATGTGGGGTGCTTGCTATGGAAAATCTTCTCATGCAGCATGTTCTCAACTTCATCCAAGATGGTACTTTCAGAGGTTTCTAAGATGTCCCCAAGCACATCTTCGAGGTCTTGCGCCGTCCCTTTATGTGCGAGACGGGTGGCCTTTAACTCAGTGTCCAGGTCCGAGAACATAGACTCTACTTTGTAAAGATTGTTGAGACCAAGAAACTTTTGTAAACGCAGCATCTTCTGTTCAGTGTGATGACCGTGCAGCAGAGTCAGCCTCTGTATGCTGTCGCTGTAGACTGGCTCAGGGTGCGAGGTATCACGTGGACTTGTTTCTGGCAACGGGTTGACTGAAAGTGCATTTTCATCTTCAAGTAGCTCTTCTCTTTCCTTACGTTTGTCTTCATCCATATCTGCTTTTTCCTCATCCATATGTGGCTCGTTCTGTTGATGGCGTTCATAATCTGAAAGGAATTGCTTTTGAAGTAGGACGTCAGCTAATGCTGCTTTATTGTCAGGCTTATTAAATGAATCCAATGTCTCCTTTGAAGGCACGTCACGGTTTGTTTCGGGAGCTTCGTATGTTTGAGTTTCACTTTGGCGTAAAGCTTCTTTCAACTCGTTTTTATCCTCCATTACAACCCTGTTGTCATGCGTCTGTTCTTTAGCGACGCCGACTTCTTTTGTCAGCTCATTCTTCGGACTGTGTTCTGTTAATTTCTTGTGCGATGCAGCTTGAGGTACTGATGCAGAATCAAATGCACTGTGAACGTTACCCTCGCCTTGACGTAGCAGCTCATCGGCAGGTTTTGGTGTTTCAGCTGGAGTTTCTTCATGCTTCATCGCTAGGCCGCCACCATTCTCCTCGGGATCAAACAAGACTTCCTCAACCTGTGTTTCCATTTGATCTACATGAAGAGAATCTAGTGAATCTGTAGATATTGGATCTAGGTGATCTGGCGCGGCGTGATCTTTAGGATCTGAAGAAAGAGAATCCAGTGACCCAGTATGGAATGGACCAAGGTTCTCTGGGTCTTTGTTTTCTTTAGGATGTGCAAAGTGAGAATCAGGTGAAACTACAAAGACTGATTCGTCATTTTGTGGTTCCTCTTGACTTAGAGGAGTTTCAGACTCAGGTTCTTCTTCCAAATCTTCTTCTTCTGAACTTATTTCTTGGTCAGTCCACTCTGGGTCACTCTCAGCAGAAACACTCTCATCAAAAGGCGTTGATGTGACCCTCTCATCATCAGGTTTTGCTGTGTCACCTTCTGCAACTATGGAAGTGTCAGCTTCTTCTTCTGAAAAAGGAAGCAATTGAGTTGCTTGTCCCTCGTCAGCGTGTCGATCAGAATGATCTTCAAACACTTCATTCTCCTCCTGTTCAAATGGAGTGACTTTAGTGGTGGCTTCAGCATCTGTGGTGACAGCATCAAAAGTTGATCCAAAAGTAGTTTCTAACTCAGATATTTTCTCTCCTTGCGAAGTTGAGCCTGTAATATGTTCCGATGCAAGATCATCTTTGGGTAGAGATTCCTCCTTGTGTTCTTTGTGAACATCTTTGGTTTCACGCTCTAACTCCGCATCTTCAAGGAAAGAGTCTGTGGTGGTTATTTGCTCATTCGTTTCGTCATCAGCAGCGTCGTCAGTGTCATAGGGTGTAACGTCTGTGTCAGGCACGTTTTCTTCTTCTTGAGATTCATTTTCCAAATCGAGTTGAAGAAAAGAGGCACTTTGATCATCTGAGGTCATGTCATCCTCAGTTCCTTCTTCACTGTCATTCACCGCCTCCTCCTCTGGTGGCCTTGTGTCTATCGCAACGTCCTGTGGCACTTGGGTTTCATCAGGATTCCGTTTATTTTCATTATTGTTCTCCTCCGTTGAAAAACTCAACAGTGAATCTATGTCGTAGTTATCAAATTGGTCTAATCCTGTGTCAAAACAGACAAAATCTGTTTCCTGTAAAGCAAAGAGAAGACATTATTTGTCTTTTCAAAAATTAAAATTTAAATAATGTAAATTTTAAAAAAACTGGATTTTTTATTTTAACATATTCTACCTCTGTTGGAAGTTCAACTTCTTTATCTGTATAAACATGGTTGACAGCCAGGAGGTCCATTGGGAAATATCCAAAGACATTTCCAACCTGTGGCAAATAAGTGCACCCATGAATTGAGAGTTCTCCTCAACATTTAATCAAAAAGTAGAATATACTCACACTCCCGGCCCACATGTCAGCCCTTTGTCCTGACAATTTATAATATACATAGACAGTCTCTGATTTCTTGAATGACAAGAACCGACAGTCCGGTCCTAAGAAATCTTCCACTGCTTTTCCCCGACAAAGGAGCACTAAAAAAAAGAGAACGTGTAGAATTTTGGGTATTAACATACACAGGCCAATACAGTACATCCTTTGCTATGAATCCCAATATTTTCCCTCTTACAAATGAAGCAATGATGAATAAAACACAGGTGTTTGCATACAACTATGTAAATATAGCCATGCAAAGCTTCCCAAATTTTGGAAATGAAACAAATGAAAATTGAATTGTTGCACAAGCTTTCTCATCACTTCTATATTCGGAGACTGACTTAAGTTTTTGGAGTCAAGCGCATACTCTGACTCTGCTCCTATTCAAGGATTATGCTTTTGTTTTTAGATGAAAGTCACACCGTCTTTTTTGGCCTATGTTGAAGCTATTGTCGCGCTGTGGCAGATATGATGACGTCAATAAGTGTTTTCGAGATTGGTCAGTATAGTCCAAATCTCTAGGTGAAATTTATATAAATTAAACTATCTACCGCATATACTGTGCACCCTGCATATCTTAGAATATCAAACTAATCCGAAGTACTTGGTGCCAACTACTATACTAAATGTTGCCTGTTGAAAATGTCATTTCAGGGAGTCCTTGTGTAACCTTTTACGCTTCTGCTCGTCTCTATAAAGTGCCAAAGTGAACCTGAGATTTCCATAAACACTAGTTTATTGAATAAACCTTTAAAGACGTTGCATACTTTAATAGAAAAGTTATATCATATGAATAACGAAAAATATCAAGGACGCTTCTATGCAGTTTTGTTTACAAATCTGACAAATAAAAAAAAAAAAGTTAACAGTTAACACCGATTTGCTTAACAACATCGTAAAAAAAATACATGTGCAAACGTATGTTGTTGACAAAACTCGTGCTTACAATACCCACTGATGCTCATTGTTTGACATTTGTATTTTTTGTTTGTGGTGCTATTAGCGATTAGCCGCTAACGTTAGCTAGCCAGTAATGCAGGCCGGAGCCAACGGGAAACCAGCCAACCAAGCTACATCAAGGCTAATAACCTTTACCAGGAATCGACAAATATTCACTTTAACGAACCGGCCAGCAATAGCAATGAAGTCGCAAAGATAAAACAACAGCAGTCCGGGTTATCGCAGTCGCAAATATCGACTGTCAACAGGTCAAGAGATAAGGCTCAGTTTATGGCTAGCTGCTTTGGGATGGATGAAGGAGACATCCCCGAGGTTCTGGTTAACTATCAACAGGAAAAACTTACTGCTGCACTCCTCATCGGCGCATCTCTTAAAGTCGGAGAATCGCTTCTCCAAGGCGGCGGTTGAGATAAAATTAAATAAAAGTAATAAAAAGCCTTTTCGGTAAAAGTGTTTAGCTGCCATGCTGGCAGTAATGGTGAGCACTCAGCACTGGAGCACTGGGGAGGGAGGCGACACGTCAGCAAGCAGATCAGATCCGGCTGGGTGTAGGCAACTCGGCTCGGTTTTCCCTGCACGCTGGCCGGTTCACTTTGGATTCTTTGGCTGATCATATCTGAGGCAATGTCGCCCATATGTCACCTCAAAAAGCTGAGGTTTTCTACTGAACTTCATATCTATTAAGTAAATGCTGTTATGTATTTTGGACAACCTGCTCACTTTACTGCAAGCAGGCAGTGCACTATATGCGGACAGCAAAAATGTGAGCTTGCTGACTAGTGTGACATGACGGTGGACATTTACGCTGGTGTTTGCAAAATTTTTTTTTAAAGACACTTATTTCTTGTACAAAACTTTTGGCACTTCACAATAAGATCCAGAGTGTCATCATTCTGTCCTGAAATAACCTTCAGGTTTATCTATAGAAGAGGAAACATGCTTTAAATGTCACGATTAAATAGAATTATATATATCCTTTATTGTCCTGATTTTTACAGACGCAGTCCATAAACGAAAACAAGCCACACTTTAAAAAAAAAAAAGATACAAATATTATTGATACACAGAGAAGAAATTAAGGCATTGCAGCAGCTAAATAAATACATAAATAAATCTGTTAACTAATTAATTGATAAAGTGATGATTTTGCAGAATTGGAGCAAGAATTTTTTGTTCAGGAGAGCACTGCACAGTCTTGAAATTAGTATTTGCCACATTATATTCATTGCATCCCATGCGCGCCTTCTAAATTTGACCTGAAGGGGGAAGCGTCGTGCAATCGTGCAAATATTACCTGCCTAAACAGATAGTAGAAGAAGAAAATCCTCATGTGGAGGAATAGCATTTTTATGTGGTTTGTTTTCGAGAACTTTAATATTTAAAGAAGTAAACGTTTTAGTTTCATGTGAACGAATCTGTAATACGAAGAGCTCACAGGTAGGAGCCAATTTCAGTATTAAAAAAATCGCCAATTTTGACACTGTCATTCATAACGTTAAAGGTAGTACTTTGTCAACTTGTTATATTTCAACCTTCAGGTGGAGGTGCTGCAATCATCAAGCACATGATTAAACATATCTATCAACAAAAAGAATAACTGATGTGCTTACAATGGACGACCTAGAAAATGAGCTTTGGTCGCCTGTACAGTTTTATGAGCACAACGATTCATCAGAGGACAAAGTGACAAAAAAACACAAACAGTCTAAGCTTCCATTGGCCGACCAATTCCCTGTTGGTGAGTAGAACATACACTCATACATACATGAATTGTTTTTTTTTCTTTTTTTCATTATATTCTGCTTCTGTATCTTCAATGTTAGGGATAAGGCAATAAAATTGTTCTTCCTTTGTCATTTCAGAAACTGTGAATGAAACAGGTTTTCACCGGACCACAAGGCTTTGTCTTGAGAAAATCAGAGAGGCGATGCTGCATCACAGATGGGAGGAGGCTGCAGAATATATGGCGTGTTACCCTCAACAGTTAGAGGACACAACTGTTGGCCAGGGAATACACTACAAAGAGGTACATTTGTCTTTGGCTAGGGACCAAGTAAATGAGGACTAACTTGTCTAAAGAAATGGTAAGTAATGAAGGGATGTTTGCTTTTCAGATGATTTGGAGACTCGCCATTGAAATCCTTCATCATCACCCTAACTCAACGATGGATGACTATAACGTCATCTATGAGCGAATGAAACATTCAGGAGTTAGACATTACCTGATGGTATGTTGACATCATCACCATACGCATGCACCATTCTACTGAAACTTTGCACAGTACTGATATTTTCCACATCTTCTTCACCGCATTTCTAGATCTGTCTGGAACATAGCTTCCACCTACTGCTTCATGACCAGATTGAGAATGCCAAGCGTCACCTCTCGGTTGCTGAAAGCTGGAGGTATGGCAAAGAGTCGGCATGTCAGTTTCAGGGAGCTAAACTGATCCAGGCCTACCGGAGTTTGCTGGATTACATTATCTGGTGCGACAAGAAAAATGCACCCTGCATCGCCAGTAAGTCGACACCGCTTAGCATGTGTTTAATGACTCGGGTTCTTATGTTACAGTCAAAGATCAAAGTGCTGCAATTATTCTCTGGCTTAACACTGCCATCTAGTGGTTAGTTCCATTATTAACGGAGCTTACCTATATACACAAATGGACTCTTTTGTGTTTTTTTATTTACCATATAAATATCAGTTGTTTTCTATTTTCAAGGTTTTACAAACCCCGGAAGCAACCAAGACATGCACAATTACTTTAGACAGGCTTCAGTCAATTTGAAGGAGATTTTAAAACATCCTGGTGTCTGGGATCCCTTCATACAGAGTTACGTCGAGGTAAGCGAATTCAATGTGCGTTTTGCAAATGTAAATCTTGAATTGTACTCCGTTGTTATCTTGTTCATGTGAACATTTTTTTGGACAGATGCTGGAATTCTATGACGCTCAGGGGGAAGCGAAGAAAGTACTGGAAGACTACGCATATGACAGCACGTTCCCGGCAAATCCAAATGCGCACGTTTATCTGTACCAGTACTTGCAGAGACACAACGGATCAGTGAGGAAATTGAAAAAAGTTTTAAAGGTATAGCCACAGTGTGATCAGAAATTCTTTAAAATAAGCTCAAAGCAACTTGTTTGTAAATCTTCCTTCTTTAGGTTCTCCATACTTTAGTTCCAAGCCATGAGCTGATGTTGGACTACAGTTCTTTCCTGCTTCACTCAGGTTAAGAATTTAGTACTGAAGTAGCTTGTTTGAATGTAAAAAAAATATTGATGAGTTTGCCTAGCGTTAAATATATCATTTGTATGCCTACAGAGAAAGCAGAAGACGGCAGGAAGGCTCTCGGAGTTCTCCTTGAAATGCTCGATTATGCCTGCTGGAGGACAAATATGGACGTGTGGAATTGTTTAAAAGGCGTTATTGACAAACTACAGTTACAGTTAAGACATTGAATTCACCTAATCCAAGATGGCCGCGTCAATGCGGGGGGCTTCATCTGCCATCTTCATTGTGCGTGTCCAAACAGAGAGGACTGGAAGGAGGCGGTTGCTGAGCAGATGGCAGCAAGGAAAGGATGGTGGGCCGCACTGCACTTTACAAGGTTTCATGCTACGGAGGATGCCGCGCAACGACCCCAGCTGATGGCGTTGAAGGCATCACTCTCCAAGATCCTCTGTCCAGGTGCGATGATGTCACGCTGTTTGTTTCTCACTACTTTCGAGATGTTCCAAATCAGCGGATTTTCTTTGTTTTTATGACCTGATAAGGCATGGTTGATCTTTTTAAATTGAAATTAGATGATGTGAAAATACTCACTCCACAATAGAAAACAAGAATCGAATGGCTCATTATATATAGATTGAAGCTTTTCTACATAGCGGAATACAACTGAAAGTGTCAACTGCGAATCTAGTGTTAAAAAATAAATTGCTTTACTTTTCCGTTCCCTGAATGCATAGTACGTCGTAATGCATTTAATTAATAAAGTAATAATGACATTAATCCTTCTCATATATGTGTTTATATTACCAGTAGTTAACTCATTCACTGCCATTGACGGCTATAGACGTCAAAAATTCGTTTAAACTATTTCTATTAGTTTAACATTTTTCCCCACTTTTGCTAACAAGTGTATGAAAACCTAAGGAAAAAAAAATATTGTAAATTTAGAACAGATATAAAATTTGTGATTAATCGTTAGTTAACTAGTGAAGCGATGTGATTAATCGCAATTAAAAATATTAATCGCCTGACGGGCCTAATTAATTTTTTTAATTAAAAAATAATAATAATCATAATTAATCGCATGATAACTTTATATCTGTTATAAATGTACAATTAAAAAAATCTAGGTTTTCATAAAAAAATGAAATTAAATGAAAAAATGTTAAACTAATAGAAATAGTTCACATGAACGTTTGACGTCTATAGTCGTCAATGGCAGTGGATGAGTTAAATGTGTGCCATGTTTAGCACATTTACCTTTGGTTGCACTGTTTATTATTATTATTATTTTCATTTATTTATTTAAATGATTTGGGCTGATGTTTGATGGGCTGATTTGATCGGGGACCATCTTAGATTTTTATATATTTGTCTCATTATAATTTTTGTACTTTTAGAAATGAGGCTCACATACTCTGCTGGACAAATGATCAGTGGCAAGAAAACCTGAAGACCACAACTAATCAATTTTATCGACTAACTTGGGGATGATGATCAAGATCAATACAGTACAGTCATTTATTTTGGAGCAAGACAAGGTAATACCCTCTTCATCCACCATGGGGCGCTCTTGCATTTTATTTTTTTGACTTAGCGGTTGACATGACCACCTTTTCTGGACAGAAAGCAGATTTAGCTGTTAGCCAGCCCTCATGGGTATTTTATGTTTTTTTTTTTTTTTGTAGCATTTTGTTGGAAGTCTTCCTTCTGTCCTCGGCTGACTTTTGCCGCACCACTGAAGCTACAAGTCGGCGTGTACGCACACAACGCACACAGCCTCTGTTAGCTCCGTTGTCATGAAAGATTACTCAACCAGCACAGACCTCACAACAGCCCAGTGTGCTTTAATTTGGACAAGCATGACCGAGTGTTGACAGCACCATGTGTGGAGCAACAATAGCGGTCATAAACAACGTCAAATGAAAGGGAGCTTTGAAATTGTGGTTAGGTGGCACAGCGTAAGCGCTAATATTTAGCGCGCACACAGTAAATTGCGGTCAATATCTCCCAGGCTAATGTCATATTTTGGAGCGTACAAAATATTATTGTATGGCAACATTATTCATGGCTTTCCCGACGCTATGCTTACTCCTTTGGGTCCGTTGCACCAAAGCGTGAAATAAAAGTCTGCATGGAGCAGCATGCCAATTTAATAAATGAAAGTGTTTTGTAATGATTCTGCTTACTTGATTCTGCTTGCCACAATGTCGGCTGTGCGGCGTGTGTGTGTTAGTGTGCGCTTGTGTGTATGTGTGTGTGCTGCTTTGCAGTCATTACATAAACCAAAAGCCCAAAGCACTTGCCTGACCATAGAAGCAGCTGCTGAAGAGATCTGGGGATACAAGTCGCATGTCATTTAACAACTCAGAACTCCAAACAGTCACCACTTTCGATTGGGCTGTGCTCGACATTTATTATTAGAAAACAATTTCTTTTACGGTCCGTTTTTACACTGTGATGACACAAATGTGACATTGTCACTTGGGCCTACATGTCACAGATGCACCTTAAGGTTTTGCTCGGACCGGGTTACATAACCAAACTCGGCTTCAACATGGAGACCCATCCAGTAGGGGTGGGAATCTTTGAATGTCTCGCGATTCGATTCGATTCAGAATCGATTTTTTTTTTTAATTCAAAATGATTTGATTGACAGTGATTTTTGCTTCAATCTATAGATGTGCAAGGAATTGTAATGATCTTAATCAAAAATCGATTCTGAATCAAATCGCAGACCCAAAAATCGGAATCGAATCGTGAGACATTCAAAGATTCCCACCCCTAGTGAATACCGCTACCAGGTATCGATAATGACATTATTTCAAGTTATCAGTACTCGTGACAATGGCCAATATCGGTATCGGCTGCCCTCTTGTGGCCGTTTTACAATCAGGAACTAGAAATTAGAAGAATAAAAACTTTCAATTTCATGCAATTTTAAGGAAAAATTCTAGATTAGTATGTATGTCTTTCTTCAATATGATCTGCCGTCGTTTTTTTGGAGGTGACATTTGATGTACCAAAAGTAATAGTTGTGTCGGACTCTGTACTTGGTGTCAGTATTGGTGACTACATAAACAAAATCGAAATATTTACTTCACAGTACACGATGAATGGTCCTTTGGGATAACTTTACCATACAACATGAAAAAAAACAAAAATGTGACCATCTTAACTCTTTGACTGCCAGACGTTTTCAGAAACGGGATGTCGCCAGTGCCAGCCGATTTAAGCATTTTGACTGATCTTTCAAGGTCCACAGAAAATGTTGTGTTTAGACTATGGAAACACACATACTACCGGAAAAAAAAGTTTGTTTCTACCTTATTCCGTTCTTCAGTAATCAACAATAGAAAATGGTTAGTTTCACCGAAATGCTCTGTTTTGAAACAAAAAGCGGAGAAAAAGAGCTTTTTGTGAAACGATGTTATTTCATGCACTCTAGTGAATTGTACACTTCTTTTTGTCCATGAATGATGCCACAAACACCTAAATAGTGCTTTACTTCTGTAATACACCACCACCAACAATGAAAAAGTGTTTTTTGGTTGCAAAATGCGTTTATTTCCATTCAACAGTGTAACAATTTGACAAAACAATTTCGCAAACTATTTACAAATGTGTGCAACTGTGGTACTATTTACAATTATGTGGATGTTTCAAATACAGTTTTTCTTTTTGTAACACTGCCCTGCGTGCAAGGAGACGGAGCAGGATTTGCACAACAGATACGTTTCACTTCGATTGTCCGTTTCGCGTGCAGACGTTACACTTTCTTGACGGCCTTTTTTTCCGGGGAATAGCAAGTAGCAGACTGTACCCACTACTCCGATGAATATGCATTGGACTCGGGGCACTCTTCGTCGTCCGATTGAACGTCCGCCTGAGCGTGCTCGGTTGTGCTCCGCGTTTTCCGGTGTTAGCATCGCTAGCCCGTGAACCTTTATGACGTCGTCATAGCCGCTGCGTCAGCGCTTCCAACTTCGGCGTCAACCTCGGAGTCACCAACATCATCATCGATGATGATCATCGTCATCATCAATGTGCTCTTTAGCGTTGGTCGATGCCTTTCGTTTTTGAAAAAAATTCCCAAGTGTGAGCTGCTTGCAACCGGTCGCCATTGTTCGCTTTTTCAGCCATCTAGCTCCGCCTCACGTCTTCTACTGCCGCGTCAACGCTTCCAACCTCGGCGTCACCATCATCATCATCGATGATGATCATCGTCGTCATCAATGTGCTCTTTAGCGTTGGTCGATGCTTTTCATCTTTGAAAAAAATTGGTCGAGCGTGAGGTGCTTGCAACCGGTCGCCAAGTTCTCTTCCCTTCCCCAGCCATTGTCCCCTCTAGCTCCGCCTCACGTCTTCGACTGACGCCTACCCAATCTTGTCAAAAGAGAGTCATTGCTGCCATCTAGGGGCCAAAAATAGTCATTAGGCTAACTAGATCTGCTTGAAACTTTCACCACAGCTGGGCAAGGCTTTCCTCCACCCGTTTCCCCAAAAAAAAAAAAAAAAATTGGAGAACGTCTTTGGCGGCCCTCCGTAGGTTTTTACTAAACGTCATTTAACGTTTTTGGCAGTCAAAGAGTTAAAAATGTCGGTGCAAAACACAACCTGAATCACCATAAAAACCTTTCAAATACATCACACTCATCGCAGCATAAATGGAATTCAAAGACAGAAACTATAAGAAGAGGTCAACGTCTATCTTTTCCCTGCAGGGAACCATAAAGGAAGCCAACTAGTCATCAAACACCCTCGTGTCATTTTTTTATTTACATGTAAAAATCCCCAAATATCACTTGAACACGCTCATTACGCAAATTTTAAGTCTTTTATGGGTATTGTATTTTTTTAAACTATCACAGCAGGTTTCAAGGTGACTGTGATAACAAAAAAAAAATAGTGAAGGAAAATATGTTTAATTCATTGCCGAGCCTAGAAAGGCACAGCATATTTCTTTGTTGTGCAAGTTTGACATTAATTGAATTCCCCCAACCCCTCCTTCCACTTCCACCTCCACCTCCACCTCATCTTCCTGACACAGAAAAAAAAAAAAAAAAACAGACAGCAGTTTGTACTCCGAGTCTTGCTCGGCGAGGCTCAGTGGATTTGTAACCTCAAATCCAGACTGTGACAAGCGCAACTTCTCTGCAAATGCACGACATTTGGAGTCGTGTACGTTAAGGGAGCGCAGGGTGTTAAAGGAGACGTGGAGGGTTGAAAAGCTCTTAAATCAGCTTTGCATCTGGGGCTTAACATACTGATGTGCTTGCTTGGCGGTGCCGCGTTCTTCAAAGGCCAACCAGTTAAAGGGAAACATTAGGCTGCAGCCAGAATCTTCAAAACGCCGCACATGATCAAACCAGCAAACACCAGTCAAAGGAAAATCCATCATAAGTCAGAATGAAAAAGAATCAGGATTATCAGAAGTCTAATAATTACGTTGCTTTGGTGCAATTTATTCAACGCGTAATTGCTGTATTCCCTTTTGAACAGTTTAACAAAAAAAGCTTTCAACGCAAAGTACCGGCAGATGCTAAGACAAAATTGCTTGAGGGGAGACATGTCTTGCGGAAGTTTTGGGAGGAAGAGAGAAAAAGAAATAAAAAGATTCCCAAAATATCCCCCCCGTACTGTGAAGTTGAAATTTGACAACCGCAAAAGCTTTGTACTCAAGAGTGCAAAAAATAGCTTTCAATAATGTATCGGAGGAATAACGACTGAGCTGATTTCTGGGGAGCTCAGCTGTAGTGGGCTAGAAATAGAGGAGAGATGTTCGATACCACTTTTTTCAGACCGATACCAGTCACTGGTATGATACCATATACCGACACCACTAGCACTTTTGATGCATACAATTTCCTAAAGAAAACAATTTTGGATCATTTTAAAGATTTTTTTTTTTAAACGCATTTCCCCTTAAAATTGCTTGAAATTAATTACAGATGGGCAAGTACCGATACCTGGCCTTTATTCAATCGGTACTCGCAGTGGCGACCGATTTTTACCTGTTTTATGAACAGGAACTAGAAATTAGAATAATAGGAAATTAGGGCCAGACCGATATTGACTTTTTGAGGCCGATGCGATACCAATTTTGGGCCGAAAAAATATACAGATTACCGATTAATTGGCCAATATTAATGAAATAAATATATAATGCTTTTCAGTGGGTGTCAATTGTGCAAGTGTAAAGGCTCTCTTGCATAAAAATGACCATTCAAGGACGGCACGTCATTTTTTTTTAACAAGAAACCAACATTAATAAGACCTAATTTTGTACATTTATTTTCATAAAAATCAACTCACTCAAATCTTTATTATTGAGGTACTGTTTGTCATGCATATCATTCCAAATCCGCATTTTTTTTTACAGGGCAGTGTGAGACCCACTGCCAGTGCAACAAAGACAAAGTCTGCCATCTAATGGTGAAAGGTGATATTACAAATTAAAACTCCAATTAATCCCTGCATATTCTAATATTTGTTGATTATCTCGCTCTTTATACACTGGACCCTTTAAATAAGATTGCTCATAAAGTCTAGGCAAATCTGTAACACAAATCACTTCTATGGACCTTTAACTCATTCACTGCCATTGACGGCTATAGACGTCAAAAAATAATTTTAACTATTTCTATAAGTTTAAAAAAAATATATTAAATTTTAAATTTAACAGTATGAAAACCTAGAAAAAAATATTGTACATTTAGAACAGATATAAAATTTGTGATCAATCGTGAGTTAAGTATTGAACTCATGCAATTAATTACAATTAAAAATTTTAATCGCCTGACACGATTTAAAAAAAGAAAAGATTATAAAAAAAATTTAATCGTAATTGAATCGCATGACTTCACTAGTTAACTCACGATTAATCACACATTTTATATCTGTTCTAAATGTAATCTGCTTATTCCTGCCGCATTTTTTTTCAAAATAAAAGCCCAAAATTTAAAATTTTGTTTTTCTCCTCTAATTTGTATATTTTTTGGACCGACTCAAACCGTTCCAAATTTAAACTGTTCATCAAAATTTCAATATGAAAGCCAAATTTTTTTTGTTTTTTCTCTTTTAATTTCTAAATTGTTTAACCAATTTAAAGCATCCCAACTTCAACATGTTCAGCTCATTCCATGTCATTGTATATCATTACAGATCATTCAACAATTTTCCATTCAGCCTCTCAGCCTTCACACGCAATTTCTCCATAAATTGCATTCTCTAGTTATAAAAATAATAGTAAAAGTAAAAAATAATAAAATGCATTCAATAAGTGACTAACAAAACAATTGCAAGAGCTATCCATCATATTTGAGATCATTGATGGATCATGGAGGCACTTAAATATCATGACACATCATGTACAGTTTATAGAGAAAAAAAAAAAAGATGAGCGGAAAACGAGAGGTGGAAACGCACACTCCCACATTCATGCAAAAATACATGTGGCTTTATAACATTTTCCAACCATTCAATTTCCCGCTGTGACCACAAGGGTCAGGTCACACATATGCTTAACCGAGGAAAGGTACAGTGGCAGTGGGTGTACTTAATGGTAGCTAGGTTACTAAGGGGAAACATATTTCATACACACAAAAAAAAAAGTGATGTGCAGGGGTAAGAGAAAGGATGGAAGCAGAAAGCTGGAGCGCCCCATGCAGGCCAAGGTGATATCTAAAGTATTGATAGAAATAAAAAATAATTAACTCATTCACTGCCATTGACAGCTATAGACTAAAAAAATATTTGAACTATTTCTATTAGTTTAACATTTTTTTCCATTTTGTTAACAAGAGTATGAAAACCTAGAATTTTTTTTTTCATTTAGAACAGATATAAAATTTGTGATTAATCGTGAGTTAACTAGTGAAGTCATGCAATTAATTACAATTAAAAATTGTAATCGCCTGATGCCCCTAATTTTTAATCATCTTTTCTTTGAGAAAAAAAAGTTTAATTTTTAATAAAATTTTTGTTTTGTTTTTAAGAAAAGATTATCGCCAGGCGATTACAATTTTTAATCGTAATTAATCGCATGACTTCACTAGTTAATTCACAATTAATCACAAATTTTATATTTGTTCTAATACAATGAAAAAACTCTAGGTTTTCATACTCTTGTTAACAAAAGTAGGGAAAAAATATTAAATAGAAATTGTTAAAATGAATATTTGACATCTATAACCGTCAATGGCAGTGAATAAATTAACTCAAGAGTATGAAATTCTTTATATTTTTTATTGTACATTTAGAACAGAGATAAAATTTGTGATTAATCATGAGTTAACTTGTGAAGTCATGCAATTAATTACGATTAAAACATTTAATCGCCTGACGCTCCTAATTTTTAATAATCTTTTCTTCTTTTTTCAAACCGCGTCAGGCGATTACATTTTTTAATCGTAATTAATCGCATGACTTTAATCGTTAACTCATGATTAATCATACATTTTATATCTGCTCTAAATGTACAATAAAAAAACATTTCTAGGTTTTCATACTCTTGTTAACAAAAGTGGGGAAAAAATGGTAAACTAATAGAAATAATTCAAATGAATTTTTGACGTCAATGGCAGCGAATGAGTTAAACTACAGGTGTTGAGCCAATCCGGATGCCGGCGGAATCTTAATAATTCATGTCAGCCTGGAATTCTGTTCTCCTTCCTTCTTCAATTTTTTAAATCATTTCCCTTTGCATGTGCTCTATTTTGTAGCGCGTTGACAGAGTTTGACGCAAAGTCCCGAGATTTGGATCGGCACTTCTCAAAACCCTGGAATGCAATCAATTCCATCCCTTAAAGCCTTAGGTGAGCGCTGTTGGCCGAGGCGCGCTTTGCATTTCACAGTCACTCCACTAATGCGCAGCACTGCAGTGTTTGTCCACTCTGTTGTGAGCCCGTGCGATGTTTTGACTACAAATCTTCAGGGTTGATCTGCTTCGACATCTAATGCTTACAAGCGTAGCTTCGATATACTGTACGTTCACGGTACGCTTTAACGGGCCTTTGCAAAGATTATAATGTCCAGTTTTGATTGACTCTGTCCAAATATTCAACAACATAAGTAGTCAATATGCTCATTATCGTTGTGACTGGTTGTGTATTTTTTGTTAATGTGTTTGAACAATTCTTAACTCATTCACTGCAATATTAATTTTGGCTTTTATTTTGAAATTTGGAATGATTTAGCGGTAGGGATGAGATGAGCAATTTTAATACAAAATGGTTTTAAAAAGTGAAAATTTAAGGAAAAAAAACAATAAAATATAAAGTTTGTAGCTTTTGTTATGAGATTTTTGAAAAGATTTTGAGGTAGGGATAATAAGAAAGGTTTAAAGTTCGAACAGTTTGAATCAGTCCAAAAAATAATAATTTGAGGAGAAAAACAAAAATCTCATAATTTTTTACTTATATTTTGAAATTTAAAAAAATGCATTAGTGATAAACACTATAAAGTCTGAACAATAAAAAAAATAGAAATTAGTGGAGAAAAATAAAACCTTTGTTTTAGGCTTTTGAACATTTAATTTGGAAAATTTGGGATAAGCTGATCAGTTTAAATATGTCCCCAAAAATGTAGAAATTAGAAGATAAAAACACAAAAAAAAGTATTTTTTGATTGAAGTTTCATTGGTGTTTTAATAGTGAAAATTTGGACTTTTTGCTAAGTGTAAATTTTTGGCATGCGCTAGACTGGCCCAACATGACAAAAAATGAAGATTTGGCTCAACCTGGATATTATATAGTGAGGCAGGTTGGTTTTTGATTTAAAAAAACAAAAAAACAAACTAAATTTGACTTTGATTGCAGAGCCACCAACAAGCCAGTCATTGAAATCCTTCTACCTTGCATTGAATCTGTCTAATGGTCACTTTTCATTGCCCGACCTCAATCAAAACGCTGCTCTTTTTGTGCCGGCTTTGGTTTAAGCCAGCTTTTAAATGTGCTGTTTGTGTAGCTAGCTGTGTGTTAGGTCAGATTAACAAATGTTAAGGCCGGTGGCGGTCTGAATGACAGCATTAACTAGAGGACAATGGGAGCGTTGGACAAAGGCCTTTCGCGACCTGTCTGACAGCTTGTAGCGTTGATGTCATCCTCTGACTCAGGGTGTTGCCGCCGTCTCTTGTCACACTGGACGCTCGCATGGATGACATCACCAAGTGACACACGTCTCTCACCTCTTCTCTTTTCTTTTTTTTCCTACTTTTCTTAGGTCAGTAATGACTTCATTAGCGTTCATGTATTGTAGCTTCTGTTCTGTCACCCAAAAAAAGAACATGCGTTATTTCAGTATAAGAAGCGAATAGGCCGTTTTTTTTAAAAAGTTTTTACTACTCCCGCCCTTGTTTATATGCATGACTAGTAAACTGTTCTTCATGTGTGAATTCAGCGGACTGACATTTGAACGCAACATTAATGGCAGCCTTACACTCGATGGTAGTGGCGCTGCACGGAAATGACAAGGATCAAGCCAAGATGTGCACTTGAGGGAACGATGGACGATGATAGCAGTCGTTTATACGCTCACGCAGAGCATTTGCCTGCATGATAGCAAATCTAATTTGTGCTGGGTCAAAGCAGTATGTAAATTTACCCTTTAGGGTTGATATCATGTTGCTGATGATTTTTTTTTCCCCCCTTCAGATTTATGGCAGGTTTCGATACATTTCTGACGCGATTAACTCATTTTACTGCCATTGACGGCTATGGACGTCAAAAATTAATTTGAAATATTTCTACTATTAGTTTTACATTTTTTTTCCCGCTTTTGTTAACAGGAGTATATAAACCTAGGTTTTTTATTTATTGTACATTTAGAACAGAAATTTGTGATTAATCGTGAGTTAACTAGTGAAGTCATGTGATTCAATTACGATTATTTTTTTTAAAATAATCTTTTCTTTTCTTTTTAAATCGCGTCAGGTGATTAATTTTTTTAAATTGTAATTAATTGCATGACTTCAATAGTTAACTCGAATAACGAATAGAAATTGGTAAAATGAATATTTGACGTCTATAACCATCAATGGCAGTGAATAAGTTAACTCAAGAGTATGAAATTCTATATATTTTTTATTGTACATTTAGAACAGATATAAAATTTGTGATTAATCATGAGTTAACTTGTGAAGTCATGCAATTAATTACGATTAAAAAATTTAATCGCCTGACACGATTTAAAAAAGAAAAGATTATAAAAAATGTTTTAATCGTTTAATCGCCTCACGCTCCTAATTTTTAATAATCTTTTCTTCTTTTTTTTAAACCGCGTCAGGCGATTTTTTAATTGTAATTAATCGCATGACTTTAATTGTAACTCACGATAAACTCTTTGACTGCCAGACGTTTTCAGAAAAGGGATGCCGTGGGTGCCAGCCGATTTAAGCATTTTGACTGATCTTTCAAGGTCCACAGAAAATTATGTGTTTGGACTATGGAAACTACTACCAAATGAAAGATTGGACTCTCATCTTCCATCAGAAAAAAAAAGTTTGTTTCTACCTTCTTCCGTTTTTCAGTAATCAACAATAGAAAATGGTTAGTTTCACCTCTGTTTGGAAACAAACGTCTTTTAACGTCTTTGGCACTCCTCCATAGGATTTTACTAAACGTTATTTAACGTTTTTGGCAATCAAAGAGTTAATCACAAATTTTATATCTGTTCTAAATGCACAATATTTTTTTTCCCTAGGTTTTCATACTCTTGTTAAGAAAAGTGGGGAAAAAATCCTAAACTAATAGAAATAGTTCCTATGAATTTCTATAGCCGTCAATGGCAGTGAATGAGTTAATCGCGATTAATTAGTTTAAAAAATTGTAATTGTTTGACAGCATTGTTTGAGAGCAACCAGGGCCATGTTGCAACAAGCCTTATGAATAATGATGGAACTTTAGCTATATTCTAATGCTAATTGCTGCAAAACGGAAACAGATTTTTCCTGATGAAAGAAGAGAGTCTAATCTTTCTTTTGGTGGGTTCCATGTTTTTATAGCAATAGAACACATATTCTGTGGGCCTTGCAAAATCTGTCAAAATCCAGTAAAACAGCTGGGAGCGAAGGGGCTTGCTTCAGTGGAAATAGCTGGGAGTGAATGAGTTAATTTATTAATCGATTAATTTTGACAGCTCTAGTAACATATCATTTTATGAACACAATAAACGTGATTTTTTTTTAACGCACGTTCCACAATGCTAAAACATTCGTTATTCACCCGAGTTTTTAATTTGTGCTATTCCATGCACCTGCTGTCCGTCTCTATCCCCCCATCTCTGTCATAGGAAGTGAAGCGTTTCACATTTCTGACAGCTTGCGTCGAATTTTCTAGGGAGTTAGTAGTCTGAACAGAAAGAACAGCGGCTGCAGAGACAGCAGAACAAGACTGAAACAGCCCATCAAAGTTACCCAATCGCACTTTACAAGTGATACAAAACATTTTTTTATTATTTTGCTGAGCTAGAGTTGCAATATTGTCCCCTGCGTTCATTTGCAATACCAATCACATGTCCCACGCATGCAGCAGGTGACCCCCCCCCTGTTCGTAGAAACGGTTGCTATTTGCATGCGATTAACAACGGCTGCTTGGGGTGTCATTTGTTATTTATATGTAAGCCGTGTGTTTGTGTCAGAGGTGGAAGGCAGCAAGTGTTTTCTGATGAGCTGGTCTGTTGGAGCGCAGTTAAATCCGCCGTATTTTTTTGTTTTGTAAACACGTATTACAGTGTTGTCACAATACCACAATTCTGCCATATGCATACTGAAATGACAAGATGGCAAAAACCTTAAGCAGTAAATCCGGTCAAACGTGGACTTTCAAATCCTTCGTGTTTTTATGAATTCAAAATATTACAGGTCAATGGAGGATATGAATGAAACTATTATGCATCCATCATTTTCTATACCTCAATTTAACTCATTCACTGCCATCAAGTCATACAAATAAAAAAAAGATTATTAAAAATTTGCGTTCAAATTTTTAATCGTAATTAATCGCATGACTTCAGTAATTAACTCACGATTAATCACAAATTTGATATCTGTTCTAAATGTACAATTTTAAAAAAATCTAGGTTTTCATACTCTTGTTAACAAAAGTGGAAAAACATGTTAAACTATTAGAAATGGTTAAAATGAATTTTTGACTTTTATAGCCGTCAATGGCAGTGAATTAATTAAAAAAAAAAAAAAGAAGTACAGAAAAGATTCTTAAAAATTCGGGGCTAAAATTTTTAATTGAAAACAATCGCATGCCTTCACTAGTTAATTCATGATTAATCACAAATTTTATACCTATTCTAAATGTATAATAACAGTTTTTTTAATATATACATATATATATATATATATTTTTTTTTACTTTCGTTAACAAAAGTGGGGGAAAAAAATGTTAAACTAATAGAAATAGTTCAAATGAATTTTTGACGTTTATAGCCGTCAATGGCAGTGAATGAGTTAATGAACCTAATGTTTTTTTGGAATGTGGTAGGAACCCGGAATACAACCACACATGAGCAAACAAATCTCCAATTTCATATATTAGGGCTGTCAAAATTAAAGGTTAACACTGGAGAATTATTTAAAAATTTTAAAGCATTCATGATTATTTTTTATTCAATTGTATTTACCGTACATCCTGTGGCAGGAAGATTGATAGCTTTGAATTGTTTCTATGAGAAGAATATAAAGAAAAGAAAGTAAGATGCCTGCAAAGCTGAGTCTGTTTTTAATCGTTTTGTCGAACAATTATATTTAACAGGAAAAGCATTGCATTCAGATCAAAAAGTCTTTTTAAATCAAAATCTACTTTCTATATGATGATTTTACGCGATACAGTATCAAGCTTTGTGTGAAGAAGTAAAAAATGCGATTAATTACGGAATACTGTGTGATTTAGTTAGTTAAAAAATTAAAATAAAATAAAAAATAAAATAAAAATGTATTTGTCATACAATGATAACGTAGTATAAAATACAGTCTATTGAACTACCAGCAGCACGTTGTTTACATTAGTCATTTGTTTTCCTTTTCAACAATTCGATCACACCCGTGCTATTTATATTATCCGTTTGATCAATAACTGATGATGCCACAAGGCTTTGTTGACAATGACACGTCAGTAAAGGATAAAAGAGCTAATCGTCCCTATAAATTCTTAAGCTGCAGGTAATCGGTTAGAAAGGACACGACAACGGCTGCAATTATTTGCGGTAAAGAGAAGAAGCTGAAGGATGTTGCTGGTATGTGATGACTATTATTTTTTTTTTAGTTATGTAGATTTAGTCTGTGCTGTTAAATGGAAATACAAATGTGTTGTTTGGTGAGCATTATACAGCGGTTAGTCTAACTAGTAATTCCAGACGATAGTTCTCTTGCGTCTTTGATTTAAAGTTACCAAGCTAACCTTACCTGTAGCAACAGTTCTGTTAGCGTCTTAGGCGCTACATTGGCAGCTAATTCAACACATCAATACAACGGTCTAAACGACAAAGAATGATATCGTACGGCAGATGTTTTGATATGATCACTTATATACAACGTGAAATTTCACAAAATAACCGATTTTGGCTTCTCTTCCTTAAACACGCGTGACTAATAAACAGCTTGAATCAAACACATGTAGCATCTTGTTGGAGAACTGTGTTAAAGGACTTCTACTGTAAAATGCTGAGTATCATTTCATGTCTTTTCTCGTACCGGGATACCGGACAACCCTGCGGTGCTGGCTGCGGTGGTATAAATATCATCAGACATCGTCTAATATGCTCTAATTCCTCATCTAATCCAAAATCATGATTAATTGGTCTCCCGCCGCAGGCAGAGTGACAATATTTGCTTTTCTTGAAATCGTTTCACTCCAGACGAAGCGTTACATCGTCATATTGATGGCCAATATCAACGATATAGGTTGCAACATATGCACCTTTAAACGCTGTGATCGTTAGCGATACAATATTTACTAGTTGCTAGGTAACCACAGGGGTGAAGGGACATGCCACAACGTGATTGAATAATAGCGAGAAGGCCAGCTCAGCTCAGGGTAATAAACAGGTTTGTCGTTAATTCCGAGATGGAGATGTTATGGTAAGACGTTTGCCTTGCTCATCTGCCTTCATGTTTTATAACCATCATCAAGGGGGAGTGCCAAAGGGACAGTCTTAAGACGTGGAAGGCTTGAGGTTGACGAGAAACAGAGAAATCCACTCTCGGCTGTTATGTAACCGGCGAAAGCCAGGGAATAATGAGGTCGGAAAAATGTTCATCAATTCTGTTTAAGCGTTTTGAATCAATTATCAAAAATATTGTACAGTACTGGAATTGCTGTATGAGGTCTGAGGTCACCCTGGGAACAATGCATGTTTATACACAATGTGCTTCATAATTAACTCATTCACTGCCATTGACGGCTATAGACGTCAAAAATTTATTTGAACTATTTCTATTAGTTTAACATTTTTTCCCACTTTTGTTAACAAAAGTATGATTTTTTTTTTTATATTAGAACAGATATAAAATGTGTGATTAATCGTGAGTTAATTAAGAAAGTCATGTGATTCATAATTAACTCATTCACTGCCATTGACGGCTATAGACGTCAAAAATTTATTTGAACTATTTCTATTAGTTTAACATTTTTTCCCACCTTTGTTAACAAAAGTATGATTTTTTTTTATATATTAGAACAGATATAAAATGTGTGATTAATCGTGAGTTAACTAGGGAAGTCATGCGATTCATAATTAACTCATTCACTGCCATTGACGGCTATAGACGTCAAAAATTTATTTGAACTATTTCTATTAGTTTAACATTTTTTCCCACCTTTGTTAACAAAAGTATGATTTTTTTTTTTTTTAATATTAGAACAGATATAAAATGTGTGATTAATCGTGAGTTAACTAGTGAAATCATGCGATTCATAATTAACTCATTCACTGCTATAGACGTCAAAAATTTATTTGAACTATTTCTATTAGTTTAACATTTTTCCCACCTTTGTTAACAAAAGTATGATTTTTTTTTTAATATTAGAACAGATATAAAATGTGTGATTAATCGTGAGTTAACTAGTGAAGTCATGTGATTCATAATTAACTCATTCACTGCTATAGACGTCAAAAATTAATTTGAACTATTTCTATTAGTTTAACATTTTTTCCCACCTTTGTTAACAAAAGTATGATTTTTTTTAATATTAGAACAGATATAAAATGTGTGATTAATCGTGACTTAACTAGTGAAGTCATGCGATTCATAATTAACTCATTCACTGCTATAGACGTCAAAAATTAATTTGAACTATTTCTATTAGTTTAACATTTTTTCCCACCTTTGTTAACAAAAGTATGATTTTTTTTTATATTAGAACAGATATAAAATATGTGATTAATCGTGAGTTAACTAGTGAAGTATAGGTATAAGCGATTAATTACGTTGAAAAATTGTAATCGCCCGATGCCCTTTCTTTAAAAAAAAAAAACATTATTAAAAAAAATAAATAAATAAATATTGTTTTAAAAAAAATAAAAGATTATTAAAAATGAGGGGCATCGGGAGCAAATTTGTAATCGTGATTAATCACATGACTTCACTAGTTAACTCACGATTAATCACACATTTTATATCTCTAAATGTACCAAAAAAAAAAATTCTAAAAAGTCTAGGTTTTCATACTCTTGTTAACAAAAATGGAAAAAAATGTTAAACTCATAAAAATAGTTCAAATGAATTTTTGACGTCTATAGCCGTCAATGGCAGTCAATGAGTTAAGTTCCATTTCCGGGTTCTCTGGTCACTGTCACATTTTCCCTCTTTGGCTTGCCACCATTGGTTCCCATTGGAACACATATCACAAAAAAGCAAAAACAAACACACGAGAGGAAGACTGAGAAAATGGTTCTATTTACATGCTCATTAACCTTTTTTTCTTCTCAGAACAGATACTGACGTCTCGGGTGAGGGGATGCATGGCAATGGGTCTGGATTCGGAACTATTTTCACAAAATGTAGGTTGAATTAATAATTGTACGGCCAGTGAATCGTTCGACCTGGCATATGGTTGTCTAGTAAATGTGTTTAGTTTTTTTTAAAGTGACTTCTCAGTCCAGTTTTCAAATGACAATTACATCTGTCAAGTCCTTAGACAAGTTTCACAGGCTCAAGCATCCGTGATGCCAAATGGCGAGAATCTTAAGACGACATACAGTGACAGGCTGTTGAATGTTTGGCAGTGTCCCTCCCGTCTTGCTTTTTGGTGAACATGTTGGTTTTCAGGCTGTTGGGATTTCAGTAGGCCCATCTGTGCCTCATACGTCCCCTCATACTTTCCAAGCATCGATGAAGTGCTTCACTAGATAGGATGGAGTACCGCAAGCAAGAGGCTAGTCAATTACATGAAATACTAATTCAAAAACATAAAAAAACGTTTCACCCGTTCCCAACCTTACTCAACCCCCCCCCCCTTCCCCCCGCACCACCGACCTCCCCCCCACCCCTGCTTTGAATGTGACATTATGTCTGCACCTTGTCAAAGTCAGGAAGTGGTTTGCGTCTTCTGGGCCAGCAAATAACACGTCGGCATCAGTCAGATTTTCCACGGTTTGAAAAAAAAAAAAAAAAAAGAAAAGAAAAAGAAAAAAAGCTAACCACTTTGACAGTATTTTACTTCATTTGTCATGATCTCATATTGGTGTGATCTCAAAACTGATATAGAAAACCGCATTCAGTCATATTTTCCACTGGCTGACATTTCGGCGAGCGCAATGCGGTTTGAGCGCTTGCAAAAGTCAAAATAAATAAATAAGCAAATTAGGGCAAAATCTCACTGAAAATGAATCATGAATGACTTGCAAGCATCTGACCGTTTTTTTTCTTCTTCTTCTTCCCACTGTCCATTACATAATTGTAATCCCACATTGAACTAAGTACATCTGTTGTGTCTTATTTAAATCAACAGATCATTTGAGGGAAAGACGGTGAGGGGAAATACGCAATATTGGCAAGATTTTAGAACATGTTAAAATTTACAACTGGATATTAACTGATCAAATCATAAATTTTGCTTTATTGTATGCGTCCTTGATAAAACATTTAGCGTCCGACGTTAGCGTAATGTTGAGTTTTGCTAACTATAATTCTTGCTGCTCCTGTGACCCAGCATTATATTTCTTTCTTAGCTACATGTTGTTAAGTGAATGCTGAATGTACACTTCAGAATAGGACAATACAGGATTATGTTTTCTGTTTAACGTAAGCCTAACAAAACCAGTCATACAGGCACAACTGGGTGAATTTACATAACTGCTCGGCCGTGGGTCTCGACGCCTTGTTTCAAAATTGCCAAACAATCACCACTACTACTACAGGGTCATTGAAGGCAACTAAATTTATACAAGCGCTTTAATTAAGTGCATTGGTTTGTATTAACTCATTCACTGCCATGAATTCATAATTTTTTATTTATTTATTAAGAATTAGGGTCAACAGGCGATTAACATTTTTAATTGTAATTAATCGCAAAAAAATCGAGGTTTTCATACTCTTGTTAACAAAAGTGGGAAAAAAAATGTTAAACTAATAGAAATAGTTCAAATGATTTTTTGACGTCTATAGCAGTCAATGGCAATGAATGATTTAAAAAAAAAAGAAAAAGAAAACATTATTAAAAATGTGGGGCGTCAGGCGATTAAAATTTGTAATCATAATTAATCGCATGACTTCACTAGTTAACTCACAATAATCACTACTTTTATATCTGTTCTTAATGTACAATAAAAAAATTCTAGGTTTTCCTATTCTTGTTAACAAAAGTGGGGGAAAAAATGTTAAACTAATAGAAATAGTTAAAATGATTTTTTGTTGTCTATAGCCATCAATGGCAATGAATGATTTAAAAAAAAAAAAGAAGAAGAAAACATTATTAAAAATGTGGGGCGTCAGGCGATTAAAATTTGTAATCATAATTAATCGCATGACTTCACTAGTTAACTCACAATAATCACTACTTTTATATCTGTTCTTAATGTACAATAAAAAAATTCTAGGTTTTCCTATTCTTGTTAACAAAAGTGGGGGAAAAAATGTTAAACTAATAGAAATAGTTAAAATGATTTTTTGTTGTCTATAGCCATCAATGGCAATGAATGATTTAAAAAAAAAAAGAAGAAGAAAACATTATTAAAAATGTGGGGCGTCAGGCGATTAAAATTTGTAATCATAATTAATCGCATGACTTCACTAGTTAACTCACAATAATCACTAATTTTATATATGTTCTTAATGTACAATAAAAAAAATTCTAGGTTTTCCTATTCTTGTTAACAAAAGTGGGGGAAAAAATGTTAAACTAATAGAAATAGTTCAAATGATTTTTTGACGTCTATAGCAGTCAATGGCAATGAATGATTTAAAAAAAAAAGAAAAAGAAAACATTATTAAAAATGTGGGGCGTCAGGCGATTAAAATTTGTAATCATAATTAATCGCATGACTTCACTAGTTAACTCACAATAATCACTACTTTTATATCTGTTCTTAATGTACAATAAAAAAATTCTAGGTTTTCCTATTCTTGTTAACAAAAGTGGGGGAAAAAATGTTAAACTAATAGAAATAGTTAAAATGATTTTTTGTTGTCTATAGCCATCAATGGCAATGAATGATTTAAAAAAAAAAAGAAGAAGAAAACATTATTAAAAATGTGGGGCGTCAGGCGATTAAAATTTGTAATCATAATTAATCGCATGACTTCACTAGTTAACTCACAATAATCACTAATTTTATATATGTTCTTAATGTACAATAAAAAAAATTCTAGGTTTTCCTATTCTTGTTAACAAAAGTGGGGAAAAAAATGTTAAACTAATAGAAATAGTTCAAATGATTTTTTGACGTCTATAGCCGTCAATGGCAGTGAATGAGTTAAAGAGAAATGACCGGTAATCTGTATCTGTTTTTGAATGGCACATTTACTGGCTTGGTTTATTTAGCCTAGCCGCTAATTTACACAAGAGCACCCACAACATTATGGTTGCACGATATAATCAAATCTAGTACAGTAGCTAAATCGTAAAAGCAAAAAAAATCTTTATACAGTGCTGTATCCTTTTCCACCAAACTTTCAAAAATATATGAATCATTACGATGACCATACCATTGGATGATCAATAAATACCATTACTTGTGGGAAAAGGTTGACTTACATAATTGAAGTGGTCTGCTGGAAATCAAAGCTTTGTCACAATGCAGATGTTCAATCTTGGATTTACTCCAGATAAGTAAAATAATACGTCATATAGAAGATTTCATCAAATTTATTTGTGGATGCTTTCCAGACTTTAATATTCATGGATACATCACAATTATTATTTTTGTCTTTTTTTCATATATGCTTGACCTGACATCGACCAGAAAAATAAAAAATGCAAAGCAAGTAAAAGAAGAAGAGCTGGCAATCCAATCTCAATAGGCTTGTGTCAATTTATAAATAAGTGCACAGTGCACTAATAATAGCAGCACTAATAAATGCCCTGCATTGTTTCGGGTTGCAGCTGAGGATAAAACGAGAGCTCAGAGTATATTTGGGGTTTAGGCCGGAAAGTCCCACCCAGCATGCGGTCTTTCATATTTCACTATGAATTCAACCAAACGGGCTCTTGCTTAATGACGTGTCTACCAAAGACATCAACATTGTTATCGTTAACCCTTTAGTTGCTTTAGTATCACTAAAAAGTCTTGTTAAGTTGTATTATTTGGTTCTATCAGTCACATAGCATAGATGCCTTATACCCATAAACATTTTTTTTTTATGGTATTGCTTCCGTTGTGACTGCTTTTCTTGCTGCAAAAGAGTCGTTTGAAAAAAAAAAAGTAGGGCATAAGGATCAGAAATGAAAAGTGGGAATAAACAATACCAAGCTTTTCTAAAATCGAATCATGTGTTGTTTATTCTCTCAAGCCACACATTCCTTTCACATAACTATTTTTTGAAAAGTAGATCAAGAAAACCATAAAACTACCAGATGTCAGCAAAGGAAAATATGAATGAATATTTCATAATGCGTATTAGCTCCTGCAAAGGCACCACAGGACTATAGAAAACAGCTTTTCAGTCAGTAGCATATGCGTTTTTTTTTCTTGTTTTAGTTAAATAATTACATTACAGCAATAACGCATAGCTCATGCAATGCAAATGATGTTAGCACATTAGCATGAACAAAGCGCTGTGACCAAACAGCTGTATGAAACCTTATACTGTGTGTCGTTTTTATGTGTGCTGTTAAATGATGCCTGAAGCAAAACTGTTTCAGGGTGGCCACCTTGAATTTGTATCAAAAACAATTACGGTACTAAGAGCAACTGCTGATGGCAATAGTTGACAGGCAGCTTACATGAGGAAGTTTACAGTCACTATTAATAACTAACGTCATAAATATAGGTCAGCATACACACTAAGGGGAACAAGTATTTAATTTTGGTTGCACATGGTTAAAATGTGATAAACTGATGCAATTTCCCCCCCAAAATAATCTAATTATATGTTAGTCTAATACATTTTAATCACATGCAACTAATGCATTTTTTTCTAATTAAATAAATCTGAAGTCGTCCCCCCCCCCCCCATACAAGTGCATCTAAATTAATTAGAATATGGTGGAAATTTTCATTTATTTTAGTAGTTCAATTCCAAAACTGAAGCTCGTGTATTTTATAGATTCACAAAAAAAGGACATAATGCATTTTTTTCCCCTCAATAATATTTTGGCGATGGCTTACAGGTGGGGGGGGGAACAACAATAATTACTAGATGCAGTTAAAATGATTTTAATAGAAATATATATAATACTTTTTATTTGAGCTACTTAAAAATGTACTTGATACTTGATATTCTAATGTACAGTATATAGGTAGACCTTTATGTTATTAAAGATGACTTGAGTAGTTTTACATTTTCTAATACTTTGCTCATAAATTTTATATTTTTTTTGGGGGGGGGGGTACATCTGTGTTAAATCTGAGATATATTTACACCCACTATATGATATTGTTCTGAAAACAAACAGCGTAATAAGAAGGAAAGTAACAGATTTTATATAGTAGTTTTAAATATAACACTTAAACTATGAATACATTTAATTTATACTGTGGAAAAAGTTATTGAATCATCTCCACGCCTACACAAGGGGACCGATACTATTCAAATACATTTAAGGCCTTATGGAAACTTAACATTTTGAAACTTCCTTTTTGACGAGCATCGCATGAACGCACCTCCGCTTCTGTTTCCACATTGCCAAGCAGCACGTGAAAGCACCGCATCATCTTCCTGGTTTCTCAGCGTGATTGCTGATTGGCTCCCCGTGACATCATCGCTACGCTTACATGCGGCTGAAGGCAGTTTGAAGCCGTGGTTTTAAAGCGACAGACACTCCCATCAGCTCCCCCCTCACCCAACACCCCCCCTGGCTCGGAACCAGACGTCCCAACTAAAATCCCTCCCACTGCAGGGCGGGACCTCATGTACCCAAAAGATGCATTTAATATTAATGAAGTCGCGAATTGGCTCCGACTCGCGTCAGTCCTGCTGTGCGACTACTGGAGGCTGGCGGACTTCCTTCAACATTATTTCTCGGTACCGGGGTGAAAGTAGCCCCAAAAAAAATGTTGCCGAGCCACTGCGCGGGCACCGGGTGAATGGAGGCAGCCCTGCCATCGAGCGGAGATTGTGAATTACTGAGCCAAAGACAGCAAAACACACACCGGTAAGCAGAAATTCAACGCAAGTTTGGCAATTACAAGTTGATGGAATGAAGACGGTACCGCGGGGATTTCACGTCTTACAATAATTAATGATGCCAACTACGTGCAACCATTAGTGATATTTTGTGATGTTAACATGTTTCTTTTAGACTTTATAACGTCAGCATTGCGGATACTTTATTTTATTATTTGAATGTATTGTAGTGGACGATGCTTACAAGCTCATCTCACGTTATATTCAAAGCACGTCCTCATGCCGAGTTTCTTGAATGAATTTGCCCATGAATGATTTCTCCGCGTTGGGAGGATGACCACGGCAGGCAGAGTGTATGTGTATGCAAGCATGCATGGCGGTGCTCCTTACATAACATTCCAGGATGACATGCCCTTAAAAACGCACGCATTTGGAAGGAATTTAACGTCCATCTTTACAAACTGCAGTGTTGCAGTATTATTATTTTTTTGGGTGTTATCTAAGATGTGACAGAATTGGCCACATTAAAAAGAACAGAGATGGATTCAAATTGAATTAGCCTGAAGTGTTTGTTTTTGTGATTAGTTTGGGTGTTGCCACTGATTCGCAGTCTGCCTTGGAAATCTTTTCAGAGCGGCGTGTTGAGTTCTCCGTAGACGTCCAGCCCTCGGCCTCCCCATGCCTCCATCTCCCCTCGACGACAGAATTGTGGTGGCGCTGCCAAGGCCGATCCGACCTCAGGAACTCCGACTGCGACTGGACACCAGCTACCTGGACTCCATCGCCTCCACCAGCAGCGACGATACGGTCATCGGCGCCACCGTGGTGAAGATCCGGGCGACGGCCAATCTTGTGACGTATATGCCCTCATCCAAAGGTTCCACGCGCACCTTGTCGTGTGGATGCAGCAGTGCCAGCTGCTGCTCGGTGACCACCTACGAGAAGGACAGCCCCAGCCTGAACCACAGTCAGGTGAGCGCCAGCAGCCCCAACCTCAGCTATGCCGGCAACCACGAAGCGCTAAGCGCCTGCAGCCTCGCCCCGGGCGCCACTGTGAGGGTCATCCACCCCAATGAGCTGGCCAAGCGGATGACCTGCTGCCCCATGGGTCACCCCGTCGGGCCCGTGCCGGTCATCATCGACTGCCGGGCCTTCACCGAGTACAACAAGAGCCACGTCCGGGGGGCGGTGCACATCAACTGCTCGGACAAGATCAGCCGGCGGAGGCTGCAGCAGGGAAAGATCACCGTGCTGGACCTCATCTCCTGCCGGGAGGGCCGGGACTCATTTAAGGGCATCTTCTCCAAAGAAATCGTGGTCTACGACGACAGCACCGCCGACCCCGGCAGGCTGGCGCCCTCGCAGCCTCTCCACGTGGTCCTGGAGTCGCTGAGGAGGGAAGGCAAAGACCCCATCATTCTCAAAGGTGAGTCAACCTGGCAAATACAAACGCAATGATAGGCTGGGGGGGATGGAAAGGAGGGGGGCGTGGGGGGGGGCTTTCCAGCATATTAAGGGATAGAAAGTGCAATTTCATGGGCTTTAGTTTGACTCTGGAGGCACTAAATCATTCTCGACGTCTGAGAGCAATGAGCGGTGTAGCGGCGCTCGGAGCTTTAGCGCCAATATAAAGCGAGATGAAGCCGTGAGAGGTTGCGTAATAGCGTGCAGTGTTTGTGCAAAGCCTGTTAAACTCTGACCTTTATTGTTCTGATCAGCTGACCTGGCCTGTAGGCAAATTGCTTGCTCAATCGTGTGCAACGGCGCGGCGTAAAAAAATGACCTCACGTGCACGTTTACTAGCGTTGACATAAATACAGTGTGAGTGCTACGCTAGGATGGGAGAAGCAGCTGTTGCGGCAGTATGTTGATTGGCTGCCATGTTTTACATCAGGGGTGCTCAAGTTGGGTCCTCGAGAGCCCACATCCAGCCTGTTTTCCCTGCTGCAGCACAGCTGAATCTAATGATCAGCTAATCAGCAAGCTTTGCAGAAGCCTGATGACCATCCCGATCATGAATCAGGTGTGTTAGTGGAGAGAAACATGGAAAACAGGCTGTATAGGGGGTTCTCGAAGTTGAGCACCCCTGTTTTACGCCATTGCCGTGTGTGTGGTCCGAAGCGGGATGTTGTGTCTGGATCAAGGCTGTGTGAGTGATGTCACGGCCTCATTTTGGGAATGCTGACGATTGAACGTTTATGCTAAGGCTGCTAACCAAAATTGTTATTCAGGGGTCACCAACATGGGGTCCACGCGTGCAAGGTGGCCCCTCAGTAGTATCCTGTGGAGCTGTTGTAAAAAAAAAAAAAAAAAAAAAAGGGGTCACAAGTGATTGGACGTTGTGATTTCCTAGGAATGTTGTCGGAGTGAGTCTGTTTACTCAAGTGGCCCTGAAGTGCAATACGTAACAATTAAGTAAAAGACAACAGAAAAATCTGTAAAACAAAGAACAGCAAAAGGATAACTTTTTTTTTTAACCAGCGAGTTGCTGTCGCCAATCACAGCCAGAACAAACGGTCCTCCAGGCAACACCCGGTTTGAGCGGCGATTTCAAGTATTTGTGAGGGGCGGAGCAAGAGTCTGACTTCCTGTTGAATTTTCCTTTAAAAACACAAAAATAATCACAAACAGCAAATAAACAAAAAAATCGCAAAGGCAATTAAAAACATGAAAACAGAAACAAAAAAGATAATCGCTAATTGTTTTGGATTTTCTATTGTGATTAGTTTTTTTGTTTTTCATTTGTTGTTTTAATTAATTTTATTATTATTTTCATTTTGGTGTTTAATTTGCTGTTTTATTTTGATTTTCTGTTGCAATTAGTTTTTTTTTGTTAATTTGCAGTTTTGTTTTTGTGTGTTTTATTTTTTGTTTTGGTTTCAGATTTTCTTTTGCAATTAGTTTTAAAAAAATTTTTTATTTGTTTTTAGCTGCTGTTGCGATTACTTTTAAGATAAGAGTTATTTAAAAAAAAAAAAAAAAAAAGATGGACAATAAATTGAATCACTAATTGTCAAAAATGTGCCAAAAAAGTAAAGTTAAAAAAAATATGATAGGGATGGAAGAGTACTGATACCTGGTATCGGCTGATACCCGGCCTTATTTCAAAGTATTGATACTCGTGACGGCTCTTCTGGCTGTTTTGTGATCAGGAATAGAAAATTGACAATTCATGTAAATTTAATAATAATAATAATAATAAAAAAAAAAAGCTATATTGTGATAAATGTCATTTTGGGGTGTGGGTGGGGTTATGTATCAAAAGTACTTGAGGTCTTGGTGACTCTCGAGGGTTGAGTGTAATAATTTGTATTTATTTATTTATTTATTTACTATGCGATCTGGCTCCGGAACTGCAATTTTTGATGAATCCGAAGCACCTCCATCTTTAGTGCAGCAAACCACATGATTGCGTGTCTTACGGCAATGACTGCCTGACATTTTCATCTCATGAACTATTTGCACATGCCTCCATCTCATTATTTTTTCACAGGCATGCAAATGTTCTGTACGGCTACACTGGCGCCGCTTTCATTGGCTACACTGGAGGCAACTAAATTATATCCCGGTTGACCGCTTTTTGACCCCGCCTTCAACTAATCAACTATTCTCTATCTAAGACCCGACACGGGACGTAGGACACTCAGCTGCCTCCGTTTTACCACGTTTTCTCTCAGGCCACAGAAGCTTCGCTCATCATTGGCGATGAGATTCACACGAGGCTAAAATTAACCAGGAATGTCGGGTTTTATGAAATGCGCTTTTAAAATATTTGCTGTGGATTGATGCGTTGCCCGCGCTTCAAAAATGAAATGCATCAGGTTTGCGTGTTCTCTTCTGCCCATGCCAGGATGTGAGTGGATTCAGTTTTGACCTCCAATTTAATGCTAATGCTAAGCAAACAACAGCTAACTCGCAAGCTTTTTAGTGTACTGAAACCTTGTAAACATACAGGATGTTGACATTATTTTATTTTAATTGACATTGCTTCAATTCAAACATGGGAGTTTTTAGTCTGGTATGGTCAAACTCTTTCAAATTTTTATTAGGTCAAGCCTCCTTAAGCATGCTCAAACGACCAATCATGGCTCAGCTTGCGAACACCACATGATCAAAAGCAGAACACAGGTGAGCCGTGATTGGTTGTTACCTGTTTCCTGCGCACCTGTGATGTCATTTTCAAAATGTGTTTATAAAGCTATTAATTGTAAATAATTTTTTTTTTAAATATGACCTGAAAATGGCTAAATGAGTCAAGTATCTCTTTATGAAAGCAGGTCTAAGTTGTGGCGCGAGTATTTTGCGTGATTTTGGTGGATTCACTCGAGGTGCAGGCAGGCAGGTTCTGAGCTCCGCGGACGTGTGTGGTATCGTATTTCATTCATAAATATGACGACGGTGCATCAAACCCTCTAAATTAGGGGTGCTTAAAAAAAAAAGATGTCAGCCTATCATTCAAATGCCCCAACAACTCCGAGCCTGCTCTGACCTCTCCACTTTCAAAAAAATAACTCAAAACCCATTTGTTTATAGTCACTTTTAATGTCTAATGTTTAAAATTATGAATGATTAGTTTTGTACTGGTTTTAATTTTGTACTGATTTCATGTTTTGGACTTTTATAAGCGTTTTCGTACTGATTTTATCCGTGTCCTCGTTTTTTTGTTTTTTTTACTTTCTGTGAAGATATACAAAATAAATTCATTATTATTATTATTACTAATAATAATAACAAATAAGCATTAAAAAAAAGTGCTGAGCTGTATCACCTGCCCTGAATTTTAGCTCATTGGTAGTGCTCTGCGCTCACAAACTGGAGACATGGTTGCCATACAAGTTCAATCCCCAAGCGGAACAAAAATTAATAACAAAAAAAAAAAAAAATACAATAAATAAATAAAAACATAGAGACTTAGCACCTCACACATGCTGAAATTACAGGGAGAAGCCGCTTCGGAAACAAGTCGACTGTTCACTCCCACAACGGCGCTAATACAAATTTCCGCGTGCATCTAGGAAAATACCAAAAGACAAAAAAACTCAAATTACACTCCAATTATTGACGTTGTGGTCAATCTATTGCAATAGTATTGCCTATTTTGCAGTTGACGTATGATATACGACAACAATAAAGTCACTCCTCACCTGCCCAAGCACCAAAAGGGGAAGCTGCAAGGCTGTGCCGTGACCTCACATTAAATCATACATCAACTATTGCTCTGTGAACAATATGTGCACTGACTGAGTGTGCATGTGTGTGTCTATTTCCACACTACTCAACGGTATTACGGGTGACAGGTGCAAACCGGTTATATAGAGGTCAAAAGTTCAGTTAGCGGCATCATAAAAATGGAGTCTCTATTAGCTATTGTAAAGTTTCCCCTCTTAAAATATGCTAGAATATGCTTTAAGCAAACAAAGGCTAAGAAGAGATTATGTCCACATGTATCCAGATTTTCATTCGAACCCTTTTGTTTACAGGAGGCCTTAGCTGCTTCAGGCAGAGCCACGAGAACCTGTGCGAACACTCGCTGCATCTCCACGAAGGGCCGGAATCGGGCGCGGCCGCCGGCCTCTCGGGGGCGCTACCTCACACCCTGCCCTCCACTCCGGACATCGAGAACGCCGACGTGACGCCCGTGCTGCCCTTCCTCTACCTGGGCAACGAGCGCGACGCTCAGGACATCAACTTGCTGCAACACTTGAACGTCGGCTACGTCCTCAACGTCACCACCCACCTGCCGCTTTTCCACTATGACACGGGCCTGTTTGTCTACAAGCGCCTGCCCGCCACCGACAGCAACAAGCAGAACCTTCGCCAGTACTTCGAGGAGGCATTTGAATTTATTGGTAGGAAAACAAATCTATTTTGCGATATATTCAAATATAAATAAGTCACCTGTCACAATGATCAACTTCCATCCATCCATCTTCTTCACATTTTGGTGAAAATTTGGATAAAGGTGCAGACCTTTACCTTAAGTCAGCTGGGATAAGCTCCAACTCGCCCATGATCTTAGTGAGGACAAGTCCAATAGTAAATGGATGAATTTTCTTTGTATTTTTAATTTTAAAATTTTGGAGTCCATGTTTGTTTTTGATAATAAAGCCACCATTATTAGCGCTTTTACAATTAGGAAAAAAATGGGCATTGGTATCGGTGTGGGATTTTTTTGTTTTGTTTTGCTGATCCCCCTGCCCCCATTTTTGTTTCAAATTGACACGTTAAAACTTTTTTAATTTTGCTAATTTTTTCCTTTTTCAAATTTTTTTTTTACTATTATTATTATTATTATTTTTACTTTTTTCACAAATGAACACATTACAATTTGTTGATTATTTTCTGATTGATTGATTGATTTACACTAACTTTTTTGCTGATTTTTTTTGCTCTGTTGATGTATTTTTTTTTCTTCAGATTTTTCTCTGTTGATATTAAGGCCCGACTGATTGACCAATATTCACTCTTTTACAATCTGCAAAAATTGGCATTTTATTTTTGCTATCACCCCATCCCACCCCACTTTTTTTTTTATTTTACAAATTAACACATTACAACTTTTTAGATTTTTGCTGATTTCTTTTTTTTAATATTGAAACTTGTCGATTATTTGAGTTTTTTTATGTATTTATTTGAGGTGAAGGCCTGACCTAATAATCAATATTATCTCTTTTAAAATCAGAAACAAATTACCAATTTTTTTCTTTTTTGTTAATACCCCCCCCCCCCCCAATTTATGTATTTATTTATTTTACAAATGAAAACATTACAACTTTTCGAACTTTGGCAGATTTTAATCCTTTCTAATTAAAAATAAATAAATTAACACATTACAACTTGTTGATTATTTAATGATTTTTTTTATTTTATTTTTTACAGATTAATGTATGCAATATTGGACAAAGACAATCCCATTCAAATAAACGTGTTTACGACAAAATAGTGGAACTTATAAGTTATTGCTATCAAACTGAAGGTCCGGGGGCCAGATCGGGCCCACCACATGCTTATATATGGCCCGCGAAAACAAATCCAAATTGAATTCCATGATCCTTGCTAAAATGTGTACCAAAATTTCAAATTGTCATGAGTAATAAGTGATAAGGTTAACATTTTTGCATTCATTTTTTTTTGGTCAGGTTTTTTTTTTTTTTTTTTTTTTTACAGTAACTTGAACCAACCGCTCAGGCACTGATTTCATCATGCTGTGTTTCAGAGGAAGCACACCAAGCCGGTATGGGCCTTCTGATCCACTGCCAGGCCGGCGTGTCCCGCTCCGCCACCATCGTCATCGCCTACTTGATGAAGCACACCTGGATGACCATGACGGACGCCTACAAGTTCGTCAAAACCAGGAGGCCCATCATCTCCCCCAACCTCAACTTCATGGGCCAGCTGCTGGAGTTCGAGGAAGACCTCAACAACGGAATCACGCCACGGATCCTCACGCCAAAGCTCACGGGTGTGGAGACCATCGTCTGAAGCGCTCCCATCACTCATTGAGCGCGGAATGTGAGTAAGACACTATATATTTTTTTTCTCCAATCTCTTCCCCCGCCCTTGCTCGTCTCGGACTGTGCGCAGCGCCAAAGCTGTGGGTCAGCAAAGCTTGTGGGTCAGAACTGATGAGAAATGCCAAAATATCCCGACGGTTTGGACCTGGCCGACGTCCCGGGAGGAGAGCGCGGGTTGAGATGTTGAGACGGAGGGAGAGCGAATGTGCTCGCTTGGAAGAGTTCCATGTGGGACTGCGGAGGAGCAAGCGTGAGACAGGAGAAGTTCACACTTCGCACTGTGACACACATGTTGGCGGGGCTGGCCATTCGTGTTGCCAGTCACAAAAAAAAATAAACAGTTGAAGACATGTCTGGTGTGTTAATGTTCTATTTTTATACAGCGGTGACCATTACAAGCCCACTATGGCTTACTGTGCAATAATTTCTGAATGGAATGCAACTTTGATCTTCTGTGTATATATTGGAAACATTTCCAGCTCTTTGCTGAATTTTGGTGTCATGTCATTCATACCGTTTGCTACGGTGCATTTATGTTTTGGGTACAATACTTATTAGGGATGGGTGCTCAATTTGCAGCCAGGTGTGTTCTACATTTTTCATCATTTGAGTCAATGCAAGATTAAGAACCATGAATAACACGCACCCATGTATAATATGCACCCCACCGCCCTACTTTTTTCAGACCAGTACAAGTACTCAACTTCAGAGTAGTCACCGATACCAAGTACTGATACTAGCAGTACTTTTGATATATAAAATCCTCCCGCCCCCCAAAAAATACATAATTTCAAAGAAAGACATACATATCCCAATATGGTATTTTTCCTTAAAATGGCATAAAATTAACGGCAATTTTCTATTCTTGTAATTCTTGACTCAACTCTTGAAGTCAACGATATCGATACCAAGTACTGATACTGCTAGTACTGATACCACAAGTACTTTTGATTTACAGCCCCCCACTCCCCCCCCCCCAAAAAAAAACAATGACATATATTTTTAAAGAAGGAAATATATAAAGAATAAAGCCAATACTGATATCAGCCGCCATCGCAAGTATCAATACCTTGAAGTACTGTTATCGATATCAACCCATCCCTACTTTTAATTGTCCAACTGTTTTTAAATCTTATATTTAATTACAGTACATGAAGCATATTGAGTTACATCGTGTATCAAAATTGTACCAGTATACATCTAAATGAGGAAAAATTATGTTTCTTATTAATTATTGTTATTCACTCTATTTTGCAGTAATTCAACCAAATTATTGAAATGAGTATTATTGCATTATCATGCCCATCCTTAATAGTTATAGGAATGTGTTTTTTAGCAGTGGTTCTCAACCGTTGTCACCCTGGCACCTGCATTGTTGTTAAATCGGGATTCACTTATTGAGATAAAGAAAATGTATTGTTTGAAAATAGCCACCGATAATGTAAAATGCTGTTTCAAATGAGTTTAGCCTCCAGTCAAAAGCATATCGCTAGCCATGATGTTAGCTACAGTAGCTAGCTAGCTAGAGGCTAAGAGCACATGGCACACTTCCAGTCCGGTCTTCGTACGCAAAAATGCAAATACAGCAGTACCTTGACTTTAAAGGTTGAGTTTTCAGAGTTCTGCTTGATATTTTAATTTTAATTTGTTCCTAGACATATATTTTAACTCATTCACTGCCATTGACGACTGTAGACGTCAAAAATTCATGTGAACTATTTCTATTAGTTTAACATTTTTTTTCCATTTCATTAAATTTTTTTTATAAAAAACTATATTTTTTTATTGTACATATATAACAGATATAAAATTATCATGCGATTAATTACGATTAAACGCCCCTTATTTAGATTTTTTTTTTATTAGGCTCATCAGGCAATTTTTTTTTTTTTATTGTAATTAATCACATTACTTCACTTGTTAACTAACAATTAATCACAACTTTTATATCTGTTCTAAATAAAAAAAAAATAATAATTAATTAATTAATTAAAATTAAAATTCTAGGTTTTCATACTCTTGTTAGCAAAAGTGGCAAAAAATGTTAAACTAATAGAAATAGTGAAAATGAATTTTTGACGTCGAAAGCCGTCAGTGGCAGTGAATGAGTTAACATAAGAGCACTTGTTAAGTTAAAGTACTTTTTTTTTTTATTACTAGCAATCTGTGACCATGTTTGGTTCCCGGACCACCAGTTGAGAATCACTTTTTTTTTTTTGCCAAATTCAACAGAACCACATGCACATTAATGAAAAAAATAGCTTTAGACCCCAAAAAAAAAAAGTATTTTTCTTAGCAAACAGCGGATCGCCACGGCAACAGCGTACACTGAACACGACATAAACTGAACATAAAACAGGGCTACTGGTGATATTTTAATGTAACAGAATAGATGATTTTCGCTGCCTGCTTTTCTCATCTTTTTTTTTTTCTCCTCTTCATTATGCTAGCTGTATTGTTATTTGTCCTGACTTGAGTGCGTGGCTATCCTTCCCAAAATATATTTTAACCGTCATATGATGAGCTACGGTAATACATGGTAGCAGAGGTGAGGCGCCCACCTCAAATGAACGCACCCTTCCCCCCGCCAACTGCGGCGTGACCTTTCAACCCTTGACACTAAGCTACAGCCGAGCGAGCATTTCTGCCTCGCGTAGGCAAAGTGTCGCTTTCACGCGCTGTTTCTAGTGCCTCGTTCAATGCCTTAACTCTCGCCTCACCAACCGGGCCTGCGCGCGGCAACGTTGCTTGCAGAAGATGATGCGGATCATAAATTTATTGCTATGCAGATTTACGAAAATGAGAATCTGACTTTGTCGGAAAAAAGTAGTGCAGTGTAATTGGAAGAAAAGTGATATTTCAACAGGTGAGCAATTTTATTTTGAAGGTATGAAAATAAAAACCAATTTTGTGGCAAAGGGCCATTTTTGGCAGCTATCTGCCATTGTTTGGAGATTTTGCTGCTGGAGTCACACTCTTATTGCCATTTCATGTAAAATTATTTCAAACCCTGTTGCTAGATGTGCTAAGACTTGACGAAAAAATAGGTTACAGTTTGGCAGGGTGCGATATGAGATTTTGTCGGTATGATAACCGTGAACAAAAACATGGCAGTATCACGGCATTAAATTTACAGCTTTAAAATGAAATATTTGGGTCAATACAAAACAATATTTACTATAGAAGAAACATTTATCATGTTAAGTTCAAATAAATATTAACATTCTTCCTCCCCCCTCCGTTATTAACTCATTCACTGCTATAAATTCATTTGAACTATTTCTATTAGTTTAACATTTTTTCCCCCACTTTTGTTAAGAGTATGAAAACCTAGAAAAAAAAATATTATACATTTAGAACAGATATAAAATTTGTGATTCGTGAGTTAATTAGTGAAGTCCTTACAATTAAACATTTTAATCGCCTGATGCCTCTAATTTTTAAGAATTTTTTATTTATTTTTATCTTTTCTTTTAAAAAAAATAACTAGTGAAGTCATGCGATTAATTACAATAAAAAAAATTAATCGCCTGAAGCCCCTAATTGTTAATAATCTTTTCTTTTTTTTAAATACATAAAAATTAACTCGTGAAGTCATGCAATTAATTACAATTTTAAAAAAAATAATCGCCTGACGCCCCTAATTTTAATAATCTTTTAAAAATATATATTTTCTTTAAAAAAATAAAAATTAACTAGTGAAGTCATGTGATTAATTACACTTACTTCACGAGTTAACTCACGATTAATCGCTAATTTTATATATGTTCTAAATATACAATAAAAAAAAATCCTAGGTTCTCATACTCTTGTTAACAAAGTGGGAAAAAAATGTTAAACTAATAGAAATAGTTAAAATGATTTTTTGGACGTCTATAGCCGTCAATGGCAGTGAATGAGTTAATGAAACAAATTAAATTGGAGGCAATTAAATTCAAAGAGTTGACTCATTTACTCAACTCTGCAAGCAGCCAATCATTGTGCCCTGCTTAAATGTCCCGTTAAAAAATAAAAGCCATTATTAGCGGTTATTGAAACTGTCAAACCAGTGATTGGTCAAATTTTGAGTTAGTGACTTTGGCTGGAAATGACGAGAAAGTGGCAAAAAAGACTACGATGATGAGAGTTACTGTTTATGTTAAAAAAGAAAAATAAACACCAAAAAAAACTGCTTATGTCTTTAAGACTTACTTTAAATACAAACCTTATTGTCTTAAAAATAATAATAATAATAATAATAAAAAGACTGCATTAACTAGAAAAAAAATGAATGTCTTTAACCACTTTATTTATCATTTCCAGGCAGAAGAACAAATACAACTTGGCCAACTCAAAAATGTGACCAGAATGAATCATTTTGAGCTTAACTGTATGTAATTGAGTCATGGTAAGATTAAAAAAGATAAACCGTAAATTCAACTCTATGCTAAAAAGCCCAAAAAAAAAAAAGCCCACTCACAATGTTTACCCTCAGCCTACTGCATCTAAATTTTCACACTCATTGAGTCATTGTGCATCAGCTTTTACTTAACTTCCCTGGTTGGGTCATTACTGGAGATGATGATGATGATGATGGTGAAATAGACTTTAAAAGGAGAATACTGAACGCACTGACATTCTGTTCGTGTGCTTCTCCCCGCTTGTTAGGATTTTATTTGCATGGAAAATGATGCATAAATAAAGCGCAGGGATGTACAGTGCTTAAAAAATGTATTAGAACAGCTGTCACTAAAAATAGGTAACGGATAACATCACGAATGTGGATTTTTTATTTTATTTTATTCCAGTTGACCGTTTTGAATAGGAAGAGGAATTTTATACCAAGATGTGATTTGGCTGAGCGGTCAGAAATTTAGGGTCTGATACATTTGGCGAGCGCTGTAAATGTATGAAAGAAGTTCCATATTTTCCTGGCGAAAATCCATGCTATGCAAATGAAAACGTTGCAGGTTGTTTCTACAAACTAGTCTTTGGCGCATGAATGAGAGTTTGCAATCAGTGTGGTTGATGATTTTTTTTTTTTTCTCTCTCTTCAATTCAAGTGTGCTGACGTGCTCACGTGTATCATCGTGTCTGTCAACTGGTGCTGTGTAACTTGTAACCATTTAGCACGTTTGTAGCTTCTGCATTTATCTTCAGCGATTAGCCTCGGGCAAAAAAAAACAACAACAAAAAATGCCACCTGAGCCAATGTTATTTACGAATAATGTTTTTGTTTAGCGACACATGGCTTTTTTTTTTTTTTTTTTTTGTATGCACTGATCTATAAGACAAATGTAAACAGTGTAGTGTTCAATGACGCATGCCATTGGCTCCTGGTGTGTGAAGGACTTTTGGAGTCCATCTGGTGCTGTCTTTATCCCACAGTGCTTTTCATTATTTTTTTAATTATTGTGGTGTCCATAGCTTGAATTTTCTCTTCCTGCATCACAAAATATTATCGAGTCTCTGCTTTGGGCTCAGAGGCTCCGTTAGAATGATTCATAATTCTGTATCTTTTTCTTTCTGTCTCTTATTAACTGTCAAGAATACAGTATACAGTACAATATGTGAATATATATCTATTTTCTTTGTATGCGTACATTATGACTATTTTTGCACTGACCTATGGACAGATGGATTTATTTTTCTCCACAAAGGGTGCTATTATATCGGAGGCCTTCTCCCTCACCTTTTTTTTTTTTTGCATGACTTGCTCTAAATTCTTCAACTTGTCTGTCAACCGTCTACTTCGACCACTGCTACTCCTCCCAACAGTTACCACTGAAGCACTGTAATTTTGTAATCTCTACTTGTGAGCTTTGAAAATAAACAGGGAGGCTTCGAGTTTGGTGTATTGTTTTTTGGGTTCCTATTTTCCTATTTTATTTGTTTGTATTTGTATATATAGGGAATAATGAAAAAAAAAGTTGTTCCATATGTTGGTCTATGAATCATTTATCTTGCAGTATATATATTCTAGGGATGTTCGATACCACTCTTGTTCCAGAAGTTACTGATACCGATATCAAGTACTGATACCATTGTTACTTTTGAAACATGGAATTTCCCCCCCAAAAACAATTTTTAAGTGAGATCTATACATCCCAATATAGCATTTTCCTTCAAATTGCATAATATTAATGGCAATTTTCTATTCTTCTAATTTCTAGTCCCCGTTGCAGGTACCGATACCACTAGTAATTCAGAAAAAAATGATCACAGATAATTTTAAAGAAAGACCATAACAATTTTAGGAAATCAACTCATTCACTGCCATTGACGGCTATAGACGTCAAAAAATCATTTGAACTATTTCCATTGACGGCTATAGACGTCAAAAATTCATTTGAACTATTTCCATTAGATTCACATCTTTTCCCACTTTTTTAACAAGAGTATGAAAACCTAGAGAAAAAATATTGTATATTTAGAACAGATATAAAATGTGTGATTAATCGTGAGTTAACTAGTGAAGTCGTGTGATTGATTACAATTAAAAATTTGAATCGCCTGATGCCCCTAAAAATAATTTTGATTATTTCTCATGTAACCTATTTTTTGTCGTCATGAATGTTGTTGAATTCAACCTCAGTGGAATTGTATATATTTTTTTGCCAATGAGTGGTTTAGTTATTTAGCAAGAACATTATCTTTTTTTTCCCGCTTTAGTGACAGAAATCTTTATTTATTTCTCTCTTTGTCCAATTGCTGATGTGTGCCGCTTCCAAGCCGCCTCGTAAGCCTCAATAACAACAAAACAAATGTGACGGCACGTATTTTAAGAGAAAGCGATACCATCCTCGTGAAATGTGAGCAAGACTTGAGAATTATCCGCGCTCCCCTCTTTTTGGAACATGTGTCACGTAGCTGCCTATATTTATTCAGGCAGTGGGGAAGGGTCACAGGGGTCAAGATGCCAGCATAGGAACAAGCACCAAAATAGTGGTTAGCGTTGTTTCTAATTACGAGTTGATGAGAACCCATCTCCACACCCCCCACCACCCCCTCCCCGCCTCATTAATCCTTCCCTATCAGCACAGGGCAGGCTGGCAGCACCAGAATAGAACGGATCTTTCCAGCGAGCCCCACATGGACGTATTAGGCAAAACAGGCTCGGAGGAGGAGGGCCTACCTTTTCCGAAACACACACAGAGGTGTGTGCGTGCACATACGAGGACACACGAGCGTGCGCATGACCTCATAACAACAGAGGAGCCGGTGAAATGAAACAGAGGAGCCGCGTGAGCCCGAGGACGGCCGGGCTGGTTATCATCAAAGCCGGCCGCTTTGTCACAGGAAGACGCACTCGCACGACATCGCACACTAAATGCCGTTGGAGCCTCACTTTGCACTTTTACACAATGGCTTTGTTCGGAATCACTCCCGAAGAGATTTACTGTCGACTGTAGTGTCCTATGTATAGTGATTGACTTTTGATGGTCACCAAGAGGTCATTTAGCTGATTTTTGTGGAACTTTATGGAGGAGCTTATCTATCTATCCATCTATCCATCCATCCATCCATCTATCTATCTATCCGTCTGTCTGTCCATCTGTCTGTCTGCTAGCTAAAGAGCTATCTATCTATCTATCTATCTGTTTGCTAGATAGTGAGCTATCTATCTATCTATCTATCTATCTATCTATCTAGCAGATGTTAAGTTGCTATCTATCTATCCATCTATCCATCTATCATCTATCCATCCATCCATCCATCTATCTATTCGTCTGTCTGTCCATCTGTCTGTCTGCTAGCTAAAGAGCTATCTATCTATCTGTTTGCTAGATAGTGAGCTATCTATCTATCTATCTATCTATCTATCTATCTATCTATCTATCTATCTATCTATCTATCTATCTATCTAGCAGATGTTGTTAGGTAGCTATCTATCTATCTATCCATCTATCATCTATCCATCCATCTATCTATTCGTCTGTCTGTCCATCTGTCTGTCTGCTAGCTAAAGAGCTATCTATCTATCTATCTGTTTGCTAGATAGTGAGCTATCTATCTATCTATCTATCTATCTATCTATCTATCTATCTATCTATCTATCTATCTATCTAGCAGATGTTGTTAGGTAGCTATCTATCTATCCATCCATCCATCCATCCATCTATCTATCCGTCTGTCTGCTAGCTAAAGAGCTATCTATCTATTTATCTATCTATCTATCTATCTATCTGCTAGATAGATAGTGAGCTAGCTAGCTAGCAAGCTATCTATCTATCTATCTATCTATCTATCTATCTATTACTCTAGCAGATGTTGTTAGGTATCTATCTATCCATCCATCCATCCATCCATCCATCCATCCATCTACCCACCCACCTACCGTCCATCCGTTAAACTTTATTTATTTAGCACCTTTCATACATTAAAATGCAACTCAAACAATTAAAACATCCATAATACAATAACAAGACCCCCCCCATATGTTTTTATTAAAAAATAAAATAAGATAAATAAGTAATAAAATATATATATATATAAAAAAACAAAAGACATATTGCATTTTAGGCGAGGACCGTGAAAGCCCGTCTGTTGTGCTTTTTGTTTGTTTGTTTTCATTTTCTATGTGCGCATGCATCTAAATAAAGAACGGAGCGGGCACGTGCGTGGATGAAGACCAGCAGTGACTCAAATCGACTCTGAAAGAAGCGAGACATCATCCGATGCGTTCAAGGACAGTCTTGAATGAGGTTCCAGTTACCATGGAAAAAGTATCGTTGCGCGGCACGACGACTGCAGCTTAATGCGGCAACAAAATGTTTTCAAAATAACAAATAGATATTCGATAGATCCGTTTCAGATTTGGGTTTCGTCTGTGCAGATTACGTTTACAGTTAGAGGTGTAACAAAAAATAGGCAAGCTGTGAGAAAATCAATCGGAGCGATTGCCCATAGGCCGCCATTTTGAATGTCCTTAATTAGTCTTCAAGAATGTAGACCAAGGAAAGCAACAGCATTTGACATCAGGAAAGAAGGTCAAAAACAACCGTTAACAGTCACATCAACAGGAAACTTCTCGTATCATAATCTATTGTTTGCAGAATGCTTTATGAACAAAAATATGCATGCCAAACCAGAAGTTGCAAACCATTAATTAGCAAGACCAACAGGAAATCCAGGGTGGAATTTGCCAATAGAGTAGCGAGGCAAGCCTCAAAATGTTTTGTGGTCTGATGAGACAAAGATGACCCTTTGACTTGATCTCTAACTTAATTTGACGTCATCAGAAATATTTCCAGTCACCTGCAAAAATAAAGGAATTACCATCCCCGCTCTAAATCTTTTGGCCGGGGAGTGTCGCCAGATGACCGATAACTGTGCAGCTGTTGTTTGTGAGGTCACCAAGGAAACCGAGGTCATTAATGGCCCTATTGAGTTACATGACGTTACATATGAAACCTCCACGTCTGGGGAAGTCAGCGGCACTAATATAGGCTCAACTTTGCACACTAGCTCATCGTCTATGCACTGTGACACACTGACTTGCCGTGAGGCCGTATGAGTTATTGCATGTGGTCTGCATGTGTATGCATGTCTATATATGCATTGCATGCTAAAAGGTCAAAATCTGTCAATACTCACAGGAGCTATATTTGTCCAACTACAACTATAAAGGAATATATAGTGGTTTTTGGTACAGTTACAGATTATTATTTTTTTATTCAGTTAGTTTTAATTGTTTTTAGAGCAGGTTTGTTCATTTTTAATACCAGTAGTTTTCTTTAGTGCCGTCAAAGTTAAAGAGTTAACTAATTAATTAATCACAAAAAATGATCGCATTAATCATGTATTAACACAGATTAATCACCCTATTAACTCATTCACTGCCATGGACAGCTATAGACATCAAAAATTCATTTGAACTTTTTGTATTAGTTTTTTCCTTTTTTGTTAACAAGAGTATGAAAACCTAAAAAAACTTATTTTTTTAACATTTAGAACAGATATAAAATTTGTGAATAATTGTGAGTTTACTAGGGAAGTAATTACGATTACAAATTGTAATCGCCTGATGCCCCTAATTTTTAATAATCTTTTCTTTTTAAAAAACATATATATATATATTTTTTTAATCATGATTAATCAAAATTCTAAATTCTATAATGTTATCAATTCTTAATTTTAGTCTCTTTTAGTTCTACAAATGTACGATGTTTCAATGTTTTCAATATTTATAATTAATATAATGTATATCTATATATTTATATTATAAAAGCTCAAAAATTTTCAATTAAAAAAAATGCAGTTTTATTTTTGATGAAAAAAGGTTTGTTTTTTCTTAAAGTTTTTTTTTTAGTTTCCATAAACTTCAATAAAAACTCAAAAAAATATATTTAAAAAATTAAAAAAAAAAAAAAAAAGGTTTGTGTGCTGTGTGCTACTATAGGCCTACCAATCTCAATTTTTTTTTGTTAACCCCCCCCCCCCCCAGGTAGAAGGTGATATTTCGTGCCCCCCAACTCTCCATCGTGACTATAAATAGTATCAAATTTGTCTCTAAAATTGTTCAATACTTCCACATTCTCTTACAATGAGAGCACCACTGCCACCTACTGTAGTGGATGTGCAATTGTGCAATTACACTTTATTCTAGTATGCCCAAAAAAAAAAAAAAGTTCCCTGAGGTTCCACGCACCCCCCTGGCATCTCACCATGCCCCCCCATTTGAGAAGCATTGAACTATACAGAAATTAGTAAATAATAATTTGTAAAAACTGCAACAAATGTCTTAAGACGAATAAAACAGCTCGTATGTTGTTTGGTAAAATGATACAACACGAGTACCCCTGGTGATTCCCCTCAGGTTTGAGCCTGAATCAACACTGGTTGTGTGAGTTGAGGCGTTAAAGCAAAATGAGGCCAGCAGTTAAAATAATGTATCTGGAGCAGAAGAAGACAACATTGTGCTGTATCATTATTCGAAAACTTGCCCTTGCCTTGGCGGAGGCCTGCTCCAGTCTTGATAGCATGTATATTTTTTTTGCCAGTCTTACTATGCCCCACTGCCCAAAAAGAGCCTAACTAAAGGTCAATACACTAAAAATACCGCACGTGATGATCCCGGATGTCAAGCGCTGGTTATATTTGAAAACGACACCCAACCATCAGTCATGTTTAAATTGATTGACGACATAATTAAAAGTTACCCTGACGGCACGTACGCTGGAGAGCAGCCATGTTTAGATCTCGACACTCGGTGAAATCGATCACCTCATGATTCACCAGGCAAATTAGAGGTAGTGCAATTTTGATGAAAAAAAAAAAAGCAAGAGGAGCTTCACCTCGCGCCACCGTATCCCAAACACGGCAGCTCAGCAAGTCTACGTGACATATGGTCGGGCGTCACCACACTGAGCTGTGTTCTGTGAGTCGCGCGGTAGTGACTCATATCAAAACAAACCCCTCCATGCACCACAAATGTGCAACGGCGAGTCTTCGCTCTGCTCAGCAGTTGCGGATTTGATCTTATGTGGAGCCCCTTTTCAGCCCTCAGCACCGTCGTAGATGTCATATCTGCATATTTATACAGACATTACCATGGTGTCATGCCATTTGTAATCTTTTTACACAGAGTGAAATAGGCCAAGACCGCCTGTCTCTCTCTCTCTCTATCTGGTTATGTCTCACTCTTGCCATCTTGGGCTGCCCTGCTTGTATCACCTTGACAAACTTGAATGAGGGACAATTGAGTCATAAAGTCGACTAAAGCTGCCATGCTCAACTGGTGGGTCGGGACCAAAAAGTGGGTCAATGGTTTTACTCCAGCACCAATATATACAACATGAGAGTCCACTCACTGTTTTATGGATTGCAGTTTAAAGACAAACAATAGTGGTTGTGATCTAGACCAGGGAATTTATTGCACTTTCAACGAAATGTTAACGGTTCTCGCGAAGAAAAACGAAATCGCTATTGTTAGTTTTCAGCCACTCATCAGTTGCCACTATGCATTCTGACGTGAAATGCTGAACTTTTTCCCAACATAAGATTGTTAGTCATTAGATCATTGATTGTGACTTCATTAACTCACTCACTGCCATTGATGGCTTTAGACGTCAAAAATGCATTTGAACTATTTATGTTAGTTAAATTTTTTTCCCACTTTTAACAAGAGTATGAAAACCTAGAAAAAAATTTAGGTATAAAATTTAAGATTAATCGTAAGTTAACTATTGAATGAATGTGTTTAATTACAATTAAAAATTGTAATCGCCTGATGACCTCCTTTCTAATAATCTTTTCTTTTTTTAAATAATCTTTTTTCAAAAACCAAATTTTTAATAATCTTTTCTTTTCGTTTTTAAAATTAGCATTTTTCCCCAAAAAGAAAATATTATTAAAATTATGGCATCTGGCATTTACATTTTTTAATTGTAATTAATGGCATGACTTCAATAGTTAACTCATGATTAATCACAAATTTTATATCTGGTCTAAATGTAGAATATTTTTTTTCTTACTCTTGTTAACAAAAGTGGAAAAAAATGTTAAACTAATAGAAATAGTTTAAATGAATTTTTGACGTCTATAGCCGTCAATAGCAGTGAATGAGTCAATTGTAGCCTCAAAATGTTGTGTGGTCTGATGAGACAAAGATTCATTTAAATTGGGAATTAGTCACATCCCGGTTAATTCAGTTGAATTCCTTCAGCACACAAACGCACAATCCACTCCACTGCAATAAAATGTTACATCAATGTATATTTCATAGTGCTTTAACCTCAATGTGTGTGCCACATTTCGAGTAAAAGAAAGTGACAGATGAAGGCCTTATAAAGAATAGATTACAGAACAGAATAGGACTGAATGACATTCAGTGAGACCAATTTAAACATGCGGGCTTTCTCAGAGAGTGACTTATGATCCTTTCCTTTGTTTTTGATGCCATGAATTTTAATTATTACCAGAAATGAGACATGAGTGGAGCTGAGTCAGGGCTTTTTTTTTTGTTTTAAATAAATAACTCAAACTGGGTGTGAAGGCACAACAGTGCAGCTCAATAGTGCAGTTGAAGCTTCCTGCAGGCTTCATCACAGGCATGTAAAAAATATTGGAAGCTGCTGCACTCTTGTGGACGATATAGTGATGTACTCGACTGTATTTTTGCCCAGGATGAAGCTGGCCAGATGGACTAGTATAAAGTAAATGGATTGTACGTATATAGCACTTTTATCTACACCCTATTGTACTCAAAGCGCTTTACAAATGCTCACATTCACCTCGCCTCATGATAGTTTTTGCTGGAATGTATCATCACAAAAATTCTGTAATTCACATTGATCCAACGGACAGTAAAAGTGGAGGTTAACAAGGGTTGTCTGCAGACTATCGAAGCAGACAGACTGGTTATTTATTGATGCAAGAAAAGTAGGCCTATCTGAAAATTTAAAAGTTTTAAATTGGGTGATTTTTCAGAAAACTATAGCGCTGCTTTCAAAAATATTATTGGCAGACAAACTCAATTATAATAATTTAATTAAAATGTGTCAATAATTTAGACTACCGGTAATTGCTTTAAAGAACACCAAAACTGTGAGGGGAAAAAAAGCAAATAACACTATTAACTGTTGAAAAATAATACTGACAATGTGAGAAATTAACACTAAAAAGTACAAGTAAATAACAGATTTTAAAGTGTAAAAAGTTCACTTTTATGTGTCAATTAAATTTGTCATTTGTAGCCTTCAATCAACAACAGGGTATGCTAACGCTAACAAGTGTATTTAAATTAGTCATTTGTAGCCTTCAATCAACAACAGGGTATGCTAACGCTAACAAGTGTATTTAATTTTGTCATTTGTAGCCTTCAATCAACAACAAATGCTAACGCTAACAAGTGTATTTAAATTTGTCATTTGTAGCCTTCAATCAACAACAAATGCTAACGCTAACAAGTGTATTTAAATTTGTCATTTGTAGCCTTCAATCAACAACAAGTGCTAACGCTAACAAGTGTATTTAAATTTGTCATTTGTAGCCTTCAATCAACAACAGGGTATGCTAACGTTAACGTAACGAGATACTGAAAAAAAGTACCTGTCTTTGCTAATGGAAATGTGTCAGGAGTTAGAATCTTTAACATAACTGAACACATTAGTTGTCTCAAGCCAGGCCTTCCTTGTTATTGTGGCAAAAGTGAGGCATAAATTGTCTCGGCACTCTTGAAGGCCTCCAATACACACAAAGTGCAAATCAGCCATCTCTTCCACTCCAATTTGATATGTGTGCTAAACAAGCTAAGCCGCACATCATCGTCCGTGCCATTTTCTCCCTTTGACGCATCATCTTGTCCCGGCAGAGCTCAATTGCTATGATTGCTATGACGGGAAAAGGTATGACAGGCCAGGGGGCACAGCAAGACAGAGGGACGCTGCAATGTGCAATAAAAGTGTCATTTTTCAACTCCTCTGTAAACAGCTCGTAATGTTGAGATGAGCCATTGCCTATTATGGGCTCCGTCCAGCCGGTGCCATCAATAAACAGAGCAGGCGAGCTCGACATGAGCGACAGCTGAACCAATGAGGAGCGCCTCGTCTGGAGTCTGGACAAGCTCGGCCCTCCGTAACGCAGGTAAGACGACGCGTTTGTTATGGTTGAGCCTGGGAACAGACGCCGCTCCACAACACTTATCAAGCTGCCTTGTGAGGCACAAAACTTTGGGCTCAGGCCCGGGGAGGTTGGATCATGAATATTACAGAGGTTATGGGGGTTATGGGACAGCTTTATTACTTTGACAAACACCGTTTCTCCGCGGGGGCTTGCTTAGGTGGGAGGACAAGACAGCCGTATGCCTGCCTTGATTGCTGCGCTGAACTTTTTACTCCTCTGTGTGACTTTGGATTCACCCTTCCGAGTGTACATCTTCACCAAATGAGCGTTCATCTTCGGAACTCGCGGTTCAGCCAGCAGTCACATGTCCTTAAATTGAGCGGGTGTGAAATATTGTGACGCGGATGACATACGTTTGGACCTTTTTTGGCTACTCATTGACTACAAATACAAATTAATCTGGCCACTTTGTGCATAATTTGGGGCTTCATCACTTATCAAGAATGATTGTCGTCATTCACTATAGGCCCACTTTTTGTCAAAATGCTGAACCTCTCAATAGCTTTGCTTCACTTGTTTGTTAACCACGAGAACCAAAATAATAGAACCTCTCAGCTGCAGCATCACTAATTACAACCACAAGAATACTGTACACATATTGTTAAATTGGTATTTATCAGTATTCAGTACATGCTTGCCAAAGGGGGATATTTATTGTTAAAATACAATTCTTGGACTGAGATCTGACTGATTGTGCATTAGAAAGAAAGGCACTTACGCCCTCTTGTGGACAATGGGAACACTGCAATGTATATACAGTGCCATACAGCGCTTCTGCTTCAGCAATGTTTTTTGGGAGAAATACAAAATTGTGCACAGCCTAGCATTGGTGCCTTGATTGTAAATCAAAACAAAACATTTTTTTAATCCTTGCTTTCCCACTTTTTACCATCTCCCCTCTTCCTGGTGAGCTTGTGAAGTACATTTAATAAAGGCGAATGTAAATCCTCACCTGAAACATAATCAAATCATTGACCTGAGGGTCACCTTGTGAAATTTAATAAGTTTGTATCTAATTGTTTATTATTATTATTATTATTAAATATTCTAAGGATGTAGTGGCGTTATTATTAGGATTGGGGGAACGATTCACTGCACGATAAAATATTTTTATTCATAAAATGCCTTGTGATAACGGCACAGAAATGACAAGGCCAGAGTGTAGACAAAAAAAACCTCTATCTGCATAGTAACACTGCTACCTAGCGTTGTAATCAGGGAACACATGTATTATTTTGGCTTTTGCCATCAGTAGTGCAACAACAATAGTTAAACTAATCCCACCTCTACATCATAGTGGAAGAGTTGTGATTTAACCCTTACCGTTAGGCAAAACCAGGCAATTGCCTAAGCTCTCAAGTTACTATGGGACCCCATAAAATTCCACACACACTAATGGTCAATACAATTTTTACTTATTTGCGCACATTAATTATGTTTTTGATCAAAATCCTTTCGCTAAAATGCCATCACAATGCTTCCCGTATCGTGCGTGTCTTGCAACACCCCAGCTTCCACGCCATTGGATCAGTCCATTTTACTGCGCATGTGCAGAAAGTATCTCGAAAGTCGGCGGTAAAACAAAGCGAACTACGCGGAAGAGCGACAGAAGAAAGGAGAAAATAAACTAAAACCAACATAAAAAGAAGCTAACCGAGCGGGGTTCGAAAAGAGGAAGGAGGAGGAAAACAGTTTATTTCCAAGTTATTAAAAATGACTACATTCTTCACTGCGTCTGCGTCAGCGGCTAGTAGCAGCAACAACAGCAACGTCGACGCCTGTTGGCGACGCAAAACTTGTGAGTGTTGTATCAAAACTGCCCAGCAAGTAATATTTCCCCTGTATTGATAAATATTTATTTATCCCATTAAACTGATTTGAAATATGTAACCAGCAACATAATGTACAGTAGTGGAGTAGAGAGTGCAATATTTATTTTAATTTTAATTTTTTTGAAATGACCTGCTGCTTTGTGTGTTGTCTTTACAAAGGATGCCATGCTTACAAAGGGCTCCAAATTTCTTAAATCTGCCCCTAATTCTGGTCATGTGTGGATTGTCCATGGGGTGGCACTGCAAATTTTCCAACAATAAATAGCCCTTTTTTCTTTTTTACTGTTAAAACAACAGATCAGCTTGACTGGCTGCAGAAGTGAAGGCCGCTAATGTCCTTCGTCCTGCTGTTAGGAGAACAGAATGATGGATTCAAGCGGCCCGCTTGCCAAACTCACAATTCTGTTCCACATTGGTGAGTGCATCAAATCTGTCGTATCGTTTTAACTGCTTTTCAACTCAACCTTTTTCCATTGTGCTCCAATGTTGGATCTATCTCGTTCCATTCCGCAGCCCTTTGCTCATTTGATGCTAAACTGACATCATGCCCAACATCATGGACCGGAGGACAATGAAATGTTTCTTTCATTCCTTTTTTCCCCGCTTTTAAATAAGAAAGACAATCCTTTAGGGACATTGATGGATCCAATGAATATGACAGCTGATAAAATGCATCTTGGCTTGTTTATCCTCTTGAAAATGCAGACAGATTTTGTCAGTGCGAGGGAAGATTACATCATCACATCTGAGATTAATTACAAAAACAGTTTGGGAGGTAGCGACTAGCGAGAGTGATTTATCATCACTGATGATTTGTGTGCTTATTTGACGTAATATGTGTATTGTCCCCCTATTTATATCCCAGTGGGGTATACAGTATAATAAAAAAGGGGGGGATGTTCAATGTGACAAGTGCAGGGTATAAAGTGCTGCCTTCACAAGTGAAAATCAGGCACGGCTGCAGTTTTTTATTTTATTTATTTTTATTATTATTTTTTTTTAATCCTGAAGGCTAAAGGAGGGCTTGATCGATAAATATGGGCGCTAAAAAAATAATTTAAAAATATATTTTAAAATATATAAAATAAAATACTGGTGGGGCTTAACTCTACAGCGCCATCCCTGGTGACAATGCTGAATAATAATGATCGCTATTACAATAAAGCGTCAAATATTGAGAAAACGTTGACCCACCCGCCAGACTAACAGGGGCTCCCCCGTACGATCACACTGGGTGGCAGAGGTTTGGCACGCCACTGGAAAGCATGACTTCTTCATGGTGTTAATGGACTTACTTAACTCCTGGGCTTTGACGGGTGTTTTCCACCGAATTAAAGTGTCAGGGCCCACAAATCAGCGGGGATGACTGTAGGGCCTTGTGGGTTGTGTGTCCTTTCTTAATGGTTTGTTCACCGGACACATGAAATTGGAGACTTTAAACTGACCTGGTGCTACTGAGGCCCAGTTTGTACTTTTGTTTACGCACACATTCTCCTATGACAGCCATCTTGCAACAAACCCACAAATTGGGATTTTGTGCACGTTATACCTATTTCCTGACCGCTGATGAGTTTTTCTTGTGTATGTTATACAATCCCTAAATTGTGGTCACAATTGAGTATTTTGTGGCAACAGATTAGCATTGTGCAAACATATTATGTCTATATTGTGGCCACAATTTATTTATTGATTTTTGGGCCTGGGATTCAATTCGGAATTTATTTTTGATTCAAAAATGATTTTTGATTAAAAAAAATTAGATTGACAAGGAATTTCTGCTTCAACCTATAGATGTGCAAAAAATAGTGAAGAATAGTTACTTGGGTCTGCTTTGCAAAAACAGAATGACAAATGGAGAAATTAAAGTGTCATTTTTTTTAAACATTTATTACATTTTGAATTGTAAGGAAGTGCTTTTTTTCCGCAAAAACAGAATGTGGACCACAACTATAAATTTGATAGTTAATGTAATATAAATAAATCAATAAATATATAAATAAATAAAATCTATTCAGATTCGCAGTAAATGAGAATCTCGATTTTTATGTGAATCAATTTTTGACACATCTCTAATACTATATTTTATATTAATATATATATATATATATAAACACACTAAATTATCATAAACATTATTGTTAACCTGCACATATACCTTTGCCTCTTTCCCCCTTGTAGAATTTTGGCAAAACGGTAACATTTACTAAACAAATTGAGTAATCGAAAAATCCCTCAGCATCCGCGTTCCCGAAGAATTTCCATATTACAGCATGCGATACTCCCTGCTCACAGCGCTCCTACGCAGCCAAGCGGGCCCCGCAACCGGATAGCCAAAGGGATTCTACTGCAGCAGATGCAGCTCGGTGGTGGAAGAAGTGATGACCGCTGAATGTCTCCTGCTTTTTTTTTATTTGCGCTCATTAGGGCAGCACATAACTCAGTACTCCATTATCACTTCAGCAAAGAGCCACTGGAGGCTGGCAACTAGTGCAACTGCTCCAAGGCTTTGCTGGTAATCAACAGTTAGAGCTTTAAATATTTTAGTTCTGAATGGACGTCTACTGGCAGGAACATAATGATAGTAACGAATACAAGAGAGAATCTCAAAAGTGATTATGTGGTTTGATTTGGTGTTTAACCCCTTCAGTAACTTTGTATTCAGTGTTTTTAAGGCCCACTTGGAAGTGCTTCAATTTGTTGTTGTTCCATTTCGACCCTGCTAACCGCCAGAGGTGGTGCTCAGCAGAACGCAATGTCCCTTTGCAATTTGTTTTAAGACCACCCGAAAACCCCTTTGAGGGCCCAGAGGACGATGACCAAGGACAGAATGACATTGAGAAACCACATTGGTGACCTCTGTCCCAATTAGGGTACACGGGTTAAATAATTAAAATGATCTGATCTTACATGCAGGCTTCCAGGAGTCCAAAAAAATAATTAACTTGTCCTACAATCATTTTCCAAATTCAAAACGTAAACCGCAAAATAGACAGATGGGTGATGGTCATTTGCCAATATTTGAGACGTTTCATCATTTTGCATGTGGGCGGTGCATGACGGTGAAGTTTGATGACTGGCTATAAAAGACAAAAGTCCAATAACTCAACTCTACAATTTCAAAGCTCGAGCCAAACATATTGTGTCTGATGAACGTCCCACAGATGTGGTCCATTCGCATGTTGCTTCAAAACCAGTGATGCAAACTAAAGTCTTAAATTGATTTTGTGTATTCAGGCAGATTATGTAGCGTGGCAGATTAGCTTTAATTTCATCAACGTGATTGGCAATCAAAACAGTCTTGATGAGATGATGAGAATAACCATTCTGGTCACTTCACTGTCACCGCTACACACAGTGACACTTATTAAAAGCTACCTAGCTACCTATCTAGCATAGCACTAGCAGTGGCTATAAAGAAGCTGTAAAGCAAGGCTTTTAATATAACCTCCACAGGTGTTTATAAAGCTAGATAAGATAGCTAGCTACCTAGCATAGCGCTTTCAGTGCTATGCTAGGAACAGTTACAGCAGTGTCTTAGCTTTAAACAAGCTGTAAAGCAAGGCTTTTAATATAACCTCCACATGTGATTATAAGTATATAGTATATCGTATCGTATCGTATCGTATAAAGCTAGCTAGCTAGCTACCTAGCATAGCACTTACGGCTATAAGCAAACTGAGATTTAGTAAAAGCACGATTACAAGAATACACAAATAGACTTTTAGTCTATTATTCACGGTTGTTCTATGTACCCCTGTCGTGTTATATTGTTTATTATGTGGCAGTAAAGAGCCATGTGAGAAAACGAGAGGCCTTTCCTAACACAAGCGCAGGCTATTTTAATCTATTGACTCAAAGGGAAGGCAATATCGGAGCATAAGCACACAAGCATGTAAACACACACACACACAGGTCTCAAGATTATTTTGGCAAACGTTGAGTTTATTATTTCGTTTTATGGGGCTGGGAGGTGGGAGTGGGGCTTGTTTTGTGATACGGCGGCTCTGTTTGTGACTTTGTGAGAAAGGAAGCGCGAGCAAGATCAATACATCCTCTTCGTAGATTTCCAGCAGTGTGTGACGTGCGTGCGGGGAAGTGAGCCCGGCCGAGGATACTTTGCTTGTTATGGATTTGACATGAACTTGGCCCCCCGCCCCTCACAATGTGATGAATGTATTATTTAATCTTCCTGTCTTTGTTAACCTCTTTTTGGCAGCAGGCGCAGCGATTCTCTCGCTGTGAGTGGATGAAACAACATCTCCAGTTTGACCTTTAGATTCTGATGAAGTATAATAATAGACATTAAATAAAATAGAAGCTCTCACTACTGGAAATTGGTGTTTGTATTTCAGGCACACGTGGGTCACCTGGACAACAGGGATTTAAATGAACACACGGGGTGCGGCATCACTCAGACAGCTGCTACAATGAAAACCTGTAAGGGTCGCAGGAAGTGTAAGTGAGTCCCCGTAGTTCTGCTTTTGTGCAATGTACTCTCAAGCGAAATTAAAATGTTGCAATCATGAGCTCAAGACAACACAAGTGTCACTTGGCCCGAAAGAGTGAGTTCAACTGCAACACACTCTGCAAACATGGTGGACAGGTGCAAAAACACTATATTGTAAAGCCTTAGGGCCTTTCTGCTGGCCTAAATGTAAAGTGACTAGAACCTTGTGTCCCAAGTCCCGGAGGATTTTTCTGTTGTTTTGTTCCGCTTTTATGCAGGTCCCGTCCCTGCAGCCAGGTTTTGTTTGCTTTTTTAGTCTAGTCAGCGAGCCAATTGGTATGGAAGACCAATAATGTAAAAAAGAAAAAGAAAAAAAAGAAAATTAAAACAGATCTACAAAAATATAATTTAAACATTAAATTAAAAACTAAATTTAAGGGGAAATAAATGCAACAGAAAATACATATAAATGAATAAATAAATAGTAAATAAAAGAGACTCAAAAAATAAAAACAAATATAAAAATAATTATATAAATAGGATTGCTGACACTCACAGCATGAAATGCGCCACTAAGTGTTATTCAAAAAGGGTTGGAGGTTCAGTTTCCAGTTTTGAAAATCTGGTCACTTGAATTTTTGTCCAATCAGATTTCAGTCTCTGTGCTGCCATGTCAAGCAGGGCTTTAATGCGTCTCCCAAGTCATTAAACACAACATTACTTTATTGTGGTCACAAGACAAGCTAACAGCTAGCCTAGCTGTTAGCTTATCTTCTATCATCTTATTATCTTATCATCTACTACTACTATTCTGTGTTCCATGCCTTGTGGCACCAGGCTGCCTCCGACAGGTCAATATTGGTACTACAACAGACAGCTGGTGTGGGGAAGGAGACAAAGGAAACAAAAAAATAGGTGCAGTGAAGAAGAAATATGAACAGCAGAGACAAAATCAGAAATAGGAATAAAAACATAAAACTAGGTCACTAAATTCAAATTAGAAAATCACTGAGCTCAACACAACTTCCACGCAACATTTTAATGCAGTTCATTCATAAAACCACAAATCCTTTTTTAAAACAACCCCTAATAAGCGTTGCAATTTTCTTCAAGGGCCAACACGAAATCTATGGAAAACAGGCGTCTTAGTGTGTGGAGCTTATGATTACATTTTCCGTCTCGGTCAGGTTAATGCAAGACATCATATCATTTTTCTTCATCTCTATAATTTTCCCTGATTGTCTTCGGGTTAGTTCTTTATATTAATGTACCTCAGTGGAATTCTTATGATTTTGCAAGGCTTCATTCAGCCCATTGTTAAGAGCTCAACTGCGCCGAAAATTTTTTGGTTGAGGCCACAACAGGATTTTTTATTTATTTTTTTAAACTAGTATGCTAACTTATCAGTCAGCGATTCATATGCAATTGCCTGAAAGTCAAATGTGTTGCTATTTGTTTTATCTCATAATCTCACTTCATCGATAACAATCACATGATTATTAAAATGACAATTTGTGCTAATGTTTTTGAAAAAAACGTGTGATAGGTTAAAGTGTGTTTTGAGTGGACCTGCGTGCGGGAAGAAGTCAGCCTAAAAATAAACGTCTTGCCAGCGGCCTCAGACAATGACAATATTCTTTGCAGTTTAGAGACGTCAGAGCTTTTGGGCACGTGCCAGTTTGACATCCTTAAATGGGAACCATCTCGGTCATCTTTGGGTCAGAGACATTTCCTTGGACACAGAATTCCATTTATGAGTTTTCAGTTACTAAATGGCTACTTTAGAAACCGATGGGACGCGGGAGTTTTGACACGTCTCCAACAGCTGTATTTACCAGTATACAGTTTCGTATTGCCACTTTTTATTGACATTTAAAGAGAGACTATAAATGTGACTATTTTTGGTCACGTGAGGCAGTGATGTAATGCATGTATATATGTAATGCATGTAAACCTGTCAAGGACTAGTCCTTGACTAAAAGGCCAACATTCTGCTTTAAGGCTTGACATAACAGTGAAGGTTTGAGTTAGCTTTGAAAACCACTTGCGAGGTGAACATAACAAAATCCATCTGCCTCATCATTGAGCGTCGACCTCTTAAGACTGCAGTTGCCCCCACACCGCTGGAGACAATAGACCACAAACCGAGCCAGGAAGCTCAGGCCCTCAGATGATTTACTGCTTTCTCTCCTCGCTTACAGAACAAACCTCTGACAAATCCACTCAACCGACTAGAATCGAAATAATGACACATTTCTGTCTTTACAAGGTTGTCCATATTAAAAAGCATTTGGAAAGAATAATTGAGCAATGCCTACGGGCCAAGATCTGTTCGACACATTTCTGGGAAGGAAGTGAATGTCAATACATATGTTTCTGGTTCTTTCTGCCCTCAATGATCCATTATATGACAGTGGATCTGGAAGCCGGAGTTGAGCGGTCTCCAACGTCCCATCATGCGCATGCCTCAACAGCATGCCCCCATCTGGCCAGGATGCCGGAGGTTTGGAGTTGTGCTCAGACTCAGTGTTGGAGATGACTTAATAAAGAAGCTTGAAATCCCCCCCCCCCAAAACTCATCTTGCACGCACAGAGGAAACATTTTCAACCAATCGATCTGCACACTTGAGAATGTTTTGCTGAGTTTTGCGCTATCCTCCGCAGTGCTGGTTCTCCACGGCCCCCCGGGGGGAGGTTGAGATTAGCTAGAATGTGATGAGATGGTGACAAATAGACAACACTCCCTCACATTGACGATCCGGTACGCAAACCACAACGGAGGAGAGGACGACTCCGATTGGGCCGGAAAGTCAAACAAAACAAAAAAAAAAAAGAGACTCAGTCAGGAAGCAAGATATCCATTTCATGGCCCCGTCTGTTTAGCTGCCACCTGTTAGACATGATCATTACCACGGTGCAAGGGGCGGGAGGGGGCTCAGCCGGCCACATTTATATCAACAAGCCGGGATAAAACTGTCTAATTATCCCCCACGGCCCCCCCTGTTTGGCCCTCGCAACTCTCCTCGTGAGCTGGTACCATTTGCCTGCCGGGCTTGCGGCCAACTTGTGCAGGATGGCATGTTAAAGCCCGTCCTAATGACAGCTCTCTTTCAATGTCAGGTTGTTGTAAAATGCTTTGGGCAGCTTATGCACATTATTCCCAACTAGTCCAACTCAATGGAGGCTCAACAATTCGCAACTGGCAATAACACACACAAAAAAAGAGCACAGTATTTTATTTTATTTTTTTAGCCAACACAAAATCAATGACAGTTTTTTTCGGAATTAAATTTTAGGCCCAGATCAAAAATGTTAAATTTACACTTGATACAAGACTGGGTTAAAATTTGATATTGGTTGGGTCCTACTTTTTTAAGTCTAGCACAAAGCACAGTCTAACTTAACAGCTAAACGTAAGAGTCTAACGTTACACCACTTATGCCACCATTTAGACTTTTTTTTTTTTTTAACTAGTCTAAAATCTATTCTTCTTTTTGTTACCAAATTGCCAGATGCGGCGGCGGAATGGTGGCTCCGTTCTTGTGTGAAGATAGCGCGTCTACCAAATTCACAAACTGGATTTGCTCGGCACGAAACAGGTGCCTGTCTGCGAAAATACAGAACACGTATTTGCGTGATCAGGAAGTTTGATAAAAAAAAAAAAAATGTTAAAAGATAAGCTAACTTGTTAGCTGCCACATTCAGACATGCTACATAAATCGTTGAAAGACGAACAAAAATGAGGTGATTTGTCTCAAGTCCACTAGTCATGCAGTGTTTTATGTGGACATGAATAAGTAAAAAAACAACGCAATAGGACAAAGGGACCATGTTGAAAGTGGGTCTTCCATGTCAGACTGAGCATGAAGTCGATTACTGAGGGATACTTTCAAGTTCCATAAAACGAGTGGTGACTCACTTTGCAACATATCAATTCTCTGTATGAGCGTAATTAGCTTCTATCATTTTCATAAAGAAACCATCCTTCCACAGAATACAAAGGAGAGGCATGTTGTTTGTAGTATACCATTCGTGAAGAATCAAATTCATTGTATTGCTACGGTTAGACACGTTTTAGTCACAAACGTCATTTAAGACGAGCACCGGTAAATATGATGCTAACGACCAGAAATCATGAAAGCTTTGATTCTCAGTTGCAAACTGAGAGAAGACCAAACATAAACACTTTGCACCTGTGCAAAGCTGACAATGAGCATAACAGTTTTGATCGCCACAGATGGAATGTGGTGGGTAGCAGCGGGGAATCCGTGTTCTCCAGGGAGGTAGCATTAAGGTCTTAATTAGGACGCGGGGGGGGGAACCATTCAGAGTACTCTGGCATGACGAGGGACGCAGCAATGGGAAACCGGAGCGGATCGTCTTTCCTAGTTCAAGGCTAATTGCTGAAAAGGGATCTGACATAGATGTGCAGGCGGTATGTAGTGTGATCATGAGAGGTCACCGCCACTGCTTGTTGGACTAATCTGTTTGTTTTCGGTAGATCCTTGTTGTTCCAGACACTTCTGATCAGCAACATCGGAAACATATTCACCCAGCATTGACAAATACATGTTTTGTCGAGAGTAGGCTTTTGTATACTCAAGCAGATTTCTTATACACAACCGGGGGACAGAAATGTCACTCACCAGAAGCTGTCCCGTGGCGTGTTTACTTCCAGGAATCCGGTCATCCCAGGATCTCTGATAAAGCGGCAGCTGTGGCAGATATGATTACTGCAAATGGCCACAGTCTGGACACGGGCCTATAGTTGCAAGTGCTCTAGAGTTTGTAGGGCATAGTATTAACAGAGTGTTAAAAAAAAAAGGGATAAACTATACATATTAAACTCAATTTGAGGCAAAAGATGGAGAATTGCATTGCTCAGGCAGACATTTTGTGAAAACGTGTCCTTGCTAGCTGGCTAACGCTAACTACGTACGTATACTTGCATTACCAATTACGTGCCTCACCTCCACCTGTGTTTGACTTCTTTTTTTTTTTACAGTTATATTTCATTCGCCTTCATACACGTCAACGCCATTAATGGCAAAGCTCACAATCACCTTGAAAACTATAAGTTAGAAGCACAATGACGCAACGGGCATGTCTTAGCGCCTAGTTAGTATGATTATACACACGTTCAGTTGCAGTGTGAATATTCACTAAAAGAATAATCAACTTATAATATAATTATTTAATTTCATACCGAGCAGTTTAGCGCTCTAATTGATTAAGGCTACAAAATTCATACAGAGTCTTACAGCCCTTAGAATTGCTTCTTTGATTACTCGCAAAATTTTAGGGAAATTCGTCATTTGTGTAAAATTTTAGGATGAACCTAAAATTCTCTTTAGGTGTACTTAATTTGATATTCAAAACAATTGATTTCCTGGTTCACTTAGAATTTTTATTGAAATGGTCCTCTTTATCACATTTTGCCTTTACGAGACCAAGATGATGACACCTTTACAATTAATCAAACGTATCTCGTCAAGTCGCCATTGATAGGTTTCAAACAGGATGTTTTTTTAAAGGGAAGTGGCCACTGAGTTTACAGAAGAGCATAGAAATTGACATCCATGTGTTTCAAAGTAATATTAAAGCAAAAAAAAAAAAGTACTTAAAACCGTGAAAAAACGGACATGTGCATTGACAAGTTTAGAGGTCAAATGAAGTTCACCTGGGAACGATTACAATGCATTTGAGTTTCATTAACATTATTGTAAAAAAAAAGCGCATGTACACGGTTTGGTTGCCAACTGCCAATCAGCTCGTTACCTCCCTGCTTGTGCTGCTCAGCTGTTTCTTGTTTTGTGATTTGCCTGTATGAGTATTTCAGTCTCCTGGTTTTGGCTGCACTCTTTTTTTGGTTGCTTGTTCTAGTAAGGAATGTGTTGAGATACATTTTGAGTTTTATCAATTTTGAATCACAGAACAAAAATGAAAAATAAAATAAAAAGGTATGCCTCTTTTCAGCATATACCGGTAAATCAAAAACTGATTGATGCCGGGCGATTTGCACTTATGTTTCCGCCGCCATCCTGAGTTTATAGCTACCTAATATCCTTCTGTGAAATTGAGGTTATGGTGCGACTGTGAATATTTTATCTTAACTGGCTGAAGCAATTGTTATGGTTATCCAAAAGCCCTCCTGGGAATATTCCTAATAAACGACATTTGCAGACTTGCTGTGAAAAAGCTTTTCTCTCTTGGCCTTTTCATTGACTTCATTTTGAAAATTTTCTTCCACATAGCAAAATTCATGGCCAAATATTACAACGTGAGCCTGGAGAGATAATTCAGTCGACGACTTGACAATTGACAGCGTACAAACTTTACCGTGTAGCCTGTAATGAAAATACAAGTGCTCATCTTTCTCTTTCAAAGACAGTCACTTTAAATCAAATTAATTTCTGTTAAGGCCGATGCATGTATTATTTATCTCTCTGACTGATTTGTCTGAAGTTCCTGTTGGAAAGACAGCTTGCTTTTGGATCCAGAAATCAAAATGTTACCTTGTACTTACTGTTTCCCCAGTAGAAAGCAAAATATCCCCTGCTTTGAAGCAGTTAGTGCATAGAGATAAAAATCTATCTGAACTCGGAAGACAGGGCTCCACTGGGAGCAACTAAATTGAATCTAAGGCTGCACCCGACAGACCACAGGATATGCCTGCAAAACGTAGAACTATCAAAATGGTGAAAAGGTCTGTTAGTGCCCATTCATATAAACTGTCTTGTAATGTTCTCAGGCCCTTAGAGGATTACTTGGGGAAAAACTACAGGAAGGGGAGAATGGTTTTCACATAAGTTTTTTTTTTTTTTTTTTTTTTTACACACACTACAGCTTTTCTCTCCTCCCTGCAGTTAAATTTTGTATTCCACCGGGTCCCGGAAGGAAGCAGCCCAGTAAATCCCTGCTGCAAGACTTAAAACGGAAACAGTATCTTAGGACAGGTGAAAAACTTAAAGATAAGTATGTCCAGGCCCCTTGCCTTTTGTCTCCAGAGGGTAATCATCCAGCCACACAATGTAAAGGCGCAGGCGTGGAGTTTAAATTTAGCTAGGCAGGAAGCTATAATGATGAAATAACACTCGCTCGTTTTTGAAAACAGAGATCCTCCTGATGAAACATCTTGCACTCGCTGGGTTATAAGCCGCCGCCTGGTTTTTAAGACTTAGTTTTCGGGCCAATTTGCAACCTTAAGCGGTGCATGTGTAACATTTAAAACCAGGGGGTTCTCTTGAGGTGGATTAGGAAGCCTTCAGTTGGCTGTAATGGACTAAGCACTTGTAAGGTTTTCTTTGGAGGAAGGTAAACAATGAGAAGGCCGTCACAAAGGATACCCATATGGTTTAATGATTTCAATTCAAATATTATAATACTTGATTGGAGCGTTAAAATGTCAGGGTCACATTTTTTGGGAGTTGATTTTAACTCCTGAAGTGTAAAGTGTATTGTTGAAATTGACACTAGTATCTTCTTTTAATTAACTCTCTACCAGAGTAAAAATATTTAGTTATAGTATTAACATTTTTAGTAAAGAAACAACTCGTTTTGAGTGTTAAAAAGTACAACACTAGAAGGTGTAATTTTTTACACAGCACACTAGTGTAGTGTAAAATCAACAATGGCCATTATTGACTAGTGTTGAACTTCAAGTACCATCAGGGTTGTTTTAACTCCATTTCAGTGTAAAAAAAAAAAACACTTTCAAAAGACCTATATAGACTGTGAATATGAATAGTTACATTTTACTCTGTAGTATTTTTTGGGGCTCTCAACTAGTGTAAAATACTTAGTTAATATTAATATTTATAGTGTTAATGAAAGCAACTCGTTTTGTGTGTTAAAAAGTACAACACTAGATGGTGTATTATTTTTCCACTACACTAGCGTGTATGTAGTGTAATACAAACAATGACCATTATTGATTAGTGTTGAATTTCAATTACCGTCAAAGTTGTTTCAACTCTCTCTGTGTAAAAAAAAAAAACATTTTCAAAGTTGTTTTAACTGTATTTAGTGTGGACCAACGTAGATACTTTTGAATAATAAAATTTTTACTCAGTAGTATTTTTTCACTGTATACCAGACTCAAGTATTTAGATAATATTAACATTTCTAGTGTATATTTAGTGTGGACCAATATAGACACTTTTGAAGTGTTAAAATGAACACTAGGTGTTGAATAACCCTGATTTTGATCTTTTTAGAGCAGAGAACTTCGTTTTGACCTTAAATATCCCAATGCAAGTGTTCCCTGTGGCTCCAGGGGAAGATGCATTCACAGGACATGGCATTAAAAAAAGATTTGAAAATAAAATGAATGCTTGCGCCCTGACAGGCAAAAATGATGTGCCTTGAATTTAAACGATCTCGAGGGCTTTCCCTACATAGCCCCGTGTGGCTGCCATGCTGTAACTTAGTAATCACTGTCGGGGTGTGTCTGTTAAAGGGGATAAAACATCCACCATCTGCTGCACTCTAAGCGCTTGTCATGGCAAGATGAATACGAGTGTCATCAAGTGTTGATGGTATCCAAAACACCGCTGAGTGCCTCATGGAGCAAATTGCAAAAGTTATCTGCAAAATGGGTGTCAAAGTTTTCAAATCAACATTGTTTCCCTGCAGTCCCAAGCAAACAAAAATGTGAAAACCTCAATAGCAGTCGCATCATTATTTGGTAGTTAAAGGAAATCAGCGGGTCGCTGTGAGCCGATGAACACGTGTTTCACAATATTTACACATCTGCTTTAATCTGAGCAGTTCATTTATTTTAACTTTATTAAAACAAACACACTTGAGTGTTGGCAGCTGGCTAACCGAATGGAAAATAAAAGAAAGTGCAGCATAAACTCATATAGTCAATTGCTTCAGGATGAGGAATCTCAAAAACTTGAGTTCAAAGCAGGAAAATGGAGATGAAGCCATACAGTACATTTTTTCTTGGGTGTATGTTGTTACTGTTACAAGTCAGTTTTGTAGATGCCACCCATTTTTTTCAGAACGGAAACTTCAAAAAAACATTTAAAAAAACGCTGTTCCAATTGTTAATACCAAAACATGCCATGACCATCTGTTCTCCCTTCCCTCGCTTTGGGGAGGATAGAAGAGGTTTGCAGTGATGCGCAACCTCAATAAAATAGCCCTGATCCAGAGAGACATCCTTCCATTTGTCCACTGCTAATTCATTTGGGAACTAATAGTGAAAGACAGTGAAAGGGGTCATCTGAAAGACATCTGTAAACATGTCAGTAAATCACCCTCAGTGATGGCAGGGAAATTCCCCCCTCCTCCTCAGAATCATCTTGTGGCTGGATGACTACATGGCCAACGGAGGACATTAAGATTATTCCCAGATTGTTTTTTCGCTCCCAATAAATGATGGGAACCTTTTCAGAGATTTAAGTTATTTGAAAAAAACAAGCAAAACAGGTTCGCAAGTTGGTGTATCTTGGACACCGACTTGCACGGCTCATATCATCTAGGTCGGACCTATTTAAGAAAAGAAAGAATAACAAACAAGTTTGAAATATATGCAGTAAGGTTTGCGTGTCTCTGTGGAGGTGAGAGAGTAGCTTGCGATTGGTGGAGAACACGGAAGTGAGGGAAGCTAGCTTGTAGCTCCGGCCGTGGGACAAAAACTAGCCTGTTTTTGTTGTTCGGTTATGTTACGAGTTACGACCGACAGTAACCTGTTGTGCTTTCCAAATAAACCTTCTGGAAAGATGTGTCTCTTTTGGGACGCTGCAATAATTATATTATAATCCTTTTGCGTTTGATCGTCAGCGGCACAGCTGTACGGGAATACAAATGGAATAAACACAAGACAACGAACAGATAATCCTGATGTTTCTGCTCTTCCAGTTCCCTTCGATCAAATATCTTTTGCCTGAGGATCTGTCCAATTCACATAATGCTAGATATCCATCATCATGAAATCCAACAAAGGATTAAGCTAAATTGCTAATGAACTTCTAAACCTTAGCTATTATTAGCATTGTAATCTAAAATATTGTATTCCATGATGAATGGCTAGTAATTGTGTACAAGTCTTTTCTTATAAGATATGCACACAGTTTAACAAGAAAATTAACCACACAATTGACGTGACAATAATAATGATTTAAATTACACATATTGGTAAAGCACTGTAGATAAAATGTCCACAGACTGATCTGTGCTAATTTGTGGCCACAAAATACTAATCTGTGGTTTACTTGGCAGCTGGGTAGGAAAATCGAGCACTCCATTTTTTATAGAAATGGTAACATGAAGAGCTAAAGGCTAAAGCTACACAATGGACAAGGATAGTATGACTGAAGTTTATTTTACTTCACAAATCATATTATTTATACTTGAAAATGTGTATTATAACACAGTTTGTATTTTTAGGGAGGAAGGAAGGAAGGATGAAAATATATACGGTGTATATATATTTTTGTTTCATTACAGTCAACCTAGCAACCTAGTCAGCGTCACTTGTTGCTGCAAAGTGGCTACTAAACACAAACAGCAATTGAGAGCAGCCCCGTAGATCATTAATTTGAATTAAAGGATTATCTTGTTTTGTTGCTGTTTGTTTTTTAAAGAAAAAATAAATAAAGGATTATCTTGTTGATGGCGTTGGCAAAAATAGGATGGCAAAAAGTATAAAGTAAGCTAGTCACAATTTAGCTAGCAATGCAAAGACTGGTTTGGGACCAGTGAAGTCTGTGTGATAGTGAACATGTAAATACAGCTAAGTAACGTAACTTGGAGTTGCGTTGGCTGATGGAAAATGTCTGTTTGGTTCACAAAATTAACATAAAATAAGTGAAGCAGTGTTACTAGCTAGACGTGGAGATGTTTGCCTGTATGCTACGCTCTGTTTTCTTAGCCGGACATCCAAGTTGTCATGCGAATGATGTTCAGATCACTAATTTTCATTTTGTTTCTTCAAATTAGCATTTTGTAAACACTATTTGTCGATATTGTGGCCACAATTTAAACTCCTCCCACCCTTCCTCCCCCCACATGTCACGTCTGGGACTGAATACACTTGAAAAATTCACAATTGTCACATCAATCTGATTACTACGCTGGAATTTCACAATTTGTGTAACTCCAAAAAGTTGTGCCGTTTCTCAAATTTGAGAAGCCAAATACTGACACGTCTGACATGTCTGGTTATTGTTGAAAAGGCATGAAAGGCTCTTCAGTTTGTGCAGGCTTTCAACAAATGGTTACTCTGTGTATCCAAACTTCATTCCCACAGTTATTCTTGCAGATGTGTATCTGGATTTTTAGTAATATTTCTGTCAATATTTACACTTTTATGTCGTCTTTTTTTTTTTCAACTGACAGTTGCTTGTTCAACAGCAGACATAACACTTGTGCTGTAAACACGCATGAAAAACGCTAAACCGTATATCAACATCCATCTAATCCATATGCTCTGACAACTTTATTGTGCTCATAAAATAATCGCAACTGCCCTCAAGCACATTGTATTTTTAGTCGTTTTAAAAAAGGCTTAAATTACAGTCCGACGGCATCAAGATGAATTTATTGGCAGCGCTAATGTGAGTACACTTTTTTTTTCTTGGTGAAGAAAGGGAATTTTCCTTTGCGCGTCCGTGCCAAGAGCGGGAGGGGGAAATCAATTCCATTCAACTATTCGTCAACTCCCTTTAGAAGCATTTAATAGTGATAAAATTTATGGTTGTAGTTTCCAAAGGATATTGCCAATGAAGTTCATCTTTATGAAAGTGGTTGTAAAATGCTACCATTGTCTCACATTTTGGGTGATAGTTCAAACCTTGGCCACAGTTTGAAAGTAGAAAAGAGTTCAGAGAGGAGAATAAAGGCCGAGATGGATGCTTATATGTATTTATCGGCCGTCTGCCTGTCTATGCACACAACATATATAGAGTGCACACCAAGCTGTCCACATGGAATAGAAGAGAGATGAGCAATGACAGAAACAGATAACTTTCAGGAATCCACTGAAGCAAAGAGTGTCCAGAATGAAGTTTCCATATGTATTAAGCGCTTGTTGCCCCAAGACGCATGACAGCAAACTCTTGTAGCTTCTCTGTTGGCAATTAAAAATTATATGAAAATGTAAACACAATAGAAGACAGCGCCCCTCTGATCGTCTGCCATTTCCTAATTTTCATCATTTGCGCAACTTTCGTCTTGCCGTTTCACCTCGATTCCAATTACTGTATTCAACACATATTATAAAAAATCTGTGAGTCATAATATGTATCGCAATTCAGAGTGAAAGCCTTTTTATTTGACAGCGTAGAGTTGCCTATAATGAAGTCATTAAAACATGGAAAAGCGTTGCAGATCCAACATGGAAGAGAGGACAAGGGAGTTCTGGTCGGAGTGAGTTATGGATCATCTAGGAGCCGTTAAAGGCCAGCGATGAATTAACATGTACTTAACTTTTTTTTTTTCCTTTTCCTTTTTACATTGACACAAGGAAAGAAATGTTCCTGCTTTTCTTCAGGATGTGCCATTTTCTTCTCTTCATCTCTCTCGAATTCTCCCGCTGAGGCGTCAAGCCGTCAAATTGAGCGTTTAAAGGCCTTTACGGCTCCCTGCAGATGCTTCCTCATGATGCCCAGAGTCAACTCGCGGGGTCAGGGAGGAATATCAACTTGCAGGGAGGAGAGAAAATCTTCCCCCAAAAGAACCTTGGCAAAACTACTGTAATTTACTTTCATATGGCCCATCAATCAAACCCGCTGTTCTCATTTTGTTGTAATTGCTGGGAAATGGTGTAAATCATGGAGAGACTGTGAAATGAGCATTGAAAGGAAGGCGCGCGCGTGAGTCACTCAATAAGATCTCATTCATGTCTACACAGTTAAAACATTGGATTATGATGATTTTATATGTGATTGTCAAATAAAGAAAAACTAAATCATTTTAAAAAATCGTATTTTTGAAATAAATTGTTGATTATGGCACTTAGTGATTTTTTTCCTTTTAATTAATAATAATGAAAATGAAATAAATTCAAATAGCTGAGCAATTGACCACATAGTAAATTCAAACTGTAATTATGTGAACGGATAGTCTCCGAGTTCTCAGAATGGACTCGCGTCTGCATGGGACAACGCCATCAACATTAAAGCATGCATCTGTCATATCCCCGGTGAATAGGAAGATCCTTTGTGAGTCAGTTTAGTGATTCTGTTCAGCTGACAGGTGGCGGAAGTAATGTTAGAGGTGTGGAAACCCCAAAGCTAACAACAACAAAATGGACTTGATGGCTTTTCTCTTAATATCCTGTTGCTTAAGGGTGTGTTTTCCTACCTTTTGTGAGTCAAGGCACATATTTTAAATTAACATTTTTAATGGCAAACCACTAAGAAAAGATGTCAGAAAAAGTATACAGTATACGGTAATCCCCCTCTTATCACAGGGGTTACATTCCACATTAGCAGTGCAATAAGTGAAATCAATTATATAGAAATACCCTATTCAAATATTTTATAGGCATGTTGTTAATAGCATTTACGACACTTTTTTTTAGAGGACTTCAAACACAACACACAAAAATATACAAATCCCCGTTCCCCTCATACTAACAAACTTAGCATCTCAACAATATACTACATCAATAATCATGCCCAAAGAAACATGACATGAACCTACAGCCGTCATTTTCTGTAGGCGTAAAAAGCAGGATTACAGCAGATGACGCTCAATCATTTTCAACAAAAACTAAGCTGTTCGGAAATACTTCCTGTTTTGTTCTTTTTCTTTCAAATTTGTCTCAAACTAAATAAGTGTGCCACCATCTGTAGTGGTCAAAAGTGGAATTACACCCAATATGATTGAGAGTTAGAGAGTTAGATCATGTCAGATCATATCACGTCTGTCGTCATCAGTCCGTCAGTACTGAAGGACGGTCCATGGGACTTGGTTTCCCTGGCAGACTGATGATTGACGGTAACTTTGAAACACTGACGGATTAAGCGCTGACTGAAATGATTTTTGGGCGGTGAGGAAAGAGAAGCATTTAGAGTATAAATTATATATATATATATAAGGATGTACATTAAAATAAAGATGACGGAGTGATGGACTGGGGCTTCCTGAGATAATGACGGACTGACGATGACAGACTTCCGGGTCCACTGCTGGAGAATGATAGAAGTTCACTGACGCGCCCACCTCTGGTTATTAACTGTGGAAATAAATAAATATATAATTGCAAATTAGCAGGACCATAAACCTGGAACCTGACTGAGTACTAAAAACTAGCAATTTGGAACGTAGTTAACAATTCTTTAAATAAAAGAGAGAAAAAAAGATAATTGTTCATGTTGGCTACTCATTAAGTTTTTGTCCCCACCTGTACTCATCAGCCCTGTTCCTTGTGTCAAACAATCAGTCACTCGTACCTGCTTCTAGTTGTGCCACGTTAGTTAGCTTGTATCCACCCCCCCACCCCCCGCTTTTGTTCAGTCTGTCTTTGAGGTATGGCGTGGAATGAATAAAAATTGTATCTCAAGGCACCAATTTATGTACAAATACATTCACATATGTGCTACTCCTGGGATACAAAAGGAAATTCCCTCATAAATCGAGAACATTGTGGATACATAGACAGCCAAATGTGCTCCGTTGGTTGTGTTTTTGCCACTTTCAAAACATTGTATCTAAATACTTCAAATTTAGTTAATGATGCTCAAGGGAATAAAAGTAGTCACATTTAGATCAATCATATATTCTCCAAAACCAGGTGTGTTTCTTCCAGCTGTAAGCAGTTGACTATGTTACATTTTATCCTCCCCTCTATAGTCTGAGAGGACATTAGGTTAAGTGTCATAAGGTGTGACCGCTCGCAGGCCAAATGGGGAAAGTCGGGCTCCCAATAGGGTTCAGCAGTGTGAATTATGGGACCAGAGAGTAATTTTCTATTCCCACACTACGGGCATTCCAAGAAGGCTCAATAATTATGAGTTTTGCCTTCTTAACTGGCTGTATTTCCTGAAATTAAATCATTAAATCAAGTAGAACCGATGAGGTCACACATGACAGGAAATCCTGAGGTAACAAAAGCTCTGTCAGGCACATGGAAAATATTGTGGTGATAAATGATTAAAGTGGGCCTCATCTTTGTTACGTTGTTTAAAACTACGCATCCGAGGCTATGCCAGAACTTTACGTTGCAGCTTTCAATGTCGCACAGAGTCTAATAAACGTCAAGTGACATCACCTTCTCCTAACTTTTGTAGTCCCCTCCACTTTGATGCTAGCGAATATGACTAGCTGCTTTCATACAACCACGCTTGAATCGATACAACTACTTTTTACCTGTAAATTACGCTTTTGTGTAGATAAATATATTTTGAATCGATACACCTTTAAATATTTTTTTGTGCGTAGGTACAATAATATCGTTTTCAGGTAAAAGGGCATTGAAATGTAAAATGCTATAAAGCTATGCTAGCTAGCATACTGTATTTGCTAAAATAGCGGCTTCCTTTGGAGACGCTAAATCTGAATTACTCCTTACTCTTAGGCTCCCCCTACAGTTAAAAATAGGTTATTAATTTTTAAGCAGAGGCTAGAAAGCACCAAGCAGCATCATGAAGCAAAATCAACTGTCATGAGATTTTTTTTTTTGTGTGGTTAAACTGCGAAAACATTCTAAAAAAATGAATAAACAAATGTATGAAACATAATATGTATGTATAATACATTTTATGCAATGTTAAGTTTAGTAAAATTTCACTTTCTGTGTACTATATGTATAAAAAGTGTCCTTGAAGGCCTAAATAGTCAGAATGGTTCCGTTTAAACATCAAATCTGTGAAGTGAGAGCTCATTCAGCCACACACATTATTATTTTTTCAGCCTAAAAAGTCAGAGCTGTTCTTCTAGCTTGAGACAAGGTCAAAGAAATAATGTTTGATCTGTTATGGCACTCTAGTAATTATTTAGACCCTGGAGGAAGAACTTTTCTTTGGCTTGGCTACTGCTATCTAATATTTTACTTGGAAGATGTGAAAGGCCGCGGTGTGTTTGCGGCTAAACTTCTAAATTATCAATTATTCAAAAGGATTTTTTTTTTCAACTTGTATGGGGAACATGCATAAATTACATTTTGTTTTGTTTTGAATCATGAATAAATGTCTCAAATAAATTTAATTGGTAAATTAAACTTTTTAATTTTATTTCAATAACTATACCATGTGTAAATTAATATTTTACAATGAAATTGATAAGCTAACAAATAATTGTATAAATGTCAAATGTAAATACAAATGTATAAAAATCAGGTAGCCTCATTCTTTTCTTTGTTGTTTATATATATATATAAAAAAATATTTTATTTGATACACCGTATTAAAAACAAAGGTCTCAAAGGGAGGCAGAAATTTCTAATTGATAGTCTTTTTTGTACAAATATTTAATTCTTAGAGTATATTATTCACTCAAAAAGACCAATAATTTTTTTGGGGTGTACTATAAAGAGGTTAAATATAAAGTTATGCTCTATAGGGTGTATTTATCATACAATATAGTTTTGTTTTTTAGGGTAGCAAATTTTCCTTACAGACACTGAAATAACTTTGCTATAACATTAAAAAAATACTTCAGCTCACCATACTTTAGTATTTATTTAGCCATGCCATATCCATAAATTTACATTAAAGCAAAAGTCCTTCCAGGACAAATACATTCTACTGCATTAAAAAAGTGAACTTTTATCATACAGTATTAGGCCGTCAGCGAAGTGAGGGCCGAGCAGTGACCCCAACATGAGCGTAGGAGGAAACTGAAAAGTGCTGTTAAAACAATATACACCTATTCCTAAAAGCCAAGCTAAGAGTCAAGCCCGTGTTATTTCATTCAATAAATCTCCCACAAGAGGAAGAGCTGGAGGGAAACGTGCATGTCTCATAATCCCGTGAACCCCGGGTATTTCTTTACAAGTGCCGGCTTATAAGAAAGTTCAGCTGCTCTGTAAGACGTCCCTCACCCACGGGTCCACTTGAATTCACGGAGAGACGGGGTTCCGCCGCAGGTAGTCTGCTCCGAGGTGGGTGACCTCTCCATTGAGATGGAATTGTTGTGAATGCAGCTGGTGATGACTTACTGCATCCACGGACGGCAGAATGACAACATGGCAGGTTTATAGGGAGGAGGAAATGATAGTAAAAATATATATGCTTGTCCAAAATGGGAAAAAAATGAAATCACTGGCAGGGATGTTCCGAAATGTTTTAAAAACCTGTCCTGTGTGTCTGTTTTTATTGCGCATATGCTCATCACGTGGGATTTAACAACAAAAAAAGGACAAGGAAGAGAAGTGACCATCTATCTTTTTATGCAGACCTGCACTTTTGCAGATGGAAAATATGATGCTTAAAAGTAGTGACATAAAACCCTTTTGTACTATCAATCAAACTAGCTTTATTAATTGAATTAAAAACTAAACCAAACAAGTATTACACGCCTTGCGAATAGGGTTTCTTTGTTGCAAAGTTTTAATACAAAGCAACAGTTACCCTTCCTCAAAATGTTGATTGTGATTGAAGATGCTTTAAATTTACAAGAATAGCAACAACATCAGCAGTTTATTAAACTGATACCCTTAAACCTAGAAATGAGGTGAAGCGTCAGAAAAGACTGTGATGAAAAATATTCATTATTTATAATACTTAATACTTCTAGAAAGCTGCGACATTTACGCGGCCGCGTCAGCCCGAAGCCCCGATCCACATACTAGCTGTGAAGTCAGACTTAAAAAAATAAAAATGAAATAAATAAAATCCTTCCCCCTTCTTTCTCTTCTGCCTTTCGCTTGGTGAAGTGTGCGCTCTTATGGCCACCAACAAGGTGTTCTAAAGCGGCCATGCTAGTGGACTATCAGAAGGGAAGATATAGTATACCTAGCTTGCTAGCTAGCTAGCAGCTATAGCTAGCTAGCTAATTGCACTTTCCAATTGCGCTGGATAACTGTGAATGCGAACAAAGGTGGGCAAGTTCTCATTTTAGTGGTGGGAGGGGTGACTCGATTATAGGGCAAGTGACACACTTGGGCTCTAATTTAGTCAAAAAGTCAGGAAAATTGAAATGGTGAAAAACTGAACTAAATGCTATAGCTCTATATTTGAGTACTAGTATACGATAGCTATCCGTCCTTGCACACATTTCGCAATTATCTTCAAACATGTACAGTTTTATGTATTTAGAAACAAATTAATTTATTTTGTAGGGTTTTTCAGGGGGGTTGTTGTTGTTGAAAATGGGCATCATAACGTTAATAATAATATGCTATATGCACCCCCACTAGTCAAAACACGGTATTCTGATTAATATTATGTTTGTGGAACATGAATGAATCCACCCGTTTTTATGACCAAACCCAGAAAACTGGTGAGCCGTGATTGGTCGTTACCTGAACCATTAGGCACTGTGATGTCATTTTCAGTCAACAGCAAGTGGCAGTAATGTAAAGCAAAATAACCACTCCCCAAAATGGCTGCCTGCTGACATGGATTTTTCTACTTAATTCATATTCCACAAAACAATATTAATCAGAATACTGTGTTTAGACTGGCGGATGCACATAGAATACATTATTCGTGTTTTTTTTTTTCAAACATAAATTACAAAACTTTGTTGGAGAATAAACCTCTCTTCACACATATTCCCGTGAACAGATCTTCTTGTCGAAGCAAGTCATTCTTCATCAAAAGCAAGAGCTCATTTCAGCATTACAAAGCATGACTGACAAAGAAGTTTGACATATTGTATGTTTGCCGACCTTTGCCTACCATACGTATTACTACTGACGCGCATTGTAAGTTTGCTGCCAAGTAGCGACGAATGTAGTTGCATGGAAGAGATTATCCGTCGACGCATGCGACCCGCGAGAGTACAACTACACGTTTCTATCAATCAATTCAAGCTCGGAAAAGTACAGCACGGACATTTCGGAAAAGTTGAAGTGATTGAGCGTGCAAGATGCGATCACTCATCACAAATGGACCCGATTTGCTTCTCGCTGGCTCTCTCTCCATCAGATGCCGCGCATTCCTCTTTGTTTGCTCATGCTCGCTCCTCCCTGCGGATCCCGGGCCTGACTTTCCCAAAGCCGATATTAATATCACAGTCCATTGTAATGGAGTTATTTTCATGGAAGCCCCGGAGGAAGTCACGTGGCTATGATTAGTCCCTGGAGGACCCGGAGCCTCCATCAAGCTCGTTGTTTTAACTCCCATAACTATCAATGAAGTGGAAAAGCTGAGGAAGTAGCGATTGCTCCGGCCGGCTGGTGTGTTTTCTAAGCACCTATTTTGTTAATGGGGCCAGAATACCCCCCCTCGTTTGCCCCCCCCCCCCCTCACTTCTTTTTTTTTTTCTCCAGGAGGGGAATTATTCTTCAACTGCAGAAAGAGCATGCACATGTGTGCGTTTTACGTTGACCCACCTCCCATTAAGATTGATAGCAAAGGGATCTGGTGGTTAACACACTGTTTAAGCTTCGAGGGAGGGAGGGGGGGGACAACATAAGGAAAAGCACAAGGACTCACACACACTCAGCAACTACACGCAAGGCTGAGCTCCAATGCATCTGCCATCAGGAAGACAACTTGAGTTAAGATGGAAAAAAAGAAAAAAAAAAGGCGCTCTGGGATACGTTTGCTCTGTCAGGTTAACGCTTAAACACACATGAGTGAGAAAAGCAGACACTGCCACATGCATGCTTCCCCTCATAATTCTGTTCACCTTCTTCTTGACCCAAAAGCCACTGAGCCACTTTAGCACCGAGCCGCTTCCAAGGAAACAGGAAGAACTGGGCCGGCGAGGCAGTTGACAGCTTTCAGATGGACTATTGCTGATATCTGCCATGTACACGGAGGAAGTGAGGCCTGCTCACACTCTTGGCCTCATAATTGTCTTGACGCCAGCTAATTACAACAGTGACATGACATGTGCGGTGGAATTTATTTCCAGTTATTTATGGTTGGACGGACTTCACTTTTCACACAATTTTGAGGAAATTGTGTGTCAATTCTGTTTTTACGCATGCTCATTTGAGACACTATAAACACAACGTTCTTAAAATACTTGAGTTTTTAAAAATCATAGTGGGCCTTATTTTCATGCCCATTTTTTTGTGGGATGGAATGCAGTTAACTCCGAATTGGCTCCCCTCATTCCCATTAAAATCGTATGCAAAGTAGGTTTATACTGGTAAACTGCAAGTTCTCCCCTTGTGGATGATGTGAGTCATTCTGAACACGTTCAAGAAAGAGTCAAGGACGCATCTGTCGAGGAAGGACGCATGAATCAATGACTAACATAATTATTTGTGCATGACTGATGCGTTTAGTAGGAATCGATGGGGACAGGTTACTAATAATGCATGGCTTCTACCAGTCAGCCGTTCTTTCAGATGGTTATGTTGCAAATAATGTGACCGATGTAATCTGTTGTAATACTATGTCAGAAAGGAAAAATGAATAAAAACAAACAAATTATGATGGACATTATTGTCACAAAATAATCTAGATTGTATTTTGTAATTTTTTTTTACAGAGGATCATTAAAAAAAAAAATGTAGTTATGTTTATTTTAAAATCTTTTTTTTTCTGGGGACCCCATTGAGGAGTCCTCGAATGTGGACCTCTTAAAACTTCACTGTTGGATTTGTAAGGCCATGTTACTTTTAAACATGTCTCTTGTTTACAGATACAACTAAGACATAAAAAAGTGGATGCCTTTTTTTCCACCTTAAAAAAAAAAAAATCGATAAAGAATCAAATCGTTAAGCAGAATCAAAAACGGAATCAGAAACGTAAAAATCTTATCAATTCCCATCCCTAATGCTCTAGCATAAAAAACAAAAATATTTTTTGGGGACAATGGCAATATTTAAAATAGAACGTTTTTATATGTTTTTGGGAGCAAATGAGTTAATCACTACGTTCAATTTTTCCTTATTAATCTTAAAATGGCTTTACCTTAACCAGAAAACAGTTTACAAATGAAAATATTCACAAATGAAAACATGCGCTAGTAAATCTGCAATAACCAAGACACAAAGTAGCGAGGCAACACTGTAAAAAATGATTTCAAAAAGGATTCAGAGGGATTGTCCCAAGCAATTGTCGCATTTATGAATGAAATACGATGACATCCACCACACGTCCGCGTACCGTTACACCACCTGCTCCACCACTTGCGAGTCTAAAATGAAGTCTACTTTCTGTGAACAAATGTGCCAGATTGTCTTCAAAAATAGGGCCCAATGTCTTAATTATGTCTGTTAGGTCCATGTATTTACCAATTAATTATAACCCTAAAGAAAGCCAAAAGCCAACATAATTACACTACAGCTATATATATCTGTAGTGTTAAATTCCTTAACATTTTAGTAGAGGATGAGAAAGAATACATTTTCCAATAAATGACGGCTGCGTTGAAAGGGGATTAAAAGAGACCATCCCACTTGATGAATGACTAAAAACAAAAAATGAACTTAATGTCAAGCAAGCGTTGATGTATTAGTTATGCTGTCACGGGCTTCCCTAAATCACACAGCACCAGCCTTTCCAAGATACATTTAGTCTACCAACAAATAAATCTGGAGTTTGTTCCCCTTTTTTTTGGGGCATTTGACAAACAGCAAAGTCATCATCATGCAAATAAAATATGACATAGGCCTTCGCATTCATATTCTTGCACATCTGTATGTCATCTAAAATGACATAAGTTCCCATCACTTTCCCTTATTAATGTCAGCTTTGTGTTGGGCGCCGAGCTACATAAACACCCACACACATGTTCATTAGACACACGCAGCAGCGACTTGATGTGGGCCCCATTTGACCTGCGTGTGTTAAACACACACACGCACCGCACGCCATCGATCCCCTTTGGTTTTCCGGGGGAAAATGGAAGATCCACATGGAGCGTGTGACACGGCGGCCCTTTGCGTTTCCCCAGTCGCCGAGACCAGAGGAGGCCGCACATTAACTGGAGCAGGTGCAGCGAGCGCGGGCTTGTTTTTCTTCATCGGCTCCTCAGGAAATCATAAAGCAAATATATTGCTGGAGGACGGTTTCGGGGTGCCCTGTGAGCAAACTGAGAGGGGAAATGGATCAGCGAGTGGCCACTGGGGACAGTAAATCAACAGGCTAAAAGGAGGGCTGGATGTACTGTGGGGGCCCCGGGAGCCCAGCTCAGGGCCAGGGCCCCTGTCAGTCACAACCTGGTGTTAATGTCTAAGCCAGCTGGACCAGGACGCGCACGCCAACGAGGAAATCATTGAGCTGCCAGTGTCAGTTGCTGATGCACCATTTGCGGTCATGGTGCCACTACCCTACTTTTATTAGTATAGTGAATCACCTTTTTTTTTGTACTTTCCAGACACATATAAAATCAGCCACTTAGAGAGACCATATCAAGAATATTTATATACTGTATAAGTATATGTGCCGTACATCTCGCTGTAAACCTTAATACTGTAAAAGTTACCAAAATTTGACAGCAGTGATCCAGTAAAGGACAGTCATTTTCTACAGTATGTGACTGCATCTATGATTTAATTTATAATAGTGTAAATCTATATCCAGTTAATTATTGTATTTTTTTAATTGTCAATTATAAATATCATAAATTACAGTATTTTACTGGAATCAGTGATCTAGTAAAATACAGTAATTTTATATACCGTATTTTCCGCACTATAAGGCGCACCTAAAAGCCTTTAATTTTCTCAAAAACCGACACCTGGTGCGCTTTATAATCCGATGCACCTTATACGTGGCTCGCGCCTTATAATATGGTGCGCCTTATATATGGAAAACATTTTTAAACAGGCCATTTATTGAAGGTGCCCCTTATAATCCGATGCGCCTTATAGTGCGAAAAATGCGGTGTGTGTGCATATGTATGTACGTATGTATGTATGTGTGTATATATATATATATATATGTGTATATATATATATATATATATATATATATATATATATATATATATATATATGTGTGCAACTGTACTCACAAGCATACATTGAAGGTTGTTGAAATACATTACCTTATCATTTTATCAACATAAAACGAATAAGGGGTAGAACTAAATACGTTTTTAACTTCCTCCTACCCATTTTCAACATATAAACTATTTTCTTTCTTCCTATTCTTGTTTTCTTTTTTATTTCAGTTTATATATTAGACTTGTAATGTGTTTTCTTTATGTTTATATGTTCAATAAAACCGTAAAACCATATTCTCACTAAGACTATTACCGCAGCTCAGTAGAGGATTTTCTCTGCCGCTTCATCTTGCCCTTAATTGTGCTGCATCTCTTCTAGTAGAGCACAGTGCTGCCTGGCATGTTGTGGTAGAATGTGGTACTACACTAAAAGTGTGCAACAAAAAAAAAACTCCCTTAAAAAGAAGGTGCACGAATGGTGAACCACGATATAGCGAGGGAAGACTATTATTTTCAAACGTTCCATTTCAAATCTTTCCATTCGTGGGAAGATCCAATTTTTCCTGACAGTTCAAACTTAGCCAAAGTAAGCTGTATTTTTCGCAAACCGCAAGTACAAACAACACTCTCGGAGATAGTCATGCGTGTTCATTTTAAACGGATTTCCAAGCAACTTTCCAAGAGCGCTCTCGAGAATGTGCTCTTTTGTTGTCACGGGTCATCACTAATTGATATGTGCTGCCTGTCGGAAATCCAGTGAGGTTTTCCTCGTCACTGTCAAACGCCTCAATGCGTGTACACACGCACACACACACATACTTTCTACTACTGCATTTGATTCAGTCATCATCGGTTGGGAACATGGGGCCCTGTAAGGCCCGCCTCCCTGCCATATGTGCTGCCACACACACTTCATTCTTGGCCAGTTTACAAATTAGAGCAGCTGAGGTTTACTGCTACTTCATGCAGGGGGGTCGGGGAAGAGGGTGGGGGCGCTCAGGCTGGATACCTTCTCAATGGGGCATTCTTATGAGCCGGAGACACGAGCCGGTCCAGCCCAATTTTTCTGATTGAGTGTTTCAACACATCATATAAGGAAACAGCTGTGCTACAAATTAGTGTGTCGTGTGTGACATTGACTAATGCGCTGCGTTGATGCAGTTCGAAGCTCATGCGCTTTCCAACGCTCGCTCCAAACCACCACGCTCACACTTACACACACGCACTCTTCTCCAAATGATGCACTTGTCAGACGAGTGGAGCTTCCATGTGGGTTCGCTGCACTTAATCATCTGTCCGTCATCCTACTTTTTCCTGCCAAAGTACTGATATAGAGTCAAATCAAAATGCGGGAAAGAACTATATGGGCCTATGCCAATGTAGTAATTTTTTCTTAAAATTGCATGAAATTAATGGCAGTTTTCTATTATAATTTCTTATTCCTGATCATAAAACGGCCACAAGAGTGAGTGAAGAATGATATTAATTAGCATTGCAAAGCATTTTGTGCGTTAGAATCAAGAAAACAGTTTTGAATGGAGAAGTCCAAATGAGAATTTGTTTTAAAATATCTACATTTAACTTTTTTTTTTTTTTTGCATATTAAAAAAAATGTTTTTTTCTAGTATCAAACATCCTTACTTTCCCTATATTTTTCAATTTAGGCTTTCAAAGGCAGTTCCTTCCAGTTTTGCATTAGTGTGTCTCTCTTTTTTCACTTTTGTATTAGAATATATCCTAATAATGTGAGTAATTTAATTTATCAGTACGATAATTGTAAGGGAAAGCTGCTGAAAATTCCATTTTGAATCTCTACTGCCACCTGTGGCTAAAAGCTGAAACTACACACACACTTCTTTACGTAGACAATGCACACATGACGTCACATCTGCAGACGGGGGGCGGGAAATTCGAACCTGAATCCAGTCTGAAAAGGTGTCAAACTCATATTAGCTCGGGATCCATAAAATATATTTCCAAGTGGATCGGATTGGTAAAATCATGGTAGGCCTATATACCTTAAAATCAATTATACACAGATTTTCACTATTTGTGGGCCAGCCCTAAATTGCGGGGCACAACTGTAAATATACTGTCCCAAAAAATAACACAAATGCAAATGGAACATAGCATTTTTATGTTGGTCTATGTTTTATTTAATCTTTTTTTTTTTTAACAAACTGTAACTTACAGTAGAGTCGTGTGTCAAATAATGACATCCATAGCAATTCTGTGTACAAGTTGCATTGTTTGAATCTAGTCCTGTAAGGTGCATTTATTGCATATTCTTTTTTTTCTCATGTTCATTGACGCCCTAAGGTTGCTTGAGTGCTTGAGTTTTGTAACCGTTTGTGGCCGTTGAAACACCAACGTGAGTCATCGTTTTAGTGTGTGCAATGCAATAAACCTTTTAGTGTCGATATTGTTGCTTAACTCCACAACACATCTCTTGAGAAGCTCCACTTGGGATTAATTTACACTCCAAAAGTTGCAAAAGTCGTAGTGAAGGGATTGCTGAAATGGCACAAACTAATAAATAATCAACGGGGGGGGGGGGGGGGATTCTGCTCCACAGTTTTGCGAGGTCAAAGAGTCAAGATCAAGTGAGGGTTTGTGCTGCATAAAGACAGAAAAACAAGAACACACACACATGGTGGGGGAGTGGGAGCAAATATACAGAACTCTCCATGTATTTTGCAACTTAAACGACAATGTGGAGCCTTAGAGAAGTGAAACCATTTTGGCTCCTGGAGCATCTGGAGGGCCCAGGCTCCAAGGTTCATGTAACAGGGAATTAAAAATGGAACTTCCCCCTTTTCATACTGTACATATTTATAATTATTCTCTCACTAAATAAAAACATACATGTTGCAATATTATAGGATGGTGATGTCATCAGAGGCACACTGGCAGGTAAGAAATAATGTAATCAACAACGTGACTGCTTTGGATCATTGAACTGGTGGTTAGCCGCTCATAATTTCATCATATAGCTCTAATGATACCGCAGCATCTTTACTTCCCTATTTTGTCAATGACACATGTGAGCATTTCCTGTTTTAATAAGCCTATTACCAGCAGAGTGGCCCACCAAAGTCTACCGTAGAACAGTCTGTACTATATACGTTTCGTAAGTGTAAATCTTGGTAAAATCACCAATTGCCCTACAAAACAAATTGAAAAAAACTGATTTTGTAGACTACACATCATCAATTGTGGCTGTAAATGTGGCTTGACACCTTTGAAAGTACAAATAAGACGTAAAAAAAAGAAAAGGTTAAGGTAAAAGTAGAAGTGAACGGAATCTACCTGCTTTAATGAAAGTAAAAAAGGTTCAAAATATTTTTTAAAGTAAAATAAAGTACCCCAATATTTATACTTTTCAAACTATGAGCGATCTAGCAAGCATAGGCTCAGTCTTTTAAGCTATTAAAACAACATGCTAGCATATCTTGGTTAATGTGGTGACCAAACTCAGGGAAAAAATTTGCATGCTAAGCTCGCAGTAAAAAATACACCTTAGCTGAACGTGATACAATGGTGGGTTTTCCACCCTTTTTTGATTTTATTAACAAACTCAAGCTTTATATTTTGTCAATTAGACGTGGAAAAAAAAGCCATATTGACTATTTCTGCTTGTGTTGATGTTTATAATGTTTATTTTGAATGCATGTATATTGTATAAATATGCATCCCCTATCCTTATGATCAGTGTTCATAAATGTTGAAATATAATTGTTAATTTTTGTAAGTTAATTGTTTATTATAAATTACATTATGGTTTAGGGTTAAATAGAGTTTGGAAAAAAACAAAAAAAGGAAATGGAGGTTTTAGGTTAACACAAGGCACAGTACAAAATATTCTCTTAAATAAGGAAATGTAGTGAATATCTTCTCAGAATCTGTTGCATTCTTTTCTTAAGAGCTAAGTACCTAGCATCATACCTTTGCTAAAGAAGTGACTGAACTAACAACAACAAAATACTAATCTAGCTAACGATAAAAATAGCTTAGCTGCATGAGTTTTTTTTTTTAAATTATTAGATGAAGAATATCTGAACACCAGACAATTTGTTTTTTTAGGCTACCACAAAGCACAGCACAAAATATTTGCTTAAATAAGGAAATGTAGTGAACATTTTGCTTTTTCTTTTTTTAAAGAGCTAACTAACTAGCATGTTAGCATAGCTTTGCTAATGTGGTGACCGAATTAAAGATAAGGCAATATAGTGAATATCTTCCTTCTCAGAATCTGCTAACTGATAACTTTGAGTAAAACTACACGGAATGTCATAAAAATAAATACTGTAAATTTGATTTAAATACAATAACAAAGTATTTGTGTCATTACTATTGCTGCATTCTCAGCATAATTTGTGGCATGTTCCTTCAAGAAGAAACATCACATCTATGTTCAAGCAGCCATGTGGCCCAGTGTTATTTTTTCCTGGCTCTCAGGGTCCCACTAACAACCTTTCTAGTTTGCCGTACATTTGACCCCGCATAGGTTCAACTTCGGGCTGTGCATCACCTGACTTGTACCTCAACAAAGCCTGCGCTATGGTCACAGCACCTTGAAACCGAACACGATACAGCCGTGTTTTCAGATTGAATAAAAAAAAGAGAAACTCTACTGCCGTGTTGAAAGCATCGCATTTCCAAGCGGCTGCGTTATGATACATTGCCCACACTGACTAAAGGCAGACCATGTTGCCGTGTGCTCCGGCCAATCGAAATAAAGCTTTGATGGATTGACTGCAACTTTAACTGACAGAAATACCCATTATTGACCACAACTCCTGAGCTGTTCAAATGTTGAGAGAAAATGGTGATGATTAAAGGTTTATTTATAGTGCAACAATTTGACGGTTTAGTCCCGAGTGGGGGCTTTTCAAAGTGGGGAACCTGACACCGGCAAGGGCATTTGGGCTTGAATATAACTGGTTAGTTGTGCAGCTTTAAAAATAAATGGTTTTCATTATTTATTTATTTATTTATTTATTTTTTAGCTGCTTCGTCACCGCTGAGCGTCTCGCACATCGCAAGATAACATTTCAGACGGTTTGGTGGTTTTGTAATTTAGTATCACTTACAGTATTATGTTTTCGTGTTCTTAAGCAATAGCAATATTACTTCTGTAAGTGTGTGTGTGTGTGTGTGGGGGGGGGGGGGGCATCATCATATAGTAGTCAGATTCACCAAGTTAAACTCTGAAAAACAACATATTATAAAACAGTCAAATGTTCTGCCTTTAATTCGTATCTTTATTGTTGTAAGTGCTATTGGACCAAAAAATAAGTTCTTTTATTTGTTATATATTTTTAAAATTAATCGGACGGTTAATTAGTTATCAGAATTTTACTTTTGCCAAATATCGGAATTAGCATCCGCCTGAAAAACAAAACAAAACAATATAAGTACATTGCACTGTATTTATAAAAAGTCTACACACCCAAGTTCAAATAACATCTCTTGCTATGTAAAAAAAAAAAAAAAGACCAAGATGACTCATTCTGGAACTTCTTAATTAAATGTGAACTTTAATATACGGTGCTCCAAAAAATTAAAGGTGCAAATTGTTTAATTGTTTAGATTTTGTTTTAGCAGTTTACATATACACAGCATATACACTGCTAAAAACAATGAAGGAAACACTTTGTTCCTTAAATTTTTTTGAGCAATATATATAACAGCAACAAAACAGGCAGAATGGACAAGTATGCCCAACATAGGCGGGCATCGTGCCACTAATGATGTCAAGCGTGATAGAAAATGGAGAGATGGGAGCAGAATTAAATAAGCTAACCACTTGATTGCATAAATATGCAAAATGTTAAAGTTGTAACGACTCTTAACATGATAACAATAATGATAACAAGCCGGAGGTCTAACAGCATCTACCTTTAATTCAAATACGAGGTCAGGAACATCAACTTGAATAAATGTACGTGTGTTACAGCACAGCCCTGTGAGAGGTTCTGGGAGTCTTTTATCACCTTCCTGAGCTGTTGAGCAAAAATAATGTGCCCTCTGTTATTCTCATCAGCGACGCAATGAGCGAAGTCTGAGGGGATATCCTGTTGGCCACTGAAACACATTCATCCTGCTTGCCGCGGTTTTAGTGACACAAGATTTACAAAAGACTCCGCCGGCCCGCACGGCCCCCGCCACAACACTCCGTATTTAGAGCAATGGACCTTGAATCTTATGTTATTAGAGAAAACAAATAATGGAGGATCCACGCTGTCGGCTTTAGCACGTGCACAAGCCAAAACCACCCATTCTGTTCGCACTTACTTTAACAGCCTGGATTTGTTTGTCTTTTCTGGCACTTTTCCACTGTGAAATTACACTCAATCTAAGCTGCAGGTGATTGCGCATGAAGCAAATTTTGGGAAATGTTTACAGTGGAAGTTGTATGTGCTAAAGTTTTCTATAGCGCTAAAATCAACACATATATATACAAATAATAAACGCCGGGCAAATTTGAACCAAGAATATTTGACTGTGAAACAGACGTGCTAAACACGAGGACACCGTGACTTCTGACTTTAATTTATTGAACAGTGGTGACCAAACTGCGGGCCAGGGGCCATTTGTGGCCCAACATCCACTTTCTAATGGCCCTCAGCAAATATAAAAAAAATAACTTTTAACTACAACAGCTACAATTTCTACTTATATAGCTTTTCTATACACAAAAAGAATGAATTTTAAAAATAGTAACATTTCTCATTCTCATAATTTCATTTAATTATTCCTCATGAATGAGTTTCAGAAACAAAAATATTTTTCAACACTTTGTGCTGTCTGTGTCAAGGTCTCATTTGTGAACATATCTTCAAGTAAACACTGTTTTAAAACTTAAATATTATTACGCTCTTATTTTATAGATAGAGACGTCAATACAACTCAAGGAGAGTGAGAGACTTGCAAAGTCTCCATATAAACTGCAGTTAAGTGAGTCGCATCCACATCGAGAATACAGCAAGATTCTCTCCGCCTCTCCTGCAGGATTCATCACCCAAGTGAGATAAAAATCAAATTTTTGAAAACGGGATCAAGACACAATAATAAGTCGAGGAATGAATAGGCTTACTGTGTTAAACAAAAAAATATGGACCAGTTAGTCCCTGTGCGGTTTTTGCTCAACATATTCCTATAAATGGTGGTCGGCCTGGAGACGCCTCGAAAAATGGAGGATATAAAAAAATATTTAGTACTGAAGGGGGATTAGTTATTTGAGCCAAGCTACCGTTTAAGGTCGGTTGTCAAAATAAAAATCTCTATTGTGAGACAACTGCCCATGGCCAGAATTTCTACAGGCCCAAATGAGAGCGTATTGCACGTAACGGGTGATAAAAGAGGAAATCTTGGAGAAGTTGGAGGCACGGGGCAGAAATCATCATATATGAGACTGACCGTCGCTTCTCAAAACCACGCGAATGATTTAGTGCGCAGGGACGCCCGCCTGTGTAAAATCAAAATAGGAAAAAATGAAGGTAGTTTCATCCAGCATAACCTGGGTGGCCTGAGCAGGGTGTCCTCTGGTTTCTCATGTTAATGTCATCGCTTTGAAGCTTTGACATGACTTCACCGCAAGCATGCTTTAGGTCAGACGGAGCGTGATAACAGGATATGGCTCGCCATGTCAAAATACAAGACTGATCTGGGTACACTTTAACACTCTAGTTGTATTCAAATGTTGAACTGGTCCAGGAATTAGAAACCACACGATGAATAATGGTTAGTGGACGTTCTGAAATGCTCCGTTCCAACGTGATAGTTCCTCCTTCTGTAGCCCACAGACCTGTTTCATAGTGGTTTGAACACTTTGCTCACATAAGTGGCTTGTTAACGCTACTTGGATACAGTAAATACAATAAAATATAGATACAGTATATTGATGTAGGCGAAAGTTCCTTTACATGCTATTCTTTTTAGCCAGCTAGGTCTGGTCACGTTTGAAAGCAAATAGAAGCCATCCGTGTTGTAACAGGCTAGCTAGCGCACATTGTGCGTACATTTTTGTCTTTTCTTGATTATTGTTAAGTTAACTATATTGTTCAGAGATTTCATGAGACCGTATCATACTGAGCGACCATGTGGCTAATTTGTTTAGTACGCTACTTTAACCGGGACAGTCCCGTTTCTGTCTCGTTTGTTATTAGTCCGGTCAACAAGCTAATTGTTTGGGCCATCACACCGTTGTCATAGCAATCCACAACCAATTAAAAATAATTTTAGCTGTTAAATTCCTTCCTGTTTACTTTTACATTCACGTTTGCCTTCCCATTCTCATCTAATCGCTAGCAGGCGTCTCCTATTTTCGACACACCCGATCTACAACTACTTCCTGCTTCCGTGCCAAAGAATCATGGGAAACATAGTCCGAATTAGCAAAATGTTGCAGTCAGACCGAACGCGAGCTGATCATTTCCGATGGCGCGTTTCCAATAATTATAACGACACAGCCACTTCCAGTAGTTGTTATCAACAAAGATAGCATTTAGCATTAGCTAAAGTAATAACACAACTATACATTAATCAAGTCAATATATATATATTTTTTTACATTTTCATAAAATAGCATCACTTCTCTTTTTGTATGTGGTCTGCTTTCTCTTAAGTCCGAGTTGCACAAACCACGCAGACAATAAAAATTCCTTTTGCTTCAAACAACATCATTCAAGCCTTTGTGGGCTTTGTAGCCGGGAGAAAGTTCACTTTTAAATCCAGCTGCGCTCTAGTGGATGGGCCTGCTCGGAATGTGCCAGTAAAGTGGAGCTGTGTGAACGTGTTTAGATTCAGGACCTTGCGAGTGCATTAAGCACAACGTAAACATGGCAGAAGTTGACCAAAAGCAGCCGGGTTCAATGAACTTGTGGAAGAACAATCTAAATGAAGACCTTCTCAAATGTGTCCATCCGGGATGATAAAAAGATTACAAAGCTAAAGGGTTAAGAAGAGGCCCAACTTCAGCGCTCCGATCATCATTTCCCTCAATGGACAACTTAAGCGATGTGTAAACAAACTTGAAATCCATCATATCAAAACCATTTTCGGTTTTATTTGGACCTCTGGTATCTCTCGGGAACATGACAGTAATTACGGCCATCGAGGTGCTCGTCTGAGAGAGGAGACTGCTTCTCCTCAGCCCATCTGACATGGACTTGTGACATCATAACCCTGCTTGTTTGGACAAAGCTTGAAATATGTAACGGACAGACAAAGCAGATTTTTTGGGAGCTGTTATCCACAGGCCTAATTCACACATGAAGTTAACTATTACTGGGAGGATTAATCCTATAAACAAGCTAACATTGGAAGGAAGGAATGTGGAGAAAAAACTTGACAGTAATATGTTCTATGCAGCCCCACTAGTCTGAATACGGTTTTCTGGTTAATATTAGTTAGTGGAATATGAGTTAAGCAGCAAAATCCAGCATTTTTTTTTTTTAAATCAGAATACGACTGTCAAGTGAAAATGACATCACAGTTGTTCAGGTCTCAGGCAACAACCAATCACAGCTCATCTCCAGAAAACAGGTGAGCTATGATTAGTCGTTCCCTGAGCGACTGTGATGTCATCTTCAGTGGACAGCAAGTGGCAAAATGGCCGCCCCCTAAGATGGATAAAAATGGCTGGATTTTGCTTCATAACTCATATTCCACAAATGAATATCAATCAGATTGTCATGTTTAGACTAGTGTGGTCACATAACATATTATTGTCAAGAATAGGTCAGGCATATTTCGTTACAAATACGTAAGGCCGCATCCCACTAACGAATGTTGTTTCACATCAAGGTCCGTTCAACATCGCAGCGTTTCCTAAACATTCTCAAAACATTCTTAATGGTTCTCTAAAAGTCTTAAAGGTTTTTTTTTTTTTGTCACAAGTCAATTTTGAACCTACAACACAAATATTGCACATCAACTCAAGCATATACAATCCAATAATATGTTAAAAACGCATTTTTGCCGTTTCCAGACAATTTATCTTGGCGCTCTATATACGTCAGTTGCAGTAACACAGACACAACAGTCTCCGCCCTGTTCCACGAGCGGCGGCCTGCGCTCCAATTTCACGCTTGTTTAAGAGTGTTGTCACTCTTTTTTTAACTTGCAAGTATGAAACACTAAACACGTGCATGAAACCTGCGGTGATTTAACAGCTATCAAATGAAAAGACAAATTATTTCTCCTCATAAAAAAAAAAAAAAAAAAGAGAGTTGACTGATTTGCAGCGCTCATTACTTGGGTGTTACTCTCTTCGGTTACACGATGTTATGGCTCATGATGTCACCCGTTCCCACGTGTGCAAGCGCTCCGACGTTTATCCTGTCAAAGGGAAATGGCGCCGCTAAATCAAATATAAGCGCTTTATGATGTCCCAATAAAGCAAAGTCACGGTGAAGGAAAAAAAGAAATCTCTCGAGAGAAAAATGTGTATCACATCAACGGTGTCTGTGAAATGTAAAATGAAGAAAGTGACCTCTTGTCCCGTCGCTTTTGCCCCACTTCCATCCATCAGCTCGGAGTCTGCACTAAAAAGTAACGGTTGCACCCGGCTCGCCTTTTAAAATATACCCGACCGGATGGACACAAGTGTCGATGAGGTGGTATTTCTCAAACCACTTGTCTTTGCCTTATCACGGGGATTTGGGCTTTGAGACTGGAGCGTGGGGAGGACTGGAGCCTCAAACTATGATTTACTTGACCTTGCTGGTGCTGGAACTCACAGCCAGAGCCTCATTAATTCCCAGGGTCACTCCGTTTGGACATAAATTGGTTGGAGATCGCAATGCGTGGACGACTTCCAGACATACACGCGGAGTTATGAAATTGTTGGCCCCGCCCTTTCCGACACTTCTCACAGCAACACTTGGCTGCTGATTTCCTAAGCGTGACGGAGTAAATCACTCGCCTCTGCATGTTAGACGGGGAGGGGGAGGGGGGGGCGGTTGGGGGAGGCTTGTGGAACGTTTTGGGGTTATTAGGCGGCAAATGTACAGCACTGGAATAAAATCACATGAAAGTTATCATGTAATGTAGAACTTTTACAAACAATGAAATGAGATTAGAGTATGAACAATTTCATTCATGTGATCGTGGAAATGTATTTGATTATCTAACTAGACGTGTATTTAACAAATATTACGTTTAATTATGCAGTGGTACTTTGACTTAGGGCTGTGCAATTAATTTAAACTCAATTACAATTTCAATTATTGCACTGCACAATTACAAAATCGGCATAATCATAAAGAAAAAGAGAATAAGAATAAGATTATTAATACTAATTTTGGGTTGTTTAAATTTATATATAAGCATATATTTTTATATATATATTTTTTATTTTATATATTATATATATTTTATTTATTTATATATTTTTTTATTTTAAAATGACTAATTTAATAAATCTTGTCTGATCCAAAAAGAGCTTGCCTAATTAATGTTTCAAATAAATTTATTTATCCTAATATATTTTTTTATATTCTTTAAACTTTTTCTTGTTTTGTACCAAGACATATGATTGCCTTAATTGTAATTTCAATTATTACAAAATTAATTGTGATTAATGTTTTTTTTTTCATTATCAAGCAGCCTTACTTTGACTTACTAGTTTAATTATTTTAAGTCAATTTTCCTCGCTTAAATGCATTGAAATGACTTTCATTCTTACATATTCCCTCAAATTCACCACAATAATTTTGTACCAAAACATATAATTGCCTTAATTGTAATTTCAATTAATACAAAATTAATTGTGATTAATGTTTTTTTTTTTCATAATCAAGCAGCCTTACTTTGACTTACTAGTTTAATTATTTTAAGTCAATTTTCCTCGCTTAAATGCATTGAAATGACTTTCATTCTTACATATTCCCTCAAATTCACCACAATAATTAGGGGGGAATATCACTGAAATGTATTGTAAAACATTATTAGAAAATGTATAAAATGTAATTAATTGTAGAAATTATATGATTTTACATACAATAGTATTCATATGATGACCTTACTTTATTTGTGTGTCTCTCTCTCTCTCTCCCTCTCTCTCTCTCTCTCTCTTTTTTAAACTATGACAGTTTCCACATAATTTAACTGTTCCTCCCCAATACTCCTTTGCTCATTTATGAGATTATCAGGAGTGGTTGATCCTACTCTCCTTTGCTAAACCTTGGCCTGTTGTTTTTGTTGCTAGAAGACCAGAGAGCTGCAAGGGCCCAATAAATAACACTAATGCGCATATTTGAAGGAGTTCATATTGCCTCTGGCCTGTTATCAAGACTACTCCAGTGAGAATGTAAACTACCACCTCCCTCGGGCCAATATTTAATGTTATCAGCCTTTTAAACAACTCCGATGTTTATGTTATGACAAATAAAGGGCAGATTATTTCAGCCTTTTCTCACTGCTTCACACAGTCTCCACAAGACTCCCCTGCCTAATGGTACTGTTGGTCTCATTAATTCCAACAGAGATAGACCCAGATTAGTGTAAACACAGCGAAGTCAGAGGCTGGTGAATCACACCTCAGGTTTATAGTGACCCACCGAGGGGGAGGATCCTCCATACGAGCCCACACAAGTGAAGCCGCCGAAAGGAAAACAAGCCCTAATCCTGCTGATAAAAGGCGGATTGTTGCGGCGTTTATTTGGACACGCCGTGCCTGGCTGAGGCGAGAGTCTAATGAGACAGCGACCCGTCCAGAGTGGATTCATCACCACTGAATCGGGGTTATCACTCACCGCCGCGCTGCACTACTTTTAATCAGGCTCCTCGCTGGTTACTCCCTTTCTGCGCCGGTTCATCTAAAAACCCGCCGGCATCCATCAGGACCCGGTGACCGATTACCTTGCGTTGTTTAGTTTCATGATGACCCTTATGACGACAACCTTGATGACACACAGTCATGATATACGTCTGATTAGTTCAACTCTGAAGGTGATTTAGAACTGTTAATGTTACCCGCCAGCATGACACGACTCGACGCGCCCCCGCCACCACAAACAATCACGCTCAAGTCACGACACCCGTTTCGTCCTGTTGTCTGGTATCTTTGTGAGGATAAATAACGTGTGGTCTCTTAACACAGCGGGTTAAGTTAAATAAGCACACATTGGTGTCTGATAGGAGGCTTAAATCACTCGGTGTTGATGTTTAGGCCAGTTAGGTCTGTGATCCCATTTGTACCAAGATGATAAGCAATGTAGCATAGAGAGCCTTTGTTAGGACAACAGGAAGTTTGCCCATTTTTTTTTTGCAGTGCGGAAGCACGCCGAGAGTTAATCCAAGCACTTCCAAAACTTGAGGTTTAAAGATTTTATATATTGTGTTTTTTTTTGGTGTTTTTTTTAAGTGTAGGACATACGGCAAATTTCTCAACTTCTACCACGCAATACAACACATTATTATCATTATTATTATTTACCGTAGATCACCGTTTATGTTGCTAGCTACGAGTTAGCTAGCATTTTTTGTTATGGTCACCATTTTGAGTTTGTAAATTGTGTTGGTGCAACACCTACTGGTCAGTGCTGTTTGCATGTGTAAAAAATAGTAGTAGAAGAAGAAGTTCGAAACAGGAAGTGTATCGATCTCACAGAAACAAACCGACAACGGCGCTCTAAAACATTTTCTTGCGGTTCTTTCTTGTTCAAGCACCGTCTGTAACTAATTTGTACGTGTAATGAACATGCAAACTCAATTTTGTTGGCTTCAAGTGATAATCGCTGATCATGATCGCTAATTGTTAGCATATGTTAATTTAGTTGGGGTTTTATGATCATTCATTCATATGTGGAGAATATATTGTTTGTATTTTGTATTTCTTGTTGCATTTTCAGACCTCAGACTTATTGTCATTTAGTAAAAAAACATTGCAGATGTCACGGAACGAAATAAAATTAAAAACAGGATAACATTTAAAAACAGACTCAAAAAAACTTTATACAATAAATAAAATAAGACTATAAATTCAAAAAATAACAAAATATTGCACTTTCGGAGGAGTCCTTGCTTATTATAGATTGCACTTGTCCCTCTCAGTTTCTATTTAACAGTTTTATGCAGGTTGGATTAAAAACTTTCTTTTTTTAATCTGTCCATTTTGCACCTCAAGCTCCGATATTGTTCTTCGCAATAGAATTAGATAACTTCACTGCACACCTGGACTGTATGTTTATCTGTTTGGATAAGCTAGCTCCTCAACGAGCAAGGCCTTTAAATTTTTTCTACCTTGTCAACTGAGAAACACACTTTTGACATGCTAATTATTGCCTATTTTATGTGTGTACATGCGTGCGAGTGTGCTCCCCCCCTATTAAAAGTGCCCCCCTATACTTCTGATGCTAGAATCGCCCCTGGTGTATGGGCTACATTTTGGTCCTCTCCGATCGTGCATTCTTTCTCGACATGTAACAAGGCTCTGTATAAAAAATATCGCCGTGATATGTTTTATATTTTAGTGTGAAGGCTTTCGTCTGGAAGTTATTCGGCGTCTCTGTTGGACTTGCAGCTGTTTTTGTTTACAGATGGCAAAGGGATTCGAATGGTAAATGTGCTTCCCTGCTGCATTTTGTCCGTCACTCTCCGATTGTAATCCGCCGTGAAATGGGGAAAAAATGTCATCAACTTTTTGCAAACGGTTTTCATTTACACAAGCTGTACCACTTTTGGCGTCACCTATGAGGCAAAGGCACGGCATCTCGTCGGGGGTCTGGCGTATCCTAATGAAGTCGTTCAGTGGTTGGACAGTTTAAGATGAATTGGACAGTTGTCTGAAAATGGAAAATCCACAATAAACCTGTTTCCCTCTTTCCCTCCCTTCGGAGCATCCTCTAGATTACAGGCCGCCTAACGTGTCCGTGCGTCGTGGCTCCGACTCTGACGAGCGCTGCTTCCCGTCAAAATGCATAATGGAAGCCAGATGTCTCGCTGTCTGTTTAAGGCCCATAATCAATAGCCTCGCTGTCGAGTTTCTCTTCCTCTCAGACAGCTTGTTGGGAGAAAATCTGCGAGGGAGTGGCCCGCCCGTCTGTGTTGCAAACAATGCAAAGTGTGTCAAGAGCGAGATGAACTCATTAGATGTCCCACGTGGCTTGTTGGAGGAGAAGGTGTAGCTAAATGACACAGCAGGCATGTTTCTTCTCAGGGGGGGTTCGAGGAGTGATAGAGGAAGGGGATTCCCGTGAAGAAAAGAAAAAATGTGAATAAATAACCAGAAGTGGCAAATGAAGCGATTTCTTTGCTGTTTGCTGTTTCCTGCAGTCTGACATCTCAATTCCTGAGCTGCTATCAGGGGAAGCCTTGAGAATTTGAGTGTTAAGCGGATGAAGGAGTTCAGTTGCTGTGTGGATTGGAGTTTGCAGGTTGTCACCTCCAGCTAGCTGGTGATGAACGTTGTGAGCTGTGAGGTCAACCGGGTGTCAGAAGAGAGCAAGGAAAGGACGAGGAATGATAACTTGAAGTGTGTTGCTGATCCGAGTCCAGCACAGGCCCAACTTTTGCATGTTCTCAACAAGCCTATGCGAGTTATTTCATTTTCTTTTCACAACAACAACGGGTAGCCGAAATTATTAAAGTAAAGTAACTACAGATGTTTGATGACAGTTTTTCACCAATACCAATACCGAGTATTGATACCATTAGTACTTTTGAAATGTAAACATTTTTACCCAAAAAAGTGATGACAAACAATTTTCAAGAAAGACCTACATATCCCAATATATCATTTTCTTTAGAATTGCATGAAATCAATGGCAATTTTATTTCTATTTGTTCATAAAATCCATAAAATGTCATAGACCACACAATAAAATGAATTTTTAAAAATAAAATGAAACTAATAAATAATCCATTGGCCAAAAAAAAGTAACATTCAAGATACTGTCACGAGTACGCTACCTTGAAAATCGACATCTATTATTACTCACCCATCCCTAAAGAACATTAAAATTGAAAATAAAATCAGTTTAATTAAGGAAACAAAACAAACAATAACTAAAACTGTATCTTATGTTTATAAAGCTAACGACAGTTAACTAGAAAATATAGCTAAATGTCCTTCATTTTCCTCTTTGTTGATTAATATCATATTTGTTTGGAAATTGTAGTTTATTTTACTACACAATACTTAATTAACTAATTTTTGATCTTGCACTTGACAAATACTCCATATATAAAATTAACACTAGCTCTAAAACTAATAAAACAAAACTAAAAACACCATTTTCTATTAAAAAATAATGAAATAAAATAAAAAGAGAAAAATTTTACCACTTGGCAGCATGGTGCACCAGTGGTTATTACACGTGCCTCACAATGGAGCGATTCTGAGTTTAAATCCGGTTTACGGAGAGGCGACACATGATGCTTTTATCATATGTTGACTTAAGCGATAATAACCCGCAGGAAGGATTTTAATAACTTTATTTAGCTCAGACAATAGAAGAATTTCCTTAAATTCACACATTTTAGTTGATGATAGTCAAATTCAAAATCTACGCAGGAACCCCCCCCCCACCCCCACCCCACCCCCCAAATGACTGAATACGCCCCTGCTGGTGGGTGTACGGATGAAATGTGAAATGACTTCAACAACCAAGAACTCATGTGCTACTATGACTTGCACGACTGAGAAACCACACAGACATCTTTGTTTTATGCATTTTTTTTTTCCGGGCCTCTGTGTTGTTACAGGTGATTTTTACAGGTGTTTACAGTAGAGTGGATTAACGCCTTATTTAAAAACGGTACCATAAACAGCTGAGCACGCTGCGGATGGCCTGGGCTTTAAACACCGCCATAAAGTGTAACAGCCTGTACGCATTAAAGCGCAAACTGACGAAATATTCCTTACAGTAGAACAAGTGGACCGGTTCGCAACACTAGTGGGAATAACTTCATTTCCTCGGCTAAAGCAGCTGGCGATGCGGACGCTCTGTAAAGTTTAATAGTCAAATATGCACGGATGATAGTCCAGCTGTGCAGTGTCATGTATTCCTAAACAAACCCCAGGGAGACCTGAACTCTCACCCCTTGCACATGTCGGTTACGCAGCTCCCAGCAGGCCTTTTTACAGACACGGCGAATCCCAAGCGCTACCATTATGGTCTCGGCGTAACCGCACCGATGCAAATAAGGACGGTAATTATGATCTCCCGTCCGCGTCCGAAACTGCCGGCTATATCGGTTAAAAGGAAGTTGACTTGAAAGGATGTGAAACCCAGCAGCAACCTGTTCACTTTTTGCTTGGTTGCCGTGGCGATGGGTCGCTCGGCGTTGCGGTAGCCTCCATTGTTCCTGAGAAATACGCGGCGGTCGCGCTTGCAAGGCCTCTCGGAGTTCCCTGCGCTTGGCTGTGTTTATTTTGGAACAAGAACAAGACAAACCCAAGTGACGTCTTATTTATTTTCCAGCTCTTGCCCTCTCCTCCCCTAACAAGCAGAGCCGTGAAGAAGAATTTCCTGATAATCTGTCAGTATCAGTGCAGTGTGTGTCCTGTAGAGTGTTGACACCGTGCGCGTTCTACGGAATGGAGAGTGACCAGGTTGGAGACAATAACACAAAGCCTGATTAAAAAAAAAAAAAGGAGGAGGGGCAGGTTGGATGTCGGGGCACCATCAGATAACAGGGCAGGGGTTCATGAGCGATGAGCCAAATGACATACTTGATTGCATCAGTGGTCCTCAGGGTGGTCCAAATACAGCAGGTCAAGGAAACAACCATGACTTTAATAACAGCTTGTATGATACACTGTAAAAGAAAACAATGACAAATGTATGTCTAGAAATAAAAAAAATTAGTAGTAGTAATTTTTTTGTCTTTTTTTGGGGGGGGGGGGGGGCTATTAAACATGGGTGCGTGTTATATACGGGTGCATATTATACACGGAATTTCATGGTATTTTTTATTGGTTACATATAAATAAACATTTTGTAATCCTACTGCCCCCAAATTGCTTATGAATAGAGCTGGAAAAAAGTGTAATTAATATCATAATCAATAGGAAAATCAATTCCAAAAAGATTCATTTGTGACAGTCCTACTTATAAATGACGGTAAATTGTGAGGCGGGTTATGCGCTAAACATCCCCATGGAAAGTGGAACCTCTAAAATCGAACTCAAAATTCAAGAAATAAAAAAATGAGTAGTATAAATTTGTTTTGTCATTTTGGGGGGAGTGTGGGGGGGGTATTAAACATGGGTGCGTGTTATATACGGGTGCATATTATACACGGGATTTTATGGTGTTTTTTTATTGGTTACATATAAATAAACATTTTGTAATCCTACTGCCCCCAAATTGCTTATGAATAGAGCTGGAAAAAGTGTAATTAATATCATAATCAATAGGAAAATCAATTCCAAAAAGATTCATTTGTGACAGTCCTACTTATAAATGACGGTTAATTGTGAGGCGGGTTATGCGCTAAACATCCCCATGGAAAGTGGAACCTCTAAAATCGAACTTAAAATTCAAGAAATAAAAAAATGAGTAATATTAATTTGTTTTGTCTTTTTGGGGAGAGTGTGGGTATTAAACATGGGTGCGTGTTATATACGGGTGCGTGTTATATACGGGTGCATATTATACACGGGATTTTATGGTATTTTTTTATCAGTTACATATAAATAAACATTTTGTAATCCTTCTGCCCCCAAATTGCTTATGAATAGAGCTGGAAAAAAGTGTAATTAATATCATAATCAATAGGAAAATCAATTCCAAAAAGATTCATTTGTGACAGTCCTACTTATAAATGACGGTAAATTGTGAGGCGGGTTATGCGCTAAACATCCCCATGGAAAGTGGAACCTCTAAAATCGAACTCAAAATTCATTCCGGGATGTCTTGTCTTTTTTTTAAATTTTATTCCAAGAACACACTTGTAATCATAAGATCTTGCAAAAATGTACATTGTGGTGATCTAGTGGTTAGCACGTTTGCCCCAGAAAGTTGGAGTTAGCATCTTCTCAAATGTTTTTCTCGGTACTCGGGTTTCTCCCACAGTCCAAAAACATGCATATAAGATTCGTTGAATACTCTAAATTCTCCATAGGTATCAGTATAAATGGTTATCGACAGTCCAGGTTACCCCACATCTAAATTGAGCTCACCTGCAACCCGAATAGAAGAATAGTAGAAAATGGATTATTCAATGTTAATCATGATTAAAAAGCTTGAATCACAATTGTTAACTTCAAGGATACAATATAAATAAATAAAGACACAACATCCCTCAGGGAATGAACAGACAAAAAAAAAAGTCTAACATTTTATCTCAATGTTTTGTTTGGTGTTAAGCTTTAGCGAACATCTGTGAGCCTTGATAAGCACCAAAAAGGGGAAATATAGAAACCTCAGATGAAGCTCGTCAGTCTTGACCTTTGTCGCATGCAGGTGACTGCTGTTGCATCACACCTCAGGTTGTGAAAGACTGCAACACATTTAGCTAATAAAGACTCTTTTTTTTTTCAAAGTTAGAACACAAACATTGGTTTGAATCAGTTAGTTAATGTCAGTGGCCTACAAAAAGCTAAGCACTGACTTATATTTACAAACTGAATTCTAATATCAGTTCCATGAAATTGTATTAATTTATTTACAACAGTATATCCTCTTCGTTTCATAACGTTCCACTGAGCTACATTAATTCAAGCACAGGTGTGTAAATCTCACCAAATGTGAATACCTTTTGATTTAAGGATTATTAAACCAGGAAAAAAAGACAACAGAAAAACATGTAAGGTTCGAAACTCGAATAAAAGAGCCACAACAGCTACGATATTTACTTTCATCCGTCAGACGCAAGCTAGCTGTGTGAACCGTTAAGCGAAGCTAGCTAGGTTAGCTCGACAGTTTAGCTCACCTAAAGCGGATCAAATATGAACTAAACTTGTTGTCGGTTATACATTTAATTGAGAAGAAAATAATAGTAGATTAGGCACCATGGAGTGTAATCTTGACATTTTTGAGTGAGCATTATTTAAACATAGACATCTGTACATAGAATCCATTTTGAGTATTTAGCTTCATAAAGTGACAACCTACAAAGTGTGCAAAGTTAATTTTGCTAATTCACCTATTTTCGCACTGATTGTCTTAGTTAAACATATTGACACCAAAAACGTATAACCTCTAGAAAAACATAATTGCACACCCTAAAAACAGTTTGGTCAAAAAATAACCCAATTAGGGTTAAAAATGGACTGATCCACTACTTGGATCGAACCCAACTTTCTGTGTTGTTTTGTTAAAACAACACAATCTTCTGGACTGTTTTTTACAAAATGACTCAATTTTATGGGTGGTTTTATACAAAATGACCCAAATAGTCGAGTCAAGCTGCCCCAAGTATTGAATCGGTCCATTTTGACCCAAATTGGGTTACTTGTTGGAGTTTTTAGAGTGTGCAAGTTTACTCTCACATTCAGCATATTTCAATTTTTTACCATCACAATAACAGTGTGACATTCATACATACGTTAGCAACTTTTTTGTGTTTTTATCAGTGAACAAAATATTTTAGTATCGCACCGATATATGTTGTGGCTGAGCAAGATTTTATGACTTGATTTATGACTTGCTTGACCCAAGTTATGACTTGCTTGAAATGCGGTGGCACATACACGTGAATCTCCTCGATTTTGCCATTGCCTTTGGGCCTTTTCCAGGAATAACTTTCTTCACTAAATTGCCTTATGATTTGGGGGTTATAGCCCCACCTGTTGCTCTGGCATGCTCTTTACAGCCTGCCAATGTGTTTTCATGTGGACAGAGCTGTCTTTAAAAAGTAATCGAGTTGGAAAATATTCTTCTTCTTTTTTTTTTTTATACTTTGAACATGTGGACTGCACATCACACCGCAGGCAGTCCACCGGTTCACAAAACTGAGTGAAAATGTGCTGTTGATGACAGGTCACGTGAAAATTAAAGAGCTTTTCTACATTCCCTCTTTTGTGTTTGCTTCTCTGTGGGCAGCCAGAGGGCGGCCATAATCCCCCTCGCTGCATGTTCATCACTCAGTAAATTTTGGCCTCAATGGAAAAGAGCGGGCGGGCCTAATTAATACCAAACCAATCCACAAATTACAACCTTTACCGCACAGAGTTGGCGCAAGTCAACAGTCTGAAGGCAGCAATAAAACGGTTCCTTCATGCACGCCACATTAAAATGCAGAGCGGTGGGTCAGACGACTTGTAGCGTATAACACAGGGGTCTGCAAGCTGCGGCTCTGGAACCACATGTGGCTCTTTAGTCCCTCCCCTGTGGCTCCGTGTGGATCTCTTTAAAAAAAAAAAAAAAGAGTAGAAATTAATATTTTTAAAAAGAATTATCTGTATTTTTTAGATAAAATATTCTTTAAAAGAATTATTGATTTAGATTAAAAATTAACAATTAAATATTCAAAAATTGTCAATCCATTTTTAAGGTGTCTGAAAAAGAGAGATGAAAAAGTTTTAAAAGTTACCTAGTAAATATGTCAAAAAAAGTGACCATAAAATATCCAAAAAGGAAGAGGAAAAGCAAAAAATTATCATAAAATTTCCCTTAAATTGCCAAAAATGTCAGAGGGAATTTAATTTAAAAAAAAAAAAGTACAACAGAAAATATTCAAAAACAAAAGAAAGGCAAAAATTACCATAAAATAGCTTTGGAACTACCAAAAAAAAGTTTCTTTCTTTTTTAAAGCAGAAAAGTAAACATTTAAAAAGTAACTACAAAATGTCAAAAACAAAAGAAGAAATCTAAGAAATTACCTTAAAATGTACACCAAATTGAAGAAAAAACTGCCAAAAAGAAAACTATAAAATATCAAACAACAACAAAATAATTAACATGAAATGTCCACAAAATTAGCACACAAAAAAGGCAGAAAATTTATTTAAGAAATTTAAAGAAAGGCTGGTAAGAAAATGTTCAAAAAGAAAAATAACCGTAAAAGGCAAAAAAAAAAAAGTCCAAAAAAGGAAGATTGACAGAAAACATAAATAAAAAACAAAGTATGAAAAATTATGAAAAAAAAAGTTTTAATAAATCCAAAAACTGAAGAAGAAGAAAGGTAGAAAAAATTAACCTGAAAGTATTAGATGCTGCATATTCTTGTGTTAGGGTGCAGCTCTAATTAGCTCTTGAACCCTCAGCACATTAGACGAACACTAACACACAGTTTCGCTCATCACAATGTTTCTTGTTATCTATTTGGCCTAAAATGTCTCTTTTGGCAGTAAAGTCTGCTGACCCCTGATATAATGCGTGTGTTTATTGTGTGTGTGTTTTTAGGCTGCGCAATATGTGAGAAGCGCGTTGAAAGAGGCCTCAAGTAGCGCCGTCCAGGTGGCGGCTTCTCCGAGGGATTCACCCCCCACCCACGTGAGAGCCATCCAAGGAAAACCAGAAGCATCTGGAGCAGGCCACCCCGCAGCGCCCTTCCCCCCCCCCCCCCCCCCCCCCACACACTTGACGTCGCTGGCCTCGGCGGCCGGTGCAGCAGCAGTTAGGTGAGTCCCGGAGCCAAGGTGGAGCGGGGAGAGAGGAAGGGAGGAAACTCTAAGAGAAACCATGAAAAATGTGGAGCATGAAAATGTCTCCCTTGGTTTATGGCGGTGCAGCCGGCCTTCCAAGAGCAACACATCTTTAAATTTAACTTGAGATGCTTTTTTTATTTTTTTTGTTTCCACTCCCAACTCTTTTTTTTTTTTCTCGCCAAGATGCTTGGCAACTGCAGCCACGTTAAAAAAGCACTCAATAATGTGGCTTTTTTGTAAATGTGGTGACAGTTTCAGCGCCTGTGAACACGCTTGTTGTACAATGTTCACTAACAACGTACATTTACAGTAAGCGAGCTAAAGTGTATTTTAGTGACTGAGAAAGCCCGAGACGGGTTCCGCCGGTGAAATGGATATAAATGTGACTGGGTGACTGGAAATCTCTTGGCCTGATAGCAAATTAAAGGTTGTGACCATGTAATGATATTTTGTGGCTCTCTGGAGGAAGTCATCCCTCGTGCGGATGATTGAGAGCTCCTTTTAGACAGTTGAAGTCATAAATCAACGTTTGATGGAACAAACATACCTCGGAAGGAAGACGAGACGCTTTTCCGCAGCGTCCGCGTTCACTCAACCTGGCTGCCGCCGATAAATAAAATGCTCCATCGATGACGTAGACATTTGGCGATAAAAGACGATTCCGAAAAAGTGACACATGTGCTTGCCGCCGAGTCCTGAAATGTTAAAATATTGCTAAAAGAACCTCATGCTTTGTGCTTTATTTGAATGTTTCCTTGACAGGAAAGTTGGAAATTAACTCATTCACTGCCATTGACGGCTATAGACGTCAAAAAATCATTTGAACTATTTCTATTAGTTTAACATGTTTTCGACTTTTGTTAACAAGAGTATGAAAAAAAATAATTTACATTTAGACCAGATATAAAATTTGTGACTAATCAGGAGTTAATTACAAATAAAAATATTTAATCGCCTGACGCCCTCATTTTAATAATCTTTTCTTTTTTTGAAATAAAAGATTATTTTAAAAAAGACAAGAAAAGATTGTTAAAAATTTGTTTTTTGAAAAAAAGATTATTTAAAAAAAGAAAAAATATTATAAATTAGGTCGTCAGGGGATTAAATTTTTGATTGTAATTAATCATGACTTCAATAGCTAACCCACGATTAATCAAAAATGTTTATATCTGTTCTAAATGTACAATAAAAACTTTTTTTCTAGGGTTTTCCCCCACTTTTGTTAACAAGAGTATGAAAACCTAGATTTTTGGGGGGGTACATTTAAACCAGATATAAAATGTGTGATTTATCGTGAGTTAACTATTGAAGTCATGCGATTAATTACAATTAAAACATTTAATCGTCTGACACCCTTAATTTTTAAAAAAAAAATTTTTTTTTTATTAATTAGGGGCATCAGGCGATTTTTTTTAATTGTTATTAATTACATAACTTCACTAGTTAATCATTTTTTTTTATATCTGTTCTAAATGTACAAAAAAATAATCTAGGTTTTCATACTCTTGTTAACAAAAGTAAAAATAGTGAAACTAATAGAAATATCTCAGTGAGTTTTTGACACATTTAGCCGTCAATGGCAGTGAATGAGTTAAAAAAGAAATCTGTTGTTAACATTTTTATTTACAACTATATATGTTGTATAAGCCGCCACATTCTGATTAATATTGCATTTGTGGAATATGAATTAAGCAGCAAAATCCACCTGTTTTTATCCATCTCAGGGGCGGCCATTTTGCCACTTGACTGAAAATGACATCACAGATGTATTTCGAGGTGTAGGCACAGCTAGCTCGCTAAGTACACTTTACATATGCACTCAAAGGCATTCCAAGTTCTTAAATAGTGAGAGAGGGGCGACTCATGCCGGGGCAAGGTGCATCACCGGGCCCCGACTTAGCCACGCCCAGAACCGAAAATTTTAAAAACAGTCTATTGCTTCTAGGGCTGATGATCAAATCTAATTTCCTCAATTCGATTTCGATTCACTTCAGTTCCGTTTGATTCGATTTTTCCCGATTCGATTTGATTCTTCTTAAATGTCAAGGCCATGATGAAAACTCCACAAATATTACATTTTAATAATAAAGTAAATTTTGCGGAGGCAGTAGCAGGTCAAATGATTTAGTTTATTAATGAATGGAACACGTATTATAATCACCTAACTCATTCGCTCCCAAAAACGTATAAAAACTTTATATTTTAAATATTGCCATGCTCCCAAAAACATATTTATATGTTTTTTATGTTTTTTACGTTTATGTTTTCATTTTGAGATTTCTCCACAATTAGCCTCCTCGAAGTATCTAGTTTAATTTCCTAGCATAGCAAAAGTAAAAAAATGCTTGACACCATCTGAATCAAATAAGTTTATCGTGATCTCATCAGACCGCATGGTTCCAGGGGTTTAGCTATTACCGGCTGTATTTGGAGTTATTTTGAGGGAACAATGTGAGGGGGATGCTCACTTTTGTCAAATGGTGTAGTTCTAAATCTTTGCACACGTTTTTTGCCATAATCATCAAACGTATGATTTATTTCAAAACAAATCTCCAAATCCACCTTAAAGGGTCTTTAGAGACCTAAAAAAAAAAAACGTTTCCAACCTGCATCACCTCTTTACTCTTCCATTTATCACCGAGTTGTTCAAGCAATTGTTCACTTATGCGGTGCTCTTTTTAAAAACACCCTCCTCGTCCTCCTCGACACTTTAAGTCCTCCTCGGACACTTAACGGCAACGGAAACGTCTCCATCAGCCTATCAAACAAGTTCTCATGCAGATAACGCCTTGAAGTGCTGGAGACGCTTCAGCTTTTAGTCACGCTAATCCCCACGCCGAGACAAAAAAAACTCCCCCAGTTTTACTCCGCCAGAGGTCATTTGTTTTTACACTTTGCTTCTTCTTTTCTTTTTTTTCTTTTTACCCCCAAGTGTCAAATATTGGTGAATCCGCAAAGCTGGTTTGCTTTACGGCTTGCCCCGTCCCGCTTGCCAAGAGGGACGTATGGGACAACTTTTTAATGGCGGCTGAACGGCTGACATTAAATACTCACCAGATGGACTTTCTCCTATCCTGCTCATAAAAGTTCTTAAGACAGTTCACAAATCAAGGCCTCACACTATTATGTTAAGCGTTTGGGTTGTTATTGTTATAGTACATTTGCAAATACTCGTGTAATTTATAGCTTTGTGAGGATAAGTCCAGCTTCAACCCACCCGCACGTCTTACATATAGACGTCTTCATATGTATTCCGGCTTCTATGAAACCATTTTTCATGCAGCATAAATGAAGCGCAAAGATTATGACCAAACTTCACAAGCATCGCGTGACACATTGCTGATAGCTTCCAGTATCGAATATCACCGAGAGGACGGCGAAACAAAAAAAAAAAAAAAAAAGCCCATATAGCTAGCAGAGGAAAAATGAAAAGTGAAATTCAAGATGCGAAAGGAAAAACGGCCTCTTTCCTGGGGGTCTGTGTCCTCTTTTTTTTTTTTTTACACAGGAGTGGAAAGTGGACCCTGTGGTAGTGAAAGTTTGCGGTGGTCCGGGTTTGGGGGTCACTCACTATGGATGCTGCTGTTTTTAGCCAGCACTGTCACGCTACACACTATCATGTTTTTTCCATAGCATGGCTTAAACAGAGATGATGATAGAAAATAAGGCCTGCAACTGAAAAAAATAAAAAATAAAAAATTTTTTTCGAAGTTTTCATACTCTTGATAACATAAAAGTGCAAAAAAAATTTAACAAATATTTTTGTCATTGATACAGTAATTTCAGAATAAATCATAAAACTGAGTTAAAATGAAAAAGATGTACTGTGTGGTAAAAAAAAAACAAAAAAAAACAGTGTGATATTGATTTGTGTTGAGGTCATTTCCCTGCCACTAGATGGCATAATTGCATCTGTAAGACATTGGTGACAGCGCAGTGCATTTTTTTTTTCATATTAAGAGCGACCTAATCTTTAACATGAAATTCTGCACATTTTTAAAATTGTGAAATACAACTTGACCCCAGGCTCCACAAATATACGATCCAGTAAAATACTGTCTTTTTCAACAGTATCGTGGAGGATAAGAGTCAGTACAACACCGTAAATGTAAAGCTAGTTAATTATTGTATTTTTATTACTGATTACAGTATTCTACTGAATAATTGCTGCCAGTAAAATACTGTAATTTATAATGATTCCATAAATTATTGTAATTTAAAAAATATATATAATTATGGATTTTAACGTTGTGTTGACTGTATATTACTTATATTTTTTATTTTGAATAAATGTATTAAGAGTTTTTATTTAGAAATTCAAAACAAAAGCCACTTTTTTTTTGTGTTCTCTTTCTACATGCGTATATATGTATATCAGGGGTCTCCAAGTCCGATCTTCGAGAGCCCCTATCCAGCCTGCTTTTCACGTTTCCCTCCTCCAACACACCTGAATCAAATCATCAGCTCATCAGCAATCTCCACAGAAGCCTGTTAACAATCCTGATTATTTGATTCAGGTGCGTTGGAGGGGAGACATGGAAAACTCTCTCGAGGGACTCGAGGACTGGAAATCCCCCCCCCCCCAAAAAAAATGGGGAAAACTTCAAATCAGTTGCATTTAATTCACTCGTGAAAATGTGTATTTTTGTCACATTGCTTGTAGGAGCCTGCTTGTTTCGTGTTATTTATTAAAACCACACAGCAGCAAACATGTTTAATATCTCATATCTTAATGTCTTGTTTGTGTAAATTCTACAGCAAATCTGTGATGATAAGGAATTTACATTTCGCCACTGTTAGTTATATATTTATGAGAGAGGCTGCATGGTAAGAGAGCAGCTCTATAAATGGACGAGCTGGAATGAGGCTTGTAACTGCGCGGGTCTGGATAAATAAAATACATTCATTGAGGTCACCGCTGCTATCTGGAGCCGTTGAACGTATACAAACTATAAATTCGCAGATTTTCTCTCGCTCTCTGCAAGAGCTTCGGAATTCCGAGGTCAAGTTTGCACTCACATTTGACTTCAACGGACCACATGACACATTTTTTTTATTTGCATAATGTAAGAGACACTTGAAATATGTTTCATATATTTCGTCTTTCCCCCCCCCCCAACATGATTTCAGTTATTATACACACGCACGCGTATTATGATTATTCGTCATCATAATTCAGTCGGAGAATGTGAAAACCAGCATTCAAATAGACCATCATTGGAGGAAAACACTTTTATTTACAATATTTTCAGTGCAAATTATATTAACAAAATAGCACAACACAAAATAAACATGTACACTGTGTGTGTGAGAGCGTGTGTTTGTGTTGTGCGAGATTTCATTTACACGTGGAAAAAAAAAAAGAGTGCTTGTACAATCACATTTACAGTTTTATTTTGAAACCCTCTGAGAAAAGCGTCATGCAAGCTGATGTCGAATTAGAGAGAGAGAGAGAGAGAGAGAAAAAGGGAGCTTGCTTGATCGTGTCCGTCATGATTGAAACGCTTCATATTAGAAGCTGAGGCGAAGAAGAAGAAGAAACCGAGTCCGAGTGGGTCGCCTCCATGATCACGCTGGTTTTGTTGTGCTCACAAAGGTCCAAATCGTTCGTGGCGTCGGTTTTGTCCTCCTCGGGCGCGTCGTCGGACTCGCACTCGCTGCGCTCAACGTCGCTCTCGCACTCGGACTCGGCAGTCTCTTTGGGGTCCCTGCCGGACTCGGGTGTCCCTTCCCCGTCCGGCTGGTCTTTGTCCTTGTCCTTCTGGGCCTGCGCCTCCTTGGAGTGCCGCCATTTCATGCGCCGATTCTGGAACCACACTTTCACCTGTGACGCACGACAGGCACGCAATGTCATAATTTGAATTTGACGCAAATACGTCACACCTAATTCAAAGTTACAGCATGAGCCTACAAATATAAATAAGTAGATTTTTAAAAGGTCTTTAATTGTTTGAGGTTTTTTGTTGTTGTAAAGCGAGTGTGTTTTACATTTTTAAAACATGTTGCCATGTTTTATAATTACTTAATGCTTGGTGTTACGTAAATTCTTATCGTGTTTTAGAATTTACAACACGTTTGAATTATTGCTCAAAAAATGAATAACTACACGTTTCTTTATTATAAATTAATAAAAAAATTCCTCATGCAATTTATGAATTGAATATATTTCCTTATTTAATTATTTGATCCTGTTGTGGAGGTGTTTTTATAAATTAAATCTTTTCATTGGTGCTTAAAAAAAAGGATAGCAGCCTCTGCGAAGATTAAAAAAACGAATCTATAAATATTACTTTAGTTTTTTTTAATTATACGTCAGTTGTTTTATGTGTGTTTTATTAAATGTAATCATTCCCTAAAATGGAATACAAGCTTACTGTAAAAAAACAAACAAACAAACAAAAAAATCTTAATTAATAAAACAATAATAACAAAAGCTCTAATTAATAAGTCCTTCTAAATCTATTTTCTATATAATTAATTAATTGATTTCCTTATTTGTATTTGTTTTATGGCTATAAATTGGGCCAGCCCAAAAATAACCCAATTTAGGTCAAAAATAGACCAATCCACTTGTGTCATTTTCATCTAACTTCAAATACAAAATGACCCAATTTTATGGGTTGCTTTATACATAATGACCCATTTTTGGGTTGTTTCATTACAAACAAACAAAAAAATAAGACAATCTATTGGGTTGATTTATAAAAATAAGTAAAAATAAATAAACATTTTTTTGGGGTTGTTTAATACAAAATGGCCCAATTTATTAGGTTGTTTTACATAAAATTATCATTTTTTTGGGTCATATTGACCCAAGTAGTGGATTGGTCCATTTTGACCCAAGTAGTGGATTGGTCCATTTTGACCCAAATTGGGTTATTTTTGACCCAACTGTTTTAGTGTACTTTACTGTATTTAAGTGTGTGTGTGTGTTTGTGTGTGTGTGTGTGTGTGTGCGCGCGCGCGCGAGCGTGCGCGTGCGTGCGTGAGTGAGTGCGTGCTACTAAATATAATATTTTAGTCCTACTGCTCAAAAATTGGTGACAGGTTTCTGTATTATTTACAGAAAAAAAATCATATTTTCTTTATTAAATGTGATCATTTTTGTCTTTTATGACTATTTTACTATATTTAAATTGCCGTTTACGAATGTGTGTTCTTTCTGATAGGCCTACAATTAGCATATTTTTCACCAAAATCAAAGTTAAAAATTTTGAAGTCTGAATAACATTATTTCATCATTTCAAAGCGGGTGCAATCGAATACCAACTTTTGAATGATGATTAAAATATGTTTTTTTTCATAGTTTTTAATAGTCGACATTATTCAAAATATAGTGTGGAAATGGTTTAATAGAATTAATTATATTCTATAATTAGAAACAACAAAATATGATCATTTTAGCAAAACACCAAGTTGGAGCTTTTTAAGTAACTTTGTATTTATGCACGTTAAATGCAAAAGTGTCACCCTTTTATATCTCAAGAGACCACGTGATTTCTAACACCTAATCAGCAGCAATAAAAGATCAAAAGTTTCAATAAATAAATATTGTAAAAGAAATTAGTGACATATTCTTGTTGTGATGTTTTTTGAAGCCTGGCATAAAATCAAAAACGATAAGTATCTGAAGAGTACATGAAGGCCTCCGCCAAGGCCAAACAAACAATGCAAGGGATCAGCGCCAAGTTGTCCACCTTAAACACATCCACATCCTGCCTATGTAATTTCTTTTACCTGAGCATCCGTCAGTCCCAGCATGGCCGCCAGCTGTTTTCTATCCGGCTTGGTGACGTACTTCTGGATCTCGAACCTCTTCTCCAGCCCTTTCCTCTGCAGGTTGGAGAAGACCGCCCTGGACCACGACCTTTTCCTCTTGTACGTCTGCGGCATGGTGTCCTTGGTGAGGACGGCGTACGGGCCTGCGGGTCAGCAAGTCAACAATGGAGGCGTCAAGACTAGAAAAGCAGTCCCAGATGTTTTCATGTCCCAAGAAGATCGGGGACTACCTGGGAAGGTGTCCTGAAACTGATGCTGGCCTGATTGTCTCCCGCCGCCCATTATGGCGGCGGCGTCACCCATCCCGGGTTCTAGGGAGGAGAAGTACTGGCTGGCGACAGGCTGGATGGGGATGTGGATGCCTGACTGACGGTTGGCGCTAATGATGGACGTGAGATCTAAAACGGAGCATAGACTCTGTAAGATTTCTGCTGCTGACCTTTGACCTCTACACGCTCACTAAGTTCCTCCCGAACCTGAAAGTTGAATCAAAGCAACTTGGTTGTTTTGATCCAATTCAACAACTAAAAAGAGTCTAGTGGACTTTATATGACCTGGCTGACTAAGAATTGTTTTTGGGCCTTAAACATTTAAGTTTGAAATACTTTAATAAGAAAATGACTGACATTTATGGCAATCGTGTTGGCGCAACAAATCAATCTATTTGTATATTTAAAAGGTTTTGTTTGATATTCAAAAACAAACAACAGGAAATAAATGTAGGCTAATGCGACTGATGGGAAGAATCTAAATGCAACGCATGATTTTACTTTGTCAACTTGTTTCTGTTCGGTTTCCCCTCCTTTATTGACATAACAAAACACGTCCTCACCTCTTAACTTGTCCTTCCCCTTTGCGTCAAAATCCGTCGACAAAATCCGATCAATTCCGAATTTGAGGTCTTTACTCGAAGGCGGAGGAGCCTGCGAGGAGTTGAGAGCCCCCCTGGCCGCCACCGAGGTAAACTGTAGTCCTTGCCTGTGGTAGGGGGACGCGGGGTTCACCCTCGCCCCGTACACCGACGCGTGAGCCTCGACCGGGGAGGGACGCAGCGGGGAGCCGCCGGACGACCCGCGGTGCTGGCCCACGTGCACCATCAGGGCCGAGGAACCCGGGATGTTGTCCGCATCCCCGGCTTGGAGCAGCTCCGCGATGCAGAAGGACGGTTTCTTGCTGGTGTCCACCGCGAAGCCTCCTGCGCAGTACGCGGACCAAAGGCTGAAATTCGAGGCGTAAAACGGGTTGAGCCCGGTCGTGTACATCCCGGAGGTTTGCGCTGGAATCTCACCAGAAAGTCATACGTGCGCGAAAACAAGCGAGCGCGTTTTGGAGCTGCTGTCAGAACCGAACCACTATCGCGAGTCTGCAATCCAGAAGTGCACAGCTACACTCCGAAGTTACTTGCAAGCTTTTGATTGGTTCCTCGCTCAGCCAATGGGCGCTCTGCATTTGCGCACGCAACAGAGAGGTTTCCTGAGACGGATTGATTATATCGAAGAGATTTTAAACACTTAAACTGTCATTAACTCTTTTACTAATTAGATTTTCTGACAATAAATAATTGAGTCGAGCATAAAATGTGGATTTGTATTCAACGGCGAGTAAAAACATTTTAAAATATCTACAATTATTGCGCATAATTTAAGACAAACACTTGACTTGTACAGTAACGAAGTATGTGAGTATACTTTCATGTAGCCTACTGTAATTTTTTAACGACGACTTTTTACTTTTACTACTACTTTAAAACAGATCCACCCACGGGGAAAATAAAAGTATATCGTATCGTATCGTATCGTATTGTCAAATAATGTTTAAAAAATAGAGGCCTATACGCAAATAAATAAATAGACCGCAAAAGAAGGACGCGGACTAGGGAGCATGAACGATTATGAGGCAAAATATTCCCCATTCATGGCCTTTTCATAATTCGGATTTGTGTGTTATCAAAACTGGCGTATAGGCATAACCATTATATTTCATCTACTCTTATTTTTATTATTATTATTATTTAATGCATTCGCTTATACGATTATTCAGGACTGCCGCCAACCAATTTGGGGCCCTGTGCACAGTTTTGGGGTCCCCCATGAACGATTTAGGCTGATCTAAAAAAACTCAAAGGCCTACTTTGTAAATCAGTGGCTGTCTATTTCTACTAAAGTCCTATAATTCTACTCAAGTACAGAGTATTGCCACCCTCTCTGCACTCGTCCTGTTTTGATGTGTTGTGATTGGTGTTAAACGAGCGGATACGCCCCGAAATAGAAGCTGCTTTAGTATTTTAGGATACAACAGAAGTCCTTATTTCTTCCGGAGCTACAGAGGGAGGGGGGTGAGGCGGTGGGCGACTTTATAATGACTGTTAGAACTTCCCTTTTTCAATATTTGTGCAAGTTTATCTCGACGTGCAAGTTGCACGCTGACGCAAATCCGTCCCCATGCTCATAATAAACAGAGGAAATCGATTCCCCGCGAAAACGAAAACACAATTAACTTCAGAGGCCGCGCTTCATCCGCAAGGAGCCTCGAGATTCACACGCTGGGAGCTGGCCAAAGAAACTGTAACAAAAAAAAGGGGGGGTGGGGGGGTTCATTGAAATGGGTATTTAATTAATTACGCGCCAGAAGCTAGTTTTTTTTTGGTGGCAATTATATCTATGTTAAAACTGTAATTCACCCAATTATGAATTACGAATGCATCCCTAGTGGCATGTTTTGTGGAAACAATGGCTTGTGAAGGCCGCATTCATTAGTCTTGGTCCAGGGGGCCGGAAGCGCCGATGACCCTATGGCAGCCTGCTATCATGATGTTTTCGAGTGACACTTTTTCCGGGTTAATTTTAGAAATGACATGTAACGTTTCCCCTCCATCGCGCAGTCAAAACAATCCAGGGAAGAGGATGTGGTTATTTCAGGTGCTGATGAGCTTTGCAGTGGGAAGCGAGAAAAAGAAAATCTTAAGTGTCCCCTCACAAAGCGGCCTCATTACAAGTGTTTATGATTTCATTTTTGTGTTGATGTTATGCGTTGCTAAATCATCCCGATTGGGCAGATAAATAAGGTAATAATAGTCATGTCTAGACTAAAATAATGTAAGTGTTATCTATAATCATTTTTTTCCAAAATCAAAATGGAGGCTGTTATGTTTTATTTGATCAAAATGGCGGATGTTTCGTTTTATCAAAATGGAGATTATTACATTTTATAACAAATTGCCTATACTTTTTGTGGAACTCAATTTGTTGAGAGACACCTGTTTGCTATAGTTCAATTCACTTTTGTGTTGTTGGCATGATTCAACTACGTTGTACGATCACAAATTTACAGAATAATAAAATACTTGAACTTTGCCATTTTGTATCCGGATTATTTCCTTTTCAACATCTGGAAAACTGGTCATGCAGCTTTTATAAAGTCCGTTTTTACCATCAAGGATGCTGGCAGCCTAATTTCTCATGCACTTTTTTTTTTTATTATTTTATTATTCTTGTCATTATGAGTGCGTTTCTACATAAACATAACTTTTTAGTGTGCATCTATGAATGATTAAAACAAAAGCCATACATAAATATCTTGCGACCTTTTTTTTGGGGGGGGGGGGGGGGTGTCCACATGAAGAAAAATTGCTTTTCATGCTGGAATCCAGCTGGACAGTTCACCTTTATTCCCCTCTTTCCGAAGGCTTCCCTCTGTGGAGCTGTTAGGTGATCTCAGGTTACCGCCAGAGTCAAACCCTGCTGCCTGCTTTAATAAGCGCACTTGAGTCTGTCTTCAACAATCAGTGTTACACAACAGGTGACATAGTATGGAAATACATGACAATTGATTTAAAAATGATTACCAAAAAAAAAGCAAAAAAACGTTTACAGTAGCTTATTCCATTGGCGTGCAGCCTAACAGCTAAGTGACGCTTCACCTTTTTTGCTTTCAACTCCGGGCTTCACTAATTGACTCGAGTCTGCAACGCAGCACAGCCCTGCTGGTGTTACTGTAGGAGTACATTCTGCTGCAAAATGATGCGGTGTGATTAAGAGCAAGAAGAAGAGGCAGAGAAGGTCCCCTACTAAGCTACAGTAATAGTCACTGTTCCCACAAAGCAGTGATAATATGTCTGTGAGAAATGTTATACTGCGCAAGGTTATTATAGTTCATGAAAACTCATGAAATACAACTAACTAAAACTGATTTTGTGTTGCTGGGAGTAGCAGTTGTTGGAATGTTTTGAATGACTGTAACATCCGTGCTAGTGATGTTAGCTTGCTTATGGCGTTTCACATGATGTTAGCATTAAGCTAACTGATTTTTTTCTTATTATCTTCTTATAGGTGTGCCTTAATGTACAAATGATCTGACTTTTTCGAGATATGAGCCGACATTTGGCCCATTTTATGCTTTGACTTTGTAATCCTTCAAAGGCTTCAAACTGTTGGTGAAATTTACTGTCAAACTATACACAAAAGTAGGCCGATTAAACCTTGTGTGTTAAAAACAACATAACCTGAAATAGCGGCAGTTTAATGCTAATGCTAAAACAATGGTAAACAATCAGCTAATATTTTAACTCAAATAATCATATATTCTTCATCCTCTGCAAGGAGCTGAGATGATCTGAGACATTTGTACTGTACTAGACTTCATTGTATACAGTACATGGGTCTGTCTGTCATAAATATATAAGATTATTATATTAATAATAAAGATTATTATTTATTTGATTTTTTATGTATTTATTTATTTTTTAATAAGTAAATTATTATTTAGTGCTATTTTTTCATAAAAAATAAAAATGTTGGCTTTTTTGGGGGAGGCTGGAACGGATTAATGGCATTTCCGTTCATTTCAATGGGGAACGCTGATTTGAGATTTGATGTGTGGTCACGGAACAAATTAAACTCTTATCTCAAGGCACCACTTTGTCTGGTTGAACCTTTTTGGCATTTCAGTTCAATGTTTCTCATTTATGTATCAGCTTTATTGTGAAGGTCAACTGGGCGAGACAAATAAGCTTGAAACAAGCACGCAGGGCATCTTGTTTGGATACCTTTGGCGATCGTAATATTTGAAAAGGTGTTTTTTTCATAAAGTGCGAATGCGTCACACGGGCGCACAGCGAGGCCGCTGTCCTCACTACACCTGACGTTCACATGCAGAAGCCCCATTGTTGTGGCCTGATTGCTGGCTGTGTGTTTTTCAGGAAGTCTTATATCGGGCGGAGGAAAAACTGAATGAGCCGCTCCGCACGGCGGCTCTTACAGGATCAGAGGCTGGACACAATCAAATGAGTTCCATTATTACGCCGAGAATTATTGCTCCCCTCTGTACGGCTCCCGCTCGAGCCAAGATTACTATTTCTGGCAATGTTTGCCTTAGGAAGGAACTTTCGCAGATTTAATGGGACCTGGGCCATTGTGCGGGGCCTTCTGTATGGCACTCTGCCATCATCTCCACACAGGCAGAGAAGAAAGAGTTTAAGGGTACTAAAGTCCATTCAAAAACAAGGCCGTCAGGTTCTTTTTTTGTGTGGGACAGTGACCCTGAATGCACCAAGCATGTCAAACTCTCTCAGGTCGGCGTGAACTCGAAAATGATCTTCATGTGGCCCTTTTACAAGGTCAAATGTCAGAAAATGGACTCGGCATGCGTCATGATGTGGATCGTGACTGACTGCATCGCACTTGGCAATAAAACTGACAGGAAACTGCAAAGATCTCGGCCCCATGATTTCATTTGAGCTTCAATTATTCCGCAAGGGATGACGTTCACATAAAAGCAGTCGTTCCGTACTGTAAAAGTCAAAATGAGTCGACTGCCATCGAGCGTCACGATAATGAATGTGACAAATGCAATTTTTCATTTAAGGACTTAAACATAGCAAAGATCAACACTGGGAGTGTTAAATATTACACTAGAGAAGTGTGTATATGTATCCACACCAATGAGTGTAAATTTAACACTTTTTAAAGTGTTACTTTTTTATTTACACTGAACCAGTGTTACTCCAACACTGTATGGGGTTAAAATCTACACTGGTAAACACTGAGTAGAGTTGAGAATGTTACAGTGATAGTTTTAAAAATGTAACTCTGCCAAACTACACTTAACTCTGGTGTTTTAACACTTATGGGCGTTGCATTTAACTCCAGTGGGTGTAGAATGTTGGCGATAATATAAAATTGGTCATCACTTTTGCCTATATCATAAATTGTTCTATTTTTATTGCCAAGTTGAAAATCCCTGTTCTTCTTATAGAGGGCATCAAGTTTTTTGAACCTGCAGAGTGGTGAGTTAAAATTCACTTTTTACCATGCCTTGCAAAAGTATTAGCCCCCTTGAACTTTTTGACCTTTTGTCACATTTCTGTCTTCAAACATAAAAATAAAAAAATAGACTTTTTTTGTGAATAAATAACACCATGTGGGACATAATTGTGAAGTGGAACAAAATTTATATAATATTTTAAACTTATTAAACAAAGGAATAACTGAAATGTGGTGTAAAATAATTCACCCCCTTTTCTCTCAGTGCAGCCAAATGATTTCAGGGAAGATGAATGGAGGAAAGAAAACCTGTTGGATTCTGCGGCTGGCACAAAGATTTACCTTCTAATGATCAAAATCTACGATGGAATGGAAATGGGAAGTCAAAGTCCAGACCTGAATCCAAAATTTCAACCCACTTTCTGATCATGTCCCACCTGGTGTTGAGTTTTCACAAAAGCATCTAATTTGATCGTTTTTATGTTCGAAGACTAAAATGTGGCAAAAGGTTAAAAAGTTCAAGGGGGTTAATACTTTTGCCAGGCACAGTAAGTTGAAAATGAGTCAACATGTTACTGTTAAACTTCATAATGGGGACTCATGATAATTTACTGCAGGAAATCATACAGTCCAATGTTACTTTTTTGAAGTCAACAATTGCTGCAACAGATGAATTTATCATAAATACTTAGGGAGCAATTTAAAAAAACATATATATATATATATTTTTAAAGAAAGTCTAAAAGTTCTGCTTTCTAGTTCAGCAATCTCCCCAAATAGTTGTCAGCAGGTCGTAACTGACTGAAACTTCCCTGTAGCCATTTGGTGTGTCAAATATAAAACATTCACCGTTAAGCAAATATTGTTTTGAAGCTTATCATTAAATTGTAAAACCAGTCAATATTTTACTGTTAAATTGCATCATGTGTACTCGTGATAATCCTGTTTCTATTAGTGCTGCATTACGTTTGAAGACACTTGACAAAGGTGGTAGAACAAACAACAATTGTAATTGATTTAAATGGTTGGGAGCATTTGAATAGTTTTGATGGTCAAATAAAAACAAATACTGTAAGCAAGCTCTAAACGTTTCATTTGTAATACATTATTTTGCTGTGGCAAATATCAAAGAATTTTAGGATGCATAATCGACATGACTGTGTTTTATTTGAGCAAATGATTTGGCAGATATCACAATTTGAAAGTCGCCAAGTAAGGTCACGAGACTTTTAAACGTCTTATTTTGCTGCAAGGTGATTTTCAATCGTCTTTCCACTCTTGGCCGTGCTGCGTAAAAGACATGAAGTGGTCATTAGCCGGACGTTGGAGTGCCGCAGACTAATCACACTCACGCTGACCTGCCCTGTGCTGTAAACAAGCAAAGGGTGCTGCCGTAATAATGGATGCTCTCGAGTAAGATGGCGACGGGGTGCGTTCGAGCCAAGCCATCTGTTTACACTGGAACAGATTTAAAGTCGCCCTAAAGACCGGCGGTTCGAGGCCCGCTAGTGCTCCCGTGTGCGAATGTACACACGGCTAAATCTCGCAAATGCGTGAGCTGAATAAGACAGGAGACTAATGGAGTATGTTACAATAACAAAACATTAGACCTACTGTTTCTTCCATGGCAGGGAGAAGAGCAAAACGATGGACTGTGGCTTGTCGTTGCCATGGCAACCTCGGACCTATTTAATTCGATTAGCAAGCATTGATCGAACCAACTGTCAGGAAAAGTCTACTAAATCATCAGAACTTTATTTGAGTTTCATCCGAGGGCTTTTAAAGGGTGGCATGTATTAGCCGACACTCTTAAAATTTTGAACGCAGTTTCATTCATTCATTCAGTTTTATTTTAAATAAATTTTCAGTTTATTTAATATTTTTTACTTCCAATTTTTTTAAATATCTCCATTAAAAAAAAAATCAAATGCCTTATACAGATTAAATTAATAGTGAAGAAGTTTTTTAATGTTTTTTTTTTTTTTAATAAAAATCTCAAATTTGGACAGGGGTGTGTAGACTTTTTATATATTTTAAATTATACTGTTTTGTTTGTTTGTTTTGAGCACAATGAGTTTGAATTCTTCTTATCAAGTCACAGTCCCATCATTGGCGGTTATTGAAAATAATTGATTTATTTAATCCGATGATGGGCCCATGTATAAAAAAAAAGCAAGCCTACCGATCAATCGGTATGAAGCAAATATTTTTGGGGTGTAAATTTAGTGAACCGTATGCGTTAGAGTGGAAATGCTGCTTGTCTCGCTATCGGATTATAATTTTCAGTATATGGCGTGGTATTGCATGAACGTGAGCTAGAAATAGCCTAATTTCAACAAGACAACAAATATGGTTTCTAAAGTGTGATCATTCTTGATCCTTACAATGTTTTGATTAAAAGTTGTATTGAAAATGATGAAAAAAGTCTTTAAAGAAGTGCTAAATGATTCTTTACCATTATCAAAGAAATTAACTAATTGAATAAACAGAAAACATGAGCACGATTTCTCCTCCCATCCATCATGTTATCTCTCATCTGTCGAAGCTGTTCACAGACTTATTTTGTGCTGAGTTCGTCTCGCGGGAGCTCAAGTCTCACAGGGACAATTTGTCCAGAAAACCGCTACTGGAAATCTGTTTCCACAAAGTCCCCAGAGCCACTTGGGTTTATTTCTTTCTTTCAAGTATTTTAATCCAACGAATTGCGATCCAGCATGCCATAAATTATAAATCCCCTCAATTCGCTTCACATGCTTTGCTCCGATTTTCAGTATAGAATTTACTTGTGACGATATTCTCAGCACCTTAGAACTCGTGCTGACGTTGACTTAAAACGACATACGCTGGTTTCATGTGTAATAATTTAGAATTATTGTGCTTTTCAGACTTCCCCCTCAAGCTGTGGCGTCATTCTGTTTTATGACCTGGATAAATAATACGAACAGCAGAATGTTTGCACCCGCAACCAAACAAGTTTCACAGACCAGAGAGCCTTCAAGTTGCTAATGTTGTGCTGCCATCTAGCGGCAATCCGCGGTTCCACTGTGACATGGGTAAGTGCTTTTTTTTTTGACGATACAAAAATTATATTGCTAATAATTAGCGTTTGGGTATTAATGACATTTTAGCAAGGACAGACAAGGTTCGAACGCCATTTGCTCACTCTGTGGTCTCCCATCATGGGTCTGCATTGCTGCAATTTAGTATGTATTATATATTGCACATAAATCATCATGTCTATGGTGCTAATTAACACATTTCCTTCATCCTGTTAGAGGGTCATGTGTACAAATCCCCTGGGATTCTTTGGTTTAACCTTTGGCCACCATTAAAGCATTACAAAGGTCCTCGGGGAGGATTTTAGGCTGAGTCAGGATGTGCGGGGCCAGGCAGGTGTCAGCTGTTGCATGCTAGGAGTGCAGTAATTGGCCACTTATTTTTCGTACTTAACATTTTCTTTACAATATGTTCACAGTATTCAACACGGTATTCTGCTTAATAAGAAGCAAAATCCACCGTTTATATCAATCTCAGGTGGGCAGCCATTTTGCCACTTGTTGTTGACTGAAAATGACGATGTAGTTGCTCACGGTAGGTAACGTCCAATCACGGATCAGCTTGTCACATGACCAAAGTCAGAAAAGACGTGAACCCTGATTGGTTGTTACCTGAGCGACTGTAACGTCATTTTCAGTTGACAGCAAGTGGCAAAATGGCCGCCCTTTGAGTTCATGTTCCACAAACAAAATATTAATCACAATGCAGTATTTACACTAATCGGGGTGCATAGAATATATATTATTGAATTAATTAATTCATTTATTTTTATTTAATAATATTTTCATATTTAGGGTTGACTTTCCATTTAAAAATTATTTTGAAATAAATCCCATTCTTCACCAGGTTATGATTCAAATAGTGTGATTTAATGGCAGTTCCCTTTTTTTTTTTCATTTATAGCAAAGTGAAATGGAGTAGACATATGTGTAGGAGGTCAGTCATCAAGTGACAAAATGTAACGCCATAAACAAGCATTAAGAGGCTTAGATAGTCTTTCAATACCCGAAATTCAATATTGAACATAACTGATGCTGTAGTGCCTTAACGTTGTAATCTTTTTCTTTCTTTCTTTTTTTTGTGCGGAGCAAATTGGCACCATTTTGGCATCTCCCTGCCCAGTCAGTCAGCATTATTAAAAAATAATTTTAGAACATAAAATTCACTTAAAAAAATGACTATCATTTGAAAAGATTCAGAACAGTCAGGCAGTAAAATCCATAATGATCTTGCTCATGATTTTTTTTTTTTGTAAAACATGCAAGAAAATAATCCAGAGTACTGTACTAAAAGTCTATCTCTTAATATAAAATTTGTAAAAAGGTACAGTGTCTTGACTTGAGGATGTTTTGCTTGTGCAAAGCGGACCACGGGTCGCCTTATTTAGCTTTGGTCGGGCGTCTGCACCCTGCCGTCTGCCAGGAGTCTCTCCCTCTCTTCCGCACTGCTCTCCTCCTCCACGGCCGCCGATCCGGCGCAGTACGGTATTCTGGCCAGCAGAGGGCGATGCAGTCCGTTGTAAAGCGCCGTTCCCACCAGGAGAACCAAAAACCCCAGCACCTGCAGTCCGTGGAACTGCTCCCAACCCAGCGCCAGGCTCACCACCCAGATGACCAACGTGCGCAGGCTGTCCAGCACCATGCGCGTGGTGGCGCTGATCTCCTTGGTGACGCTGATGCCGGCGAAGTTGAAGAACGCGATGCTGACCGTGTTGCCCAGCAGGGCCAGCATGATGAGAGGGCGGAATCCGATTTGGCAGAAGGCGTCCAGCGCGTCCTCCAGGACTTGTCGAGGGTTGTCGCTGAATTGGCCCACGTGGATGAAATACATGGGGATGAGCAGCACCGACAGAACAAAGAAGCCAAAGAAACCTGGACACGGAAAATAATTCATTCCAGTGCTTCCGTTTTTGGTTATCGACTTCTGGAGCTGTTGAGTAAAACACAATCTCAGAGTGGATATTTGTTTTACCTTCAGTTCCAACGGCCCGAAGAGGATGGACGTCGTGTTTGTAGACAAACTTTTCTTCTAGGACCATCTGCACAGCGACAATGACTTGAGCCGTGATGATCAGAAGGTCACCTGAAGGACACAATAGAAAGGAGTTGCGGTTCAAATTGGGTGGTGGGTGATTTCGAGCTATTTCAATTAGTTGTTATTTCTGTATTTTAATTCTTATAAAGCAAATACTAACTTTGCTAGGTTTTGTTGAAATGTTCAGAATTACTACCCTCTGCTGGCCACATCCAAGTAGTACAATTATAACTAAAGCTGACAAAATTTGTAATAAGTAATAATCGATTATCAAATTAATCGACATCTATTCTAATAATTGCGTAATCGTTTTAAAACATTTTTAAATTTAGAATTGCATATCAACAGTAATTTCTGTAGTCCTTCATGAAAGACGACTGATTATATCGTCTGTGTTTAATCTAAATAAGACATTTGCAAACATCTTCTTTTTTTCTTTTTTTTTACTTTGGCTAACAATAACCGAACCGGTAACATAGTACAACATCAATTCCCCCCAAGAACCCCAACACCCCCCTTTTTAAATTAAATTACTACTGCATACAAATATGAAGTACAAAGTTAACACCAACTGCTTAGTAATAAGTTAGTAATCAGTGGGAAAAAAATGCTTTTGTAATACATTTTAATGTAAAATTAACTAATTTCTTAAAATTTTAAATATTGCCCTTTTCTCCCAAAAACTTATTTGTAAGTTGTTTTTTTAAATGTTTTTTTATGCTGGGGCTTACAGAAGGCGTTGATGCAGCCTCTGACCTGAAGAGGACACTTAAAGCAATGGTAGTTATTACAAAAAAACGGCCAGCAGGTGGCAGCAGAGATCAACCAGGGCCATGTTGCAAACAAGCTCTTTTCCCCAGTGTTTTCAACAGGTTTGTGAATAATGCTAATGCTAATCGCTGCAAAGCAGAAACAAATAGATATATACTTTTGGTTCCTGATGAAAGAAGAGACTCTAATGTTTCTTTTGGTAGGTTCCATGTTTTTATAGCAATAGAACACAATATTCTGTGGGCCTTGCAAAATCAGTCAAAATCCAGTCAAACAGCCGGGAGCGAAAGGGGTTGCTTCATTGATTGATTGAATAATCCATAGATTAATCAATTCTAAAAATATTCAATAGTGACAGCACTATTCCGAACACGATCAAGATATGTCAAACTCAAGGCCGGACTCCTCACCGGTGATGACGTCACTGATTTTGTGGGTGTCGTCATGGTGTCCGCTGACAAAGTCGGCGAGGCCCACAATCACCAGGCCCAAGATGGTGATGAGGATTCCGATCCACTGGCTGACCAGCAGCCGGCGCCCGAGGAACGCCACGGAAAGAAGACCCGTGAAGACGATAACGGCCCCTCGCAACATCTGGAAGCTGGAAGCGCTGGTCATGTTGAGTGCTACAACGGCGGACAAGAAATTGATGGGATATTAGTGGGAAGCCATTTTGAAACCCAGAAGGCGTTGGTGAAAAAATGTTGCTTCATTTTTGCTGTATCCCAAAAACCTGACCTGGAAAAAAGTGCTATTGAACGTCAATGAGAAGTATTGCGTGTTAAAGTATTCACCCCCTTTTCTCTCAGTGCAGCCAACTGCAGAATATTAAATTTGCCTTATGTTATTTATTGATCATTCTTACTATATAAATGTAACATGATATTGTCGGGCAATATATTTTATTTATTTATTTAGTAGACAATCTGCCACGACTTACCAACATACATGGTCGAGGTAGCCAACATGTCGCACATAGCAGGCGGGAAAAAGAGAAGAGGGTTGAAACTTTGGCCCGGGTTCATGCTGGGCTCGGGTTTGCGTCGGTCATGACAAAGTAGGATGTAGAAGACGCCCAGGCAGCTGAACTCTCCCAGGAACATCCCCACTGCCTACGTGACAAAAAAAAAACAACAGATGAACACATTGGAAACACAAACCAGATGCTGATGCAATCTTTTTGAAACCAGAGCAAAGCCGTTACCTGAACAAACGGGTGCGAGAATGCATGATCCGGGGTTCCATGGCAACCCGGTGCCCTGAACGTGTCTGCCCATCTGTCACAAAAGAAGACGTTGTTACAGTCATGAGAAAAAAAATGGACTTTCTGGGTCAATTTGGCCCGTCATACAAAGTGCCTGACTTTGGGGGGGGGTCAAAATATCACTTTAGCGAAATATTACCTAACATTACTCACCGTTTCTTAATAATAATTCATAATTATAGTTGTTAATTGAGTCATTACATTTACTACTTACAAAAAATTGTAATGGGTCAATTTGACCCGCTTAACTCATTCACTGCCGGTGACGGCTATAGATGTAAAAAAATTATGTTAGTTCAACATTTTTTCCACTTTTAACAAGAGTATGAAAACCTAGAAAAAAAAGTTTTTATTGTACATTTAGAACAGATATAAAAATGTGTGATTAATCGTGAGTTAACTATTGAAGTCATGATTAATTACAAACAAAAATGTAATCGCCTGACGACCTAATTTATAATAATCTTTTCTTTTTTAAAAAATTTTTTTTTTCAAAAAAACACATTTTTAATAATCTTTTATTTTCTTTTTTTAAATAATATTTTTTCAAAAAAAGAAAAGATTATTAAAATTAGGGCATCAGGCGATTAAATATTTTTATTTGTAATTAATCGCATGACTTCAATAGTTAACTCATGATTAATCACAAATTTTATATCTGGTCTAAATGTAATTTTTTTTCATATTCTTGTTAACAAAAGTCAAAAAAATGTTAAACTAATAAAAATAGTTCAAATGAATTTTTGACGTCTATAACCGTCAATGGTAGTGAATGAGTTAATAATGGGAGTGATAGACACTGAAGTGCTAACAATTAGCGGTACCCATTTTTGCACATATTTGACCCACTTCACTACGTAACATTGTTTCTCTGGAAAATGACTAATGTTCTTTCATCAATTTGACCCGTTATCCCAAAAAAAGTGTCAGAAACAGCTAAACAAATTCCAAAACATGCACTTAAGACTAAATATAATTAGTAAAAAATCTTACCGGGTCAATTTAACCCGCAATATAACAGAAGGGCTCAATTACTGGGTTTTTTGTTGTTGTTGTTGTTTTTTTTAATACTAAACGTTTGTGTTATGTGTTTAAATTATATTTTACCTGATGGATTTTTAACAATTTGCATAAAAAACAATTTATGATTTGTGTCTTGATCTTCCAGGCAGGCAGGATTCCAGGTCATGTTTGTAAATGAGAATTAGTTCTCAAACATTTTAACTGGTTAAATAAAGGTTAAAAAAAAGAAAAAGAAAATATTCCTTTATATTAATGTGTTTTACGTAACGTAGCATTTTTATTTATTTTTGCGGATTTATTTATTATAACTATTGGGTGTTAAAAAAAAAATAGGGATCAGTATCGGGCTTTATTTTTTTAGGTCGGTATGGAGTAATTGTGGAGGCTGCCGATACTAGCCACGGACACTTAAAGAAAATTTTACATCGTCTAAGTCTTCCTCGGCAGTAGTTGGCGCTATACTGCGGCAAGTCGACACCGGTGAATCATCATCTGTGTCAGAAAGAAATATAAATGAAATTTGATATATTTACTACTAGCCGTACCCGGTACTCAAAAAGTGAATCCTTGTGCTTTTTCGTACATCCCAAAAATAAAGGTTTTATGGTCAGATCATAAGAGGAAGCGTAACTGATGCGTCGCCTGTTTCCGTGTGCATGACAAGGCAAAGCGGTTTTCAAAAGTGATGACGACATCACAAAACGGACCCCGTCACCTGATCCCGTACGTTTAACCCGCATTCGGTTCAAGTCGACAAAACGAGTGGCAACAAAACGCTGCTCGCTCTTCCCGCATCATGTGACTGCAGTGAAACCTCAGCTGAAAGTAGCCTCGTTCGTCTGCCTGCCTGCAATATGAGCCGCTTGTAAAGTCTGCACTAAAGAGTGCTTTGAACTTTAGACTGCACTCGCCGACATTGACGTTTGACTTCACGCATCATCGGGGAAGTCAAGAAAAACGATTTGTTTTAAGCTTCTTCCCTTTTTTGGGGACATTTAACTCATTCATTGCCATTGACGGCTTTCGACGTCAAAAATTCATTTGAACTATTTCTATTAGTTTAACATTTTTTCCACTTTTGTTAACAGCATGAAAATCTAGAATTATTTTTATTGTCCATTTAGAACAGATATAAAATTTGTGATTAATAGTTAACTAGTGAAGTCATGCGATTAATTACGATTAAAAGATTTAATCGCCTGACGTCCTTAATTTTTAAGAATCTTTTCTTTTTTCTTTAAATCGTGCAAGGCGATTAAAATTTTTGATCATAATTAACTGCATGACTTAATATTTAATATAATATTTTCTTCTTTTTTTTTTAATTAGGGGCATTAGGCAACTATTATTTTTAATTGTAATTAATCACATGACTTCACTAGTTAACTCACGATTAATCACAAATTTTATCTGTTATAAATGTACAATAAAAATTATTTTTTCTAGGTTTTCATACTCTTGTTTACAAAAGTGGAAAAAATGTTAAACTAATAGAAATAGTTCAAATGAATTGTTGACGTCTATAGCCGTCAATGGCAGTGAATGAGTTAAGGAAAAATCATAGTGTTAAAGTATGCTACGCTATTAATTTGGACTTTTGTGAGTCTGGCTGACTTAAAGTCCCTGTGAAGTAAAAATAAAAATGTGTTGAAGTGTCGGTGTGTAGGTCATTAAACATGACAGCACACGTCAGTATGGGACTCACACCCCATGAGAGACATTTGAGTTTCCTGCAAATACTACCTTAATAAAAAAAAATAATTCAAATAACAACGTGAAGCTATTTCCTGAAAAGTGTGGCCTTTTTGTGGTAGTAGTAGAAATGGGCCACGTTAGATAACTTCATAACTAGCAATGGTGCCAGATGGTCACTGATGCAAACAATTTTTTTATTGGTAGCAGGTTAACAAACGGATCAAGAAAACTGACAAGTATTTGCCGTAATAGATTATGGGGACTTCTGTATTAATAGTTGCATTAATGTAGTTTTAAATGAGTTCATTCAAATATATTTGATCATTCTTTATTCATTTTGTATTAAATCATGAATGAATGAGTAGTAAATATTAAGTATTAAATTATGTATTAGTAAATAACGCATTTTGATTGGTTAATGAGTTGTAACTAAATTATTAATAAAATAAAAAAAAGAATGACATATTATTATTATTTTACATTTTCTATACACAATAAACTTTATTACTGACTCAAGCTTAAGCTTCTTTTTTTGTTGTTACTTGACCCATATCAGTCCTCCCCAGGTAAACAGTAAAATATCACATTATTTGATATAAAAAAAATAAAATAATAAAAAGCTTATATTCTGTCAATTATAAAGATTGCCCTTCCTGTAGAAACATGTACCTGAGACCAACATAACAGGTTATGTTAGCGTGTTAAGTCCAACTTTGTTTTTTCGATCATGTTGTTGTGAGTCGTGTTACTCTCGTGGCAGTACTCTTATCTTACTTACTTATCTTACTTACTTACATACCACAGCAATGTCTATCACAACACACGTCAACCATGCATCCGCACAATCACTTGTCTTCTTTGATCATTAGCGACTAGCATCACATGCTAGCCGTTTCAATTCATTAGTAATTACATGTAAAAGACGATCGAGTGGGAAAGCAGTAATTAAAGAAGCTCAACTAGGTAACGTTTGATAACGGTTAATGTTAGCCTAGCATTAAAGCACACTGGGGGGGAAAAAAAACACAAAGCTACTTACTTCGCCGACAACGTGTTAATAGAGCCAGTTATCAGCATAAGTCCAGCGAGGAACAGCTGGTATTTGGTCCACGCCATGCTGGGGAGGACAGGACAAATGAAGCAGGGACAAGAGAGACCAACGAGTAGTCTATAGTCTTCGTGGAATCCCAGCAGACTGTGAACGCCACATGACAACGCACGGTCAGCTGACTACAGGCACAACAACATGCTGCCTTCAAGTCTATCGTAATTTTAGGAAGTCTGTTAAGTAAGTCAAATGAAAACATACATCGAGTGGGACAAGAAAAAAAACAACAATTTGTAGTAAATTAAATAAATTGCATAATTCTATAAAGACATGAAGTACACTACAATGACAGGATCAATAATAGTTAATAGGATCAATAGTTTTGTTTTCTGCAGCCTCAGGTCTTATGTATGCCAATTGTATACGTTATAAATTGAGTTCAAATGCATATCTTTTTTTCTTTTCATTCACCGTTGATACCTCCAACGTTGTAAACGGAATTTAGACGTGCCAGCGTATAAAGATGAGTTGAGAGCCACAATTTTACCGAGGAACTTAAATGTATCATAACGGCCATGTTGGAAAACACCAGGGGGAGACAAAGACCAGCTACGGTCGCTATAAGAAGTCTACACACCCATGTTTAAATGCTATTTTTTGTGTGTGCGTGTATGCTATTAAAAATGAGACTAAGATAAAACTTTTATTTGTTTTATTTTATTTTATTTTAAATCCCCCATTAATGTGACATATAACCTGTTTAACATTGTGGATCTGAGCGATCTGAGTTTTTCCAAATAGTTCTTATTATAGTATAGTAAAATGTGTTGAGCCCTTCCTCCAAAATTTCATTCCTGAAGTACCTTGACTCACTATGGTTGCAAGCCAGTGCGTGCTACAGATTTGTAACTGAATTTCCTCCTTTCTGGTTTCACTTCTGATAATGTCTACTGACGCTTAAAGAAGTGCAATGGCACCATTCGGTTCCCTGCTCACAGAAGCAGAACACCTTTACTTCCACTCTAGTATTGATGTGAATGAAGAAACCATCATCGGCAGACCTCTGAAACGTCACATGACAGTTTCGTGCGACTGCTGTGGCTCAAGCTGACCTCCGTTAAGCACGAACGCTGCTCATGCAATGCTCATTTGTGCATACCGTACACATGTCACTGGTGGCTTTCTGCTGTTATTCAAATTGCAAATTCAGCTTCATCTGCTCACGATTGTGACATAACTTGTACTGCTCTCATCTATTCTTCCAGATGGGAAAATATTTCTAAAACCAAATCCTATGCGAGATTTATGCTGAACATGTAAGATGTCACAATGAAAAGCTCAGAACATTCTATGCAGTGTTCTTTCGCATTTGTGACCACTTAACCTGATTATGTCATTCTGAGTTTTGGAAAAAACCCTGGATTGGTCGACACTCAATCACACGTCACATAGAAACAAACAGCCATTAACACTCACATTCACAATTGATGAAGATGTAAATTAACCTAATCAAGCTTGTTGGTACTCAGCAAACTTCCACAACAAAACATTTTTCCAGACCTTTGTAATGACATCTCATTGACATGAGGCCTATTGTTATCACTGGCGTGTGAAATGATACACGTGAGGCAGCAGAGATTACAATAGTCCGCTAAATGTCGCTATCAGCTAATGTTTCTTAGTTACATCATTTAGCTATAAATGAATTCTATTTTTAGTTGTCTGGGCCTAATGAGCCAATTTATCTTTTAATGATCCAAAATGGACCTTTAAGTGCATATATGCTACAGCTTCTCATTTTTTTTCACCTTTATTTTTCTTATGATGATGCAACTCTTCTGAAGTCCTCTGGTGGTCCCCACAGATGAGGCCCACCTGACACTTTGAAAAATTAAAGCGACACACCAACCATACTGAATAAAACATACAGTCAGGAAGATATACAGTATATCGGTTGGTTTAATGTGATGTCATGTATGTCTTTTTCATTTCGTCTCATCCTGATTTGTTAGCCACTCCAACTACATCCCAATGTGACTTATTATCTCACACATCAACTTCACTTCAGGCAGGAGGTTAACAAAATGCTTCGTAACCCCGAGTAAGCCATTTTTTTGCCTTTTAAGAGATGACGAATTCCCGCGGTGACGCGGGGCCGCCTGACCCACGGCCCGCTGTCCTTTCTGTCCGCTCCTGCTCTGCGATCATTATCTACTGTATCAGCAACACGCCAGGGCGGTTGTCGTGACCGCGTGTGAGCCACCGAGGGCTGTCATCGGTTACGCAACTCGGACTCCAGCGGTGCTAATAGCCAGAACGGGTCCTCGCGTGGTCACAGGAGACCATCAAAAACATGTCGCTTTAGAAATTGCCTCATCCCCTTGAGAGTTTCAAAGGCGGACTAAAATGTAAGAAGTTCTTTGGAGACAATTGACTGCTTGAAATTCACCTGGGGCACAGCCACTTTATACATTTGTTTTTACATCAAACCCAAGCCCACAAATACGTTTTAAAAGGTCATTGCATTAATTTCATTCATTCATTTATTTCAGGCGGAGGTCAACATAAACAATAGAACCAAAACATAATTCTCCAAATAATTAAAACCTGGTCTGAAATGGAGGTGGAAGAAGAAAGCTTATTTAGTTATTTAACATTAATCTTCTAAAACTTTTTAGCTACTTCCTCCAAGCTTTACAAGCAATATATTTGTAAATGAAAAAAAAATTATAAATTCACTTTAACATGCATCCAAAAAATTAATCCTAAAATTTGCAAACATCATTATTATTATTTATACCTATCCATTTTTGATAAATTTGAGTTCCCTGTTCAAAGTATTTACAAGCCCATTACAATTATTTCTACTGTAGAATATGTTCGTATCATCTACAATTAGTATAAGTAATAGTGATTAAAAATGCCATTTACATTAAACAGCTTCGGACTGAGCACAGAGCCCTGTGGTACACCTCAAACAATAGTGATGGGCATGACAGTTCTTTTAAGTGAACTGAATCTTTAGAATCAGTTCATTAAAAAGAACTGTTCAAAAGATTCGTTCACCGAATCGTTCGTCTACTTCAGGAAGCGAACCGTTCACTCACGTTCACTGAAAAGACTGGTTCTTTTTTTAACGAAACGTACGTATTGTCGCATTTTAACATATTGTCCTGTAAAATAGCTTTTTAACTAGCCCCCGTCTACACCACAAATACCGTACTGTTCCAGTTTATTAATAAGGATTGAACGATTTATTATATCAAATGCTCATCACGGTGGCTGAACGTTTTCAATTTTTCCTCGAAGAAAACAGCTCCAATCTGGGCTAACCAGCAGGCTGTTGAGGATCTTTTCCACAAGGCCTGGCATATTTTCCTGCAGATCATCTGGGAGGACACCTAATCATAAGTGACACCAAAGCAGGACTGCAGACATGACGCTAATCTCAGTGGAAGTCAGAAACATTTCTGAGCCTCTCAGCGGTTTTCAGCCTCCAGGATAAAACACAACAATTAAAACCGTTGGGAAAGCTGCGATGCGATACCTAGTTCAGCACCTTACATGATTCTATTTTTCTGTTAAACAAGTAAGATTTGCAAATCTTAATAATTCACTTATATTCATTTGTAAGCATCATATTTTAAACATAGCCGCATTGCATAAATATTTAGGCTACGTGCTAAACGAAGGTGTACATCTCTAAGCCTGACCTGTGCCAAAAAAAAAAATGTCTGTCAAAACAAGCTGTAGGGCTCAAGGTTGTCACATGTGACACAAGCCCTACAATGAGAGGGCGTTGCTTTTTGGGGGTTTTGAACTAATGTATTGTGACACTGGAGACGGATGGGCTTCAACAATGGATGACAGGATTACATTTATGATTAAGAGGTAACATGCAAGCTCATTCATCTACTAGAAAGTTTGTGACGTCAAAATGTAATGGAGCGTTTTTTGACGCTGATGCGTTTGACAAGGTCAAGGTGATTTGCACTGTAAAATATTCTTCAGGGACTCCTGTTGAGCCTTTATAGACCTTTTTAGAGTGTAAAACAGAAAAAGGCCTTCTTCAACTGTTCCCACAAAGCTTGAAGCCTAAAATGAGATAAATAATTGAGTTTCAAGCTAATAGAGTTATTATTGCAGTAGTTTTATGCCCGCCGCGCCATAGGTGAACTTCCGTGAAGTAGTTAGTAAAATAAATAAATAAATAACAATCAATAGTTTTTGTTTTTGGTCTAGCATCTACTGAGTCATAATGAACCCACCACACAGTCCCCACCCTGGTAAACATGTATTAAATAAGTAAAGAAAAATAGCTGTACAGTACAGTACACTAGTTGTGTTTCCTTTAAAACTTTTTCCATATGAATGAATTAAAGTCTTTAAATAATAATTCCTTTGTCATAGAAAAGTAAAATGTTTACTAATTGTTTGGATGGATAATTAAAATGTTTGTTTATGTTTAAAGGCAAAGTATCATGCTTGACGTACTTCCTGTTTTTAATTAGGCATTTCAGGTAATCCCTGAAGCACTTCCGGTTCTCGCTGAAGCACTTCCGGTTCGTCACGCAACATGTCCGCCTTCACCGAGCAGTAAGCAAATGCTATCCACGGCCATCCACGTTGAATTATCAGGCAGGAATGCTGTAAGTTTCGTTTTATTATACTTTATACATATGAGTGTGAATATTAATGCTTATTTTCATCGAAATGTTTTTATAAATAATTCAATGCACTTTAGTTAGCAATAGTGCTACAGTACGTAGCGATTGACTTATTATGCTATGGACCCAATTAAAAATCTGCGATAGAGTGAAACCAAAATAAGTAGTAGCGAAGTAGTGAGGGACCACTGTATGCACCATATGATGACAAAATAACGACATCCTCCTTTAATTACAAGCTACAGTTTCATCATCAGAGTACATTATGTACAAATTCTAATGAAGTCACTAAAATTGCTCTTAGGCCTCATTGTGCCTGCTCTCTTTTCTGCTGACAGCGTTAGCTGATCGGAGGGACATCTTGAGCAAGTGCCAACAGCTTGTTTAGCGACAAAGCTGGCTTCACGCATGTCTGAATCCATGTAAGTAGAATAATTACTGAGGAGGATATGTATGGGCGATGGGTGTGTGTGTGGGGGGGGGGGGGGGGCTGTACCCGAGTCAACGGCAGCAATGCTGGAGGTGATGGTTACGCAACAGCCCGGCTGTGGCAGCATCACATAAGATGATACCCTCTACAGTATCCTCTTGCTGTATGTCACTTATTTCAGTCCAATATATTATATTCTAACAAACTTTTCTTTTCTTTTTTAAGTGGCAATTATATAACAGCTCAATACCAATACTGTCAATAATTAGGTGCATGGTGGAAGTACTGTACAGTCTTATCATGTTACACTGTAAGCTTTATGTTGCATATTAGCCAGCTTTGCTTATCCCATCCTCCAAACAATAGATTGTGTATGACACCTGCCCTTTTCACTCTGCAATTAGTAGCGATGTCGCCAAACCCAGTCATTGCGTATGTGGCAAGGGGCAGGGACCACGGAATGGAGCGGCAAGAGGAGTGATTCAGTCTTTTTTTGTATATAATACAAACAACGGTATGATTTAAACATCCAAGTTCCTACTGAGCTATTAGTTTTCCCGCTCATATCCTCATCCTCCTTCTTGAAATCAGCAAAGTCAGGGCTTTATTTTGCAACAATGACAGATGTATCTTGTCACGTTACGCTCTGACCAGCGGCAAAACGTCAACATTCACTTCCTGGTAGGCTGCTTCGTCAGCACTTCCAAATATGGGCAAACTGGCAACCGATCATTTTTGTGACACTGAGTGAGTGCAGTGTGAAAAGGTGTTTTCAATGTGATATGATTTTCTAGCTGTGTGTATTTACTTTGTAAAAAATATATATTTATTGTGTGTGTTATATGTATCTTCAGTGACTGGAAAATGTTATTCCAACATGTGTGTCCACTCCATACCAAAAAACCCAATACAGTATATTGCTGCGATCCTCACGAGGTGACATTTCCTCTCCATGTGATTAAGAGAGTGTGGCGGGCCATTAATGGCATTCACTGCATGAGAAGATAAAGGTCCTAGCGGCCAGGCTTTTTCTTAGGTTTCCTGTGAAAAATGAGTTGGCCTAAGCCAACCAAATGGAACGCTAGCCACTTTGTATGCACAAGTAACTGTGCTGAAAGAAAACGCAGGAAGGTCTTCACACACCAAATCATCATCGGCTCATTTACTGGTCTGATGTATCTAAAAGCACTCAACCAAATACTGTTTGTTTAGCGAAGAATGACAATTGATTGTGAGCGCTGTTGCTCTTTCACGAGGGTGACATGAAAGCAAGTGGTTTAAATGCAATCTTGAGGGGTGAGCTCTGATGACAATCAGCCCCCTCAATATATTCATCTGGCATTGTGTTGATCATCAAGTGTTTACCACTGGAAGACGCCGTGTGTGATTTACGGCAGCAATACCTCGTTCGCACAAAACTAATCGAAAGAAGTGCTTAACCATTCACGTGGGGAGAATCCGATCCCGTGAACTTAAACCTTCAGTGGTGATTGCCACTGCCACGTCACAGGCTGTAACCTCAGCGCCAGTCATTACGAAAATAAGTCATAAATGTGACATAGTACAGTACTCTAGTGCTGACATTATCTGTCAGCTTGCATCATGTAATTTGTTGCACACAGGGGCAGTTCTAGTATCGGCGGTTTAAGGGTGCTGAGTTCCCGGCTAGACAAGATAATTTAACTGTTTAGTACATTTTAACACGATTTCATTCCCACATTTATGAAGGAGAGACTTTTTGGTCATGGGCATCCAATCAGTTAACTTGTCAGTCACACCTTGTCTTCAATAGGGATGTAACGATACGTCGAAAATCGATTTAAACTGCTTGAAATATGCGAGTCGCAGCGCCATGTGAGCCTTGCGCAGTTTTTCATCGTTTCTAGTCGGACCCTTTTTGGGGATATCCGATATAGTTCATAGTAGCGGCGGGTCTTTGTTGACGCCAGTAAAAACGTAAAAATAACCAATATTATAATATTTATAAATGTTAGGGGGCTGGGATTCAATTTAGGGATGCTTGAGCACCCCCAAAAATGGGCTAGAAGCGCCCATGCTTGAACCCCTGATCCCTGTGTCTGTATTGATTATTCACTGTATGCATTATTGGAGACTTCTGAAAGCATATTTATAAGCCATCCATTTACTACCACTTATCCGGGGGTCGGGTCGCGGGGGCAGCAGCTATAGGAGGGAAGCCCAGACTTCCCTCTCCCCAGCCACTTCAACCAGCTCCACTGAGGGGATCCCAGACATTGTCTCTCTAGCGTGTCCTGGCTCGTCCCCGGGGCCTTCCGCCGGTGGGACTTGCCCGCAACACCTCTCCAGGGAAGGCGTCAAGGAGGCATCCGAAACAGATGCCCAAACCACCTCAACTGGCTCCTCTCAACGTGGAGGAGTAGACCCCGAGTCCCACCCGGATGGCCGAGCTTCTCACCCTATCTTTATAAGCTTAACATGTAATATAATAAGAGTTACTGCCACTATGTTTCCTAATTCAGTTCTCGAACATAACCACAACTTCAAGCAACAATGAAGTCAGAAGGACACAATGCAGACCACTTGAACGCATGAAGTACTGTTTTAAACCAAAATGTGTTTTATTAGGAATAAACTAAACCCATCTTGTTAATGTTTCGCCACACACATTGTTGACTGCAAATCAGTTAATCGCTATCTGCATGTAGAAAAATAAATGTGTCAGAAATAAATGTCCACGCAACATGTTTCGTGGAACACTATAAAACTAAACTAAACCACAAACTATAGTGATTTTAAAAAAAATCACAGGGCTGAAAGGTAAAAGGACACTGTATGAACACCTGAAATAGTCTGATGTGTGTTATTTGAGCAAAGTGCATGAGGTTCAAACTCTGAGGCCATTAATTAGTGAGGCATAATGCCAATAATCTCTGTCATCAACACTAAAACATTGATGTGTTTTAAATTAAAACAAAACAAACGTAATGTGGTTTCTATACAACAAGAAACAAATGTGCACTGACTTCCAGTGTCCTAAAGCGTACAACAATCATCTAAGGTGCAGCAGTGAATTAGATACGACTTTCTAGTATGTACAAAGTTAACATGCAAGAATTGCAATACAAGAAAACATATTGACAAGTCAACACAAGAGTCAGATGAAGAAAGCAGAGGAAGAAACACAAAAGATAGAATCAGTTCATTTGTATAAAACTGTGAGGTCTGATTGGAGGGCGTCACTTGGGTCCCGTACCTCCGTGTTTGATTGTGAACAATCATTCTTAACTTTAACATAAAGTATCTCAGAGAAACAAAAGATGAAGCCTATTGAAACATTTGGCTTGAACGTGACACAAAGGAAAAGACACTCTGACACTGTTTAGTACGTTTACCGGAGGGGGGGGGGGGGGGGGAATCCCTCAATAACGTCAGTTAAGGTCTTCAAATATTTACACTTTTCATTTATTTATTTCAAATTTGTAGAACATATACAGTCTTTTAAGAAAGGTGATATTTTCATTTATTACCTCCTGTTCCCTTTGTCCCCTTTTGACTAATCATTGCATCACCAGAAAAATCACAAGGTCCAACTGAAAGCACAGGTGTGTAACAAACTAATTATTATCATGAACATTGTTTCATTTTCAGTTATCAGAATTGTGTTTAAAAAAAAAAAAAATTGGTACATCAAAGACCTACTAAAACTTTATTTATTTTGGTTTAATTTTTAATCAAAAGATTGGTAAGGTTTACACTTTAGTTAGCTTAGCAGTTAGCATGGCTTCTCTGTCTTCGGTCGTCATCGATACGATACTTGTCAGAATTGTTAATCGCCGCCATGGCCGCAATGATTACGGACTCTGCGACGTGTTTTGTTTAGCCACACTATCTAGCCATTTGAAACTTGTTGCTAGCCTAGCTAGCTTGTGCGGCATAAGTAGCACTGAGTTTGCCTTGACCGCGACTGAGTGCGTTGCTCCTCGTTAATACGCACACGTCCAGCCTAGCAAAACATTTTGGGACCTTCTTAGTGGTTCAATTATTGGAAAAAACTTGAAAATCTGTAATTCTCAGTTTGGATGAGGCGCAAAATGCGAATTTCGAGCCTTGGATGCATGTTTTTGGGATGTTGTACGGCAGAACATGCAAACTCCACATCCGACGGCTAAAACCGGTCGTCTCTTTAGCGCTGAAGTTGCCATCCCCCGATGACCAGAGCCACCATGCTTGTGTTACCACATGGTCCTTTCAAGTGGGCTTAAGATCGTGCCTTCCTCAGCTGTTTAGATGGAGCTCCTTCGTTTACTGAGTCTCCTGTAGACGCTGATGCTGTGCAGACCAGTGGACACTGAGCTGATGCCCGAGTGGGGCTGCAGACTGCACATGCAGCCGTTGGAGTGGAGCGGGTTGGAGAAGGCTTCTCCCTGCTCCATGTAGCTGTCGGAGTTGGAGAGGTCACGCGGGATGATCATCGGGATGGAGTATTGCAGCTTCTCTCTGCTCTTGTACCAAAGGCAAGAGCACATGGACTGGAAGTGGAGCACCTCGGCGTAAACGTTACGCAGTCCCCGGCTCGCCGCTCCTCCCCCGCCGCCACCCATGGCGCTTCCTCCAACGCACCCCGACGCCGTGGAGGAAGGGGACGCCTGGTCTGTGGAGCAGCGCATGTGTCTGCCGGCCTGGCCGTTGTGGGCGAGCAGGGCCCTCTGCTCGGCGTCCCTTTTCTCATCCTCGGCGTTCATGGTCATGAAGCGCAGGACGACCAAGTTGAGGAAGGCGCCGATCACAGCGAGGCCGGTCAAGATGTAGATGAAGCTGAAGGCCACGTAGTCCAGCTTGTTCTGCAGGGCGCCGTCGTTCTGCAGAGCCACGTAGTCGCCGAAGCCGATGGTGGTGAGGGTGATGAAGCAGTAGTAGTAGGCGTGGAAGAAGGTCCACCCCTCAAATTGGGAGAAAGCCAACGCCCCCGCGCACAGGGTGCTCATGCACGATATGAAACCCACCGTCACCATGTTGAACATGGAGACCTCGGTCCGCCTCATGCCAAGGCACTTCTTCAGACGATGGAGAAGAAACCGAACAAAGGTGTTGATGCGTTCACCCACACTCTGGAACATGACCAAGGTGAGAGGGATGCCTAGGAGGGCATAGATCATGCAGAACGCCTTCCCTCCATCCGTGCTGGGGGCGGCGTGGCCGTATCCTGCGGGGATGGGGACAAAGAGAGACGGTTACTGGGGCAGAACTAATGGAATCTACGGTCGGCGACAACGAGGCTATGGAACGGACAAGCAGGCTGGAAGAGAGTCTAACCTGCTGAAAGTTGATTTGTATTCTTTAGACACGTCTTCTGATCAATTTAAAAACGTCTCCACAACAGCAGAATGAAATTGGAGATGAGAATGCACAGCAGTGTAACGGGAATGGCCAAGTACTGTATTGATGTCATGTACAGCAGGGAGGGCTTCAATAATTAATTGACAATTGTTCTTGCGGAGTGGCCTCACCTAATCAGTACTTTTGCACCTAATTAGCCCTTTGCATTTTCTTGCGGCTCAAATGAAGGACACCACAGGGTGTATTGCTAGGATCTTGTTTTGAAGAGCGAGAGGGAGCTCAATTTGGACTGACTGTGCTAACCAGAACAACAAACAGCCATCCTTGTTGTTTATATTCACCTCAAATGCTTTAAGGTCGGAACTGGGACAATCCGACTTCACACCTTCCTCGAATGCAGCATAACAATTGGCCTGTGGTCGCAGAAGCCAGAGGGAAGCCATCTTTGACGCTGGTACTGACAACTTGTGTCGAGTTTTTGCAGAAAACACAACGACAAGAGCCTCTCGGAAAACGAAGTTCAAGTTCCAACATAAGATGGCCACTGGTGGCTTCCCTTCTCGCTAGGCCAGGGCGAGTAAGCGGCATTGCGAGTCCATCATAAGTCCATACCCGTGTCCCAATCCAAGTGTATAAATAGTCCGTCCCTGTCCTTTGTCGAATTAGCTTGTCCAGAATCCGCCTATGTAGGTAGCGTTACCAAGTGCCCATCCTTTGTTTCCTGTGCTTCCTGAGTTTGTTTTTTGCCTCCAGATTTAGCCTATTGAACACACAATAAATTCACTGCTGTTGTTTAAACCTGATAATTGTGCTTTTGGCTCCATTTTTTTTGTATCCGTTTCACAGTTGGTGTGAACGTGAGTGTAAATGTTTGTTTGGCTAGCTAGTCCTACATCAGTTGCAATAAGCAACAGCTTGCCTGTGAGCCTAATCAAGGCAAGCGCTGTAGAAAATAAATCAATTGATTTGCAATTCAATTGTTTTTGTCTACATATATAAAATAGCTGACTCTCATATACTGTAAAAATGGACATGTAGTAAGCTACAATAATTTTTGCATTTACTCAAAGACGGCAAATACAATATTTTCTTGATTTACGTGAATTATTTTTCTTTCTTTTTTTTTAATAAAAGAGGGAAGAGCACAGCGTGTTCATGTGCGGCTCAGCTGACAGGAGATATCGGCAGCGCTGCGTCAACTGATTGACAGCAATGCTCTTCAACAAGCAGTCGCAGGAGCTGGAGGCGACAAGCCCCAGCAGTCCCACTGCTGTGTGTAAAATTGAAGAGGGCTGCATCCTGCCGTCTCATCCCCTCCTATAGCCTGCGCCGCTCTGCCAACAGTGAGAACGTTCTCTCAAGAGACGGAATGTCTCCAAGGCGTCTAGATGAAAGCCACCGGAGCTGCTGGATCTCAGAAGGTCCAAGTTTGTGCTGTTGAAAAGTAAAAAGCTTGTTTGGGAAGTGATGAAAGAGTTTGATTCAATAAATATCCTGCGGCCTTTTGGAAAGGCATACATTAATGTTGAATAAGTGCACTAGTGTATAGCACGTCTATCTCGCCACTTCAGGGTTTGGATTTCTTTAATAATAATTACATGTCATAATAATGGTAATTTAAAAATAATAATAATAGGGATGTTTGTTTTTTCTTAGATGGAATTTTCACTCTATGCTTATTTATAAATACCAAGTAGCAATACCTCTAGTTGAATTTTTAGGCACATGCAGGAGTAGCTAGCTAGCTAGCTAGCTAGCATGAAAGCAGCTGCATGACAGAAGATACCATTTGTGTTTTTTTTCATTTACCAGAAACGGAAAGATATTGGCAATACTGAGGGACTGGCTACAATTATTTTCCCGAGTTTCATAGAAAATGAAGATTTTCTAGAGTAAAAAATAATTTTCCCTGTTAAAAATAGCGAATTCCCTCAATTTATGCTACCTTTAAAAACAGTCAATCACTCTGCCTCAACCTGAGGCTGAGACTTGTCTCAAAACCTAATTTCTGTAATTATCATGTGAATGGCAATATGGAAACCCGCATAACTTTTGTAATGAGCCTTTAAAAGATTTATTATGCAAAACTAACAAGCAGGAGAGGCTTATAAATGTCAGCGGAGCACAGGTGCACCCGAGTCGCCACTCTGCTGCTTCTCATTAGTGCTTATGGTCGTTGCAGAGGACCTTTCAAGCTAAAGCCTTAGGATAGACTTCATATAGTGCATCATTTTCAGAGAGAGGGTAAAAAAAAAAGTGTATATTTATAGGTCTTTTTTTTTTTACCTTTTAATTTATTTCCCAATTTTTAATCCTCCCACATTAATTTTAACAGCTGTGCAGCTCTGGTTAGCGCTAACACTCAAACCTCTTAATTAGTAATATAATCACGAGCGCTGGGTTAATCTTTCTGGTCTTGTCAGTGCTTGTATTGTCACATGGATAAACGCTACCCAGGGTACTTTGAAAACAGAACCCCGCCCACTGCATCCCCGCGTCTTTATTACACTCATTAATTAGGCACCTCCAAGTGTGTGCTTTCCACATCAAAAGAATGACAGGGCCTCAATTGTCCTGGGTCATTGAATTGAGTTGGTCTCAAGCGCACGGGGTCCTTCAATTGTATTCTCGTTGAGCACTTGGGGCCTGGTTTGTTGTTGACGTCAAAACACAGTCCAGAATCAATTCGTCAAGCAGAACGCTTCTCGGGACGATTACTGTACCAAATTTTCTATTTAAAAAAAATATGTGCCTTTGTTGAATGAAGGTTGGATACACAAAATGTATGCACATGAACGCCAAAGTAGTATCTCATAATGTCTTCAGAAGTGGAAGTCGACCAATCGTTGCACTGCCGTGTTGTTTAATACAACCACAAGTGTGCGAACCGCATTGATCCACTTGAGACAGGGAGGCTAAAGGTGGAAACCGGAGCCCTCTGGATATTGTTGTCTGTGTATAATTGTAGCAGCGTAATTAAAGGATGGAGCGTCTCATGTGACTGATTGAGTTAAACGCTGTGTGCTCTAGTACAGGAGGGCTGAGTTAGGGAGCTTTAACAGCTGTAACAGCTGAAAAACTTTTGAATTATATATTTTTTAACAAAAGGTAAGTTTAAGTCTTTTTCTTTTGAATTTTTTTAAATGCAATGAATTAACCATGACACTCAAATTGTTGATTTCTTTATATTCTAATTACTGTGTATTTTTTCAAAGTACAATATTTTAGAGTTTTATTTTCTTTACTCAAAGCACATTACAAACATTTGTGTTGTTTCTTAGCGGGTGCTGGAACGGATTAATTGCATTTCCATTCATTTCAATGGGGAAGATGATTTGGAAGTGAGGTAACAGAACAAATTCAATTTGTCTCAAGACACCACTGTATATTAATACAGTGGTGTCTTGACCCAACCTTTTGAATTATAAAACCCAAAAAGTTTTTGTATTTTACCCAACTTTTTGGGTTAAATAACTCAAAAAGTTGGGTCAGTCAAATTTAACTAATAACCCACAAAGCAACCCAATTATTATGGGTTGCTTTGTGTGTTACTCATTGGTCCATTTTTTAAAAAAAAAATTAATAACCAAGAAAGTTGGGTCGGTCCCTTTTGTAATATAGGCGATTATTTAAAAAACATATATTTCAAATTTTCAATTCCATTTCAGTTCTTTACAAAATATGAGTGGAGGGATATGAGTGTCTACTTTTCATGCTGGGTCTTAGCCCCGTCAATAGTGAGTGTTTACGCATAATATAAACAAGGTATAGATTTTATAGCATGTAAATAGTCTCGGGTTGTGAGAATGAGTTGCTCATATAGAGTTCATTTTGTTTACTGTATGTAAAGTAGTTGTTCCTGTTCATCCATAATTAGAAAACACAACGGTGAGAGTAATGTTTTTGATGCAACAAGTCCTCCAACAATAACGACCAATATTGGTCGTTTTACCATTCACCAAAATACGGCCAAGTGTTACGTATTCTAGTTTAGCGACCTCTATCGGCCATGTTAAGTAGCGTAAAAATAGTAATGGGAATCGAACCCGGGTCGACTGGTCGGAAGATAAACGTTTATCTTACTGAGCTGACAGGCCGGTAATGATCTTAGTGGGGTTTTGTTTTTTGAAATGTATGTCAATTCGCCGTCGGACTAATGGTTGGGGTTAGTATGAGGCTTTCACTGAGGTTGTACAATACAGTAAGTACATGTTACGTCTTTACATGGGACACTAATGGTTGAAATTGGGAAAAGGCACAGTGAGGTTGTAGACAGTTAGAGAACATGTAGTCAACACTAAAACAATCACTGGCCAAATAGCTCAGTCAGATAAACACTAGTCTTCCGACCAGAAGGACTGGGTTCGAGTCTCGCTTTTGTGTTTTTGCGCTATTCAACATGGCCGATAGATGTCGCCAAACTCAAATACGTAACACTTGGTTGTAATTTGACACCTTTGTGGTCATATTTATTGGAGGACTGTCTCTTTCGATGACATGCAGCCATTTGCAGGACTGCATCCCGAACATACAGGTGGTCCAAACAGTGTGACGTCACCCTTATCTACGTTTACAGCACACTTTAAGAGGCCGCACATATCAGGGAATGTTCCGCACGACTGCAAATAAACACGGATTGTGTTCGTATCGCTTTGGAACAGGCTGTGTTCGAGCAGGGGCCCGCTCGCTTTCCCGAGATGTTTTTTTTTTTTTTCCTCCACAGTTTGCTTTCATCTCCAGCTGCAGCGGGCCAAAGACATCAGCATCCTGACCCTTCAGACTGTAACTCTGACCACAAAACGGCGCAAGTGCAAAAGATGACAATGATAGCAGATTTTCCCACATTTGGACCCACAGACAGACTTCGTCTCTTAATCGCAGACACCTCCAACTCCACACGAACCCGCGGTGTGTTTACTTTGGCACTTAAACACAGCTTTGGTCCCCCAAATCTCACTCCATTACGTTTGTGACTTTTGACCTCCTTGGCAGCTGCTGCGAAAAGAGCATGTGAGCAAAGCAGTGAGTTCGAGGAATTTCAGGACAGGAAAAACGACCGTTGCTTTATTTTTAATAATGTGTTATGGCACAGAAACAACAACGAAAAAGTTTGTATTATTCACAGCCGTCTGATGTAACACCAAATGAGTTAACCTCAGTCTGGGTTCACGTTAACACTGGAAAAAAGTATCGTTATTTTAGGCCTGGTCGAGATCTTGTCCTACAAAAACATTCACTCAAATATTCATCGATTAGTTTTTGCGCGACCGACCATTTAAGCTTCTGTTTCGCTCTCGCCGCAAAAATCAAACAAGGTCCGATTCCACGCGTACTCCTCAGGTTCCTTTTTAGGGGATATGAAAAGAAAACTTGGCAGACGTTAAGTTTTCCATGAGCTCAGTAAGCGAGCTATTCCAAGTGGAGTGTGAGATCTCTACGAGGGGCTGACTAATTAAATAAATTACGTGATTTATGGAACTGATACGCGCTGGATGCAAACTTGTTTTAAAAGTCACAAGACAGCTGGACTGAAAAGGTGGCTCGTGTCAACATCAGACGCGGGGGTGGACACGTCGGATGGCGGGGGACTAGTAAAAGGTCATTGAGGATGGGAAAGATGAAGGGGACGTAAATGAGAGGTTTGGAAAGCATGGAAAAAATCAGTCATGGCAACCCCATACTTTGGTGGTCTAATTGCGATGGTTGACCAGCCAGGATTGTACACGGCGTGATAACTCATCACCTTGATCATATATTTCACGTTGTAATAATCAACATTGTTGGTTCAGTGAAGCAATGGCAAAACAAACAAAATGTAACTTTAAGGTCCATTTAGGCCAAAGCAAATATTTGAGTTACGGGCTTTTAAGAGGTCATCTCAAAGAACCTGGCGGATGTGTTTCAAGTGCTCCATTTGAGCTTTCAAAGTGTGCCCGTGTGGGCAGACTAGAGGAAAAAGTGAAGAGAAAAAGAGCACATGTTGTATAATGAGATGCTGGAATTTCAAATAGTTGCTTTTGTAACACTGCCAACACGTACAAAACATGCAATAAAAATATACTGAATCACAAGACCGTTTCTGTGGCCCATGTGATCATTCCTGAGAATTTTTTTTTTTTTTATAAGACCCCAAGACTTGACAACAACACATTAAACTGATAAGGAAAATGTGGGATGTACTTGGACTATACAGACAAAAGTATTCAGGTGCGATTCTTAACAAACTTCTTAATTACAGTTTTAATTGCTGGGGGTGTTTTCTAACCGACTCACTGGGTAGCTGCTGATTTGGAGCAGGCATGGCAACCATGCCCTGTGGTCTGATGAGACCACGATAAACTCTTTGGGTTCAGATGGTGTCAAATGTGTGTTCAATGAGTGAATAATGAATGCCAGCATATACTGAGCATGATCCCCTACCTCCAGAAACAGCATGGACCGCAGGGCAGTATTAATAATAATAATAATAATAATAATAATAAATTGTATTTGTAATCCACTTTACATTTCCAAAGAAATCTCAAAAGTATTCCAACATAATGACTCCAAACAAACCTCCAAGATGAACACTGCCTTGCTAAAGAGGCTAAGGCAAAGCTGATGGACTGGCAAAGCATGTCTCTAGACCCAAACCCTATTGAAAATCTCTGGGGCATCTTCAAAAGGGAAGATGGAGGCGCTTAGGTCCTGAATATCCGCCAGCTCTGTGATGTCGTCATGGAGAAAGGACTTTGACATTCAAAGTGTAGAACTTGTGAATCGCTTGAGACTTTTCATTCTAGACTCGGAACTTGAGGGCAAAGGCTTGAGACTTACTGCTTACTTACTGACAAATGGAAATAATGCTTCCAACATAAAAACATGTATAATACGCCCATGTCACGAATAAACAAGAAACGTAGCAAAACGAAGCGGCACTTGACCTAAAAAGCAGCAAAACCTCCGAGTCGAGACCCAATGTAATCTAACACTGTTATTTCACGCCTTATGTTTTATGGAAATTTGGTGTGCAAAAATAGCTTCCGCTTTCGTCTCATTTTCTCACTTTTATTCAGACATCTCCCACCTCAGTCACCCTCCCTGTCTTGTGTGCTCTCTATTTTGCTAGGGCGCTCGCCTCACCTGCTGCTGCCACCTGACTCCAACCACATGCGCCAACACGGAAAACCGGTACGGCGGCTTTTAGGGAGCAGATGCTGTCCTAAAGTGACATGCGCTGGCAATTGAACCGCGCACATGACACGCCGATCGCTTTACTTAGTGAAAGCGTTAATGCAATATGGAAAAAGGGCTGGATTAAAAAGGGGACATCGAGAGGCCCGCTGATAAACATCAAAAACCCGGTGGCACAAATTACATTGTGCGCATTAAGCGGCAAGCGTTACGTGTCCATGAGTTTATCTTTGTGTACTGTTACAAAAGCACTTAATGTCTAAGTAAACATGAGAGGGTTGTAAAGTCCTGAATGGTGCAAACGAGAATATTTTTAAAAGTATAAAACCGTCACTGGGTTCCATTATTGACTCTCTAATCAGAATCAGATTAATTGGCCCAAGTATGTAAAAGATGGAGACAGAACAGGAAGCCTGGCGGTTCGCTAAATCGCGCCCCAAGTTTCGGGAGAAAAAGTCTATGCACCGAATGCATGCATCTACTTTTAACTGAGCGTCAGGTTGTCTCGGCACGTTTTTGTGGGACGACCACTGCTCTGGGCGAACCAGATGGCGCGTGCTGGCAGACGAGGACCGGAGCTACTCCACCTCCACGCAATCTGCAGATTCACCTTACCACACCGGGTCGCGCAGGCACTGAATATCCATCTGCGGCAGGACTTGATATACTCGACAGATGGGACGTCTCTGATACATCATTAATGTTGTACTGTGGCTGATGAGAGGGTCGTGCAAAGAGTATTTTGTTTCCTGATCAGTTCTATAGATTTAGTTACTTCTGATGTAGTTTAAAAAAAAAAAAAAAAAAAAGTGACTCATAATGAAACAATCCTCAAACTGTACTACCTTTAGCATAGGAGGCGTGGCTTATTTGTCTGCTGGCCAGTATACAAAATGCAAGCTTATCTTTACTTTCCAGCCTTGGAGTCTCCCCGCATTTTAGAACACATTTACCTTTCAAATAGATTTTTCAGCAATTATTATAAAACCCACTTGTGGTAATTGCCGCCGAGCACACTCTGTCACAATTTGCCCCCCCCCCCCATAGCCTGCAGACAGCAAGCCGAAGAGCTATCCCTTGCGACGGTTGCGATATTGACGTTACTTGCGACTCAAGAAAAAGGCTCACAGTCTGTTGTTTTAGCCCAAGGTTATCTTAAGTGACTATTTCTATTTTCGCGCCTACTTAATGCGTACTCATAAAGTTGCAGTACGATGGCGGCCCTCAAGGGTAAACACAACTCACCTGTGACTGTTATTGTTATTATCATTTTGGCCCTCGTGTGTGACAATCCACTTCATTCAGGTTGGCTTGTTGAGATATTAGGCAGATGCTGCAGACAAATTGGAAAACAAATTCCCCTCGGAGGCAGTACATAAGCAGGCGAGCCGCGGTCGCTTGCTGCTGTCGGACCAAATCACTCCCTTGGAATGGACATGATGTAGTTTTCTAGTTATTATCCATTGGGAGTATTCAGAGAAAATGTCGTTTATTTACGCAGACCTGCAAACTCTTATTGACTCGCTCACTGAACATGCCCAACAAATTATATTAGTCTGTACAGAATAGAATGGCATGGCAAGATCAATTTTTTTTTTATTGAGTATTTGTTATATTTATATATTTTATAAACAGATTCTTCCCATACACAATCAGATTTCTGAGCAAATGTCAGCCTCACTGAGTATTGTTTCTTGTGTAATCCTACTCACTTCAAAAGTAAAGTGAAAAGTCAAATTAACTTTTTTTTTTTTTTAAGTTTGCGGTTTGAAAAGTGTGCCAGGTTGTCACCAATAACAAAATTCCAGAACAACAAACAAGTGTATCTCTCTAGTACACACTAGAGTACAGAACACCCCCAAGGCCAATCTGACACATCAGTCAGAGTCTGAACATTGTATCAATACCTAATATCTTAATGTTAATCCTGTTTACTAATTTGTAATGTAACCTTATCAAAATGTACCACTTTGTTAACTCATTCACTCCCAGCTATTTTCACTGAAGCAACCCCCTTCGCTCCCGGCTGTTTTACTGGATTTTGACTGATTTTGCAAGGTCCACAGAATATTGTGTTCTATTACTATAAAAACCTGTAACCTACCAAAAGAAAGATTAGAATCTCTTCTTTCATCAGGAAAAAAAAAGTACATTTGTATCTGTTTCCGTTTTGCAACAATTAGCATTAGAATATAGCTAAGTTTCATCATTGTTCACAAATCTGTTTGAAACAATGGGGAAAAGAGCTTGTTGCAACATGGCCCTGGTTGATCTCTTATACTGCCCCCTTTGGCCGTTTTTTGTAAAAAACTAGCATTGCTTTAAGGGACATCTACAGGTCAGAAGTTGCATCAAAGCCTTCCGTATGCTGTAGCATTAAAAAAATAAAAACGTATGAATACGTTTTAGGGACCATGGCAATATTAAAAAAAGAATGTTTTAATACTTTTTTGGGAGCAAATGAGTTAATAAACTTCCTGACCTCAGAATCAAAATTGTCTTTATTGGCCAAGTACATAAAAACAGATAAAAAATGTGTCTTGGGGAAAACTATGGCTAAACCTCTGGTCCTTTAAAGGGGGGCACAGTATGAACCTGGAAAAAACAAGTTTTTTTTTTTTTTTTATCGAGTAAGAACTTTTAATAATGTTTTTAATGTGTGCGTGTGTGTGTGTGTATGTGTATATATACAGTATATGAAGCCTAATAAGCTACATGGTGAATACTACCGATTTTTGTGTAAATGGAGGAGGTTAATAAGCAGCTTTGATCAAAATTGTAGACTTTTAAAGCGAAACAAGGCAAGTTTGGGGAGTTTCAGCCAACCAGAGGAGATTGACAAAATAATTAGAAATCTGGGAAGCCCCTCATCAAGACCTTTGATTTGAGGTATGACTCAATGTGGTCAGGACAAGATGCTAGATAACACAACTTCAATTCAGAGAATAGCACGTGCCCCCTTTTTCACTATAACCCTGTGCCACCAACAAGTTCTGGTGTGGAAATATTTGTTTATGTTTTATGAGTGGTGAGACGAAAAATCTCCAGTAACCGTAGCTCTCCTATCATTGGAATGCTTTTGAGACCGCACTCGGCGCTTCGGGCAGCATATCAAAACACAGTCTGTTGAAATGAAAACCCCTAGCCACCCGCTCGCTACCCTGCAAGAAATGTGTGTGTGAGAGCCGCATTTCATGATATTGCGCGTTCCCCAAGGAGGAATTCTCGCCGGTGGTCGTGCGACTGCATATTTGCTTTTTATGTCACACAGAAAATCGTTGTATTTTGTGTTTTAAGCCTTCGTTGTATAGGAGACATTAATGTGCATCTCCAGGATGCAATTTCGGTTTTAGAGCAGCAAGCTATTATGTTTAATGTTTATTTGTATGCAGTTATATTAGTATGAAAACGTTTTATTTACAGAAGCATTTTGAAACAGTAATCCATGCCTTTGTTACATCCCAGCTGGATTATTGTACTGCATTTGGAGTCAGCCAGCCCTTCCTCAAATTTCTTCGAAATGCAAACTCCTATTGTTTGTCTCTTAACTCAGTTGCTGCCATTGACGGCTATAGACGTCAAAATTTCAATTTTGTGAATGAGTTAAAAAATAATAATTTAAAAAACAACTTATTTTTATTTTTACTTGGCTTTCACATAGTGCGATACTCTGCCTTGTGTTGAAATTCTGCATGTTCAATTGTCTTATTTTTCAATCATATTGTGCGTGCATGTGTACGAATGAAGTAAAGGCAAATGTGACACACACTTACATTCCCATTAGCATTTCCACATTCTAACGGTCTAACTCCCATACAAGGGTGTTCAAAGTCTGGCCCAGGGGGGGGCGTTTTGGCATATTCTATAAATAGGTCTAATTTTATGAGAAACAGTAGAAATGTTGAATGATAATAAAACAATAATAATGCACCTGAAAACTACTCGGTTTGACACTTAAGTTTTAGATTTAGGCTTTTTTTTTTCTTTCCATATCTTGACCTACAGCACATTGTTTCTTCTGTACACACAACCTGTGGTGGAAAAAGTTTGCAAACCTCTGAACCACTAGTTCATAAAAAGTATGACTGTTTTGACCATGAATGGGAGCACTGGGCAATGTGTTAGTTGCGTGAATGGTGACTTTTGGTTTGAATGTACACACATAAACACAGCCTGCTTAAAATGCCAATTTGTTATATTCATTGTCAGATTTGTTTGTTTTATGGCGCTAACAACTCATTCCATTTCACTCTATGAGCAAATGTCTTTTGTTGTTTTACAAGCGCATCCGCGTTTACATCCTGTGCTTTTAAAGCTCCTTAACACAGATTCCTAAGCACTTCCTGTCTCTTATCATTTCCAACTTTATGGTTCATCTTGAGTAATGTATAAAATATTCCCCCCTGCAAATATTCCGCTGCGAGCGTGAGCACAAATGTTTCTATGAACCCTGATCTTTTCTTGTAAACGTTCTCGTACGGCAAGCAGGAACTGCAGCTTTAATCCAGTCATTGTTCTGGTAATCATAACCAAAGTGTCGACACAACTCACGTTCCCAATACCTTTCCTTTTCGGGCCACGAGAGGAGAAACGGGGAGACGGACAGTCATGTGAACACAGTGGGAGGCTTCTACACACATAGCTTCATGTTACATCCCTGGAGTGATGAGCTTCTTTTTGGGAGGGATTTGGGGAAAAATTTGACAGAATTATGTTGAAAGGAAAGAAGCCGTTTTAATTCCAATATTATGACTACACTGCAAAAAAAAAAAACTTCATTTTTTTAAAGACTTTTTTTGGGGGGGGGGCTAAAACAGTTAAGTTGGAACAATTTTAAAGTTCATGGCAACTATCGGTAAGTCATTCTTGCTGAGGTGAAGTTAATTATATCTTTAAGTTGGGGGACAATACAAGGAACAATTAGATCTGTAAGCGCTTAGTTCTTTGTTGTGAAATGCGGGAAAGTCAATTTTCACAACTATATAACTTAAAATACTTTGTTGATTTTCTCAATTTAAAATTTTAGAGAAGTTTTTTTTTTTTTACAGCTTACTACTACTACAGTTAATAATAATAATAATAACAAGCAGAAGAAGACATTTTTACAATAACTAGAGCTGCAAACAGCTATAAAGGGCCATCCCAATCCTGGCCACATTGGGGTACTTGCAAAAATATAAATGTTTTTGCTAGGCCTTATGTGTGTGCAAACTTGAGTTCATTGCTCCCAAAAACGTATAAATACGTTCTATTTTAAATGGGTTGACTATCCCAAAGACGTATTTATACGTTTTTATGTGTTTTTTTTTTTTTCATTTTTGATGCTAGAAGCATACAGAAGGCTTTGATGCAGCCTCTCAACTGCAAAGAGCGGTTGAAGAAATGGTAGTTATTACACAAACGGACAGCAGGTGGCAGCAGAGCATAGGAAATGAACCAGGCCACGTTGAAAACAACCTTGTTACTCAGACTTCTAAATAGATTTGTAAATAAGGATGAAACGTAGCTATATTATACTGCTAATTCCTGAAAACGGAACCGGATAGAAATATACTTTTTTACTTTAATCTTTCTTCTTCTTTAATCTTTGCCGCCAAATTTCAAAATCCAATCAAAATGGTGGACTTCCAGTTCGATTTAGGGTATGACTATAAATACACCTTTTTGTAGGTCTTGGCCAGATTCATATGCCTTCCTATATTTGTAGAACTACAGTAGGTGAAATTTTCAACCTGAGGTGCTTGATTGATCTTTTGTTAGGGGGCACTATTGATAATAATAGTAATACAGAAAACATTCACAACAGCTTTGGCATGAGCAGACCACTGGACTTTATTTTTGCTATGATGACATGCCTTTGTAATTAATTGTAAATGTCCACTGGCAGGATTAGGGCATTCAATCTAAAATCTCATGGTTGCTTGGAGTTACACAAGTCATTCCAGGGCATGAGATACTAAGTATTTTTACTTTCACATGAAAAAAAAAAAGAGTTCAGAGAAGCCAGTTAGTTAGAGTATAGCTTATTCTTCATGTCCGTCATGAGGTGTATATTTATAACCCGAAATAAGGTCAGAAGGTAGCTTCAAGTTAACCGCACTCAGCTCTCACTACGGTGCACTATTTGGTTTGGTTCAACTCCAATCGCGACGATCTGGCTGGACTGCGGAGTCTAATAAATACAAATGTTTTGTTTAGCGAGTCAGGCAACTTTCCATTGAGGCTGCGGAGCATAAAGCAGACGAGCGAGAGGCCACTCGTGTGAGTCACGTGACGTGAGCAGCAGCAGCAAGGAGAGTCACTCCCATCAACATTATCGGCTTTGATATACAGTACCTATGATTCACAACACACGAGTAAGAATTTCCATTACGTCAAATTTTCCGTGTGAGGACATTGAAGGTAAAAAGTGCATAGAAGTTAGATGCGAAATACGTTTTGGATGAAGGAAACGCTTGAAAAATATCCAAGCAGAACGCCAAGTCGAAATAAAATCCATGACATTGATAAAATCCAAGACAAACAACAAACTATAAGCGTCATGCAGCAATATAAGCGGATGTGTGTGTATTTTTTTTTTATTCATTATTTAATTTATATGAAATCACAAGGATATGTGCGCTACAACAATGCTTGCAGGTGTTGTCCCAAATCTATTTACCAACAAAGCAGCCCCAGCACGCTAACCTCTCTCATTGTCTCTCATTATTGACCCCATGAATAAATATTAGGATCTGGGCAAACACATGACAATGAGATATCAATCTCCTAAACCAAGAGAGATTTGCAGCTTTGTTCTTAAATAACAATATAAAATGATATCTCAATGAACAAACTCTTTGATGATATCCACCACACGGAGCTTAGAACCTGTCAGAATTTCTGCATTTGCCATTTATAAAAAAATAAATAAAAATTTAACTGGATAAAGAATAAAAATGTTTGTATTTAAGTATATTTCAGAATCTATGAGTCTAAGAGGTACTTTACTTATATAACTTTATACAAATTACTATTAACTCAGACTCAACATTATTAGTGTAGGAGAAAAATTACCATGGTCTGAAAATCAGAAGTATTATTATTCTTTAAAGCAGTTTAATTAATGCTTCTGAAAATGATCATATATGGCCGATCTGTGGATGTGGAGTGTGCTCTTCTTCTACCCGCTTGGAAGCTGTTACCTGCTTCAGTGGAAATCGGTGAACACTGAACAGACAAGCTAAGTGCTATTCCGTCCACTAAATCTCTCTCAGCTTCCACTTTCCACTCTGTTTGTGGACACGGCATACTCTCTCAACCTTGCACCACTGAAACTTCGCCCACTTGACTCTTGCTGCATTCAAACACCAATGACTGAAAATGGCAACTCTTTTTTTATTGGACGTTTTAAGATATCTTTGCCTTTTGAACTGCATCGGAGCTCACACGAGAACAGTGTTAGTCTCTTTAGTGGCATCTCCAAGACGTAAGTGACTCAGAAACGCTGAGGCCATTTATTCATTAATGACACAGTTCAAGAGCACAATGAATGTCATAACATCAAGGTCCATCGTGTGATTTCAAGGATAGGACAGCTATTATTTCCCAAAAACATCCATTTGTTAATACAATGGCGTCGTATTGCGTCATAGCGGCTGCGCATTATGAGCAAGATGTCATTAGGTGAAAACAGGCCCTACTGAGTGATTGCTGAGAGACGAGCATTCACACTAATGCTATTATCGCCTGTGAGAATTGTTTTAATTGTAATAGCAGCACTAATGGTCCGGTTCTAACAAAATGTGCATTTTTTTAACCCAAACACAAAGGGGTTTTTTATTTGACATTTTTCCATCCATTATAAAATATTTTCCACTTATATTTGTTTAAAAATCTGCTTTATTTTTGTTAGCCCCTTGTATATTTTGTGTTGGCTAGCAATGTTTTGTTGTTTATTTCTACGTAATATACTGGACTGTATTTACTCTGAATTAAACTACATAACAATTTCCAATTCTGAGAACATTTCCCACCAACACCAGAGGCCGCCGCTAGCTTAACTTCCGTTATCCGTCACCTTCTTCATGAACAACCAAGGTGGAAAAGTTACCGTCTTTCTGCCCTTAACCACTTACAGCACTAGCCAGCAAGGCTGAGTGAATAATAACCATGATGCTAATGTAAGTAATTAGCATTAAAAATGTATAGCTAGCACCTCTAAATATGCAATCGCTAGCAACGTTTTGTTTTTTTCTGCGCCTGAATCACAGCGTGTTATAATAGAGGAGGTATACAGTTAACATATTTTATTCATCCATCATTCGAGGGGAGAAACATTCAATTACGCGAGCGAGAGAGCGCTCGCTGTCGCACGCGTCTGTTCTGTTTCGCTCTCAGTTGGACTTTAACAGAGGTGGTAAAACACGCTCTGTATTTATCTAGAAGCGCCGATACTTGTGTTAAAAGCACTCTAGTAAAAGTAGTAGAAGAGCTGATTCAAATGATGTGTTAAAGTAAAAGACGTTACACGTTTGATGTTAGCTAGCTAGCTAGCTAACGAGAGTAGGCTCTACTTTTATGCTTGTTGTGTGTTGCTAGGCTACTAGTGTTTGTTTTTTGAACATGAGATGCTTAGAGAAACATATCCTTTCATTGGTGGTCTATAAAACAACTAACCACATTAAGCAGCAGTTAAAGAATCATTTCAACAAAATCACAAATACCCTTTTTCTCACTGATGCTTAATATGCTAGCATTATGATACAATTAGCCCAGCGTGTAGCCTAAAACATCCATCAACAGTAATGTATCATTCAGTGATGAATGAATTCAAGTGAAGCAATTTGAGCTGAGAATAAAATGTGTTTATCTTCAAACCATTGACACGCAACCGAGCTCTCCCCGCTCCAAAGCTAGCTATGCAACTGACAAAATACATTGAAGTGCAAACATAAAATCTGCGGACTATTTATGTTGTGTACTTTACTACGTCCAAACTAATTGTATAAACAGCAACTACATACGAATAGCTCACGTTTTTGATCTGACGACTTTAGTGTACATCAGATAACAGCCAGGGGATGCGAACCATAAGTCACTTCTCATGTTTGTCCTCTGACCTTCATGTGTGGTCGCACATGGGACACGTGCCCCCGCAAATGCGATCGTGCTAAGCCTCCATTTTTACCACATGACCCTCTCTCCAACAGACGTGGCGCTGGCCCAATCTTCTGCGATCTTAAGAGCGGTTCCCTTCTCGACATCTGGCCGTCGCATGTTGTTAAGTTAGTCGTCTTTGCCCTTATTTCTACCCTGCCTTTCTGGTTTCATGTTTAATAGCCAGACAGTTTTAGCGGCAGAATCATTTCTTATTTGGCAGCGTTTGTATTTAAAAAGGCACCGCAGCTGCAGAACATTTTGGACTTCGAGGTGACCCCCAATGTTGTAATTCATCCCAATGCTCCGAGCTCAAAAAGCTCTGATGTGGAACAATGTTGTCTATTTATAAAGGTGCCCTCTCAGCTCAGTTTGGTGAGGCCAGACACAACATGTTTGCAAGGCTGTGCTTGATGTTCAATTATATTTGATGCCGTTGTCAGCATGCATGTATTATGTTTGTATAATTAATCATCAGCTTTGAGACTTGATTGAATGCCTGTCCAATGAATACCATGCGATTATAGCCGTTTTTCATTTCAATACGAAAACAGGAAGAAGTTCATCGATATACAGTGTTCCCTCGCTATAACGCGGTTCACTTTTCGCTGTTTTGCGGATCATTTTTAATGCAATTTTGCATGCTTAGTTTTTTTACAGTAATGTATCTATTTTATGAAATTTATGAAGGTTTGAACATTTCGAATGTTTAAACAAGAGAGAAATGTGGAAAAAAAAATGTAAATGCCTTAATGAGAAAAGTGTATAAACTTTGTGGTGAGGGGTTTTAGAGCCTTAAAACATTTATAATAAATAAAAAACAAAAAGCTAACTACTTTGCGGATTTCGTTTATTGCGGTTTGGAACCTAACCCCAGCGGAAAGCGAGGGAACACTGTGTTACTAAGAACATGTACGATATTGGAAATATTGTCCAGTTTTTGAACAAAATAAAAGGGTCACATTTCCAAATTATTTCCATTAAATGATAATTACAAAAATGTGGAGTCAGCATGTGATTTTGAATCATTAGATAAAGTACTGTTGTTTTTGATTGAGAGAAATGATGATGATGATGATGGTGATGATGACGAGCCTATAACATGTGGTAAGTGGGAGTTTAGCATTCAGCTCTGCAAAATAAAACTGGACCCTTTTTTTTTTTTGACAATTTTCCATTTTATGCAAATACATTTTTTTTTTAGGTGATTTTATAAATATTTGAAATGTGGCAGTTTTATTCTTGGTAATTATATAATAAAAAAAAAATATTACTCAAACATATATCTAGAAACTGATCATTTTGCAATGATCCACTCATTTGTCCCCTTTTAAATGTAAAGTTTATTTCATGTTTATTTTTCTTAATTTATAAATTAGTGCGTTTATATTTCATGAATTATGTTTATTTTTTTGTCCTTAATGAATTGTATTGTATCATTACTTTTGATTATTACTGTTGACAGGATGTATTTATTATGTTATATGTATTCTTATAAAGACGATTATTTGACTGGGTTTCTGCATCCATGCCTTAATTGAATCGCTGTAGTGGTCACGTGACCAGCTGCAAGTGGACACCTGTGGTGCGGAGTGTTCATTTGACGAGTTTGCAGCAATGTTTTAGGAACATCTTTCAACATAATGAGCCTACTTTTTTGCTGTCCCGCGTGCCAAAACTCAACAAGTCCCTCCTCTCAAACCAGGCGGGTTGACTTACCTATGGTGGTGATCACGGTGATGGCGAAATAAAAGGAGCCGGTGATTTTCCACTGCACGCCGGCTTTGTGCGGCTTGAGCTCCAGCACCACCTTCTCCAGCTTCTCGAAGTCCAGCGCGGACAAGTTGAAGGTGCGGAGCAACTCGTCCCGGTGCAGGAACACTCCTCGCCTCTGGCTCTTCTCCGTCTCCGACTCCAGCGCGTCAAAAATGGCCGCGCCCACGATCAGGTAGGTGAAGGTGCAGATGATGAGGGCCAGGGTCCGCACGTTTTGCCTCTTCATGGTTGCTTGCTGCGTGTCAGGGGGACGGGCCGAGAGCGAGTCTGGACGACGGGGAGCTGGGCTGGTTCATGGCTGTGCTTGCTCTTCTGGGGTGGGTGGGGGGGAGAGATCCGTGGTGTACTTTATGAGGCGGGAGCTGTCCGTTCAGCACCACTCCCACCCCTCCACCTACCCCACCTTGTAACACCCCCCCCCCCCCCCCCCCCCGCATCTCCTCCTTTGGCACAGACCAGAAAGGGACGCGACGTCACGTTTAATCCTCATTTCAAACACTGTGAACTCGGCCAGTTTTATTGTGTAAATGTTGAGACAAAAAAAAAAGAGCATCACCCAGCCTTCAAGAATAAGTAAATTTTTCAGGTATCTGCACTTAATTTTAGCGCAATATAACTTTATTTGTTCACGTTTTTTGCTTTGAGTTGCGAGCAAAAATTGGGCATATGAGTGAGCTTCAGGCACTCTGCCCCTAGGTGGCAGCAGTGCTCTTCACATCTGGCCACCATCAGTTCACAGAAGAAAAAAAGCAGTCAGTGCTGAAAAGATGAAATCCATTGAATTAAATTTTTAAAAAAAAATCACAGAAATGTACATTACGGAGAATGGCGAAAAATAATAGCAATAAAGAAAAGCAGCACACAAAAAACACAATTAATTTAAAGAGAAACCAAGAAATAACCTGGTTTTGAAAAGTTAATGGACGGCAGCATGATTAACAACAAACCGGTAACATTTCATTTTGTTTATCTACATCCTTTACTGTGAGGACTGTTCTCTGTTATTGTAAGTTGAAGGGAAACTTTTCCATCTATGAGTGCTCTCAACATGACTCGCCCCCTTAAAGAAAAAAAAAATCCAGTTGCTCGCTTCCCTCTGGGGAGATGCTCTTGGGGACTTTGGCTTTGCTCAACACAGACAAGAAGCTTTTTTTCAGTCATAAAGAAATTCACGTTGATGTACTGTAGTGTACAAATTTGGAGTTAGTGATTTTATTTAAAAAAAAAAAAAATTGTAATTATAATTTGAATGCCATCCTTTTTTCCCCCATAAGGTTAATTATGTAAATACAAATAGTCCGTTTGCCAGGCAAAATAAGAATCTGTTCAAGTTGTGGAGCTTTTGGAATTACTGTATGTATTGTCTTATTTTTATTGAAAATTTGAAGTATGTCATTATAAAATAAAACGCTACAGAATACTCTGTCTTATATTCCGCACCATGATCCATGCCCGAAATAGCTCTGGCTTCAACAACCAGGTCAGTCAAGTCAACTGTGACTGAGCTTGCCTAAATCCTCCAATCACATCCTGGAGTTCTGGAGGCACCCGCCCAATCAATACATTGATTAATCCATGACACTTTGATCACAACGAGTGGCTGTGAAAGCAGCCCTGTGGCTACCAAAGGTTCTCGGCTTCATTCCTGATCGTTCCAAGTCCTCTGCCCAAAACCTGCTAATGTAGAGGATCAAAAAAAGTTTTCAAACTTGCACACAATAATTTGTTTTTTAAACTAATTCACTGCCATTGACGGCTATAGACGTCAAAAATTCATTCAAGCTATTTCTATTAGTTTCACATTTTTTTCCACTTTTGTTAACTAGAGTATGAAAACAGAAGAAAATGCATTGTACATTTATAACAGATAGAAAATTTGTGATTAATCTTGAGTTAACTCGTGAAGTTATGTGATTAATTACAATTTTTTTTTTAAATAATCGCCTCATGCCCCTAATTTAAAAAAAAAAAAGAAAAATATTATTAAAAAATTAGGGGCGTCACACGATTACATTTTTTTATTGCAATTAATCGCATGACTTAAATAGTTAACTCACGATTAATCACAAATTTATATCTGTTATAAATGTACAATACATTTTTTTTCTAGGTTTTCATACTCAACAAAAGTGGAAAAAAAATATGCCTATAGCCGTCAATGGCAGTGAATGAGTTAATTGGTTCATGAGCGTTGCTAATTTCTACATAAGCAACACCGACCTTTTTAATTCACATTATTCCATATCATGCAGACCAGCAGGGCATCAGCTTTAGGCTAGCCTGTCCTCAGTTTCCAGAAGCATCAGAACAGAATTTTCCCGTGGCAGGTTCTGACCCCCGGCGCTTTCAGAAAAGAGGATCAAGCCTGGACTCTCATTACTGCGATTTTGGGAGCGGCTGCAAAGTCAGAGCTGAACTCTGCAATTGGATGCTCTTTGAACCTGTGGGTGTTCGGCGCGGAGGACCTCCATAAATCACACTTTCTAATTGCAGCACCAAAAAAAAGTACGCAACAGTCACTTAGACTGTTATGAATTCATACATGCAGTCAGAAAGTATTTGACTCTATTTATGTTGTCCCTGGATGTCAAAATTTGAAAAGAAAAAAATCACTGAGAAGTCACCAATGTCTTACAAATGCAATTATGCCATCTAGTGGCAGAAAAACTACCTCAATACAACTCAATATCGCACTCATTTTTTACAGTGCAGTACATATTTTAAATTTTAACTCAGTTTTATGAATTATTTCAAAATTACTGTATCAATGACTAAAAGATGCAGCCATATTTCTACTAGTTTTTTTTTTCACTTTTATGTTAACAAGAGTATGAAAACTTAGGTGGGGAACAGACATAAAATGTGCAATTAATTGTGAGTTAACTATTGAACTAATGCAATTAATTGTGATTTAAAAATGTATTTGCCTGACACCCCTAATATATATATATAGAAAGAGAGAGAGAGGAATGTTGTTACTTTCTTCATTGTAAATACTTAATTTGCATATTTGGAAAACATATTTAGTATATAAAACACATTTATTAGTAGCAGGTATTATTTTTTAGTATATGCCGCGGGCTGCTTAAAAATGGTTAGCTAGCCCGCCGCAACCCGATTATGACTTTACAAAAAAGTGGCGGACACATCAAGCATATTGACTCGTTAATACACACAATACACATCACATCACTTTTTTTGCAGTCGTCATCAGTGCTTGAAGTTTCTAACTGACTCAAATAAACCCGGAGAGCACATTATGTAATGACATAATACAGTATGAGGACATCCTAAAGGCAAAGCCGCTGAGACAGGAGCCATCAAAGTCCCTCACTCCATCCGTCCATGAGTCTTAAATCCCAAGTAGCAAAGCATCCTGGGAAGGCTGCCCTTCAGCTTCAACGTAGCCCGCAGCTTCCCGCTGACATTCAATGAAAGACTCGCTTTTGCTCTGCCTTCATGACTCCGTCGCTGCTCCTGCTTGTCAGTTGATAATTATTACTAACATCCGCCCAATTTCGGCTAATTCTATTTGTTTATTGGCACCACGTTGGTCCAAGTACATCAGCAGTTGAATACGAATGTGACGCTGCGGCTAGACAACGAAATATTTGTGATGATTTTTTTTTTTTTTGTTATGAATTTTTCTTTCATCACCCGTCTTGTATTACTGTACATAATACTTGTCCCTCCACATGAGCAACAATTAACCGTCCTTTGCTGTCCTTTCTCCCCATTGATCGCTGATAAACATTGACAGCATGATCCTCATTAATCCCCAATCTTAAAAAAGGTCACAATTTTTCAATATTATCGATTTTTGTTATGACAATGAAGAAAATAATGAGGCCGAGATGATGAGAGTGTATATGACTGATCGCGTCCCATAGTTTGTCTTCCCACTCCAGATTTGACATCAACATTATGAGATACATTACGAGCCACGGGAATGATAAGATTATCAGTGACATTCTTCTGATGCTTCCTCTTGTGCTAATGAGGTACTGAAATATCCATCAGGAAAACCCATTGACTGGCTATCAGGCATCTGCCTGTCGCTCAACTGGCGTATACTGTATATCATATTCCTTTTATATATATATAACCTATAAAGAAATATTTTACTTTTTAGTTTAAAATAGCTAACTTTAACCTCCAGGATCCCTCACCATACACTGTTTGTTTGTTTGTTTGTTTGTTTGTTTTTTTGTCCCACTTTTAGTAAAGTTTTAATCCATTCATGTCGTCCATCCATGTCATGTTTGTTGTACTAGCTAGCTAGCTAGCGCTAAGCTAACCTTGAGCAGGATGGTCTCTCCGGTCCAGCAAACAGGTACATTCTCTTTTTTGTACAGTCTCCGCTGCTCACCTCAGTTATCATTGTTACAAAAAAAAAAAGTACAATTTACTTTCATGACATTCAAGCTGGTACACAAACCGATTTTTAACACTTGCGAGCATAACGACCAATTGCTAAAACGTGAGAGACCCCACACATGACGAATAGAATGTTTGGTATATTGGAGATACCACGCAAGTGATATCGCCACTGACAATTACAAGTCATAGAAGAAGCTAGGCTAACTGTTAGCATATCTGTCTCAATCGTCATTCGCAAGTTTCATTCGTTACAGTAAATACAGTTCACAATACGTTATCGGAACTGGCTGTATCATCTGCGTGAGCCTGTTTCAAAACAAAACAGAGGGCAGCCTGATTTAAAAAAATAAATTAAAAAAAACTATGACTGTGAGCATGGCTGGCAGGCCTCAAGACACAATATATACCTCGGCTGACTGTGTTTGCAGCCACAGACGCAGCCCATAACTCCCGCACAGATACATGTACAATTTCACACGGCGTGTATACATTTGTGAGGAGACGTTGGAAGCCTCCAGGCTGCACGTGTGCGTCCCACTCGGTCACTCTGCACAGCGTGGACGTAGCGGCATGCCGTTGTGAATGCGCTTTTTCATTTTCAGAAATGTTTACACTTACAGGAAAGCATGGCAGAGTTAATCACACTCTGTACTTGAGTAGCAGTACAGATACTGAGCAGAAATACTGATTCTACTCCTTAAGTACAAGAGCAAAAACACCAGAAAAATATATAAACTGTAAGCACCTTAATGATGTCATTTATACTTTGTTACTTCCCAACACCGCCTCAGAGAACACTGAAATTAACGTTTCATGACGAGGAGCTGCTCGACTGTGAATAAAATTATGTTTACTATATTAGAAAAAAAGTCCTATATTTTTATTGCAGCTCTTCATATCTGGAGGCCGTTACACTGTCTCGATTCAATTGCGACTTGTATAAAGTTTGTTGCCACGGGCAAATTTATATCCTGTTGACATATTAAATTAACACTTTCTCTCTGTGTCTCTGAGCTGCAGTACACCACAAAAGTAAATTTATCATTAATTAATGTATTTATTATATATATTTTATTATAATATTAATAATGCTCTACTAATTTAACTCATTCACTGCCATTGACGGCTATAAACATCCAAAATTCATTTGAACTATTTCTTTTAGTTTAACATTTTTTTCTCCACTTTTGTTAACAAGAGTATGAAAATGTACATTTAGAACATATACAGGTATAAAATTTGTGATTAATTGTGAGTTAACTAGTGAAGTCATGCGATTAATTACAATAAAAAAAAATTAATTGCCTGACGAGATGATTATTAAAAATTAGGACCGTCAGGCAATTAAAATTTTTAATCGTAATTGATCGCATGACTTCACTAGTTAGCTCAGGATTAATCACAAATGTTATATCTGTTCTAAATTTACAATTTAAAAAAAATCTAGGTTTTCATACTCTTAACAAAAATAGAAAAAAAATGTTAAACTAATAGAAATAGTTAAAATGATTTTTTATTTATTTATGATGTATTTATTTATTTTATTTATTTATATTTATTTATAATATAATATAATATATATATTTTGTTTACAGTTGCTTAAAAGTTGACATGGAAATCCTACGATTATTCCAAGACAACAAACAGAAGCGCTGTGACGTCCAGCTCGTCGACAAATCCAAAGCTGACAGAAGCTTTCAATACAGCCTGCTGAGGATTGTGACACGTCGACTGAATAATTCATAGCAGATTTACAAGTGACTACACTGAGTCTCGTGGGGAGGATGTGACTATAACTGTCAGCTGATGAATTCTTTAAGCACACCTTGCTCATGCAGGTGCATTATTTAAAAGTCAGTCAGGGTCCACTTCCCCCTCTAAAGAGACTAATCAACTTAAAAGACTCAATCTACTGTTACAAGGTTCATCATTTGTTTCTCACATAATAGAGCAGCGTCCAAACATTATCAGGTCAAGGGCTACATTAAAAATGTTGGCCCAGAGTGAATAGATCAGGGTTCACCAATACCGGTCCTCGATGTCTGGAGTCCTGCAGGGTTTAGATGTTTCCACCCACTAGCACACCTGAATCATATAATCAGCTCATCAGCATGCCTGATAACGATCCTGATCTTTAGTATCAGGTGTGTTGGCAGGCGGAAACTTCTAAAACCTGCAGGACTCCGGACATCGAGGACAGGAATTGGTGAATCCTGGACAAGATCATAGCAACTGCATGTCAACTAAGGGACATAGTAACTGCAAATAAACTACAAAATAAGAGATGAGACAAGGCATAGCAACTGCTTAGCAACTACAAATATCACAAGGGACATATCAACTGCATCACAACTGACAACATTATCATCATAATAAACATATCAACTGCATAGCAACTACAAAATAAGAATGACTAGAAAATCTAAGAATGGCTAATACACCATCATCATAAAGGGCATAGTAACTGCATAGCACCTACAAATATAATCACAAGTAACATACCAACTGCATAGCAACTGACAACATTATCATCATAAGGAAATTGATGCCGTAGGCTAAGGGTAGCTAATACATCATCATTACAAGGGACATGGTAACTGCATACTAACTGACAACATTATCATCACAAGGAACATATTAATGGAATAGATACTATAAAATAAGAGTGACTAGACAAAATAAAATTGGCTAATACATCATCATTGCAAGGGACATAGCAACTGACAACATCATCATAAAGAACATAATAATGGCATAGCATCTATAAAATAAGAGTGATTAGACGATCAAAGAGTGGCTAATTCATCATAATTACAAGGGACATAGTAACTGCATAACATTATCATCATAAGGAACATTAATTGCATAGCAACTATCAAATAAGAGTGACTAGACAAACTAAAATTGGTTAATACATCATCCTCGCAAGGGACATAGCAACTGACGACATCATCATCATAAAGAACATATTAATGGCATAGCATTTATAAAATAAGAGTGACTAGACAAACTAAGAGTGGCTAATACATCATCATCTCAAGGGAGATAGAAACAGCATAGCGATTGAAAACATCAACATTATAACACAATGACTCCATGACCCAATTAACCCAAAACAGTCACATATGACCCCATGACCCAACCCAAAACAGTCATAACATTGGGAAAGATTGATCTAATCGAAATGCTTTAAAATTCTGCCAAAGTACAATCTTCATTTTTGCAATTCAAATGTTTCAAGGTTCAAATGACGTGAGAAAACCCTGACATAAAAACAGTAAGTGTTGCATTTGTACGATCCACACGAGAGGTCATAGTTTGCTTATTTGGGCAGCGGACAGCTGTGAGAGGAACACTCTGCTTATGTACATGCTAAACAGTGGTACGTCCCACACCCACATTGTGACAACCACACACAGTGGAAATACATGCTGGGATATCCTCACATAACCTTACATGGTTTTAATCATAATATCAGTGCATATTTGGTCGCACAATATGTTTCTTTCACACACGCACATACAGAAAAACACAATCACGCAGGGCAAAGATAAACATTGAGTGAGAGCAGATGACCAGGGGATGTTTGTGTCAAGTGAAGAAAAGGCCAAGGTCAAAGATCAGGAGTTCCAGCAAATTATCACGTTATCACGTGACGCTGCCGGGAGTGGAGGCAACTTGACTCCAAATGTACCCGCTTGTGACTTCTTTCATATGTTCTCCTCACTGAGCTTAGTTTATAACTGTGAAAATACTTGAACGGGTGGAAGGTGAATTTATCAATAAGGCAACACTGCCATCTTGTGGATGCTTTTATTCCCATCACATTTTTATCATTTAAATAGTATATCTACTCAAATCCACAGGTAGGATGAAGAAATGTAAGAATTCCGTGCAAATGCTAAATATTCAATTCTGCCTAATATTATTAGGTAATAGTATGTATTTTATTACTTTATTTTATTTCCTCCACAGATGTATGTACTGTACACTTGCAAAACAAATGGAATATAATTTTTGATGTTTTGTTTCGACGTTTTTACACTTCGTAATGAATGATAAACTAATTATCTCGCCTTGAACCAACGATGTTTACCACAGACGTTAAGAATTGTGAACGTTAACCTTACAATCATTTCATCTGGATCCAAGAGATCGCAGTACTCCGGTGTGACCGCAAGAGGACGCCCAAGCGCCAAATTCATGTTGCTTGTCTGAGCAAAAAAAAATGAATCAATGGATTGCTAAAACTCCAATTTAAGGCATCTTCATGCGCCCATACACTTTTTTTTCCCTCCACCATCCAAATAGTGGAACTTCCCACTTTGGGTTTCCCCCTCGGCGTCGAAAGACTTTTACATTTCGTCAGTAAAAGAAACAAGGCGGCGCCACACTGGCAGGCAGGGCCACATCCGCACTCACGCTACTTTTTTAACACTCTTTTTACAAACACACATTCCCTCTCCGTCTGTCTGCCACCCCGTCTGCAAGCGTGTGCGTGCGTGGAGCAGCCGAGCGCCATGGAAGGAGCGTACAAGCAGGGAGAGGAGCAAAGCGCGTCCCCGTTTGTCACGTCGGAGCCGGAGAGTCAGAGGCAGACGCCGCAGAAGAAGAGCAGGCGTTGTAAAATCATCTGTGGGGTATGTTTGGCAAAATACACACGTAATGACTGAGCATCCACCTAAATCCCTTTTAAATCATCATTCGCTCGCAATAACTTCTTCTCTCTTTTTTTTTAAACCCATGTCTGCCTTTCTGTTAGTTACACTCGCATGTCAAACTCCAGTAGTGGAAAGTAAAAAAAAAACAACAACACTATTTTATTTGAAGTCGATTTTTCACCGATATAACAGATGAGCATGAACCAGAGAGCATTGACGGCTATGACGGAATAAATTCAGAGAAGCAAGATATTCCGCATCCTTTATTTAAGTGATTTGTTAGCTCGTCAGCTATAGGATTGATTCGTGGCACAGTTGCACGCCCATGTTGGAAACGTTTAACACCCCTGGTGTGTGTGAACATGGAAACAAAATGTTTTCACCCTAATGCCAAGAGACAGAGGCCAGGAGACGGGAGTTGCCCGTCCCCGCCCCCCCCCGTGCTGTGGGGGTCAAAGGGGCTAGTGTGGCTGAGTGGTGGGGGTCTTTTTCCAGCTGCTGGTGAAATGCAGTTCAGGATACCGAAGAGTAAAGTTTCAAGTGAAAGGAGGCCTTTTTTTTTTAATGGCTTTTTGTTTCTGCAGTGCAGTCAGTCGTTCCAGCAACACCGGAAAATGCTTTGCACAAGATTTTATGTGATTTAAAACAAGAGATAAAAAAAATTATATGTATATTTTAAAAAAGAAAAAGGAATGTCAGCGTTAGATTAAATAGTAATCTGGTTGAATGGGTTTTTGTAAACGATGTTAGATTTGGACATTTGAGTTTCATCTTTGTAGGTTTTAAGTCTTAGATTGTTTAAAAAAAAAATAGCGACATTTGTTGTTTACTCTTGGTGGAATGAAAACGAACCCAAAATATTCATGGGCAGGCTAAATCTGGGATGCAAGCAAAGCTTTTGATGAACCGTATGTAACTTCAATTCAATTTAAAATAGAAAGTTAAACACGCCGTATCCAACAGTTTCCCCACCTTTGCAATGGCTTCCAAGCTAAATGCAACAAAATGGTACCGAATGGTTTTAATTGGTGACATATGTGGACAAACTTCAGACTACTTCCTGGAGTACAAAACAGCCGGCATGCATCTGTTAGTAATTCTAACACTCGTCCTTGTTAAACTGCAGTGTTGAAGAAGTACTTCCAAGAAGAATGGCTTAAACTTTTTAAGACTTCTATAAAAAAGTATATTGAAAACGCAGCAAGGAATAAACTCATGCTTCTATTACAACTGTCAAAGTGTGTTCGTTTGAAAAACACTGTGGAGAAATAATTAAGCATTATCATCGAAACATGCAAAACCTGACAACTACATTGTGGAACTACTGTATAGCGTTATACTTTTTTTTTTCCACCATTTAATTTTTACTGATTTTAGTCTATAGCTAAAACGGGGCCACGCCTTCGTTCGCATCAGCAATTCGCAAGTTCCACTTTAGAGTGCCTCATTGTCCGCCATGAGTGCACGTACACCATGCAGAGATAGATGGATGAATGTGAGTGTCAAGGAGGGAATTCATTTTTGTCTGACTTGTCAGCATGTGGACCAGGACTTTTGCTGCTTTAGAGCGCCTCGTTGTGGCGTGGTAAAGCCCTGCGACGACTTGCTGCGATATACTGTATCTCAGTCGCAGCAAATTTTAAGTGGATATGCTGTAGTTTTACACTTCAAACATCCATTTATTTTTTTATTTTTTTAGACAAAAGATGAGCATTCAGTACTATTTAAATACATGCATGCCGACTATTTGTTTTTGCCACGGAGTAGAGCTCAGGATTACTGTTTGCTTATTCAAGGTTAGTTAATGTTTTTGGAACTAAGCTCAAATGTTTCACTCGTTCTTTTTATAGCATTGCAGTGACGTTTTGAAGCTAAAACAAGCTAATATTGTTACTTAAGAATACAGTGTTTAACCGTACTGTCCACTTTTGACAATTTAGTCCCACAAAACGCCCAAAAGACCTGAAAAATGCGGTCGATAGCGTATCAAGTACGTTTTCCACCAGACAGCCTGTTTACTTTCACAGACCACAAAGAGGGCTAAAGGGCATTCCCGAGGAGCCGGCTCACTCTCGTCATTATCCGCCTGCGTAGCTGTAAAACTCGAACTACCCAGAGAGGCACCGTGACCACAGCATATTTTCATACCTGTCACGGAATTCCACAGACTTATAAAGACGAACTCAACGCTTATCAGAAGAGATTATTTGTGTAACGGTTTACAGAGCTTCTTCTTCTTCTTCTTTTCCTTTCGGCTTTTCCCTTCAGGGCTCGCCACAGCGAATCCGTTTGCCTCCAGCTGAACACATTAAGGCATTCAATTTAAAACCTGTCATAGGCCTATAGCGTTTTTGCTGTTGAATATTTCAAGAACAGCAGTCAGGAGAATCTAACTAAAAGGCCTAAATTTCAACTGTATGCTTTTTTTAGTCGCGCGTGCTTACTCTGCCTCAGCATGATTTTGTTGCTTTAAGATGAAGGAAATTGCCAAAAATGATATACGCGATAAATTGAAAATGAACAAAACTGAGGAGTTTGTGATCAAAATAGATGTGGCATCGACTGTTTACGCTTCCATTTGTTCTTTACCCTCCCTGACTCTATAAACTGATCTGTGAAAATCCCCTCTAATTATAAAGCCCCACCCCCGGCTAGGCGTAGCTTTCCAATAAATTACAGGAGGCCAAAAGGAAAAATTTTGTTTGCTTTTTTTCTCCCTGACTTTTGCTCCATCTTCAATATTTATTCACTCAAAAATGGAGGTTCTACAACTAGCTTTTTTCAAACCCAAAGTCCCTCTCAAGTTAAAATACATACAATATGTATTTAAAATTGACACATAAACTTAAACGTAAACTTACCGAATGAACAATACTGAGCTCTCCAGGAAAAAAATTTAAATAATAAAAATGAAATAAAATAAAATAAAATTGACACATAATAGGGAAGAGTGCTAACAACAATTTAACCTTTTTAATGATTTTTTAAAAATCGCTAACTTTATAAATGAAGCTTCAAAGTCATGAAAAAAATCAACTCTCATGTTTGAGCTGTGAAAATGTATCTGCTTAGAACCCCCGGAGGCTGAAATGTATCCCTTTTATTGGTCTTTCCATGCTGTGGCAAGAGCTAGCCACCAGCTAACTCATGAGCTAACATAACATAACATAATAACTTCCATGGCTTCCGTAGACCAGCAGACGAGCAGCTGGCTCGTCTGCTGGCGTCACCTCGTCTCTTGGGAATGTGAATAACGACATTGAGCTGTTCTGTAAATTGTGACATCCGAGGAAAATGTATGAATTAGGTGCGTGTAACCAAAGCCAGCTAGCAAGCTAGCTAGCAAGCGAGTGATAGAAATAGTGTGTGACTAGTGAGGCAACACATGTCAAAATCAAATAATCTGTGAGCTGCTTATTATTAAGGGTAATGTCGTAATGATATTAAAACCACTTTTGGATCATAGTTTGTGACATTTTTGAATTTTAACTCTTAATAGAAGCATTTAAAAAAAAAAACGTTTTGGTGAGGGTACTGCGGGTACGATAGGCTTTCAAGGTCCACCTTCAGAGGTTACATTTAAGTTATTTTATAACCACAAATCAACACTGGTTATTCCCCAACAAAAAACAAATTAGAACATTGGAAACAACATCTGAGTTTTTGTTGTTAAATAAATAAATGCTGATTATTGAGCTCCTCGAAATTCTTGCTGTATTTTTCAGTATTTCATTTTTTTATATTTCCTGTCTACCAATGACATTGCTAAATTTTGTAAAATTGTTTTTCTTTTGCAGGTCGTTATCTGTGTACTCCTCCTCCTCCTCCTTGCACTGATATTACCCTTCCAACGTTCCCAAACCGGTAGGTTTGACTTTGCGTTGGTCAAAACACAACACAAGATATTTTCCACTTTTGTGACCTTTTTTTTTTTTTTGTGGGTGTTCTAAAAAAAAATGACCTCCTTTCTTGCATGGGTTATAACAAATGTCAGGAATCTGAAGCATGCACTGGATTGTACACATTAAAAATGGAACAGAACCTTTGGGGGTTTTGTCTTTTTGGTTTCCTTGAAAGTCCCCCTCGTCCACAAAAACCCGCTGTGAGTTATTCAAGCGCCACAAAAGGGAGGTCTCATTACCATAGCAGACCGTTTAGAGCCAATGTGGTGACACTGATACCCAACATTTGTCAGATTGTGAGTGTGTGTTGTGAATAAGCAATAGAAGCTGATTAGAGAAGGACGGTTGTCAAAAAGGCTCCGGTCCAAATCTCCTGCTGCGTGTTGGCGGAAGCCTCGCTTAGTTCAGCTGTGTGCGGCAGCTGCCCCCGTCCTGGGTGGGGTGCCTTCTTCTCTTGTGGCACCGCCCTTACGTATTTCCCATTTAGCGTGGCATGGGATGCATATGGAAAAAATTAAGACTTCACCACACGGAGCCCTATTTTGGCATGAGACAGTTGAGTGCATCTTTCTTGGTTGCTGTCCATGTCGCATAAAACATGCTCATTGATACGAGTAACTCAACTTTCTTCAAAGGATAAATTGTTGCGCAAAAAGCTGTTTTGGAATGATGTTATGCTGGCGGCAGTTTGAGCCTGAAGCGTCTACTTGTAGTTTACATTATTTCCTGTGTGGAAATTTCCATCACTATTGAATTCCTGTAGCCCGAAGTCAAGATTATATGCCTTCTTGTGCTAATTCTACTTTATTATGCTGATCCCTGCTAAATAATTGTTTATGCAACCATCACTTGGCTGATTTCACAAACCCTGCTTTTCTTTTTTTTTTAAGTGAGCAGAAGGAAGTAGAGATTTCAACCAAAGCTGCAAAGATTTGAAAAGATAAAAGTCATCTTACAGGTTTTGTCAAATCAGCCCACGAGTGGTTGTAATACTGATAAAGGTTATTTACAAGGCTATTTACAAGACACTCTACTAAGGAAGACTTTTTAACTCATTCACTGCAATTGACGGCTATAGTCAAAAATTCATTTGAACTATTTCTATTAGTTTAACATTTTTTTCCACTTTTGCTAACAAGAGTATGAAAACCTAGGAAAAAAATTGTGTACATTTAGAACAGATATAAAATTTGTAATTAATCGTTAGTTAACAAGTGAAGTCGTGATTAATTACAATTAAAAATTGAAAAAACTGATGGGCCTAATTTAAAAAAAAATTTTTTAAAATAAGGGCCATTCAATCGTAATTAATTGCATGATAATTTTTTATCTTTTATAAATGTACAATAAAAAAATCTAGGTTTTCATAAAAAAAGGAAATGAAATGAAAAAACTAATTTAATTTGCAGTGAATGAGTTAATGCCAAAAAAAAAAATCAATAGATAAGGTAAAAGTGCCATAAACATAAACTGCATACATTTGATTTACTCGTGTCCTTTGGAAATGTTTCACTCATCTAATATACATTTCTAGTGAGTTAGTTGTTGTCATAAGAGGATTATTGCATCAAATTACCGTATTTCCTCAAAACAGAAGCTTCTGAATTACGGTTCGTAACTGTATTTACCTCACCTCAAAAGTTAACTGCGAATCCCATTTCAACTCTGTTGCTAACCAAAACAGCAGCAGTACACACACACAGTCTCGGATGAATTCAAGAGTAAAGACTTTTGACAAATTAATGTGATCATGATAACCCCCCCCCCCCCCCCCTGCAGATGACGATGTGCCCTGGCTGCAGCAGGACGCCTCTGAGGGAAGTGAACAGTCGCAGTGTCCACCAAGGTAGTGCTTTGGAATTCTTTATCATTCCGCATATTTCTACCGTACCAGACAGAGAGCAGTGTGTTTCAAAAGTGGTATCGAACATCCTTATTAAAGTAAAAAAAAAAAATTGAAACAGAATTTGAGGAGAATTGAACAGATTAATGGCATTCCCATTCATTTAAATGGTGAAAGATGATTTGAGATACAAATGTTTTGAGTTAAGTGTGTTTTCACAGATTAAATTAAACTCACATCTCAAGACGCTGTTGTATTCCAATCAGAGCTTGTTGCTTTTGATCACACCACACCATTCTGCTTTTTCTAAGTAATTCACCGTAACGCATTTCTGTAAATAACTCCATTGACTGGCGACACCCACATGGATGGCGAATGAGTGGCCGCCATTGTTCCCAGCCGGCTCTTCTCAGCTTGTGGCTCCGGAAAAACAAAAAAAGAATTGTTTGCGGCTGCCTGCATGTTCCGTCTTTTTGCTTCTTAAAAAAAAGTGACCTTCTGTGGTGGAAGGTTGTTTTTTTTTTTTTTTGTCCGTGTGGAAAAATCATTGTCTCTGTGGAAACCCGTCTAACGACTCAAGCATGTATTTGTGTGTGGGTGTGTGTTATGGAAAAAAGGAACCGCTCACACTAAATGATTATTTTTGCTAATGTGTTGTTGCTCATAAGATTTTTATAAAAGCTTCCTCAACATCCTTTCCTAAGATTATGCAAAAACAGCCTGGCTTTTGCCAAGCCAATTTTTGGTATTACTTTCACCAATCTTGCCGCTTTCCTCTTTAGTTTCACCAGGTCGCCCCTCATCCTGGTGTCCTTGGACGGTTTCCGGGCCAGTTATCTGAAAGACCACGCCAGCCACACGCCAGTCATCAGCAAGTTACGTAAGTGGGCAAAAGTTGCATTTCTGCGGCATCTCGTGGTTGAAGAAACATCCTGATGTGGTCAAACGCCGTGTTGCAGGAGCCTTGGGTACGACCACGTCACATATGAGGCCAGTGTATCCTACAAAGACATTCCCAAACCACTACTCCATTGTCACTGTGAGTATTAGCTGCACCTCGTCTTTTATTTGTGTATCTGCCACGTGCTCTGTAAACAAACACAGTGCAACTCAACCTCCGGCTAGCACTTTATGTAAATGCGGTGCAAACATAAATTACAGCAGAAATTTTGCATCTTCTGTCGGGTTCTTCATGTGAATTAGGGATCAGCAACCTTTTTTTGTCAAAAGAGCCATTTTAGGCCAAATAAATAGCAAAGAATGTGTCTGGAGCCATAAAACTTTTGAAGATTGTGTTGCGATGATTGAAACAGGAAACAGTGTGTTAGTGTTAGTTGAATGTACTGAGGGCCCAAGAACTAATTCGAGCTGCACCAACATAAATAAATATGCATCATCCAATACTTTGACATTCATTTTCTTCTACCTTTAGCTTTAAATTTGTGATTTTTTTGTTGTAATTCTTCATACTTTGTTCTTCACACTTTTTTTTTATTTTATTTTTTTTACTTTTCTGCCTTTCTGGCTAATTTCTGACATTTTTGCCGATTTTATGGACATACGGTCATTTTCCGCCGTTTTTGGCAATTCTGTGGACATTTTATGGTAATTTTCAGGATTTCTACTTTTGATCACTTTTTTCTGCTTTAAAAAAATATATTTTCAGACTTTTTTTGGGCAATTCGAAAAATATTTTATGGTAATTTTCTGTCTTTATTTTTTGACATTTTATGTTACTTTTTGAACATTTAACATTTTCTTGTCTGCATTTTGTATTTTGACATTTTTGGCAATTTTATGGACATATGGTCATTTTCTGCCTCCTTAGTTTTTTGTGACATTTTTTCTGCCTTTTTTGCTCACATTTTCTCAATTTTTTGGCAATTCTGTGGATATTTTATGGTAATTTTTAGGATTTCTTGTTTTGTTTTGGGCCATTTGATAGATCATTTTTGATTTTTTTTCAGATATTTTTTTTTGATTTTGACTTTTTGGGCAATTCTAAAAATACTTTCTAGTATTTTTCTGTCTATATTTTGGGATATTTTATGTTACTTTTTGAACATTTAAAATGTTCTTTGTATTCAGTTCTCTGACATTTTTGGCAATTTCATAGACATTTTATGGTTATTTTTTTAAACATTTTTGGGTAATTTTTTTAAACATTTTTGGGTAATTTTTTTAAACATTTTTGGGTAATTTTTAAAAGCTTTTTCATCTTTTTTGAATATTTAATATTCTTTTTTAAAATCTAAATCTTGTATTCATTTGAAGAATATTTTATCTATAAAATTTTTTTAAAAAAGAATAAATACGTAAATAAATACTAATTTCTGCTCATTTTTGTAGAGATCCACAGGGAGCCACAGGAGAGGGACTAAAGAGCCACATGTGGCTCAGAGCCGCTTGATTTCGGCGATTTTAAATCAAGCAAATTATGTCTTTTATGAGGCTTCACAAAAACTATTGCCAATAGAATTATTTTCTGTAACTCAGTAACATTTGTTTGCCTGTACCACTTCCACTTCCACTTCCAGCACTTGTGGCGCTTTCTGTCAGCAGTCCCTAAAGCATAAAATCCTCTTTTGTATAAATACAATAGCGAATGCATGATGGTGTATTAGTGCTATTGTTTAAACACAGTAATTTATAATACACTTTGACACTCAGGGGTTCTGCAAGTAGGACTTGTTTTGTTTAAGGAGGGAAATATTAAACTAGAGATCTTACATCATGCATGATATTATGGAATGCTGACCTACGGAGACTTGCGCTGCAATTATGGACCAGAATGGCACAATACTTAATTCTCCCAACGTCCGCTATGTTCTTAAAGGGCACTGATTGTGGTGTTCATTCATTTGAATTATTGGTTGGAAAATCCATTAGTCAAATTCCAAATCTGCATCTCCATAAGTAATATTTGGTTTTGTTGAAGATAATAACAGAGATTTCATTGTTACAGGGCCTTTACCCAGAATCCCATGGGATAGTTGACAACAAGATGTACGACGTAACCCAGAATGCATTCTTCAGCTTGAAAACTGAGGAGAAATTCAATCCGAAATGGTACCAAGGAGAGCCGGTAAGTAAATGTTTTGTACTTTTTTGGAGTGTTAATTTTTCCACATCGTATCGTGAGAAACCTTGACAGTTAGCGTGGGCTGCACTTCGTAGGTCTCATTAAATAATGAATAGGAGGGATTTAATGTGCAGGAATGCGTGGCTTCACAAAGGCATTGTCAACATTATCTGTGGAGAGAAATGACGAACATTAATACAGATGTTAGATCACTAGCGACGCTTCGTTTCTTTTTATTTATTCCTCTTTGACTCACTTCACTTCCCTGCAGGTCTGGATTACTGCCATGCGTCACAAATTAATAACGGGAACCGTCTTTTGGCCCGGCTCGGACGTCGACATCAATGGCACCTTCCCAGATTTCTTCAAAATCTATAATAGGTAAGAGTGGCACTGCTTAGTTATCGTTATTTATGTTATTTTAAGAGAGTAATGTTATTCATTAATGTGAAGAGGGATCATTTAAAAAAAAAATTGATTTTAGTCCTACAAATCTCTGCAAGTGTTTGTAATTTAAATTAATCTACAACAAAGTTGTTCAATATGTCCTTGGTTGCAGGTTTTACTGGTAGATCGCATTATATATATATATATATATATATATATATATATATATATATATATATATATATATATATATATATATATATATATATATATATATAAAATTTTTAAAAATAGTCAGCCTATCTTCCAAATAAGAAATTTAGCTCACTGGTAGCGCTTGCTACCAAACCAGTGGGTGCAGGTTCAATCCCCAAGCAATGCGATCACATCAGGTCGATATTAGGGTAAAAAAATGTGATAACCTTGATCCACAACATTGAAAAACAGGATTGTACAAAGTGTGCAAAGTGTCTAATGTGAGGAAAAAGTTGTGATGTGATGACTTTACGACTGACTTATGTTGCGCACATACTAGTTTAGTCAAGTCATCTCTATTTAAGGTCATATCACATTCTATAATATTGCTCGGTGTGGATTTCTCTGTCCACAGAAGCACAACCTTCGAGTCCAGAGTGGGGATGCTGTTTGATTGGCTGGATTTAGCGCAAGGAGAACGACGGTATTTTGGCTTTTTTTTTAATAATATAATATACATTTTTTACTCTAAATATTTTTTTATTTTAATATATATATATATATATTTTTTTTTAATTATATGGATATATATATTATATAATTATATCTGATTTTTTTAAATATAATATATAAATAATAATAATAAATATTTATTTTATTTTATTTTATTTTAGACCTGACTTTTACACTTTGTACCTGGAGGAGCCTGACTCATCAGGGCATCGCTACGGACCGGAAAGCAGCCAAGTAAGGTTTTATCTCAACGGGTCACAGAAAAAAGTAAGGTTGGAAAAAAGTATGTGAGGTTGGGATTAATGGGAGACAACTTGACAGGAGCCCTGACCTCAACCCTATCAAGCATCATCTAGTATATGTCTTGCTCACAATCTGTAGAAAATCTTGAACCAAATCAACCACATTGTCTTCCCTTTTCACTTCCTGTAATGACAACGTGACCCAATTCTTTTGTCCATACGGTGTATCTGATTACTTCATTTGTTCCCCAGGTCGTCGAGGCCCTGAAGAACGTGGACCGGATTATGGGGATGTTAATGGACGGTTTGATGCACAGGAACTTGCTCCACTGTGTCAACCTAATCATCGTATCGGATCACGGTGAGTTGAGAAGGCTATTTTTCAGGTTGACTCGGATTCATCTGCTGTGCAGCCAAAACGAATGAATGGACTATGAAATAACATAAATGTGACCAAAGGCCCGACTGTGATCGAAAAGTTGGATGTTGCAAAAGCAGTGCGGTGCCGTCTTCGCTCGCCTGAAGTCTCTGCGGTTTGGCAGTTGAAAAACATCCAGATGGCTCTGAGGCTTCCATTTGCTTTCGTCATTGCACAAAACGTGCCAAACAGAGATAAAAAAATAAAAAATTGGTGTGTGAACTGAGGAAGAAGTTTAGTCAGATGAAAATATTAGAAATAATCAGATTTATATTATTATATATATCATATTAAAAATATCTGAGATAAGAAAGGCAAACTTTTAAAAAATAATTAATTGATTTTTTTTTATATTTCTTGGCAGGCAAGTTAGCCAACAGCCATTGAAAGTATTGACAGAATGCTGAAAACATTAGACACAAATTGGCTGAAATTTTAACGCACAATTGTAAAACTTTATTCTACTGAAATTCTTCAGCCCATTTCTCATAATCTTTAATTAGCCACTTTTGTTGGTCAGTGTTAAATTGCCTACCATGGTTTTCTGAAAATAATAATACATTTTATTATACTTATGGACAACAGTATTACAAAATCACAATCCAGTGTTTTTATTGGTTATTTAATTATTTTATATTATATAATATTTTGTGTTGCAATATTATATATATATATATATATATATAATTATATATTAATTATTTATTGTTTATATTATCAAGTATGAGAATATAAATAGTTAAAAATGTTCACATGGAATAAGACACCCACTTCCTGTCAGCGCTCTTATTTTGAAACATACTCACACCACTTGCGGTGCGCTACTTAGCGCACTGACGCTAACTTTGCCGCTTTTGTCCCGCCTCAATGATAATCGCAAGTCTCAGGGGAACTCGGCGCTCCATGAACTTTGGTAGTTTCGCACATTTTCGGAGGTCACGCAGGTGTCACAAGTTTGGACGGGAGCTTGTGTGTAGATAAAAATGATTTATGAATGATGTTCTTTTGTAGAAGAAATGCTATACAGCCATACATTTGTAATGTGTTTTTTCCAGGCATGGAAGAAGCAACATGTGAAAAAGCAGCATTCGTGTCTTCCTACCAGGACAACACCGACGCCTTCACGGTCATTCAAGGCCCGGCCGCCCGTATCAGACCCAGCCGCCTGCCTGGCGACTTCTTTTCCTGTGAGAAAACCCAACTTTCCCGTCCTCCCAACACCCTGACCTTTTCCTTACCGCCAACGTCACTTCTCTTTCTCTCCCGCAGTCGACTATGAGGGCCTGGTGAAGAACCTGTCGGTATGCAGAGAATTCCGAACGTGACTTGTTGTATTGATGCAAGCGGATGGAAGATTATCTGCTCGCTTGACTAACGAGCCGCCGTGTGTTGATGCTGCCGGCTCTGTGTCTGTTTTGAAGTGCAGGACTCCCGAGCAGCCATTGAAGGCGTATCTTAAAGAGAATCTCCCCAAACGCTTTCATTTTGCCAACAATGTGAGGATAGAAAGAGGACACCTGTATATGAAAGAAGGCTGGCAGGCTGCGTTGTAAGTCATTGTTGTCATTTAGGGGATCTCATCTCAACTCATTCACTGCCATTGACGGCTATAGACGTCAAAAATTCATTTGAACTATTTCTATTAGTTTCACATTTTTTTTCCAATTTTGTTAAGAGCATGAAAACCTAGATTTTTTTTTATAGTACATTTATAACAGATATAAAATTTGCTAAATAAACTCACAAATTTAAGAGTTTTTTGCTCACTTTATAAAGTGGCAAATTTTCCACTTAATAAAGTGGCAAATTTACAAGTTTTTTTTCCCGCAAATTTGCCACTTTATAAACTCACAAATTTGTGAGGTTTTTTTCACTTTACATTTGCAAATTTGAAAATGTACGATTTTTCTTTTCTTGCAAATTTATGATTTTTTTTCTTGCAAATTTAAAGTGAGAAAGAAACTCATAAATTTGCAAGTTTATAAAATGGCAAATTTGACATATTTTCTAAATGTAAAATTAAAAAATTCTAGGTTTTCATATTCTTTACAAAATTAGAAAAAAAAATTAAACTAATAGAAATAGTTCAAATGAATTTTTGACGTCAATAGCCAACAATGGCAGTGAATGAGTTGATATAGCTTGTTATATGAATTTACCTAAATGTTAAATTTGCGCTTTTTTTGTGCGAAAAATACGGTAAAATGAATTTTTGACGTCTATAGCCGTCAATGGCAGTGAATGAGTTAATAAAGTATTTTCTTCCTTTTTTTATGCACAGAAACAGCAAGGAAATCAAGTACTGTTCGGGCGGTTTCCATGGCTCCGATAACCTTTTCACCAACATGCAGGTGAGACCAAAGCAGGATGTTCGTCACTGAGCATAAATATCTTGTTTAAAAAAAGAATATGACATTTATCAGGTTCAAGTCAAGCTGATAAAATGAGTCTCCGTCAGTCAGATTGGATTTAAGGAAGTAATGTTTAAGCGGGGTTTCACATTCATCGTGATGTCTTTCCTGCAACTGGAATCACCTGCTTATTTTATCTCCATTTTAATAGGACTAAACAGACTAACTATAGTATTATCATTTTTTAATTATTAACAACTGAATTTTTTTTTTTCAGGCAATCTTCATCGGTTATGGCCCAGGATTTAAGAGTGACATGATTGTGCCTCCTTTTGAGAACATTGAATTGTATAACCTCATGTGTGGTAAGTGGCAGACACATTAACTCATTCACTGCCATTGACGGCTATAGACGTCAAAAATTCATTTGAACTATTTCTATTTGTTTTTCCCCCACTTTTGTTAACAAGAGTATGAGAACCTAGAAATTTTGTTTTATTGTACATTTAGAACAGATATAAAATCTGTGATTAATCGTGAGTTAACTGGTGAAGTCATGCGATTAATTACGATTACAAATTTTAATTGCCTGACGCCCCTAATTTTGAATAATCTTTTCTTTTCTTTTTTTTATTTATTTCTTTTTTTTAAATAATAAAAATAACTAGTGAAATTATTAATTTCAATTAAAAATTGTAATTGGCTGACGCCCCTAATTTTTAATAATCTTTTGTTCTTTTTTTTTTTTTTTTTTAAAAGAGAAGATTTAAAAACAAAAAAACAAAAGTGGAAAAAATGGTAAACTAATAGAAATAGTTCCATTTTTTTTTTTACGTCTATAGCCGTCAATGGCAGTGAATAAGTTGATAGGACAATTTATTCTTCATTATTATTTATTATATCCTGCCATTTCAGTTGATGTTGCAAAACACATGACACTCATATAGAAGAAGTTGTTTTTTTCAAACAATTTTTGGGTCAAAGAAGCAAATTTAAGTGTTCAAAATTGAACTTTATGATGCAAAGTTAATGCACAGCAAAAATATTAAATATAAAGGCAGCGTGTTAAATATTTTTCATTAATCAACATATATCATGTTTTCTGCCTAGCTAACTGAATGTTCACATAATTGCAATGTGGCGGTGCCACCTAATTACAGTGATTCGCATATCATTATAGTAATTGTACAATAATAATATAGCCAGCTGGTGTAAACTGAGAAAAAGCTGTATTCTGTCGAACAACCATATCAAACTTATGGCCTGCGGGCCAGAAGTGGCCCCTCACTGGGTCCGATCTGGCCCATGAGAACCGACGCAAACAAAAGTTTTTCACGAAAATTTACTATTTTGGCCACTGGATGGCGCACTGACAACCACGTAAATGAGCTTCTGAAATGTGGCCGTTATTTATGTATTATAATTTATGTATTTATTTATTCAGATGACGCTGCAATAATATAATAATAAATGGGAATATTTTCAGAGCGTATGTGTTATTTTTTGCACCCTGTTGTTATTTATAGCTCATTAGGGTTGAGATCAAATGTAGGTGAAAGTAGCCCTTTTTGATGTTACCCGCCCCGTCCCTTCCAGATCTTCTCGACATCCCTCCCGCCCCCAACAACGGTACACACGGGAGTCTGAACCACCTCCTCAAGCGTCCCGTCTACTTGCCTGTTCACCCTGCGCAGCTCTCCCACGATATCCCCTGCGAGGCCGGTGACTCGCGCCCGGCCGTCGACCTCAACTGCACGTGCAAGTCACTCAGAGAAGGAGAAAGGGTACACTTTTTTTTTTTTTTTTTTTTTTTTTTTACAACGAACCATATCATCAATTACATTACGTCGTTCTTACTGTGCAATCGATTTCAACTGTCTTCTCCCTTTAGGGTGGAGACGCGGCAATCTTGAGTCCAAATGCCGGTGAGTGTCTTTTTATTTTTCCGTTTGACGAGATCATAAAGGATAACTGGTGTGGTTTGCCAGCATGGGTTGTATTTTTAGACATTTTATTTTGGTAGTTCAGCTTTGTGGCAACACTTTGGCCCTTTTCTATTTTCCGCTGGCCAAAGTTCGCTTGTACTCAATGAAGTCAGTATAATCCAAATGAATGGGAGCCAAACCCTGCTGTTATTTTTTTTTTTTTCATTTTGGAGTTCCGTTATTGCATCTTGTAATCCACAGCCCAAGTACAGTTGGCAATCTTACATCAAACATTTTGTGCATTAGGTAACTACGCTGTTATTGTGATTACTGTGATTCCTCAAATTAGTGGCAAGAAAGAAAAACTGAAAAATGTTGGCTTTGGTCCGTCCACATGTGGGACTTACGTTCCAGAGCACCCTCACAATAAATGAAATCAGTTTTATAGCATTTGCGGCATTTAAAAACAAAAGTTTTTAAACACTTTTTTTTTTTAAGTAATACAATCACATTAGTATATTGAGAAAGAGCAAGCCAAGGCAAAAACATTGTTACAGTTTATCAATCCCTCTGTGTTTACAGTAAACAAATCCCATTTTTTCCTAACTAAATAATGTAACTTATCATAATCAATAATTATACCCAAAGATCTACAATATAAAATGAACCTACAGCCATGTAACAAAAAAAAAAATATTACATAGAATTTAATAATATATTAAATAATCTTCAGCAAAAACTGGACTGAACTTGAAATACTTCCTGTTTACGCGCTTCTTCTTTCAAATATAGTGTCAAATAATACTAATAGTATGCCACCATCTAGTGGCCAACAGTGGAATCACCCCAAAATAAACATTTAAACTGTACAAAAAAATGACATCATAACATGAGAAAATGATTTTTCCTTTTCTATCACAGCTGTCAGATGGGGTCTACGTCGCCTCCACCATCCTTTCGGCGTGCCCGGCGTCGTACAGCCGGACGCAACCTTTTGTCTGCTTCACCAGTCCAACTACATCACAGGCTACAGCCAAGACCGTCACATGGCTCTCTGGGTGTCGTATACCGTCCCCAATCTGGTGAGTCTTTCATCCCTAAACATAGCCTCGGCTAGCGGTGATGCGGGTTTGGAAGGGGGCGGAATGAGGGTTTGACTTTTACGGTTCGAATTCCTCCTGAGGCTGTTCTTAGTCATCTCCACAACGTTTTTCTGAACTGTTCTCATTGTGTGTTTAGTGTAAACATTAGCGACCTTAAGTGCATGACACTAGTTTAGAATGATGATTTTCCATTCATTCACTCTATTCTGGCAAGTGACAATTTGAATGGCGGTAATGTTATCTGCTGTCGAGGGAGTGATTAGTTAGTTGCTTTCTGACACCTTCAAATCCAAACGTGTGGTCATTCGATCCTAAAATAATCATTTGAAATCATTTTGATGGGATACTGGCTAGCAACAGTGAACGTAAATTCCGTCATTGTCACGGTGAACCCGGCTTGCATACTTTAATGGTTCATCGGGGGTTCAAAGGGGGTTCTGAGGGCTTCGCATACTCTTCGCATACTCTCCACCCTCAATGTATTCTAAATGTTATATTTTTCTTGTCTTAATTGTTCTTGCTAATGTTTTGCATTAAAGAATATATTGAAATTATTTTTTTATCAACACATATCTATACAACATTTATTTGGAAATATAACAAAAAATGTTAAAGTAAAAATAATAATATATAAAAAAAAAAAGTAAAGAACCACAATATGCCAACACAAAATTCATCAACTCACAGAATAAAATTTTATCATAAAGAAAGAAAACAAACACTTAAAAGAAACTTTGTCTCTGAGCAATTTTATACTGTAATATAGTTTATAAAATCTACATTTTAATATCATTTTGAATTTGGCCCAACTTTCTATTTTTTTTTGTGTTAAATGGTAACCCCCCCCACACACACACAATTTTTTTTATAAATATAATAAGAAATATGTATATTTAAAAATAGGTATATATATATATATATATATATATATATATATATAAATTTTATATTTGTTCTAAATGTACAACAAAATGTAATTTTTTTGGTAAGTTTTCATACTCATGTTAAAAAAATTTAAGCTAATAGAAATATGGCTGCATCTTTTAGTCACCGATACAGAAATTTCATAATAATTCATCAAATTGAGTTCAAATTAAAAAGATGTACTGTACTGTAAAAAACGAGTGTGATATTGATTTGTGTTGAGGCCATTTTCCTGCCACTAGACAACATAATTGCATTTGTAAGACGTTGGTGACATCTCAGTGCATTTTTATTATTTTATCTAATCTTTAACATGAAGTAACGTGAAATTCTGCACAATTCTGCACCCTGACTCCTAACCGATCTGCTCTTTTAGGCCACAATGAAACCCCTGGACCCGTCTCTGGAGGCGTGCATTGGCCCCGACGTCCGCATCCCACCGTCCACCAGCCAGATGTGCGGCAACGACAACACCCACGGCCTGCTGTATCCCGCCAGTGAGTGTGTATGTGTGTGCGCGTCCTGGTCACCGTTTCTCATCACCTGAATTGAAGCTGACAAGTGTAAAAGATGTCAAAAGAAACAGTTAGAGTAACTGTGGCGATTGTCCAGTGAGATTATACGTTCAGTCCTCTTGCTTCTTTCCTTCCAAAAGGCCTGAATATCAAAGACGGTTCGGCAGACTCACTCATCACAAGCAACATGGTGCCAATGTTCCCCGCATTTAAAGGTGACGTATACCATTTTGTTTATAAGACTGCAGCTCACTTTGGGGATTTTAGATGTGAATGTCTCTTTAAATGTATACATTTTCCACTTTCACTTCGATGAATACAGCAGGAAGGCAAATGTTTTGGGTGGGACCACCCAATACCATGGAAAAGTGACTCACTCCATTTGGATCGCTTTGAATGGTTGGGGCCTCACTGTTGAATGAGCTGACAGATGCTGCCCTCAAGTGGCTAATTTGGGGTATTACATGTCAGAAAATAAATGTCAAGTCAGGTTTCCATCCAAATGTTTCGAATTTTTTATGCGAATTTTGTGAAAATGCGCAAAATGGACATGCGACTTGTGCCCGTTTCCATCCGCTCTTCTTTTGCCAATATGCGCCGCGAGGTGACGTTGTAGTGACGGCACTTTGGGACAATGGTGAGTTTCAGGTGGGAATGTTGTTTTTGACGGACTACACGGAAGTAGTTTGTCTTGTTGGCTTCCCTCCCGCATGTAAGTGAAGTGTGTCGTTACATTGAGAGCTGATGTTAATAAAGCCATCTAAAATTGTATTATAGTTTTTCTTTTAATAATTATAAAAAAAGAATCGTGTTTCTTCGTCCACCCAAACATATCTTACTTTATTATCCGCCATTTATTGTTACTACAAACGTGCGTGTGACGTATTTCCGGTCTTGTAGTCGCTTATTCGCAAAACCTGTTTCCATCGCCAAAATGCGCATTTTCCTTTTTCGATACGCTTAAAAAACCACCCCCTCCTAACGTAAAAACTTTTTTTGCGAATTTTGGGGTTTTTTTTTTTTTAATTTCTGGCGTTTCCATTCAGCTTCTGTTTCGCAATTCTTGAAAATTAGTATTAAAAAAAACCAGGTCAAATTTACCAATTAAATACTGTATGTGGCACTGAAAATGATTTATTTGTGTATTTTCCACTTCCATCAGATGTTTGGAACTATTTCCATGGTGTCCTGCTTCCAAAGTATTTCGAGCAGTTGAATGGAGTCAACATCATGAGTGGTCCAATATTTGATGAGGATTATAATGGAAAAGTGGACGCCTTCAAGACCCTCTTGCCGTAAGACGATCGCACATTTGTTGTAGGATCATAAGATCTTGCTCGGTTTGATTTTCCGATTGGTCATAGTCAATGAAATGATTATAGTTAGTTTTAGTTGTTTTATAAACATAAGATGTCGTTTCAGGTTTTTATTTATTTAAAAATATTTGTTTTTGTTTCATTTCATTTCCCCCCATATTTTGTTAGTTTTTATTTATAATAAACATTGGTTTGCAGAAAAGACTACTGATAGTCTCTCCTAGGTTGTACTTGAAATTAAAAGTGTTCATCAAAAATGATCCAATAATATACTGAGCCAATATGCAAAGACCAAAATTCATATTAGAATTTTTTTCTTTCCATCTCCTATTTCTCCAGAAATGAAGCCCCCACGCCGACACATTTTTTCATCATCCTGACCAGTTGTAAGAATTCCACTTTCAGTCCTGTGAACTGCGAGGGTCCTCTCCGAGTCGAGTCCTTCGTCCTGCCGAACAGAGCGGACTACACCGAGAACTGCCCCGTGAGTAACGCCGACGCCGACGTCGCTAAGATGCCTCATTGGGTTTCTTGTCTAAAATTTCCCCGTTGATCCGTAGAGCGGCTCCGATTCAACGTGGATGCACGACTGGATGCAGCTTCACGTGGCCCGCGTCCGCGACGTGGAACTGCTGACTGGACTGAGCTTCTACCACGACAGGTTGTCTGTGGAAGAGACGCTACAACTCAAGACCTTTTTACATCGCGTTTGAAAAAAAAAAAAGAAAAAAAAAAAGCCATAATGCACTTGGTGCCTCATTATTTCAATAATCAGGAAAAAATTATCCTAATGTCCAGGTTTAGCGAATTTTTTTTTAACACTGTTGTAAAATGATTGTTGTACATAATGAACGCCATACAGTGGTTGTAAATGTTGTTAATCGTGTCACGAAATGACTTTTTTTTACTTCCGGAGGCCACAACCAAAGATGGACTGACACAAATCGTCAAAATTCTTCTGAATGTGTGTCCGCAGTTGAGAAGGATTGCAATCATTGTTGGGGGGGTAACGCGTTACTTTTGTAACTACAAAAAAATGAGGCATTGATTGCATGAAAACTGATTTAATGGAGGCTGTGCTTGTGGAAACTGAAGTGATGGGGATCGTGCTTATGAGGACTGATAGTTATGATAGATGAATGCTTAACAAATCTGACTGTTGTTGACAACGAGCACTTCACCTTGCATTGCAAATGACGTGAATTTTCAAAGTAATACGTGTCATTCACTTGTATATGGTGTGGAATATTAGTGTTGCCAAACTGGGGATAACCTTTTTTGAGCAGCCTCTTTGATGACCAAAAAAGAAAAAAACATGTTACTGATAAATTTGTACGACAGCGTATTAGGTATATTACGGTAAAGGGGGTAATATTCCGAGAGAGAAAAAATCGCCACTTTATAAAATTTGAGTTTTGTTCTCGCAAATTTGCCACTTTATAAAGTGACAAATTTGATACTTTATAAAGTGGCAAATTTGCAAGAAAAATACTCTAGTCTAATGTGAGGATTCATTGGTTGTTAATGGCACACTGTTTATAAAAAAAAAAAAGCAGGATGGAGACAGATTTATTCTTAATTTATATACATATAGAGTTTGCGATGTATGCTTGATGAAAAGGGGAATGTCAAACATTGCGATGGGACCCCAATACTTAATGGGCGTTTTCTAGGCCCTGGACCAGGGTACCTAATCACAGTAAACGGCACCGTGAGAAAAAAAGAGAGAGAGACTGTCAGACAGCCTGTGGTGAAATTTGGTCTTGGGCGCCATTGGACAGTTAAGCGTGACAAAATCCCCCAAAAAACACACAGCCAAAGTGGTTAAGAAATTTTTCATGAATGAAAATATTGTTTTGCATTTGCTCAGACAGTCCAGACTTGAATTCAGTTGAGGGAACTAAAGGTCAGGGTGATGACAAGAAAATCCTCCTACTTGAAAGAGATGGAGCTCATCTCTAAAGATGAATGGGTAAAAATGTCAGCAGAGACATTTAAAAAAAAAAAAAAAAAAAGCGGATCAGCAACTATAGAATGTGTTTTATTTGCTGTAATAGCCAATAAAGTTTTTTTTAATTGATTTTTGAGAAGGGTATTGTGATCAAGACAGGCATGCAGTGGATAGTGAGTCTCTCGCAGCCCCTCCCCTTCACGCCCCAACAGCCCGTGGATGTCTCAACTCTCTGAAATGCTTCGGACAACTGAGACGGACAAGCTACACACTCGCACCCGTCGACGGGAACGCGCAAACGATCGGCACAAAGGCGGAAGCGCAAGAACTGGGACCTGGCCCCTACTTCGCAAACAGGAAACGGAAACAAAGCTGATGTGTGAAAACCAGGAAGTCGGAAGTCCCGCCTCCTCCGTGGTATATACCCCATAGTACTAGTCTGTTAGTTGTTATGCTAGATGATTGGTTAACAAATCTGACGGGCAAATTTGCGACGCTCAAAACATCACGAACACGCAACTTTTGCGGAGAAGCATTGCGCTTCATATGCGGAATGATCGCCTCGATACGGGCTTCAGAGATTTCTTCCTGGATTACTTGACACAAGCTCCAGAGCCTCGGCACATGACGTCCCATCACTAGCCATAGTACGGCGCCGCTAGCTTTTAAGCTAGTAGTACTAGCCTAAGCTAACCCTCTTGCTCGGATGTAATAAACCTCTCCACAGCCCACCCCGGCACAGTGTCAACCCAGCGACCCTTTACATAAGGTAAAACATATAATTTTGTTGTGTTATTTCAATCCATTGCTTGAATACTTTGTGTTGAAGTTTTTGACAGCTGGCAGGTCGGGAACTGGTGCTATGTTGCTAGTTAGCTCGCAGCTAACAACACTAGCTAACACGCATAAATATTGACTTGTGGCTATTGATGTTAGCTTCGGCAACGTAATTTATTTGCATGTGTAATAAAGAAAATTATTTATCACAGGTGACATGTTGTCTGACAGTTGACGTTTTCCCGCCGCAGCTCGGACCATGTTTGCTTCTCCGACTCCTAGATGACCGCCACAAACTTGTCATGACCGACATAGAGCCTCACTTCTAGCTTCTTAAGGTCAGTAGATCAATTTCATGCTCTCAAAATGTTTCTAATCGTCCCTGCTGTTTGCTTTACAGGTGACATCCAGGGAGACTCATGCTTTCCGATGAACTCGATTCCAAACCCGAGGTAACCTTAGCTATAACTTAATGACATAACAATGACATTATAGATGGCATATTAGAACTCTTGACACCAAAGCCAGCTAATAGGAAAGTAGTAATTAGTGTGAAGGAATTACAGTGATACATCTCAAGAACAACAGCTTGATTTAGCACTAATAGTGTTATTTTGTCTTCCTCACAGCTGCTGGTGCAGTTTGTCCAGAACGCGTCCATCCCGCTGGTCCAGGGTCTGGAGGACCCCGAGCCCAAACAGCCCTGCCTGCCGCTGCTGACCCCGGTCGGTGGCACTCTGTGTGGACACCTGCAGATCACAGGTCACATTATAGTACTTATTTTTAAATGATACTTTGAAGTAATATTATTATATATTTTATTTAAGTAATTAGTTGAAAATATGTAGGCGTTGCATTCTAATACACTGTCCGTTATGACAGTATATTGTTTTTTTCCCCCCTTTTTGCTAGAAAAAAATAAATAAATATATAATTTAATCTAGATGTTTTTATAAGAAAACTTTATTTTCAATACATATTCGAAAAAGATTTTTTCTTTGCTGTTCAGATGGAGCTCTGAGCCCCCCACCGGAGAGTTCCTCGTCTCTGTCAGAGCTGGGGGGCGTCTCAGAACGAACGCTAGCGGTGCAGCAGACGCACGTCGCACCTTCGCGGGCCTCGCCCAGCCCGCCGCCCATCCTCCACGACTTGCAGCAGTCAGATGGCACTTCCTACGTCCTGCTCAACTTGGCAAAAGGTACGCAGCATCACGTCTTCTGAAGATACAAAACTGAGTCATTGGTTTTATAAATTGATAAGAATATCATTAAACTATGTCTACATATTTATGATTTTCAAATGTCCACATTGTGGGGCTAATAAAGGTTATCTTATATTTATGACAAAATATTAATAGAAAATGTTCATATGCATGAACATTTTATAAAATCTTGTTAAATGTGTAATATTGCATTGAGTTTATTAAAATATATTTACATATTAAAAAAAGCCTTTTATAACATATTTTAAAAATATTTAAACTTTTTTTTTTAAACATTTAAACTCTTTAAAAAAAAAATTAAATAAGAAATTGTTTCTAATATTTTACAAATATTAGAAATGTTAAGACTGCTATTTAAATCTTAAACTATTGCAACATTTTATATGCTTGTCTTATTTTGCTACAAAATATTCTTTAACATTAGGAGCTGTTTTTTTTATTCCAAAATGTTATTCAAAAATAATTTAGTTAGAAGTTTTCCATTTGATCACAAAATGGTCTAAAACGTTGTAAACTTTTTAAACTAATAAAGAAATTATCAAATTTCTTTATTTTATTTTCTATAAACTTTATGTAGTAGTTTAGGAAATGTGCTGTAAAAAATATCAAAATCTTATTTAGTTTAAAATGTTATAGAAAAGTGCTATGTTTCTAGTAATTATATTTTATATATAATTATATTAAATATATTTTAGCGTACCTAACCCTAATAATATAATTAAATAATAATTAATAAATAAATTATTTATTATTCTAATATTATTATTATTTATATAATTAATTAAATAATTAAGACAATTGTTTATAATAATAGTGTAAAAGGTTTTTCAGTAATTCATATTTTAAGACCCCAAACTTTGGCTGAAAAGGAAGCGGGTGCATTGTTTTCACGGAAGATTAAAATTGCGTGCATTGGGCGCAGGCATCACGGCCTCCTCGGATTCCCTCATCTTCGACGCGGATGGGACGGGAGACGATGAAGACGTCCAGTCGGGGGACTACGGCTTGGACGGCATCGCACCCTGGTATCTGCGGGTACAGGAGCTGGCCCACGACAGCCTGATCGCAGCCACGCGGGCACAGCTGGCACGGGACGCCAAGGCCAGTCAGGATGCCAGAGCGGCCAACGTCACCAACGGTAACAATGACATGTTTTCTTCTCATCAGCGCTAAATGCGTTTCCATCGATAAACTTTTGGAACCCTCTCATCCCGTTCATCATTTATTCAGAACTAGAGTGGGCTAACTATTACTGTTATTATGCATCGGTTATATTTTTAACCACTGGTTAAGTAGAGTAGTAACTGTTGAATACTCTGTTAACTTTAACCGGCTGTTATTTTGCTATTCAAATTAACACACCTAAGGACCCCGCTAACTTTTTAACTGTGGTTAACTCTGCGTTTGTGGCTTCATGATGCCTTCATGATGCCCGTTGAGCGCAAGAAAAGAGAGTCCATCGAGGTCTTGACTGTGACTTATGCACACGCTACCACTTAGAAGTAATACTGTACAATGCCAAGTCTCATGCTAAGTCAAAAGAGAAAGATTAAAAATGTGTTTTTTAGACGAGTTCTAAAAATAGACAAAATGGATGAATGGATTGCCCAACATTTAATGGGAGGTGATTCCAAAAAGAGGTTACCTGTCATGTTTCTTGTTTGCTTTCACGTCAATAATCAAACAGACAACACTATGAATAGCGGCTAATTAATACATTTTAATTTATAAGTAAAAAAAAATTAAGTACATTTTAATTTAAACAATTACAAATACTAGTAATAGCTACAAATATTAGATGAAAAATACACACATATTAGTGTATGTGAATATAAAAAGACAATTCAAAACTATTCTGTCAAAATATTACACAAAAATACAAATCAGTCCAAAAAAAAGAGAGACAAAAATCTGAGCAACAAACATATCCAATATTATATGCTACAAAAATATTGGCAAAAATATTCACTGAAATTATACACACAGTAGAAAACAAATAAATTAGAATGAATAAAAATAGATAAATAAATTATTTCACAAAAACTCCTAAATTGCTTCAACCATTGATTGAATAACGTTTTCTTCGTCAGCAGAAAAGTGCCAGGGGTCGTTTTGGATAATATCCATTTCTTTTGCCGACCCGGAAGTAAACAAAAAGAGAAATTGTGGGATATATCGGCGCTAACCAGTGATGTAAACGACAGCATGGTTAACTTTGACGGTGCCGTTAACAAACAGCGTGACTAACAGTGTTTTGAGCAACGCATACTTAACGGCTGGTTAGTTAACAGCGGGTTAAGAATTCAACCACCGGTTAGGGGTTAAACAGTGGTTAAAATAACCGAGAATTGAACAACTGGGCCCAGGTTTTTCTAATATTGTGGTTAACTATTATGCTATTGTTAACTCATCCATTGCATAGTACTTGTAATTAGCATGATGTCAATTTGACTGATTTCTGTGGAACAGAATCCCGTGACGTAACCCAGAGCTAAAATTAGAAGGGGAAAGCTGACTTAAAGACGTACACTTTACTTGAAAGACGGAGGCGAGCAGAATGAGGTCAGCGCTGAGATGAAGTGAGACGCGTAATCAGCGACGACTCAGAACACTTTTCGACGCCTCTCATCGCAAGTCTGGAGATCACAACCAATTTGTAGGCCCGTCCGCATGCTCGGCACGTCTTCATCTGCAGTAATAAGCGCTTGTGGGACCTGCGGCGGGTTTCTGAGATCAGGACCTGGAAGATAAATATTTACAAGTGACACCCAAGGTCTTGCGGTTCATCTTTGAACTCCCCGTGAGGTTCGAAAAGCGCTCCCGGCTTTAGTTGTGTTTACGCTAAGAAAGTTTGGTAAAGTAGTTCTTCAACTTTTCCCCACTCTTTATAATCCCAATGCTAATTAAACATAACTACCACGTATCGCTCTCTAAATGTCATATGAATAAAAAATTTTAAAAAACATCCACAACAAATTGATTTTTTATTTTTTTTAGAGGAAAGTTATCTTTACAAAAACAAAGATTTATTGAGGTTAAATGGTCTTGAGTGGATGACGCACCCGCTGACAGGCTTGTCCATTGCCTAGGCGACCACATGCACGCCTCGCCCTTGGGCGGCGACGAGCGAGAGGCCACCCCGCCGCCGCCGCCGGCACCGCTGCTGCCGCTGCCGCCAGCTCGGACCGGGCGCCCCCTGGCCAGCCGGCAGATCCTCCGCTGCTCTTTTGAGGGCTGCTGCAGGACCTTCACGTGGCCTGCTCACCTCAAGTACCACCTCAAAACACACAGGTGACTGACGAGACAACACGGCTTTCTTTTGAAAGAGGTTAAAAAAAATTTTTTTTTACAAAAAGTTACATTATGAGCTTTGGACCTTGGGACATAATGGGGAAAAGAAACTGAACCCATCTTTTAATTAAAAAATGTCTCAATTGTATCATCAGTGATGTTTTAACAATTAAATTAAAAAAGAAAAATCTTACTTCGCTATGGGAATTAAAAACATGAAAAAATGGACTAATTAAAGTTCAAGTGAATGAAGTTTCCGCCTAATTATACGAGTCCCCTTGGCCTCCCTGTTTTTTTTTTCCCCAGCTTGAACAAGAAATGAAACGGTGCTTATCGTTATAATTTTGCACCCCAAGCGTAGCAATAACACAATAAACAAAGCAATGTTTTGTAAATTGTCCAATATGTGTTAAGCGGCCCGTGTGGCAATAAAAAGGCCTCACACCGACACTAATGCAACCATTTTGGCTATATATCGATCCTTGAAAGGGTTCAAAATGGAGTGTGTCTCTCTCTTACCCGTGCCGTTTGTTGTCAGGAACGACCGCATGTTCCGCTGCGTGGCGGAGGGCTGCGGGAAGAGCTTCTACGTGCTGCAGCGTCTTCAGGTCCACATGAGGACGCACAGCGGCGACAAGCCCTTTGTATGCAAGGAGAACAACTGCGGAAAGAAGTTCACCACGGCCGGAAACCTCAAGAACCACAAGCGCGTGCACACCGGTGAGCAAACGCACGCCGATAAGGGGATGATTGACTCGCCGAGCGCGAGATTTGACCAGTCAGCGGCTTTGGTGTGGCGACCACTCATATTTTATTCAGTGTGACCTTCAGGTTATTAAACGGCGTGTTCCGGTCCACAGATTAACAGAGGAGCCATTGTCCATTGTTATGACACCTTAGCACCATTGGAGAACATTAAATTTCACACACACAAGCAACTCTTCACTTTGAGATATATATATATTTTTTGTACTTGGTTTTTCGAAATAGAAGGCGTTGATTTATTTTTGCTTTGAGAACAGCCTGCCATCTTAATGCTAAAATAAGGTAAAATGTCATTGCGATGCTAACGGTTAGCATCGATAGTCACAGTTTTCGAACCCGTTAAGCAAAATGGCTATGTGCAACAAACTGTATGTAGACAGACAATACAACAAAATGCACATATTTACCCTCTTTGGAAAATAAACAATGTCTTCTTCCTTTGTGTCTGCCCCCCAGTGGCCAAAGTGGGCACAACAAAATGGATGGCGGCATTAAATCATGTACAAACTACTTAAAATCATTAGTCTCCTCAATGACATTAAGTACATTTAACTCGTATCTCAAGGCATCACTTGTACTAGTTTTCTGTTTCCATACACTTCCTGCAACTTTGTCGTGTGTGTGTGTGTGTGTGTGTGTGTGTGCGTGCGTGTGTGTGCGTGCGCGCGTATGTATAGGAGAGAAGCCTTTCGTGTGTGAAGCAGATGGCTGTGGGCGCTCCTTTGCCGAGTATTCCAGTCTGAGAAAACACATGCTCGTACATTCTGGTCAGTGAAATGAGTGGCACCCACGCACATCTACACCCCCACCCTTTCACCCTTTCACCATATGTTTGTGTGAGTGACTTGTTGCCGATATTGTGTATGACCCAGGTGAGAAGCCTCACCAGTGTGGGATCTGCGGGAAGACGTTCTCTCAGTCCGGAAGCAGGAACGTCCATATAAGGAGGCGCCACGGGGAGGAAGGCCTCGCAGCAGAAAGTGGCGAAACAGGTCTTGAGACGCAAAGATCTTTCCTATAAATGTTCACAGGAAGGATTGATACCCAGAACCTCTTGACTGAGAGGCACAGATTCTAACCACTAGTGCACAATGCCACCTAAAAAGTTACATATATGACTGTACTTTTTAGACACCATGGCCCAGCACACTTTACATAAATAAATATTCATTTAGCATCACTTCCTTAAAATGAACCCAGAAAAGCCTGAGATTTGAACCTAGAACCTCTCAACTGTGAGGCATGACGTCTACCACGCTTCACCCGGGTGCACAGAGCGGTGGAAAAGCGCCATTTTCTTTCTTTTTGGCTGACCAATCCGCAGGCTCGAGTGCATCTAGCTCCTCCCCTTTAGTCACGCCAGTATGCTAGGTACCTTTAAAAGAAGAAGAAGAAAAAAAAAGTGTATTGCTGGGTTTGGCTCTCATTTGATGAGCGCTAATCAACTTAAAAAGGGCGACACGCGTTTTCATGCGCCAAATCAAAATGAGCTCTTCTTCTGGCACGCTCATTTATTTATCAGCACAAAAGCGTCACGGGGGGATTGCGAGGCAGACAGACGGGCTCCGGAAATAAGCGCTTCCATTCCACCACGCGCGCTCTAATTGAACAAGATGTGCTTAAATCTGGATTTTATACAGCGTGTGTGGGTTGAAACAATGATAGCAGACAGATACAAGCTGGAATTACGCACTGCACACAGGCTGTGGGAGCCGTTAAATTAACCGTCGACAAACTGGAGGCCCGCGGGCCAGATTCGGTCCTCCGTGTCATTTTATGCGGCCATAACCATTTTTCAAAAGCATAATGTGATTTTTTTTGCATTACAGGAGAGGCCCTCACACGCAGCAGCCTCCTGGAGGCCGACGGCGAGAGTAGCGGTGGCCTGGTTGCCATGGCTACCAGCGTGGACGCCGTCAACCTCCATCATGCCATGCTCAGGTCACCAGGTAGGTGGGCTGAGGTTGTTGTTGTTTTAACTTTAAAAAAAAAAAAAAAAAAAAAAAACGACTTTGAAACTAAGTGTAATTGCGCGAGTCCTTGACATGACCACTTACTGCTTCAGGTCCAGCAGACTCCGTGAGCGTCCTCTCTTCGCCACATCAACTGGTCACCATGACGACGGAGGGCACCACCTATGGAGACGTGGTGGCGCTGCTGTAGAAAGACTTGGGACTCTTGTATATAATCAATAAGAAGGATGATGGTTTTATTTTTTCCTTGTTGGGGGGAAAAGTGTAAAATAACATTTGTATAAGAAAAAAAAAAGTCCCAAAGAAGATGCAAGACGGGTTTTTAGAAAAATAACATTCATGTTACCTCTTCAAACATGTCAAGATACATGCAAAGCGTGGGGAACTTTTTAACAAGCTCCGCCTCCTCGGTGTGTTTGGAGGTTTTCAAAGTGATCCAAGATGGCGCCCAGAGCCCAACTGGCTTCCACGTTGCTCACTTTCTTGCACAGCTACCAACAAAACAGACAACCAAATAACTCAAATGCCTTTTTGTATTTATTCAAATAAAAATGAAATGGGGGAGAAAAGTTTTTCTGGTTTGGTTATGCAAAGTTGATTTATTTGAAGTGCTTCAACTATTTTGCTCATCAGTCTGTTATGTAAATTGCTTTTGATACATTTTTTTCTAATTCAATATAATTTGTCGACTACAGCTTTATTAATTTTAGAACATTTTACCGCATTTTCTTCCTCAATTTGTGTCATTTTTAGGCTGCCCCCCCAACATTCTATTTTGCAGTTTCATAACTTTTTCAAAATTTTTATTTAATTTTTAGATTTTTCTAAAGCCTATTTTCTTTTTATCATATTTTATAGTTCTTAATGTGACCTCTAATTTTTTTTAAATTATTTTCCTAAATTTTGATGCCTCATTGTCCCAATTTTTGTTTTAATTTTCATAAATTTTGAGGCCTACTTTTCCAATTCCAAAGTTTCATTTTAGTAACTTTTGAAACATACTTTATTTAAAATTTCCACCAATCTTTGTCACGTTTGAGGCATTATTTTCATGTTTTTATAAAGTCTTTCCCTCAAAATTCGTAACTTATAAGGCATAATTTCTCCACATTTACTTATTTCAACCCAAAATGTTGCATTGCTTTTGAGTCATTATTTCCCCAAATTTTTGCAAACTTTAGCTAACACGTTTTTTGTGTGTATTTGTTTGTCATGGCTCACCTGCAGCGCTGTGTTGTCCTTGAAGCGCAAGCCGTCACTCAGCAAACAACTGATGTAGGTCAAGTCCAGACACAGGAAAGGGCTGACGGGAAAATCATCCTTCCTTGTCTCCTTGCACACTGAATAACACACACAAAGTCATTAGCATGATTCATTTTATGAATATTATTCAATATGATGATGTCAGCTCACCTTCCTTGGCTCTCCTCTTGAAGTCTCGGACCTCCAGCCTTCCTCCGTGGACCTCGTCTGCAATGGTAAGGAGATGCGCGTTCTCCAAAATCATAAATAATAGCAGAAATGGACAAAATGTGTGTGTGTGTGTACCTATGAGGTGCGCATCCACAGCACAGTCAAAGTAATAGGCGAAAGCGTAGAAAAGAGTCACATGATCTTCAAAACCAGGATGATGGACGATCCCTTTGACCGTCTTCAACACGTCCTCGTAACACGCCGTGTATCCTGACGCGCCTGAACGCAACGTTGACACTGTATTGTGACGCGGCCGCATTCACAAAGTCATTGTTTTGTTTTGTTCTGTGGCTTAAATTGAGCTCACCATCCGGGTCTCCGCTCACTTGGTAGGTTTCTCCTCCAAAGCTCCACTCGCCCTGGAACCTTTTGGGCAGACACGGACTTTTGAAAACCGCACTTGACACACCTGTGGTAGTACATGCAAAGACACACACGCGCGTGAATAGTTTGTTGCTACTCGTGAATGATTTGTTGAAAAAAAATAAATAAATAAAAAACAGTACTGCGAGCACGCAGCGTAGAGAGTCGCGCTGCCATCAGTCCGTTGCCAAGGTAACTGCGGGACAACAAGGCGGGATTGTTAACGACGACAAGCAAGCCAGTAAATAAACATCTCACCCTCGTGACTCACAATGAACTCATTCAAGTGACATTTTCAAGTTAGCACGTCAGTCAACGTGTTTGTGATCCAAATACTAGTCAGTGACATTTAGAGCCGTCGATCTATTGACAAAGTGAAGACGGTTTAATTGTCGTAAGACTCGTCGTTGGCGGTGTTTACCTGTGAGTGTTCAAGTGGAAGGAGGAGTTGAACATGTCCACTCTGACAACGTCGTCTTTTTCTACACTGCAGTCCTGCACACACACCGACAACAAATTTCAATCTTCAACAAAAGGGCACTCGTTTGCTTGACGGTTTAGCCATCAAGTCATCTCATATTTCAGTATTTTTGGGAGGAGGCTTAATATTTTTTTAATTTTCGCATATAACGTTTTTTTGTGTTGAATTGTTGGAATTTTTCTAATATTTGCATACATTTTTGTCCATTTTTTTTGTTTTTACTTGAAATGTTTTTGTTTTTTTTTACTAAGTACTTAAATATATAGAATATTAATAATTAATACGTTTATATAAAATGTAAATATTTGATAGTAATATTTGTTTATTCTATTGTAGGTATTCAAATAATTTGTATTTTTGCATGTTTCATCTAATTTTTGTGTGTTTTTTCCATATTTTCATATGAAAGAATGAATTTGTGGTCTCGCATGTATGCAGTATTTTATAGTATTTCTTCTAAAATAGTATATACACACAAAGGACAGAACATTCTAAAATGCCATTCAACTCGGTTTGTTTAAATCAAAACCAATTTTCCGATTCAAATCGTTTTTCATTACAACCCTCATAGATATATATACCCATCAGATAATTTTTCAAATATAAAAAAAAATCCCGAGCTCTAGTAAAAAAAAGAAAGAAGAGAAAATAAATAAATTAAAAATTAAACCAAATTCAACATGTATATTTCTTATCAAAATAATTGTTAAAATAAATACCTTTGTTGTAGTATTTCATTCAAATATTTTTAAATTTCTCATCCAATATTTTTTTAATGTGATATTTCTCTATTTTTGCAATATTTATATTTTGTACTTTTTGTCAATCCAACCATCCAAATATTTTTAAAATATTTTTGGTAATATTTTAAGCATTATTGGTTTGTCTGTCAAATCATTCACTATTTGTAAATGTGTATTTATTGATTTTATATTCAAGCTTTATTCATTTATCTAATGGAATAATTAACTGTAAATAAAACAAAAGATTAGTATTAAATAAATACAACTAATTATTTGATTAAATTGGTAAAGTGCTTATAATTTAGTTGTTCAGAAACGTACCAAATGTTTTGACCGTCATTTGACTTACTGCGCGTTTGGGCAAAAAGGTGATCTGCGTGGAAGCTCCCCCCAAATCCAAGATTCCCACCGTCTGCTCCGTGAGCGCGTGAAGGTGACCTGAAAACACGTTCGCTCCATTAGATGTTCCCTTCAAAGGACACACACGAGCCAAAAATATCAAGTCCCAGTAGACGGGCTGCGGGAGAACTCACCAGACAGGAAGTTCACCGTCACCCACGCTAGGATTCCTACATTTGAAAACATTGGTGGAAAAAAAAAAAAAAAGAGTCAGCTGCGACCAATCAATGATCTCTTCACATGAAGTGATTGGTCACCGTGACCTTCGCTCGTGCCGTCCATGATGCCCAAACTGTTATCCGGTACCAAAAATGGCGAGTCGTCAAACACGTGCTGTACCTTGAGGAGGAGGAAAGACGACCTGATTGAAATGTTATCCGCTGTAATTGGGTTCATTAATTCCCTAGTGAGGGGGAGGAGGAATAAAGTATCTTCCCAGGGTACCCTGGGGCCGTTAATTACTATTCGTCGTCTGCCACACCAAAACGCGCGACACTCTGACAACACCTCCGCTCACACTCCACGCTGTGCGTCGACACGCTCATGTCGGTCACAAGAGAATTTGTCCACATCTCCAGCGAAAACAGTTGCACGAGTTAGGCAGCATGTATTCACTTTATTCACATGCAGCATTTTGTGTGTGATACTTTGGCTTTTAGGATAAAGAGGTTCAGAAAATGGATGGATGGGACTTTTTTTTTTTCATGTTGTATTTTAGTATTTTTGTCATAATACTTTTGTTTGTGCTATAATACTTTTGCTAAGATTTATTATTTTAAAGAATGGTTAATTTATTTATTTTTTTATCTAATATTCTTAATTTTTTTGACTACTTTCATTCATTTGGATTTTTTTCCCCATTGAATGCAGTACTTTTGTATTTTGTAATATTCATGTATTTATTGGTGCAATATTTGTGTCCAATATAAATGTCTCATCATCATTTTAATGTTTGTTTTTGTACTTTTCATCTTGTACTTTTTTCCCTCTTATAGTTTAAGATCTTTGTATTTTTCCCATAAAATTTTTCGATTTTTTTTTTTGCCTTATATTTTTGAAATTGTTTTAGTATTTAATATTTTTCATCTGATGTCTGTACTGTATATTTATCAAATGTTTTGTCTAATTTGTTTTCTGTGTGCATCCGTGGTAAAATTATGTATTACTTTCTAATAATTCTTTAATTTTTATTTCCCCAATACTTTGTTAAAAAATATATATTGTTCCTGTATTTCACATCTATTATCTATTAACATTTGTATTTTTTCCCCAAATATCGTACTTGTTGCATTGAATTATATGATTGTTTATTATTAGTGTATTCAATTTTACTTATTTTTTATTTTATTTATTTTTTTACAAATTTTAACATGTCATCTAATATTTTTTGTCTAATTATTATCATTTTATTTTGTCTAATTTCACATTTTTCCTAATATTCTACATTTTCCATCTAAAATGTATTTTCATCAAATATTAAAATTTTGTTTTTTGTTTTAAATACAAAAATCTATTTTTATTTCTCAAATGTTTCATCCTATATTTTTGCAGACTTGACATAATTTTTTTAATAAGTTTTGTATTTTTTCTGTAATATTTCTTTTAATATTGCGATATATTTTATCAAATGTTCATTTGTTAGTATTTTCATTTTCCCCCTAATATTTACAGTCATATATTTGGTAATAATATATTCATATATAATATATTCCATTCACACTCCTTCCTGCCACCAGTGTGTGGGAACTGAAGCCAGTCAGGGACATTTTCAAGGTACGACATTTTGTTTGGAGGGACAACAATGGCTCAGTAGCACAAGTGCCTCACAGTTGTGAGGTCAAGGGTTCGAATCTCAGCAGCGGCCGTCCTGTGTGAAGTTGATAAATTCTCTCCGTTTTTGTGTGGGTTTACATAATAATTATGATTGGTGGAATCTACAGTAGTGCATGTTGACAGACTAAGCGCCCGAAGCATTACCTGACTTAGAAGAGCTTGGGCTTTGTCTGGAGACATCAGTCGAAGTCCCGCAGTAGCTCTCAGCATCACTGGAGTGTTTTTCCACTGCGAAGGAGGCACCGCGCTCTTGGCCACCTTCAACAGTGTCCTCACGGAGTGTGCGGCCTTCACAAAACACACACACAATAACATCTCATACCAACCGGGACCTCTCGAGAATTTTGTATCCAGCCATCAACTCACCGTTTCCGGAGCGTGCACGTGCGCTGACAGACCGGGCTTCACCGAGTGGAACGTCTCATTGTCTAATATGGGCAGGGCATCTGCAAGATACAACACGCACACACGTACACATCAGTAGAAGAACAAGCCGACGACAAAGAATGACATCAAATACTTCATGTCAGATGTGCCGATAAATGGTGGAATACAGTCCTGGGGACGCTTTGTATTTTGGTCAAACATTTTTATTTACTAATATTTTTGTATTAACGTGCAATATAGTTGTGTATTGTTCATCTAACATACTTTAGGTCTATGTGTTTGTATTTTCTGTCTGTAGTTTTAGTGTTTTTACTCATTTTTAATTAAAAACAAAACATTTCTTTCTGTACAGAATTATATATTTCAGCATTTGCTCCATATTTTTGTCAAATATTTTTGCATTTTATGTAACAAATATCAGTCTGTATTTTAGCTATTTTTGTCAGGACAAAATATATCAATATTTTTATCTAATATTATTGTATATTGCAGCTAATGTTTTTTAATCATTTATAATATTTATGCATCTTTCATCAAATATATATACATATAAACAGTATATATATTTATTTATAATGCTTTGTATTTGTTGTATAATTTTTTTCTCTAGTTATTTAGATTTTTTTTTCATCAAATACTTATGAATTTGTCATATTCAGATTTTCGGTATAAGATTTTTTCCAGATTTTAAGTATTTTCCCTCTGTTTTTGTTGTAATAGGCAAGTATTTATAAACTATTAAACATGTTTTTCTTTTTTAAATATCTGGGTATATTTCAATGAATATTTTTCTACATTTTTTTGTAATATTTTTTTCAAAAATCTGTTATGTAATTCATTCATGATATAGTATGTTTTTTATTTTTTTCAAAATATAATTCCCTCCACATTTTTAAAATTGTGTAGTTTTCATCAGGACCTGCTTGGGTGTGAACAAAAGCATAGACGTGGATGCGCGTCCCCGTACTGCCCGCATCAAACATAACCGCGTAGACTCGGCTGTGGTTGGCTGTTTGGTGGAGCATGGCAGATGGATGGCCGCCGCCGCCGCAGACATCTGTCCACTCCTGAGCCCCGTTGGCGACCGCCAGCACAACCAGCAACAGGAAAAGCTTCATCTTCACTCTGAAGGACGAAGACCAGAGAGGCACAGTTACTCAATGTAGTTTAATATAACATACTTGAGTATTAATGCTATTTTTACTCTGTTACATCTGCTACATTCCACTCACTTATGTATGTATTATTGCTCGCATGATGTATTTTGTTGTGGTTTGTCACACCTCTGATCTGGACAACCTGTTAGCATTAGCACATGAATGACGTGAGTTATGCAACATGTCATTAGGCAGCGGGATGAGCTACAGGGGAGCGACAGTTTAGTGTGTTTGCGTCAAATCAATGCTCCTGCTTGCTGTCAACATGCTGTCGGCAGGAACAGGAGCATGAGAGAGTTGGATTGACTGTGTCAATCATTGCAACTCCAGTAACACGTTTTAACTGTACAAGTGAGGTCTTAAGTAAGTTTTTTAACCTTGTGATGGCTCTATGTGTGGAAAATTAATTCAGTCCAGTTTTATAATTCTAACAAATTTAAATATTCATATTTCGATGGATTAAGACATCATACATTAGCATCTGTTTGATTAAATCAATTAATATCATATGTATCATAGTTGTTATTTTATATATAATAAAATATCTAATATTTTTGCTCATTTAGATATTGCCAACTAATAGTTCTATTTTTACCACATTTTTGTGAAATATTTTATTGAATTTTGTAGTTTATTAAATATTGATGTACATTTTGTCATAATTTTGTATTTTTTTCAACGGTCTGAATTTAGCTTTTTTTTATTCATATTTTTTTTTTTTCAATTTTACCCCATTTTCGCTATTCCACGAAGGCTTTTAGCCAGAACAAATATTGAATAATAAAAATAATAATAATCTAAAATATGGCAAAAGGTCGCTATAATATATTTATACTATAAAATTATATGTTCACGGTAGTTCATATGGGGAAAATAACACATTCTATACAGAAATAAATATTAAAATACATTTTAATATTACTATACCTAAACTACACGATAATCGTTTAAATGGGGAAAACAAGGGTTTTAGCAACGGGGGGAAATAATACACTTTTTAATAATTGAAAGCAGACAACATATCTCTGAATAAATTAGTTGGTCGAAATAGCTGAATTTTGAGTTTTGTCAATTAAATAAGAAAGAAAATGAGCTGAGGTCGCGGGTGACGCTCAGCTTTTAAATATCTAAACACACAGTTTCACTTGCACACTCTAGTATATAAGATTATTTCCCTAGATTAAACTACAAAAAGGACATTTATCTCCTATTTCAACAGTCGGCAGTCTTATTTCCCCCCCAACTTTTCGCTAGCTAGCGACGACATGCTAGCTCAAGAAAACACGTCCAACTAAACCCAAACTTGAAAGCCTTCGAAAAAAACGAACAACGTCGAATAAAGACAACTGTCTCACAGTATGTAGCTGACATATTGGGTAGTAAAAAAAAGTAGTGAAAAACAAAAACACGGTTGGGTCTCACCATGATGTTCCTCTGTCAACAGAGTAACATTTCCGTTAGCAAAGCTGTGACGCCACGGGTTCCACAAACTAAAAGACAACATTCATTGAAACAAGAATTAGTCATTTATTTTAAATGCAAACACATTATAAATAAAATTCCCTGGTAAGTACTAGCAGTTGCGTACTATTAAAGCACATAAATAATGTGTTACAAAGCTTTACATTTTTATTGTAATATACAGTGTCAGGGTTTGTGCTTTGTAGCGTAAGGAAATAAAAACGGTACGAAGACAAAGTATGAAGGAAGAAAGGCAGTAAAATAGGAAGGCTGAAGGAAGAATAGAAGTATGAAGGAAGAAGGGAAGGCATAAAGGAACAAAGAAGAAAGTAGGAAAAAAGGAAAGAAAGAACAGTAAAAATTATTATGGGATGTGAAGAAAGCAAGAATTGCTGAAGAAAAAAGGGAAGAATTTAAGCATGAAGGAAGAAAGGAGGTAAGGAAAGAGACAGTAGAAAGGAAGAAGGTAAGGATGAAAAGTAGCCTGAAGGAAGGAGGAGGGAAGGACTAAGGGAGAAAGGAGGGAAGAAAAGAAAAAAAGAATGATGGAATTAAAATGGGAAAGACGAGAAAAAGTCTGGAGGAAGGACAAAAGGAGGGATTGGCTCCACGATCCTGATGAGGAACAGCAGTATAAAAACCCAGAAAACGGATGGATGGATTTTATAATGTTTATAATGCTCACTTCAATGATAAATTAACTAATGAAGATGTCAATGCAGGACAATGTCAGCACAGATTAGCCTTTGTATCATTTGGCTGATAAATTTGTGCAACGAGCCTTGTAAAGTTACAACTCAATGAAAGAAAGAGAAACAGACGACATCAGGAATACCAAGTAAACCGCTACAATTTATTGCCATTAAACTTCAACCTGACACATAGCGGACAGCATTGGGCCTTACACAGGGTGCAGAAAGTATCACAGATCAAAGTGTGTGGTCACATTTAGTATGGGACTGCAAGTAAACCTACATACATATCATGTGATGCGTGCGCTGTGAAGCTCTCGTCGGCGGAAGACGACTTATGTGACTGCTTGGAGGTTAATCCTGATCTTTGATTGCTCTTGCAGGCTTAAAAGGAACGACAGCAGACATATCACAAACTTGTCGTGCAATATTGATGAGGACCGACAACACTTTCTCCATAGGAGGCGCATGGATGACGACTTTGTTTTAGTAAATCTTCTACATAAAAAAAAAAGAAAAGAAAAAAAAGCAGCCTTCCACCATTCCCTCGTCATGTTTTTTTTTAAGGCACATGTCAAAGTCACTGAAGGAATGGCAGGAGGTTTAGCGTCCCATTGTCGGCATGGTGACAGCCGGGGTCGTGACGGTGGCGTCCTCGGCTTTCCACTGCGACGTCACCGTCTTGATCTGCGTGTAGAACTGGATGCCCTACACGAATAAATGGGCAACAACGCGCTTTGAGTCATGAATCGACTTTTTTGGTGGTGGACGTACTCTTTTGAAGATTTTCGGACCTGTTTGCCGTAGAAGTTGGTGTCTCCCCTGAACGAGCCTCTGGAGCCGGTGAAGGAGAACATGGGCAGGGGGACGGGAATGGGAACGTTCACGCCAATCTGCGGAAAACCACAAATTACTGTCAGTAAATCGTACATGCACGCAAGGTTCGTAGGCTTCAAGAGCTTTCATCACCTGAAAGGTTTATTTTTTTGTACTTTTTTTTTTTATATACTTCATATATTCTGAAATTTAGATTTGAATTATTTCTGAACCCCCCCCCCCCCAAAAAAAAAAAAAAAAGCACAAATAAAACCTTCCCGCAATTACCACCTCGTGTTCACAAAATGTTGGGAAATAAATGACCACTCCTCTCTATAGGAGGACATCTCAATATCCTATATATTACCACAGAGTAATCTCACCTGGCCTACGTCCACCTCGTGTGTATATTTGCGTGCCGTGGCTCCGTTGGAAGTGAATATGGCCGTGCCGTTGCCGTAGGGGTTGTTGTTGATCATGGTGATGGCTTCATCCAGGTCCTCAGCCTCCAGGACCACCAACACCGGACCGAAAATCTCCTCCTTGTAGCATGTCATGTCCGGCTGGAGACATCATTAAACGTAATAAATAGGAACGCTTCGCCTCCAGCTTCTTGAAAGTTCAAACTTTTTATGCTTCGGTGAAAGCGTAAAAAAAGTATTTTATCAGCGTCCTCGGGATATAAGCTCAGTGGGGGACACAAGGCTTAACAGCTGTGGGAATGCGGTGGAACTTTCTTTTATTATGGATTCAATGTTCTGTCTGAATAAATACCCTTCCCGCAGCGAAAAGAAAGCAACCATTCAAGTGTTTTTGTTAGTGGCAATGCGATTCTTACAGGACATTTTTGCAAATATGTCTGTGGTCACCCCAAAAAAAAGGGACAATGCATCGCAGTAGGTAGTAGAAAGTGGGTTGCGATTGAGAGAAAAGATGATGCATTACATGAAATGAATGAGTACGGTGCTAAATTTAAACAGAATGAACCGATCATCCGTTTGAGTATTTTCAGTCAAAATTGCTACAGAGAAAAGGATTTTACGGAGGCTTACCGTTACGCCGCCCAAGACGGTGGGTCCCACAAAATTGCCGTTCTCATAACCTTTGACGTTGACGTTCCTGCCGTCCAGCAGCAGTTTGGCGCCCTCATTGACTCCGCTCTGGATCAGGGACTCCACGCGGGCCTTGGCCTCGGGAGAGATAAGCGGTCCCACATCGGCGCCGGGCTGATCGCCTTCACAATTGTCCGTCGTTAATGAACGACATGTAATTAACGCTCGACGAAGGCTATGTGATGTTTACCTGCGTTGACACGCAGCGATTTGGAGCGCTCCACCAGCTCCGGGAGCCACTCGCGAGACTCGCCCACAAAGATGGCGGTGGAGAGAGCCATGCAGCGCTGGCCGGCCGCCCCGAAAGCGGCGCCCACCAGCTGGTTGATGGTGTTCTCCTTGTTGGCGTCTGGCATCACCACGCCGTGGTTTTTGGCGCCCTGGGACAACACAGAGAACCACGCAGGTGGTCAAATGTGACATTATCAGACCTCCAGCAAGGTTTCACCATTTCTGATGTGAGAAATTATTGAAGACATCTCTTCAGCTATCATGTTTCAGTTCTAAAAAAAAAAAAAAAGAAATCAGATGGAAAAGATTCTTGCTAATTGATTCTCAATTTATTTGATAATCGATTGCATGAAAAAAACCTACTGATCAAATTTTATTCCTTGTTATTTCAAAATTTTCAATTTTTTTCATTTGACCAAATTGTAATACATTCACATATTTCCTCAGAATTTTAAAATGTATATATATTTTTTAAACCAAGTTATATATTTACTGACATATCCCATGTTTTTCTTGATACTTTTCCTTTTTTCCCAAAATAATTTACTCATGTAATATTAGTTTTTTTCTTCTAGTAATTTGAATATATATATATATAGAGATAGGATTATAAAAAAAAATTCTAGTAATTACAAAAAATTCATGTGGCCCTTAGAAAAATAAAATCCTAAAGCGAAAAAAAAAGAAAATGCAAACTCCAGTGTAAATTGCAGTCAAAGTTCCACTCCACTCCTAAGGGTGCAGTAATGAGTTTTATCAGAGGCTAAAGTTTTCACAATATTTTTACTTTAAAATCTAATATAATTAAAAATAATAATAGTAATGAATTTTATCAGGGTTTAAGTTTTCACAATATTTTTTATTTTTAAATCTAATATAATGATGATGGTAATAATAATAATAAATTATTTTTGAAAATAAAAAACTACCTAATGAAATAATAATGAAAAAGTTTCAATTTTCACATAAGATAACAAATCATAGCATATGAATGTTAATATTTAGGCTAAGGTGTACCATGTTGGACTGCACCCTCTTCCCGTTCTTGGAGCCTCTTTCATAGATGTACTCTCCCGCCTGGTTGGATCCCACGAAGCTGATGGCCCTGATGGCGGGATGGTCGCAGATGAAGTTGACGGCTGTGTTCAAAACGCAAAAGTTTTAAACCCCTCTTCGAATAGACGCCACGCCCGCATAATTTATGTCGCTGACCTGCGTGCTGCCCGTGGATGATGTTGAGCACGCCGTCGGGCGCTCCGGCGTCCTGCAGCATCTTGGCCAGCAGCATGGTGCATCCGGGCACGCGCTCCGACGGCTTCATCAGGTAGGTGTTGCCGCACACCATGCCGATGGGGAACATCCACAGCGGGATCATGGCGGGGAAGTTGAAAGGAGCGATGCCGGCGCACACGCCGATGGGCAGGCGGTAAGTGTATGTGTCCATGTCCTTGGTGATGGACGGCAGCGTCTCGCCCAGCATCAGCGACGTGATGCTGCAGGCGTGCTCCACCACCTCTGCCGGAGGACAGCAACAAACATATGCAGTTTAACCATTTGGTAATTAAGAAACACATTCACATTTAAAAAGTATTTAGAGATGTTATAGTAGACTTTCTCACCAACTTTTCACAAGCATCTTCAAAAATAGACTACGCTGTTAATAACCATTAACAATGAAACAGTTCAGACAACATGACAAATGGTGTCAACACTCCACAAACCTGTTAACAAAACTGTGTTTATGCATATAATTAATTAATTCCGCTTGCTGGCTCTAGCAGTCGTATCTGAAGGTGTTGATTGCCTTTGGGTAGAGTGCAGCTTGAGAAAGCGAGGTAGGCACAGCGTGCTAGTAAATCCTCAACCTGACGGCGCACCTGCACGCGCCGCCGCCTGTCTTTCCGCTGATAATGGAACGCCGTTCGTTACTTTAGCGGCGAGAGCTGCGCCAGGCAACGCTTTGGCGAGAGGATCTTAAATCCTCAACAGGAGTGGCGGAAAACAGACAGCGATTAAGACTCTGTGTTGATTTAGCTACAGGAGAACTGCCCAAAAATATATAAAATAATATATATGGGGAGAATTCCCTAGTAGGAATTTGTCAAAAGTGCAAGCCCTGAAAATTTAACTCAAAACGATGACAAATGGCCGACTTCCTGTTCGATTTTAAGCATGGGTCCTTGAAACTTTCTGCGCCCAATTTCAGGCCAATTAAAGCAAGTGTTGTCTACCTTCTTCGTTTTGAAACCGTGAGATGATCAACTTGCACTTCAAGTTCCTCAAATAACAGTCCTGGAATTTGCCGCTTGAAATCAAAATGGCCAACTTCTTATTCCATTTTAGGCCTGGGTCCTTGAGACTTTATGGTGTGTCGTTTTAATAGACATGTCTGCCTAATCTCGTGGCAATAGGCAAAACTCTGAATTTGAATGAAATGGCAACTTTTCCAAATTTTCCAGGGGGCACTACTGAGCAAGTTTTAGTGTCTAATCCAGCAATTTTTTTAACACTAAATGACTTCACTTTTACCTTATAAGTCATGTCAGAGGATCTTTTTTTTCCAAACAACTTTCCATGAGTCACAACTAATTGAGTATTTTGATTAGGTGTTCAAATTCAGAAATTTGGAGATAAGCATTTGACTCCCACAAAAAGTTTGCTTAGTCATCCTGCTCCGGAGTTTTTCATTTAGCGCCCTAGCAAACGTCCACATTAGCTGAAGCCACATTTTTACTGTGGACGATTGCGCGACACACAAAGAAAGAAAAAAAAAAAAGAGGGAGACAGCGAGAGCGAAATTGTGTTTTTATCGCGGCCCATTAAGCGGCCAGCAGCGATCAATCCAGAGACGACGCACATAAAAAGCTCACTGGGACACTTAGGAAGCCTTGCGTCGCAATCCACTGTGCAGCTGCCTTTACTGGAAACACATCAATCCATGAAGATGAATAACGCCAGAAAGTCAAGGAAAACACTTAGCCCGGGGGGACTTTTTAATTGATCAATAACATCTCGTTTCCTTTTTCCTTCCTCGTTTTGGGGTATTCTGTCAATATGCAAACTGTGATTTAGATCAATGAAACGCTGCACTGAAAACACACTAACTTCTCATTGGGTTTCTTTTGATTCTGGTCATTCTCAATGGGCGCCTTTTTCTGTATTAAGTATTTTTCTGAGGCTTGCGTGTGGCTAGAGTGGCCTTAACATTTCACAGGTGGCATTGCCATCTGTTGGTTTGGCATGCACCTTTTTATTGTTTCAATAGTTAATCATTTCTTTAACTATACATTGAGGATTGATATAGTTAGGATAAATTGAATGTCACCATTAGTCAAGTTGCCATAGCTGCTAATGCGCCTTTCACATGTAACTTTCTCCAGGTTACTGACTGGCCAGAGTGGCCTCATTGTTTTACGGGTTAATATTTTCCATATTTTTAGTTTAACGGCTGATTGACTAGAATGTCCTTAATGTGAACATTCTTGACACTAGTACTTTCTCAAGTGCGATCTAGTCACAATAGACTCCACTTGACTATTCTGAGTATATTGCTTTTGAAGACACCCAAGAGGCTTTACACAAATAGATAATTCCTTGATTATCATTTTGAGCAAATTATGCTCTTCAAGTTTTAGATGATTTTTAAAGGCTTTACAGGTTATAGAGCATTGGTATAAACACAAGGACAGACATGTTTCCCGGAGTTTTTGTTTTTAGCCTAACAATGGAGAATTTTTATGAAAAATATCGGGACTTTTACTCACGCAGTCCTCGGAATACGTCGCCTTCGGCATCTGCCAAAGTCTTGCCTTGTTCCAGAGTGATAATCTTAGCCAGCTCTTTCTAAAATAAACAAAATCAAGACAAAGATAAGCCAAATTTAACCACAACATACTTGCACACGAACACTTCTTACAATGTTGTCTTTGATGAGCTGCTGGTAGCGTAGAAAGATCTGCTGGCGGCTCAGGATGGACGTCTCTGACCAGGAGTGAAACGTGCGCGAGCAGGACTCCGCGGCGGCCAGCATCTCCGTCTGGGTGGCTTTGGGAACACGGCCCACCACCTCATTAGTGGCCTGTGAGGGTGGCGGCGAGCAGAGACAGTCCGTTCAGACACGCCGACTGCGACCGATGCGGGGAAGTCGTTACTTCATCTCATGCATTAATGTCTACAGCAAAAATGTTTTTCTGCTTTTTTACAACGTTGTAAATTTGACTCACGTATTTACGAGCCATTATAAGCTTGCCAGAATGTTGCTGATGCCTCGGGTATCTTTTGTAGTACTGTACTTGTTTTATCTATTTAAACTACCTTTAATAGCACAACAAAGTCAGCATATGCGTCTATAAATACTCACGGGGTTGTGAATGTCGAGCCATTCCGACGTGTTGGACTCGACAAACTTGCCGTCGATGAATAGCTTGGTGGTGGGCTACAAAGGTCACACAAATTCACGGTCACATGAAGTGCACTCTCAATGGATACTTTATTAGGAGCCATTAACTTTTTAAAGGCATTTTTAAAGGCTGTATCACTTGTATGGGAGCTTTGGTGAATCGTATGTTATCTGGTTAATCCAACTTTCCATTTTCTGCAGCATGTGTCTTCATTAGGCTCATGAATGGCAGCCAATCACAGTGCACATAAACAGACTGTCCCGAAAGTCACTATGACAATAGCAAAGCCTAAGCTGTCCAATGCTGATGGACTCACATCTGTTTGAATGATACCTCGAACGAAGTCGTGAAAGGAAGTGCATAGCCTTCATTCACACTCACCCCTATGGACGTTTGGACGAGTTATCAATGGGACTAACATCAAGCATGTCTTAGGAATGTTGGAAGAAGCCAGCTTTCCAACGCAAGCAAGGATTAGAACCTTGAAACTTAAGTGTTTGGTAGAGAAGTTAACAACTATATTATGCGAGGCCTGATACTGAGGAAAAAAATGACAAACATGCAACTGCATGTTGGGCTGTAGAAGCAAGGATGTATAACTTCACTTGCCTGACTTTTTTTTTTTTTTTTGCCAAAGCAATATGGGACTTGTTTGAAGACTTAATTTTAAGTCTTGAGAAATGCACATTTTTATAACTTACTCCCACCTCTTGCAGTATAGAAAATGGATGAATAAATTTGCTTTGCACTTGTGGACAAGTGATACCTAACAACTGTTGTTTATATCCCAAGATTAAAACCATCAAGAGGTTTTCAACCTTTTGTTTCACAGGAAATTGTCTCCAGTACTCTTGTCACGTTGACGTTACGTGTCGGACTGTTATAAAAGCTGCACAGTGTGAGTGATCTCTTCTTACCACAGACGAGTAGCACATACGGCCCAGCTGCAGGGAGGTTGTCTGGAAGGTATTCAAACAAATTTGATTAACACTCAACTTGACTTACTGGTTCCTGTTAATCATCATCTTAGAAATTAAAACAAATGTATTAAACACTCAAATTGACTTTTTGGTGTATGTAAAGCAAATAGAGATTAAATAGAACTGGATTTAACCGACCTAACAAGTTTCATGAGCAAACAGCAGCGCGTGCTACCAGCTAGCCACCTAGCTGTTTAGCTTCAACCCATTAGCCCTGAATGTGACACTTCAACGCTGATTTTATGCTTTACCTTCGCATTCAGCACGGATCGGAGTATTGCTGCCATTTTGCAAAGTAGTATTATTGTTTCAGTCCTTCAAGCGACCCACCACAGAAACCGTACAAGCAGTCAAAACGTTCCTGGCAAAAGCACGGGAGAAGGGGGCGGGGCTAGGAGGATAACCAGCGATCCATAAACTAAAATGAGGGCTTGTGTTTGTGGCTCGCCATTACTCCATGTGATTTGTGAATCGGTTAAAAACGTCACCGAGTGCAGTCGTCGTTTCGCTTCCTTGTTAGGCGGGACGTTTAAACAGCGGCCCAATCCTCAGGCGGCATTCATCAGCCGCCCTAATTTCCTAGAAGCTGATTGGCTGCCGTAAAACCGTCACCGGAGTTGAACTTGTCTATGGTTCAAACCTCTTGGGAATGAATGCGTCAAAAATATGTCAAAGGGTCCGTGCAGCAACATCAAACGAGTCAAGACATTTCAATTTGACAAAATCGAATTTTCAAACCAACAAAGCCCGCTTTGAGACAAGCTTAGTTAAGGAAAACAAGTAAAACTAAACACTCGGGTAGTCAAGTGCCAGTTTCCATGGCAACATGAGTACACGCAACATGGAGTTCCTGCAGTGGAGTTGTGAGGATGTTGCAAGATGGATTGGGTCCGTAGGATTTCCACAGTATAAAGTAGGTTTATATTTTAATGCAAGCAACACAGGATAACGACAGTGACCATAATCATTGAAATTGTTTTCATGGCAGCGGTGCTTCACCGAGAACTGTGTCACTGGCAGGAAGCTGATCTTTGTGGATTGTGCACACATGCCAAGACTCGGAATCACAGATTTTAAAGACATGCAGGTAATGGAAGCTGCTCACAAGGCTTAACATATACAAAACAATCTTCAAATAGGAGATGGAATAAGGTTAAAGAGACTGTGCAGCAAACAGTAGCCAATATATGCCATCTGTTTGTCAAACACTTGCGTGTGCTTTGATTTGCATTCAACAAGATGACTGACTCCCGCGCATTCATTGGCCACTTAATTAGGCTACAGTCGCTCCACCTACACACAAATTACATTCACTCTGCATTAATAAATTGATTTAGTACCCTTCTCATAAAACTGAATATGCTCACCAAATTGTTAGAAACGGCCCTCGATCTGATAAAGTAAAACTACTCATGATGGTATCGGTCACAGTAAAACTAATTACAAGCATAAAGTGATTCTTTTATTTTACTTTTTGAGGGTAAAAAGTGAGGCACTGGGGAACGATATCTATTGGAGCAGAACAAGGACTGAAAATTAATAACAATTTCAATTGCCATCACAATAGTAGAATGTGTTGCTTTTGTTTGCTAAAAATGCGAAATTTATTAGAGGTGTGGTGTTTATTTATTCAAGTGGAAACTGTTCTTGTTGACTACTTTGCTTCACATCTTTAAACAGCAGCTTTACAGCCGCCACGTCTGCTCTGTAGGCATCATATTGACATGATTATACATGGCCGTTATTATCAATATCTCGCATATTAATACATCTCATACTGGCTCTCATTTTTTGAACTTGCAAGTCTATCATCAAAAGATATAAGGTAAACAAAAATAAAATCAGTTTCTCCGGCGCCTCTGTCTGAGCTGACAGCTAAATTAGCTCAGTGCGTCTGCTCCGCTGTGTCAGCATCAAGGTAGAAAGAAGCAGGTGCAGATAATGAAGGTCTATTTTACTCAAGTCGCGCACACACACGCGCTCCTTCATCTTCCTCTCAAAAGACGAAACAGTCTCAATTCTCGACGACAGTAGCGCACCAAACAAAAAGTTCGACACTATCAAAGGACTCCCTTTTCCCCCCTGTCCAACTTTACATACTCACCTGCTGTGCGCTCCGCAGGCCATCGCGGCACATGTGCGCGAGCTGCTGGGCATCACAGAGGTCCTGTGGAGTCGCAGCATCGCCGACCCGCCACGGGACATCGAGGGCCTCTTCCTGGAGATGAAGAGTCGCACGGGTGTGAAGACAGATGAGCTCACCCCTGAGCAGCTCATGGAAGACATCAGCCACTGACGAGAGAAACGTGCGCTTACTGAGTCACGGCAGTTGTGCATGATTGTGTTATACTGCCCCTGGTGGCCAAGGTGGGCACAGCAGAAGGAGCGGCACAATGAATTGAAGCATTCAATCACGATGCACAAACTGTTTAATTCTCGTATCAACATTTTTTACTCGTATCTGAAGACAAAAATCTATCAAACAGTGACTCGAAAAACAAACAAACTCATAAGTCAAGGCACTTTTATCTCAAGGCACCACTCTGGATTCAGAACGCCATCACTGGAAAACATATTTGTAAAAAAAAATAATGTATATTGTACATATTGTAGTGCGTGTATAAAATATGTGCCTTTAATAGGCGGGACATGGTGGGGCATGTGACATCAGTAAATCTGCGTGGGAGTCTCTTGGCTTGAGCCGTGGCTGACAACAGCTCCTGCACAAGTGTGCTCAATATGGTTATGTGTTACAGTTTTCAATAAACAGCTGAGAAGTGCATTGGCGACTGTGGCTCTCCTTTCCCACTTGAAAGGGCATTACAATGAAGAACTTTTAGTGTTATAATGGTTTAGGATTTTTAATTTTTTCAGTTTTAATTTTGTTTTCTAAATTAAGTTTGTTTAATTTTTTAAGAGGTGTGTTTTTATTTTGTTTTAATAAAGGCTTTAGTTTTTATAAATTTTAAGAATTAGTGTAAAAAATTAAACAGTATTTGTTGTGAGATTTAAAAAAAAAAAAAAGCTCACAAATGTGAAAACAAAGGATGTTTTCACTATATAATTCGTTTTATAAATGTGAAACATTTTTTTCTTACTAGCACTCTTGTTTTTACATTTTAATAATTTTTTTTTAAAAAAATTTGTTTTCTAAATTCAGTTTGCTTCAATTAGTTTTTAGATGTGTTTTTTTTAAAAGTTTTTATTTAGTTTTCACAAAGACTTGTTTTTATTAATTTTTGCATTAGTTCAATTTTAAACAGTATTTGTCATTTGCGAGATTTAAAAAAATGGTCACAAAGGTGAAAGGTGAAAATGAAGGATGTTTTCACTATATCATTTTAGAAATGTTAAACATTGTTGTGAAACTTTTTCTTATAAGTACTCTCGTAATGACCCCCCCCCCCCCCCCCCGCAATTTTAGTTTTAGCATCTTGGAATACTGCAAAAGTATACTGTAAAGAAACCTTAAAAAAGATATACAGTAAATTTTTATTATAGCTGGGACTTCCATGATAGACAATTAATTTTGTTCGACAACGAAAAATCCTCGATGTAGCCAGGTTGCGGTAGGGGGACCTTGATATTAGCAACGATACTGTTGTGTGTGTGTGCGTGTGTGTGGAAGCGAGGGATGTGTCGATGCAATTTTCTGCCCGCCAACTCTCCCAGTGACTCACTCATATGCGGGTTCTGACATTCACACTTCCCGCCCGCCGAGCGCCTGCCTGTTGTAATTACGGCCGCTGCAAAGTGCTGCTATTACAATATGCTGCTATTACAATATGCTGTGTAAGCAAATAAATGAACTATTGTTTAAATAAACATGACTTAAGTGTCCCGCAGGAGCTTTCACTGGCAGGTAGACATTAGATGTCCATTCCTATGACCCCGGAAGGCTAATAATTGGACTTCAAGGTAACTGTGTGTGTAACTACCAGGCCAGACAAAGTTGAGGTATGGTTCAAAGGTATGTCAAAGTCAAGGATACAAACGGAGTAGCCCCCCCGGGACAAACCATCATACCCTTAATGTGCACAGTAGAGCTTACTAATTGGACTCCAAGGCCAAAAAAAGATTTCCTATGCTACTAAAGTCAAGGGTACAAAAGCAGAAGCTTTGAGGACACCAGGCTAGTGATGACGATGATGTATTTTGTAGGCTGTGTTTGAGGTACAGAATGTTTTGACGGTATCAAATCCAAGACGGTATCAAATCCAAGACATTGTACCCTGCAAACATCAACTGTTTTGAGAGTAATAATCACATAGTTGAGTCAATATTGTTGTGTATTTACCTGACAAAATGTTATGGGGTAGAATCCCAAACGATACAACTGTATATTTTGGAGTTCATATAAATGTACAAGTATGCCGTTAAGGTAAAGCAGTACCACTGGGTACCTTGTTCTTCATATTCTACCCCTCTTCTTGACATGTATGGCGACTGCCACTTAATACAAAAATTCCCAGCAGTGTACCTAATGAAGTGGTCAATGAAGCTCTTGCCAAGATGACCTAACTACAGCTCTTATTGATTCGCTGCTGCGTTTGGATCAAACTATTGATTAAGACTAGAAATCCTTCATGCTGGTTCTAAATTGCTGGAATTGAATATAATGAGAAAGATGCTAAAGCAGTTAAGCATTGGCCTGTTTTGTTGCCACTTCTCCCCTCGGTGATCTACTATTCAAGCTTTCATAAAAATGTGTTTTCCCTTTCATTGATGTTGTTTATTTTTGTGAACCGTGGGCCTTTGAAGTCATTTGAGACGCTTAGAAGGTATAAAATGCTGACTGGGGGGTGGGGGGGTGGGGGGGTGTTAGGTCGGCGTAGCGTGCCAACAGTTCCACAGGGGAGCTTTAAGTTTCAGCCAAGTCAACATTTGTTCAACGACTGATCTGAGCTATACTGTGATTTTAACACATGCAAGAACAACCTAGAAATAACATCATATATTTCATCGCATCCTATTCAATTAGGTCTATCCCTAAACTAATTAAACATTAAAGCTTGACAATCTACGGTCGCCCATCTGTCGAAGACACCTGCTTCCTAGTTTGTCAAAGTCTGAAATTTACTGCCTCAAACCAAAATGGCTGACTTCCTGTCAATTTCAAACATGGGACCCTGTGACTTTTTTCCCTCCTGTCATGATGGACACAACTCCCCGATTTCTTGTTGATCAGCAGAACAGGTGCGGACGGCTCAATTTTTCAAACTTTCTAGGGGGTGCGACTGAGTGAGTTTTGCTGTCGAATCCCTATCTTTTAGAGAAGCAGAATGTGGTGCATGCTGCATTCTGTCGCGCATGCAGCCTCTCTCTCTCTCTCTCTCTCTGCGTGTGCATGAATAAATGATGACGCTGGGCTGTGAGCGCGGCCGGCAGGCAGGGCTCATGCGTGTGTGTGCGGTGCATCTGTCTGCCGCACACAAACGCTCTCTGTGCAGCCGCCATTGCAATTCCGAACACAAGCGCCAGTGGAACCGGCGAGCGGTGTGTGTGTGCGTGCGGTGTGTGCGCGCGGATGTATGACGGCTGCGACCTCGCAGGCAATCTGGATTAGGAGAGAGAGCGGGGACGAGAGAGAGGAATTATAGGAACATCTGGCTGCAGTCATTCGCAGGGGCTGTTCAAAAAAGCAGCGCCGTCCTCCTCCTCTTCCTTTCTCTCTCTCTCTCTATTCATCTCGCTTTTTTTTTTTTTGGGAGGAGGTGAGGCTGCCTTCCCCCGAGCAATGCTCACTCTCACCCGGCGCGGCGGATCTCCTCTTCTTCCTCCCTCCTTGAAGGGCATCGACGGGGCTGCCAAGGCCGGCCACATGTTACCGGAAGCCAGGCGAACGTGTGCGGGACACCTGCATTAATTCGCTTCTTTTATTCCCTCCTTCTTCCGAGGCGGAGATGCCGGACTTCTACCTTTGACTGTGGGGCTGGATGTGTCCTCCGCAAGGTAAAAGAAAATCTCCCCATAGATGTCAATCAACTCTTGTGATGGGAGGGGGTGGTGTTTAATTGACTTGAGGTGTTGTATGCATGCAGCACTCCTGCAAGGTCAGAAAAAAAAGATGGATTTGAGTTTTTCACACATAGGTGATTGGCTGCGAACACCGGGCTATAATTCACATAAGATGTCTGCTGCTATGGGTGTTTTATTGCCGCTGCCCCGAGGATGCGCTGATAGCCGCTACTGATGAAGCTTCTCCTTTCTGTTGCCGCTGTCAAGTGATTTAAGACGAGATGATATGCAAATGACACCTCAGTCACAAGGTGTGATGGCGTCTAACACGGGGAGAGCGTTGCAAGGCTTCCAAAAACGGGCTGGAGTGGAGAATGTACATTTAAAATCTTTAGAAGGCGGTTCTAAAAACAAATAAAAAATCTTGATCGGGGCTGGGCAGAGTTTACTCAACTGCAGAAGGGGTGAAGGCCTTTATTTGTGCAACTGGAGTATAGAACTAAATTTTAAAAAGGACTAAAATGGAAACATGCAGCAAAGGGGAATAAATGAGGCACTCAACAACGTTGTGTAGCAACCATATTACAGAATCTATTGCAACGTTAAGTGTTGCTTAAGATGCCATCTCAACACTGTACAGTGAACTTTTCACTGCGGTAATAAGAGGCGTCGCTCTCTGCACACACAACATTGTGGAGCAGCCACATGTCAAGAGTCAACTGGAACGCTATACCACGCTAAAGATACCATCTCAACATAAATCATATTTAATACTAAAAAGGGAAATCTTACAAAATGTGCTAAGACCAAAACATGGATGCACACAACCTTGTGGTACAACCACGCCAGAATCTATTCTACAGGAACGCACATTGTCTTTAAAGACACTGTCGCCACATAAATTATCTTTAAGACGACACAATAAACTCATTTACAACATGTGGTAAGACTGCGCACTTAAACAAGGGAAGTATAGCTGCCCTGAACATAAACAACATGGACACTCACAACATTGTGGAGTGGCCACAGAATCCCACATAGATCATCTTTAATACTGCGTTGGGAATTTATTTACTACATCCAGTAGGACTCCATGAGTTACAGTATTATGTAGCCCTGTAGAACATAAACACAACATTGTGGAGCGACCACTTTTCAGAATCCCACAACAGCTGAGCAGGGAATTCATTTAGAACATGCGCTGTAACACCACGTTTAACAAAATTCTTTGAGGAATGTACTGTACATGGACGCCCACAACATTGTGGAGCGAGCACAAATCCGTATCTAATGGAACGCTAAGTGTCGTCGTCACATTAGGAACTCTTTTACAACATGCTCCACACTGCAGAACTGTTTATCTGCTTCGATTGGAGCTGCTGTTTTGGTTAGCAACTGACTACAAACTGATTCAAGTTGGCTGGTGGAATAAATAAGTCACATAGCTTCTTGAGACATAAACATGGATGCACACAACATTGTGGAATGGCCACGTTTTGTGTGAGTTTGCTGGAATGTTAATTGTTGTTGCCAAATAACATGATCATCAGCACTGAGAAGGGTGCTTCTGTTTTGGTTAGCAATGGAGTTTAAATGGGATCAGCAATTGTAATAGTAAACAAAAGTCGTTTTTTTCTTTAATGATTATGGAGAAAGCAAAACCATACTGGATGCTAATCTTCATTAAGGATCCCATTTCAAATCACCTTTAATACAATGCAGAGAAGTCTGTTTACGTGATGTGGTCGCTGCTGATGTTTTGGTTAGCAACAGAGTTAATTAGCTACTAGCCATTTTTTCCCCTGCTCAAGGTGCTAGTTGGATGCATCCAGTCGCTAATTGGGGTGCGGCGTCTGTTAGGTCACTATGTGAGCAAACACGGTAATAAACACACTTCATCATATTTTTACATAAATTAAGGATGCCGTCTCCTTGCCTCGTGTCAAGTGTTAGTCATCACGTGGCGTATTATTCCCAAGCGCCCGCAGGGCATCCTTTGAATCCTCCGTGCGGGCCTACTACACCTGTTTTTTTTTTGTCTTCTTTTTCCCACTCACATACTTCACACGCAGACAGGTGACTGCTTGACCACGTTTCACTTTCAATGACCTACATTTGGGTCTCGTGGGGACCAGCATCTATTGTCTTTGGTCTCCTGTCAAAAGAAAGAGTCTTCATTATTTAATTGTTAGATTGTATTATTATTTTTTAAGGTCACTCGTGTGTCTGTCAAGGATGTCTGCTTCCGATGGGGGCTCACTTGATGTATTCTCTAGTATGAGTGCTGGAATTTGCCCAAAATGGCTGACTTATTGTTCAATTTTGGGCATGAGTTCTTGAGATTTTTTCGTACGTCTTGTCACGAGTGTGAAACTGGTGTCAGATTTTTGTCAAATTTGGAGGTGGTGATACTGCGTGACTTTAAATATGTAGCTTGTGCTTGTCGCTACAAGGTAGGGGAAACATTAATTAAGAAAGATGGCATATGGATCTCTTCAGGGTCTTGTTTCCATCCTACGCACCAAGTTTCACCATGATATGCATGATATTGTGGAGGCAAGTTTAGAGTTTCTGTATTTCAAATTCAATGACAGGCTTTGCCCACATAAGATGGCAGAAGCAAAAAGAAAAAAAACGGTTTGCACTTTATTGACGTCTATCTGTCAGTGTACCTGCTACCGACTGAGACTCATTTGAATAAATTATCAAAAAAGTACAAATGGTACTAACCCGTTAACCAAAATGGCCAATTCCCTTTTCTATTTTTGGGTAGTGGTCTTTGAGACTTGTGTACCCAGTTTCATATATTTTGGTAAAAATGGTGTCGGGGGCAGATTTCTTTTTTTTTTTGGGGGGGGGGGGGGTAATTTTCCAGGTAGCAATGAGTGTTTTTGGTCAGGGTAGGAAGGTCATGTAAATGTCATGTCACCTTTTTTGTTTGGTCATGTGACATTCGCAAGCTAAGCCGTGATAGGTCGCTACCTGAGCCCTTAGCAACTGCGATGTCATTTTCAGTCGACAGCAAGTGGCAGATAAAAACGTGTGTATTTTGCTGATTAATTCATTGTCCACAAACGCAATATTACAGTAATCTGAATACTGTGTTTAGACTACTAGTGGAGCCGCATACAACATATTATTATAAAGAAGATTTTTGACTTGACTTCCCTGTTGATGAATGTAAAGGTACGAGTTTTCCTTATTAAAAACACTTAATCGAATTGTATCTTCAAGCACCGATGTACCGGTAGTAATTTCTTTCCAAAGTAGAAAAACCTATTTTAAGAAGGATTTGTTGCTATCACTTTCAATTCAGCTCGTCCTCGTTTTGCCGCAAAACGCAACAAAGGAGATGTTACACGTTTTTGTCTGCACCCAACGTGGGAAGGGATTGAACTTATTTTTCTTTCACTCCTCCTATACATAAAATCCTCCATGCAGTGCGCCCGCGAGGAATTAAACGGGCGAATGAGAGTGCGTATCTCATATTGATATTCCAGAGTGCTTTTCAAGGTTTCTGTGAGAGAAAATCCCAGGTCATAAGCCCCCCTCCCCTCACATCAGGGGTGCGATCGCACAAGAGCGGCGGCGGAATGCAGATGAGTGTTTGAGCTCCTTCTCCTGCCTGTTCTAGACAGCTAGACGTCGGAAAAATATGAGGAAGGTTGTGAGTCTGTTTGCTCCTCTCCATCCTATCCTGACTTTCGCTTGCCGCTCGGATGCTGTGCGAAGGAAAACACTTGCAAAATGGCAGGGGAGACTTGTAAATGCTGATGAACAGCACTTCTCTTGATGCACCAGGGTCTGCTTAGTATGACGCACACACACAAACGGGACGATACCTTGACATCCAGTCAAAGCAGAGAAATTGCAGTTGCCTCCGAAATTGCATATGAGATGCCGTCCCCCACCTGAAATGCAAAGAAAAAAAAGAATATAACAAGAGTATTGTGTTGCATTGCAGCGTGTCATAGCAGTCAGAGGTTGGTCGGTAGAGTAACCACAAATTGTATTGGATAAGCGTCTAATAATAATTGATAATATGAATCAAGTAAAAGTAAAAAGTAGTCCTCCAAATAATTGTGTAAGACTGTAATGTTTCAGTGAAAAAAAATACTGAAGTACCAGAGTTATTTTTTTAATCAAAGCATTAATGTCACCGAGACAAAAATATAATAATAAAATAATAAAATAATATAATATGCAAATTCAGATATTACCCAACAATATCACTTTAACTGAGACAAAAACACAATAAAGTAAAGCCAATTCTGCCACGACAAATTTTCTTAAAAGGAACCCCCGACTGTCATGACAAGTTTGTACAATATTATTTATTTGGTTGTTACTAACATAACTATGAAATTCATTTTTCAAGAATCATTTCCAGTTTAATAGATTTTGGAGAAACTTTATTTGTATGTACGCCGCTCTCTGCCGAGGAATGTGAAACGCCTATCAAAAAAGCAAGTTAAGCCTTGTTACGTTCCTAATGAAATTATATCTTACTTAAGATTTCTGTTTTTGCAGTGCGGAGACTCTTAAGACATTTTATCTTATTGTGCATGAAAATTAACAAATTTTAGGATTTACAAACTAAGCAAGAAATAAAAGTCCTCCTCCTTGTAACTGATTAAAACTATACTCATAAGTAAAATTTATCAAAAATAGTGCTGAATGTAACAGAGTAAAAGTAGCACTTTACTACCCACTTCTGATTGCAATCCACAGACATTGTAAAAATATGTTCCTTGTTGGGTGTGAGATCATAAAAAAAAAAAAATCCATCAGCTTTCACAGTAAAAGTACATTTCATTAGAGGAGTATTAAGTATCACGACATATCAAAGGAATCTCAAGGTACACTAGTGCCAAACCTCAAAACATCCAGCCACCATCAATGTGCGTTGTTTTCTTGCAGTGGAAGGACAATACCAGTTGGTAGCGGTAATGTGCCATTAAGCTGGTTTGTTCTGTAGAAGAACAAGGGAGGACAATACATTAGGTATAGTCGTGTTTTGCGCTTGCATTTTCCATGGTTACAGGTTAAGTGGGGAGCAAATGTTATTACTGTGTGCTTTTATACAGCGCAATACTGTTTAGTTCAGTTTTTCTTATGAAAAAACATGTAAAAAAACAACACATTTTTGTTTTTTTTGGAAGGCTGGAACAGATTAGATGCATTATCCATTAATTTCAATGGGGGAAGATGATTTGAGATACAAATGTGGTCATGAAATACATCAAACTTGTAATTTCAAGGCACCTTTGGATTTATCCAGAAATCAAATTTTAAGGGATTCTTTCTTGGCAAATACCAGCCATATAGAAATTTCCATAGTAATGTGTTATGGTTCGTTCGGTTAGTTAATTGGTTGTTTTTTGGCTAATCCTGCCAAGGGCGATCAAAACAATACCTGCAGGCTTGGCCGGCTAACAATAAGAAATTCATGCTGCAGTAGCATCAGCAGCATTAGTGTCAACGGCTGTCTCTCACCATTAGCAAGTAATAGCACCCTGACAATGTTCGGGGGCTTTAAAGCAGAACCTCATTTGTTATCCGTGACTAAATTGTCCGGATGCTCTCTCTCCTCTGGGGATTCTTTGTTATAAATGTCATTAGGTGATCTTGAAAACGAGCCCCCTTCCCCTGATTGCATCTCACCTCCCCCTCACGCTTCCCTTCAATGTGACGTTTTTCAGTGTTGCCATGGCGTCGCGGCTGTCATCCAAGAGTTATCGCGTTCGGAGAAGCGTCACAGCGCATGGAGAAGTGTTAGCGAGGCAGACGTCGCAGAATCTATGCTGGGTCACTTTCATAAAATGCTTTGCTGGAGCCATTTTACAGCCACCTTGCAGCTTGTTTTGTTTTGCGCAAGTACACACACAGCTACAATAGAGCCAAATTTGAGCATTTCTGAGTTCCGCAAAGGCCTGATTATCGGATGCCTCGAAAGGATTATCCTGACTGATCCTCCTGTGGTGTGGGGTACACACGAATTGATAATTGGGCCAAATCTGAGCATTTTCTCGCCATTCCGATCAAAGTCGGAAAAAGGCCAGATTATCGCGTGTTTTAGAAAGATTAGACCTGATTTTTAGACCTCCAATTGATGCTGATCCTGATTGATTATCCAGTTATGCAGGGTAGACACATCTCAACAATCAGGCAAAATGTGAAAATTTTTCTTCCCTTTAAAAAAAATCAAAACCAGCGATGGCTGAACTTTCGGATGTGTCTAAAAGACGATCTTAAGCGATAATCCTATGGTGTGGGGTATACACATACTGATATTCAGGCCAAATTAGACACTAAGAACCTAGTGCATGGTGTTGTTAATATAATTAAGGAACCAGACTATTTTAACAAAATTATAACCGGTCATTAAAATCAACTCTAACTCTATCTTTGACTTCAGTGTCAATGTGAGGGCCAGTCATAGACTGTGGGCGGGCTGGATGTGGCCCCCAAGTCATACTTTGCCCAGTTATGCCCTTAGGGTAAGGTTCACCAATTCCAGTCCTCGAGGTCCAGAGTGCTGCAGGTTTTAGAGGTTTCCGCCCACTGGCACAACTGATTCATATAATTAGCTCATGAGCATGCCTGATAATGATCCTGATCTTTAGTATCAGGTGTGTTGGTAGGCGGAAACATCTAAAACCTCGAGGACTGGATTTGGTGAACCCTGCCCTAGTGTCTCTAAAAGATGATGCTGGATGATTCTCCTCAGGTGTGGGCTGTTTTAAAAGTCATTTCAAGGCAGAGAATCGCATATGTTAAACCAGATGTGCGTGGTCAATGTCCCGAGTTGGACCCATCACCAATTCTGTGATTGTGGGATGAACCTGAAACAGACAATCAGGAAGCTCGCTGTAGTTGGGGCTTTTTTGGTGGACACAAATACAGCACCAACCAAAAGTGTTGCGTATTGAAACATATTTAACATTTACAATTGTTGAGGGCGACCATTTTCTGAGCAGAGGAAAAATGTCTGTGTATGTCTACTTCACTTTAGATTCTTTTTGGCAATCCCATTTGCCTCGCGTGACCTTCCCATGATTCCCTGCCCGGAGGCGAACTTGCCAAGGCTCTCTAGACACAAGTTGCAGCATCGGAAACCATTTCCCCCGCGCCCCCTGGTCGTAAGGCGAGTCACGCTATGCTGTGCTTTCTGTTCTCTGAGAAGGCCGCCCCTGGGAGAGCATAGATATCCACTGCTACTGTACACCACTGCTATGCTGCAGTCGCCTGTTTCCATAGATGTGGGGGGGGTGAACTGCCTCTATTAGGCAGCGATCTGCCCACTGGAGCGCACATGTGGGCGTGCGCTGTCAGTCTGTTGTGTACTCCGGGGGCGCAAAGACAAGCTGGGAGGTAGTAAAGCAACATGTGATTGACTGGGCAGGAGATGACGGTCAATGCGGTGCTTTTTTTTTTTTTTTCTCCAGGCTTATCCGCGGCGAAATGAGCACACCCAATATGCAGGATAATGACTTTCCGGCGTCGGTGTGACATTTAAAAGATGAAGAGCGTGATTGATGAGCACGTTGATTGATTATCTGCTTATTTGTTCGTGTACATGATGAGCGCAACCTGTTATGCAAATCCCAGCGGAACGCCAGTATTTAAATGCAAATTAGTAGGGATGGTGGCGGATATCTCCGGCCTGTTTTGGCGGTGTGGGGGATTACAGTGGTAACCATTCGCCTCACGTTCAGCCAAGTTTTCCAAGGGAACGGGCAGAGGGAAAGAGAGCGCAAAAAAGGCCTCAATCTCCACACACTGAATCAATATCAAGTCTTGAGCGCAATTTGAGCCTGGAAGTTGCAGGTCGTCTCTGCCTCATTGCACATCAACAGAGGTCTTGTCAGTCAGCCTCAGAGCAGCACGCAACAAGGAACTGCACCGCAGAGCCTCATCAGCATATCATACACATCTCGGATCTTCGTTAGCGGCATACACACCTCATCAGTGTCAATGTGAACTTCGCTTCACACTAACGAGAACATATACACCTCGGTTCCTCGTTAAAAACATTTCGTCTATGTCGATGTAGACTTTAGCTCAGAGCCTCATCCCCATGAATATCTATAGCACAAATCCTCCATTTTAAGGTAAACAGTAAACCCCACTTCCAGATCCTCATCAACATGAACTTCTATACCTCAGATCTTGATCTGCATAAACTTGTATTCTTCAGTTCCTGATCCACATAAACATCCTGTACCCCGAATCCTCAAAATGAGTTTGTTTACCGCAGATCCTGATCCACATGAACAATATACCCCTGAGATCCTCATTTACATGAACCTATACACCTGAACTGTACGTCTACATTAACTTCTATACTTGAGATCCTCACCAACATTAACTTCTATACCACTGAAGCTGATCCAAATTAATTTATACACCTCAGATCCTCATCAACATAAACTGCTGTACATCAGATTTTCAACCATGAGAACATATCCCGATACAGATGAACTTCTGTATTGCAGATCCTCATCAACGGGACCCTATCAACATGAAGCTAAAGATCTACATCAATGTGAACTTCTGTACCCAAAAGCCAAGGTTAATAAACAACAGTCTACTTCTATAACTTAGATCCTTATGAACAGGAACCTATCCACCCCAGATCTTCATCAACATACATTTCTATACCTCAGATCTTCATCAATGTCAACCTACGCATCTCAACTTCGTTCATATTAAACTCAAACAGGATCCTCATCACATAAAATCTTGGCAGATGTATTACTAAGTCTGCTTTGGTCTCTCCAGGTTGACTCTCCACTGACAATTTAGCGTGATGGGTTTTCTTAATTTCTCGGCCAAAAACACTTATCGCTTCTGAAATGTTTTCTTCCCGATCGTCAGGTGAGATCAGAGTCAAGGAAAGTGAGCCTGTCTTGGCATCGTGTTGGATGATTACTTTTCTTACATAGATACATATCTGGACTTTACTTGAGTAATTGCTTTCTTTAATGTGGATAGCTAACAGTAAATATACATTTTATCTTTTATTTTTCTTTCTGTCCAAGGCAATTTCGATGTTCCGTTAGCTGGTGAGCTATGCCTACAACTTGAAAATGTATTTTCCCTTAGGATAGTTTGCTGACATGGCTGCTTTAGACTGCCTTGTCGTCAACTGTGAGTGCGCACGTCATGGAGAGAAGGTGGAAGAAGGAGGGGGAAAAAACACACCAAAATGACAGCCAGTTGTAGACAGGATCATCTGGCTTGAGTGGCTGCTTTAGAGTGCCTCATTGTCACAGCATGGAAAAGCCCTGCTGCGATCAAGTGGGATATGTTCCAGCCAACCGGAAATTTTAGTGGATATAGTTTTGCGGCTAATTCATGGTTATGTGTAGACATTTTTCCAGGTCGACTGCTGAATGGGGCGTGGTTACAGCGCATTCAGCGGACACGCCCACGAAGGGAACGGCTTGATTTCGCACGATTTTGAAGCCTCATTTTGTAAACTCGACAATTTTTGTAGTCATTTAAATTGCGCAGGGTTGTTAACACTCTTCTCTGTAGTGAGACATTCATTTCCACTTTACAAGGCTGTAAAGAGTAGACTCTGTACTACTTTTACTAAAGTCTACTTAAGAGTCTTACTCTACTCTAGAGTACTTGTACTGAAGTATAAGTGTGTCTGGTATGATCCAAAGACGAATTAATGAGCAGATCATGGCCAATGTTGCGATTTGTGGAGACATGATCTGAAAGACATTTCTAGCTTTCTCTTTTCAGCTCCATAACAGCATGTCTCAACATTCGCACGTCATGATAATTTCTGTGTGGGACTTGGTGAGGGTGTCTTTCTCACTGCAGCTTGATCAGCAGTACTCATAAGATATGTCATACCCAGCAGGCTCGCTGCGACAATATCATTTCTCCCTTATCATCATCATCACGGCGCGTTTCAAACCTGACCTCTTTCTGTCCTACATTCTCCCCGCCTGTCAAAGCGTAACCGCGGCCATTGACCCCCCCAAAACGTCGCCGTCCCGTCTGATGTTTTCTTCCTGCGCCGACAATCGAGGTTATTAGACGCCTGTTGGCTTTTGGAATCATGGCAGTATTCATTTGGCGGAGCTCCGTGCTGAGGCCAGACTTTTATCCACGCTGTCAAGACGCAGTGCCGACAATGGAGACATTACGAGCAAACCACCCAGCCATAACCCTAAATCAGACCTTTCTTGCCTGTATTTAAAGGTTAGTCTGTAGATTTTTACTGCAGTTATGGGATGGGGATCTGTTGTTCTCAGCATTTGATTGGATTGGTCTTCACTTTGGTGGGATATAAGACAGAAAAATGACTCAAAACTCCAGTTCTTGACAGTCGCTATACGATCTCCACTTGATGCTCTATCCCCTCTGACAAAGTCTCGGGATTCATCAAATGGATCTCCCGTTATCCCCTGTCTCTGTGTCACTGTGTCATAAGTAAGAGTAGAGAGAGGGAGAAAAAAAAAATCAATAGCAAGGATGAGCACATCGTCGCAGAGCCACTGGGCCCAATCATCCCATCCTTTTGGCCGCATGATCCCGGGAGATAACCATCTAATTCTGATCAGGCCCTCGGATGGACACTTCAGACTTTCATCCCTGTGTACGCAAACATAAAAGTGGCGGAATTAGCAAATCAGGAAGGCGGGATTGGCATTCCCAGGCCGGCTTAGAGACATGAGCCCCTTTCAAACTGCCCGTTAACGCAATCTTTTTTTCTTGTAAAACGTACTGTCACAGAACCGGTAGCATCGGAGGCCCAACAGAGACGGGACAGTTATTCAAAATCACAGATAATCAGGACTAGTTTGTGAAGTTCAGTACTTGACACTCACTTGTTCTGTTCTGTCATATTGTGTTAAAAGCAATTGTCACTGTTTAACAAGTATTTGATGTCTGCTGGTGCAGACTCATTTTTTGATTGCGGGCAGTTATGCGAGAAAAAAAACGTCCCTGGTGCACAAAATTTTATAGAAACTGTGTGAAAGGGATGGTCATGTCAAAAAGCAGGATTGGCATTCATCGCTGGCTTTTTCCAGTAACTGGTTTCAGTTAGCTCACACATCTTTGTGATCTGTATGTGAAAGCTGGTCAGCTCTCTCTGATTGCATGCAGGTACACACACCGTCTGACTCTGGTTTATAAGGTCCCCATTGGTTTGCTTTCATTCTATTTCGGCTGTTTTCTCCTAACAACCAAAAACCACTGCATCGTCAACCGCGTGACATCTTCAGTGTTACTATTCCTTATTTCCAGACTGAAATGGATAAAAAAGCGTTTAGTTATACTGCTCCATCCGCTTGGAACGCTTTGCAAACAGAGCTGAAACAAACACATCCTGTTTCATTTGGAACAGGGACAGACAACAGAAATCTATTGGACAGCGCCTGCGTTTTTAATTCATCCATCCATCTTCTATACGGCTTGCTCTCACTAGGGTCGCGGGTGTGCTGGAGCCTATCCCAGCTGACTTCAGGCGAGAAGCGGGGTACAAAATTGCATTCAAAACTCCTGGGCTTGATAATTAATTGAATAAAATATTTGATCTCCTATTTTATTTGTGATCGATGTTTTGTAAGATTTATGTTGCTGACCATCTGGATAGGACAAATGAGACCTCGGTCTTAACTCGTCTTGTACCTGGTTAAATGTTATGACTTTCTGTTTGTCCTTATATCTGGTTGAACAAATAACAGGCAGGGGAGATCTACCTGACTAAATCTCCACCACTATTAGATCACAATTATATAAAACATCAATACTACACCAAAACGCAATATAACAGCATGCAACTGTGACCAATACATTAGCTGGAGCAGTTCAGAGAATCAATATTTATTGAATAACATGACAAAAACATGAAAAAAACTTAGCAGAGATGCTGATTATTAGATGTTATGTGTCGAGATCATGGCAGATGTGTTTTGCTTTGATAAGTCAATCAGAGGATGGACCAAAGCTGACATCAAAAGACGGATATATGATTTGACCCAAAAAAAGAATCCACATGGACTGGAAGCAGTGCAGCCAAATAAAATGCAACATAATGGAGGGAACACACTGTTGGGAATAAATGAATACAATTTCATGGAACAAATATTAGAATTTAGGTTGTACATGTAGGTCTTGTTGGCCCTGATAACCCACTACTGTGTATAATAAAGGTTTCCCAAAAAAAAGTGCTTAACGGCTCCAACAAATATACAACACAAAGCAGCCATGCAGCCCTCTGAAGTCTGCAGGTGACTAATTAGTTCCACGTCTAATTTGCACGGCGTTCATTGTTTTCTGGCCCCCTGCTTACAATTTGGACACAGTGCTGAGCCTATGATTCTATTTACAATCCAGTTGTAAAGCGCGTCAGGCTCAAAAGCATCTCTGTCTTGAAGGGAGCGAATTCCCAGAGCAAGACAAATTAATGTTTAATAGCGATGACAGCGCTGCGCAGTCTCTGCTCGATAAACCATTTCCTTCTATCTGTGTTTCTTTCTACCTTATCTTCTCAGGCGTAACCACGTGAATGACAAGTCCAATGGAGACCCTCCTGCTTTATCTGATGGTCGTCTGTGCGGCTGTCAAGGCCCACAAGGTTCAGGTCTGTCCCAAGCGTTGCGTGTGTCAGGTGCTCAACCCCAATTTGGCCACACTGTGTGATAAAAAGGGGCTGCTGTTCGTGCCCCCCAACATCGACCGGCATACGGTGGAAATGCGGCTGGGGGATAACTTTGTCACCAGCGTCAAGCGCAAGGACTTTGCCAACATGACCAAGCTGGTGGACCTGACGCTTTCCCGCAACACCATCGGAACCATCGTGCCGCACGCCTTTAAGGACCTGGAGAACCTGCGGGCACTCCACCTGGACAGCAACCGGCTGACACGCATCACCAACGACACCTTCAGCGGCATGTCCAAACTGCACCACCTCATCCTCAACAACAACCAGCTCATGCACATTCAGATCGGCGCTTTCAACGACCTGACCGCCTTGGAAGAGCTGGACCTGTCCTACAACAACCTGGAGAGCGTCCCCTGGGTGGCCATCCAGAGAATGTCCAGCCTCCACACCCTCAACCTGGACCACAACATGCTCAGCTACATCCCAGAGGGCACCTTCTCGGGTCTACAGAAACTCAAGAGGCTGGATGTGACCTCTAACAAGCTCCAAAAACTGCCCCCGGACCCTATTTTCCAGAGGTGAGTGGATGTCATATGTCTCAGGTAGTGGCGCAACGGATCATCATTGATCCGTGGTCGGTTTCGGATCAGGCCCCATGGATCGGATCGCGCACGGATTGGTGGGTGGCAAAAAAAAAAAAAAACAACAACAATGTGCATATTCACAATCCATTCTGACATGTCAAGGAAGCTGAAACATACTCAACGTAACACGCTAAGCCTACCTTCACAATAAAGTTGACCAAATATAATAATACACTTTACAGCAATACATATAGCATTAGTACACTTTTACTTTGAAGTGTTGTGGTTTGATGGCTAACTTGACTTCCCTTTTTTTTTAATTTAATGGAAAAAAGTGTTTTACAAAAATAAATGAAGAAAAAGTACTATTTATCTCTTTTTTTGGGGCTGATCCGAAAAACGATCCGATCTGAACAGAGACTTTTGTAATCCATTGCACCACTAGTCGCAAGTCTTAAATTCAAGTTAGCAAATCTAAGTCAAGTTGAATCTCATGAATACAACGTCAAGTCTTTCTCAAGTTTTAGACAACCAAGTCCAAGTCCTAAGACCGACTTGTAACTGGTGTCCCCCAACTCTGCCCTTTTCCAAAGAGCGGGGGTCTTGGCCACCTCGGGGATCATGGGGCCCACTTCATTCGCGTTGAGCTTCGGCGGGAACCCGCTGCGGTGCAACTGCGAGCTACTCTGGCTGCGGAGGTTGCGGCGCGAGGACGACCTGGAGACCTGCGCTTCGCCTCAACACCTAGCCGGACGCTATTTCTGGACCGTGTCGGAAGAGGAGTTCCTGTGCGAGCCTCCTCTCATCACCAGGCACTCTCAGGTGTGACCCCCCAAAACTCTCGATTAATTTGCTGTAGCCTCACAGCAAATATCACACTTGGCAGACTTTTAAAGCTCGCAGGAATTCCCTGGGCCGCTCAGTCGTCAATAGGATTTTGTAAAATACATATACTGTAGACAAGATTTACCAAATATAAAGTCAGGTATCTATATAGTGATAATTTTGCAGAATTTCAGCATTTTCTCTTCCCTTGTGATCAAAGTCACCAAGGACCCGATTATCAATTGTCTCTGGCGGACTACTACTATAACTAGTTCTACTATTTCTGCTATTTCCAATAGTACTACTTCAATTACTACTGCTCGACTACATCTACTTACTATTATTTATACAACTACTATTTCTACTGCTACTAATAATACTTGAACAATCTACCACTACTACTTCTACTTGGTCGTCTTCAAGTGCTGTGAAACTTTATTTTCATGTGTGTGGTGTGCCGTGTTGGTACACTACTTTTAGAGCAGTATGCACACATTCATATTCAAACTCAGTACTGTATGTGTGTACCCCGCTTGTTGACAAGATTGTAATAAGCTATTTGCTGGATTGTGATAGATCTGCCATTACGCCGATGAGGTCTAGCAAAACATCCAAATAAAACGATCCAATCGAGGCGGCGCGGCGCAGCAAGCAGCCGTATCTCACGCCTCTTTTACATCACGGCAGACGTTTATCGTTCACGCGTATTTGCCACCGTATCGACGCCCCCGCCGACGCGCTAATTCAACGTTACGACTATGATCAATAGTCGATTACGTTTACAGCGAACAGAGCTGTAAAAGCCCAAACGTGGTCAATATATCAGCCTGATGTTGTTGTTGTAGGAGCTGCGGGCCCTGGAGGGTCAGAGCGTGACGCTACGGTGTAAGGCTCGGGGGGACCCTGACCCCGTCATCCACTGGATCGCCCCCGACGGGCGACTCATGTCTAACTCTTCTAGAGCCTCCGTGCACACCGATGGCACGCTAGACATCCACATCAGCACCGTCAAGGACTCAGGTAGGTTTGGAGTGTACGTCAGATTCGATAGTTAAATAAATACAATCTTGAACACTCGCAAGGAGCTGTTTTAGGCCACAACTTACGCCAAGATGCTCACATGCAGATTCACCCAATTCAATACATTTCAATGGGGAAAATTGATTTGATTTGATTGAGCACATTGCACAAGTCCAGATTTCACATTGGGTAAGCCAATTTGTGAGTAAATCGAGCTGAGAGCATCATTATTTCTGCATATTTAATACACTTTATGTGACATTTTTTAATTGGGGGTGTGCCATGAGATTTTGCATTGTACTGCCAAAAACAGTGCTTTTAGGCATTGCATGTTTTTTTTTTCTGTCTGTCAGTCACGATGCGCTTTTTGTAGTACCTGGCCTGTAGGATCTCTGAATATTTTGACTGTGGATTCATTTTATGTATGTGCAAGTTTTTGGAAGGTCAATTTTTATTTTATTTTTTTTACTGCAGAAACAGAAGTGCTCATCAGCATTCACACATTGAATACCTCTTAGAACTGAGCCTCGTCATGCTATTTTCCAAAAAGGCTATTTTGAAACAAACTATTTTATCGGCCCTCATTTGCATCTGCTAAGTTATGACTCGTGAGTGTATGTATTTTTAAATTCATTTTCACATCAGTCAGCTTCCACCTTCAAGAACATATTGAAATATTTTGAGCTGGGTGAGAAAACTTTTTTTCTTAACTAAATGTGAAACCACCGCTTGCCACGGGTTTTTAAATGATAAGAACCTCCACTGTTTATGTGGTTTAACAGTTACATACTGCAAAACCAACTAACTAATCAACCAAACAAACAAGCAAACAAAATATTCCTAGCTAAATATGAAACCATAGCTTGCCACGGTTCGTTACTTTACCCTTCTTATTTGGAAGCCAGACAAAAATAGCACGCTTGTAAACATGCTGGTGATACTCAGTAACACATCATATGATTGTACTGTTGTTGTTTGTGTGGCTAAAAACAGATCTAGCTTCAAGGACATGTTAAAATATTTTGAGTTGGTTGTCAAAAAAGAACATTTCGTTTCCAGACTAAATGTGAACAGCTTGTCATGGGGTTAGCTACCTTTTAGCTTCCTTGCCAGAAAAAAATACTACACCTGCTAAAACATTACATCTTGATCGTTCATGTGATAAAACAGATTAAAGCGTGTTTAAGGGGCTTAAATAGTCAAAGATTTGGAAGTGTGATATAACAAATGTCTCTTCCAATTGGAGTACCTCCACAGGTTAGCTACCGTGCAAAATCATTGTTTGCGTGCCAGAAGAGAATAGTTTGCATGTAAACACACTTGGGAAACTCACTGGCACATTGTACTTTTGTTTTTTAATAGTAAAACACTTTTAATGACCTGTTGGTATTTTTGGATTGAAGTTTGATGAGAAAACAAGCTATCACAAGTTAGCTACCTTTTATCCAGCTTGCTAGCAAAAATAACAACCAGTTTCTCAACCCGCCTGTGAAACCCACACGTCCTGCCTTCCTTTCTATATTTAGTCAGAGAGAAAAATAAAGTGTAATTGTACATTAAAGAAAAAAGACTAAAAATATTTATTGACTTGGTGCTCAATGTTCTTACGCTTAGCGTCTGAGATGTAGCACCATTAAATAGTCCAATTAACAAGTGCTGCTCAGCTTTTTATTACCTTTGTAATGTTCAACCTTTTGCTGCGTTTGTGCTAAATGAAGCTCGCTGTAAATACGTTTAAATGTAGGCGTAATGGAACTAAACAGTGTTGTTTTAAACGCACATAAACACATTTCTATTCTTAGGATGAGAGAAGTGGTGGGAAAATGTTTGGGCCACATTTTCAGCATGGACAGATGGGCCAGATCATTTATAAATTGGGCTTGGGGTCAAATGTGGATGTAAAAATAGATTATTCTATTAATAAAGTAATAAGTTCTTGTCATTTTTTAAAAGTATCATTAACCAGTTACTGTATTAGCAAAATAACTCAAAATGCTTTTAAATGTTTGTATAAAATAATTGCAGGTTCCTTCACCTGTGTGGCGTCCAATCCGGCCGGCGAAGCCCAGCAGAAGGTGGCCCTGGTCATCACTAAGCTCCCTCACATCACCAACAACACAGCCGCCGAGCAGGAACCCGACCCAGGGTCTTCGGACATCGCCACCGTGACCAAGACAGGGGCGGAGGGTCCAGGTGGCGGGGTGCCCCTGGGGAACACCAAGACGGGCCCGGAGAAGAATGTGGTCATAGCTGAGGCCACGTCCACTTCGGCCATGGTCCACTTCAACTTCCAGAGAAACATTCCGGGCATCCGCATGTTCCAGATCCAGTACAACGGGACCTACGATGACTCGCTGGTGTACAGGTGAGGATTAAGGGTAGACATTTGACAACCAGGGGTAGCACAGTGGTCTTGTGTGGGTATGTTTGCCTCACAGTCAGGAGATCCAGGCTTGAATTTGGAGGTTGGGTTCTTCATTTAACCCAAAAAGTTGAGTCAAATGAATAACCCAATTTTTTGGGTTAAACTGGTTTAAGTAGCAGTCTGTCCCTTTTTGACAGAGTAATTGGGTTAAAATTAACCCAAATTGGGTTTGTTTTTTACTCATTTGTTTTTTTTATGTGAAAAATTCGACCCAACATTTGAGCTAAGTATTTAACTCATCTTTTGGTTTAAATTCACCAAACAGTCCTGCTAAGTAACTACTGTTGAGATTGTGATATACCGGTAATAACCCAATGACTGGGTTAAAAATAGAATTATATGGATTACTTTTACCCACCAGTTTTTTAGTGTGTTGAGAGAGAAAAAATGATTAACAAAATGTTATATGACTAGGAAGCAATCTGAATATAAAATATATTTTTTTATGAAAAATGTATTTGTATTATCAAGTTAAGCAAGTGGAAAATTAAATGAAGTTAAAAAAAATCTGAATATGAGATTAAAACAAATTTTGAGAAAATTTTAAGAGAATTAAGTTGCAATATTATGAGGATAGCAATCAGAAATACAAAACAAAAATAAAGAAAACTAAACAAAAAAACAACTTGTGTTTTAAACTTGCTATGTTATGAAAAAAAATCAATAGAGAAAAAAATATATATTTTGGCAGAATTAATTTCAATAAGAAAAAAAATCATATTTTACACGAAAACACGTTCAAATATTACCAGTAAGACAAATTATCCAAATATCATTAAGATAAGATAAGAAATTGTCATTTCAAGAGGGGAATTCTGAGAAAAGTCTACACTGGAATGCCATTAGCGAGAGTCAAACCCAGAACCTTTGACGTGCTTCCCGCCCCAAACCAAACTTGCTGAACTCAAAATGACCTCAAACGCATGATTAAAACTGCCACACCTGTTGTTTTACCGACTCAGGAGGACACTTAAGTCCCTCGGGGTATTTGGTCTCACAGGCTGAGACTGGACTGTCTCTGTGATTATTTGCGGTGTCCATTAATCCCATCAGGAGTACTAATGCACCGCATCCCACTTCTCAATCTTCAACTCCTAATCCCCCTTTGCCGGAGTGTACCATTTACCGCTTTGATAATGCTTAATCAACAAAATCAAAAATAACAAATGTCAGCACTAAGCTGAAGATGAAAGCGCCGTCAGCCCGGCCGGCGTTTGGCAAAAAAAGAAAAAGAGAAAGCATCCCAGGCATCTTTCATCTCTTTTACTCTCTACTTAGACGCTCATCACCAGGACATGTTAGGAAGGACGGCGACAAAAATGATGCCGTCAACAGCGTGTTTTTGGTGTGGAGCCGCAATGCAGGAAAAAGATAGATAGACAGAATCCTTAATAGCAAACCTTTCATCATGAAAGACGCCGCCTAGAATGAATCAAAAATGTCACCGATGATGAAACGCAGGCACGTCTTAGATGGCCGACTGACAACGTCCAAACAATCAACTGCATAATCTGTTGAGGCGCTAATCCACTGGTGGGCAAATTTGATTGGCATTTAATTTTGAAGCAGGACAGATGGCCGAGGTCATTACCAGAAAAGGTAAAAACTAACAAAAAGAACCCGTTAACGTGTATAGTATATAAAATAAATAATTGTTATCAAATATATAGTATATAGGTACTAATTCATACACATATAGGCCAATATGCAGTACATACACACTTTAATCCCGTTCGTATTTTTCCAGAATGATCCCGCCGACCAGCGAGAGCATCCTGGTCAACAACTTGGCGGCAGGGACGCAGTACGACCTGTGCGTGCTGGCCATCTACGACGACCAGGTCACCTCGTTGACCGCCACCCGGGTCATCGGCTGTGTCCACTTCACCACCGACCCACAGTACCTGAGGTGCCACTTCATGCAGTCCCAGTTCCTGGGCGGCACCATCGTGGTCATCATCGGAGGGATTATCGTGGCTTCGGTGCTGGCGTTTATCATCTTCCTCATTGTGCGCTACCGGGTGTGCAACCAGGGAGACGCAGATAAGGTTAGTCTAGCGCCGTGGCGGGCCAGCCACTATCACGATAGAAATTGTAAATATTCTTAAAACAGATGTTAGTTTAAACTTACTGTCAAACTAAACAAAAAAACTAAGAGAATTCCACCTTTTGTATTTAAAACAACCACATACTATAGCTTAGCCTTTCAGTCCGTTAGCTTAATGCTAACGCTAATTAACATCTATGTTGCGGTGCTATAACCATTAAGCAACGGGCTGAATACAAATATAACTGTACTCACAGTAATACCCCCAGGAAAAATGTTGCCATTATCGAGGGCCAGCACTCTGGCCCTGTGAGGATGAATTTGAAATCTGACTAGCTACTGATTCTGAAGGCCCTGGGCAGATTAGATTGACTTGGAAACACACAGTGTTCAGTAAATGACCATGACTCATTAATCTTCTTTCCAACAGGCTCTGGAGATGGGCGACATTCGTTCCTTGAGCAGCGACGGGCAACTTCAGGGCTGCGGACTCCCCAAGTCTCTGTCCAAGCAAGTCCTGCGTCCGGAGAAGAACGACAAGGAGTGTCTGCGAGTCGCTCTACCTCCCCTGGAGCCCACCAAGCAGCGTGCACCTGTCGTGATCTCCGCCGCCAACACCGGTACCGCCAAACCCTCCCTGCCCGACTGCACCGTGTCTACCTCGGCCGCCAGCCACAGTTGGCACCCGGCCTCCCCGGGTGTCCCGAGGGTGAAGCGCACGATCGCCCCGTCGAAACCGTCCGACGTCCAGCGAGCCAATGCGCAAGCGGATGTTGAACTCAACAACGTCAACCGCAATAACTCCTCGGAGCCGAAAGTGCCACCCATGGTATCCCGCGCCCAGGCGCCCAAGTGGACTGCAGCTCCCAGGGTCCCGCGGGCACGGCAGGCCCCTCGCCAGTACATGACCGTTCCCGCGGGAGCCGTCAGGGTCAACCGCAGACACTCCCTCAATGCGGACTCGTCCAGGGAGCGCTTGTATGTGGCGTACCCCAAAACGGGGGCCAGCCTGCGCTCTAAGCGAAGCCTGTCCATGAGTGGTGAACTACCGCAATTTCACAATGCCGCAAACATTCAACGGGCCCGTGACAAGCTGTCCCGCTCCGAGTGGCTCCTGGAGAGCACCTTATGATTTGGAGTTTACCGAGGGATTTTTCCAAAACTGGATTTGTGGCCTGCTTGCCGGAGAACCGACTGCCTTGTCGACGGCATTGGCGTTCGGCCACTTGGAGGGGCTTCAAGGTCCACTTCGCAAATCAAAGGGAATACGAACAGGTTTATGGACCCGCCTTTGTTTTATACGCTATAACCAATCGACGTCTTCTTCACAAGTGGACCACGAGAAGCACAACATGTATAAAACAAGCTCCTGTACAAAGATTTTCCAAGGCGTATATCTCAAGGCGACTATGGAGAGCCGTGCGTTTTATTCAGTATCTTTGAAATCCGGCTGAAGATACAAATACGCTCTTTGTCCTCTTTTGTAAGACAATCCAGGGTACTAGTAGAGTAACTGTGTCTTGCTAATAACGCAAGTATATCTAATAAATGCTCAAACAGCTTTCTATTAAGCACACTAGTGAGACAGTTGACAAGGATATTGAATAAATGCTCAAACGGCTGTACGGAAAGGTCCAAGACAGACTAGAATGGTTTTGTCCTCACTATTAAGACGAAGTGCAATAGTAGGACACTGTCGTTCTACGAGTGCACCCTTGTTGTTCTAGTAATGTGCTGAATTGTCTGACTAGTGCAGACAAAGAGCGTACTAATACATTGACCTGAAGATGGATAGCAAGGATACGGAATAAATTCCCCAACGGCTTTCCGTTGGCGACCCTTATTGTCATTCTGAATGCAGTAACCCGGACACTCTGTACGATAAAGACAGACGAGGACTCGCCTCCGAGTGACCTTGCCGTGTTTTTTTTTTGTTTTTTTCTTGGTGGAGATAATGAATGTGCTTTTACATCCCAGACGCAGCACAATGCAGCATTTTTTTCGGTGGCATGAGTTGACTCAGCCTGATACTGCCCTCCGGTTTGAATCGATCAAATCACTTTTATCACATAATTACGTCAAGACCCGACGGGCACGGTGACGTTACGCGGGGACGAGCTTCAGACAAATGAAGACATTTCCATGCTTCCCCCAATCTTTTCTTTCTAAACGTATTATCACGCTGATGTAAATTAACTTGTAAGAAGAACGAGCACAACTTGGTACTGGGAGGGGGTGTCAGCTCTTGATTTTGCTGTTGTTTCTGTTTGATGTTTAACAGTATAAATAAAGCAGTGATACAAGGGACATTTCACCTGGGATGTCCGGTACTACAGCATGTGTGTGTTGCTACTGGAGGGGGGAATAAAAATCAAAAGTTGCTTTTCTGGAGCAATTTTCCGCTGTCAATGGCAATCTGGCTCGGGTTTGGACCGCGGGGTGTGTTGGCGGGACGGCTGCGTCTGTTACGCAAGCAGCGCGACATCGTCATGTCAGCGTGCCAAAAGTTCAATTCATGTTAACAATGTGATGACATCAGTTGTGAGAAAAAGAAGAAGAAGAAGAACAGAAAAAACGGAAATGGCTTTGGATTCTTGCTCGGGTTGGAGTTAAGGGTTAGGACTTAATTATTTTCGAACTAGGTTGAGGATTAAGTCTGACCAAAATGCAACCAGCATGGAAAAATAACAGCAGCAACCAAGTGATTAATGCAATGAAAAAACTGCACTGTTATTTTATGTTGTAGTTGAACCACAAAAACATGGTGTGATTGTCAAGGATGAAACAAGTCACACTAAGAAAGAAAATGGGCCATAATAAAGGAGAGAGGGGCGGGGGGTGGTATTTTGAGAGACTGTTGGCAATAATCAGGCGGCATGGTGACTGAGTGGTTAGCATGTCCGCCTCCCAGTACAGAGGACGTGAGATCGAGTCCGGGCTTTGGCTTTCCTGGGTGGAGTTTGCATGTTCTCCCATGCCTACGTTGGTTTTCTCCGGGTGCTCCAGTTTCCTCCCACATTCCATAGACATGCATGGCAGGTTAATTGAAAACTCTTAATTGTCCCTAGTTGTGAATGGTTGTGTGGATTGCCTGGCAACCAGTTTAGGGTGTACCCCGCCTACTGCCCAAAGCCAGCTGGGATGGGCTCCAGCACCCCCGCGACCCTTGTAAGCGGTTCAGAAAATGGATGGATGGATGTTGACAATAATCAATCACGTCAAATGATGACGTTACCCATGAATTTCAGTGTCAGACACTCCACGCTTAACTTTCTTGCCACTAGAGAATATGAAATAATACAAACAATGGAAGCACGGTTTTCTTTATTAATGTGTAAGAAAGTCGAACTAAAACAATACTTCCCAAAGGAAATAATGTAAATCCAATTAATTCGTTCCAGACGCCCAAACATGTTAACAAAAAATACATTTAATAGAGAACAGCTGTAGTTTTAAGTACAAAAACAGTGTTAGATAAATATAAATGATTAATGAAGCTTTTACATCTATGAAATTCTGACGCAGTTCACCGGCGATTTAAATTTTGATCATGACAAAACTAGTGGCTGGAGACTGCCTTATGGTTATGGTTAGTGTTAGTACCAGGGTTCCGTTTAGGTTTAGGACCCACCTACCTAGGTTAGGCTCTAGTGCTCGGAACAGGTTTGGGTTTTTAAGTTTTAGTTTTAGGGTTAGACTAGGATTTACTCTTCCAAACTTGAAGGTACCACTGTACCATGACTAAATGCAGCCTAGCGTATCTGTGTGGTATTTATTTAACATTGATCCGAGACGGCAGCCGCGACTCGACATCAACATGAGCTGATCTCATGTATATTTTGGTCACCGGAAGCTGTCTGATTGATTCTTACATGTGCTCTGCCTCTCGCAGCAGGGAGTCTCAGGGGGCTATAATACATATAGTCGTTTGGGGTGCGCAGGCGGTGGGCACGCATGTACGACAAAGCATCACTTTCATCCGCACCAGATGGTTGCTACCATGTTTATTCAGCATTAGAAGCTCATTAGGACTGATTAAAATGCTAAGGAGCCTGGCCGGAGCCTCGGTTCATTCTTTGGTGAGAGGAAGCCAGAGGTGCCGTTAAATAATAGATGAGGGGGGCAAGGCAAGGAGCAAGGAAAAGATGGAGGGTTTTGCGAAACAAATACGGCGAGGAGGAGAAGGAGGAGGAGGGGGAGGAGGAGGAGGAGGAGGAGGGGAGCTTGGAAAAAGAGGCCACAGGGGGAGTGAGACGGAATGTGAAATAGGAGGAGGAACATCTTTTCGCATCCATCTTTTGCAGCCTCGGGCTTCTCAGCATCAGGGCAAGCGCCCAAAGTGGGGTAGTGAAGGAGGGGACGACCTTATTTAAGTGACGGATTTTGGACGGTTGGCAAACAAGAATCTCGACAGAGTGAATTTAAAGCTCTCAAGCAAAGGCTGGCCAATCTGTTGTGCTCATGGGACACATTTGACTTTTAAAACTGACAGATAGATGAGGTGAAAAAAATGGATAAAATGTTTAATTTTAATAATACATTTATGACCACATTGCTTATTTTTGTAATAATGTAATATATTTGATTTTTTTAAATTGCACTGGGCCCTGTTTTTTGCAGGGGAAGAGGGACCAGGCCAGCCCAGCCAGCAAAAGCGAAAATCCACGTCTCATTAACACCCATTGTAAATGTTTTTTTTTTAAATAAAAAATTAAACCAAAAAAACTTTCTTCATTGAAAAACAAGGGTTGACCCCGCCCAAAAAAATATTAGCTATTAAAAATTAATACATTAATCAATTAGTTAACAAAACTTTTTAAGTGTATCTGTAAAATTGTTTTAATATTATTTTTTATCATATTATTTAATATATATTCACTGAATATGATAAAAAAAATGTAATGTTAATGTATTTTCTTTGTATAATTTAGAATAAAGCAATTTACCAAATAATTAAACATGTTAAAAGAACATATATATTTTTGCTAATATTTTGCATTCTATTATTCACAATAAATCAAATAACCAATCATTTAAGTTAAAATTGTTAAATGACTAAACACTTATTTTACTAATATATATTTTTTTATTATTCTTAACAATAAATAACCTAACAAATATTTTTCTCTAAAAATATTTACAAACATTAAATTATTTACACTACTAATATGTGTTTTTATTTTTTAATAACAAATTAATCACATTATTGAACGAGCTAAACATATAAATTAATAAATGCATTCCTGACTCCTTAGTGGTGTGTCCGCCTCAGGTTGTTGCCATGGTGACCACTGAAATGCAATTCCTAGCGCCGGAGCTAAGTTTATGTGTGTTGAAAAAAAAAATGGAATGAAGCCGACCCCAACAGAGCTGGCTAAGCAGTAAGCGTTAGCCAACCATCGCGACCGCACTGTAATGTGACCATTGCCATGACAACACCCTGAGGTGGAAGCACATTGGTGCTGAGTTTAAAAGGCTGAATTCACTCCATTTTAGGATTGTAAAATTTAGTGTGTTTTAAACCTGGGTTAGGCTTAGAGCTAGGACTATGGTTTGGGTTAGGTTTCAAGTCTCTTTAAGTGAGAATAAACAATTAAACATAACTTCTAAATTTGACACACCACAGAAAAGAGTGTTGTTAACTCATTCACTCCCAGTCATTTTTACAGAAGCAATCCCTTTCACTCCCGGCTGTTTGAGTGGATTTTGACTGATTTTGCAAGGCCCACAGAATATTGTTGTTTTGCTATGAAAACATGAAACCAAAACAAAGATTAAAGTCTCTTCTTTCATCAGGAAAAAAAGTATATTTCTATAAGTTTCCGTTTTGCAGCAATTAGCATAAGAATATAGCTAAGTTTCATCATTATTTACAAATCTATTTAGAATTCTGGGTAATTGAGTTTTTTTTTCAAATTGGTTCTGGTTAATTTCCTATGCTCTGCAGCCACCTGTAGGCTGTTTGTGTAATAACTACCATTTCTTCAACCGTTCTTTGCAGGTGAGAGGCTGCATCAAAGCCTTTTGTATGCTTCCAGCATAAAAAAATAAATAAATAAAAAACGTAGAAATATGTCTTTGGGACACTTAAAACATTTAAAATAGAACATATTTATACGTTTTTGGGAGCAAATGCGTTAACAACCGTGTCAAAAATATAATCGTTTAAAGCTTCCGGTGGCTAGACTATTTCCGAGCGGGTTGTATCGTGACAGACAACTAGGTGTTCAAAAGTGGCCACACCAAATCGAAGCCCAGGTTTAAAAACTGGCTGTCATTTTGGAATCCACTCTCCACCAATTGCTATTCTGCCTTCAATCTCTAACGTGTACACACTCAAGGCCATCTTCAAGGCGCTCCAAAGTAAACACACTACCACAAAGCCGTGGTCCACATGCTGGTTGCCCGCCCCCCCAAACCCAAAAAAACACTTTCCTCACACTTCTCTGCGTGATGTGAACACACTCACGGCCAACAACGAGGCACGCTAAAGCCGCCACGAAAGTGTCCTATCCAAAGGAAGAATGTATTTTTGGTCCCAAAGCTTGGCTAACTAGCTAACTGTGTGTCGCAATTGTGTCGGATAACTGCTGAGGCAGTCGAAGGTGCTTTAGATCTTATATAAAGGGAGTGGGGCCCAATTGCATCACTGGACCCCCATGTAGCCACGCCACAAAAAATAGTTTAACCCAGTATAGGCACAACTGAGTACTACAGAGTTATATTCAAACATGTACAGTATAATCCCTTTACAGGGTCTAAGAATAGAGTTGGGGTTAGGATCAGGACAAGGTTGGTATTACGGCAGTGCTAGTGGTGGGTCCCGCCTCCAACATCTTCATCCCCGCCTGTCCTATTTGAATCAGTCCTTTTCCACCTCCACTGTTCCGCCAATTAAATTCAAGTTCTGCCTTCATAGGCTTGTCATTTTCTTTGTGGCTCTTTTAAGTTGACGGCATGAGTCTCTTTATGGAGGCCATGCAGGCCACCGCCACGATCGCAGAGACCGCTGATGGCTCCAATTGGCGCTGGCGTCTTTGTTTTTAAATACATCGGCGGGCCTATTAGAACAAACCGAAGAGGCTGTTTGGATCCTCCACGTAATAAGAATACTTCATCAAAAGCGCCTTTTAGCACCGTTGGCTGGCCGCCGTTTCATTATCTTCATGCAGCAGGCGCTCTCATTAAGGTTCCCGCAAGACAACATTGTTTCCCCGTTCCTGGGAGAATGCGACGAAGAGAGCCCGGGGGCCACCAAAACAACCACCCAACTCCGCCCCCCTCACCGGGGTGGAGGTGGTGGCGCAAAAAAATATGCATGGGCAATTATCATGGAGTATGCATTATTGAGAAGAGTAAATGGGTCCAGGATGAACATCCTAGCTCATTAATAGTGAATGTGACTCCTGTTTCTGGGAAAACAGCCGTCTGGGCTGCGAGAGGGATGGGAGGGGAAATTGAAATGGTCAATTCACAAGACGAGCGCCTTGTTTACTCAGCAGCGACTGGGACTGCTTCATTTCCACTACACTAACACTGAGCCGAGCGTCCTGACGGTGGTGCTGCAGCTATTGTGCCAGGGATTTGGACTTGAGTTGGGGTTTATTGTTAGGGCTCGGGTTAGGTCTTATGGTCATGACCCGGGTAGAGGATAAGTCAAAGGGTGGGCTTCACACCAGACAAAAAATGGATTAAGTGGGACAAGGGCTAGGGTTCATATATAGGGTTGGGACTAATGTTGGGATTAGGGTTTATGATATGGTTTACAGTTAGGGTAGGTAGAGTTAGGGCAGGCGTCAGCAACCTTTGCCATCAAAAGAGAGGTTTTAGGCCAAATGAATAACTAAAAATCTGTCTGGAGCCGCAAAGCATTTGAAGATTGTGATGAAGGGAACTGTGTGTCAGTGTTAGTCTAATGTACTGAGGGCCAAACAGCTAATTAGAGCTGCAGCACAACACAAAAATATGGCAGCAACATCCAATACATACACATTCATTTTCTTCTACGTTTCCTTTTCTGTCTCCCGGTTTTTTGTTTCGTTGTTTTTATCTTTCACACACTTTAAGACTTTTTTTTGCCTTTCTGTCAAATTCCTGACATTTTAGTCAATTTTATGGCCACATTATGGTCATTTTCTGCCTTCTTTCTTTTTGGGACATTTTATGGCTTTTAAAAAAACAACAACAAAGAATTCTGCCTTTTTTTGCAATCAATTCTCTGACTTTTTTTGGGCAATTTTATTAACATTTTATGGCATTTTTCGCGATTTCTTTTGTTTTTTGACCTTTTAAGGCTATTTTTTTTTTAAATTTCTTTCTGTCTTTTTTGCTATCACTTTTCTGACCTTTTTTTTTTGCAATTTTGTGGACATTTTTCTGTAATTTTTGAAAACTTTTTCTGCTACCTTTCATCTCTCTTTTTCTGACAACTTAAAAATGTGGACTCTGACATTTTTGGAATATTTAATTATTCAATTATTTGTTTCTAAATCATTAATTCATTTAAAGAATATTTGATCTAAATAGTAAAAATGAATTTGTTTAAAAAAAAATCTATAATTTTTTTCTTTAAAAGATGCACAGGGAGCCACAGGAGAGGGATTAAAAAGCCGCATGTGGGAAGAGTAGGGCTGCACAATGTTGGAAAAAACTGATATACTTGTTGAATATTGTGAAACCCATCGATATTGTGATATTTAACATGTACCTAAAGAAATAATATTTTTATTATCAAATGAAAGAGTAAAAAAAATTAATGTGGCGAAATAAACAAGCTCAATGTATTCTTAGCTAATTAATTGTAATTACCCTAGATCAAATATTGGACGGTGATGCACATTGAAATTTGCGTCTGACTGGTCAAATTCTGATAAAAGCAAAAATTCCATATGAAACTTATTGCATGTCTTTGCGATATACATATTGCATGGGCCAACATCGCAATATTTTTTCGATATATTGCCCAGCCCTACTCCAGAAACATGCTCCCCAAAAGACATGTAATGTATATATGCTGCAAAGGGTAATTGCAATGTTCAACTCTAAAGTGGCCCGCCTTGTTTACTCAGCACCCACTGTGACTGCTCGAGCTCTACAACAATAAAACAGTGCCAAGCGGCCCACTTGACTGGTGCCATCCCGCCACGCCAGTCCACTTCTATTATATGGGGAAAAAAAGGATTTTGTGCACAGCCAAGATGCAGCGTAAGCAAGCTTCTGGGGGGATTCTCTGGGTTGCCTTCAGAGAGCAGGAAGGAGTCGCTGGGCCAAGCCAAAGTGACATGCCAGCAGGGTGCTGCTTTTAAAGCCAGTCTTTTGAATTGAATATCATATTTCTTTGCCACTGGCATGTCGGTTCATCATCATAGAACACATGAAAATCTAGAAGAATCTACATTGTAATTGAGTATTGTGGTTCAATGGTACCTTTTTTATAGGCGGCAATTTTGACTATTTAAAGGGTCTTGCACCTGAACAAACTCTTCCTGGTGAATTCATCCAACTGGACAGATGACCAAAGTTCATGATGGCAGAAACGTTTGATGAATCCCCATGAAAGGAAACGCTCTCAAAACTCTGCTCCACAAATTGTAATCTTGAACATAAGTGCTGTGAATGACGATGATCAACACACTTCTACACACTTCATTCAATTCAGCCTTCTCCTTGTTAGAGTGCACTTTCTCCAGACTGCAGAACCAGACGCCAAAAAGTCACAATTTATGCTACCATTACGACTATGATCACAATCATTATCAGCGACCAAATTTGTACCAGACCCAGACAAATACAGAGGGTTGTGTCAAGAAGGGCATCCGACGTAAAACTTTGGCGAATCAAATATGTATATGACTTCCATACCGGATCGGTCGAGGCCTGGGTTAACAACGACCGCTATCGCTGCTGTTGACCTACAGGGTGCCAGTGGAAACTGGACTATTGTTGGTCAAAGAAGGAGAGGAGGAAGGTGTGTTCGCAGGAGGAAAGAGAAGAGGAACACCAAGAGTCCAGCACTGAGAGTAGCGACTTTGAATGTTGGAACGATGTTTTTAAAAGTACAGTAGAGAGCCGTACGTCAAAAAGCCCACTACACTAACTCCACTTAAACATCCATCAACTGTCTACACAGTTATCCAGGGTTTGTCACACACTCCTGACTCTCACTTACATGTGCTGCAGGGGTGATGAATGACACGGAGGCCAGGCTGCATTTCACACGGCGACACAGCCATTAGCGAACATTTGCCTGATAGCGGCTATCGCTCATCTGGGTCATTTGCTCAACGCCCATGCTCAGCTATGAAGGATCTCTTATTGATTATTCAGTGTTGGGAGATTATAAAGAGAACAAGTGGACAGAGGAGGGAAGGGGTTTGGTGGGTGGGCGGCGGGGCACGGCGTTTAAAGCCTCTTTAGCGATGCTATTCAGTTTGACTTTTGCAAAAGCGCATGCTAATCTTGTTAGCGCTTCTGGCTTGTGTGGTGGGCGGCAGGGTCAGCAAGGTTTTCTCTATTGGCCTAAACACTCTCAGAAGCACTGGCCTCTATTTGCAACTACAATTCTAATATTTGAGCCTGAATGTGTATTAAATCTATTCCCAACAGTATTCTATTCTTTCTTTTTTTTTCTTGACTCCACTGCTTCCAATCCAATCAGGGTTGGGGACAAGAAGTGTCAAATCCAGGTCCAGAAAGTAAAAACCCTGCCACAGTTTGGCTTTAACCACTAGAGCTCGCTAACTAGCTAGCTAGCTCCCTAGCAGGTAAACGAGCACCATGGAAGCTAGCTAGGGAGCTCGTTAACTAGCCAAACTGTGGCAGGGTTTTTACTTTCTGGACCTGGATTTGCCACCTCTGTTGGGGACCCCTGATCTAAAGCACAGTAAGCACAACCCTTTTCTACTGATAGACCTCCAAACATGCCTTGAGTCAATTGATGTTAGGATTATGACGGCCTGCTTGGAAAAAAATGCTCTTTGGACCAAAAAAGTCCTTGTAGTAGATGACGGGAAGCTGCCAAAGGGGTGTTGCGAAGCGGGTCATGGTTCACTTCCAAGCGTTGAGTCACGGCGCAGCGAAGACACAGCAATCAACACAGCCGCCGGGGAGATTCCGTCATCCGGATCACACGGGATTACCAATCCAGTCTTTTTTTTGTGTGTGTGCTAATCTTATTTATTGCCAGCGCTGATCTCATCTAAGTGTGCTTGTCGAGTGTCGCGCTTAACGAGGCTGTCACGCTAATTGGGCCGTGCTAGGCTAACACGCCAGCACGCGTCGGAAGCGGCCCTCGCAGCCACGGCTTGATCATCCGTCATTTTGTATAGTCTGGGAGTGAACTGGAAAACGAATGAAGATTACTTTCAAATGTGGCACGAATTCTGTTTTTGAAGCGGAATCTCTGACAAGAACCAGGCAACACAATAAACAGGATAAGCACACTCATGCAGGAGCTGCTGTTGGCCGCAGATCACGACCAGACACTCACACTCAAACTCCACCACACCAGACACTAAAATACACATAATATTCTCTATACATTTTGTGCTTGCCTATTTTTTTGTGTTCAAATACTGTACATTTACAATGTAAAAATTGCTTTCTGTGTTTGAATAAGTTTAAATGTGTATATAGGAAGAATGAGTTATAAAACTTTTTTTTTTTTTTTTTTACATAGTCCCCCCCATAATGTGGATTTTCATCTCTTGCGGTCAGGTCTGGAATGTATCTCACATATAAAACAGGAAGCCATTGTACCTTTAAAAATAAATAGTTTACAGATTATTTGATTTGGAAGAAATGCACCAGATGCACCGGCAGCTGGCGTGTATGTTGCCACTTCACAATGCATAAAATTAGCAATTAATTATTATTATATATTAGCAATTTTTGACTCAGAGTATAACTGACAGCCATTGAAATGCATTTGGGGAAAAAAAATGTTTATTAAATCCCCAAAAATTATTTTAAAAAGTTAATAAGCATTCAGTATACGTGTTCCACAATAAACGAGGGGAAAGAAACACATAAAACACCACACAAAATATTGTAAAAATATTTAACAAAAACAACCAAAAAGGTGAGTTAGTGAATAAAAAATTAAGTAATTAAGAGGAGGGGGGGGGTCACCTGTATTATTCTGTAGGTTCTACAAAAAAATGTATCAGTGGGTGAGTATGTGAATGGCAAGACACCTCTTTTTACATCACACGGCGGCCATATTTGCAATTCGGAGGTTGATTAAATTGCGACACGGGCTAGAGGAGAATTTGAAATGCAGATGCAACAACTCACCTTCCACACCGGCGGCACAAAGTCTTCATCGCCGTAAAGGTCGACGCCTGATTGATGCCTTTGGCCTGGACAAGAAAGATGGGAAAAAATAAGCAGATGTGCGGCACATATCGACAGACGGTGGGATAAAATCACCTCGATAAGGCCGTCGTCATCATTATCTAATCACTGCAATGCACAGTTACACAAAAGAGCCGACTAAAAAAAAAATAAAAAATGGGGCACTTAATCTAATCATGTAGCACAAATTCTGTTCCTGCAATCAACTCTGACAAGAATGGGGCAGGAAATTGCGAGAAATTGTCTTTATTGTAAAATAATAATAATGGCAAAACCTCTTTAGGATTTACAGAGTGTTAACTGTAATCAACTGATGGACAATATTGTTCACACAGGGAGATGAAAAATAGTCCATTTTAACTTTGTTGTTATCCTAACAGTAGCACCTGGAGCGAGCCACAATTTCTCAGCTAAATTCAAGCATGGAGCACTTGCTATAAATCAGATGACCTTAGCTTATGTGCACATTTCAATGCCAAGTAGCTTTCCTTGAGACCAGTTCATGTTCATGTCATGGGGACGCTACTCTACTTATTTGTATCTAATTAATGCTGAACGGAAGCTTTCATTACACATTCAATGCAAATATAAACGTTTTACACAGCTCGCAGATATTTGGATTTTTAGTTTGTTATGTAAAGTAACTGAATGAATATCTATTAATGCACTAAACCTGCAGTGAGTAGTTTGGTTGTTGCTGGATGTATTACTCTCCAGTTAAAGTTAACTGTAAAAATAAACCCATAAAAACGAAGAGAATTACAGAAAGTGTAGACAAAACTACAAATGACATTTCGTTTTGTTAAGTTCCTGAATTATGCTAGCTCAAAGCTAATACGCTAACGAAAATGAGCATGCTACTCGCGGCACTCATATTCTTCAAAACGGGTATATTTTTACAGAAACACCACAGCACACACAAAACGCACACCGACGAAAAAATAAACAATACTCACAAGAATATGTTTTTCATACACTGCAAAAAAAAACAAGTTATATTAACGAAACTTGATAGCTACTTTTTCCTTCTTCTACTCATAAATGTAACTACAATGCGAGGGACCACAGTGCCCCTAAGTGGCCAAATCGTGCATAGCATGAACGTTTGTGATATTTCCACAACGCAACGCAATCCAAATGCTTTCTTTACACGGCAGAAAACAAACGGCGAATTGTATTGCTTTTGCGTGTGACGAGCAGACAAACCACACCGATTGTTATAGTAGTCAAACGACAAATTTGATAATCATCCCAAATTCATTACTTTTCAATGAACAGAGAGCTTCCTTTCATTGAGTTGACCGCCATTTTGACTTGTGATGAAAGGTCGGAATTGTCAGTTGCACAGCAGCAACTGCTCGATTTTTTTTTCATAATTTCACGTGCGCCCGCGACTTGTGGCAGAGACAGTTGAGTCGCCGCGCGACCTAATTAGCGGTTTGGGAATGGTTATTATGGCTAAAAACAAGACAATGTCAAAGCTCCACAGCGTTAGTGGTCACACTTGCGTTACAAATCACCAGAGCTCATTCCCGGGTTTTAATTATGGCACGGCGAAACAAATCGAGCGGCGGAGATGAGATGCGGACTGCATATGAGCGCTAACAAGACAGAAAGGAAGAAAAGAAAGTGTGTCAGAGAGACGACGTTGGATGAATTACAAGTTGTGAGACAGTGGGGAGAGGGACAACAATATTGGCTTTGACATTTCAACTACTCAAAGGCAGCAGCAATCAGATGTGTAACAAGCGACGGCGTTTGCTCAGAAAACCTGTCTGCGGCGCACATGCAGACTCTCTCTCTATCCTCGCCTGTTACCTTGGCAACATGTTTTCTGCATGGAAATAGCATCCGTGGTCGTGTTCCTTGCCACTAAAAGAGATGTTAAAAAAAAAATAATATATTGGAACAAGTATGAATTGTGATAATTGACCAAAGAGACAGAAGCAAGGTGCATATCTCACTTATAGGCCCTCCGGAGACATGAAGAAAGACACTTCATTATGTACAACTAAAAACGCTGTCAATGCTTTGATGCATAATACGCTTAGTTTACATTGAACATGTTTAGTTTTATGAGAGTCAAGTGTATCATTTGAGCTTTTGAGGCACATGCCTGGTTGGGAGACAGTCCGAGCGAGACACTGTGGTTCAACGAGCGAGCTAGAGATTACAAAGAATTGTGTATTAATTATGGATTAACAAAATGTTGTTGTTTTTTTTAAAGAAATTGAAATATAAAAGCAGGAGCTATAAATAAAATTCATACAACATAAACTGGATGTTCCATATCACTTTTCCCCCGCCAAAATGATAACAGTACTAGTATTCAACTGTTGAGTAGTCACTGATACGGATACCAAATACCGATACTTTTGATACATAAAACTTTCACACACAAAAAAACAGACAGATAAAAGATATAGACCCGTATATTCCAAAATAGCATTTTTCCCCCTTAAAATTTCCTGAAATTAATGGCAATTTTCTATACTTCTAATTCCTATTAATAAAGCCGAGTATTGGCTCGATACCTATAACTGGTATTGATACTTGCCCATATCTAATATTAATTAAAAATAAACATAAAGTATAAGAAACTTTATTTTCACTAAAAATGTAAAAAAATACAATATGTAAAAAAAGAAACAAAATTATAGAACATTTCATTTATGAAAATAAAATTTATAAATCTAAAATTATTTGAAAAGATGATAAATATAAACACAAAAACGGACTTAAATATATAATATAAGCTATACATATATAAATGAATATATAATAGAAAATGTAATATATACATGTATATAAATTTAAAACGTAATTATATAATAATTCTCAATATAAAATATATAAAATATAATAAAACACAATAACGAGAATAAAATCTTAAAAATGCAATTAAAACTCAACTTAAATGAAATGATGTAAAAAAAAAATACTGTCACTATTAATAAGAACAATAGCTAAATGTACTCATGAAAAAAATGTAACAGTCAAACATAAAATATATTATAAAAAACGTATGCACATCTATAAAGTGAACATGTTAAAAAAAAGAAAAGTGACCCACAATGACCAAATATATTAAAAATGTTTTACTGCCTATTATTCACTTAAAATTTTTGTGATATACTTTTCTGCGTCATTCAAAATTACAAATACCAAAATAAAAGTACTAAATTATAAAGAAAAAAGTTGACCACAGTATGAATACATTTGGCCTTATGATAATTAGGCTATTATCATTATTTTTTTTAATTATGTGACCATTGTGGTATACTCAATTCCTAAAGTTTGACCCATCTCATATTGAATCACATCAGCATAACGAGGGGGAAGAAATGCAGCCATCAAACCGACGCCACTTTATTCACCCCCCTCTGCACCTTTTAATGAAATCCAACACAAAGCGCTGTAGTAGAAAATCCCGCCTTTACAAGCGAAAGGTGCTCCCGCGTCCTTGTTTCTGTGAGACAGACTAATGAAAAGAAAGAATATCCTGCGTTTGCTCGCGGGCTGTGACGGCTGCGGAAAACTAACTACAGCGCAGGTAAACACGGAGCAACGGGATTAAAGTAGTGGGGGAAGAAAGGAGGAGAGGAGCTGTAATGAAATAAGCGAGTGGAAGAGAGCAGCTGCTGGAGCCTTGACAGACTCCAGCTGCATAACAAGTAGAGCATTTACTCTGCCCTTGTCTTTGTCAGTCACACCAATAAAACAACAATTCCGCTTCAGTCGAACCTCTTAATACCTCAGGTACAGTGGAAATGACTCAGCCTGGGCAATCAAATGCCATGTTTTTGTTGCATTCTGTAATATTTTTCTTTATAAAAACATACAAATGATGGGAAAACGTAAGATTTTTTTGTCCCGTTTTATGCTTCAATTCGATGGGTATTATGCTGCGCCTTCTGATGTGCGGTCTTTGGCCACACGGGGGCAGTATAATACAGACAGACATGAATACTTGCTCAGTAAGGTCTAATTTGAGTCTTTTTCACGTTTTCAATACTTTTATATAATAGCCCAAAAGTGTACACACACAATATACTATGAGTTAAATAATCATACATGTCTTATAAATTCTTAAAAAATATATAAATATATGTCCACCAATAGTCACACAAAATCAAAGAAAGCCAATGTCATCAGTAATCTTGTGCTTTAGCTTCACGAGTCTCATTATCTCTGTTCAATGTGCGATATCTTTATGCAACGTGATGAAAAACTTTGATAACTACTGCGTGTAAAATCGGATTAAGATATCAAATTGCCTTCGTAATTCATTTCTTGACTACCAATGTGTGCGCCTGCGTGTGTAATTTGCTAACGTTTCATGCACGAAAGACCCCTTATGATTTACGATTGACTCACGTGACACAAAGGCGACGGGAGAACAGCACCTTGGAGAGCTCTCGGTGTAATGACATCTGTGAGCAGTAGAGGGCAGTATAGGGGAGGAAAGCTTAGCATGATCATGAGCCGACAAACTTAGACAATCCTGCGGAGCACGAGTGAACTTGTCAGTGCAGAGACCCAGTCTCTTTCTTACTGAAAAAAAGAAGCCAATATAAGAAATATATATTCATAAATCCACTAAATAAGTCCTTAAAATTTACAATTGTCCCCCATTCAAAATAAAGATGATCACACAATACTATTATTTCCAATTATTAAAACATACCATACACAATTTTCTTTTTTCTATTAAAAACAGAGTACTTCAAATAAAATTACCAAATTTAGAATTAAGACACTGATCAGTGCCCCTCCATTTTCTATTTTTGTCTACAATAATATTTTAAAAATACATTTAAGTGTCCCTTGATTTTCTAGCAAATTCACCATTAAAAAAAAAGGTAATATATATATGTGTAATCTAATAAAAAAATCTGTCAAATTAAAAGATAAAAATGCCCTTCCGTTTTCTACCCCAAAAAAGTAAAGGTATAATAAAAGGAAAATCATATCTAGAAAATTCCACTTAGAATTAAAACAATAAATACAAGAGTCCCTTAATTTTTCCAGCAATAAAAAAAAACACAAAATATTAATGAATGCAGATTCAAAATAAGTAAATACCATTCAAGTGTCTCCCTTTTCCCATTTTCTATATAGTGGAAATGACATGAATATAATGAAAATGACTTAATCTAACAATTCATTTATTGTGACGAGAGCATTTTGACCCAGCCGTGTATGCAAATAAGATCACCAAAATATTAGAAATCACAACAGCAAAGTCACAATTGATTAAGCATCCTCCAATATTATTCAAGCAAATACAGCAGGCATCTTACCATTTGTTGCAAACTGTCTTCTAAAATAAACATACAATGGTTAAAAAAAACAACAACCGATGAGCTACTTTGCTGTCAGACGCCTGACATATGAAACAAAAATGACCCAAATTTAAAAGTAAAAGTCAATTGAGAGAGAGAGAGAGAGCTTCTGCACCAGTTGTGTAACTATTCCAACAGGGAAGAGTGGTTTTTATTGTGGCCAGTCGATATACAACAACATGGAATCAAAAACAGGGGAGTAATTATTCTCAAGTCTGTACATCACATTCGAAAAAAAAAAAGAAAGAAAAAAAACGGAAGTGACGCTCGCACCTCTCTCGCACCTCGTTGACCGTGAACAGGAAAAGCCACTAAAAGATTGGATAAACACTTAAACGAATCACATCTCTTTGCCCAAACGTCTACGAAGAGTATACTGTAGGTGGTTATTGTTTTCCTCTGCCAACAAGAACAAGGAGTTAGTGTAACATAGCTGGTTGGTGTACAATATGCACACCGGAATGGCAAATAAAAAGTCATGTGACTACATGAAAACCACTCTGGTAAAAACAAGTCTTTTGCGCAGGGGGGGGCTCCATCTTTCCCATTCGAAATGCCAATGGCGGGGTTTTCGGGGGGATAATGAGTGTTCAGTATTTTTTTTCTTTGTTTTGTTTATCTTCGCAGCGCACCGAGGGGAGGGCAAGGGATGCGTCTCATTGGTTGTTCTTGGCTTTGGCGTGTGTGAGGATGTGCGACTTGAGGTTGGTGGACTGCGCAAACTTCTTATTGCAGCCGTCGAAGGGGCACACGTACGGACGGTCGCCCGTGTGGATGCGCACATGGGTGCGGAGGTTGAAGTCCAGCGAGAAGCGCTTGCCGCAGCCTTCGAAGGTGCACTGGGACACAAGAGACAAAACACAGATGGTTTGCATTTTATGCGAAAGGAAAGTGTGGAGAGTCTCCGTCTCCGGAATACACGAATTCGCTTAGCACTAGTGGTGCAACGGATCACGGTTCGGATCGGCTCATTTTTCGCATCAGAAAAAAAGAAAAGAAAAAGATAGTCATTTGTCTTCATTGATTTTGTAAAACGCTTTTGCCCATTAAAAAATAAATAAAAAATTCAAAATGTCTAATATAGCCATTTTGGAACACAACTTTAAGTGCAATATGAGGCAGAAACACTTATTTTTTTACATGTTCCAATGGCTTAAAGTTGTGTTCCTAAAATATAAAAACATTTTTGAGTTGAATGTTTTTATTTTTTTAATTGGCAAAAGTGTTTTTTAAAATTAAAGAAGACAAATTCCCTTCCTTTAAACATGGAGAGTGACTTACAAAGTAGCCTTGGTCCAGAATATTAAAAAATAATTAAAGTAAGCCAGGTAGCAGCTGTCAAACTCATTCATTTCTTCAAATTAACTAAAATAATTTCATCAACACACATCTTTCACCGGATTAAAACTAGACTAGAGTAGACAAAAAGATGAAAGGAAAAAAAAAAGTAAATTAAAGTTATAATGTAACATTAATCCAACGGCTATAACGTTCCAATAATAATGTTAATCCGACTGCTAGCTAATGCTGGCTAATTTACTAGCTCATAGCATAGAGCCATATTAGCACTTGTTGATATACTGTAATTGTGTGTCAAGTTGTTTCTCATCAAAAACATGAGAAAATTTGATGTGATAGTTTTAGATCCGAAATGTTCAACATAACCGGCCGACCAAAAAAATATACAGGGGTTAAATAATTGACCTGACAAAAACGGTGACAGTTTTTGTTGACTAAAACTAGGCGAATAAAATTATGTTTTCTTGGACTAAAATGCTAGATTTATAGATTTATATAAAAACGGGACGGGGTTGACTAACTGTTAAAAACGAACTAAAATTGGACTAAAACGGAGACTAAATTTAAAAATGACGGATCAAATTAACACTAGTCCTAAATTAGCGATTGAATGCGTGTTAGGGATAGCGTTGTGTTGATGTTGGTCGAACTTTATTGTCAATCAAAACCAAGATAAACAAAATCCAAAACGTCTAAAAGCATGAAGCTCTAGGAGTGATATTCCTTCAAATAACCAATATTCCCACACAAATGCTGACAATATATAGATATTACTTGAAATAATAATAATAAAGATTTGGGAACACTGCTCTAGCACAACACGGGCATACATGTCAAAATGGTGTAAAACTTGACAGAAAATTGAATTAGCTATATAAGTATAACACTTTAGTGGGGTTAAAATCGTGTTAAACGCCCCCCCAATACAAAATCTTAAATGGACTTATTTAAACCCAATTTCAGGCTCCCATTAAAGAAAAATTTGAAAGGTCTGCTTTGTGTGACCCATCCATCTTTCATCCACTTGAACAGCCCGTTAACCCCGTAACCCTCGTCTAATGGATCCATTAAATCCCCTTCCCTTGCACATTCTCTCACGCAGCACGATAACCGCTAATTCACCGACATCAAGTGTATTTTACAACGCTGTAATTGTATACCATTTTTAGATCTGAAAGTCACGCTTAAGAACCCACCTGGAAGGGCTTCTCCCCCGTGTGGACGAGCTGGTGGCGCTTAAGCTTGGAGCTCTCCACGAAGGCCTTGCCGCACTCGGCGCAGACGTGCACGCGGGGCCCGTGGGTGTGCAGGTGCTTCCTCATGGCCGAGTTGTCCCTGAACATCTTTGTGCAGCCCTGGTGGGGGGGAAACAAGCGCACACCTGGCGTTAACAGAAGGAGAAAAAAAAGTGCGAAGGTGGCGAACACCAGATTTGAATACGTGGATGTTGCTAGTTTCCGCATTTAATCACATGCTTTCCTATCTACTTCCTGGTGCCAGACACACTGTGTTATATTGGATAAACAAAAGATGTTTCAGTAGGAAATTCATTGACTATTTGAAAGGATGAAGGCAAGTCGAGTTACAATTGAGACAGGGCAGCATAATTCAGATGAATAATCCATGTATAAAAATGTTGACAAATATTCTTTAAAAAGAAATTAAGCAACCACTTTACAAATAATTTAATCAGTAAGTTTTAATTTAGTACTTTGAAAGGCATGTTCGAATTGAATTATGATTTTTTTTTTACATCTGTAGAACTGATCGATTTGTACATTTTGAACACCATGCTATTTCTAATGCATTGTTTTTAACTGAATTTGACGAATTATTTAAATAAAGATAAAATAATATATATATATATTTTTTTAATACCATTAATTGATCAGCAAATTACTCAATTAGTCGGTGCTATATCAGGTTTATCATTTTTATTTGGTTTAAAAAAATGAATAATTTATTTTTTACCTTTACATTATTTGTGCGATTAAACGATAATCCTAAAAGGTCTTTGTGTTTTTTTTTTCATTTTTTTTAAATGACTTTAATTTTCATTATTTACATTTATTACAACACATTTAAATTTGGGGAATTTCCCCCCAAATTATCATAATGATTGACGGCACCAATTAATTTTGCATCCATACTAAATGTAGTCCTTGTTTTTTCTCACTTAATCATTTTCAAATGTACGTGATTGTAATTATTTGTAATTTAAATATATAGAATTACTGAATTTTGTTACCTCGTGTGTACAAACACAGAATTGCTGATGTAGATTTTGCACAGGGTTATACTGTGGGTGGGCATACAATGAATGGCAAGCTATTGGATAATCAAACTCACTTTATGAGGGCAAGCTATCGTCCTGGGAGCGTCGTCCTCTTTGATTTTCCTGGGTTTCATCCTGTTAGGGGCCCAAAAAATAACAACCCCAAAACACTCAATTTAGTAGATGATGTAAGTGGTTGAATAGTACATTTTGTGAATTAAGATGGATTTAATAAGATGTACAAGAGGTTTGCACCTGGCAAACTCGGCCAGTTGCTTGGGGTCTGAGAGGTCAATCCCAGGGATGCCGCCGGGGGGCAGCTTCTTGCCCGTCATGTACTCTGAGTAGTCGGGCGGTGAGTTCTCGCCCACGATCTGCTCCTCCACCACCGACTCATGGTCAATGTCTTCATCGGTACCTAGAAATACATTACAGAACTGAACCGAACACAAAATGGCATGTCCCTGTAGGCAAATCTGCTGGAAACGGCTGCATTAAACAAAAAGAACAAGTTATCTGATTATTTTGTGTACTGAAAGCCTCCCAAATAGATTTGTATAGGCATAAATTTGGGCAAAATTGAACGCAAAAAGCTACCTTTAATTTGATCAAATGGGAGATTACCTCCAAAATATAGAAAAACAGCTGTGCCATACAAAACCTCAACTGTATGATATAAACGGGAAAAGTTTATATAGTTATTTTGACGTGTGTGGTATTGTTTTAGCTTTGGTGCTATACTAATGTAGCGTCCAAGGCATATAACAACAGTTTGAAGTATCTGTTTTTTTACACTCAATTTTCAAAAACACAACAGTGTGCATTCCTTGAAAACTGGTTATACCACCCCAAATATTCAGTATGACATTTTTCCACAGAACATCCGTGTTTCACTGTGTATTTATCTTTTATCCATCTGCTTTTGAAATATGTTTCATAAATAGATGGGAGTTTTCACTAGTTTCATGCAATTCTAAGGAAAAAATACTATCTGTATATATATCAGTATGTGTGTCCACATCCCACAAGACTATGCAAAGATTTTTCCCCCATTGTTGTGAGGGGTTTCCTCAAATTATCTAATTTCACTTAGTTTGTCTGAAAATTTACAGTGTTCACACATCTATGTTCATCAATTTTTGCCAGCAACGTAGTCACATGTAAATAAATTAAATGTTCTTCCATTATATCTCGCAGATATGTCATTCATGCAAATACGTCCTGCAATTTATGAGCCTCGTATGTTGTTAACACTTTTTGTGACAATTTTGTGGTGTTTTCCTGTGATTCTTTTGAAATGTAACCTGGCTTACTGAGTAAGGTTTTGGAATCACTGCAGTGGAGGGCTAAAATAGCGTCGTAGTCCCACAAACCTACTTATGTATAAAATAGACGTGTTTGCCTCTATGTAACTATCAAAGCAAACTTTAAGGGACTAAGAACCTGTGTGACGTATTGGTTACGCTAAACAAGGCTCGGCTAATCGAGGCCTACTCGTTCCTTCGAAGCGGCTAACTGCTAACCGCTTTTTGAAGTTAGCCAGTAGCTAAAGAAAAATATTTCGCCCAAAAATGGCCACAAAAGGGACGATTGAGTCATCTCACACGCGGCTAGTGTGTTAAACACCAGCGCGGTGATGAGTAACAGGCTTTAGTTAACCCGAAAACGGGCACAATGCGACATTTGAATCGTGTTTGATGAGCACCACGGCACCGTAAGCACCATGTTGTCTGGGCCTGCCACGGTCGCCATTTTTTCGGGGGGCCGCCGCCATACTTCTCAGGACTCGGGGAATATGGCGGCGCCCAGCAACACTTAAAACATGGCTTCCCGTCAAAACAAAAACATTTGGTCGAGGTTTCCGAGTCAAAACAAAAGCCCTGAGCGGCTTCGATCGCCACATCGCAACGGGACGGTACACTCCAGGAACTAGTCGGGTGCAGGGGAAGGACAACGCCCTGGCAAAGAAGGCCTCGTGTATCCGAGAAATGACAGTCGTAGCGGGGCTAACTATCAAGACTTACCCGACGCCCACATCGTCACGGAGAATTCCCCCTCCAGAGTTTTTATCTGCACTTGCTTCTGTTCCCATTTCCTCGCTCCGGTCTCCGCGCCGCTAAGATAGCTTTTTTTGCCCGCTTTCTTCCCGCCCGAGCTACCGCTGCCGCCTCCCCGTTTCACCCGACCCATGGAGCTCTTCCCGGCTACAGTCACCAAAGTCTGCTCGATGTACTCGTCCTCAACCCCAGGGGCCGGCACCGGGATGAGGATCTGGTCCTCGAAGCCCCCGCCGCCGTCATCCGTGTGTAGGTCGGAATCATCCCCGCCGACTACCTCCTCGCGGGTCTGGACTAGGATAACCTCTGGATGGTGATGGTGGTGGTGGTGGTACTGGTGGTGGTGGATGGAGCCCGGGTCGTCGTCCAGCGGCTGGAGCGCGATCATGGGCTGTACATCATCATCATCTTCGTCGTCGTCGTCGTCCTCCTCGTCGTCCTCCTCGTCGTCGTCGTCCTCACCGCCGACCACCGTGGTCTCGATGGTCTCCACCGGAATGGTCTCAACCTCTATCTCGTGGAGTTCCACGATCTCGGCCGGCATCTCCGAGCCGTCCGACCCGATGTACAGGGTTTCTCCGGATGCCATGTCGAAGTCCTCCAGCTTGCCTGTTTCATTCACGCCGCGTTTATGCACCTGGTTTCGGGCTTTCGGGACCCGCCGCGTCAACTCTCACACGCCCCCCCAGCTCAGCTCCGGTTGTCGCTCTGGCCGACTTCGCTGCCTCTTCTTCGGCTCCAACTCTCGCCACTCTTCCGTCCCGCGCCAGATCGCGTCGCTGCTTTGCGCTTACGTGGGGAAACATCGCGAGACCTTGTTTGCAAGGCGGAAGTTGCTTAATATTTTAGCATTGTGAACCCTAAAGCAATCAAACTCGTAATGACGGCCTGAATACGATAGTATGTTTCTTAAAATATTCCGTAATTTATATACTTATTTATACACATTGGGAAACTTCGCGAGACTTGAATAGCGAGGCAGACGTTGCATTTTGACAAACATAAATAAATAATTATGTTTTTTTGTTTTGTTTTTAATATGCCGGAATGTATATATTCATATATCTATATACAACCTAAATCAAAAAAGTAAATATCACATTTTGGGTTGGCATCAAGACAATGAAAGCAATACTGTATATAAAAGATACACAAAAGAATCGAATCAGCCCTCTGTATCCAAGACGTTTTCAGTTTTATTTGAATGTATTTCAAAACACAGTGCATTTTCTTCTTTTTATTAATCTGTTTTTCAACGAGGAAGCACTTTGTCATCATAAAGAGAACAGAATAAACAATAGTTTGCAGCCAATAAACTTTTTTTTTTATTAACATGATCACAAATATTCAGGTGTGTTATTTTTGTTTTTAAAAAAAGTTTTGCAGTGGCTGTTGGTCAAAAGTGTCATTTTGCTGTTTTGGTCCAAAATAAAAAACAAACAAAATCCTTAAAAAAAAAAGAAAGGAAAGAAAGATTTGGATTGTATGAATAATATAAAAGCAAATTAATAAAAACATGCAATATGATCTTTACTATCATATTCTTGTTATAGACTAAAACCCTCTGAGAAATATGATGGTAAGGGTAATAAAAATAATAAACTCCTGGAGACAGTAAAAACTTAAATATAATGACTTTTCTTATGGGCAGCACTGTGAATCTTGTGGTTAGCATGTCTGCCACACAATTCTGAGGTTATGGGTTCGAAACCCGGCTCTGGTCTTCCCTGTAAGGAGTTTTCATGTTGTCAGGGTACTGTGTTTTCATCTCACATCCCAAAAACATGCATGTTTAGCTTCATTTAGGACTCTAACCCGTCCAGGGTATAGCCTGCCTCTTGCCCAAAGTCAACTGGAATAGGCTATAGCTCCAGTCCTTACTCAGGATAAGTGCTATGGAAAACGAATGGAGAGATTATGTTTATTATTATATTCATATTCATTTAGTTAAACATCATTTTTAATGACGAAACCCCTCCAATCATATATCAAAAATGAAGAATATGATAGTAAGGCTAATGATAATTCTTTTTAAGTGTTTAATAAACTCCTGGACACCATAAAACCATTTGAATATATTGAATTTTCTCATGTTTTTCAGGCCAAAGACAGAGGGGCAAACAAGGACACAGAAATGTAAAGAACTGGCAGTCTCTTCACACACTCTCTCTCTCACACACACACACACACACAGACATGGCGCTTCCCCTCAAGTCAATGCACACTGCAAAAACATGGCGGCTACGGCGGCTCCTCGACCCCACAGCAGACGTCACAGTTTGGGCCTGACTCCTCCTCATCCTCGGATAGGTGACATTATGTCGTGCTCACTCGACTAAGTTCGTGTCTAATGGCTGTGGGGAAGAAAAAAAATACAAAAAAAGATCAAATAAATATCACACACAGAAACATTTATTTGATTTATTGTTTGTATTATCAGAAATATCTATTAGCAGCTCTCTGGTTTCATGTCAGTTACTTGCTAACTGGGGGAGTGAATTTTTACACCAGTTAAAAATGTAGATTTTCAAAAATTAAAATAACATAATATAAATAAATAGAAATCACGTAATCCCATTCAATTGGTTTGTTTGGAGGTTATTACCTATATAATGTTATATAAATCTAGTTAATACAAATATTTTGCATCAGAAACAGTAAAATATTAGCTTTCATAAGAGTTTAGACTTTATGTAGATATATTTTTAATTATTTCCCACAATTTATTTGAATATAATAAATCACCGATTGCGCCTGCAGATTTTCATGTTTATTTCTTTGCAAGAGATTGTGGATGCAACAGATCTGTTCTCGTTTATGGATTCTTAGATAGCACATAGTGCCACCCAGTGGTCACAAGTGTAAATTGCAACTTTAATCCAATTGACGTCTTATTTTATTTATTTTAACCCCGTTAAAATGCAGCTTTATTCACATTATATTATAACTTTAATACTGAAAATATAAATATTATCTGTAAAATGTAAGTCATTATTCTCGTTACATTATAACTTTATTTGTGTAATATTGTGACTTAATTTTCAAAATTTTGCAACTTTAATCTCGAAAATATACATCTTTTAATCTAATGGTGTAATTTAAAAAAAATGTCAGTGTGGCCCTAATACTCCTTCATGGCACAAAAGGATTGTTTAAAAGAAAAAGAACAGGATATGTAATAAAAAGCTGTCATGCACAAATGACTTTTTCTTATTGATTGGTTTTACATTGTCAACCGAGGTAGCTCTCACCGTCAATAATTTCTTCTTTCACTTTGTGCAACTCGCGGAACACTTCTTCCAAGATTTCCTAAAGGAACACACACATCAGTCTTTTGTAAAACAAATCAATTGTCTTTATTTTAATCCTTAACATCTTACCTGTTTCATCCTATCCATGTCTATCGAGTCAGCGTCGGTGCCGCTCCCCGCAGGCCGTATTCTACGTAGTCGTCAACAAAGCAAATATTAAATACATTTTCTGTGTGATTCTGTATCACGATAACACACTGTCTCTCACCTTGAAGCCATTGCCCTGTCCGCAGAGTTGGCCCTTTCCCACGGCTTTTTTGCTCCATCTATATGAACGAGATGCATGACAGTCATGTTGGCATGAAAACAACAGCGTAAAACGTCTGACATCTCCCAAATAATCAAATAAAATGAAATCGCGCACCAAGATATTCATGTGATGCTAATACTAATGTTAGCTCACCTGTGGCATTCTGACCCCCCCTCGTGCTGGGTGAGGAAGAATTTGGGTCATCCTGAATTAAGACACACACATAATAATGTTTTTAACTTGTTTATGGCATTTTACATCACAGTGACGCAATTTTTAAAAAAAATATTAGATCATAATTATTGGAGGATGATGCGCTCACTCACACTTTGGTTGTCGTCTGGCTTCTCTGATGCTGCTTTTCTTCTGGGAGCAAGAGAAGGTGCCATGTTAGGAGGAAAGTAAAAACAACAACAACAACATGAAAAAGTATGTAAACAAAATAAAAACACAGTCATGCTTTGAAATTTTGAATTTATCTTCTACGGAGAATGACTAGTATTGGCATGTACAGTTTATCCATATGTCTGTATTATACTGCCCCCAGGTGGCCAAAGCACATACACTAAAAGGAGCAATACGTTGTCTATTGAATTGATGCAAAAAATGTGATGAAACCAGTTAATTTCTTTATATTCTATTTAATTTTCATTACTGCACATTTTCATAATTTATTTATAAAGTGGTGATATGATGTGTGGTATAGATTTGTGGTAACTCAAACTTCAATGCAACCAAAGTGAATATGAAAATGTTCTGTCAGACCTTCGGGCCAAAAGAGCGTTCATCTCCTCCATCAGTCCTCCGTTGCCGCCGCTCGTCCGGTTGACTTCGTTGTTTTTGCTGCCGGACGAACTAGACGAGTTGGACAAGCTCTCCTCCGGCTGGCGAGAGTACGGCAAGATTGTTAAAATGGACGAATGGGTAGGTCATTTGTAGATAAGGTAAAACATTCAATTAAAAAGTCAAAATTTTAACATACATCTGTCATATAGTGGGCACAAAGTCTACACACCCCTGTTCAAATTCCGGGTGTGGGTGATTTACAAAAAAACAAAAAAAAACAAGACCAAGATAAATCATTTGAAAAGTTGTACACGCTCTACAAACTGTGGATGTGGCTGTGTTCAGAATTAACCAATCACATTTAAACTAGTGTTAACTGGGAGTCAGAGATTAACCCCAAATAAAGTTCAGCTGTTCTAGCAGGCTTTTTTTTAAATTGATTTTTTTACACACCTCAGTTCTAGCTGGTTAATTGAACTGAACAAAGCCACATCCTCACTTATAAGAGGGTGTGCACACTTGTGCAACCATATTACTGTATTATTATTTTTTTTAACTTTCTCTCTTGAAAAGAGTTGTCATGTGAATGCAGGAAAAATCTTTATTTTTGTCAAATTTTCAATAGCACAAAAAATGGCAATTGAACAGGTGTGTGTAGACTTTTACATCTACTTTCGGTATGCATAGTTTATTTTATTAATAAAAAATAATGCTATGAAATAATATTTACAAGTAATTAAGTTAAAATTAATAATTCCAAAATTTCAAATGTTAACTGTGTGTAAAATTGTTTCTTTTACTAACATTTTTATTTTATCTTATTTACAAATAAAAATTAAGGATTATTTTAGTAAAGGTTTTATGTTTTATTTTCTATTTATTTCATTATCTATTCTTATTTTATCATAAAATAAAATAAATAAAAATAGTTAAACATATGTATTTCTTTTTACATTTTACAAATGGACAATTTAATAAAAACAATTAAAAAGTGTAATGTATGTGTAAAATTGTTTTGTTTTATCAATTTATTTCAACATGAAATAAATTAATAAATTATTTAATAAAATACGTAAAAATATTAACCAAGTATTTATTCAAATAAATAAAAATACATTTAATACACGGTACTGTATATTATGCAAAACTGTTATATCTAATAATACTAATATATCTTTTGTCATCATTAAGTATGACAGGCCTCACTCTTTGCACGCGCCGCAGCTTGGCGCCGGCGATCATGGCGGCGAGCCCCGTCTGGGCTGCCGGCTCCTCCCCGTGGCTGGGCATTGGCGGCGGCAGCGGCGGAGGCGGGGCCCCGGCGGAGGGCGGCGGCAGCGGCGGAGGCGGGGCCCCGGCGGAGGGCGGCGGAGGTCCAGGGGGTGGTGGTGGAGGCGGAGGGCCCGCTGCCATGCACGCAGGAGGGGGTACGACCGGGGGCGCCACTGAGAGCACGGCGGGGTGGCCTTGGAAAGGAGAACCTGGATGATAGAAGAACATCAAGGGGGGAATTCTTGAACGGCCATTTTGGTTGAATATCGTGACTGTTTGACATCACTACCTGAGTTGGAGGAGTGTCGCTCCCGCTCCATGTGGGCCTGCATCTGCTGCTGCTGCTGCTCCATCATCTGCCTGCAGGAACACGCACAGTACACAACACGCCATCTTCCTTATAAGAATCTTAGAAATCCTATTTATTTATGTTGCTTTGTATATCGGAAATGTAACTTTTGTTGTTAAAATTTAGTGAGAAAGTATAGCGTGTTGTTGTTATGTAACTCAACTGTCTGCGCATCTGAGAACTTCAAATTCACGTGTGCGACATGCAGTCAGACACAATATCTTCTCTACACAAACACTTACACACAGAAGTGGGCGCACACAGCTGGCTAATCCTCACCACCACTGCTCTTGTCTTTGGGTTCACTCGGAGTTCGCCTGCTGCTTTTGGAGATAATTCACTACTACGCTTTTTTTTGGGGGGGTGGTTGGTTTAAATGTACTAAAAATTCAAAACTGCATTTAAATATGCCAACAACAAAACACAATGAATTTTCAGATACATTTTTGTATTAGCACAGAACTTGGAAAATGGCTTGTAAAATAATCCTAACGTTATACGGGCATGAAATGATTGTTATTTGGGTGGGCGAGGAGATTTTGTGGTCAAAGGTCCGTCTTAAATTCAGTGGGCGGGGCCCTTTTTTGAAAAAAGGGTTACGTCAGCATTCGGAGCAGCAAAGAGGATTTGTGGGCTTTTATTTTCCTATCAGTGATATTATTCGTTTTTGACAAAAAAAACAATAGAGTGGAGTTCAGAGTTCAATTTGTTTGGTAGCTAGTGACTCACTTTACTCGTATATCAAATCAATTGTCCCTATTGAAATCTATTGAAATGCCATGAATCCGTTCCAGACCCGCCAAAACCACACATTTTTGTTATATTTTTATTCAAAGAAACATATCACTATATTGCTTAAAACCACAAAACAACAGATATAAACTGGTTTCATAAAGTCTTAGTTGTACTGTTGTATTTTGATGTTTGTCTTTAAGAGGTGCGGCCTTTTTCTTAGTGACTTCAGGAGCTGCAGTCAGTTAGTCTGCACGTGAGCGTCTTGGTGTGAGCTGTGGTTGACAGCAGCACCTTGCATTGGTGACTTTGGCTCTCCTTGACACCATGTGAAGGCAATTATCAAAACTTAATTAATTTTTCCACTTTCACGTTAGTGGCATTGTATCTGAAGTGTATCTCAAAATTTGGATCACAGCACAAAGCAAAAAACTAAACAAAACAAACATTAGACATTAAACATAACACCCTATTAGAAATTGGGAAATTCAAATTCTCAGAAATTCTAAGTACATTTTTACAAGGAGTTTAACTAGAATTTTTGATGTGAAAAAAACTTTACTAGAATTTTTCAAGTAAATATCAATCCCCATTTTTTCAGTATACATTTATTATGGCCCTGCAGATAGAGATTTTTTTAGGCCGATGCAAATACCGATATTTGTCAGAATAAAATTCTTACAACCGATTATTGGCCGAATATTTTTAAAAATATATATTGAATAAAATATTTTTTCACGTACAATAATGAGAAAAAATACAGGCAGAACATTTGACTGTTTTACAATACTTTGTACTATAGTACCATATTTGTTTACATTTACAACAGAGCGCAGAATTATACGTTTTACAAATTTTCCTTTTCTAATATATTTTTATATTAGAATTTCATTTTTAAAATCAGAATTTTTTGGTGCCATTTTTTTCATCTTTGTCTTACATTGTAATTATAATTAATTACATTAATTAATATATATATATATATATATATATATATATATATATATATATATATATATATAGGGTTTGAGAATATAGGGTTAGGGTTTGAGATATATATATATATATATATATATATATATATATATATAATTAATTGTGTTAATATGTTCTTAAAAAATTGGAAATTTTTTTTTGTTTGATTTTAGCCTATTTAAAAAAAGCTAATATCAGCCGATTAATCTACCAGCAAAGAGTATACCGGCATATCATAAAAACTACCCACCTTGCTCTCTGGGCTTCCATCTCTTCTGAGCTTGGTCCATTTTGGACTTGGCGTTGCACAGCTGGACCTGGGCAAGAAAAGACGGAGGAGTGAGTAAGCAGACAAGGTGAAATCGAGCTGAAACATCTAGAACAAGCGAAATAAAGTCAACCAAGCATACAAACGAGAGCAATTAAACACATTAAAACGAAAACATCCACCTTTATGATGCTTCATGTGATTGAAGCAGGAACAAATATACAGTAGCACCGTTGTAAACAGACGGCCAAAGTGTATCTCACTATGTTGTTGCTGGCCACCACTAGCTGACCTGAATGACTTTTTTAATCATCTTTAAACGTGTCAATACATCAAACACTACACATAAGATACGACACACAATGAGATATCCAATAGTTCACCTACATGACATGCCGAGGAATAGGAAGCGACTGTAGCAGACACACAAGCACTGACAAATCCACTCGCTGCTGCCTACCATAGTTCGCCTTGGCCTGCTCTTCTTCCACCTCCTCCTCCTCCATTATCGCCTCACCTGGCTACCTCACTTTTGCCCCTCCCCCCCACTCGCCAACTATCCACAGATCATCTGTCATGTAACGCAAACCTCCAAGGCGGCAGAAGTGCAGCGGGCGCCCCCGGAGTCATGTTCCCACTACAATTGATGCTATTAGAGAGGAGGTGGTGACTTCGCGTTAGAGGCAGGGAGGCTCCAGCTCCAGCAGGTGGAGAAAATTTGCCCCCACAAGACCTCAGTTCAGTGACATAAATTCATTTAATCTAAATAAATAAAAAATATATATTTGTGAGTATGATGCTATATGGGTGGTGACTCACCTCCGTCCTGGGCGCTGAGCACGCTGAGGGCGAAAAGCATGGCGTTGGAGAAAGTGGTAGCCTCCTCCTTGCTGGCGAAATTGAGGCCGTACACCTGCCGGGCGTCTCTCCATTGGTGGAAGGTTGGCGTGGCCTGGTTATACTTCAGCCCCTTCACGATGGAATAGTTGATGACCACCTGAGCACACAGGAGGAGACACATCAGAAATCAGACTTTTGAGCGACTATGTGAATGGACAGATATAAATGAAGAGTTAAGAAATAAGAGAGAGATGTGTGAATAGATAGAAGTTTACATTTTGTGAATGTGAATGGATGGACAGCATTTTACATATTGTGCATGTGAATTTATGTATTTTTATTTATTATTATTATTATTATTTCACTCTTTGAAAAAAAGAAATGAAAGGGGGACAAAAAGAAGTAAAACTTGTTATTTCTGCCCCAAATCAACACAAAATGACTAACAGCGAACAGTCAAGGCATTTTCAACATAAAAAATTTACAAATTAAGTAAAAATGTCATTATGTGTGTACGTGAATGGACAAACATTTAATTTTATGTGTGTTTGTTCGTGCGCCACTCAATTTTACAGTACGTGTACTGTATATACCAGATTTTATTCTTATTAGTGCCACTATTATTCTGACTTGAAAGTGAGAATTCTGAGAATAAAGTGAGAATTCTGAGAAAAAAAGTCAGAATTCTCACTTTAAAGTCAGAATTCTGACTTTATTCTCAGAATTCTGACTGAACTGAGAATTCTGAGATTAAAGTGAGAATTCGCACTTTAAAGTCAGAAATCCGACTTTAAAGTGAGAATTCTGAGAATAAAGTGAGAATCTTGCCAAACTTTTTTTTTCTCTCTTCACTGGCCCTAATCCTCTCTGTAGAAAATCCCCGTTCTTTTATCTGGTTGTTTCTTTTGACACTTAACAAATAATTTTGTATTACCGCTGGCGGCCAGAGGTGGCAGTAATACACCGAAAGTATTAGCCAACTGCCAAAAGAAAGTAGTAGAAGAAGAAGTAGTAGCTGTGCATTACCGCCAGTAGCCACCCTTTTCATAGCATACTAAAGAATCATAATATGGCAGTAATGCACCAAAAGAAAGCAGAAGAAGAAAAAGAGTAGTCATGGCAACCAATTTTTGCCATATTGCTAGCTTAGCATGCCGCTTCTTTATGCCACAAAAAGGATTCACACCAGCAAAACGGCGCAACAACCGACTAGCATTCTACCTTTGGTCACAATGCAATGCACGATTCTATTTAAGGTAAGCCATTTTTAACTAAAAAGGAAAATAATAAACTCTAAGATGATTACCTGTCTTTGTGAACCAACAGTTTATAGGATTTGTGTATGTGAACAAAGATGATTAAATTACGTTTGTATGATGTTTAAATCACAGCATGTGTGTGTGTGAATGCCTAGACAGGTAAGGCCATGACACACCTGCTGGTCCTGCAGCTTGACCCCCACCACCCTGAAGGTGTTGCTGGGTGTGTTGTGGTAGATGTTGATGCGACTGAAGCCCTGCTGGCCCGGCTTGATGGGCACCCACTTCTTGCTGGTGTCGTCGTAGACCATGACCGAGGCCCTCGCCTGGCAGATGCTCTGCTCGCTGGTGGAGGGGGACAAACCAACAAGCCAATTATAATGACACATAGAAGACGATGAAGAAATGCCACGCTGCTGCCTTGCACCTGAAAAGGAAGCTTAATTAACCACGACCCGTTTCTTTCCAGTCTGCCCAGTGTGCAACTTTCATTTAACGAGCAGAAAAACATCCACCATTAGCGAATTTTAGAGGCAGTGGGTGGTCGGCGTCTACTCCCGTCTACTTCCTGTGTTTGTGCTACGCTACGCTAATTATCTCCTGGTTACAGCACAAAACGAGCCATCCAACACATGAAACGGAAAAAAATACGTCTGCCTTTTTAAAGGGAAAGTCAACCCAAAAATGGTCTATGTTCTCTAGCGCCCCCTCTAGTGTGTTTGTGGAATATAAATTAAGCAGCAAAATTCAGCCATTTTGACACTTCAAAATGACATCACAGTTGCTCAGGGATCTGGTAACGACCAATCACGGCGCAGCTTGGCAATGTCACATGATTTTGATTCCTATGGATTCCAACAATGGACAATTTTGCAATGTAGGAGGAAGCAGGAGTACACAAAAGCTCCACAAAGGAATTCGGATGTGCTTACTGAGTGTGTTGTGCATAATAATATAATTCCTTCCACTGTGCTGTCTCTCTCTCACTTTTCAAACTACCATCCCTTCTTCTCTTTTCTGACACAGCTTTTTTCTCTTTGCCTCCAGGGTCGATGGTCTAATTTTAGCTTGGCGGAGAGGCAAAGACACAGATGGGACATCTTCTTCTCTTCATTCTCGTCTCGTTCGTCTCATTTGCAAGTCAAAACTGTTTTCTCTGCTCCTCGTCCGCGTTTTTGTTCCCGGCCTCCTAAGTCATTCTGTTTAATTAGCTCCTTTCCCCTTTTGCACGTGTGTCTTTTGTCTGCACAACACATGGTACAAGTGTGTGTGTGTGTGTGTGTGTGATTACAGTAGGGGAAAGTGGGGTGACAAAGGGAGCCACAGTGCGCAGAGATAAATGCAGTCAGATGGACAAAGCAGCCAGACACAACACTGGAGGCCACACGCACGCACGCGCACACGCACGCACACACACACAGTCTCATTAAGAACATCAGCAGATGCTGGACAAGTCCCTGATTGCATTTGGTTTACACAATTAGCGTAAGCGAGGATTAAAGGGCTGAGAGTAGATGAACTGATATGTTAATGCACACTTTATTTATTCATGTTTGTTTCAATGTAGTGGAGTGATTACACTGTATTGATTAAACAATTGTCACTTTGGTTGGACAACTGCATTGCGTCACACCGAGAGCCATTCATGAATATTTTTAGCTATGTTTTAGCTATGTGTGACTGTCGTTAGATGTTACGTACTAGCAAAGAATGCACCTCGTGTACCATCAAAAGTGAAAATTTCGGCTTCTCTACCAATTCTACTAATCGGGGTGTGATTTAAGGTTAGCATATTGACTTATTAGCATATGTGTAAAGTGCTAGTGTGCATATTTGTGTGATGTCATATCAGTTTGTGCCGTTATTTAGGCTAGCTATGCTAGCTATAGTAGCTAACACTGCTGATTAGCCTGATGTGAAGGTGGTTTGTTTGAGTTAAATAATGACTGAATACAGTCATTTATGTACCATGGGTTCATGATTGTGCACATGCTAGATACATGGTGTTGATGTTTTATGATCTTCTTGGTTTTAAATGTTCTGTCACCATCCTGTGGCATCTACGCACAATTATAACCCCATTTTACAAGGGGGGAAATAAAATAATTGTACATTTTAGCAGTGTTTCATTGTAGTCAAATTTATGAGATTAAAACCATAACATTAGAAGGAAAGAAGCTGTCATTTAACAAGGTTAAAGTTGTCATTTTACAAGAATGAAGTAGAACTAATAACATTTTAACAATTGCTAAATTTTAAAAACGAAAGTCAGAAGATAAAAACATATAATTTTACAAGAATAAAGTTACAATTCTACAAAAAATAATAAGAATAATAAAATTCTATGAAAGTAAAGTTGTATATTATAAGAGGCCAGTTGTAATTTACAAGTAAAACATTGGAATATTTAAATTTAATATATTTAAAAGAAGTATTTATATTGATACAAAAGTTTTTTTTTTTTTTTTAGGAGATTGAAGTCCAACCTTAAAGAGAATAAAGGCATATAATGACCAAGTAAAAAAATAACAAAAATTTACTTTAAAGGCTAGAAAGTCATAATACTAAGAGAAAAATTTACTGTACCACAGTAAAGTCAAAACATTACAAGAATAAAGTTGTATTGAACAAGAGTGAAGTGGGAATTTAAAAAAACTATTTTGCTTGTGCAAAGTCTCTATATTCTAAGAATAAAATTGTAATTTTACAATATATTTTTGACATTCCTGGCATACACGTGTTAAGCTAAAGTTGTGTGCTACCATGTCTGACTGTTGCCAGGCCATCTAAAGGAGTAGGTAAACAGTTACAAAAAGCCAAAGAAAAAGTATTTTACTAGCATAACTACAGATTCCGTTGCAGTCAGTTTTAACAAAGTCATTGCAAAGTCATCTCAAATGTTCTAAGGTTGATTTTTTGACAGTCACTCAGTTGAGGCCAAAAGTATAAAACGTGTTAGTAAAAGTCATGTTATTAATAACTCCGTGCTTCTTCCCGCATGAGCGTCTGGCTGAGATTTCTGTCAGAATTCACTGTGGCAGCCCGGGTGACATTTAAAGTGTGCGTGTGTGTGACTTATTCATGTCTCGTGGAGAAACTATTCATATTTGATCCGAGTTACTCTGCTTGCGTACAAGTGTGTCGCGCATGTATGTGTGTGTGTACGTGCGTTTCCGTTTCCTCCCCTCCGATCCGCCTTCTTTGCTTCTCTTTTAGCACAGGCGCCTCATTTATTCATGCTGCTTTCAATGCCGCTGGGACTCTTCGACGCCATTTTCTGCCAGTTGCTGAGAAGCGGTGCTTAAAGTTGAACTGAGTCGACAAGTTAAAGAAAATAAATTAAACACATGGCTGCATCCTCTGGTGTGTGTTTTTTGAGCGCGTGTGAATATTGTGACTTTTATTGACCATGATGTGCGGTACAACATATCAAAACAAAGATGCTGCTGGTAAGATTATTTTAAAGAAAGACCTATAAGGATTTTTCCCTAAAAAATTGCATGAAATTGTACTCGTCCATCCCTAATTTTGACTTTATTCTTAGAACATTCCAACCTATTTTCTAAAAATCTTTTTCTTACCTCTATAGGATAGTTCAGAGTCGGACTCGTTATTTTTTCCCCCCTTACAGACAATTGTTTTTTGTTTTTTTTTCCTTTTTTATTTTTTTTTTTCTTACAGACAATTGTTAAAAAAATGATAATTTATTTTTCTTAAATGTTGTACTCTTTATCATATAAAAATTACAACTTTTCATCCCATTACGACTCATGATTTCAACAATTACACACCTCATTCACATAAAGCATATCACAATATTTTTTTCAAATTGACTTTTATTCTAGCTGCTCCTCCGATTTTTGTCTTATTTTCCTCGGAGTGGAACTGCACAGTCCATTGAGACATCGAAACAGTGATCAATTTGTGTGCGCTACAGTTGTTGATTCTCACACACTCCATCACGGCGTCGCAAAAAGACGAGCTAACAGAAGGTGTCTTTGTAGAGCTCGGCAGCTGCTCGGCAGTAACGTCCAAATCCCCACAACAGTCAACAAACTGTTTTGTCTTTTTGTCTTAACAAAATCTTCCGTGTATACGGTCTACTGTATGTGTGTGTATGTGTGAGTGCATCCTCTGCATGACACTATGAAAGCTTCATGAAGCAGAGGAGTAGAGAACAGCTGAGGACTTAAACATTTATAAAGACACCAGGCCAGGGCTACATTAGCTCTAATGGACTAAACTGCAGCTAAACAGGCTCCACTGAGGAGCCGTTCAACTGCCATGGAGGAAAACATGGCACTTCGGGTAATGACGCTGAGCTGTTGCGCAGTGAAAACACCTCAGACAAGTGATTGGTCGCCAGCCCATCACTAACACATAGGGCCTTATTTTCATGCCGAGTGCAAATTTGCCACAAACGGCGGTCTAACTGGTATTTTTGCTTCGTTGTGTTATGGAACGCAGCCGACTCCTGGCCAATCGAAGCGGCTCCCCTTCCCGTCGTGGAAGTTAGGGAGTATTTTCGCTACATGTTCTAATGCATTTTTTCTAAATCACATCTGTATCCATTTTTTTTTTTTATGGGAATGTAATAAGATAAGTTTGAAATCATATTTAAGTGTTTTGGAGTCACAGTTTGTTCTATATTTACAGTTTACTCATAAAACTTGATTTTGCTCGAGTGAAAGAACAGCTAGATTTCCACCTTTAGCGCTTACAGAAATGTAAACAACATAACATATAAAATGTAAATAAATGTTCAACTCCACAGGCGCGTTAACGTACTAAATACACACGGTAGCATTGTGCATGTGCTTTGGCTATGAATATGTTTACGTTTTCTATCTGGGGAAACAGAAGCCAGATCCTGTTAATGTTTCCCACTGTGAAAAAAAAAATGAGCTGGCAGGAAAATTTTTTGGAAAGGGAGGGGATAAGTCAGCATAAAGCTCATTTGGCCGCTTGGAGCACTGACAACAGTTTTAATGCTAATTCACGTAATCCTTTTTTAAGGCCATGGAATTTGCTCGCGGGGTCCAGCGCTGATGGCTTCAATTATGGAAAAAGAAACCCCATCATGCTCATATTTTCAAACACTACACGCACTCCACTTGCTGCTTGACATTTGGAGGGAGCCCCCCGAATGAAACACACACACACACACACAGTGATTAGAATGTTGCGAGCATGCACGAGCAGGCTAATCTGTTGGCATGACAACAGCCGTAGAATATTTGCTCTGGCCTAGAAAATATGGCTGCCTGGCTGAGACGAAAAGATGAATGAGTACTGGTGAGATATAAATAAATAAATGTGTTAGTGAAGAAAAAAAAACACACACACACACGACAGTCTACTCATTAACGGAGCAATAATACGCCACATCCTGACTGATCCTTGCATAATGATCATGCTCAAATGTCTCATGAGGACGCGGCGGGCACTTCAAGTATGAAATGAAGAAAAGTAACTAAACACACTATTTAATTAATCAATTACTTGAATCAGTCAATGAATGTAAAAAAAAAAAAATCTGACATTGTCTAAGTCTTCCTCAGCAGTAGTTGGTGCTATACTGCGGCAGTTAAACAAATCGGCGAATTATTATCTGCATCAGAAAGAAAGGTCTTTGTTGACTATTTTCAATAGTAATATCATGTATGCGTCCCTACGAGTCAAAACATGGCATGCTGATTAATATTGCATTTGTGAAATATGAATTAATCAGCTATATCTACCGGTTTTTATCCATCTCAAGGGGCAGCCATTTTGCCACTTGCCGTCAATGGAAAATTACTTCACAGTTGCTCAGGGCTCAGGTAACAATCAATCACGGCTCACCTGTTTTCCAAGTTTGGTCGTGTTAGGTTCGCGATCCGAGCCATGATTGGTCATTACCTGAGCCCTGAGCAACTGTGATGTCATTTTCAGTCGATTGGCAAGTGGCAAAATGGCCGCCCCCCTGAAAAGGCTAAGAACAGGTGTATTTTACTACTTTCTTAATTTTACACATATAACAATATAAAGACAATGTTTGGGTTGGCTTTAAATTCCGTTTTATATATCAAAAGTACTGAAGGTATCCAGTACCTGATACTCATACTGGTATCGGTCTGGGAAAAAAAAGTGATTTTAAACATCGCTAATAGCAACTAAAGCCTCAAGTTGGCAACGCTGCCTCTTCTTTTATATGTCCTCTCTGTTCGCAGCCACATTGTTAGTGAAAGTTCACATCAGGCTTCAGTTATTTTCCATCTCTGTGATAAATTGGCCAGAGTGGAGTCTGCCTCGCCAGCGTCTCCATTAGGAGCTTAAGGACATTATATTATTTTTGCTGACATGACCTTCAAGTCACCTTGAAGACTTTTGACAATTCTGTCCATGCAGCTCAAAGCCTGGAGAACATTTCCCGTCATGACCGCTTTAAACTCGGCTGCATTTAGACACCGTGCTTGATAATGCCTACATAAAAGCGTCTCATTAAACTTTCACATCGACCTCCTTTCTCCAGCCTCCCCCCCCCGCTGCTATTGCTGTACATCTCTCAGCATCAGCAACCAGGAAACTCTTTAATGCTTTATGGGAACACATGCAGGGAAAAGAACCCCCTTCTTTCCAACATACTCAGAAGTCCTTCTCACGAAGAGATACCACAAAATGGCCGTAACAAAAGGTCCGGAATTTATTTGACAAAGAACCCAGCAGACATTGATGTCACTGTGTGCACTTTCACAAAGTGACAGTTAGATGGCATTAGTGTCTGACAGTGACAATTCAACTCAAGTCAACTCGACAAGACGAGAGAAATTAGTTTCAGGTGTTAAACTTCATAGCCTTGTCTCTGCATTACCATCTATATACACACCGGCCTCTTTGACACGTCTGATACTACTGCCGAAGGCTTTAAAATGCCGGATCTATTTCCATCTTCCCTCTAAATGTCAAAGTTGTTTATACAGAAGAGCAGATTGGAAAAAAGGGCACAAAAGCCAGGCTTTTACAAACAATGAACAAAGATGGAAAATTGCTGGGTCAGCTTTATTCGCCAATTCAGTATCAGTGTTACTTAATAAAAAATAAAAAAGTGAATCTAAATTTAAAAAGAAACTTAAAACTAGTTTAATCGAGGCTTGTTACTACCTTTGAAGCTATAAAATAGGTGGGTCGACTTCATCGCCTCATCTTCACGTTGGTGCTGTAAAGTAAAAAAGTAAATTAAAAAAAAGGCAAAGTACATAAAATGGTGTTTCAAAACGGTGAAAAAACAAGCTCTCCACTCTCCACACCATACCAATCTCAACTGTTAATCAAATATCACTACAGCAACCTGGAAAAATCTACTTAAAAATTGAGCTGTCCGCTTAAAACCTACAGTGACTGGGCTGTTCCACTCCATGACAATAAGGCGCTCTATATCGGCCACGGCAGCCTAAAGCCCTGGCTGTCAAGTCACACCGTAATTAGTAATTAAAAAGAAAAAAATCCCCCTTCCTTGTTATTCTGCCCTTTTCTACGTAACTCGTGTGCACTCATAGCCGACGACGAGGCGCTCTCAAGCAGTCATGCCAGCAGACTATCTGAAGGGAAGGTGCATTTTCTGGGTGTTGTAGGCATAGCTAGCTTGCTAACTTCATCATGCCTGTAATTCTCAGTCTTTGTACATGTTTTCATCTTCAACCATATATATTATTGTATGTAGAAACAAATCTCTAAATTCCCTTTATAGAGTTTTTAAAAGATCAAATCTATCAACCATAATGTGCGCAACACAGAAGTCAATAATATATCCTTGATGAGGCTCTAAACAAACACACACGAAAAAACACAACTGTGTTTTTTTTCTTCCAAAAATCAATAAGTGACCTCCGATTGATTATCTCAGATTCACATCTGTGTTTGCATGCGATCCGTCTCCCAGTTGTCAACTTGCTAAGGGAAACATTAGGCTAAGTGCTCTGGATTGCAGTGGGACTTGGACGTCTCACAGGCACATCTGTAATTGGCCGTGGCGTGTCCGCAGCGGACATGTTGTTGCGTGCAGCCGTGACCCATCACTTCCGTGCCTCCGCTGACCCAGAATAGTGACAAATTCCCAACAGTGCTTTCCCCGCCTTGTGTTTGACTTCTGCCCTAATCTGCCTGAGCGCGCCGCGTGGACGGGAATAACGCACGTTTGCTGTCTCCTTTAGGGATCCTGGAAAACTATGAGATATAATCCTCAGGAACAGAAAATAGGGTCAAAATTATTTTTACTTTGTTGTCGGTATGACAAGAAAAAAGCTAGGTGGAACAAACACAGAGCCAAATGAACTCAACATTGTCAAAGACATGATGTGTTGCAAAAAGAGTGTTTGGAAAATCACAAATATAAAGTTGAGATTTTATTTTACCGCCTTATCACCCTGCCTTACCTGAAACCATCACAAATGCGCCGGTATCTAACAAAGCTAACAGCACAACTAGCTAAACGCCTCATTTGACCAATCATAGCATGATTGGTCAACTGCTTGTCACATGACATATGGACGCCATCTTGTTATCCTGCTGAAACCGAGTTATTCAAACTCTCTCTATATACGGCTCTGATTGTAATAATCCCGCCCAAACATTCATATGTACTTCCTAGGTGTCATCTTGATTGTTCTCTTATGAGACATTATTGCTTTAATATTCCTTCATATTATTATTATTATTCTTTTAAACAGTCTTGTTGCAGCTAGGCTATACAGCTAGCAGCATCACTACCGGTTGCAGCCTGGTGCCATCCAACATTAGCATGAATATGCAAAATCGTGCCAACACAATGTTTAGCGTTATCTCAGCGCTTTCTAACAAACCCACATGACTCAAGTAATTTGGTAATTACTAGCAAAGTGTCTAATTATATGATGGTGTGACTGCAGGGTTAGCGCAATTATGAGAATGATGACAGCGGAAAATGCGAATTTATTTAGTAAAGACGATTCCTATTAATGCTAATGTTAGCTTATGATGATAATAATGGCTCAAGCTTTTGTGTCAAAAACATTCAGATGATTAATTCTCTTTCCTATTCCCGCATCCACTGGTCGTCTTTCATATTTACTTCCCTTTTGCTTTGCTCCTCTCACCATCCCCCATCTTTCCCTCTCACTTCAAAGGCTCACCTTACAAATCGACACACATATAATTTCTCCATCACCTCTTTAGCTAATCCATCCATCCAGTTATCACTGTCAAGGAGGACTCTTGCCGAGAGCCGCCATTTTTCAATGTCAATGTTTGACATGGGCGACATAGCCAGTGGAGATGAGAGCGGATGCTTGGTATAGCGACCGTGATATAGTGAAGCATCACAACCCTGTAAACCTGTTCCAACAGCGGGGTGCCACTGCCAAAGGAAAAAAGCTTCTTAGCCGAGCTGAGTCCCTTAAAGCTGCACTAATCAGAGCTGTTAGAAGAGTCGCTGTCAAACATATCACAATCTGCAAAGCCAGGACAACTGCTGCTTTGACAGAAAAAAATATAGTCGAAGACTCCTACTAGATTTTAAAAAGTAGGCTGAAAAAGTAGAATAATTATGCTATTAATATAGATAGAAATACACTGAACCTGGTTGTATTTTTAGAAAAGTTCAATGATGATCAACTCCTGGCCTGCAGGTGGCAGAGTTACACACTACAAAGTGCCTGACTGCCACAAACATCACCCACTAGTTTTTGAACTATGCTGTTAAAAAACAGAAAAGAAGTAGTAGAGATTAAATAGTTTATTTAGATATATACAAGATTATTTGTATTATCCTTTGCATGAGATCAAAGGACCAAGCAAAGCGCTAACATTAGCCACAATCAACGACGGATGGAACAAAACTTTGGGTTCCTTTTTTAACATGATTTTTTCACATTCTACTTCTTCTACTAAACAACCAATGAAAACTATTATATCACATTTGTAGCAAACTAGCCTCCATTCATAAGTCCTACTTGACTCATAAAACAGTGAAAACAAGACGCAATCACCTTGTTTCAATTAACCGCCTGATTTTGACAATGCATTATCTCTCCTGTGCGACTGAAGACCGTAAAGGCCAGATTGTTGGATGTCAAGTCAACCCAAAAGTTTGGGGACGGCCATTTTGTCTTACAGTGCTACTTGCTGTCAACTGAAAATGACATCACAGTTGCTCAGGACTCAGGTAACGACCAATCATGGCTCAGTGGCAAAATGGCCGCTCCCTGAGATGGATAAAACAGGTGGATTTTAACTCATATTCCACGAACGCAATATTAATAAGAATGCTGTTTTTAGACTAGTGGGGGAGCATACAACATTTTATTGTAAATAAAATTTGGGGGTGACTTCTGTGTGAGTTGAATTGAGTCATAGATTCCATGATTGTGAAGTGAAACTGAATATTAGCCAGTTAGAAAGATTAGCAAAATGACTTTTTCCATGCACACACACACAGGAGCAACTGGTTGCGTTGTGTGATTGTACAATGTGTTGAAGTTATTCACTAAAAGAAAAATGACAATGAATAAATTTTGCCACTGCAATGTAGTTACCAGATAAGGCTATAGTTAGCCTAGCTTCTTCATCTGTTGCTAGTATTAGCACTACTACTAGCCACAGTTAGCAATGCACTTGTCAGCCATTTGTTGAACCCCGAGGAACAGTAAAACACAAACACAATGAACACAGGAAGGAGCTGCTGTCAGCCACAGCTCACATCAAACCACTCACACTCCGATGTCACATGCCACACCAGGCCCAACCTATTGTTCAATACGCATGTTTTAACATGTTTAACTCATTTGCTCCCAAAAACGCAGAAATACGTTCTATTTTAAATATTACCTTCCTCCCAAAGACATATTTATACGTGTTTTGTGTTGTTGTTTTTTGCTAGAGCATACAGAAAGCTTTGATGCAGCCTCTGAACTGAAGAGAATGCTTGAAGCAAAGGTAGTTATTACAAAAACGACCAGCAGGTGGCAGCAGAGTATAAGAGATCAACCAGGGCCATGTTGCAAAAAGCTATTTCCCTCACTGTTTTAAACAGATTTGTGAATAATGATGAAACTTAGCTATATTCTAATGCAAATTGCTGCAAAATGGAAACAGATAGGAATATACTTTTTCTGATGAAAGAAAAAACTCAAATCTTTCTTTTGGTAGGTTCCATGTTTTTATACCAATAGAACGCTATATTCTGCAAAATCCAGTAAAACAGCAGGGAGCGAAGGGGGTTGCTTCAGTGAAACTGGCTGGGAGTGAATGAGTTAAGTGTGTTTAAAGAATTTTAGAGGAGTATAATTTTATATAAAAAAATGCATATTTTAAAGTACTCCCGGCGATAAACAGGGGTTCTCTGTAAACAGATTTCATTTATGCACAAAGACCACGTTATACTCATTTCCACCCACAAGCCTACAACAAGTAACATCTTAGTAACATTTTTACAAAATCACATTGGTGACATCCGCAGTTGTCAGCAACAAACACGAGGGCCGCCTGTGGATGCAATATAGGAGCACCGACGCCGGCATGGAGAACAAAGGATGCGCTCGGGGAGGCGGCCGGAGAGCCACCACGTTTGTGACGCGACTGCGGCGTTGTCAGCCCCTGCGACCGCCGCCACCATCACCGCAGCGCACTTGCCCGGCTTGATGTGCCTTCACTGGCCATCAATGCTGCTCCTGGGGGCCAAATACGCTAGTGTGCATCCCCGCCTCCTCCTGCCCCTCCTCCCCTCTGCAAGGCCACAGTGGCCATTGAAGCAGAGCCATACTCACAGACACAATCACTACTTTCTGTAAAAAAAAAAATCTAATCAAATCCTACCTGACTTTGAACTCGCTTATCTGCGGTTGCGCCCCCGGCTCAGCGCAGTAGATCTGCGGGAAGTAGAAGCGGTGCGACTGCAGGTTGATGTCCATGTCGGCGAATAAAGAACACCCTTTGGAGTCTCCTTTTTATGCTTGGTCCGGGCTTCCGTAGAAGACGTCAGAGTTCAAGGGGCGACATAGCACCTGAAATGCTAGGAAGGCATCACCCCTTCTGTGGCAAATAAAAAAAGGCCCACTAACCTATATCCCAACTCCTTGAATGAACAAAGATGACTCCACAGTCCACAGAAATGGCAATGCCGCCTCCTTCCCGAGGAAATGAAAGGAAAAGCTGGATTCCAGTAAGCGGCAAGATCCGGATGAGAGTGAGCGAGGTTGCTCGGTATATGAAGAGAAAAAAAGAGTGTGTGCGATGGAGAGAGATTCCCGGTGCTTTGAGGCGTTGCCCTCGCGCTGCCTCTGCTCTCGGTGTCTCATTGGATTACCTACTCCCTCTCCATCCATCCCTCCCCTCCCTTTCTCCCCTCCCAGCTGTGTCGGGAGCTGGTCCTGCCATCCCTCCCTCCCTCTCTCCCTCGCTCTCTCTTCCCCTCTCCTCCTCCATCACCATCAACCACCTCCCCCTACCATCTGCTGGATTGGGCGAGCGTAAAACCACGTGGACAGAGAGAAAGAGAGGGAGTGAGAGAGAATTTAATTCATCTGATGGCTCACGTCTCAGGACAAACACACACATACACGCGCATGCACACGCTTTCACAGGTTGTTCATTAACAGAGTAGTAGAGGGACGCAGGTGGAGAGAGACAACGAGACAGTGATGAACTGCAGCGAGTGGCTGTGAATGGAAGCACATGGTGAAAAGAACATGCAATGTTATTATCAATCAGCTTCTAAAATAATGGGCCAGTTATCAGACAGCTATTGAATATGCAACCATATAAAAGAATATGATGTAATATTAATTCATAAAATATAAATAAATATGTATTTCTTAGTTTTAAGAAAAAAAGTCACTTTATTACATAACAAAATCAAATAAATTAGTAAAAAAAATTTTGTTTAATATCAACAGTCTAAATCAGTGGTTCTTTTAAGTGGTACGCGAAAGAATCATTGCTAAAGTATCAATCAGTTGTATTTTATTTTAAATACAAAAAAATTACCACTTCATCATTAAAAATCTGATTTATTGGCCAACTATGTAAACACACAAGGAACTTTTATTCAAGTAAAAATTTTACTAAACTTTTAAGTACATTTTGTTAGCCTAATAGCATAACTTCCTCAGGCATTTTTAACCGACTGTCACAATATCCATCCATTTTCTTAACCGCTTATTCCTCACAATGGTCGCTGGAGCCTATTCCAGTATCAATCAAAAATCGAAGCATCCTTGCTAAAGTTCTTAGCCACCCATGGTCATGGTTAATCCACAATCGAGGCAACTGGACTTGACTTGTTTGTTAAATTTATTGTTTCCTGAAAAATATTAAAGAATGACCTATAGGCAATTGAGCTATTAGGCTAATGATGTTATTTATACTTAAATATAGTATTAATGTTAAAATTATTCTTGCGTTTTAGGAATAAAATCTCTGTATTGTTTTTTGACGAACACTTAGGCCTACTATGTTAAACTAACTGCTCGTCATAATCAGGGAAATTCAGTCGAATGCCTACCATCAGTAAACACGTGCCTGGTACTAGGGCTGATCGATTATGGAAAAAATAATAATTATGATTATTTTGGTAATAATTGAAATCATGATTATTCAAATGACAATTTTTTGGGTACAAAACAAGAAAATGTTTAAACATTTAAAAATATTCAGACAAATAAAATTATTTGAAACACTATAATTTTGTAACTTCCTTTTGGAACAAACGAGATTTAATAAATTAGTCATTAAATTTTTTTTTTTTTAAAACAACTCAAAATTTGTATTAATAAACTTTTTTTTTTGTTTACAATTATGCTGATTTTGTAATTGTGGAGTGTAATCATTGAAATTGTAATTGAATTTTGATTAATTGCACAGCCCTGCCTGGTACTCTCTGCAGTTGAGTACTGTCACTACATATACCAGGAGATTTTTTTTAAATGCCCAACATTGCTGGGTCACACTCTTCATCAAATCAGACTTCCAGTCATCCAACCTTTGACCCATTAATATTGACGTGCTCCCATCTTTCGCAGATGCACGCAGATTATAAATCATGTACAGCTCTAAAAAAAAAGAAAAATCATAATCTCTGCAGCAATCATGGTTTGGAAACAATAAATCCCTGCCATATTTACACCACGTACGCTCTCTTTCTAGTACACGGCTCTCAGGCTGCGTCCCGCTGCGTTTCCTTTAATTGATCCACTGACATTGCTCTATTGTGCAGCTGCAGTTTAGTCCTAGTTTACCCGGCAACACACACAAGTATGCAAATAAGCAGGATTTTGTTTACAGTTATGTGTGCTCCAAATGGAAAACATTATGGGAACATAACATTTTAATTGCTTGTGTATAAATAGTTTTGTCTAATTTGCATATAGCACGTTTCTCATCTCATGACTTGAAGATGGGCCATTTTCAAGCGATGATCAAATCATCAAACTACAAAAAAACACTGAACTCGGAATGAATTAAACTTGTACTTGAATGTTGGGATTGTACAGTATAAGCAGTGGCTCATACACGTTTGGAGGCCAGCCTGCATCATAGAAAGGAATCAATTCAATCTTATATGGTTTCCCTCTGTCATCCATGATATAATTTTGAGTTATCTGGTAACCGAAAGTCCAGAAATCCATTTTCACCCACGCAGTACTGTCCACCTGCAGGCGGTCACGCTGTGCCAAGCGAAGAGCAAAGTGATAAGTGGAAATGGATGAGCTGTAAACAACACACACACACCAACGGGAGCAGGCAGTTGAGATGCAAAGACACACACAGGCTAGAGTCACCTTCCGCTCTGCCTTCAGTGCAAATGACTCACAGAGTGCACTGATGTCACCCAGAATGCACTAGGTGACAGGTCACATGATCTCACACCTGACGCCGGATGTTTCCCTGACATATGCAGTCAAGTTAAGGTTGTCATAGTGCATTAACGTTATTGTTAAAAATGTCACTGATATGACTCACCATGGATGCAGCTGCACACAAGCAGTACAAACACACTAGTCTCAATATTAGCTACACCCGAGACATCTAATGAAGATTAACTTTATCTAAAAGTTCTGTCTTAATAGTTTGAATTTTTTTTTCAGTAGAAATAATGTAAATTATTCCAGGGTCTAAACTACAGTCACCATCACAAAACTGTAAATTGTCAAGGCGACGTCTTACAAATATGGTCTAAATACAAATATAAAAAAATATATTATTATTATATATAACATAATATTGATGATCTTAAGTCTTTTAGTAGAAACTCTCTTAATATTACTGTATTCGGGAGTAACCAACCCTTGCCTACGAAAGGGTTACTAAACCAAGCAGCTCACCTCTTTGCCCTTGTCCCGCATTCAACCGGCAAACGGCTACTATTATTATTAATCATATGGGTCACAATGGAAGCCATCAATACGCATCAGGCAGTCCGGGTGACATTCGGTCCCGCTCATTGATCCCTCTATTGGACGGCGTGAGTGAGCTGGGTTTGGGTCGCAAATTAGGACGCTAAACATGCAACCAAAACAAATCAGTCAAAAAATCAAGGATATCATCAATGACAGCTGGGCAATTCATCTTTAGCTATGCATAATTATCACCCAAAAAACAAAAACAAACAAAGCTTGCCATGAAACAAGGGCAATGGTCCTGATTGGCTGTATTATCCGGAAGTGAAAATAAAATTAAAAGGCGGGCGGTTTGTGCGCATGCCCAACACACGCGTACGTTAAACAGTCGGTGAACACGTGACCAGAAATCACGACAAGCCACCTTATTTCAGCAGCAGGTGAAAGGCCCTCACCTGAGCTAGCATTCAGTTTAAACATTGCAATTTTAGCCTTTAACCGAGTTGTTCAAATCCACAAAAACGGCAAGAATGTCTTCTTACCTCATCTTAACTCTCCGGCGCCTGTGTCAAACATCCAGCGGCTCTTTGGTGATGTTGAAACCGGCGTTGCTAGCGCCTCCTGCCGCCACCTCAATGTGCAGATGTTAGCTTAGTGGAAGAGGAGGGGGGGACTATGGAGGAGCAAAGGCGGCAATGTGGAGGGAATGCCACACGACTGGCCACAGTTTTCTGGTCGAATGTGTTTGTGTGTTTATTTTTATTTGTATTTTTTATAAATAGTCGCGCGGGTGCTGTGTCACGACAGCAAGCTGCCATCCCAGGGCCGACAGGCCGGGCGGAGAGCGGCTGCTAGGCGGTCCAGGGATGCCATCATTTTCCCAACCCACCGTGCTCAGTGATGAGAACCACTATGGCCTCCAGTGGCCAGTATAGGTACTGCGCTAGCGGTTTTTTGTGCAGTAATGTTAGGCATTGTACTCAACATTGTAATTGTATTTATTTTTATTTTATTTTGTATGGTTCCATGTGGTTTTGGCAGTTTAAAACTTGTTTTTTTTTCAAACGTACACTTGCAGACATTTTTTTCCAAGTGATTACATAGATAGATAGATAGATAGATAGATAGATAGTCCTACCATTATTATTTTTTTTGCCTGTAGAAATATATAATAGCTGCACAATGAAAGTATTGAATAGAAGGAATACTGAGTATTCTCACACTTTAATCGCCACAGGAGGGCGCTAAAGCTTTCCCCCTGAAATTGTTTTGGACAGACTTGAAGCTAAGTCAACCTCATCAATGGAGAGAAAGTTTATTTTTATGCTATCAAACAAAAAAAATGTGTTTTAAGTTTATTTACAAATAATATATATGATTTTAAATCTATTTTTGTTTGATTGCATTAAAATAAATTTCACTCCACAGTCATCAGTCTGAGATGTGCGTTTATGAAAAATGAAAAACATCACAGCACAAGTTTATTTATTGTTTTACTGCACTAAACCTCACATTATTCTAGTACATACTGTACTGTATGGAAATACAACTACAAAAAACAAAAACAATCAACACACACACACTCCCAAAAACAATAACAACAACAATATTCAGGTAATAACAATAGCATGTAAGAAACCCTATTTCAAACTACTGTAAAATACTATATTTTGTTGAATAGTGGCCCTGGCTCTAGTAGTCACAGGGTTAAAAATAAATAAAAGTACAATTTTCAAACAGTACTACTACCATGGATCATAGAGATTATAGTTCACCAATGTAAACTAAAACAAACTGAACAGTTACTAACCAAAACCCCAGCACCTAGCGAAGCATGGAAGCAAACAGTGTCACAGAAGAATTAACAGTGTGCTGCCCGGAAATATTGTCTTTAGAGACAATTTAGTAATCCAGCATAACCATACATGGTGACAGAAGTTGGGGCTCAATCAAGTATTATCTAAAATAGCGAACAAATAAAGGTAGACGCTTCCCCCTGTTGAGTATATAAACAAGAGTTAGCATTTCAATCAAGCATTTAGGTTTGAATAGGGCTAGAGTTATAGTTTTAAATAAAGATTAGGGCTTCAAATTAGCATTTGAAGCCAAGGTAAGGCTTTCAATTTAGGTTTTAAACAAGGCATAGGGTTTGAAATTATGGTTTCAAACAAGGGGTTGGATTTGTTTTAAATCGCCTTTTGAAGTTAAGGTCATGAACTTTTTGCATTCAACAGTGGTGTTCCTCAAGACTCACTGCTAGGCTCATCGCTATTTCTATACAGTTAGTATTTGCGAAAACACGTTAAGTCAATAAATAAGACAAAAGTTGCTCAAAAGAATCAAGATCAACAGGTAACGTGACAACAAAATGAAAGCATTGTTTAGAGCTGGTCAGTAGCAAATCTGAAAGTACTGGCTGGGGGATTTGATGTTAGCATCCTGCTGCGTGTTCTGCTGACTGCTGACTTTGTTGGTGGTCTTCTGAAGGTTCAACATGAAGGACGGGCTCTTCCTCCTTGCATCGGATTTAGCCGTGCCCCTCGCCTGCGGGGTGCCTCCTGGCCCACCGCTACCCCCCGCCGCAGGCACCGTGGGGGCGGATGTCGCAATGGTCTCAGAGGACCCAGTCTTTCTTGAGAGGGGGCTCAGATAGATCTGCATAGTCACTAAGTGAAGCGTTGAGATGGGGAGGAGGTAGAATGGTGGTGAATGTGAGGGGGGGGGGGGGCATTAGGGAAAGAAGTCATGGTGAGATGTGGAAATGAAGGAACAGAGAAACACAACTCAAATACTAAATTGAATACTAGATGGTGTAGTAATGTCGTCATGGGTGAATCCTACCTTTGCTGTGCGTCACTCGCCTCATGCCTGCATAGTAACAACACACTTATGTCATATTTCTTGTAAAGACTTGCAATAAAACAATTAAGACTGAAACTCAAATCTTTAACCTGAATTTACGGGTCCCTCCTTGGTTCTGCTGCTCCTATCGGAAAGAGGAGAAAATAAGGCTCATTACTAGAATCATTGCTTTTTTTCCTCTTTACTCCTCATTGCTCAGCTCTACATTAGTTGTAATCTATTGTGTTTGTCAATATTTTATAAACATCCTCACCCTTCTTGTGTGCTTGTACAGGACGATGCAGATGAGGACGGGCGCGCTTTGGGGGTCTTACACGGACTGTCCTTCACACTTCCTGCAGGGCTCCTGGCACCACTGCACAGACGACACAACAAGTAAGGACATATTTGTTAACGTATTTCTTTTTTTCCCCGTATAATAGTATCGGCCTCCCACCAGCGAGGGGGTGTAGGGCTGTAGTTCCTGCAGATTCCTCCAGATGGTAGCGTGGAGCTCTTCCTCAAGCTGGCAACTCCCGAAGACCCCATGGGTGCTCTCGGGGGCAGACCCAACGAGACAGGCCTCCCTGTGAGGGGGCACCAATGTACATACAAATAAATGCCGTTGTCTTATTATAAGAATTATAATATTAACATTTTTAGTAGCTTTTCGTGATCAGTTTTACCCCTCAGAGGCATTGGATTGGATGAGTTCACAATTTCAATTAGCCAATCAACAGTGAGAAATGGTGACAACAATTAAACGATTCAAATTAAATGAGATTATTTATTTTGTACTCCAACTCCATTTTCGTGTTAAAATTTTGAACTCTCAAGTATTAAAAAAAAACCCATCTGCAATTTAGACAATAACCTCCACAACAAATTAATTGCTGGCCTGTGTGTTAGTTTGATTAAAAAAAATTCATGGACATTCAAGTGCATGTAAGATGATTAACGGAAATTAATCTGGTAATTGATCATTAATTCAACTGACAAACCTCGAAAGCAAGTATAGTTTATATATTAGTATGTTGTTATTAAAGTTTAGTGTTTTGTGATGAGTCATCAGGCCAAAGCAAAATCTCTAGGATTAGCTTGTCCATGAAAGAAACCTAGAAATGGGGAAGAATGACCCTAAAATGGCTGCTCAAAGGCAAATTAGCAGACTGCCTGTATCTTTTCTGGAATGTTTTTTTGAGATTTTTTGGGTGGGTCTAGTCATGATCGACACACTGACCAATTTCTATGTTGATAAGTTAAACTGGCTTCTGGGGCTGAATTTTCAAACTCAATTTAGTAAAGATTTGTGTTGGAAATATTTCCAATATTAATGACTTCCTGTCCAATTTCAGGAATGAGACCTATGCCTTTTTCGTGCATCCTGTTATGAATGAACACATTTTGGTGGTGACAAAGATATAACCTTGCAGGAGCACTACTGGGTGATTTATCCATTTTTATCAAGTTCACAGTTCAGAGACAGAAAACTGATGAGTTAATCAACACAAATTTTTTGCCAACCTTTAGTGCCCGTCGTCCTCTTGCCCGACGCGGTGGCCTGGTGCTCCTCGGAGATGTTGAGCCTCTTGAGGACGTCGGCCAGGGTCATCTTCAGTAGCTGGATCTCGTCCTCCTGCATCTGCATCCTCTGCTCCAGGTAGGTGAGCCGGTCGGCCACATCCAAATTGCTGGCCGCCGAGCTGCGACCATCTGGGTGGGGAGGGGCGTGCGCACATACGGATGACGCCATGGTAGCCAGCGTTGATTATGTAGCACATCTCGCCAATGCTTACATGAAATCCCCGGCTTGTTTGCATCAGGTCTCGTGATTAAGGTTGCGGATTTGTCAAATAGAGATGGGCAGATGGGTTCATCTTCTATAGCACCCAATTGCAGTGCTATTGTTAAACTGCATAATGGTACCCATTTACAAGAATTTTAAATAGTGTATTCTTTTTTCAATAAAACCTCTGTTTTCATTTTTTATTAACACTTAGGCTTACTCAGCTACCATTTTAAAGTTTGTCATTATTGTGGTGGTTGTTAGAGACAAGTGTTTTTTTTAGGTGGTATTTGGTGTAAAGTTTTAAGAATAGCTCAGTTCTCAACCTTTCAAGGAAAAATACTGTAAATGGTTGGTAAATATATAACTAATGCACTTTAACAATAAAATATATGTAGTATATACTGTATTGTATTTAAAATAAAAGAAACTATGTCACACGATTCCTAATATACATAAAAACAATTAAAATATTTTAAATAATAAATCAACATTAAATGTATAATAAATAAAAGTGTATTTTAATCATTCAAAATAAATCTTTTTTTTTTTACTTCCTAATACAATATTTTCTGTTACCCGTTTATATGTTCAATAAACAAACAATTTTAACATAGGGAATACTATTATTCTAATATGTTCCTTAAAATTTATGAAAAAATTATATTAATAGAAACACATTCACTTATTTATACTCACATTCGCAGCTAAGGACAACTTAGAATCTTCAATAAACCTCATCAAAAATAAGATATAGTCAGAATAAATAATGTTAAATAAAAACAAGATTGTGCATGTACAAGCAACCAAATGTAAATAAAATCCATATTTTCCATTCATCAGCATTAAGACTAAGCTTTCCGACCCCCTTCCCGTCTCACGCATGGCAGTCAGACTAAAGCAAAAGAGGTCAAAGCACAGCTGGACACACGGGACGGTAAACAAAATTCCCGGTGTCATTGCAACAAAAATGGCGGTCTACCATGTGAACCGCTGGACGCCGACGACGAATAATCGCGATGGAACCTCTGTGGGCCCGCCGGGCCTTCCGCCGCCGCCTTTGCCGTCTTCCTCCTCTTCCTCTCCTCGCGAGAGCACACTCTCTCTGTCCTCCTCACGCCTCCTCTGGATCCACTCACATGGGACGACTCTCCGTCCATCCTCTGCAGACGCAATTCTTGGACCCACCTCGCGGCATCCAGGCCTCCTGATGCTGAGCCTGCTCTGGTTTCCACGGCGACTGGCAGCATGAACGGGATGCTCTGATGCTTAAAGCCCTTCGCTCTGGGCTTAAAACCTCAACCGTGGTTCAAATCAGCCTAAATTGGTGTGTGTGTGTACTGTGATGGGGTACAAATGATAATCCCCCAGACTGAGCCTCTTTGACCCCGCCCCATTGGCCTCACACATAAGCCTCATGTCACTGACAGGAAAGGAGGCAGAAAGGGGAAAATGTGGCTTCTTCCTTATCTTATCTTCTTCTTCCAGGACAATCTGGAGCCAACTAACACTTAAATATGCTGTATCATATAACTTTGCCTCAAAAACATTAGCTTCTTGCTAACACATAATTGGAAATGACATAGACAGGCTAATGAATAGCATCTACTGTATGTGGCGATGTTATAATGCATTAGGAAGTGGATATTTTCTCAACTCATCTGAACTTTATTTATAGAGCACTTTAAAAACAACCATCCCTGACAGTTAAAATAATAAATTAAATATTTTTAACACAAATATTACTGCAAATGATTGAGTCACTTACAATAGTTGAGTAAAACCTGTTTGTCTGTGTGACTGTATTATACTGCCGCCCTTGTGGCCAAATCACGCACAGCAGAGGGAGCAGCAATGAATTGATCGTGATGCACAAACACCGCCCTAAAGACTCTTACATACAGACTAACCGGCAAACCTGAATCCAGCGCTTTATGCCACTCAACTAGGCCACGCCTCTTAAAGGCACACATCCAACACACAAATATGACAGTAAATACACTTTCTGAGACAAGTTTATTTTATTTTATTTTATAATACAGTGCTATTTTTTTTATCCTTTATTACATTTAGGACATGATTGTGTTATTTGTGGGGCTGGAAGGGATTAACGGCATTTCAATTAATTTCAATGGGGAAAATTAATTTCATGTGCAAGTAAACTGTCAACTGAGTTGCAAGCTTGGTTACGAAACATATTCAACTGGGAAATCAGTACTGTAATCAATAAAGCGTGCCATAACCGGCTTCTGATTTCCTGTTTGTCTCAAACCGGCCGTGCCATCATCCGCACACGCATACACACTCCCCATATGGTGATTGGGATTAGAATAGCACATAATCCCACTCCTGTAAAAGGGAATTAGCAGTCCGAAACTCCATCTCAGATGTGCAAAGGCCGCGCTCTCCCTTGCATGCCTTTCATGCAAATACATATCAACACACATGTAAATAGTTACGCACGTTTCAAAATATGCACAAATCTACAAAAGTTTTGGAAAAGTTCATATGAAACATTTAATTTGGGCCTCTTTGGCACACATACTCTAATTATATAGGTGACCTGAGCTAGGCCCTTGTGATCATCTTTCTTGCTGTGGTCTTCATCTATGCCACTCTTTTGGCACACTTACTAGTTGAATCTAGTTAAGTCACACATTCTTACATGGGCTAGCAAATTCGCTCCCCTGTGTGGGCGTGGCTAAGATCTTTTGACGAAAAGAACCTTCCACTGCTTAATGGCTGTGGCAAATTTCAAGAGCAAATTTCATCAAGGCCACCATACCATCAATTCACATACATTTCCTTGCAATGGGTGGACAGCACGAGTCAACCGTCAACAAACCCCTCAATTAATAGCAACAACTCACCCACCGTTGGAATCTGAAACCCTACTTTCCATTTTTAGAAGAAAATTGTTTAAAAAAACCAAACATTTAATAACAAAAGCTTCATGCACCTGTCATGGAGTCAGTGTCAGGCGCCAGTAGGGAGTCGCTGTGGTAGCTCTCCTTCAGCGAGCCCCTCTTGAGGAGGGCTCCGGGGTCCTCCTCCATGCCCAAACCGGGGTCCACCAGCTCCTCCAAATCCCCCTCGGCCGTACCCGCAGCCATGATGTGGATCACCTTCCCTTAACAGCCGGTCACACCCACAATTTCCCCCTCGCCCGCCACCCACCTGCAACTTCACAGGCGAGTGCACAGAGAGGCTGATGTCACTCAGAGGACAGATTAAGAGCCTGCTAAGCCATCTCCACTCACAATCTAGTGGGGGTAGACTTTGTGTGTGCGCGTGTGTATACAGTACATGGCGGTAAACACTTTCACAGTTACACAAAAAAACAACTTCCTGTAAGATACATTAAATTTATTTTTATTTTTTTTAAACAACAGTAGCTAGCTACTAGTAAACATCTTAAAAGGTACAATTTTGAATCAAAGTTCATCTTGTCAGCCTCGTTAGCGTAGCCAGTTTATTTCTGTAAACTCCCGAGTATGGAGGACTAAAACTGACAAAATTAAAAATAAACAAATGACTAAATAAATAAATTAATGAATTAATAAAGGTGAAAATAAAAAGTGATATTAAAAATATAATTCAAAATTTTAATACAAAAATAAATATATATGGAAATTAAAAACAACAAAAATATATATCCTTAAATAAATAAAAGTAAAAATAAATACAAAAATAAATATATAAATAGAATTAAATATCAATCAATAAATAAAAAGCCTCTGCCCTCACATTTATTTATTTCATGCTGCAGACACTCTGTCAAGTCGAAATGTTGAGGAGGCGGTCATAAGCGTGTCTTAAAGAAATAACGTGTCCGAAAAAATCATCAACACCACGCTTCCACCGTTTGCACCCCCTTGGGAAATATTAACCAGCTAGCAAACAAATTGCTAGCAAAAATAAAACAAAATGACTAATTTTTAAAATAGGCTAAATATATAAAAATCCAGCTAGCTAACATGCTAAAGTAATAAGTTGCCAATTATTGCCAGAAAAACTTCCAAAACAAAATTTGTTAGCAAAGCTGGCTAAACCCAATAGCGTTCCCTAATAACATATAATAGTAAATCACAAAAATAAATTAGAAAAGGAAATTTTGTAAAATGTATAATTCTGCGCGTCAGACATCTTCTCGAGGCTGCCGCTGTGATTCGCCACTGGACGTTTCCAAGGTGTGGTTTTGAAATTTAATGTACAGTACTTCCTTTCACTTACAAAATAAGTGGAACACAATGTACCTGGTTGTCTATTGATAAACCACAAAAGTTGCAGACAAGTGCACGTTCAAAGTGCTTACGTCAGGCTGCCATGCGGTGTGGTGCTTTGCGAGGATGATACCATGTGCAGATTAGGCGGCATGAGTTGATTAATTGCCATCATCAAGGATGAAAATATGCTGAATGGGCAAAGTAGAGAAGTAGGACATTGTGTCATGGTTTTAGTTTACACTGCTCTCGTGTGTCTGTGTCTGTTTTTTGTGTACCTTTGTGTCTGTGAATGTCTATTGTCCAGTTTGTGTGTGTTTGTGTGTACATTTGTGTAACTGTGTTTGTGTGTGTGTGTGCTTAGCCAAGATGCCAGCAGGGGTGTTTACTCGCACCTGCCTCAACAGATGCAGCTAGCGACCTCAAGACCTTGCACAGACAGCAAAGGTTCTGAATCTGACCTCCTTGCACGCTGATACAAATTTGTCTCACTGCTGCCCTCCTGTGGAGAGCTGTATGCACGTTTATCTCGCCTACCGGGAAACATCGCACACTTCCTGTTTTGATCACATGGATGGAGAGGAGAGCTTCCCTTTTGCACTCAAACGCCGTCGAGAACGCGGGGGAGGGACATTAGTGGTCACTAAACATGTCTAGAACAGCCACAGAGGGCCTTTTCTCCTGACCTGACCGCATTTTAAAATAGTTGTATAAACTAGGGTGTTTGCTGATCTTTAAAAAGTCTTTCATGGTGTATTATATTCCCAAAACTGTTTCCATGTGATTTTTTTGTACATGTCTGTAACAAAGATTGGGATTAAGGTAGCATACGTATTTAAAAATGAAACAAAACAAATACACAAGATACATGATCAAACTTTGTATTTTAAATTATTTATTTTACTCTACAGAAAAAAAGTTCTATGTAAATTCATCACGTTTGTTTTTATTTAGAATTGTAAATGCAAATATTCTGTGATATCACAATGTTTTTTTATTTTAAAAATGTTTTAAGTTATATCAAGCATTTTTTTTTTATTAAATACATTAGATACCACACTAATACTAATTGCATTTAATTTAATTAATTTAATTATTATTATTATATATGTTTTGCTTTGTCACTAATAACACCAAACTGAGATTAAGACTGTTTTGGTTTAAAAAATAAGAAAAAGTTGAATCTTGCAAGATATATGGCATTTTTTCTTGATTTAAAAAATATTTTAAATCAGATATTACACTAATTTAATTTCTGTTCCGTAACCGATAAAACCAAACACAGATTTAGACCGTTTTTTTCACTAGCTATTTGTACTTAAATAAATAAAATTAGACAGCACAGTAATTTTTGCTTTGTCACCAATAATACCAAAAACTGAGATTTAGACTGGGAAAAAAAGCCTTCCTGTTTAGCCAAAGGCTAACGACTGCTTCAGACAATGTGGTTACTTGAAAGTGGCTTTGAACCTTCAGTCACAATAGCTGGTCAAGTCATGATCCTAGAAAATTTGTGTTGTCATTTTTTTAATTTTTTAATGTTTTTTTCTGCTAGAGCTCAGTATTGTTCATTCGATTTGACATCATCATTGCTCTCCTTTAAAAAAAAAAAAAATTAAAAAAAAAAGTTTTTTTTCTTTCTCTTTTTTTTTTTTTTTAAATATATATACATATATATACATATACACACATATATATATGTGTTGTCATTTTAAAGACTGTAAGATAATGAAACAATCACTTGTTTTTTTTTAATTTCACACTTGATGGATGTCAGGCACTCCAGACATTTTTCCATATGTCCTTCATTACCACCGTAATAATCTTTCATTGAGACACTTTTTTTTCATAATTTAAAACAGTTTCAGAGTATTTTTTTTTTTAAAGAATTACGTACATTCTATGAGCATTCCTGGGTTAAATTGGTCAAAAAGAGAACACTCAGACACAGCAATTTCACAAAGAACTTCATTAAAATGTATAAATATTCTTCCAATGCAACATTAAAATCAGTAGGGATGTTACATTAATTCAAGAGATCTTCCAGGGTGCGACAAAAAAGTGACAATAATATCCAATAGACACGTCTCTACTGCAAAAATATCTAAACTTTTTGTTGTTGTTCATTTTTACACCCCGTTGGCCCCGAGACTTTTTCCAAAGATATCAAAATATATGTCCATGAGAAACATCAGTCTGCAGTCTGCTTTCGTTTTGACTCACAACACTTCCTGTGTGACATGACAAAAAACATGTCTAATCTCTCATCTGCCTCACCGCACAAGCGTTGCAAGATGGAGGCCGTGAAATGAGAGAGTGGGGGGGGGAGTGGATTATTTTGGCTTCTGGGAGAAAAACTGAATTGATGTATGGTGGAAGTTGTTGTTTTTTAAAGGTCATTGGAGAATTTTATTGAAAAATTGATCGCAGCCAATGTGTATTTTGTAGAGCTGCACGATATTGGAAAAACATGCGATATAGTTGCTGAATAGAGCGATATTTAACATGTACCTAAAGAAATGACCATTTTATTATCTAATGCGGCAAAATAAGCAAACTCAATGTATTCTTAGTTAATTAATTGTAATTACTTCTCGATAATGTTCAATTATTGGATGGTGGTGCACATTTTAGTTATCGTCTGACTGGTCAAATTCAAATAAAATCATAAAATTCCATTTTAAACTTATTGCATGTTTTTACAATACGCATATTGCATGGGCCATTATCGTGATATCGATATTTTTTCAATATATTGTGCAGCCCTAGTATTTTATTTTTCGTATGTTGTTTTTCATGAAAGTTTGCCACATAGCCGTAAGACCGCAAAAGATAAGCATTTTGTTCACAATAGCGGTTATCCGGCATGCAGTTGGCTAGCTAGCTATTGTATGCCTCTGCTGTGGCCACTTTAGAGCGCCTCGTTGTTGGCAGTGAGTGGGCGCACGTCACGCACAGAAATTCCAAAGGATTTTTATTCTCAATGTTAGTTTTTTGTCGTTTAAATGGCTGACATATCCACCGAAGTGTCAGAGTGGAGGCCTCTTTTTGAAGGGGGGGGGGGTGCTTTACCGTATAAATTAAAAAATCAATTTAAATCAATCAATTTCTATCCATCAAAGCAGACCATCAATTCCACAAAGCATGACCCCAATAAGTTAAATTGACCTCTTAAGTACATTATGCAGTTCATTCTATTTAAATATCCTTACTTTAAATATAATTAATACAGATCTTGCAAAAATACTACACTATGTGTCTATTCAAACAGTGCTTGGATTAAATATGTACACTTACGTTTTTTTATAAGGGAAATTTAACATGTTAATTTAACAGAATATTTAAACAAAATTAAGTACAATTGAGTTGCTTTACCCCTCATAGGGGAAAATAAAAAGTCATCTAAAAATATATATATATATATATTGCATGTGCCATCATAAGTAACTTCAAATGTTCCTAATTAAACAGGGTTTCATCAGGATCAATACGACACATGACCAGGCTTTGATTGGGGCCAGATGTTTGGATTCATGCAGCCTCCATTACGCAACAATGGCTTTCTCGTTTACGCATATATAGATGTTTACATATATATTCATAAGGAATGGCTTGGTCATAATTGGAGCAGTGGTAAAACGCCAACACTACTTCTACTCAACCTCTTCACAAGTCAAGTCATGGATAATATGTTTGTTTACATCGACAAAAGCAGACATCTTTACGACTTCGCTCTTCTCTGCCCCGCCACAATAACATCTTTCGGAATGATTTAGTGCAATTTTTAACAAGGCTTTCTAACCAGATGCTAACGCTAAAAGATAATGAAGCTGTGTGGTTTAAAACTGTAAAAGTGGTTTGCGTTTCCACCTCTCGTGGGACAAAAGTTCATTCAGTCGATTCAATTTCACTTATTTACCACAAATAATTTATCTTTGCGCTGATGCTTCTGAATCAACTAGGACAAAAATTTGATGTTTAATAACACTTTTTTTTTTCAGACCAATACCAATACGAGTACTCAACACTAGCCAATGATACCCACACCACTAGTACTTTTGATATGTAAAATTCCCCCAAAATATTACCTTAACATTGAATAAAACTAATGGCAATTTTGTATACTTCTAATTTCTCGTTCCTGATCTTAAAACGGCCACCCATTGGCCGCTGTTGCGAGAACGATACCTTTAAATAAGGCCAAGTATCGGCCCAGATACCGATACCTAGTATCGGTATTCACCCATCCCATCGATTTCGCATAAGCACTCCTTGCGATGTGATCTGTGTGAGCCTGTATTGCATTATAAAGCTCCTCATACAATATATATTTTTTTTATCCATAAAAAGATGGTGTCCGCCGAGGAAGACACAGGTTGCTACAGAAAGAGGACATGGGTGAGAATAAATTTAAATGTGGATAATTTAAAAGGCGGGATTTGCTCCCATTCATTTGAATGCAACCGGTGCCCGCTCGTGTATATTCTTACCACAAGTTTCGCTATTTCCTCCAAAAGCTCGTCGAAAATTAAAAATATGGTTAAGTATTGTTGTAAAAGTGAATGTTGAGCATCCCTCAGCGTGCGGCGGCCCGGAACTCTTTCCCTGTTGGACCCTTTTAAAGGGCAAAAAAAAACACCCAAGAGATACGAGTTGAAGCTAGAGTTGTTTTGAGTGAACTTTGGTCTGACATGTTGTAGATTGTGTTGAGCGATGTCCAGAAAAAAAAAAAAAAGATAACAACAACCGTCAGAAAGAGTGAGCGGCACCGAGAGATTGGCTTCCTGTAAAAAGCTGCTTTTGTTTGGTTTGATTGCCTGAAAGCCTCTCTGGGAAGAAAAAAAAAAACACGCACACATATCACGCATTCCCACATTTATCCACACTGACAACACTTGCATACTCACACACACACACACACACACACTCGCCCAACTGTCCATTATCTGCTCCTTCAGTGGAGGTTCAGAGTTGGAACCTTAGCCACCGGCTTAGAAACGGAACAAACATGGTGCTAAGGTGCTTTAGGGGGGAGACATGTGAGAGACAGTCGCCCAGATCAGCCCTGGTGTTCAGCATGCCTGGCAGGCAAAGGGAGGACGGCGGAGGAGGGGAGGTAGGAAGCAGAAAAATCTGATTTGATGGAAGCAGAAAATACAAGCGAGCTGACCGAGAGGCCGTACAACGATTTGACTGTAACCTCTTCAGCCAACTAAAGGGCTCTGTGCTTTGCCTTTTCACAAATGCACTCCTCATCCCTTCAAGGGGGTGACCAGGGTTGGGGCGGGGGGGGTTACTTTTGGGTCACTTAAATGCTGCAAACTGAAAATACTATTTTTGTTAAGATCGGATGTTTCATTCATGAGTGCCACAAAATCAGCAATGTTACAACAACGCCTTAAGTTATGAACGTCAGCGGCAACATGTGCTATGTCGTAGCAACAACATCGACAACGTTAGCAATGTTGCTGTAGCGTAAACGTGGTCAGAATGTTGACATCTGAAATGACTAGGCACGGGCCGGTAACCGGAGTTTTAAAACTTCTCGGTTTCAAAAACGCTAAAAGCGTTCCATCAGTGGTAAGTATTGCAGTCAATACTTTCAATAAATATCACATTTACGAGAGTACCACCTATTACTCTTTGACAAATTCAACATTTGCACAAGCTAAATAAATACTTTAGATTCGCTACCGAAGCGGCTAACTAGCATGGCTAACACCATTTTTTTCCCCACTCTGACGTTATCTCACAAAGTGAAGAAGAGCAGAAAAGTAGCTACTCTGAGAATTAAATACTTTTACAGTTGGGTTACATTTTATTTAGAAGCAAAAAAAATTTTTATTATTTAATTTTACTTACTAATATATACCCATGTGTTAAATGGAAAAACATTATTTACCCAAACGTTCAAAAAAATAATACATTCTAGATGACTAGAAGTGAGATGGACAACTAATCGATTATCAAATTAATTGACAATTATTTTTTATAATCAATGAATCGTTTAGATATATTTTTTATTTAAAATTGTCCAAATGCTCAGAATTTCAGCTTCTCATCAGTAAATATTCTCTAATTTCTTTTTTTTTTTTTTTTTAAGTAAATTCTCTAATTTCTGTAGTCCTCCAAGAAAGCAGATTGATTATCTTTGTTTTGAACCAAAATAAAACAAATGCTTTCCCTCACGTTACAGACCAAACCAGTAACTGAATAATAATTACTTTATGTTTGTGAACTGTCAATTTGGAATAATGTCCTGTTTTTGAAAAAAGACATGGAAATTCAATTTTTTTTAACCCCTAGGCGTTATTGTGACCATTTTTGGGCTTTTTGTTGTTGCTGACCAAGCCATTTCAAAATAAAATACTGCCCACGGGTTAAACGGATTACTGTTATATCGACATATTAATCGATTATAAGTGGACTCCATTTACCGTTTTGCATGATTTCTGATTTTGGTTATCATACCGTCACTATCTGATACCGGCCCGTGCCTAGCAATGACAATGTCACAGGAAAGACAACGTCGTCGCCATACGTAACGCCACCACGCCATGTCACCGATCCCCTTTCTACTGCAGGTTCTTCAGTATGCGTCCGTAGCGGAAGTCGTAGACGTGTCGGCAGAGGTAGACCAGCTCGGGGTCCACATCTGTGGGCACACAGCGGTGGGAGGGCGGGGCAAAATCCAAGCAGCAGGGCACCACGCTGCTGCTGACGTCGTCGGGTAGGGCGTCTTCGGAACGACGTTTCATCAAGGCACAATATCTACACACAAAAACAAAACAGACATGTTGTATCAATTATAAATTAGGATTTTGAAACTTTTGATACATTGAGACTCATTAAGATGTGATTGTTGTCCCTCACCTACAGTACTGAGCTAGCGGGAGGACGTAACATTTGTCTTCAATGCAGGCTACGCTGTTCTCGTCCTGATGTCGAGAGGCAAAGATCTCGTTCTGAAAAGGAAAACTAGCTTTAGTTCCTCATTTTTTTTGTTTGTTTGTTTGAAGAGTCATGTAGTAGTGGTAGTAGTGGTAGTAATCTCACCTTGCAGTGTGCGCTGGGGTCTCGGCCTCCCTGCGTGTGCTCCGGTCGGTAGTACCAGAACAGGCTCATCATCAGCTCCCCTGCGGCGACCAATCAAAACACACCAGCACAGACGTCAGCAACCTTGACACTCCATCCATCAATCTTTTGGTCTCCATGTACCGGTTTTGGGATCCTCCCACAGGGCTGATATCTTGGCTACGTAAGGCAGGGACTTCTTCCTGGGGCCCGAGCGCAGCAGCACCGTGTCCCGGACGCGGATCACCTCGCCGTCCCGCTCCACGCCGTCGTAGCACAGCCTGAGCGCCGTCTCGTCTTCCCCCTGGCACCGCCAAAAACAGAAATCGTCAGTCCTCTACTCCCCCAAAGACATTAATTACCACCATTAAATTTTGATCTCACCGCGATAAAAACCTCCTTCTCTGCGGGGACGCCCACAGGCCGCCATCCGTTGGTGGCACGTCTGCGGCTGATTCGCTTTTGTTGCGGGGACCGAGGCCCGGCACTTTGGTCTCCGTCGGAGGTGGCGGACGGGAGGTTGGCGGACGCTTTTAGACGGGCCCGGGGTGGCAGCTGATGCTGCTCGCAGCCTGACAGTGGGGTGAGCAGGTGGGGGTTAGTAGTCTGCGTGGAAGTGGGCACGGTGGATAAAGGGCAATTGGAGAGAGGCAAGGACGGCGGCACCAGAATGGAGGAGTTGTGGTCACCTTGAGGGGAGGAGTAAGTCTCTGGAAAATACACACACACACACATCGGTACTCACCCATCCCTAATAACAATATGAATTTGCACCATTTCTGGAAACTTGACTTCTTTTTCACGAAGGTGCGCAAATGACAGACTTAAGCAGATGGGAGAAATCGGTAGAGGCAGAAAAGCCCGGAACTGCGCGCCTCGGGAGAATGTGGCCCTATTTGTCCAGTCGACCCTCGCAGTGATCTCTCTAATGGGAATTGGCTTTCACACGGCCATTCAGTAACCTTGTTGTGCTTATCTTGATGGTAAAGATACCCCCCCCCCTCATTTTGAATGTGCAGTTGATAATATTTGTAATTTCATTATCACAACGCACCAAATTAGAGCCAAGGTTTGCCGGAATGAATTCGCTTCAGTGTTCACAAGTCTTAAGTGGATGAAGCTAGCCGTGGCTACCCCAAGGTCGAGGGCTAATTGACAATGGAGTCCTTGAAATGAGCAACTGTTGTTGTTCCTGTGTAGTTTCAACATGCGCTTGCGGTACAACCTGATCAGGGGAGATTGAAATCAGAGACCTAAGCTACAGTTGTAGTGTGTACAGATGTAGCACTGGAGGGGTGGGGGGTGGGAGATCGAACAAATCGGATAAGTCCACTTTATAAAATAGGGCGACTCAAAGTTCTGCCAGAACAGTGTTTGTGACATGTTTCTGCATGGACCATTTTTTTGCAGACGCACTCAGTGGACAGGAAGTTATTGAGCTCATTGTAGCTAAGAGACAGCTTGGCTCCACTTTTACTCGTGGCTATTTTTGTAGCATCGTCTGTACGTAACTTTTAGACACGATTACATGTGTAAGCTAGCTATAGTGATGCATGTGTGAACTAAATGGTAGTGTTTGTTTACCTTAAATGGCAATTGCTAGGGCGCTACTGCTAACCCTGATTGCTAACCGTTTAGCATAGGCTAATTTTGTAGGTGTTTAATAATGCTCATGCACAGAAGATAATTAATAATTACTATATCCACTCAATGCATCGCATGTTACGTGATATGTGTGAACTAAATGGTGGTTAGTGTTTGTTTACCTTAAATGGTCATCGCTAGCGCGCTAATGGTAATCGCGATTGCTAACCGTTTAGCATAGGCGGTTGGTGTTCAATAATGAATATGTGCAGATTATATCCACTCAATTCAACTCCTGTTCAACCATAGTGGATTCATTAAATAAATAAATACATAAAATTTTATTTTATTGGTGGGTGGGGACCTGGTGGGGTATTATTCAATGGAGTACTAGATAGAATAATCAATTTAAAAAATCTCTGTTGTGACAGCCCTAATCAGAAGATTAAAAAAAAACTTGTCTGCTACAAAAGTTGGAATAACTAGCATAGCATTGGATAAGTAGGCCTTGAAGCTTAAGTTTGTTTCCTACAAACCTGTTTTGATGCCATGCGAGCATCCGGTGCACCCCGAGTTGAAAGAGCACCCCCTGCTGGTGACGGGGGCCATGGCTCTGCAGGCGTAGCCACCCATCGTGCAGGCGTCGCCGTAATACGGTGACGCCACAGAGTTGCAGCATGCCGGGTGAGGCATGTCTGTGGTGTGGGTGACACGGGGGCCAGGCAGCGGCTTGGAACCCATCGTCCGGTTGGGGCACAAGGCAGATGGCGCAAAGTTCAGAGGCCGTGGGGCGAGCGTAGCCGACGTCGCCGTGTGTGACGGCGGTGGTGGGTGTGGGGCGATGTGGACGTAGTAACACAGGCAGGGGTGGGGGCTGAGGGTGAGCGCCGGGTGGGAGTGTGTGAGGGACGGCGTGGTCACCAGGCACTCGCGTTTGACGGGTGTGCCGCCCGAGCCCATGGAGCCTCTGTCGCCGGACTCGGGGTGGCCCAGGAAAAAGGCCAGGCGGTGGCAGTACTCCACGGAGCCCTCAGGGGGGCAGCAGTAGCAGGGGCTCAGCTCAGTTTCCAGCTGTTCTTCCTTCACGTTCTTGAGGGAGTAGCCTAACATACTGCGGGACTGGTAGCCCGGTTTAGCCAGAGCGTGGGTTCCAGACTCCCACTCCACTTTGGGCTCAAAGTCGGCCTTTTCCTTGCAGGCTGCGCAGCTACAGTGCATGGAGGAGGCCTTCACGGGAGCTTCCTTTTGCTTTTGAGGCCTCTCTTTGTGTTTAACTCTGGGGGGCTGTTTTGGAGTCTGGATCTGGGCAGGAGTCTTGCAGTCTGACATGGTAGCGGGTACGGTCTTGACTCGCTGTTTGGATACAGCGGACGAGCTGGTCAACTTCAGCAGGGCAGCAGCATTAAGTCCGGCGAGTCGCCTCGGTGTCGGCGCATCCAGAATTTCCAAACTCGAGGCTCGGTTCTCGTCAACTCTGGTTGTCCTGGCTTTCTTGACCTTCTTGGTGATTTGGTCAAATTTGTAGGATGAGGACGGTTTGGAGACCATCCCTCGAGAGGGTTTTGAAGGTGCCGCTTCGTCCGGGCACCCTCGTCCGTTGATGGGTTCTTCCTTGTGTCTTTTGGCCAACTTGGCTGCCAGTTGGAGGTCGGTGGCTCTTTCCAGCAGCAGTGTGTTGACGGCCTCGGCATTGAGGGACGCCAATCGTCGCTTGCGGGGTTGCGAGACGTGAGCGCTTAAAAGCATGGATTTGACTTTAGATGCCAACTTGGGCTCGCCAAGCTTCCCTTTCCTGGACTTGTCTTTAAGCGATCTCTCTTCGGCTTTCTTTCTGATGCCTTCCTCCAACCTTGTGAGGAGGACACGGCAGCTGAGGCCGCCTTCTCCAAGCCTCCCTCGCAGAGGATACAATTTCCTGTCCCACTTTTTTTCCTCTGCTTTATTAGCCCTCTTGCCCTTCATCGCCTTGTCGGTTTTCCCTCGCCGGATCACCTCGCCGATCTTCTTGGTCCGGCCAAAGCGGAGGGCGCGCTCGGCCTGGTCCCCGTCCATGGCGCCACCGTGTGGCCGCAGAGGGCGGCGGTCCCAGCGGGAACCTTTCTGCTTGGTGTGGGTCATCACATGCTTCTGGAGGTGGCCTGGAGGCGAAAGGAAGACACGGGAGTGGTCAAAAATCCTCCAGTGCTTTGAGGTGCCTATAACAGACTTTACAGACCATAATCACTAATATGTATCGTGGCATTAGCGTTGGCTAATTCCCATCGCCCAAGTTTAGCGATACAGCAGATGTTAAATGGGTCGGGCAATGGGCCAAAGCGGCGCTTCGGAGCAGGACTGATGTTAAGTGTGGCATTGAGTCGTGACCATTAACATTATCTTTATGTGCTTTTCTCCTTCCTGACACGAATGCACAAGATCCAAAAAAACGTGAGGACTGAAAAGGGCCTTCGATTTACACACCATTTATTCATTTCACCGCCACTCTGCCAAATTATTGAAAATAAGCCCAGTCAACAAACAAAATTCATCATCAATCTTTATGTGTCAAAAAACAGAAATGAACCAACGTCAAAACCTGAGCGTGCGAAAAAGACAATGAGGTTTTTCTGCGCCACAAGCCAGACGAAATGACTCACTAAGCTGATCGGGAACATCATAAAAGAATAGCGTCCTAATTGGCTCACGGTACAACATGGTGACAAAAGTATTGGGACATGCCTCTTTACCATTTATCCATTTTCTATAGCGCTCATCCTCATGAGGATTGCTGCTGAGATGGACTTTAATCCACTTGACTTCATCCGTTATCTTCAAACATTTACAATGTATTAATTACAAACAAGGGGTCGTTAACAAAATGTGTATTCTTCTAACGATCTCCCTTAATAACCTGCGTACTTGAGACAGCGTAGGCGAGCTAATCAAGGCCTACTGAGCTGCGTCATGCGGCATTAACAGCACAAGACTCAGCTGACAGTCGCGGTGACAGCGTGAAAGAAAGGAAACCCACGCAGACGTGCTTCCACAAATAGATGACGGGCCGATACTAGAGTTAATGACACACCAGGAGGGATGACGCTTTGTAATAACACTAAAAAGTAGTTTTTTGTTTTTTTTTAATTATAACTATTTGATTCTAGAATGGACTGAATTTTCAACAAATTATTAGGAGCAACTCTTCATAAAATATTTGCATGTTTGAGCTGCTGCTTTCAAGTGTGAGGTAGAATGAGTTTTCAAGAATTACTCACAAATCGGACATTTTTGCAAATAATTTACATTACACCACATTGTTTTCTTTTGGGCACACCTCTACTGGACCTATTTGAATGTAGGGCCTTTTCATTTGTGTGTTGCGTTCAAGGCCCGGGTGGAATGTGCGAGTTTTCCAACCCAACTGACAATTAGTTCATTTTTTTTTATATTAAAATAAAAACAAGAATTTGTGAGAACACTATTTTATATTAGGAACGCATTTAACGATCCTATTCGCATAAGGGGCTTTTTGTTTGTTTGACGTGTTGCATTCATGTGATCGAGTGAAACATGCAAGCGTTTATGCACTACTGACAAATTGTGACGCAACAGTACATTAGAAGGTGTTGTTTTCCAACATTACTCATAAATTGTTTTTTTTAAAGGTCATATTCACATGACACTACAGTGGTCACCAAATCGGACAAAAATAATAATGTTTTTTTTTTTTTATAAAGAAAATAGCGCTGTATAATATCGTACTTAATAAAACTATATAGTTTGATTAAATAGAATGTAAAGAATCAAACCGTTTGTTCATCATAATGAATTAATTGCGGCACCTTCTGGTGTGCCAGGCAGCAGTGTGAACAGTCATGCATACAAACCAAGAAGTTTTGATCAACTACAGTAGTGACTCAGTAAGATGTATTTATATGAGTCATTTTTTTTGCAGATGATAAATATATGCTTGAAAACTGTCTATTTGTGGCTGCACAATTTGTGTTCCAAAATATATAATAATTATTTGCATATCACTACATTACTTTTTTGTTTTTGCAGTCTGGAAGCAGCTTGTAGGAGCACACGCGTGTTCTTCCACCATATAATTGAATTAACACTGTTGTCATCTAATGACAGACAAACAAATAGCTAGACAGCACGTTAGACAGACAGTTTGTGGTTCTGAGAGATTTTTTTTTTTTTAATAAAAAAAAAGCTTGCCAAGAATTCCAAGTTTTGTCCCCCCCCCCCCCCCCCCCCCCCCACACACACACACACTTCAATGCACCACAGGCTACCATTAACTACATGCATGCACACATCCATACGTGTGTTGGAAGGATGGGATACAGTAAAGCCTGACGTAGCTTGCCCATGTGAAGAGGCTCTAAATATGGGCTGGGGGAGGGAGGTGAGGTAAGAAGAGGTGAGTGTGTTTGTGTATGTGTGTGTGTGTGTGTAGGGGGGACGCGGACAGAAGCAAAATAAAAGGCACCCCCCCACCCATTTCCTCCCTTCCCGATCGGATCACATTTTCTAATTTCCAAACCGGATTCCTCATTAACGACACGGTGGCGGACACGATCGAGCGCCTCGCCGACCGAGCCGACAGCTCCGGCAGATTCCCTCGCTCCCCTCCCTTCCTCCCTCCCTCCCCCGACAAATAAATATGACATTTTCAACAAATTCTCTTCTGCTTTCTCACCCTCCGATCGGAACAAGTTGGCGACGACCGTGATCGAGGCGACAACTTACCGCCGCACTTCCTGCTGCTTGTCGGAGGGGAGGGTGGAAGGAGGAGGGGTGGAGAGGGAGGAAAGGGGGTGGGGGGGGGGTCGTTGAGAGAGCGTGCGCCGGGGAGCGAGGCGAGGAAGCCGGACTGGTGAGATGATGGCACGGCCTCCTAACTGGGAGAGCCTGGGGAGGCGTGGAGGTGATCGGTGGCGCTGTGAACGCGTGCGCGTGGACGAGTGTGTGTTCAAGTGTGTTCTTCCTGGTTGCGCCTAGAAGCAAACTATCATAATTGACACCAGTTTTGTGGTTTCCCCCAATTTAGAGGCAAAATATAGCAGGAAGATTGTTTTGTATTGTTGCCATAACCAGACAAAACATTGATTAAAAATTGACAGTGAGACGCTAACACAGACCAGTTCTGTAGCTTTTCACCGAGCAAAAACTACCAACCGAATTAACGATAGGACGTCCAAAAAGCAAACAAAATCTGATCAATTTAGTGAATTATCAAGTAAAGTTTTTCAGGTTTATAAACAAAACTTTTTGGAGCACTTTGAGAGCATATAAAACATGCTGGATAACAATATTTGGTAATGTAATTTCTGAACCCGAATTTAGACCAGTTTTGTGACTGTCATACTAATTAACGGTCCAAATTTAGCAGGTTTGTTATAAAGAAACATTTTTTTTAGGGTTTAAATGAACAAAACATTGTTAGATTTTACTATTTTGACAATGTGATTAAAAAAAAAAAAAACTAACTAAATCCGAATTGAGACCAGTTTTGTGGCTGTCATACCAATTAACGGTCCAAATTTAGCAGGTTTGTTTTAAAGAAACATTTTTTCAGGGTTCAAATGAACAAAACATGGTTAGATATGACCATTTGACAATGTGATAAAAAAATTTAAAAAACTAACTAAATCCGAATTGAGACCAGTTTTGTGGCTGTCATACCAATTAACGGTCCAAATTTAGCAGGTTTGTTATAAAGATACATTTTTTCAGGGTTCAAATGAACAAAACATGGTTAGATATGACCATTTTGACAATGTGATAAAAAAAACAACTAACTAAATCCGAATTGAGACCAGTTTTGTGGCTGTCATACCAATTAACGGTCCAAATTTAGCAGGTTTGTTATAAAGATACATTTTTTCAGGGTTCAAATGAACAAAACATGGTTAGATATGACCATTTGACAATGTGATAAAAAAATTTAAAAAACTAACTAAATCCGAATTGAGACCAGTTGTGTGGCTGTCATACCAATTAACGGTCCAAATTTAGCAGGTTTGTTATAAAGATACATTTTTTCAGGGTTCAAATGAACAAAACATGGTTAGATATGACCATTTTGACAATGTGATTAAAAAAAAAAAAAAAAACTAACTGAATCCGAATTTAGACCAGTTTTGGACAAAAAATAGGTTTATAAAAGGGAAGGGGAGCTAGCTTTGTAACCACAAGACCCCAAAGCAAACAAAATCTAAATTGAGAGCAGTTTTGTGTCTTTCCTCCACATTAAGAGGCAACATTTATCAGGCTTGATCAAACAAAAAAAATCGGGTTCTAATTGCATAAAATATGGTTAAATATGACTATTTTAACAGCGGAATTTGACATTTCCGAACCTGAATTCAAATTGAGCTTAATTGTGTGGTTTACCATCAGCTAAAACGAGCAGCGGGGAGCATTATCACCGTAGCAATTAAAAAAAAATGGTTTGACATCAGTATTTTGGTGTTGGAATTTCCAAAAAGCAAACTGAATCCAATTTGAGACCAGTTTTACACGATGTACTGCATTTTTTTTGTCTTGGTATGAACAAGTACTGAAAAGCAAAAAAAAAAAAATGTTGTAGCAGCACCTGCGTGATAGTGTGACCAAATGTAACAAATAGCTGAAAAAGCAGTGGACTGTTTTGTACACTGAGTGACAAAATCAATAATCAATACTGGCTCTTTTTACTACAAGCTGACCCAATCGCTTTTACTGTTACAATACTGACTAATCACTCATCATCATCATCTCTGAACCATGCCAAAGCTCTACAAGCGATGTTTTTAGTATACAATTCAACATTTACCATAACAAGTGTAGAAAAAAAGTGCTACATTTATTTTATCTCCTCGTTCAGCAGAAAAATTAAGGCAAACGTAATAAAGTGAGAAGAATAGCCCAACTGAGACCGGAAGAAGATGAGCTCGGTTCCAAGATGTTTCTGTGGGTGTTCTCATGTTTTGGCTACAGAGAAATCACATGCTCGGCACCTACGAGCCTGCCAAAAACATTCTACCTTTGCAAGCAAACGAAAAGTAAAAATTAAAGCATAAAGATAAAATATAAACTACATATTTTGCATTTCCTTGAATAGAGACCATCCTGCTAATCGAGCATAAATTTAAGACAAATAAATGCCTTAAAGGTGCATTGTGCCATTTAAAAAGGTAATATTAAAGCTTTTTCTACATCATGCATGCTCCACCAATGTTTAGATGAGTATGAAGAGCCTTAACTGTTTTAATCTGACTGCACCGATCAGCTTTTATCTTTGGGGAGGGGAGGGGCGACGTTTTTCTGACCTCATTTAAAGTCATGTCTGCGTTTGTCAACTGCGGCTGTCGCTTTAAGATCGTGCACGTACTCGCACCATGAACGAGCCTGACACAAATGCTGCAGTTACGCTTTGGGCCAGAGGTGGCAGTCGCGGGTAAAAAAAGTGACAAACTGCGCAAAGATCCTTTAATACTCTTATTTCAGAGACGTTCAACATTTAACTGTGGAGCCCATTGCTAACCAAAACAGCGGCACCTAGTGTAGTACTTATAATCTGAAATGGATTTAGAAAACCAAGTTCTTTGCTAATACAGGTATCGGTAGGTCAAATAAAAAGCTTGACTGATCATTTTGTCTTCATTACTATGTCTGCAAACAGCCAGCCCGTCACTCACTCATTCACCGACTCATTAGCGTTCTACACTGGCAGCGGTCCACTCGTAATTGCTCTGGCTCAATTATAAGTATTGCTTATTGAGCTTAATACAGCAGGTGCCACTAATTAAAATGCTGGCGTGTGACATTTATGACTCTTCAGTAGAGATGAGGCGTGTATATTATACAGTCTATAAAATTTAGAGGGAAGTGATGTCTCTAAAGCAAGGGCTGGGCTTAAATATGTCAAATTGTTTAATTTAATGATAAAATAATTTATTCACATAGTGAATCATAATTATCCATCTAACCATTTTTATACTACGTATCCTAACTTGGCTCGAAGTTGAGCTGGAGCCCTAAAGGAAATAAATGTTAAATGTATATTTATTTTTAACTAACGTATACCGATATACTTTTTTTTTTCATATATAGTGGTCCAAGTATATTCATGGCCTATCATTCTAAAAAATTCACTTTTTTGAGGGAACCTATCTCCAATTATTTGTGCAATCCCCCACATGTTTATTTATTTTATTATTTTTAGCTGATAATAAATAAATAAATACTAGTGTGCTCCAGACACCTAACGCTAGATTGCAAACTTCACAGCATCAATTCACATTGACTTCCTTGCAGTGCAAGGACACTGCCAGGTGGTGGCAGTAATACACCATTAAGCTACTTTGCCAACTGCCAATCAAACCCCACAGAAGAAGAAGAAGTTACGTGGAGAGCAAACGTTATGACTGTGTTTTTCTACAGCAAAATCATTTTGAGTAAAAAATTTCCTACGAAAACTAATTTGTGTTTTTGAGGAGGCTGGAATTAAAACTTGTAAAAACATTTTCTTTTTTTTCTTACAAGAAATGAACTTAGCAATTATTTAATGACATCAATAAATTAACGTGCGTCGTTTTAATGAAAAACGTCTAAATTACAGTTCTAAATATTACAGGATTTATGATCATGTAAATGCTCCGTGGGCTGAATTAAAGATCAGAGAGGGTCTATCTCTTATTTAATTACGAGTTTAAAAGTGGATCTGTGTATTTAAAAAAATCAGTATATTGATTTTTACATCTAGAGTACAGAGAATGTCTGTCATCACCTTGTAGATAGGCAAGTGAATCATGTCATCCCCCCCGCCATAAAAACACCTCGAGCACTGTATGTGCTCGCCATCTGATTTATCAGTGATGTCATGATGCCATCATTCCCCTTGTGAGCTCATTGCACCTAATGACCTCATTGTCAACTACTAGCGTTTACGGGTTAAGGAATCACGGCAATTCATTTTGTCTATAATTACACACAAGCACACACCAGCTCTAAATAAATATCACAACATGAAAAATACTCACTGGGTCTCATACGGTTTTGTTGCGTGTTGTCATGGTGCCAGGCTACCTGCCGGTGTGTGCGTCTAACCAACTACTGTTGCGCTTTAATTCGAGCATACTTTGTGTTTATGTTTCCCCCAAGGCCCCCCCAAATGAGTCACACACTGAGAGCAAAATGCAGCCTGGAGGTTAAAAAAGGGGGGGAAAAAAAGGCTCAGGACATAACAGAAATAAAGTGTCTTATTATTATGATGTTAAGTCACTGCCAGTTGGGAGTCCATTTATCCTCGTCCAGGTTTATGATGGAACCCATAGGACTTATTATTGAACAGCAAGGTAGCCGTGTACCTCGTTTGGGATCAGGTATTACTTAAGTACTTTAACACAAATTTAAGGTCCTGTAAACATATTCCCCTCAAATTGTCCTTCCTACAAGTGGTGGGTAGACCATTCCCACGGTTGGTACTATCGATACCAACATTGGTTTTGATATTGATTGATTGGTTATCCGGCACGCGATTGGGACGTGCAGTCAGCTAGCTAGCTATGGCTAGCGGTTCGTCCCGAAAAAAAAACACATCTTCCCTTCGAATAGTCCGCTGGTGGCGTGGCCACTTAAGAGCGCCTCATTGTTGGCTGTGAGTGTGCACACGTCATAGAGAGGAGGTGGAAGAGCGAGGGGGGTTTATTTGTTTATTTTTAAGTCTTGATGTGTCACTGTGTGGACGGGGCTTGGTGCTGGTGTGGCTGCTTTAAGGTGGAGTTTGCGATGACTTAATTCCTATACTGGAGAGTTCCAATGTTTTCCTCCCCCATACCCCCCCCCACCCCCCCTCAACACTTGACTTTTACAGTATACATGTGCTTTTTTTTTTGTTGCACATTCACTACAAGATTCCAATGTTTTTTTTTTCTGTTTTGTTAACTTGACACTCAATTTTTTTATACATCTTAGAACATACTTGTACATTTTTTTCAAATGATTATTATTTTTGTTTGGCTAGGTTCCAATGTTTTTCCATTTTTCTATCCTTGACACTCGGGTTTTACAGTGTAGGAAAATACATGTACTTTTTTTTGTGGTTCTGGAAAGGGTACAATAAGTCCAATAATGAGTACTATTGAGCTCGACTCAAACACTAAAAGGTTCCAATATTGTTTCCGTTTTATCGTCTTTACAATTCACTTTTACAGTATGTCAGTTCATTTTGGGGCCTGTAAAAGAGCACAATAAAGCCAATCATGTAGCTCAAGCAACAAAAATGGATTCCTATATGACAGTTTTGATAACCCAAAAACCCATTTTATATCTTTGACACTTGAGACCTGGATCATTTTTGGGCCTATAAAAAATAAAATACAAATCAAATTACAGATTACTGCAACTCATGCAGCTGTGTTTCAGTAATTTCTCAGCATGCATTTACATTTTTGTACATTTCCTTTTTTTGTGTGGCAATTACTGTTTGGAACACACCTGTGCCTTTTGGGGTATGATGAATGCAATAATGTAGTTTCAGTGCCATACATTCCTTTTGGCAGGGTTTCGTTGTTTTTGTCCATTTCTATACCCTTGACGCTTGACTTTTTACAGCACCAGTACCTTTTTTGGGCCATGTAAAAGGTACAATAATCGAATAATTAGTCCCGTGGGCTACACTATGTACTCCCGCTGCATTTCCGACAGTGTTTTATGGGATTGTACAGACTAATTAGCCTCATTTCGCTCTATTACTACATTGTGTGCCTTGCACTTTACCGGTGGAGGAAAATGTGTGTGTGTGTGTGAGAAGCTGCTGCTGCTGCTGGTGGGGGTGCACTGGGATAACAAACAAGTCCTAGACTACCACTCCCTGGGAATCTCTTCCCCACCACGACTTGTATTCACATTATTAATAATATAACAGGGTTATGTGTCGGAAAACGTCCTCGAGACATGACTTTGTTAAGAGGCCCGCGACGAAAGGGGATAATACCGGAGGACTTACCGCGATGGAGTTGAGCCTCGCAGCCGTTTCAAGCTCGGTGGTGCGGGGGTCCAGCCGGCCGGGGGCACCGCTTCCCAATAATCCGATCCAACGAGTCCTCTTCCGCCCGATCGCTCGCTCGCTCGCTCTCTCTCTCGTTCGATCGATCGTTGCAACTCAGTTTTCCCAACAACTCTGAGCTCCGGTCACCAGCGCCTCCGACACTTCCACCTCCTCGGATTGGAACCGCCAGCCAGCCAGCCAGCCAGCCCCTGCTCGGCCAGCTCGGCTGGGCTGTAGCCGCTACACGGAGCCGAGTGCACGGAGCTTCTCGCTTGGCGCAGCCGCCTCCGGCCAGCGTGCGGAACAACAGCCCAGGCGGCAGACAGACAGCGAAACAAACGAAGCTCGACCGGAATCCGAATGGAAAAAGTCTTCGGGCTGCTGGATGCTTCCTAGCGTTTCTCCTAATGTTTCGAAAGAAGCGAAGGTGGAGAAGAAGAAGCGATGTCTACATCTTACTCGTGCGCGCTGCCGGAGCATGTGATGGCAACATGGTGAGCCTTTTAAAGGGGTATCCACGCGTGACTACATATCGTGGGGCAGGCGCACGTCGTGCACGCACGCCTAGTATACGCATGCACGTCCCGCCCTGATAACTTTGCAGGAGGGGTCCACTGTGACGTCACTGGACACGAGCACCCGTGTACTTTAGCCACCTGAGTGCCTGTTGCATTCATTTAAGTGAAACTCCGTTCACCTATTCACATTTTATTTGTGAAAAATGTGTGTGTTTGTGTTTCCCAGTGTGTTCCACTATCACAACTCAAGATACACACATCTCAAATCATTTCCCCTCATTGAAATGAATGGAAATGCCATTAATCCGTCCCTCCACCCAAAATAACAAAAATGCTCGTAATGTGTATTTTAATGAGGAAAAATGGCACACCATAATAACTGTATTGCACTTTACAAAAAACATACAGTAATCATAGCTAATTGTACTACTTACAGCTCACCAACACAACAATAATAATAGCCATTCTTCACAGGGGATAAAGAATACATGACTCAAGTCAGCACTCTCAAGTCAAAGCAAACAGACCAAAAGGCGTATTCTACAATTCAGGCTTTTCATCACAACTGCAGGCAACAACAACCCTGTCGATCTGCTCAGCAAAACATCAGCATAAACATCCTGTAGCCAGTAAAGTCGGGCCTTCAAAATAAAAATGCAGCTGTATACCACCAAAAATTCTGGTTCTTCCACACTTTTCTTCTTCCTCACAACATTTTTACATTAACTTATTACTGCTTACTAGTTCTGTAATCGTTCCTCAACCCTTGAGTGATTTAAAAATATAGATATTTTACTCTCTTCCAAGTGTAAAGTTCTAATCTAATATAATCCTTTTTTTTTAAGAGTAAAATTTAATCTACGAATTTTACTGTGTATAAATAAGTACAATTCATATACAGTAAAATATTGTTTAAAAAATATAGTAATATGCTGTATTCAATTTTTACAGTAATTGACTGAGATTTTACAATAAATTGTTTGCCAGTTATTTACTGTAAATCAATTTTTTACAGTGTCATTGATATTACAGTCCAGGGAATCTAGCGCAGAACCCGCCCCTTAAGAAGACCACCAAAATAAGAAAAAAAAGGATGGGGGGGGGGGGGTCGTTTAGAGCAAGAAAAACAGGCTTACATTCACACAACAGAACCTAATTTTATTTCTCCAGGTTCTTGATTGATAATGATCAGATGCTAAGCTGCCAAAGAAGACGTTCCCTTTTCTCCGTTTAGTGCCAGTGTACGGCTTTTCCTTCATCACACTCACACACACATGCACGCACACCGTGGGATTCACCATTAAGCTGAATCAGGATGCAGGGAGTTCAGTTGCGCTAACGAATAGACGATGCCGAGGAAAAAGAGACAAGCTGAAACATGAACTGGTCCTCTGTCAACATCATGAGACCCCTGTGTCCCATTACGGCTTTTCCACTGTTAGGCTCATCATTCAGATTTCACATGATGGGAAAAAAAATAGAGTGGAACCTGTAAGGTCTAACACAATTTGTTCCTCCTTTGATTTGTTTTGGATTTCCAAAAAAAAAAAAAATTCCCCTAAGAAAACCACAGAAATAATCATACAAGCGATAAAATCACTATAAAACTGCCTATCTTAACTTTCCAGCTTCGCTTAATTGTCTTATGTGATACCAAAATGCTAAACATTACAATAAAAATAGCCTCACATAATTTAGTAATTACAAACACAATACCCTAAGAAATAGCTAAATGCACGAGTTAATCATTTTAGGGTTATAAAAATGTACTGTAATCATGACTTTACTACTACATTCAGTGTAGACAGTGAAACGACCTAAGTGTGTTTCGACTTACTAACGAACTGATTTCTGTTGCCACCAAAACAATCCGATGAAAAACAGTATGCCTGCTTCTAACTGAGCATGTCTTGTGCCATGAGACGACATATTTTTGTGCTGCTTTTCTATGCCGTTCGTAATCTCAAAATTACCGTAGTAAAACCAAGGGACCACCTGTATTGTATAATGCATTGCAATGATTGTTTTGAATGAACGAATCAGTGGGTCCATCTAGCTTTATAGCGTAAAGGTTGATATACTGTATAATGCCAGTCTTCCCGTAGACGAAACGAGCTTTTGATGTGTGCTCTTTAATCATCAGGTTGCAGCTACTGACTGGTGACAGCACAAATCAAATCCACAAAGAGGATTGATTACAAAACTAAGCGGCAAACTGGTGTTGTAAATACGCATTTGTAGATGTCAGCCAGTGGGGAAAAAAACATCCCAACATGTCACCGCCCTAAATCTAACCCGAATGAAGCTCTCGTCTCCGGGTGACGCTTTTGTAAAGCTCAGAGGTGAAAATTTAATGACGCCCAGCCTTCAAATGTTTCCGGTGTGCTTTTTTGTTTTGACGTTTGTATAATGAGCATCAGCCAATCGACATCTCTGAGGATTCCATATAAGAGTTTGGTCTCGGCTGGATAGAGGCGGATTGTCTCAAACTCGCGCACCGATCTCATTTCAATTCAATGATGCTTGAATTTTCTTTCCACATCCTGCCTTTAAGAGTCTTCATTTCGTGCGTGGGTCTTGTCGGCAATGTCTTCCTCATCTTCTCCATCATTCAGACCAGGGTCTCCTCGGTCAAGACGTTTGAGCTGTTCCTTCTGGGACTGGCCACAGCCAACCTGGAGGAGATTGTCATCGTCAACATCTATGACATCATCATCCTCCACAGGTCCCACGTTGTCTCGGACGCGTGGTTGTGCCGCTCGCTGAAGTTCTTGACGGTGTTGGGGGAAATCAGCAGCATCCTCTTCACCGTCCTCATCAGCGTTTACCGCTACCAGAAGCTCAGAGACGCCGACAAGAGGGTCCATCTTTCCATCTACCTGGATAATATCCGAGCCGCTTGGACGGCAATTCGGCTTTGCGTGGGTATCGCCATCTTCTTGAGTGCCCCAATTTTTGTCATGAACTTGCAAGGCCCGACAGGGAGTCTCATGGGGAACCATACGTGGAACCACACGGGATGCCCACCGGACTTCTTTCTATGCAGTAAAGACCACTGCCCGACGGTTCACCGCATTTACAAGTACACCTTCATCCTGCTGTGCTATCTGCTGCCTTTGGCCGTCGTCACGCTTACAAGTTGCCTCATCGTCGCCGTGTTGCTCGGCCCGAGGACCGCGGTGAAGCCCATTGCCAGCGTAAGTGGCTCGACCCAGATTGGAAGAAGGCGTAAAGTTCGAGGGCTCCACCGGAGCACTATTGCCATCCTGGCGGCAATGGCGTTGTTTCAGGTGGACTGGACTCTGTATTTGGTTTTCCAGATGACTTTCAATGCTACTGACAATCCCTTTTGGGCAGAACTGGAGTTCTTTATTTCAACATCCTACACGTCCATCAGTCCGTACGTGTTTGGGATAGGTAAGAGCTTGTTCGTCTTTAAGAACTTCTGGAAAAAGTCAAGGAAAGACCCTGTTGTTGACAACTAAAGCAATGGCTATCAAAACAATACCTGCACCACTTTTGCTATCCTGGTGGCGATGGTGTTGTTCCAGGTGGACTGGACTATCTATCTGGTTTTCCAGATGACTTTCAAGCCACAGGATTATGCCTTTTGGGCGAAACTCGAGTTACAATGTTCAGAAGAGGTAGTTTCTAGATTTCCTTCTTCACACTGTCAAGAATCCCCCTCCCCGAAGGATTTCTAACCAAAAGGCACACACTTATCCGTTTGTTAGCTTAGCAGTTGAAATGTTTGCAGTTGATTTTTGCTGTTTAACTAACAGGCTACTTTCTGGTTCGCCCCGTAAGACATTAGGAATAGACAGACGTGACACCACTGTTTGCATTATGACCGGAATAACACTGGCTAAATAAAAATAAATAACCCTGTATTTTATTCATCGGTATTGAATGGCAATGGAAATTGATTGTGCAGAATCAAACCTAACTGGCAATGCAGTTCAGTTCTATGCAAATGTCAAGACTGCATTTACGGTATAGGGCTTGACCCTCCTTCCATTTCAATAAAAAGGGAACATTGCAATCCTTGAGGTACTCTTGGAAAGTTTATTGCAGGGCTTTTGTATCACGCAGCATTCGTTTTATATACCTAATAAATATTAAAGTGGCCGTATGTCAACTGATAAAATTACTTTGTTAGTTCCGGGATTCAGGAGTTGACTGGCAACAGCACTTGCGTACAAAATTCTTCTACTGTATATTTTTTGTTATTATTTGAATGATATATTTTAGTTGTTTTTTGTCAGATGCGCCAAACCACCGTTTGTGCATAAAACTTCCCGAAATCAGTTTGAATGGCGCCTTATGGGAGACCCACCTTTGCCCCTCAATATTTTTGTACTATTGCTATTAAATATTCAGTAGACCTACACACTCTAAACAACATTATTGGCAGAATACTAACTTATCACTGTTTTTGTGCCCATTGCAAGTCTAGCACGGCGAGCTCTGCCAAGGGGTGACTTAGACTGTGTGTTGGTATTTTTGCAGACAAACTCATCTTGGACATATTTGAAAAATTGGGATTTGCGCCATTATGGGTGTTGCTTTTTAGCGCATACCTACTAATGAAGACGAACAACGTCGATTGATAGCAGCAATCAATAGAAAGGACTGCATTCACGGATTTGCAGCGATCATTTTTGCGAGGTTAGTAGATAAATGTTGACACATTTTACTAGCAAACGTACACTCTAACAAAGATTGTAACAGAGGTGTCGAATTGCGTGTTTCAAATCACATTAACGAGCCAGATAGTTAGCGTCCACGTGACGTCGGTGCAAATGGTCAACAGTAATATATAAATATTGTTTCTTGTAGACATATTGGGAGCATAGCAGTTTATAAAGCGTTGTTAACCATCATACAAGGGCAAAATGTTAATCAACATCATTAATGATAATATGTGGATTCAATGAAATGTGAACCCACCCTTGATGACATGCAACAATTTTTGGAGCTCACTAAGTGGTGTCGTCCCACATGGGTTGCGTGACATTGAAGGCAAATTTTTCTTGCAAAATTTGGTTGGGTTCATTCCAAATTTGTATGACTTCAAGCAATTACAAATCCAAAACCGCTTGAACATTTAGCTTACAACTCATAATAATAATAATAATAATATATTAATACTAAATAATACATTTATCTTGTATAGATCTGTATAGTCCAAAACATAAAATCATTACAATAATAAAATCAGTACAAAACTAAACATTCAGAATACTAAACATTAGACATTAAAAGTGACTTTGACCAGATGGGTTTTAAGTTGTTGTTTTTTTTAAGTGAAGAGGTCAGGGCAGGCATGGAGTGATTGGGGGCAGTGAGTTCCAGAGAGTGAGGGGGCGGCAATGGAGAAGGCTCTGTTTCCCCAGGTTCGGAGCTTGGTCCTATAGGGGAGGGACAAAAGGTTGGAACCAGAGGAGCGGAGAGAACGAGATGGAGTGTGTTGGTGGAGAAGGATAAAAATGGCTAGAAAATAAACAAATTCATGTCTATCTTATCTGCATATTTTCATGGTCTTTATCTAATGCGCTAAAAATAGCTAGTGTTGGCCACCTACCTGACAGAACAGCATCATGATGGAAGGTACCAGCAGAGGTCCGACAGGCGGGCAGGATCCTTGTAGGGTTGATGCTAGTGAAAGCAGTGTGATAAATGTTTCAAGATGATTCAGAAAAGGGTCAGGATCACTATTGGCAGTAGTAGAAATGAACAGATTATCAGATAGATACGAAACGCTAGTTTATGAAAAGTGAACAATTTTAAGTATATATACAGTTCATTTATTGCATTTCGTGAGACATAAAAGACATGTTTAGCCCTGAAAACATTGCTCGGATTCCACTTTTTCTTTTTTACTTACCTTTCTTTTTGTTTAAAAAAATATTTTTTAGACTTAATATTCAAATTGTGCTGCCACTTTATCACAACAAAGCCACAAACATTGTTTTAAATCATCATCAGCCTTTTCAAAATTGGTCAAATTTGACTCGCAAAATAATATGTGTGAGACAGTTTTTTATGCTATCGAGTGGATTATTTTATCTCACATTGTCATAACATGTTAACACTAAGGTCAGAATAGGTTCTACAACACTGTTAAGAACAAACAATTGATTTATGAGTTACTTTTAAGATACCTTGCATGACTTCAAGGCAAATTGACATGTTTTATGAAATGCAAGACATGTTTTTCCCTGAAACATTGACAAATTCCTAATGAACTTTTGAGGCATTTTAAACGACAGTTGCGAATGTAACTACGGTTCTATCCCGAACGACCGCCAGGTGGCGGTGCTGAAACAGCACGGAAAATCCTCATGTTTTGCCATTTTATCACAACAAAGCCACAAACACTGATCTTGAAAATTACCAAATTAGTTGACTCTTAATTTTATTTACATTAGAACAGTTGAACAGATGTTGTTTTTTGTAATGCCTTAATATGTATTATCGTTAGCATGTTGTTCACACTCTGAACTGTTTACTAGTGTACTGTGTACAGTAGCCGCCATGTTGTTCCAACCAAGTCGCTCGACCAATGGTGAACCACCTTTGCTTCATTTAAATCGCGAAAAGTCTCTTTTGATGAAGGCTCATTTTGTACCACCCAGTCTCTGTTTGGTACGTCACCATTCTTATTTTCAATTGTTAAAAAAATAACGTTCGGTTGAAACATTTTGACGACTTCAGTTGAGTTCGAGTGAGGAAGAAGTCGCGTGCTCATTGGCTACCCAGGAGCCGGTGGCGCCAATGTGTGACGTCGCAGCCTCGCTTCCCAACGTTTGTTGTGTGTGCATTTGTACGTGCGTCGCCAAGTCGGAGCAGGTAGATAACAACTACGAGGACGAATAAGTCGCGGGAAACATTTTGTGGACAACTTCTCGGAGTTTTTATTGTTTATTTACATCGGGGGCGGAAGAAAGAACAAAAATCTATCTCTTTCCTCACGCTTGCTACGCGAGGATCACGCGCTACTGGTGGAGGAGAAGGACGGGGGATGGGGTAAGTAGAAGGGGAGGGGGGGTGATACTGTGCCTGCGCCTTCTTCGCTTGTCCGCGTGTACGCGCGCACAGACGATCGATGCAAGGGAGAGAGAAAGATCCCGGCTTTGGCGTGGCTCCCTCTGGCCTCCATTATTTGCCACTTTTGTCTCGACGGAGCAACAGTTTGGGAGTGTTTGTGTTTCTGCCGCCGACACCTCGCCGGCGCATGTTGGCTTTGCACCTAGGCCGAGCACGAGGCGGGCCAGCCAGAGCGGAGAGGTGAGGCGTTTGAGGGAACTGCAACTTTTCCAACTTGGTGAGTGGCGGCCTGCCTAAGCCCAGTCGCTTTATCGCCCTCTCTCTTGTTTCCCCACTCAATATCCCATCATTTAGCGTGACTTTTCGAGATGACTAACATTTGGACGGATATAAGACAGCAGTTAAGTGGGTAAACATAGTGGCGACGTGCCTTTTGATAGCGATTAACACCTCTGTATGTGTTAGTGTGTAGCTTTATGGCGTTGTCGACCTGTCCTCCTCCCCCTCGCTAAACCCGACGTTAATTGAATTTAATATCGTTTTTAAATTCCACACGACAACGCGATATAGACTCGAGTGGCGTTTTTATTTGATTTATTCTGAGTTAAAAGAGCACGGGGTCCTTGCCCGGCCATGTCAGCCATGTCCTCCACGCGGAGGCACCGAGCTGCCATTGGTCGGTCACGCCGACTAAGGTCCCACTTGTAGCGGGAAAGTCAAAGTCCACTTTTGTCGGTGTCGGACCGAACGAGCAACCGTCACTAAAACGTTTAAAAACACTCACCCGCGGCGTCCTGAACGTTGTTGTTCACGGGTGTTTTGATGGGGTGTCATGCAGTCATAATACTCCCCGTGTGTTATTCCTGTTTACTTCTGAGTCTTTTGCATTGAGGAACCATGACCACTACACCCTCTTAAAATGTTGTAAAGTTGCAAGTATTAAACGTTCAAATGGTAAGTATAGCCCAAACAATCGTATCTTGGCATAATTACATGGCCAATGACCACTTAAATTTAAAATGAATGGTTTAGCAAACAGTACAATAACAATTAGGGTTGAAAGGTTCATGAGTATATAAACCCCCCATCTCCAAATTTGGTCCGTTTTTTTTTTTACGAATCATTACTATTGGTCAGTTCCCACCTGGGTCTGATATTTTTACAAATTAAAACCGTATTTAAAATGTTGACAATGACTTGCTCTCTATAATGATGTGATGTTTATGGCTCAACAAAATGATAAGTGGTGATTTTGGAGATGCAAGGATTCTTCTGCATGGCGACAGCGATATGGAACTGCTTTTAGTACAAAAGGGTGTTGGATTCACATCAAAGGAATGAAAAGAAAACAGTAGGGGGGAGTACGTCTCTCCAAATAAAAGACAACTTTATACATGGAGTGTGATACAATTCATGGGCAATTTATTTGAAAGTGAAATGATTAGGTCCGATTCAGTGAGATTTCGATTCAATTCTGTGGTAGGTTCAAAGGGGGTCTCATGCAATGAGTTTCTTGTTGTCATTTCACAGTATGAATGAACTTTGCAGTAGGTTCCTGTAAATGCGGCGTTTCCTTCAAAGGCGGCATATCTCTGATAAAAGACGATTTGATACGTATCTCGATATATTTGAAAGTGAAATGATTCAGGACCACTGGGAAGGAACAGAGTGTAAATGCAGCCAGCATCAACGACTGTTCATGTTCCTGCTCACATCTGTATTATTTTCATTTAGGATGTAGTAAATCCAGTCAGTGAGATGCCCGCTACACACCCTGAACCTTTATCCATGGAGGACCAGCATGTCGAGGAGGGACAAACGGCTAACGTCCCCACATCAGGTCCCGTCACCGCCGTCCCTCCCTCAACGCCTCCTTCTCCAACCACGGCCGTTTCCATGGCGAGTACCAACAACAGCGTGATGGCCCTCCACTCCCCCGCCGAGGCCAGCCCGGCAAAGCCCGCCGTGGCGTCGCCCACCATCTCGGGGACAAGCCCAGCTGGCCTACACATCGCCTCGGCGTCTGACTCAGCGGCATACGGCGCGAGCGTCACAAAATCGGCGGCGGTAGATTTTGCCTGGCCGAACCCGGACGGCGAACACCCGAACGCGCTGACATGCAAAGGTGCGCGCGTGACACTGGAGAACGACCGCGTGTGGAAGCAGTTCTACAGCTGCGGCACGGAGATGGTCCTCACCAAGTCGGGCCGCCGCATGTTCCCGTACTGCCGCTACCGCCTGACTGGACTGGACCCCGAGCGGTACTACAGTCTTTTGCTCGCCATTGTGCCGTCGGACAAGTACAGGTACCGCTGGAACTCGCCCAATTGGGAGGTGGTGGGCCCGGCAGAGTACCAGACCCAGGTTGCGGAGCGGGCCTTTGCCCACCACAACTCGCCATGTCGTGGGTCGGACCTCATGAACAACATGCTGTCCTTCTACAAACTCAAAGTGACCAACAACCCTAAAGACCTGGAGGGCCACATCATCCTCACCTCCATGCACCGCTACATCCCCCAGCTCCACGTCATCCCCCTCCTCGAAGACAACACACCGCCATTGGTCGTGGGACCCGATAGCATGACGTTCACCTTCCCGCAGACGCAGTTCATGGCCGTGACCACCTACCAGAATTTTCTCGTCACACAGCTGAAGATCAACTACAATCCTTTCGCCAAGGGATTCAGGGACGAACGGGCCGGGTCCCACTTGGGCAGTATCCCGTTAGAGATGCTGAAGCTCAATATGGAGCCGCCTAAGGACCAACCAGAAAGCAAACCCGTGGACCAACCAGAAAACAAACCTGTGGACCAAAGGTAATATTTGGGTGGCCTCTGTTTGTATGGAATGTGGAGCTTTTTGTCAAAAAGTAATAACTAGTTAATATACATTCCTTTCATCTGGATGTTGCCATTTACACCCATCAAGTGGCCGAATTAAGTGACAACTACAGGCGGTTATTGGTACTTACTATTTACAGTTCTGTGTTAAATTAGGTCAGTGATAGACTGTAGCGTGTTCAGACTTACATACAAATTTGCTTTTAAATCACCAATAGAACCGGAATTCTGTATTACACCCATTTGATCTCTGTAAACATTTACCTCTTCCAAGGCGCAAGATTAAGATACTACAATGTAATAGAATAGATAATCCATAAAACTGGTTGAGTGTCCCAGGCAAAGGAAGAATCGGTTAAATTATAGTGAAAGTCACAGATTTCTAATAATTTTTTTCAGTATTTTCCTCAAGTTTCTTAGTGGGTAAATTTATTTTTAATTGAAACGTTCAATAAAGTTTTGAAGGCAAAGCAGTTTACCAGTAATCTTTTAAGGTGGTGCTAAACAATGTTGCAAATTACCCATGAGACAGATTTAGTAGCAGATAAGACAATCTAGCCGTCGCTGTGCATTGTAAAATTAAATGTTTGTAATTGTTCAGAGTGTCTTATTTGAAAGAGAATATGTATGTGTAAACATTAGGATGGGCGAGTACCATTACCGGGTATCAAATTGGGTCGATTCTCTACCTTATCGGCATTCACAACATCAGCCCAGTATTGGCTGCACTCTTGTGGCTGTTTTGCAATATAGGAATTAGAAATAAGAATAATAGAAAATTGCCCCCAAAAATTGAAAATGTTATATTGGGTGTTATTTATAGGTCTTTCTTTAAGATGATCTGTCATTATTTTGTGGGGATGGTATTGGTATCAGTATCTGAGTACTGGTATCGGTCAGAAAAAAATTGGTATCAAACATCCCTTGTAAACATTGCGATTTTACCGGTACACCAATAAGTAGAAAAGGAAGATATTTGCTGGCCAATGTAGACACTGCTATAATAAAAAATGGCCTTTTAAAATATTAGTTGTTGAGCTGCACACCTTTAACAGTATCAAACACACAGAAGTCCAAATAGTCATAAAGTGGTGATGTCATTCGAGTGTTTTTATTGTATTTGTCGTCTCACAGCCCTCCGAGTGCAGACCGCGTTTACCTCCCCACTGAGCAAGAGGCCAGTCTGGTCCTGAAGCCCATCACAATCTCGGCCACCGCCGACCACAAGCCAGTCACTCAGCGCGCACAAGGCAGACAAGCCCTTGGAGATCTTACGCTTGTGCCAAAACGTCCACTGACGAACGGTGACAAGGACGCAGACGATGAGTCACCCAGAAAGCGGCCGCACCTCGAGACCCCGCAAGCATCCCCTTTGAGTTCTGCGCCGGCAGCCCAGAGAACATTACTGAAGAAGAGCAGGAACGGGCGCTGGAGAAGATTGGAGGCAGGATGGAATTTGGCGAACCCGTGGCCCGCAGCTTGCGGCAGACCCTCGGAGAGCGTCGCCACGGAGCATGAATTGGATGAAGTCGAGGGCCTCACCTTTGTCTCATTCGCCACCATGGTAAATGTCTGCAAAGTACACGCGCAACAATGATTTTGGCTACTTTTTTAAAAAAAATGTTTAATGTACAAAATATAATAAAATGTCACACGGGTAATAAAGGACTCAAATAAGAGTTATTTAAATGCGGAAATGAGCAATTCCTATTTTTAGTTTTATACATATGTATATGTATCTTATATAATACAAACTATAAAATGTAAAACCTTTAAAAAAAAATTGTTTATGCATATACATGAATAAATATATTGTAAAAATGTATAAAATTACTATTATCAGAAACATGAATACAATATTTTGTTTAAAATTTAGCATTTAAACATGCTGTTAACGTTGATCGTATTAATTAGTAACATAAAATATAAAATCCATGTAATTATATATTATTTATATAAAAGACAAATATACAACGTTTTAGCCTTTTCGCATACAGTCCAATAGTGCATTGTGAGATGTGGTGGCCATTTTGGACTGGCGGTTTCCATGGTGAACATAAACAAGGCTATGTCGTCACGTGAGTGAAAGACTGCAACGTTAAGTATTTTTGTCAGAAAAATGTTATTTTTTTATTACAGCTGTAGGCTACAAATGGTAGATTTTCGCCAAACCTAACTGCACAGCAAGATCACAAAATACCAACACCCTTCTCGTTGATCTATTTTAAATGTTTTCAACAGTAATTTTCTGGCTTCCTATGTCGAATAACACTTTCATTCCACTTTGAAACTACATTGAAGGCTAATTTAGAGCAAAAGACAAAAATACCTGCAACACATTGAGCCAATGATGAAAACACTCAACCCAGTATTCCGCGGCCATTAGCGCGTGAACCGGCCGTTTGTGAACTTATGTGTATCCGTCCGTGTTACAGGAAGATCTGGAAAGTCACGTCCGAGCCGAGCCACCCTCTAAGACTTCGCCGACATTGCCCGATTCCTCCTTGATGACCCCCACCCAGCAAATGGAAACTGGTACAAAGCCCCTGTTGTTGTTTTACAGCTGTTCTACCATTCGTTTGCCATCTCGGAAATCTTTTTCTTTTTTTTTTCTGGAGAGCTCAGTATTGTTCATTTGGTAATTTCACCGATTTGACATGTCATCATTATTGCTCTCTCTCTCTTTTTTTTTTAAAATATATATATATTATATTATTTTTTTAATATTACAGATGAGGCCGCTCCAGAGACGACCGAGGAGAAGATTGGTCGCCTGGAGGCCATCTTGCTACGGGACCTCAAAGTGGCCAAGCACAGACAGGTGATCCACCCTGTCCTGCAGGAGGGTGAGCGGACACACTTAGATAATTACACTACTGTAATAATAATAATAATAATAATAATAATAATAATAAAATCTATCATGAATTGGCTTTTCTTTCAGTGGGCTTGAAGTTGAGCTCTCTGGACCCCAGCCTGCCCATTGACCTGCTCTATTTGGGGGTTCGCCTGCCCCTGCCACCTCTCAACCTACCAACACAGGACAATGACGGTAAGTCGGCACGTGCTGAAACGCGGCAGAGCCAATCATAGCGCAGCACAGGACAATGGAAAAATGTATGTAATGATAGTCCTTAACAAATGCACATTTTAAAGGTTCGATAATTTAGCATCCTAAAGAGAGCCTTGGCTAGTCCGTGCCTTTTGATGAAGAGCAATGGCAAAATGATTCCACACAACCATAAACAGTTGTCAGTTTCTTAGCGAGAATTCGACTGTCTCCCAAAAATAGTCGCTAGAGTGGTTTGAAAAGTTGCTTAATTATAGCAATCAAATTTCGTAGCCGGCAACATAAATTATGGTTTTGTAAACTAGCTTGTCTCTGTTTGCAGCCATGTTGTCAGTGAAATATTTAGAACGATATAGAACGACCGCCATTGCTAATCCTAAGAATCAATGTAAAGTCCAGTTGGCATGCTAATGGACAATTAGCATCGACTTCCGGGAGTGATAGTCTTTCAAATAACCAATATTCACACACAAATGCTGTAGGACCACACATAGAAATACAATACTAAAAGGCATAGATTCTTCCAAAACTGAAAAGTGGTTCATATTAATAATCGCAACTTTCTTCTTTACGCTTATCTTAATGTAAAGTGTGTCCTCCATGCATGCACGGCACCACACTGCCACTAAGTGGCCACAGCAGGAACAGCCGGTACAAAAAAAATAAAAAAAGTATTCTAGGAAAAAATGACGTGCAGTGTTGAATAGGCAGTGATAGTAGTTTTGAGTAATTGAATAAATATATATATATATATTTTTTAATCGAAATCAATGAATTTATCTCAATATCAATCAACATAATTGTGATTATTTTTTTCTATAATCACCCAACCGTAAAAGCCCCATAAAGGATTTAACCAAAAAAAGAAAAAACTCAAATTAATAAATAAAAGTGATGAATCCCCCCCCGGCCCTAGCTAGTTTATGAGGCCTTGTGAAAGTGACAGCTTGATGCAGCACGTTTGCTTTGCAGGTGAGGGATTGGCTTTCATCTCCCGAACAGGAAAAACGAGTGACGTGACCAAAATAAAGGGTTGGAAGAACAAGTTTGTTCAAAGCAAGCAGCAAAGCGATGGTGAGGTGGCTTCCATCTTCTCCCGAGTCCCACACTGGCTTCTAAATATGACCTCATTATCATTTTTGATGTTATTTTTTTCCCCAGGCTCCCTGAAGAACCTGTCGGCCTTCTGCAGCAACATGCTGGACGAGTACCTGGCGAGCGAGGCCCAGCAGATCAGCGAACGCGCAGACGCCTTCTCCGCCGGCCCCGGGACCCCCGTGGCCTACCAGCTGCCCGCCAAGAGCGCCAGCTATGTGAAGACGCTGGATTGCGCCCTGAAACACCGCAAGACCACCGCTGACATCAAAAACAAGTCCTGCCCACTTTCCTTTAAGCCACACCTCTACGCTGCATTGACAGCGCCGCCTCCAAATCTGGCGAAAACGGCGACCACCGACGCTTGTAGTGCTTCTAGTCCATACAGGTAACAACTTTTACAACGACATACTGTATTTGTGTATTTACAGGAATTTACTGGCAACTTTAAGAAGGTACACACATGTGAAGGGAAACACGTTAAAGTCACGCCAGAGGAGCACTTGCGGAGAAATGTAGCGGTTGGTGCGGCGTCACATGTTGTGAGAAAAGTCACGAAACCAGACAAGTTGGGCTCCAACAGTGAGAGACGCTATGTCACAAAAGTGACCACACCCCTCACATTTCTACCGAAGAGGATTAGAAGAGTTAAAAAAAAAAAAAAAGTTTAATCTCAGAATTCTCACTTTAAAGTCAGAATTGTGAGAAGAAAATCAAAATACTGCCAACCTTTTTTTTTTCTCAGTACAGTGTTCCCTTAATCTTGGTCTCATCAGACCGCAGTACATGCTTCCAGTAATCATTTTGAGGGAACAATTACACTAAATTGTCACCGTTGTAGTTGTAAAATCCAACAACTTGGTGGCGGGTAAATTTTGTTACATCTCTAGTTTTTTTTCTCTTCTCGGGAAGTTTGGAGCAGCTTTAATGAACACTTCTGCCAGCCAACGGCAAAAATCAATGTAGTAAAATGTTTTTGTAATGGTTCATTTTCTTATCCCCCCGGCGGTCAGCCCGGCGCAGGCCTCCACGCCGACGACCGCCATCAAAGCAGTCACCCCACCCAAAGCCCATCAGAAACTGCTAGAGATTGAGAACGACGTCGCCAGACAGGGTTGTGCCCGAATGTGTCTGACGCCGGCCAGGGTCTCGGCCTCGCTAGCTGTGATGCTGACCAAGAAGGTACCAAATAAACACCATCTGTTGTTCTTTTTTTTTTTTTTTTTTACTCATTCACTGCCATTGACGGTTATAGACGCTAAAGATTCATTTTAACTTGGCTGGCAGTCAATTATTTAATTATATGCCATTTCATGGTGAACAACGATGTCCTGTCACTCTTTACCAGGTTTATTATAGTTTTGGAATTTTCATTTTAGTTAGTTTTTATTTCGATTAGAATGGGTATTACTTGTGCACAATATCTAATAAGAACCATGCTAAAATGAAAAACTTAGCACATTTCTTACCAAGTGTTGCATTTCGGCTGACTTAAATGAAAAAAGCAGGCGAGCCGAGCCATTGGAGCCAAAAGTCAAGCACGCAAAATTGTCACCTAGGAGCGACTTCATCTGAATGTGCTTTTCTATTGGCTGCTGCTAGATGACATCATTTCCTGTTAATATTGAAATAAATACACTTAAAATCACCCTCAAAGGCTCATGTATTAAATTAATTACCAAATGCTAAGATGAAGGAAATTTTCGCTATAATTAAAGTTTTAGTTTTGTAAATATAAAATTTAGTTTCGGTTAGATTTCGATTTTTAAAAAGTGTTTTTGTTTTTATTTCATTAACGAAATTGTTTTTTTTAATTTTCGTTTTTTCGTTCGTTTTTCTAAAATAACCTTGCTCTTAACTGGCCAACTACCACATGGCAGGTGTGCCTAATAATGTGGCTGATGCACAATACAAGATAATAAGCACAATCAGTCATGTGAAGGTCAAGCATTTTCACCAGAAAAGACCTTGAGAGTAGACTTCCTCCTCCTGCTTTTCAACCAGATGCTGCACCAGCAGCCCGATAAACTCCCCCCACATCCAATCAGAAGGGTCGAATGCGGGAAAGAGTTCTGCCGACTGGGCTGCGTGTGCTTAAGCCTGAATGATCCCGCCGTGGGTCCGCTCCACTGCCGTCGACCGGCATGCATGTTCGACTGTTCCTGCTCCGAACGGACAACACGGGATGAAGCGACTAGCGGTAAGATGATCAACTAAGCGTGTCTATATATCCCTAAAAGTTCTGCAACAGGAGTCAAGAGTCAAATCATGTTTTTGGCGTTTTCTGCCCGCAGGCACCAATCCGCAGCACAAGCCGTGTTCCGCCTCGCAGTCCAACAAACTGTGGAATCGCAATATTTTTGACGAGGATCCAGATCCGCTCTTTCAACCTCAAATCAATCCTGTACATTCCCTCAAGCAGTGTACAGCGCATCCCAGGCAACAGGTAAAATAATAATAATAATAATAATAATAATAAATGGAGGTTTCCTCTAAGTGAGCAACAACATCAACCTGTAACTGCAGATTCGAGAAGAGGACAAGGATCCCGTGTACAAGTATCTGGAGAGCTTCCTGACGTGCGCGCGGGTCCGAGCGTTCAAAAGCAAGCCGCCGTCTCAAAACCGGATGGATTACATCCCCGCGCTGGCCACCGACGACAAGGCGCGGGGTCGGCCTCCCAGCAAGCCCAAAAAGCAAGGTAAGAAGTCGAAACCGTCACGGTGTCGCATGATTACTTTTGTTTTTTTACGGTCATTCCCATGTGTTCTTATGCAGAAAACACAGAATCCAAAGAGAAAGTGATTAAAAAGCAAATCGAGATCCAGTCGGTTTGTGTCTGGGAGAAAGACCGTGAGATGATCTTGGAGACTTTGTGCATGCACCTTAATCAGGATAAACTGTCGGAGCCCTTCAACATCGGACCCTATTTCATCCACCCTGTCACCAAGATCTTTATCCAGAAGCCCAGCGGGTCCAACCTCACCTATAGGGTGAGTTTTCTCTGCCTTCAACTCTCATGGCCAGATTTACTAAACTCTCTAATAGTGGGTGCTAAATAGCAGATTTTTTTGAGCACGTTTGGCAGATTAAAGCCTGCCAGTGCCAAGTTAGTAAAATGGCTTCCACATCTGTTTTCAAGTTTGCATCAAATTTTTTTTTTACTTGCGAGCTTTTAGTCAATCAGGCCCTTGTTGATGCCTGTAGTTCACTGAGTAACTTTTGTGGCTTTCTGAATATATTCTTACCCTTTCTTTACTAATACCAGTGGATTATCAAAATTTGTATCGGCATTGTGATGGAAAACATTAGTGCTGTCACTATGGAATATTTTTAGATATATATTTTACAGTAATTTTGCATTATTAGAAAAGCGTTTTCCCCCTGATTGCTGTTTATTAACCAGTGATTAGTGTTTATTTCCTACTTTGCGTTTGTATCGTGATGAAAAGGAAATAGGAAATGACATCATGTGTCCTCCAGGTACGCATCAGTAAACCGGCAAAAGTTCGCAACAAAGCTAAACAGCGCAGATGTAAAGAGGAAGAGCTCGACCCCGTGCAGCACTCTGAGGTCAAGCCCTTCCTGGGTGGCGTTTTGCCTGCCGGACTGATGGTGGCCAGAACCAAACCAGTTAACGGCCAAGCTTCAGAACTCATACAGGTTAGTTAGACTCAAGAGCATGTATTGGTTGGGATTAGAACTTTATCTGGAATTTATAGGTCAGATTCCTGTTTTTTTTTTTTTGTGTGTGTGTGTGTTACATATTTTTTGTTTTCCATAAACAGGTGAACGGCAAAAGCTACAACTATGTTAACCTGTTGCTAGGCAGCATGGGTTCACTGCACCCGGCCAACCGGCTAGCGGCGTACACCACAGGCAGGCTGCAGCCACGCGCCAACCTTACTCGCAGGGTGGACCAAACGAATGCCGCCGCCACCGCCATGGGCAAAGTTGAAGCAAAACCTGCCAATGAAAAGTTGAAGGCGACCGGCAGACTGCTACCGTTGGTGATGTCAGCAAAGAACAGCACTGATATGAAGACCCATCCGCTTTGTAGGTCATTTATTTTTTAAATGTATCAAAAATATGTTTATGATTTGTTGTGTCCATTTTGAATTGGCAATCAAATGGAAAAGTGAAATAAATATTGTTTGGATTTGTTTTTGAGATATTAACTCATTCACTGCCATTGACGGCTACAAACGTCAAAAATTCATTTGAACTATTTCTATTAGTTAAATTTTTTTTCTACTTTTGTTAAGAGTATGAAAACCTAGACATTTATTTTATTTTATTTTATTTAGAACAGATATGAAATTTGTGATTAATCGCGAGTTAACTAGTGAAGTCATGCGATTAATTACGATTAAAAACTTTAATCGCCTGACGCCCCAAATTTGTAATCTTTTCTTCTTCTTTTTTTGATTCATTCACTGCTATTGACATCAAAAATTCCTATGAACTATTTCTATTAGTTTAACATTTTTTCCACTTTTGTCAACGAGTATGAAAAGCTAGATTTTTTTTTATTGTACATTTAGAACAGATATACCATTTGTGGTTAATCGCGAGTTAACTAGTGAAGTCATGCGATTAATTACGATTAAAAACTTTAATCGCCTGACGCCCCAAATTTGTAATCTTTTCTTCTTCTTTTTTTTGATTCATTCACTGCCATTGACATCAAAAATTCCTATGAACTATTTCTATTAGTTTAACATTTTTTCCACTTTTGTTAGCGAGTATGAAAACCTAGATTTTTTTTTATTGTACAATTAGAACAGATATGAAATTTGTGATTAATCTCGAGTTAACTAGTGAAGTCGTGTGATTAATTACGATTAAAAACTTTAATCGCCTGACGCCCCAAATTTTTTAATCTTTTCTTCTTTTTCTTTTTTGAATTCATTCACTGCCATTGATGTCAAAAATTCATTTTAACTATTTCTATTAGTTACAATTTTTCCCCTCCACTTTTGTTAACAAGAGTATGAAAACCTATAATTTTTTTATTGTACATTTAAAACCGATATGAAATTTGTGATTAATCATGAGTTAACTAGTGAAGTCATGCGATTAATTACAATTAAAAAAAATAATCGCCTCTTGCCCCAAAATTTTAATAATCTTTTTTAAAAAGGACTTTATGGCAGTGAATGAGTTAACAGTAGAAAATTGACACAAAACTAAAATTAATCTGCTTCATTTTTAACTTTTGTCTCCTCAGTTCAATTGCTAACGCAACAATGTTTGAAAAAAGACCCCAAAAGCCCAACGTCGTATCCGTTGGCCCCCCTCTCCGCCATCAACCCGTTCCAGCGGTCGACGCGCACGCCCGTCTCACTCACCAGGCCGCCCTCGCTGAAGACCCCCAGCTTCTTGAGCCAGAGTGGCACATTCTCCTTCAGAATCTGCCCGGCGTCCAACCCGGGCGAGAAGGACAAAAGCCCCCCTGGCATCACCCTGCCGGGCGGCTTTACCCTCATTCAGTTGCCCATCACGGAGGGGCCAAAGGACCCCTTAAGTCAAGTAGCTCAGGAGGGGACGTGTAACGGGAAGGTGCCGGCGGCCATTAATGGCATGCAAATGATAAAGGATGAGTACATGAGTTCTTCAGAAGACTGCGACTCGTCTGACTACAGCGAAGACCTCGACAGCGGCGTGAGTAAATGATACAAATATGTATGTCCTGTCGAAAATGTATTTTGAGGGTCCATCCCTCGTCTTAAGGACTCATGTCTGGAATTGAACAGGAAGGCTAATATTTTGACTGGGGTTAGACCGATTATCGGCCGGACCGATTATTTGGGCATCTGCTTTTTTACAAGCTGGTATCTAACTGAGCGGTGAATGCTTGCGAACGTAGCGAATTTCGGGTTTTCATCAGGATTTGTAAGATCTTCACAGACACTTTTTACTTTTCGCAAAAGACATTTCAAACATATTCAGACAATTTTTCACTGTCTGCGAAGATCTTTTCCACTTTATAAAAATAATGCTGACACTGGGAACTCCATAAACTTTTTTTTTTTTTAATTAAAATTAAACAATTATGTTGACATTTTAGAAAACTTTATTTACAGTAGAAAACCTTAGGGAACTATTTACTTGCTTATTAGCAATTTAATTTACCGGTAGCTTAACACGTCACATGCTGATGACCCTGGAAGCTCCCTGCAATTTTTAAAACAAAGCTGTAATTTTTTTAAATTAGAAATAAATAAATAAATATATATATATATATATATATATATATATATATATATATATATATATATATATATATATATATATTATTTTTTTTTACACTAATTTTCTCTTTTACTGCAAATGAACATCGGCTTGAAATACCTGTTATCGGTCTCCTTGACTACTAATAATTGGCATCGGTATCGGCCTTGAAAAAAACATATCGATCTATCACTAATTTTGACGAAAATACGACCCAAACATCAGTTGCAATTCACCCTATTGGTCCCCAATCAAAAACTGGTATCAAGACGAATGGGTGAGGCTAAATGTGGATTTTAACCTACAGTATCCAATTTGGGTGGAGCATGGTGTAAAAGAAAACGGGTTGCTCCATCTTTTTTTTGTCAACAGTTGGACGCCGCTATAGACATCGAGGCCATTGACGAGTCCAAACTGAATGTGGCCTTTCCAAGACTGGACGGAGTGTTCCAAAATAAATATCCCATACTGTGCATGGACAGACCAGTGGACTCCAGCACGAAGAAGCGCCAGCACCACTCTGACGTCGAGAAACAACGCCGGTGCGAGCAACGCGTGCTTTTCGACAAGCTGCAGAAGATCCTCGGTCAGCATGGAGGTTCCAAACTTCACCTCCTCTCACTGGTTGGTGTTACGGCGGTTTCATGTTAATGAACTCATTTGCTCCCAAAATGTATATATTTTGAACATTGCCATGGTCCCAAAACGTATTTATACGGTTTTTATGTTGTTGTTTTTTTATGCTAGAGCATACAGAAGGCTCTGATGCAGCCTCTGACCTGAAGTGGTCGCTTAAAGCAGCGGTAGTTATTACAAAAAACGGCCAGCAGGTGAAATCATATAAGAGATCAACCGGGGCCATGTTGCAAAAAAGCTTTTTCCCTCAGTGTTTTAAACGGGTTTGTGAATAATGATTCAACTTCGCTTTATTCTAATGCTAATTGGTGTAAAAGGGAAACAATTACAAATATATATATTTTTTTCCTGATGAAAGAAGAGACTCTAATGTTTCTTTTGGTAGGTTTCGTGTTTTTATATTAATAGAACACAATCTTCTGTGGGCCTTGCAAAGTCGGTCAAAATCCAGTAAAAAAATAAAATAAAAAAAATCCGGGAGCGAAGGGGGTTGCTTCAGTGAAAATGGCTGAGTTAAAAAAAAAAAATTGTGTTAATTGTGTGCGCTGAAATTTTTTAAATGCGTGGGAGTATTTTGGCGGGGGGGAAAAAATCAATCAATTTTAAGCTCTGTTATTTGTGGCTTTCAGGCTTTGAGGGAAATTCACATGCTAAAGGCCGTCTCTGAAGGGCTGTTGGAGAAGAAGAAGACGCTGGCCAAGATCCAGATGCTTTACATGAAGAAGTTGTCTTCGTTGTCAGGTGTGTGCCGCCCCTGTTATTAAATCACAAAGTTAAAAAAAAAAAAAGAAGAAAAAAAGCTCAAGTCGTCTTTTTTTCTTTTTATGATAGGGATACCTGAAGATATGATCAAACGCGATTTAAGCATCATCTTCAGTAGAATGCAGGACAAAAGTGTTTCCAAAGCTGAGCCTTTCTCCATGCCTGTGTACCAGCCTAAAGAGGAGCCTGCCAGTCCGCCTGCCCCAGTCTCACCACCTGCCCCGGTCCCAACCCCAGTCCCCGCCCTTCCACCACCAAAGCCATCCCCCCAGAACCTTCCACCGCCACCACTGCCCATATCACCACAACCCCAGCCTAAAGCCCCGTCACTACCGTCTCCCGCGTCCCCAAACCGCGTCCCAAAGGAGAAATCGCCGCCCACTTCGAAGACCAAGCGTGCCCCACGCGCTATTGTGCCGTCTCCACCCTCTAAGGACAGTTTGCCCCAACCTGCTATTGTGCCGTCTCCACCCTCTCAGGAGATTTTGCCCCCACCTGCACAACAATTTGCCATCCCCGTGTTTCGCTCCAAGAACGGTCGACTCATCCTGCCTTCATCGATGAAACCTGGTAAGTTCACACACATGTATGACCAGCCATGCATTATTGTGGATAGCATGTATTATGCACATGAAAATAATATATTTGAAATCGCCGGCTGTTCTCGTTAATTTTGACTGATCTTTCAAGACAGGAATGAGTAATACTGTGTTCTTGTAGATTATAAGCACCGCACCAACCAAAGGCTGGGTATATAGGCTGGGCCGATTATCGGTGAAGATATTCAGCATTTTGACGAATATCGACATCGGACATTTTGAAGAGTCATACGGTCGATAATAGATCCAATTAACTCATTCACTGCCATTGACGGCTTTATACGTCAAAAATTCATTTGAACTATTTCTGTTAGTTTAACATTTTTTTCCACTTTTAGCAAGAGTATGAAAACCTAGAAAAAAGTTGTTATTGTACATTTAGAACAGATATAAAATTTGTGATTAATCGTGAGTTAACTATTGAAGTAATGTGATTAATTACAATTACAAATTTGAATCGCCTGACGACCTAATTTCTGTTTTCTTTTCTTTTTTAAAAGAATATTTTTTCAAAAACCACATTTTTAATAATCCTTTCTTTTCGTTTTTAAAATGATCTTTTTTCCAAAAAAAAGAAAAGATTATTAAAATTAGGGCGTCAGGCGATCATTTTTTAAAATTGTAATTAATCACATGACTTCAATAGTTAACTCATGATTAATCCCAATTTTTTTTAATCTGGTCTAAATGTACAATATTTTTTTTCTTACTCTTGTTAACAAAAGTGGAAAAAATACTGAACTAATAGAAATAGTTTTAAATGATTTTTTGACGTCTATAGCCGTCAATGGCAGTGAATGAGTTAAAAAAGTATTCGGGGGGGGGGGGGGGGGTCAGGGAACTAATTATTAAAATTTTCATAGATGCTTCTGATCCTGGGAACTCTCTGCACCTTTTATCTTTGTTTGAAATTAAAACTAGATATGTAAAATGTTGATACTTTAGAAACTTTATTTACTGTAGCAAACAATAGGAAGCTATTTACTTCAGTTTTTAATTTAACTTTTGAAGACACGCCGCTGCTCCTGGAAGATTCCTGAATTTTTGTTAGATTTGTAAACCAAAGAGGATTGACCAATATTTAGTTTTAAACTTCAATATTTTATGAACCCTTGCTTAAAAAAAAATAAAAAATAAGATTGTTGGTAGAGCGGTCATCTCTCGACCCCTGAGTGTGTGGGTTCGAACCCAGACCACCGTGACTGCCACTTGCCCCTGATTCCGTGTCATCAGTAGTCAAAATGTAAAGCACTTTGAGGGCCTCGTAAGGAGGAATAGTAGTTAATAAATGTTGTATATATTAATATATATTATGGATGCCGTGCAGTTGTTTAACATCACTGTGTCGATTATGAGCAATTTCTGGTAACGTGTTTTGTCTTAACAGGCCAAGGCGTCTACACCTTCATGCTCATGAATCCCAACAAGGACGCAGACGTTACTACCCAGTCTTCCGACTCCACAAGCTCCTTGGACCAGGCACCACCTCCGGACAGTCCCGTACAAAATGGAGTCCAAAGCGTACCACCTGAGACGGAAGTGACACCCCTCCCTAATTCAAACCCATCTCCCACACGTCGGCCAAGAGGAAGACCTCCAAAAGGCCCAAAGATCTTGAAAGAGAAACCACAAAAGGACAAAGCGTTCATCCCGTCAAATAATTCCGTGCGCCAGACGATGGAACGCAGGAGGGGTCGGCCCCGCAAAAGCGAGACATTGGCAAGGCCCGTCAACGCCGTTGGCGGCGGGGGGGCGTTGCGGCCACGCACGCGAGCCTCCTTGGGTAAGGACTTCCCCAGCGCCAAGCGGCAGTCCTGGATAGACCTGGAGATGGAGCTGGACCCCGATTCCGATTCCGAATAAACACAATGTGATTTAGAACCTCAGGCCAGGTTGCTGTGAAACCACACCGGATGTGCCTGTGTTTGTGTGGGAAGGTGGCAGTCAATTTTCATGGGGATTTTTTTCTTCTTCTAAATTGGGACTTATTCAAACAGAATCCCATTTGAACATGGATGTCAACATGTTTTGTTATCAGCAGACATCCATGCAAAGTAGAGTAGCTCTCCTTGCCCACATGTCAGGGCATTACATCAACTCCTCAGTTTTTTAAGTTATTAAAATGTACAGTACAGACCAAAAGTTTGGACACACCTTCTCTTTTTCTTTTTTATGACTATGTACTTAGGAGGGTATTGGCTGGCAACTAGTTGAGGGCGTGCCCCGCCTACTGCCCGAAACCAGTTGGGATATCCTCACCCCCCCGCCGCCCTTGTGAGGACAAGCGGGTAAGAAAATGGATGGATGGACAAGGGTTGTTAAAAAAAAATCGATTCGGCAATATATTGCGATATTACTCGTATCAAATCAATAAGCAGCCGAATCGATTTTTCAAAGATCAATATTCAACAAAATGTCTTAATTAGGGTTCACACTTTTAAGCATGGCAGAATCTATCCTATAAAACATGTTTTCAGTTATTTCACCATTTTTTTTGTTTTGTGAGAATCTACAAAGTAGCCAGTCCTGAGAATAAAGGAAATGCATTGAAAAAGGAGGCGTGTCCAAACTTTTGGCCTGCACTGTACTTGTTTGGATTTTGATAAAAAATAGACTGCTATTAAGAGCTAACATTTGATTTAGTATATTTCAGTTTTTTTCCTCCCTTGTTGGAATACGCAATGCTGCTCACTTGTCTTAACCTCGCCAGGTTTTCTTCTCATTATCAATCTGGTACTTCACTCGGCAGACCCGTTCGAGAAAGGGCGGGATTTGATGTACAATAATTCCATCTGATTGGACGATGCGGCATCTTTGCACATTTATATTGACCAATCAAGGCAATGGATGAAAATCTCATCTCTAAGCACGAACATCAGTTTGTGAACTGGTTGCATTGGTCTCACTTATAATCAGGATTTTTTTGGGGGGGGGGCGAGCATTATTTGACCTGCTGAATGTAGCTTGATGAAAAGTGTCTTGACTTCCACCACCGTTTGTGATTTTTTTGTTTTGTTTGTTTGTTTCCCAGTTATTGATCCAAATGAGCCTTTCTAATCATAAATCAATGCTTTTTAACACACTACTATTATGAGAAGGGTTTTAATTGACTTTTTTTTTTGTTTTGTTCTGTTGGCCTGTGCAAATCATTTAAGAGCACTTTGTTTTTGATAGCAAATGATTTGAATCAGTTGACTGCAAACTGTTACGCAATATGCAGACTACTGTGTGTTGTGTCTATTAAAAGGACTAAAGTTGAGATTGAGTTTAATATTTTTGTCATTTATTATTTTTGTCATGTTGTTCAAGGGGAAGTCAACCCAAATATGTAATTTGCATAGTTGCTCACTGTTGAGGTGACGACCAATCACGGCTCGTCTCTTTTCTGAAGTTGCGCTGTGATTGGTCATTATCCGAGTCCCCGTTCAAACCAAAATGGCGGACTTCCTGTGTAATTTCAGCGATGACTTCTTTCGACTTTTTGTGCGACCCCTCATAATATACATGCCTACCAAGTTTAATTTTACAAATTGAAACTTCAGGTTTTGATTAAGTTTACTGTTCATTAACATACAGCCTAACCAACATCCTCTCTCTCACTCTCTGCCTGTGCCTTTAATCCAATCAAATCAATTAATTAGGCACAAACGCCACCATTGATGTAATCACGAGGTGGGACGCCTGGAGCTTGGGCTGAGGCGACAGGCGGGCCTCGGGCTAAACCGCCCTCAGGAGATTAAGCCTCCACATGTCCTGCCAGCAGGAAGGCTTTCCCACTTTGCGAGAGGCTCCTTCCTCAGGAAACGTCGAATTGAGAATTGATCGTTTTGCAGCCACTCGAAAGGTAACCACCACCGCCACCCGAGGGTCCCGGGGACACCATGCCAGGCGACGGACTGACCATCAAGAACCGCATCAGGAAGCTGCTGAGATCGCCGTCTGGCAAACATGCCAAGGGCTGCGGGGACAACCTGGTCGGCAAGGCATGTATATGTAAACATTTACCGGTATATGATTTTTAAAACAAGGGCATGTCATGAAGTAAAAATAAAAATGAAAATGTGTACATAAATTCTACTGTTTTTTACTTGCATTTTAAAAAGTTTTAACATACTGTTTATTAAAAAAAAAATAAAAATCTTTTAATTTAGATTTTTTTAAAATGAATAATTAAATATTCATTGTGAGTCAGAAAAAGAGAGATTGAAGGGAGCTGCAAAAGTTTTTAAAATTAGCTTAAAATGTCCAAAAAGTGACCATAAATATTCAAAAAGGAAGAAAAGACGGAAATTACCGTAACATTTCCATGATATTGCCAAAAATGTCATAATATTGAATAAAAAATTTAAAAAAGGCCTAAAAGAAAATGCTCAAAAAGTACTAGAACAATAAAATGTCCAAAAACAAAAGAACAAATCCTGAAAATTACCCTAAAATTTCCGCATGATTGCCCCAAAAAAGTCACAAAATTGATTTTAAGGCAGTAAAGAAAATGTTCAAAAAGTAACCATAAATGTCAGAAAATTCATAGCAGAAAAGGCAGGGGAAAAAATGTCCATATGACCATAATATGTAAATAAAATTGCCAAAAATGGAGAAAAATCTGAAAATTACATGGAAAAAAATAGTGGAATAATTACCCAATAAAAAGTCCAAAAATGGAAGAGGAAAGTTAGAAGAAATTGAATGTGTACATATTGGATGCTGTCATATATATACACATATATATTTCAAATATTTTGCGGCTCCAAACACATTTTTGCTTATTTTTTTTGGGCACAAAATGTCTCTTTTGACAAGAAAACTTAAGAACCCCTGGCCAAGTACAAGCGATGCTAATTTGCTAGCGCTCTGACAAAATATAAATGACAAACTCTCAATGAAGGACACGTGGAATAAAATGGCCGCGCCAAACCAAAATGGCAGACTTCCTGTGTCTTTCGCGATATTTTTTTGATCATTCAAATAGATCTACCATCAAGTTGCTCAACCCGAAATCGTTTTTATGACATTTTATGGTACTTTTGCCTAAGTTTGTGGAACATTGAAAATACTTTATTTCTACTGTTTACATAGCTCCGCCCATCACTGATTGACAATATCCAAAGTGTTGCTTTGCAGGTGACATTGGAAAAGGTCCTGGGCATCACGGCTGTGGGCAACAGCTGCCTGGCCTGCGACCCCAAAACTGGACTTGTGGCTTATCCTGCAGGGTGAGAAAAAAAAGAAGACATTTTTTTTTTTGTAGACCATTTTTTTTAATTTAAATTATGCACTCGAGCTAATTTGTCAGCATTCCTAAGCACAATGTTCTTGTGTGTGTCGGATAATCCATCCTGCATTTGTTGTTTAGCAGTACACCGAACAATGCTAATAGCAGATTAACAGCGATTACTCACATTGCTCCAATTACAGCACATAAATCTTCATGTGTGTTTCTTTTACTTCACACGTCTTGATTGTGTTATCGTGCTTGCCTTTTTGTAGGTGTGTTGTGGTATTGCTGAACCCCAGAAAGAACAGGCAGCATCACCTCATAAACACGTCAAGGTGAGCTGGTTTGCGTTGAAATGACGACCCTGCGAGCACATGATGGATGCATCTCAAATTCCTGGTTGCAGGAAGACCATCACGGCTCTGTCCTTCTCCCAGGATGGCAAATACCTGGTCACAGGCGAGGTGAGGTGGAATCAATTATTCGCTCAACTAACAAATCAATATATTTATAAAAACAATGTTTTGAAATGTGTATAATCTGGAAGTCAACCACAGCCACTTGTAAAATAATCCATGCTGTGGTTTTATTGAGAAAATCCCCCGCAGGATTTAGGTGCGCATGTACAGCCGGTCGATTAAGGATTCCGTGTTCCTAACGGCCCGTTTTAGGCTCGCCCATTGGCATCTATCGCTTGTGGAAACCAAGTGCCGGCGTAATCTGGCCCAACCAGCCAATTAAAGATGATTAACGCATTCACTGCCACTGACGGATATAGACGTCAAAAATTAATTTGACCTATTTCTATTAGTTTAACTTTTTTTTTTTTTTTTTTAATTTTTGTTAGTAAGAGTATAAAAACCTAGGATTTTTTTTGGTACATTTAGAACAAATGCAAAATGTTTGATTACTAACATACTTAAGTTTGTTTTATTTGGTTGAGTTCCTTTTCAAGTTCATTTCAATCATACTTAAATTCAATTCAATATTTTCTTTTTAAATCATGCTTGATTTAATTTTAATCAAGCCTAATTTAGTTTTTTTTTAAATCATACTTTCCTACTTTTCAATCCTACTTAAATTTGTTTCAGTAATACCTTTGTACGCTTCAACAATACTTTTGTTCATTTCAATCATAACTGTTTTGCAATTTAATTATTATAGTTTGTTCACTGAATACTTTTCACATTTTAATTATACTATGGTATATGAATAATTATTTTTAATCTTGTTTTGATTTTACTGTAGTTATTTCAATCAATTCTAGTGTTCATATGATTGTTCATATGAAAATATTGTGATTGAGATTTTGCATTTTCCGTACAAGTATCAAAATAAGATGACCATTAATAGATAATTACATGTGAACTATATGACCGCTAATCTGTGTTAGCATAATCTACCAGCCATAACCATCCACAATAAAAAAAAATTTAACCCTCCATGTGATTAAAAAAAACAGAAATTGTATCAAAACAGGAAATAAGAAACATTAGCATAGCACAATGTATTTTGTATTGCACCGTCTTGCGAGCCAACTCTTCTGGTGTCCTCCACGCTGCACGAGCTAGCTCACCTATTAGCTCCGACCTTGACTTTGCCGTTTTAAAGCGATAGGCGATGGAAATAGCTCAGTGATCCCTTACAGAGAGAGAGAGCGAGAGTGAGAGAGCGATGTGAGAGGGTTACAAGTCATGTAACTGTGTGCAGCCAGAGAATAATCTCTACAGTACACCCAGCCTTGACATTGAAACCTCAGAATAGAACGCCATTATGTTTACATGCACGCGGTCGTGGAGCTACCGAGATAGCACCACTAGCGCTGCTTTCCTTTTTGTATTTTTAATTCCAGACGAAGAGGGATCTATATCACAGAGTAAAAAATGTTTTGAATGCTAAAAACATTGCATTTAGTAAATGCTAACGTATTATTTTTAGCATTTAGCAAATGCTAATGTAATGTTTGTAGCATTTTATAAATGGTAATGTTTATAGCTTAATAAATGCTAATGAAATGTTTAGCATTTGGTACATGCGAATGTCATTTTTTATAGCGTTTAGTAATGCTAAAAACATTGCATTTAGTAAATGCTATCATGTTTTTAGCTTTTAGTAAATGCTAATGTTATCTTTATAGTATTTAGTAAATGCTAAATACATCCAATTTTGTAAACACTAAAAACATTGCATTTAGTAAATGCTAACGTATTGTTTTTAGCATTTAGCAAACTCTAATGTAATGTTTGTAGCATTTTGTAAATGGTAATGTTTATAGCTTAGTAAATGCTAATGAAGTGTTTAGCATTTAGTGTATGCTAATGTAATTTTTTTAATAGCGTTTAGTAATGCTAAAAACATTGCATTTAGTAAATGATATTATGTTCTTAGGTTTTAGTAAATGCTAATGTTATCTTTATAGTATTTAGTAGATGCTAAATACATCCGATTTTGTAAACGCTAAAAACATTGCATTTAGTAAATGCTAAAGTATTGTTTTTAGCATTTAGCAAATGCTAATGTTATGTTTGTACCATTTTGTAAAGGCTAAATACATTACATTTCATAAATACTAAAAACTGCATTTTGTTCCCATAATGCAAAGAGGTATTGACTTGACATGAACAATTGTAGCATTATTCGTTTGCAATGATAAAAATGCTTTGTTTTTAGCATTTAGCCTATGTTTTACTAATACGTTCAAATCATACTTACAATCATACTTTATATCATTATAGTTGTGTTTAACTTAATCATACTTATTTGTTTTTTTTTTTTATCTTACTTTAGTTAATCTTAATCATAGTTTAATTCATCATAATTTCATTAGTTTTAATGATACTTTGGTTTGTTTCAATCATGCTTAAGTTTTAGTTCCTTCTAATTGTATATTTTAAGTTTCTTTAAATCATTTTTTTATGTCAGTTAAGTTTCAATCGTACTTAAGCTTGTTTTAATCATTTTTTAGTTTATTCCAGACATGTTTTTTTAATTTAAATTGTATTTTTGTTTCAAATCATACTTTTGTTTATTTAAATTTTATTTAAATGTGGTTTACATAATTTTAATTATCCCTCAGTTTGTTTCAACGCTTCAGTTTTCTTCCTTAGTTTGATCATCGTTTGAACTGTAACGTACTCTGATTTGCTTAATTAAAAAAACAAAACACTCAACATTCCGACCCATTGCCTTCCCAGAGCGGCCACCTTCCCTCCGTGCGCCTGTGGGACGTGTCGGAGCGCCGGCAGGTGTCTGAGCTCCAAAAACACGAATACGGCGTCTCCTGCGTGGCGTTCTCGCCCGACGGCAAGCACATCGTCAGCGTGGGCAACCAGCACGACATGATGGTCAACGTCTGGGCGTGGAAAGTAAGCGTGCGGCTCCCCTACGAGGTTATTAGCACTTGAGTCTGTAACGTGTTGCGTTCTTATCGCAGAAGGATGTCGTGATCGCCGCCAACAAGGTGTCCAGCAAGGTCACGGGGGTGTCCTTCTCTGAGGACAGCTCCTACTTTGTCACCGTGGGCAACAGGCATGTCAAGTTCTGGTATTTGGACCACTGCAAGGACAGTAAGGTACGATGCTAACATACAAAAGCTAGCATCTTTTGTAATCATGCTGGAGTTCATTTCAATCACATTTGACTTTGTTTCAATCATTGTGCTGCATATTTATTCACCCGCACTCAATCTCTTCTGTGTATTGGTTATGAAATTTATGTTGGGGTTCATTTGGAGGGTAATGAGCCGAATCATGAGTTGCTCTTGTTCCAGGCCAGCACCCCGGTGCCTCTGCTGGGCCGTTCAGGTCTGCTGGGCGAGCTGAGGAACAACTTCTTCTGTGACGTGGCCTGTGGACGAGGACAAAAGTCCGACTCCACCTTCTGCGTCACCTTCTCTGGCCTGCTGTGCGAGTTCAACGGCAACAGGATGCTGGATAAGTGGCTGGACCTGCAGGTAAAAAGTTGTTGTATGTGTGTGTGTTTTTTCCTTCAGTTCATCCTTCCCTTCATTCTTTCTTTGCTGCCATCCCTCCATGTTTCCTTGACTCCTTCCTGTCTTTCATTCATCCTACCCCCATATTGTATTCTATCCTTCTTCCCTACCTTCAGTCATTTCTTCATCTTTCCATCTTTTCTTGCTCCCTTTCTTACTTCCTTATGGCCGTCCTTCGTTCCTTCTTCCCATCCGACCTTTATTCCTGTCTTGTGTCCTTTCTTCATTACCTACTTATTCTCCTCCTGCCTCCCATCTGACCTTTATTTCTTTCCTATCTCTTTTTCTTCCTTCCTTTCTTCCTTGTTTCCTTTCTTCCTTTCATACATACAACCCCTTCCTTCCTTCCTTTTTCTTCCAACCTTTATTCATTTCATACCTCTTTTCCTTCCTTCCTTTCATACATCCATCCCTGCTTTCCTACCTCTTTTCCTTCCTTCCTTCCTTCTTCCCTTCTTTCTTTTCATACATCCATCCCCTTCTTTTCTACCTCTTTTCCCCCTTGCTTCTTTCCTACCTCCCTCACTCACTCCCTTGCTCCCTTCCTTTCTTCCTTCCTTTCTCCAACCTTCACTTATCTCCTATTTCCTTCCTTCCTTCCTTCTTCATGCCTTCCTTCCTTCCTTTCTCCAACCTTCACTTATTCCCTCCTTCTTTTCTTCCTTCCTTCCTTTTTCTTCCAACCTTTATTCATTTCATACCTGTTTTCCTTCCTTCCTTCCTTCTTCATGCCTTCCTTCCTTCCTTTCTCCAACCTTCACTTATTCCCTCCTTCTTTTCTTCCTTCCTTCCTTTTTTCCTCCAACCTTTATTTCTTTCCTACCTCTTTTCCTTCCTTCCTTCCTTTTCATACATCCATCCCTGCTTTCCTACCTCTTTTCCTTCCTTCCTTCCTTCTTCCCTTCTTTCTTTTCATACATCCATCCCCTTCTTTTCTACCTCTTTTCCCCCCTTGCTTCTTTCCTACCTCCCTCACTCCCTTGCTCCCTTCCTTTCTCCAACCTTCACTTATCTCCTACTTCCTTCCTTCCTTCCTTCTTCATGCCTTCCTTCCTTCCTTTCTCCAACCTTCACTTATTCCCTCCTTTTCTTCCTTCCTTTTTTCCTCCAACCTTTATTTCTTTCCTACCTCTTTTCCTTCCTTCCTTCCTTTTCATACATCCATCCCTTCTTTCCTACCTCTTTTCCTTCCTTCCTTCCTCTCATCTCTCCTTACTTTCTTCCCTCCTTCCTGTCAGTCATACCATCGTCGCTCCCTTCCCTTCCCTTCCTACCTTTATTCCTTCATTGCATTCTTCCTCCCATCCTGCATTCCATCATCCCTCCATTGTTCCTTCCTATTTCCTCCCTTCCTTACTAACTTTTTTAGTCTCTTACTGTATTCCATTCTTCCTGTCTTTCTTCCCGTCACCCATCTACTTCTTTCCTTCCTGCATTCCTTCCCAAATAAATGAATGCCAAACTGTGTGTCTGCTTTTGTGTACTATATAACAATGTCCTGTTCTCCTTGGTGTTGTGTAGACCAGCGTGGCCCAGTCTCTGTCTCTGTCCTCGGACCGGCTCTTCTGCAGCTGCGCTGACGGAACAGTGCGAGTGTTCAGCCCGTTAGACCTGCGTTTTGTCTGCACGCTGCCTCGGCCGCACCCCCTCGGAGCAGACGTCGCGTCCGTCACCCAAGCCAGGTGAGGAGGTGATCATCCACTGGTGTATCTATGTCTGCCTCTGTCTCTGTAATTTGGTGTTTAAACTCATGCTACTAAGGAAGTTGGGTTCTACTTCGACTGTCTTCTTGTCTGTCTCTCCGTCCAGTCACTTACTTTGTAGCCGAACGGACGCCCGCTACCCGGACGCCATGGCCGTAACCTACGACCCTGTCAGCCGCTGGCTAAGCTGCGTGTACGCCGACCACAGTGTATTCGTGTGGGACGTCACCGACCTCACCCGAGTGGCCAAGATCCACTCGGCCCTCTTCCACGCCGCCTGTGTCTGGGACCTGGAGGTAAGCAAACCTGCATACTGTCATGAGGAAAACAAATGCTTATTTGTGAAAAAATTATGAAAATATTGCCGAAAACTTGCTTCATGATACAAAGGAAAGTGTTACTTCTTATTTTTGCATTACACTATCTATCTATCCAAAATCTAAAAATAAAAATTTATGAAAATACTTGGAGGGGAAAAAAAAATAGAAAATTAAGACCTACTACCATTACATATACATAGATATATTCATATAGATTAACATTAAGGACATTAGAAAAAATAATTTGTAAACTTTTTTTCAAGTGTTTTTATTTTTACAATTTTAGAAATAAAGACCCTGCTGGGAAAAAACTTTCTAATTTCAATCTAAAAAAAATTAAGAAAAATATTGGAAAATAATAATAATAATGAAAGAAATCCAACCTAGAAATAATAAACAAAGAAAAAAAAGGACATTATTTTGAGAGTAAAATTTAATAAAGAAATTAACTCAACTAATCTTAGAAATTTCTAAATTTCCATAAAATGCTGGGAAAAATATGCATTAAAAAAATAATTTGGAAAAAGACAAATCAAGTGTAACAATCTTAGAAACTAAAGAAAATTTTGGAGAGAAAAAATAAAGAAAAAGGTGAATGTAAAACTCTTAGAAATTATTAAGGAAAAATAGATGCATTAAAAGAGTTTAATAAAGAAAAAAAGTTTGGATTTGTGCGTTCTATTCTGAGAAATATAAGAAAATATTGGATGGAAGGGAGTCATATCTAACAATGTTAACAAAGTAAAACATAAAAACAATATAAAGTAAGCAAATTAATTATGATTAACATATACCATATAAAAACATATGTACATATATACATATATATACCATATGTACTGTATGTTTTTATTATGTTTACATGATCATATTGTGGACTTAACCAATTTTTCAGATGTTCCCAGATATTCCGGGGGAGATGGCGGCGAGTTTGTGGCCCGGCACCTTCCTCAGCTGCTCGTCCGACAGCACTATCAGGCTTTGGCACGTGGACGAGCGCACCCGCGTTCATTCTCGGAACATCCTCAGCAATGTCAGTTGGACTTCATAAAAAATCAAAACATATACAATGCAATAATAAAGAAAAGCTGCTCATATCCTGCATTGTTTTGTTGTTGTCGCAGGACCTCCTCAAGATCATCTACACGAGCGCCAGCACGGCCGCCTTGCAGGAAGCTGAAAACCTGACCAATGTGGATAAACCAGCGGACGGACAGCCAGCGGAAAGCAGGACGGGCGTCCGCACCATCTGCGTCAGCCCGGACGGAAAACATTTGGCGTCCGGAGACCGCAACGGAATGCTCAGGTCGGATTGCAAAAACTGTTAGAATGGATTAATTGTTTTCCCATTCATTTCAATGGGGGAAGATGTTTTGAGATACGCGAGTGGTCGCGGAATGAATTAAATTTGTATGTTAAGGCACTGCTCGCTGTCATGTGATACAGTAGATGAAGCCTCCTCTTGTGTTCAGGGTCCACAACCTCAGCAGCATGGAGGAGGTTCTCAAAGTGGAAGCTCATGACGCCGAAATCCTCTGCCTGGAATACAGCAAACCTCAAACAGGTCCTTCTTTCCCTCTTTCTTCTTTTCTTTCTTTCCTTCTTTCGGTTCTGTTCTGTGCCAATCGTACGCGGTATTGATTAGTCGGACCCCTCGTAGGTTTGCATCTTCTGGCCACGGCGAGCAGAGATCGTCTGATTCACGTACTGGACGCCGCCTCCGACTACGGCCTGGTGCAGACGCTGGATGAGCACTCGTCCTCCATCACAGCCGTCCGCTTTGCCGGTGAGCCTCCTGAGACCTTCCTGTTCTCTTGCCTCTTTAAATAATACATGACTATTGACTATGTGTGCTCAAGTGGGCCTTATTCGTACACTTTGAAGACAAAAGTATTGGGACACTTGCACAAGACACACACACACACGAGGAAAGCTAACTCCAGGGTCAGCTGTACAGATGGTCGTGTCTGTTAAATAAGTAATGCATCATGCTCTATAATTTCATTAAAATACATTTAGATTTTTTTTTTTTACGGAATATGCTCAATTAAATGATACTTTCTCACTTAAAAATGAACAATTACATGTTTTTAATGGCTCAAAATGCACCTAACCAATTCTCCTCTATATATACAGTATATAAAAAAAAACAAAGAAGCTATGTGACACTTACCTTGAGGTAGCTATTGTTTTTTTTAGTTTTTTTTTTTAAGTATTTTTATGTGCCATCATTCATTTTAACTGAATTTTATTTTATTTTTTTGCAAATTTTGCAATTTTTAGGCTTTTTACTTTTTTACTCTGTAGCACTTTGAGATTGTTGAAATATAAAGCGCATTACAAATAAAATGTATTATTATTATTATTAATTGTATTTAAATCGTTATTGTCATCTTTATGCTTACTGTATTAATGTATTTTTTATTTTAAAAAGCAAGGCTAGTTGGAGTCTTTTTATGTAAAAAACATTTTTTTTAACTACTACATATCTTACTACACAAATTTTAAATTTAATTTTATTTGAGACTTATTTAATAAAAACAAATATTTATAATAAAAAACTGAGAAAAAGGAACTGGATTTTTTTTTTGTATCTAATAAAATTTGAATAGTTGTGATTTTGTTGTCACATTTTGAAAAAAAAATACCATTTGCAGTAAATAAAAAAATATCAGAATGTCTAACTAATGTATTATTAGCAAACGGAAGACCTTTTGATGAAATACTGTGTCCCGATACTTTTGTCCATATTGCACATCATTTGATTTATTCTGTTAACATACAATAATTACATTTGATGCCCCCATTTTTTTCATATAGCCACTGATGGCAAAGTGAGGTTGATCAGTTGTGGGGCAGATAAAAGCATCTATTTCCGCACCGCACACACGGTAAGGACACACAACACACACACACACGTGCCCCACCCACAGGGGGTCTTAAATCTGTCTTAAGTAGCTTAGCATAAAGTGTGGACCAGCAAGCCTTTTCCAATCAGCGTCCATTTTTCTCCGTGTTGATTCTTCTTGTGCGTCTGTGTGAACGTTAACTTTTATGGAGCGTGATAAATAAGCGCTTGTTAGTCGCCAGGAAGATTTATGGAGCTCTGCGCGCAGCCTAAGCCAGCATCCTCGTAATCACACAGCACGCTTAATGAGTGCCAGCACTGTTTTGAGCATTTATCAACAGACGTAGGAGGTAACGATTAAAGTCACAAGGGAGATAATACCTACGCTTCTCATTCGAAGACAAGAAAGTGTTTTTTGTTGTTAACAAAATAAAAGGGGACGGACACCTTGGTGGGACTGCAACGCCAAGGCCAATTATGTGATCAAATGTACAGTATGTATTTAAAAAAAAAAAAAATTGAGGAAAAGGTATTTAACCCCTTTTAATTAACTACATTTAAAATTTAAAAATGAACTTGCAACAAGTTTTGTTTTAAAAAAACTAAACAAATTGTGGGCAAAAGTGCTGTTAATTTTTCCATTAAATGATTTGAACCAAGAGACACTTAAAAACGTTTTATTAGGATATTTTAAACATCTACAGAAAAGATTTCCAGAAAGAAAAAAACGCTGCTGGAAATAACATGCTTTACAAAAAAAAAGAAGTAAATTTTAAGCATTGCAGTAACTGTAAAAACTTGAACTTGAATAAATATCGTCTTTTAAAAAATGCAAATAAAAAAGGAAAAGGTTTTTTTTTGTTGTTTGCTGAAAACACACTTTTCTAAAAAGATAAATAAAATAAAAATGCTAATACTATTTGAACCATGTGTAAAAAATGTATCATTTGATAACAAGGCCAAAATAAAAAGTTAAAAAAAATAAAATAAAAAATAATTGACAAGACTATTTCGATTTTAATTGGGTAAATTGCTCTGAATATATATTTTTTTATTAAAACGTATATAAAAATCTGCATCAGACTGAAATGTGTTTGTTCACAATTTATTTGTCAAAGTGTTAAAATGAAATTTTATGAAAAAGTACTAGAGCTATCGGCACTTCATATTAGAGTGAATATATGGTATCGCTCTGAAAAAAATGATATAAAAAAAACACATTTTAATACTCAGACTATTTTAGCTATTGTCAAACTGGCACTGTAAAAAAATATGCATTTTTTTTTATTCAATAAAATAAGACGATTTCACCATTTGTGGAAAGTCTCATAACATGAATGTAAAAAAAAAAAATCAATAAAACTCACTCATTTACTCTCATCTTGTTATTAATTTATTGATATAAAGTTTATGTACTTGTATACTTACTTAAAATATTTGTTTTGTTTTCTTGTCTTGTCTGCACGACCGATTTCTGTTCCATGTACAACACTTTAAAGTGCTTTATAAATAAAGTTGAGTAGAGTCTATTTTATTCCAGAGCAACAGAGGAACCGAGTTCAGGCGTTCTCATCACACAGTGAGGAAGAGCACATTGTACGACATGGCCGTGGACCCCATCTGCAAGCACGCGGCGGTGGGCTGCCAGGACCGCTGCATCAGGTGCGTTTGTGTTTATGTGTGTGTGTGTGTGTGTGTGTGTCCTCCAAGGTCGCACCTGAAAACCGCAAGGTCGCGTTGTTTTTGCATCAACAGGATTTTCAACATCAACAACGGCAAACAGAAGAAACTGTACAAGGGATCCCTCTGCGACGACGGCAGCCTGCTCAGAGTGAGTCGAGCTGCCGAGAATTAGATTACCTTAAAAATGGCCGCTTACGTGTGTGTGTGTGCGTGTGTATATATTTTATTTTATTGTATTGCATTTCTTGTATAAAATGTTAGTCTTATTGTTTATAACTCTTTTTTTGATTGGTAGATTTTAAATTTTTCTATTTTCTATTTTTTATTATTTAAAAATATAGATAAAATATATTTTATATTTTATCTTATTTATTTATCAGATTTTTAATTTATTTGTTTAAAATCGTAGGCCAAGGATTAGATTGTCTGTGTTGGGGTACCTAATAAAATGGCCGCTTGAGTGTGTGCGTGCGTCTGTATATATTTTATTTAATTGTTTTGCATTTCTTGTATAAAATTTTAGTCTTATTGTTTATTACTCTTTTTATTACTATTTTTTTATTTGTAGATTATTGATTTTTCTATTTTCAATTTTTATTATTATTTTTTAATTATTTAAAGATATAGATAAAATATATTTTATATTTAAGCTATATTTTATCTTATTTATTTATCAGATTTATTTTATTTTATTTTACTTGTTTAAAATCGTATGCCGAGGATTAGATTACCTGTGTTGGGGTACCTAATAAAATGGCCGCTTACACGTACGCGCGCGTTTGTGTGTTTGGTGTTGCAGATTCAGATTGATCCGTCGGGTCAATACGTGGCCGCCAGCTGCTCCAACAAAAACATCAGCATCTTCGACTTCCGCACCGGAGAGTGTGTAGCCACCATGTTTGGACATTCAGGTAAGAACGAGATCGTACACACAGAGAGATTTTTTTTTCCTTTTTTTTTTTTTACAGCTGCGGAATTGTGAATGTGAGGTCGTCAATTTCGATAGCCCAAGACGAGTGATGCAGCTCCTTTTTTGCGTGTTTCAGAGATCGTGACCAGTCTGAGGTTCACCAACGACTGTAAGCATTTGATCAGCGTGTCGGGCGACAGGTGAGGAGGTCGTCATTCCAGTATAACCACTCCCACTCTTACACTGTTGCCGTTTTTTCCCGCGACATAGCTGCATATTTGTGTGGCGTCTGGCTCCGGAGTTGACCATCAGCATGCGGCAGAAGCTCTTTCAGCTCCGACAGCCTCTCAAGATCGCCTTCAGGTAACCCCGCCTCCTCCTCCCCCCCCCCCCCCCCCCCCTTCCCAAAACAATTTCCCTTGATTGAATTCGTGATGATTGACGGCAGGCGAGAGGTGCAGAGCGCTCCCGCTCTGGCGGGCCTCTCCTCGGACAGCGAGCGGGACGACGAGGACGGCGCCGCCCGTCAGGACTCTGACGACCGCGAAGATGAGTCCAGTAACAACGCGTCCGCCGACAGCAGCCAGACGGAAGAAGATGCGGGCGGCTCAGAAGCAGCGCGTGACTGGGAGGCAGCAAAAGTAAGTCACAGGACAGTTGTTACTGAATTTGTTCACACGGATTCCTTACATCTCGCAAGGTTTGGAAAAAGCGCTTAAATATTCCAAACTCTCTTTTCTTCATGAATGTCTTCTATTTTAAATCTTATCGGAGCGTAATAAAATATAATCCTTTCATGATTTCATGAACTGAAATTATTTAAATATAAGATATATTGTTGGCTGAAAAAATAAATAAAATAAAATAAATAATAATTTAATGTCCCAAAAAATTGTAAACATTGTAGTTTTATCTTTTTGTATTTTATTGTATGAAATGTTAATCTTATTGTTTATTATTTTTTATCTTATATTTTGATTATTTCTTTTTTTATTATTTCAAGATATAGATAAAATATTTGACATTTAATCCATATTTTCTTTTTTATTATCAGATTTTTTTAAAAATGCATTTGTTTAAAATCATATGTGTTTTATGTTAGTTGCATTTCATTTTATTAAACATCCCCGTACATTAAATAAACTTGACAGGAATCTTTTTCTAAATATAATAATGAAAATATTGCAATATTTTATAAATTAATATTTTTTGTGTGCAAATTCTCTTTAATTAATAACTTAATAAAAACATGTTTTTTCATTTAATAAGGAATATTTCCTCTAAATTATTACAAATATATATATATTTTTTTAAATAGTAAAAAATAATAAGAATTAATTTAATTTAGTAAGTAACCAAATTAGATTACCGGTAGAACCACATACAGCAATTTTTTTAAAAAACAAAATTGTTCCCCATATAAAGGGTCAATAATTAGACATTCACCGGTACCTAGTACTTGAATTTTTTTTTTAATAATAATAATAATAAATAAATAATAATGATAATTTAAAAAAAGCTGACTTCCATCCTAACATGATAATGTCTAATGTTACAAATGTATGTTATATAAAATGTACATAATTGTGTACATTTAAGCTTAGTCGCTTTCTTTTCCGCACGTCATTGATGTCTCCAGCCGGCTGTACCCGCGCCCGTTGTCAGTCGTCGTCCTCGCCGCCGCTGGTCTCGTCGTAGGGGCTCTCTGGAGCTGAAGGTCAAGTCCATGTTGGACCTGAGGCATCTAGAGAACTTCACTCCCAACAATCCCGCCGACGCAGAAACACGCAGCAGCACTCCCACCGTCCACGTGCCCGCCCCGAGCTCGGACTGCCCCGAACTCCCACGTCAGCACGTCGTACGCTATGATTGGCTGTCGTCTGAAGGCGTGGAGGGTTGTGAGAGGGCGGGGCTGGGCACGGAGGACAACGAAGATAGGTACAATCATCTTTTTACATATGTCACATTGCTGTCTGTAGCAAAAGCACCACAAATTGGGTTAGTAGAGGTAAATTTATTTTCGCAAATGCCTACACCACAAAAATGCATCTTCCCTTTTTGATAGTACACTAGCTTTAGAGTGCCTCGTTGTCGGCCACAAGTGCACGGAGAGAAGGCGGTGCTAATTTCACTTAGTGATATAAAATTTGGTAAACATGTCTATCGTGATTACACATACAAAAAAGTCTCAAGAAGCAATATCCCAAAAGACACAGGAAGTCTGCCATTCCTCTTCCTCAGTGATGACAGGAAGCGTCAGGTGCTCAGCCAGAGCCAGGACAGCTACAGCCCGGACAGCGCCTGCTCCATGGGCTACGACAGCCGAGGCACCAGTCCCGATGGCATCCTGGATGGTAAAACTCATGTCAAATCACCAGAACTCTTGCTTGGCTCTGTTATACTTTTGGGTTTTCATTATATTTCATCTTTATTTTTGACATTTAAAATAATTAAATAAGTTTGTATTAATTACTTTTCAGAGTAGGTTTGTTAATTTTTTATTTAATTTAATTTTTCAAAAATGTTTATTTTAGTTAAAAAAAAAAGTTTTAGCATTAGTTTAAGTATTAGTTTTGTTGTTTTAATATATGGAGTATTTGTTGAGTGCAAGATAATAAAAAAAAAAGCCTGAAAAAGTATTGTGCAATAAATTAAAACAAAAGTATGTAAACCTAGATTTTTTTTTGTATTAGAACAGATATTAAATTTATCATGCGATTAATTACATTTAAAAATTTTAATCGCCTGACGGCCTTAATTTTTGATAATCTTTTCTTTAAAAAAATTAAATTAAAAAAATAATTATATATATATAATTCTATTCTATTCTAATTTTTTTAAAGAAAAAGAAAAGATTATAAAAAATTAGGGGCATCAGGCGATTAAAATTTGTAATCGTAATTAATCCCATGACTTCACTAGTTAACTCATGATTAATCAAAAATTTTATATCTGTTCTAAATGTACAAAAAAATTGTTAACAAAAATGGAAAAAATGATGTTAAACTAATAGAAATAGTTCACATGTTTTTTTTTTTTTACGTCTTTAGCTGTCAATGACAATGAATGAGTTAAAGAATTAAATCAATCATCAACAGACTCCGCAGACAACGCGTCACTTAGTCTGGACAGCTCGGCGGATGAGGAAGAAAAGGTAGCGAAGGCTGAAGGGGACGAGGCCAGACGAGAAGATTTCCTCAAGCAGAACTTTGAGATGCTGGCTGACACCTGCAGCACAGGTAGGACGATCTTATTGATTATTTGAAGTATTTTTCTGTATTTTTCTGTAGCTTTTTGTTTGATTTTTGGTGTCATGTAACGCGCAGTCGATCCGAGCAGAGTCCCGAGGCTCAGCATGTCGTCCCGCTTCCTGGCCAAAGGACACCACAACAGGTACGCATCACAATTTCATTAAGTAAATTTGCGCGATGCTGATTTGCGTGCGTGCAGGGGAGGGCCTGTTTTTTCCAAAGTGCAGGCAAAGGAAGCAGGCGGCGGCCTCTGCCACAAGCCTCCAGTGTCCAAAGTGCGACCCTTGATGGAAAACGGACAAAACAGAACCACAGACGACAAGAGCCCTGTGTCCCCTAGCGCCACCCAGAGGCCAAAGTAAGATATTATGAGTCATTCACCATTTAGCATTTAGCAACTGCTTTTTTTTTTTTTTTTTTGTCTCACTAGGCTCGTCACAGGCTCTGTTGTCATCCCGAGACCCCAGAAGAAGACCGCGTCGGGGTCCCACCTGTGGAGGTTCTCCACGCCGCCATCCAAGCCTGACAGAACTGCCAGTCTGCAGAAGTCCCAGTCTGTCCAGAACCTCACCGTAGTCTGTACGTTACTCTCAAGAGTACACTGCATTTTCTTAAATTCGCAAATTCTCTTGCTAACCAAAACAGCAGCAAGTAAACAGTGCAATTTGTACAATTAAGCACCCCACAAATGCATTTGAGTGGTTTGGTTTCCAATCATTCTACTTAAAATAAATTTGAAAAAGTGTATTAATACTGCATAGTAACTAAAATAAATAAATCAATAACATAATATGTAGATCGAATTCATGAATAAAAAATAAATGTAATAAAATAATAAAAGCAATTAAATGTCATGTTTTAAATCAATCAAGACATTTCATTATATTATTAATTTTGTGGTATTAATGTATAAATTAAAATCAAATCAGATCTACTGTAATTACATTGAAAAATTATTACATGAATTTGTGAGTTGAATTAATGGTGAAATAATATCAGATACAATTAGATAAAATAAATATAACATCATCAACGTGATTTGAATGTAACAAATAAGAAAAAAATCAATGTATCAAATTATAGGTTTTTTAAAATTATTTTATTTTATATATTATATTTTATTAATATGTGACCTGATGTATAAATTAAATAGAGTATTAGATAAAGTATTATTATATTATTTATTATTGTTTTATTATTTATGATTATGACATTATTTAGTATTATTTTATTTGATATATTATTTAATATTTATTTATTATTTAATGTATTCATTATGTAGATTTATGCTTAAATACATTTAAATAAAAGAAAAATCACATCAGATTAAATTAAACAACTTCAATTGTATTTTAAAACACACAAAATAAAATAAAATACATGCTCATAAAAAAAGATCAAATAAAATAATATTGTAAAAAAATATGATTGATATATGGATACAAGGAAATATAGGATCAGACAGAATTAATGATAAAAAATAGACAAAAATGAAATGAACTCCCAAAAATAAAATAACATCAATTATAAATAACTTTTTGCAGAAATGGCCGAGAAAGAAAGCAATACAATGTACTGTAAAATGTTGTCCCCTTCCTCCTCCCCCCAGCTCCACGCTCTCCATTGCCCTCTAGTGATCATATAGAGTGGTGCAAGAGACCCCAAAATCTCCTCTTGGACCGAGACCCTCCCAAGCCCTCATCCTCGCATGTGTCCTCCCCTTCGCCGGGCTCTCCGCAATCTCCTCGCTCCTACATGAACCCAACAGCCAGCTCCATGGCCAAAAGCAGCCGCTCGTCATCCGTGGGCGAGGGCGTCCACCTCGGCCTCGACCTGTCCCCCTTCCCGAAGGCTCGGCGGTCCTGGGGAGATCTGGACGTGACGGAGACATCTTGGCATCCCCTCGCCGCCGTCTCGCCGACGCCTTCTCGCATCCCTCAGCCCAAGCAGCCTCTCAGCCCTCGACGCAGCCTCTGCTTGGAGATGAAAGCCAGCTCGTTTAGTCCGGGAAGTCCCACGAAAGCTTCTTCTCCCGTCCTGGGACCGACGTGTGATGTCACATACTACACAGGTAAGGATAAAGGCTTGGGAGGTAGAGGGGTGTTCCTTTTTTAATTCTTTGTTCTTCTCTCTTGTGCAAGGTTCAACAGAGAAGAACAGAATGGCGACGCCTGAAAGGTGAGTTTGAAAAAAAAATACGTTTTCGCAATAATTTGTCTGTGCGCAACTTCCTGGCTAAGGAACTATAAATAATAAAAATAATTTTAAAAAATGAATAAAAAATATCACAGTATTAAAATTACAGCTTTAAAATGACCTTTTTGGAAATATAAATAAATAATAAATAAAACTGTTTTTTTCCCCCATTTAATAAATCCATTTTAGTTTTGCGCAAAATATTGAATATTTAGTACAGAAGAAATATGTATCATGTTAAGTAAATAAATAAATGTTAACATTCTTCTGTTTTTACTGAGTAAGTCCAATCACTGCTGCGCTATTTTTAGAACAGACATTTGAACCGGTGTGTTAGCTTTTTAAATTCAATACAAGCACTAATAATGTCTTAATACACGCATCATTGTATTCCCCCAGCAACCAAAATGTAGGCCCGCCGCCCGAAGTGCTCCCCCTGGTGGCGGAAGATCCCCTCACACGTGCAGGTGTTCCTCCTCCTCCTACCGACCTGTCGTTTCCTAGCACTCCTTTTCCTTTCCTTCTGCCTCCTACTCCTCCTCTTCCGTTTCGTCGTCACTCTGCCTCGCTCCGGCCGCCGCCGGCTTCCGTGTCGCCGTCTTTGTCACCCGTCGCCTCCTGGCAGTGCCACGCCGGTGAGTGTACTTGAAATGCAGGCGCCAATGTTTTCGTTTGAGGGTAAATCTTCACTTTTTTGACATCGGTGTGCACGGATGTTTTTTGAAAATGTGTGTTTTCATTTTTCATGTATTTATTACATTTTAAATTCACTTTTACTCTGCAGGTGATTCCGTCACTTTGGATGTGTGCAAGCAGGCGGCAAGTGAGCTTCATTGCAGTCTGAGGCGAACCGTCACGCTTTACACAGAGGTCAGTGCGTGTTTTTTTTCTTCTATTGTGGCAGTCATTCAACTCAATTCACAACAAGCAGCAGTTTGACAGTTGTCGTGGTAAACACTTCCTCATAAAAGAGGCTTCAAGCTGTTTATTGCCACTCCAAATTTTATTTCAAAGTAAACAATAGAACAAAAAAAGAATGACAAATTGTGTATTATAAAACAACCACATAGGGTAGCCTAAACAAGTGCCTAGCTTGATGCTAATGCTAACACATAACAGTGATGAAAATCCACATATGACTGACGCCCATTGAAATAAATTGGCGGGAAGGAATACAAGTAAAATGTATAAACACCCCAAAAAAATACAAATAAAAATGCTAATAAACATTCGATATGCGTTTTACAGGAAAAACAATTAGGCAGGAGAATTTGATTTAATTTGTTTGATTTATTTTTATTTGACATTTTATTTTTATTTATTTATTATTTTATTTTATATTATTATTTTTGAATGGGAACAAACAAAACATTTAAAAATATGTTTTTTTAAATAAATGAAATATATATATATATATATATTTTTTTTTGTGAAATTTTTGGGGAAGTCCATTGTAATGGAAAATTCCATATGCAATGATTAACATCTACTAGCTGTGTTCTAACCCAAATAAAAGCTATCGGCCCACAAACAATTCAGCAACAAATATAGACGTAGTGGGAAAAAATGTCAAATAGAAATAGTTCAAATGAATTTTTGACGTCTATAGCCGTCAATGGCAGTGAATGAATTAAAAAGGCTGACTCATAAAAACTTTGAAGACACCTGTGATGCAAATTAGAGGACACACCTTGGATGAACATGTCCCTTTTTTCATAAAAAAAAAAAAAATCTTGTCCAGGGGTACCATCAATTTTATCCAGGCCTGTTACATGACTTTATTATTTTGTTTTATTAAACCACAATTGATTTCCATTGGTTAATTTCCATTTAATTCTTATTTATTTTATTTTCTGTGACCACTGTATATTTCGCTTTTGAGGTGTATCAACAATTTAGTCCACACGTGTCCATTGCATGTACATCAGGTGCTCCACTGCCCATCAGAGTGCGCAGAAGACGTCCGTCAGGAGATGGCGAAGATTTTATCCGGGGCGTTGACGTCGGCTAAGGCCGAGCTGGACCTGCTGCCGGGCTCCTGGCCGTCCAACGGCGCCCCCTGGGGCTCGGAGGCCAAAGGTGAAAGTGACAAAGCGCTAGCGCTGCTGGAGCAGTATGCGGAGCTTCTCCTGAAATCCGTGGAGAGGAAGCTGGACAGCAAGATGTGAAACAGGAAGCCACGTGTGCTTTTGTTTGCGTAGCGCTAACAGTTTAGCACTCAAAACCGTCAAAACCACTTAAATGCCTTATTTTCTTGAAGACAGTTGTTTTTTGTATGAAACAGGCTAAGCTAAATAAAGTAATATAATAATTAAATGCATGATTAGGCATGGCAGCAAGAACCTCAACATTCTGTTTGAAGCCATTTAATCGTTAATAGAAAATATACAAAATAAATTCATAAATGGTAGAGTGCACACCAAGCTGTTTAAATATACCGTGTATATATATGTTATATTTATTAATATTAGTGTGCTTTTATTGTTGAAGGCACTTAATTTGTATGTAATATTGTCACACATTTAATCACACTCATAAAATTCCAATATCATGTTACGTTGGTTCCTCGATGATTTTGCGAGGCGGTCCTACGGAAGCGTCTCCACGTTGACGTAAGTGAGGACGACGTCGTGCAGGATGTTGATTCTGTTGATCTGGTTGAGCTCGCGGACGCGGTGGCGGAATTCGAACAAGGGGATGTTGTTGACCGCCACGCGGAACGAGTCCTGCGCGCACAAGATCTTCATCTGAAACGCAAACACGAATGAATGGAGATTTGACTTTTTTTTTTTCCCCAAGTGTAGCAGTGGCCCACCTGGTCCAGCAGGTGGCACTGTCTTGAAACCGCTCAATTGACTTTGACGTTCATGAAAATGTAAACATGTACGTTGGTCTTCAAAGCTCAAAATTGTCATCGTAGACAATTGCTCTAAATGGTCTAATTTTGTCAAAACAAGGACTTTTTGGCTTTTTTAAAAATATATATTGTTTGACAGCTCTACAAATTATATAGCTGTTCCAAATGTACAATAAAATATTTTTTCCCTAGGTTTTCATATTCTTATCAGAAAAGTGGAAAAAAGTTAAACTAATAGAAATATGGCTGTATCTTTTGATAACTGATACAGTAATTTCATAATAATTCATAAAATTTAGTTGAAATGGATGATGTACAGTAAAAAAAACGAGTGATATTAATTTGTGTTGAGGTCATTTTCTGCCACTAGATGGCATAATTGCATTTGTAAGACATTGGTGAAAGCTCAGTCAGTGCATTTTTCTTTTCATATTAAAAGCTATCTAATCTTTAACATGAAGTAACTTGTGAAATTCTGCACATTTTTAAAATTGAAAAAATGGCGTTAACGAAACTTTAAATTAACTCAAAATGAACACACTAATTTTGACCCCCCGTATTTAAACATATATTAGCTTAGTCATAAAGTCAAAATTGTCTTTGACGTTGTTGACTTTCTTGTCTCCATTTACCGATTTTTTTGTTTTGGTTAATGAGGCTATTGAGCAACAACACGAGACCGCGACTGACCTCCAGGAGTCTCCCTGCGGGGCGGCACTTCCCTGATCTAGGACCAGCTTTCCCAAACGCCTTTCCAACCCTTTCCACCTTTTCAGCCAAACGTTAGCCTGACATTCAACCCGAGGAGAGGTCACCTGGAGTCGGTCAAGGGTGTCATGCGTAGCATCAATTAGTCTCGGCGTGCGCGTGCCGACCGCTTCCCGTCGCTCACCTCAAAGGGGCTCCCCAGGGCGAAGGGGAAGGGTCCCTTCAGGTCCCTCTCTTCGGAACCCCAACGCTCGCCCACCTTGTGGTTACGCACCAACACCTGCTTGCCCCCATCGCTGAAGCGAGGGTTGATGTGGAAGGCGATGTCGTTGCCTCGCAGGAAGTTTACGGTGAACCTAAAAACATTTTTTTTCCATTAAAACTTTTCGGAGTGTGTCCTCTTCCTTTGGACTACTTACATTTTAGCATCAGGTTTAATCTGGCCCAGGATGGTTATCAGCATCTTGTCGTACACACCTCGAGCCAGGTTGAGGTTGTAGGGTACGCTCTAGACATCAAAACAGAACCAAGAACAAAGCTTATTATGGAAGACACTCGAGTCATGTGAACTGGGTTTTTACTTACTAGTGGACCAGATGTGGGCGGCAGCCAGTGTTGGGGCATCAGGGCCGGATTCTGTCCAGGCCATCCTGGCTGTCCGGGGTTGTAAGACCAACCAGGATGGGCGGCCCATGCCGGCAAAGATGGATGGAGGCTCGGAGCCGGAGCATGAGCAGGTGCGGAAACGGGAGCAGGTGCTGGGACAGGAACTGGAGCTACAGCCGGGACCTGAAAGGGTACCTGAGCTTGAACCGGAGGCTGGGCGGGCTGGGCGGGTTGGTACTGGCCCGGCCAACAAGGGTGGCAGATTTGATTTGGAGCTGGAGCCACGGTGGGAGCCGGAGCAGGAACCATGTTTGCAGTTGGGGCAGGAGAGGGTGTTAGCATCTGAGGTGGGACCGGAAGAGGGGTGGGCCCAGAGACCGGCAGCGGTTGAGTCCCCAACCAGCAGGGAGTGTTAGGCTGCCCGGTCCAACACGGCGCAGGCTGCGGGGCCTAACACATGAATGTAAAATATATCAAATAGTATTGGAGAGATGCACTATATATATATATATATATATATATATATATATATATATTAGGGGTGTCAGGTGATTATAAAGAAAAAAAATCATAATTAATTGCATGACTTCAATAAACAAACTAATAATCGCAAATTTTATATCTGTTCTAAATGTAAAATAAAATGTACAATAAAATATACTATTAGGTTTTCATACTTTTGTTAACATAAAAGTGGATTTTTTTTAACAAATATAAATATGGCTGCATCTTTTAGTCATTGATACAGTAATTTTGTAATAATTCATAAAATTGAGTTAAAAATAAAAAAGATGTCCTCTACTTAAAAATGAAAAAAAAACGAGTGTGATTTTTTTTGTGTTGAGGCCATTTCTCTGCCACTAGATGGCATAATTGCATTTGTAAGACATTGGTGACAGCTCAGTGCACTTTTCTTTTCATATTAAGAGCTATCTAATCATTAAGATGAAGTAACTTCTGCAATTTTTAAAATTGCAAAATACAACTTGACCCCAGTCTCCACAAAAAATATGCATTATTATTACATTTATGACTGCTAAATTTTGACGTGTACGTGCCAGTGCCAGTACAGGCGCGTTAAAAAAAAATTGTGGCGTTAAAGGATCTTTAAATTAACGCACTAATTTTGACACCCCTGATATACATGTATATTGCTTTTTTTTTTTTTTTTTACGTAATATAAACAATAGGTTGAACTACGTAGCCAGACCTGCTGGGTGGGCGGGACCTGCTGGGTGGGCGGGAACTGCTGGGTGGGCGGGAACTGCTGGGTTGGCGGGAATTGCTGGATCTGCTGGGTGGCCTGCGTAGGCCACATAGGGAAGGCGCTCCCGGACATCTGGCCGGGCCAAAGGGCGCTCGTCTGTGGGGCAGAACCAGGCGGGCAACTGCCACACAGAACGTCAGCATGCTGAAGGGGGGGAAGGGGGTGAGGAGGGCGGCGGGTCAGGGGCCAGGATGGAGATACGAGGCAGAGAGAGAGTTGACAGGATGGAGGACACCAACTTGACGACATCGACACAAGCGTCGACATTTATATTTAGATGCGGAAAACGAAAAATTGAAAATTCTTACCTGTGCTTGTATCTGACAATTAGGGGCGCTACTTACGTCCATGATGCCTGGCAAAAGCAAACCACAAAAATTAGCGTCAAAGATTCAAAACTTCATAAAAATAATGTTGTGATGGTCACTGAAAACTAAATGATTGTCTGATCTGTACTTTTTTTTTTTAATTCATCATACAATTATGGAATACTATTTGTTCATATGTTCCGTCATCCCTTGTGATTGACAGGTGAGCTTGCTTATTTCCACAAGTTGACCAAATGTTGCTGTGGTGGCACTAAAAGTCCTAATTGAAGGATGACTTCAGGAATGATGCTGAGTCACGCAGATGACACAGACCATCATTGAGTGTGAGGACAAGTCAACAATTTGAGTGTCCTGACTTCAGCACATTGTTCGCTCTTGTGACTACAAATTGAATTAGGCCTAAGTATGCCCGTGTAATGTGAAAATATAGAGATTAGCATATGTAACTACAAAAATCACTATTATATAACGTTAATGCAGAAGAAGATAGAAGTGATGTTTTTAAAGCTAAAATTGAATTATTGTTACACACAATTTATTATATACATTTTATTTAATGTTTTATATTTAAAATAGTTATTATTTGTTGTGCTTACAAGTTTGCCAAACAGGTGTATGGGAACAACAATGTTTTTGTCTGTTATTAAAATAAATAAATAATTTATTACTATTTTAATTATATTAAAAGAAAACCATGTATTCTCACATTTTCTTTGAGTATTTATTTAGATTTAATTTACCTTCAGTTTTTTGGTTGTACATTTTTTTGACGCCGTTTTAATGCTGCTATAAAAAAATAAGGTAAGCAAAACAGCAATAAAAGTCACATGCATTTTCATCTATAAAAAGACAATATTTTACCGGCCTTGTCTTCCAGCATCAATGTTTATCGTAAACTGAACAATCCAATGTAAGTAATAAAGCCTTACCTGTGCTGTTGGAGGTGTTTGCGGGCTGCAGTGTTGTTTACGTCAATGAGCCGGCTGGAAGCAGTCAAGGCAGTCAGAAACCATGAAATCAACTTTTATATACAAACACCAAAACTTGCTCACTGGACACGCCTCTTTTCAGCACTGCCCTGCAAGCGTGACACATGAACGCAACACATAGGTGCATTCTTATATAAACACACACACACACATACATATATATATATATATATATATATATATATATATATATATGTCACAGTTTTTGCTACCATAAAGTCAACTCAATCCCAATAAAAACTTGACATTGACTTCAGTACATTAAAGTGATTTAATTTCCACAGCAAATGTTCTCATTCATTGTATCATTACATTGTAATTTATTTATTTTTGGTGCTTTCTGATTCATTTCATTCTCACAGGTCGCACTATGGCGCAACTGTCGGCATGGCAACATTTACATTAATTAACACACAACGAAATGTGACGTGAGAATATCAGTGAGACAAGCGCTTCCATACATGTTTGCAATAAATCTCTACGGCAACCACACGACAAATAACACTTTAATTTAACAATGCCAACGGGTTGTCTGCTCGCATCCTGATTAGATTAGTCAGCATGCTAACTAAAAAATGTCATAAATGACAGAGAATCTTGGAATACTTCAACTTAATGCTTACTGGGTGACTTTAGTAAAAACAGGCACTATAATTGGTTTTGAAGGATGAACATTAAATAGTTACCAAAAAAAAGGTAGCAGAGGTAAATGTAAATGTAAATAGAAAAAAAATAATGAAAAAAGTAAACATTTTGAATCACAATTTAAGAGAATACAAATTGAAACGAAAATGACCAATGTACATGAAATGAATAGCCAAAACATTCAAAATGTCATCATTAAAATGTAAATTTGAAATAAAGAAATATTTAAATATAAAGAAATACAATAAATTAAAAAGTAAATTATAATTTAAAAGAATACAAATTGAAAGTAAAAGGACAATTTAACTTAAAACTAGATAATTAAAAATGTAGTGAATTTTAAAAAAACATAGTTAGTAATATTAAATAATAGTAAGTATATTAAATTATTATTTTTTAATTTACTTCTTTTACTATTCATTTTGTTTACGTTGTTTTATGCTGATGCAGGTGACTATATGTGACGTCACTTGTTTGCGATTGGTTACAATTTGGCTCAGGACGTTCTGTTCTAGCCGCGCTCTCACAATACACCACGAGATGGCGCCGTCATCATTTCTATGACGTCACAAGATCATACTACTGTACTTTTAAAACGCTTTCTGTCGTTTTTTTACACCCCACTTTGAGTCAGGTGTCATTGTAAAGAGGATTTTTTACGGTGCTTTTGAGTCAAATCATGTGTTTCAGGTCTATTAAAGCTCCAACTTCCGAACCTGTCCATGCTAATTAATCGTGACGTCAGCACTAAACCCAGTTAGCATCGCTAATGTAATTGCAATGGGGCGTTAGCATCGCGCTAGCGACAAGAGCTGCTGACGACATGGCGGAAACAACCCGCGTTTAGGCTTAGGGAAGGAGCCTTCCCATTGACCGAGAGGGTGAGCGTTCTCCCCGGGGCTAACACAGGTGCTCCTCCGCTTGTTTCCCCCGGTGCTCTCCGCCCCTCTGCCGCCGCTCATTCGCTCCTCCGAGCGGCCCGGATGTGGCGCACAGGAGGAGAGCAGCTCCCCGAGACCCAACATGGCGCCGCTGGCTCACACGTAACGTTACCCGTCGCCGCTGTCACCACAACCGTATAGGAGAGAACCAGACCAAGCGACGGGACATGTGAGCTCTTCCACCCCGGCGACGAGCAGGTGAGTGCCGGTGTGTGTTTGGATTCCATTTTGAGCGACTATAGTGGATGGAAGGTTGATGGTGGTGGAGGAGGAAAAGTGGGGGGGAAGCGTAGCGAACGCTCGCCGGCGGGAAAGGCAAAGCTCTCCTCGGCTTCATGTGTCGGAACAACCGGGGTTTGACTTGGCTCGGACCGGGCCGTGGCGACTGGAAGGGAGCTGTCATTTGTGTGGCCGCAGCGTGTGTTGTTGTCATGGCTGTCAGCTCCATCGCCGCTCATCGGCCGCTGTCCTTGGTAGTGAAGCGGGTGGGCATCGCACACACACACGCGCACACACACACACACACCCCGTTCTGGATGGGAATGCGTGTTTTTGCTGCATTTTGCATGCGTTTTTCTTGCTCCCGTCGAATGCATTGCAAATAATCTGCTTTAGCCTCCTATGAGTTATTTGATCTTCTCCCACTGCACTACTTGGCTATTTCTGCAACACTCCTACTGTATGTCAAGCTTGAGACGTGGTATACACGCACACACACATGCACTCAGCCTTCAGTGTGTGTTAATGTAGGGCAGGTAAATAACGGGCGGCAGATGTGCTGCTTTTCAAGTTCACTGTGGCTGTGGGATTAGGAATAGTGTAGTGGAGAGGAAAATTAAAAGTGTTGATCTAGCCGGGGTTCCCCCCCCCCCCCCTCTCCCGCTTGTAAGCTCATAATCGCCCCGGGCGCAAACACTGCCCTAATGGAGGTAATAATAACTAAACACCTAGTCCACAACACCTTCATCGCCAGTCGGACGTGCCAGTTGTTTGATTTGGGCCTTTATTTGTGGCATTGTAGCGTGACCTTGTGTTTCCTTAGAGTGGAAAGAGGGCTTGTGCAAATTAGAGTGACTGTATTTCCTCAAATAGTAGACGTCACTATTATTGACAAAAGGTGTCATTCCACTTAAAACAAATAAATGCCTCCCTCAGTTAGACTTATGCTTCATTTTGCTAGTCTTATACTGAATTGTTAGCAACCATCAGATGGCCTTAAAAAAAAAAAGATTACAATGATTAAATGTTTTAATCATAATTAATCGCATGACTTCACTAGTTAACTCACGATTAATCACAAATTTTATATCTGTTCTAAATGTACAATAAAACAAATCTAGGTTGTCATACTCTTGTTAACAAATGTGGGAAAAAATGTTAAACTAATAGAAATAGTTAAAATAGATTTTTGACATCTATAGCCGTCAATGGCAGTGAATGAGTTAATAGGTTCTATGCAGCCCCTTTAGTCTAAATATGGCATTCTGGTTAATATTGCGTTAGCGGAATATGAGTTAAGCAACTATGATGTCATCTTCAGTCGACAGCAAGTGGCAAAATGGCCGCCCCCTGAGATGGATGAAAACAGCTGGATTTTGTTTCATAACTCATATTCCAAAAATGTCATATTAATCAGAATGTCGCGTTTAGACTAGTGAGGTCACATATAAGATATTATTGTCGAGAAATGTTTAAGGTTGACTTCACCTTTAACCTTTATTTTTCCAGTTAAGGCAATTGAGAACAGATTTTTATTTGCAATGTCATCCAGGCTAGCAAGATAATTTTACTAATGTACCATTGTCAGGTTTATACTGGGGTGAATGATTTTGAAAAGTAATCCTGATTTTTATTTCCCCCTCAATATTATGAGTGCAAATTAATATGCAATTATTTTTTCATGGTCTTCTTCACTGTAGTAATAATCTGTATTACGATAAACAATATCAGATTTATTTTACATACTGTAAATGTTTTGGTCTTATACTAAAATAAAGGCAAAAAAAAATATTAAAATGAAAAAGTTTATTTATACTTCAATTGGAGTTGTTAACTTACTAAACACTTTGTCTTGCAATCTTTTATTATGACAACTTCACAAAATTCTACCAAACAAATGTGGCGTTAAATTTAACAAATCTGATTACAACAAAAATGCAAACAGAGATCTCTGGCTGAACATTAAATCACAATTACAATATTGGAGGGGGCGGGGGGGGGGTGTAATTTAGATTATTTTTCAAAATCGTTGAGCCCTACTGTAGACTCATTCAGCCACAATGCTTGTTTTTGTGTTTTAATGAGATGAAACATCGTTGATTGTGTCAAACAGACATATTGATGGCAGCCAGCCTGCCGTTCCCTCATTGACCATAAATTCAAGTGTGACATATGGCGCCGTTTAATCAACGTAACATGATACGCTCGTTAAACCTGGTAGCACACGCCTGCTCCTTCGGTGCTCGCTAATGACCGCTAACTACATTCGAAGGCTTTCTATCATATAAACATGTTTCAATATTATGAATATCACATTTTTGGGTCGTGGAATCTATTTCTTTTAATTATGATCAAACCGAAAAAACATTTCAATTATAGTCGTGCTCTCTACTTTTTAAAAAATATTTAATTGCCTCTATTAATAAATATATCCCAAAATACTGATTCCCATCCTCATTTTCCAACATTTCCTTTAAAAAGTGGCTTATAGGTGATTTGATTGGGAAAGAATGCAAGAAAGTTTGTCAAAAACACCGGTTTCCCACCAAAAAGCGGAAGAACGCATTTTTGTGAAAAGAAACACGTCAAGCAGATGCAAATATATATTTTTTCGCTTTAATGACACCTCAAACTACAAAACTTCCGTATGTTGGTTCCAGTAAACGGTTGGATTGTAATTGACGAATATAGACGTCCACGGCAGTAAATAAGTTAATTTAGAAATACAGTCAAGACATTCTTTTTTTTTTTCTTTTTTTTTTTCTTTTTCTGGAGAGCTCAGTATTGTTCATTCGGTAATTTTACCGATTTGACATGTCATCATCATTGCTCTTTTTTATTATTCTTATTTTTATTCTTATTTTTATTTATTTATTTTTATTTTTTTTATTTAAAATTTTATTTTTTTTAATTTAATTTATTTTTATTTTTTATTTTGTATGTGCATGTGCGTGCGTGTGAGTGTGTAATTCATTAATTCACCTAAAACCTATTAAAAAAATCCCATACCGTTCACCTAAACCGAACACTTCAGAACCCAGCCAGAGCCGCGAGGCCGTCAGGAGACCCGAGGAAGGACCAAAGTCAAGACATTCTTAATGCATAACAATTTAGCTTTTCTTAAAAAAATAGGGACAATTTTTTAACCTATAGTGTGTGATTACAACTGGAAAATATGAAATTATCTGGGTCACAGCAAATTTGTGAACAAAAGTGATTGCTTCTTGGTAGCATGCAGAGATTTACATAATAATCAAACGCTCCAGGGAATGCCACAGCCTACACTACTCATATGGCTCATAACAACTTCAACCCATCCTATTCTGCAGACTGTACATTTTATCCACCATTTCTGGATACTTAGCCATCATCTATTTTTGGTGTCCGCGGTTGCTCACAGTAAATTACATAAGACGGAGTCACACAGTGAATAATTTCACCAGGAGGAGGAAGTCGGCAGTTGTGCATACCGCCGCCGCCGCCGCTGCTTCCGTTACATCATCCGTAGCGGCATCTTTTGAGATGCTAGAGTGCTTACCTGTGACAGTTTGGAGCCTCTCCCAAAAGCCAGCTGGCAGCCTTGCACCGGTCGCGTGTTTTTTTGCAAATTAGGCGCCAACCTTTACAGATGACACTTGGCATGGGCGCGGATAGCCTGTAGAGGCAGATGAGGACAAGGGGAGGAGCTTGTAAGGACTGAGGAGGAAGATGAGGTGACTTTGCCTGTGAAGACGTACTCTTATATTAGTTACATGTGCAACTAGGGATGTCTTAAATCTCAGTTTTTCAGACCAAAGTACTCATTGATACCGATTACCAATACCGCTAGTACTTTTGAGGAGAACTTTCTCAATGTCAGATTTTTTTGCCTTAAGTATCAATGACTGGTGTCGGCAGCATCCACGAGTACCTGATACTGTACCTCAAAATACTGACACAGTACCTCGTTTTTTTTTTTTTTTTTTTTTTTTTTACCAATTATTAGTGGTCAAGGACGCTAATGACGATTTTTGGAGCCCATATTGATTTTCACTAAAAGGGGAAATATTGCCATCAAAATTTGAAAAAAAAAAACAAACTCCAGCTCTTATTTTTGGGGGGAATTTTAAAGCTTATGTTTAGTGAATTACTTTCAGGGTTCATAAAATATTGCAGTTTAAAAAAAAATCTTAGTCAATAGACATCTTTTGTTTTAAAAATCTAACAAAAAGTTCCAGGATCTCCCAGGGTGCATGTTTTCAAAAGTTAAATAACTTAAAGCAATTGTTTTCTACAGTAAATAAAGTATTCCAAAATTTCAAAATATCTGAAGTGTTAATTTTTTTTTTTTACTTATCTTAGTTTTAATTTCAAACAAAAACAGAAAGTGCAGCGAGGTGGGGTCAGCAGCGTCTCTGAAAATTTAAACAATTCATTCCCTGAAATAAACACTTAAAAAATGTTACTATCGGCCATACGAGTCTTCAAAATCACCGATGCCGATATTCGTCAAAATACTGAATATCGGCGCCGATAATTGGTCTATCCTTACAACCAACATTCAGCTTTCCATGGGTAGAAAAAAAAGTAATGGCCTCACCCAGGGCATAATTATTTTTTTTTTAAATAGAAACAAGCAATGGCGTGTCGGCGATTCACGTCAGTTGTTCACCAAAATGGCTGCACCTGCTAAAACAACAGTATTGCGAGTGCGGAGTTGTTGACAACAAGTTCTCATGTGAATGTTTACGTTTGAATTTCACATTTGGGATTTGCTGGTCAAGACTCGCATTCATAGCTAGCTTGAGATGTAAATGAAACCACGTGACAACCAGAGGAGCTGTCTACGAATGGAAAAACAAGCATTGCAATGTTAGCACGCTAGCGCTAAACGGAAAAATAGGATAATATGGGTGGAAGCCATTTTGAAGTTTTCTGTTTTTCGACACTGTACCTCAAGAGAATACCAATTTTCATCATTTTCTGTATTCAGCGCACACACACTGACACAGAAAGACTTAGAGACACATAACCTAAATCCTCTTCACATTTCTCCGCTCAATGAGGCTGTTCTACTTCTTCTGGCAGTGTGTGTGTGTGTGTGTGTGTGTGTGTGTGTGTGTGTGTGTGTGTGTGTGTGTGTGTGCGTGCGTTTTGCTGAGGAGGCCCAGTGAAGCCTGAACATCCCAGCTCTGCCTTGGGGCCTCGGAGCGCCGCATCTGCCTCAGCTGCCCGACTCGCCTGACCCTTCAGGCTGAGGCTGTTGTATTTATATATATATATATATATATATAGATTTTTTTTTTTTTTTTAGTCAGCTGGTGAATTGTTGAGTGTTAGCAGGCTTCCTTGTTGTGTTTCGTGTGTCCAGACTTGACCATTCTTAACCAAGTCTTATTTCTTTAATTGTCTCTATTTATTTTGATTATTTCATTGATTTATGTTAATGTATATTTAATTTGTCAGCCAGTGAATTGCGCCGCCTCATTTTGAATTTCCCATTTTTTTTCATTTGAGTAATTAATTAAATATTTTTTTCAATTCCATGCAAAGTGAATTCAGATATTTATTTCTAAATACAGTCTGTGTTTGAAGATAGCTGCTTAATTATTGCAAATTTTCGCTATTTCAGTTTTTCTGATTCTTTTTTTTTTTTTTCTTTCTCAAGCCTCTTCCTCGTTTGCTTTCATGTGCACGGACTCGACCAGCCAGCGCCTAAGTCCAGTTTAATCGCCTTTTAAAGCGATACCTGTTTGGAATGGGCCGGGCCGGGAAAGCCAATTGCTTCGGCGTCTGCTCCTTCAATCACTTTCTGCTGCTTTATTAACACCAACGAATGCCAGTTTGAATCACCTGCGCATGTTCAACAATGTTTTGTCTCGACTGCGCCCGCCCCAACGTTAGACATGAAAAGTCATTACTAGCACAATTAGTTTGATTGTGAATGAATAATGTAGACTGTAGCGGTAACCACGCCCAAAACTAACCTCGCCAAGGAGGAGAAACCAGTCCAACAGGGTAAATCTCTTCAAAACATTGATTGCAAAAAATACAGATAGATTTTTCATATACAGAATTTCCATATTGAAAACGGCTTTGCGCTTTAGTCACACGCTTACTCGGTAAACAACTACAGCGCAGATCAGCCTCTGAGCAGGCGACGCCATGGCTAATGATGCACTTTTGGCAGTGTGGTATGTAAAACTTGTTTTTGGAGCACAATTCTCACACTTCAAACTGTTAGTGTTGCACTCGTCTGCATTCATTTTGCTAAAATGACAAACTATCAATGTTGTATTTTTCTCAAAAAGAAAAGATGCAAGCTGTTATTTACTATTAAATGTTATTCAATTTTTTTTTTTAATTTATCATTTTTATTATTTGAGAATCTTGATGTCACTTTGAGCAGTCTTCCAAAAAAAATGGATAGAAAAAGAGTTAAGAGTTGGTCATTTTTATTGTAATGTATACATTATTTTGAGAGTCTTTCATTTATTGGAAAATTCACTGATGATAGTTTCCTAAAAAGAAGACAAATTGGTGTTGTACTTACTTAAAAAGAAAAGATTTAAGCTGATTTATAACAGTAAGTAATATTTTTTTTTAATTAATGTTTTATTTCTTGCATTTATTCAATTTACTGCTATTAGTTTTCAGTCTTGTTTTAGTGTTTGCGCTAAAGAAATATATTTATCTATACATTTTGTTCCACTGTTATACCCTTAAATTAAAAAAAAGCAAAGTACCGGCATGTACTGAAATGTGATTGTTTCATGTGTCGTTACACTCCTGATAGATTTTTAGCGTTTGTTCTTTTGTTCTCAGGAAATTCGTTTAGGGGCTCTTTAGAGCTGCTAAATTGATTGTTACACGTGTTCAGTACCATAAAACAGATCCCAGGTCAGCATCTTTATGTTCCGCTCTACTAAGCGTGTCACGAGTGCCATGTTGGCCTTTCTTTTTTTTTTCCCTAAAATTCAAATTTCCTTGTTTTGCCCACACAAGGAATTAGAGTGTAGGAAGACTCACGCATCCCGAAGGAATAAGTCAGCGCAGACGCTGTTTTGTTCTGCGATTTGAGATCAGTCAGGTGGAATTGCATCAAAGCAAACCTGAATAAGGATATTCATTAAGGCTTGGCGTGATTCATTACAATCTCCCCCGCAACCCCCCCCCCCCCCCCCCCCGTCTCCGTAACCCAGCGGGTAGAAAGCGCTTCAAAGGGGAAGCGTGTGGTCTGAGAGTTACTTACATCTTCTCCATCAGACATACACGCAACATCCGCCATGAGCTCGTTAGACATTGATATGGCCGGGTTCAAATGTCACAACTGGGGGCTGTTGTGACATTTGAACCTGGCCCAAAAAATACACCCCTTTTATGGTTACAGGAGATGAAATGCTATCAAAATGTCACAATTATAGTGAGCAATAAAATCAGGGTTATCGCCATGTTGCTAACAGAAATGCTAATGGAGGGGAGTGGTGTTAATAAAAAATAAATACAGTCTAATGTGAATTTTAAAAAAAAGTCAGTATAAAGAGACTGTAGAAACAAACTTATATTGGAAAATGTCGAACAATTAATGTTACACTAGCGCACGAATGTTAGGGAAAAAAAGAAAAATATTTGAAAAAATACAAACTTACTAGAATAGACAAAACCTTAGATAATACAGAATAACAGACAAAAAGTACAGATGCTGAAAAAGAAAAATACATAATACACAAGCTCCACCAATATTCAACTAATTATGCACAAATACAAAAAAAGATATAACAATATAAAATACTAGACAAGAAACAGCTATTTCAATAAATATCAAACGTTTTTTTTTAACATAAAATGAGAATTATTTGGCAAAAGAAATTATGAAAGTTACACGACTATTAGGGAAAAAATACCAAAATACTTCAAAACAATTACAAAATAATAGATGAAAATAAAAACAATTAGAAATAAAGTACGTGTCCCATAATATAAATAATAAGAAAAATAGAAAAAATAAATATATTGGGGAAATTCACAAAAATTAGAAAACAAGCAAAAAATACTGAATATTAGATGAAACAGGACATCATTTTCAATTGGACGTTTAACTAATTGCTGTAACAGGAAGACGTCACAAATTGTTATTTTTGGCATCACTAGTAGTAACACCAGCACTTTGAGGCATTTGGCTTATCGTTATGTTGTTGTGTTCCCCTCTGCAGCCAAAGAGCTGCCATCCGGCCTAAATATAGCTCGCAAGCCGGACCATCGCGTAGATAAGCGTGTGTGTGTGTGTGTGTGTGTGTGTGTGTGCGTGTCGTGACACTTGTAGCATCTTAACGTATACCGACAAAAACCTCCGGCAGTCTCCTTTAAGGCACTTACACACTGCCCTGGGTTTGTGCAGCACCCACCACCGGCAAGGACAGCACGATGATCATTATTTGGCACTGGTTGCCAGGGCAACCGAAAGGGAAGTAGCCTGGTGCCTTTTCCAGCTGGTTTGGATGTAAATCTGGCGCACAAATCGGCAATATCTGTTACTATTACAATGGAAATCCCTTACTTTATAAGGATCAAATGTGATACAAGTGATACTATAGCCTATTTAATTTTAAGCCCACATTTTTGTAGTAAAAATCACAAAAATGTACGTACTGTACAGCTACGCCCAAATATCTTATTGTTTTCACTCGGCCACGATCTCTCCTATTGGATTATCCAAGATGTGAAATTGATGCATAATTGAAAAATTTTCAGTGCAGAGCGGTTCCGACACGGCTCGGTGTTGTTCGGCGACAGTGATAAGCGCAGTGTGAAAAGGCTTTTAGCCTCCTTTCTGCTATGTGTGATTTTCAGTGCGAACACGCAAACTTTCTGCATGTACGCGCGAGTGAAGATTACAGCCTAAGACCTTGTGATGTCGGTTGCTAATGACGTCGCGCAAAACGTTAGCGCAGATGCGGCTGCTGAATAGATGAAAGCGGTTATCCAGTGACACAGCTGTGCCCTCTTTGATGCTCTGGCATGAAACAGCAGGAAATGAGCGCCGCTAAGGGACGGCGGTACACACACAAAAAAGAAGAGAAAAAAAAAGATGCAAGCTGATGTGCATGGCATGCTAGTAGTGCTCTGTAGCCGGCAGCTGCACGCTCATCAAGTCAGCCGCACATTATGTTGATAGCTAGCGTTCACTGTCTCCCTTGCTCTCACGCTATTAGCACACAGTATGAAACAGCCCATTTCATTAGCATTAGCATGACTATGTTGATAAGCATAAGGTCACCAACTAACTACAGTGGATTTGGAAGAAATTAAGAATCACCATCATCATCATCATTGATTGCTTTCCACCAGGTTGCTTTCTCATATGTAAAATAATTCTAATAAATTGTGTGTTTTCTAGGGGTGTGCAAAAAAATCGATTCTCATAAGAATTGCGATTTTCATTTAGTACGATTCAGAATTGATTTTAAGTGTCCCAAAATCGATTTTATTTGAATAATTTTACATTGACTTACCTTTGTCTGTGTGTGCCTTTATTTGGAGCGCTGTTCATGTTGTACCCGATTTGGCCACTTAGGGGCAGTGTGGTTCTACGAGGTCTAATACACTGTTAAGTTGTAGCCACATTAAAAAGTAGAAGGAAAAAGTCACAATCAAGTTATTCCAATAAAAGTTCTTTTTTTGTAGCGTGGAGCCGTTCTTTTGAGTGATAAAAGTGCTGCAAGTAGCGCGCTAATTAGCATTAGCGAGTCAGACTGGAGTAGATCGTTACAATTCCTTGCACATCTATAGATTGAAGCAAAAATCATTGTCAATCAAATCATTTTGAATCATATATCGTTTCTTATCGAAAATCGATTCTGAATCGAATCGCAGGCCCAAAAATCGGAATCGAATCGTGAGACATTCAAAGATTCCCACCCTTAGAGTTTTCCCTTCCATGCTACTCGCTTTGGTATCAACAATATTTAAACATACTTTGAAATTGAAGCAGACTTTTTGTTGCCCATCGACGGTGCAACTACAAACCAATTCTAAATTACTGAGGAAGTTAATCCCCCATCTTGGGAACTGCCACCATAGCCTCTTCTTGCTCCTTAGTTCGGATTCGCACACATTGGCGCACACAACCGCGTTGGGACTCTACGTGGCCCTAATCCTGACGTGTTATTTCGGCGCATCGGTCGTGTGAAGTCATGTGGACCGGTATGAGTCTGCCGGTCTGATGAGAACATCCCTGCTGGGAACCTCAGACCGGAGGGTCACATTGGGCCTGTAACTCCATAGTAGTACTCACAAATGTAATATAAGATTCAGAATCAAGAGGAGCTCATTGATTAGAAGATGGCTACATATCTGATGCACCTGACACCATATGATCGCCAGGATGCCGGAAATCGTTTAGCTCCCAGCTTTTTCTAAGTTTTAGTATTCATCCCAGCCAATACTTAGAGATAGACCAATATGGTTTTTGCAGGGCCGATACCGATTATCGGTAGGAGGCCGATAACCGATATTTGAAGCCGATATCCATTGTCAGTAAAAAAAAAAAAAAAAAAAAAAGATGTCTTAAAGCATTTTTATTGAACAATGTTTATTGAATAATTTTTCCGACTTTTCGAAATGGAGAATGTTTTTTTTTTTATCTTACAAAACGTTCAAGGAGCTCCCAAGGTTATCAGTATGTCTTAAAAAGTTAATTGGAAACTTAAGCAAGTAAATACCATAGCTCGCTATCATTTTCTACACTCTAAAAACAGTTGGGTCAAAAATAACTCAACTATGGGTCAAAAATGGACTGATCCTCTACTAGGGTCAATTTGACCCAACTTTGAGTCAAGAAATGGGTCTTTTGGTGTCAAACAACTCATAAATATTGGTCAGATGCTTTACTTGTGTCAAAAAATTGGGTCATTTTGTATAAAACAACCCAGAAAGTTGGGTCAAATTTACCCATAAAGTGGATCAGTCCGTAATTGGGTTACTTTTGACCCAACTGTTTTTAGAGTGTACAGTAAAAAATTTACCTGAAATCTTAAACTTTCATATTTCTTTGTTTTAATGTCGACCAAAAACAAATGGTTCTGAAGGTTCCCAGGGTCAGTAGCATCTCTTATAAGTTAACTGAAAATTGAAATAAATAGCTACCTGAGAATCATTTTTTTTTAGATTTAGCTTTTTCAATTTTCGTCAATTAATAATTATTGGTCCATCCCTACTGTTTATCTATCTTCATTAGGGTCACCAATGTCTTGGTTTTTAGAAAGAAGACAAAAAAAGTTCCACAAGCAAGGAACTACTGAAAAATGATGACTGTGACTACGCCAGACTCTTTGGACCTTGCAGTCTTAAAACCAGAAAAGCAGTAGTAAAGGAATTGAGTGGCTTTCCGAGTACTATTTAGTGACGGGTATGTCCTCAAGTGATGCCCCTTCCCGCTACACACGATGAATAATGTACGTCAGTTCACAGTGCTTCCTAAAATAACTGGAAATAAGTCACGAGAGCACACACCGCTCTTTTTTTTTTCTTTTTTTTCTTCTCGGCCGTGAAATGTCACGTCCAGTCCAAACCAGAGCCGCCGCCAAACCAGCTTGTCCCTTCCAGGCTCGTCAAGCCGTCAAAGCCGAAGCAACGTTAGGACCACCTGAGCAAAGCGCAGCTGAAGTCGTAACAGGCGGTGGCCTTGGAAGTGGCCTTTGAAGGCAACCGGCTCGGCGCTCGTCTCCCCGACCACTCGTGTCATAAATATTTCCGCCTGTTCTTGTGGCTCGGAGAGCCGGCGAGGATTAAAAGAGCATCTTTTCTCACAAAGAAAACATGCACTTCAAATTTAAAAGGCCACTTTGCAAAGACGCTAGAGCTAATGCATCAGTCATCCCTGCTAGCTTGATGGGTTGTTAATTCAAATTTGAAGCGGTTGCACAGATAACGGAAACGTTGATGTTAGCTCGTCCTCTTTTGACAGTAAAATTAACCCTGGCGAACCCAAGAACCCTTTTCTTCTTTGGAAAATTAGGAATTATACATTAAATGACTGCTATAAATTCACTGAACACCAAAATATATGTTTTTTTCAATTTTAACCCTTTATTCCCTAATTTAGGATTAGGGCGAAATTTGACCCTTTGGGATTTATTTAGGGGTATCATTTCGAAAAATCTGAATAACAAAAAATGTCAGTAAACTATTTAGAATTTAAGAAAATAATCAATCAAATACACAGCTACATTGAACAATATCATTTTTTTGTTGCATTTTAGAACTGGATTTTGAATTTACAAACACACTTTGGCCAATGGAAACAAGAACACAGGGACAAAATCACTGCTGAAAAAAAAAAAGAGGTCTTTGTTATTTGAGTAGCAAAATTTATAGGGCCCAAATTTGACCCCGTGGGTTCTTCAGGGTTAATTTAGTTTGAAGATTTTAGGCCACGATTCTAAATCTAAAAAAAATCTCAATGCGACAGTAATGCTCATTCACATTTGAAAAGGGAACACAAGAGTCCTCAGTTTGGCAATTCAAAATGGCGTATGCTGGCGAACTAAGGACGTCTGAGGTAACCGTGGGAAATTAGATCACAGGTTTTTCTGTCAATTCTTTTATCTCCGTTCAACAAAAGCCGTTCAAGATGTGCGCTATTGACACCCGCATGACTTGAATTGAACAGAATCCGTTTGACTGTCTCCTGTTAGCGCTTCAATTGTTCGCTCCGTCTTTCAGTCTCAGGGGAACAACCTTGTAGTAGACTTGAGTTGTAACGTCCGCTCTTTTATCATGACTGACGCTTACTTACTAAAGTGAGCATTTTTCTCTCATTTCCCGCTGAATATCTGCTACTGTTTGCATGTAGCGGAACCGAAACGGCGCGGCTCCAGGATTACCGCAACCTCTTCTGCTCAAGATGGCAGCAATGTAGGTCAACAGGTATAAGCTTCCATTTACTGTCTCCGGATAAAGACAAGCAGTGTGGAAAGGGGGGTAGTGGGATAAAAGGGGGCCGTTCGTAGTGGCGTTGCGATCAATGATTTATACCTTTCAACTTATCTGCGCAGGCTGATGCCACGGACTGTTTGGTCGAGATAACCTCGCCGCATTGTGTCGTGTTCCTCGGGAAACAAAAACACAAAAGCCAGACGTCACTTACATTTATGTCCTCTGCCAATCACAATTTCCCAGCAACCTGTAGTCAGCCACTAAATACGCACAAGCCAATTTAACCCTGGAGGACCCACGGGGTCAAATTTGGCCCCTATAAATTCTGCTACTCAAATAACAAAGACCTTTTTTTTTTTACAAATTTAACTTGAAAAGTCCAGAGTGCCACTTCTGACCCCTGCATGGGGCCATCTAGTGGATGAATATTGCACTTACATGAGCCAGAGTGGTGGTGACAAGATGACTGGCAACATGCTGTTTTGTTGAGCTGGAAATCAATCCAAACAAAACCATCTTCTCAGCAAACCATCAGATGGTAATTTTATTTTATTTATTTTTGTTAATTTATTTCATATCATGTTGCAGAATGCCTAGGAGTATGTTTTATATATATATTTTGATAAATTAGCAACTCTGAGCTAGTTCCAAAAAAAAGGGTTAAAATAGAAAAAACATATATTTTGGTGTTCAGTGAATTTATAGCAGTCATTTAATGTATAATTCATAATTTTCCAAAGAAGAAAAAGGGTTCTTGGGTTCTCCAGGGTTAAAGCAAGACTTCAATTCATTTAGTCTCTAACAGCCCCCCCCCCCCCCCCCCGCAATGTGTTTTGATATTTGGCTTTTGTGTAACACATCAAGGCATGTAACAAAAATGGTACAAAACTACCATTGTTTCTCTTTTGGAAAATGTGATGTCAATAGTTTGTCTTCTTTATACGAAATGAACCAGGCAGATAAGCGCAACTCTTTGTTGTCTTTATCTTCTCCCGCTTGTCCGCAAGTGGATGGTCACGTGAACTTTTGCTCTTCCCAAAACGAGGTCACACCGATGTTCTTCTTTCCGAGGATTAACACAGCAAACGGCGAACAGGACGTGCGGGGAAAATCCTACGGCTGTGTCATCTGTCAAAGCTGACTTTTTTTTTTTCTGCTAGCTAACCTTGGCTGGAGCAAAAGAGATTGATTGTGTCACATTACATTACCCTACTCATAAACTGCAGTTTGTGGCAATTTGACAGATGAGAAATCACACTGAGAGTCCAGCAACTGTCACAAGGCTGACAAATGCAGGGGAAATATCCACAGTTAGTTTGTTTTTGTTTGAGTGAAATTTTACAAGAATTAAGTCACAGTTCACAAGAAAAACTGAAATAATGAGAATTGGCGAAATTTACAAGAATTGCTTGATAATAAAGTCGAAATTTTCTTAAGTCAAAAAGAAATGAAAATAATTACATTTTATTTGTAATGAGCACATGCCAGTCATTCACAAGAAATGTGTGAATTAAATTTGATTAAAAAAAAATATACCCGAAATTTAAGAGAAATCGTAATAAATTCCTCATTTACAAGAATTGTTTGATCATAAAGTCGAAATTTTCTAAAGTCAAAGAGAAATGAAAATAATTACATTTTATTTGTAATGAGAACATGCCAGTCATTCACAAGAAATGTGTGAATTAAATTTGATTTAAAAAAAAAACATACCCGAAATTTAAGAGAGAAATCATAATAAATTCCTCATTTACAAAAATGGTTTGATAATAGTTGAAATTTTCTAAAGTAAAAAAGAAATTAAAAGAATTACATTTTATTTGTAATGAGCACATGCCAGTCATTCACAAGAAATGTGTGAATTAAATTTGATTTAAAAAAAAAACATACCCGAAATTTAAGAGAGAAATCGTAATAAATTCCTCATTTACAAAAATGGTTTGATAATAAAGTTGAAATTTTCTAAAGTAAAAAAGAAATTAAAAGAATTACATTTTATTTGCAATGAGCACATGCCAGTCATTCACAAGAAATGTGTGAATTAAATTTAATAAAAAAAAAATAGAAATAAAACATACCGTAATTGTCATGAAAATAGTCAGAATTTTACAACAAAAAAGGTACAATTTCCAAGTAGAAATATTACGGGAAAAAGCCGTAATGTTACTAGCAAAACTATGCAATTTTAATGTTACGTGGGTAAATTAAAAAATGTTTTAATGGCTGAGGAAAAATAGAATTGAAAAAGTTATATGAAAATATATAGTTGTACATGCAAATTGTTCTAACCTGTTAACCTCCATCTCGTTTATGTCCTCCTGATGATAAAGCAGAGTACTAGTTTCCCCTGACAACAGGGAGGGGAGGGCGGGCTTCTCACCGGGCTATCAATAATACACGATTAAGTTGGGGCTTTGACTTGAGATAATGGGGAGAGAAGCAGGAGGCTTTCAAAGAAACATGGTGCTTTTAACTCAGAAAACCACAAGCAGGAAGTATGTTGTTTTTTCAAAGGTAGTGTGATGGCTGCCCTCCCACCCCACTAACAAGGATAATCACTTACTTGGAATACTTAATATGTGGAGTAAATGTCAAGTAAAAACGGCTAAAAACCCATTTTGAGAGCAATAGCAATATATTTGGATAGCGTTTGTTGTTAGCTTGGGATCTACATCCTGAAATGATCTTGCTCTTATTTGCAAAACCCCTAGTAATTATTCAAACGTAATATTCACAAGTAACAGTCAATTGAATTTATTGGGTCCACATCAAAGACAACATACAAATTGTCCACAAATAACTGCGAGGCCTATCACTAGAACGGCAACAAAAAAGCGACCCAAATCGAAGTCGAGCTTTAACGCATTTGTTTGTTTGTTTCTTTGGTACACAAAATATTTATAGATCCGTGTTTTGCCATCAAAAGCCGTTTCTCAGACTTTGGTTGTTTTATTGCTTGAGGTTTTACAAGAGCATTTTTTTTATTTTATTTTTATTTTTTTTAAATGTGTCAGTCATTAAATTGATTTTTCACAAAATTGTAATTTTTTTTTTTGGGGGGGTGGGGGGCAGTGAAACCAACCCATAAACTAAACAACAGAAAAAGAGTATTATAGGTTTGTCGCTTATACACAATAATCTGTGGGTCTTGAAAGATCAGTCAAAATGGTCTTAAAGGACCAAGACTAAGTTCTATCCTGTTACTTTGCATTTAATTTTTTGAGTTTTAGATTTTTTTAACTTAACGTGAGTCAACTCAAAATGAAAGGCATTTTTTTATTTTTATTTTTTGTAAGTTTTTTTTTCCAAGGACCAAGACTAAGTTCTATCCTGTTACTTTACATTTAATTTTTTGAGTTTTAGATTTTTTTTAACTTAACGTGAGTCAACTCAAAATGAAAGGCATTTTTTTATTTTTTGTAAGTTTTTTTTTTCCAATTAGTTTTTTAAATGCATTTATGATGTATTAAGATGTCTGATTGCTTCTCCGCCCATGACTTGAATTTAATAGCGTTCTGATAAGCGGGGATATTTCAGTTTGGTAACAAACACAGTGTAAGATAGTCAGACAGATATATACATATAATTGATTCATCCCTTGAGGAATATCAAAACGGTATGTAGAATGCAAGTTTGTACGTTTTCTACCTCATCATCATTAGAACGCTTCATTCACTTGTTGAGCTACACTCAGACGCTCGTGCTAACAAATCTGGCGCCCTGCAGCGTTGCCATTCATTCCTTTGCTCTCTGACAAGCTCGTGTCTGGCCTGTGAACACGCCGTGCTCTGAAGAAACATTTTGTCTGTGGTCTGATGTGTTGTTGTTGTTGTATGTGTATGTGCAGATGTTCGCCCCAGGGTGCTGGACGTAGCAACATATTGTAAAAAAAAAAAGAAGACATTTTATTATTATTATTATTATTGGCCATTTAGTCGATTATCAGAATTTTAATCTGCCGGACTGACACATCAAATTCAGCATCGGACTCAAAAACCCTAACCCTAACCCCAAAAATGTCTGACTGAATAAATGCAATTAGCATTGCAGGATTTAAAAAAAAAATCATGTTAATGCTCAATAATGCTGGATTAATGAATGAAGCCGTTCTTTTGTACGGCCCATAGGCAATTCGTTGCTCACCCGTGCCTTATTCTATCGTCCATTCGAAGGCTAATCCTGTCATTCACATGTCACCAATGTTACTTTTAATGTTACTTACGAAGCTTCCGGAATGATCTTGAGCCTCCCGAGCTAGCGTGACAGATGTGTAAGCTGCATTTTAGCTGCCGTAATTCTACTTGCATTGCTCTGTATTTAGCGTGCAGCTGCCCCCCCCCCCCCCCTACACCCCCACCAGCATCAGGGAAAAGACCCCTTGGGCGAGACCCTCGAAGGTGGTGTGGTGTATTTATAGCTCACACTTGCGGAGAGGGGTGCGACTGCTGCATGACCCCTTTTAGCCATCAATGCATTTTCTCCTCGTGGAAAAATGACAGCACAGTGGCTTTAGCGCCGTCTCACCTAACACATGCATGTTGGAATGCATTTTTAAAATGGACCTAAGGGGATCCGTCTGTGGTTTAGTGGGTGATTGGCATGCTATTTTTTTTTCTTCTTTTTTTTCTGGAGAGCTCAGTATTGTTCATTCGGTAATTTTACCGATTTGACATGTCATCATCATTGCTCTCCTTTATTCTTTTTATTATTATTATTATTATTTATTTTTTATTTTTTTGTGTATGTGTATGTGCGTGCGTGCGAGTGTGTGTGTATTCATTAGTTCACCTAAAACCTATTAAAAAATCCCATACCGTTCACCTAAACCGAACACTTCCAGCCAGAGTCGTGAGGCCGTCAGGAGACCCGAGGAAGGACCAAAGAAAGAATGCATTTTTAAAATGGACCTAAGGGGATCCGTCTGTGGTTTAGTGGGTGATTGGCATGCTAATAAACACGTATCACGTTATATATGTATACCCCGAACCCTTGTTCACTATTTAAGAATTCACCTGTGTGTTTTTTTTTTTTTAAATATAAAAACCTGTCCTCAGCTGTTGCCCCCCAAAAATCACATATTGCTCTTTTTGTATAGGCCTAGGATGTCACAAGATGGCACCAAAGCACTATATTATAGGAAAATAGTAATTGCATGCCAAGAAAGTGTTGTTCAAGTGATACGCCTGAAGCTAAGTAACGTCTTTTCAGACTAACATTATTTAGTTATACAACATTAAGTGGATGCAAAAGCCAAAAGTGAATAGTGAGGGGTTTACTGTTTTGGGGACATTTTTGTTTGGTGGCGTGCCATGAAATTTTCCCAGTGTAAAATGTGTGCCTTGGCTTAAAAAAAAGGCTGGGAAACACTAGTGTCGAAAACCCCAGCGTGGCATTTCTTTTATTTATTATTATTATTATTTTTTTCTTCTGGAGAGCTCAGTATTGTTCATTCGGTAATTTTACCGATATGACCCAGCGTGGCATTTCGATGCCTGTCATTGGCCGAATGTCCCCTGAGCACTCGGCGAATGTCCAGGCTCTGTCACAACCGCCGACTGCACCAGCTGTTTCCTTCCCTGCCGTACATCTTATCACCTCCGCCAGGCCATTTGTCCTCTACAAAAGAAAAGGCGGCAACGGCATCAATTTGCCACAACTCGCATCCTGGCGCATCATGTCCGCGGGACGCTTGACATAGCGCAAGGTCAGAGGGCGCTCGGTTTGGGATGCGGCCTAGTCAGACAGTGTTGAACAAACAATGAAAGCAGAATGGGACGTGCTCGGGCTTTTGCTGTCTGGCCGCGCCTTGCCGTGCCGGGCAGGCTGCTGGCATCGGCGCTTTTTTTTGCGTCTCGCATTGGGAGTTATCAGAGCAATGCAGGCACACACGCAGTCACGGGCTCGTCGTCGTAGTAACGCCGGCTCTCTTGGGGGGGGATGCTATGGGTCCGGGAGATGACCTGAATCATCACTAGTACATACCCAAGGGATTCCGAGGCTCGTTGTGTTTTGTGGTGGATAATGAAGCCATTAGAGGTGCACTTTGACGTCCAACATGTGACCAGGATCTGATTGCATCACAGCACTTGGACATGGCGGATCTCCAGCACTTTGACTGGTTTAAAGAGACTGGCCATTTGTTAATAGGTAAGAGCAGCAACGAAAACGTCTCATTCGGGTGGGATTGACACTTAAGGGGGTCCTAAGTTTACAATTTATGGCGGCAGGAATGTAACCCAAATTTGTATGCCGATGCAAGTTTCCCCAATGAACACAATGGCTTTCAACACAAAGGGGCGTGGGCAGTGAGTCTGTGGTAAACTTTGTTGGGGTCTGGGGGCCTCCTCTATGTCCACATCAAAGGGCCATTTGTCTGTGGTTGAAGTTAATGTGTTAGTATGATTTCTTTGTAAGTCTTATCTCATGCTCGGTGACGTCAGGTCTGAGACCTACTATATTTCCACATCAAAGGGCCATTTGTCAATGTGTATTGAATGATGTCTGTTTGCATGGGGGGGCTTGGGAATCTTATGATACTGCTCTTCAAGATAGTATAAGAATGCTGTGAGTCCGCTGTAACGACACACTTGCGAGAAGACTGCAGCCATTTGTCTGTAAACTTGCTCGTGTCCGGAGTATTCTGTAAAATAAATCCTTCGAAGGACCTGTTCACCGATCTCCAGTCTGTATTCAGAAAATCAACATTCTCTCTCCCCAAACAACAACGAACACGCGCGGAAGACAAAGATAGTCTTCTAACAACTTCTTACTATGCAAATTTGAGAAGTTTTCCACCCCACTTCGAATTAAAGCTGGCAAAGGCCGGATGATCAGAAGCCAGAAGATTATTTTGACAGTATCCTGAATGATATTCCTACTTGATTTGCTAGGAAAACAGTCAGGCCGACAAACCTGTTCACTATTTAACATGTCTTGTCATTTCTGTCATTCTGGGTGCCCTGTGTGCCATGTCACCTCTCAAACGGCATTACTGCTATGGCAGGTATCTGCTATTGGGCAGTTTACTTGCCATTGTTGGAGATATCGTTGTACAGTACTGTTTGTGTGTTGGTCATGAGATTTTTGGGGCAAATGCTGATACCAACCAGTTTTATAGGCTAAATAAGCCAATATCCTAATTTGATATCTGATATACAGTATCTGCTGATAACCGATATGTCGATTTATCTTTATTGGCGTTAAGGACACACTTACCAATTTTTTTTTCCACCATAAGTGGGGTCTGTAAAAATCACTACCATGCTTAAGATGAGTCATTACCTAAGTTAACTTATTACCCTTAAGTTGAATGTTGTTTTAATGACCACAAACCTCCCAGTGGCTATTTACTCTACCTTTTTTTCAAACCTGTCTAGAGGGGGAGTGGAAGGTGAAAAGCGAGTCTGCATAAGAGTTGCTTGTTTCTTTAAAGCCAATTAAACCATGCACATGTCTTAAAGGAACGCGCCAATGCAGATCGGACAGGAGCAAATGAGCAACGCTCTCCAGCATGAACAAGATGTCTATTGATCAAGTGTGTGCAAATATGTTGGAATTTACCTGAACGTGACCTTCTTCATTTAAGTCCCTAAAATATTTAGTCTTTCCTCTGCTTGTTTATCACGTCCCTTTTCACTGTCACATTTTGAATTTTGGATGATTATTATGTCATGTCCTGCAAAAGAACTGCAACTTTTAAGCCTCTAGATACCAATCTTAAGTGAATCAAAATGAGCACACAAACAGCGAATCCATTTACTGGCATGAACAGTGACAAACAGGAGGTACATAACTAATCGACATCCACTTGCTACTTATGTACATGTCATTTCAGATTTTTTTTTTTTATGTTCCAAAATTTACCACAAAACTTTTTTACAAGCTTGTCATGGTGTTGCTCCCCAATGCACCCCCCCCCCCCACCACCACCACCCCAAATTTAGAAAAAGGATAGCATTAAGTGCTATGAATACTTTTCGAACACATCGTGCGAGGTGTGGCACGTTCCGGTCAAATGAAGTAGTGGCTGTTATCAAAAAAAAAAGAAAAAGGAAATGCCTGTGGAGACTGGGGAGGATGACAGATGGTTTGGAGACAAATCAGCCTGTGAATCAGGATCTACGCCCTGGGATGACTCGGCCCTTTCACATTGTGTTTGTGTGCATTTTAATTCAAAAAGTGCGTTTGAGTTGTTGCTTCATCGGTTAATTTTTATATAGCACTTGTTTGTGCTAACTTTGTTTGTGGAATGTGGGGGGGGGGGGAAGCCGGACTACCCAAAGAAGAAAAGGGGCAAGACACAAATCAGCCAATATTTGAACCCTGAAACCTCAGAACTAACTGTGAGGCAGGAATCTTAACCATAGTTCCACCATACTGCAGCATTTAGTTTCAGTACTTTAAAAAAGCACTTTTTAAAAATAAAGTAGGTTAAAAGAACCGAATTCCACAAAGCTTGTGCAGTAATTAAATTGTGACTGATTGGTATTTTACATTTGCATCAGCATAATAATAAGTCTAATGGTTAATTTAGCCCCTCAATATGCAAACTAACGCAAACTGACTTTCATTTTGCTTGTCTTCAAAAACACAGCCAACGTAAAAACACAGTCACGGTCTTTCTAATATCTGCCGTATATTACCTCTGCTCATTACTGTGTGACATTGTTACCGTGCGGCGCTATAACGTTAAGTGTGGAAACCTTACAGTCTTCCTATAAATAACACCTTAAGCGCGGGCGCTGTTGCAAAGCGGGTCTTTCCTCCCCAAGGAGGATCTTCCTCAAGGCCTCAGCACTGATACCCGTCATGCGTGGACTCAGTGAGACTGGGTACGCCGTCGCCGTATCTCAGCCTTGGTCGAGACAATTTTAAGCCTCTTCAAGCCTTTAATAATCCCAAGAGGAGGCCAACAAGGTCAGGGGTCTGCCGTCTTTGTCATGGCATCAGATTTTGTTTCTGCTCTTTAAATAGGAAGGTATTTGGCATATTTTAATTATTATTACACATATAAGTATTTATCCGTATCTTTTACACGTACTCTTAGCGATAGTCAGAACTGGCTCACTACCCAAACCAAGTGGATTTGAAACAAGTTTAACTTAGGTCAATACGTTTGTTTTACTTTATAGCTATATCAACATTGCTACTTTGTCGAATCTGCTGTTTTGTTGTTGTTTATTTTGTTTTTATTGGGCTCCAGATTCTTGTTGACTTTTTAACCATAGTGGTTCACATTTGTTACAGGAAATGCAAAATAGGTAAGATGAAACAGCAGTAAATTCTGTAATAACAAAATATAATATAAATACTGCAAAAAAAAATTCTTAGGAAAGTGTAAATAAAATGACGGAATGACGCTTTAGTATGCGATACTGAATAAAAAATAATACACTTGTTAAGTCATTTGCGTTTGGGGAATGGAAACTGTTGCACTGGCCCCCTCCTTCTTCATCCATTGTTTTTCCAGCCTCGTTTCATTGGCCCACGGGTTGGCAACTTTAATTACTTATCGGAACGATCCGCGTGTCAATATTCCAACTTGCGGCGGTCACCTTGTGCAGTGCTGGTTATAAATACGGGAACAAGGTTTAGCGTGGTCTTGGAGTCGTGGCAGAAAGATCTGGATGTCAGCCCATATTGCGCAAAGTGGAAGAATTGGCTTTGTGTTCCGGGTTGCTCATCTAATAGGAGGTTTGGGGAGACAATTTACATTGTTTGATGCCCCAAAAACGCTGATTTTTGCTTATTTTTTGGGTAATTTTCCTCATGAGATCACTTATGATGAACTCATCCAAGGAACTTCCCCAAACTGTTCTCACCGAATTAGACTCATGCTGTCGACATTCCAGCTTATCTTGCTAATATGGAGAATTAACGTTTAGGGACGACCCCGAATTAAAGAAGTGCCATACAGACGTTGATGGTTTTTTTTTTTTGTGATGTGAGTGAGCCCACACATGCATAAACACGAACAGGATAATTGCTCAAGAATTTTTTTTCCATACGTCCGACAATGAGTCCTTTGCTAGCTTTGATCGCTAGGGAGGAAATATGCTCAAATTAGGCCTGATGATTAATACGTATGTGTTGTCTACCTCAATTTATATAAAAATAAACATTTTGACTTTGAAGAGTCTTCAATTAAAAACCTTTGCAATGACATTCACTTTGGTTGCGTGATCGACCGATCGTAGATATTGAACCGTTTTAATTGTTGGCCCCGCCCCTTTTTCTCAGCAGGTCCTTCAATTGGGTCTTTACTGACTAAATCACAAGGGAGGATAATATGTTCAAATTTGGCCCGATTCTCGGTTTGTCAGCAGCCCGCTTTAGTCCCTCCAGTGCAGTCGCATCACAATGAAATGAAAATTGTCTCTAGTGTCATACCCTGCTCTTGTTCAATCCCGAGGCTCAGCAAACATGACTTGCACTTGACTCGCAATGTGGACTCACGCGCCCGTGCGTCCTCAAGGCAGATTGTGTAATGAAGTAACGTCCACCTTTTTGATCTGGTATTAAGTTTCCCCCCCGAGACCACAGTAAGCGATTACCATGCATTATGCTGTGGTTTTATGTCACAAAAGCCTCGCGAGCTGCCCTTCGCACCACGCTTATACTTCCTTTTCTTGTCGTCCTCTTGTATCGCTCCATCTTTTCCTCTTTGAAGTAGCTAATTTGGCCTGTCGAGTTAAGCAAAGGAAATGATTGAGATTCCCAGGGTTGCTCTTTTTTCACAGTTGAGTTGAATGTAAAAACCTCAAGATCTCATCCATTTGTTGGCTTGTTGACAAAGTCGAACTGGAAATTTTCAGACAGGTGGGCAGAAATCTGTATTTTAAAGGATGTCTTCTCTGGTTATCTTTGCACCAAAACAAAATAGCTCACTTTTGGCTTGCTTTCTGACACTCCCCCCCCCCCCCCCATCTTAATAATTAACTTGCTTGGACATTTTAATGTCAGGGAGCAAATATTTTCAGACTTTCCAGGTGGCGCTGGCTAGTAATATGATGCACGCCATAGCAGATGCACAAAAGGAAAAAAGGGGGGTGATACAAGTATGACTCTTGAGGACAATGGCTCCTAGAAAGAGAAAAACAATGAAGCTCTTTCACAGCAAACGTCCTGACATTTTGTCCCAGGGACACCACGCAGTTCATGTGACTCTCATAGCACACTCTCAGTCTAGAAGCAGTAAAATCCCAAATTGGCATCATTTGTTTGACATTTTGTTCCACCACAGTGGAAAGATTTTTTTTTTTTGTCTTTCTGCTGTGTAAATTACATAACCAAAGTGGACTTGTTCTTTTCTGGCATGTTGAGACACTTTTGCTAGTTCCTGCCTCGTTTCTGTCCTGCAATATTTGTGAGGCTCGACTGTAGAACACTTGATTTAATTTAGTTAGTGTCACTGACTGGTCTGAGCAAGGCGTGTTGTACAAAATGAATAATAATTGCTACTTAAACCGTATTTATTTATTTTTGATACATTTAGCAGAGCTAGCAGAGGTCCAGTAAAAATGACATTGAAGCTAGCATCACACATTAGCTGCACTAGAAGCTGCCAAGTAAAACCTAGCAAGAAACTGGCGGTAGGTGATAGTGATAGGAGGTGACAGTCCCGTAAAAAGCAACAAGTGATGTATTTGTCCTTGTTTTTCTTCAGGTTTGTCAGGGTTTTCCAGCATGTTCGGTAAAAAGAAGAAACGGCTGGAGATCTCCGCCCCATCCAACTTCGAGCACCGGGTCCACACGGGCTTCGATCCGCGGGAGCAGAAGTTCACCGGGCTGCCGCAGCAATGGCAGAGCCTCCTGGCTGACACCGCCAACCGGCCTAAGCCCATGGTGGACCCCTCCTACATCACCCCCATTCAGCTTGCACCCATGAAGGTAAGGAAGAGGGTAGGGGGGGGGGTGTTGCATGGATCCAAATGTACCTTAACATTTCTTACCATTTTAGGACCTGCTTTGACCTCTTCAGATTAAGCCCCTGTGATTCTAATCTTGATCTTTTTAACGGATACATTTTCACTTGAGCATGTCTGCTTCACACCACTCCAATCCTACACTTGTTCCTTTGTTTTCTCCCAATACCATCTGGCCATTTCACACTATTACATCACTCTTAATATACCCACTAATAATCACATCCTAATGCGCTGCTTTAAACCTGCATTAAGCATTATCGGTCACTTTTTAAAGCCATAAAACCATGGACAGGGTTGTGAAGTTTAACACCTTCTTCTTTCTGCCTTGTTGTGTTAAGTGATTGACAGGTATAGCCAGCCCCTTTCATACTGTCCGGCAAGACAGTTGATGTTTGTTGTAAAAGGTACCAGCTCAGAACGGGGCGGGAACAAACCTGAGTGTAAATTTGTTTCTCAATATTAGCTCAGTAGTACGACGTTTATCAGCCGACACAAAACTGGCTTCTCCCGTGCTATTGTGTTTAAAGCAAATTGTGCTTTCAGACAAAATGGCCCCCTTCACACTGTCTATTAGACTGGCTTTTTCTCCATGTTGCTGGTCTGGATAGAATATTAAGAATTCATGATATGGGTATTCGATTTGAGACGTTTTGAAAAGTTGCGACACAAATACTGCATGATGTTCCTCTGAAGCTCTTACCTACTTTTGAGTATATTCTGTTTGGTGCGGTGCGTTAAAAGTCACAAACAAAGCATCTAAGATCTGAGCAGCAGAGAATCAAAGTGAAAAACAACAAGCGCCATTCACAGCTGATGTTTGTTGTCATTGGAAAAAAAAAAAGTAAAAATAGAGAAGACCTACATTTTTGTGAGTAGATGACAGTAAAAAAAATGACTCAAGCAAATGTTGAGTAAACCGGGATAGCAGATTGCTAAAAAACATGACTCAGTAGGAAAAAGATGAGAAAATACGCTTAATGCAGATTTAAACTTGCTCATGTGTTAAAGCACAACAGTTTTATCCATTAACATCAATGCAAGTCTCCATTTTTTTTGTTTGTCTCCTCGTCTCTGACCCTTCTGAGTGTCTCCTCTGTTGTGTTGTTGTTCATTGGCTTTCACACTGATGCTCATAAAGACGTTTCCGTAAATTTCAACTGGCCTGAGTGCTCAAGTCGTCGTATTTGTGTCATCCCCGATTTCAGCCTTACACTGGCCGTCATTGGTCCGATAATCGTTGAGATTTCCATAAGGTCCCCGCCGCTCGCCGCCCCCCCCAGGCTGGAAATTAATCATCGATTTGTTTCTGAATTCATAGCACGGTTGACTCGCAACAAACAGGGAAGCCCCAAATGAATCATCATCACCACAATGTGGAGTTAGAGTGAAGATTTATTTGTGGAATGGCTGGAAATGACACAAGGAAGTAATAAAAGATTATATAGACACCTCTCTTTTCCCATTAGGACATGAAAAAAAAAACGGGCAGTAACTGTAATTGTTAGGGGTATAGCAAAAAACCTGGTTGGATCTTGTAGAGTAAGGGAACAAAATGCAAAACCATAAAACTATATTTCTTTTGTGTAAGGTCGCGTGTAAAAAAAAAAAATCTGAATAAAAAATAAATAAATTCATAACATTTTGGACAGTGTGAAATTCATTGTTCCCTTGTATTTATCGATGCTGCAGGGTGAATTCTGAAGTGTTTCGCGCTTTATTATCTGCTCATATTCAGCCAAATGCTTCAGAACTTATTGGACAGCGCTTCACAGTGCAGATGGACAATAACCTGAAGCATACTGGGAAATTTTTTAAGGCGTAATTTTATGCAATGGCCGAGTCAATCGCCTGACCTGAATCCAATTGAGCACACAATTTAGTTACTGAAGGGAAAATGCCCTGTTGAGTCTTGCAATAAAATATGTTGGGACAATCAGTTGACCCTGGAAACTGGTCACCAGTCAATCACAGGGAAACCTTCCTGTGTCATTTCCAGTTAGAAACACAAATCACAATCCACCTGTTGCGGGGAATTACTTACTGTAGTGCCATTTGGAGTGCACACAGTTAGCAGCTAACCCCGTTAGCCTCACAACTAAAATGGCCACAACCAAGAACAGCAATATGCCACAGGAAATATCTCTGAAGAGGGGGGAACAAGAAAGTAATTGTCTTGCTCTCTTCACAGATATCTCCCAAGAAGGTCCGGCAGTCCGAAACGCCCAAAGTATGACTCCCTCTACCCGTCTGCCCAAACCCTAATGACCCCCCCCCCCCCCAACCCCACCCTCCTGCCTCTTCTTCTTCTCTTGCCTTTGCACTCTCACCCCCCACCTCCCTTCCCTCCCCCCCGCTGCCTTGTTATTGCATCTCCTCGACGCTGCCTGCTGCTGCCATGCATTTAGGTGGAGGTGGGAAGCGGCAGAATGACTCCACACATGACACAACTACATTGCTCTGCCAAGTCTTTACTTAGAGCTCATTTCTACTCTTCCCTTTCTTTCATCCGCATGAGTTCCCCGCACCCCCCCCCCCCCTCAAAAAACCCTCGCCGCCCTCCCCCTAGGACACTAGATGAGCTATAGCGGCATGTTCCCCATGATCCTCCCTTGATGATGATTACGATGATGTTAATAATGATGGGTGCAAACTGAAAAGTGCCTCTGTGAAAGCTCTTTCTGATCTGTGGACTGTATTTTTACCAATTTCCTCAAATATAGCATTTCAGCTATAGGAATGGCAAGGGTGCCTCGAAATAACGAGATTCATTGGTTGTGATTGCAATGTGTGTGTTAAATACGTTCTGCCTCACTCGTGCAAAAGGTTGAATTTTGTTTTCAACCATCAGAATCGGTGTGTAGCTGGAGTTTTGAGGCGGAGGAATATTTTTTTTTAGCAGTGAAATGGCTCTTTAAAGTAAAAAGTGGGGCACACAAACAATGGGGTGGGGGGGGCATCTTTCTTTGCAGCTTGCGCCTCCCCCCTTCTCACATCTTATTGCTTTGAACCCAAACAGCCATTCGTAGCCACGTGCTAGTACTGTAGCGCTAGGCTTGTTGACAGGAATACCCCGCTACCACTCATAGACAAATATATTTATTTATATTTATTTAATATATTTTTTATATTTATCTTCATAAAGGATTTTTTTTTTATTATCTTCATAAAGGAAATTTTGAAAGCATTATGATGTTGGTAGATCTATAAGAATAAGAACAAGCACTACTTGAAGGCTTGACAGTATGTGTTATACTCGTGTGTACTGTACAGTTGTGCTTGTAAGTTAATTGCAGTTTATTAATTTTGGTAGAATTTGCTGAATATAGTAAAATAAGTAAAACTTGCAGATTTTGTTGTTGTTGATAGTAACTCTATTTTGGTCGGAATTTAGTTTTTTGTGTGACGTAATTTAATTATTGGCCACTAGATGGCGGCATACTATTTTAGTTTGAGAGTGACAGGAAAAAGAATGAGTAGGGGAAGTACTGTATTTCAGCCACAGCCTAATTTTTGTTAAGAATTATTGAATGTCATCTGTTATAATCCTGTTTTTTACACCTACGGAAAGCTATTATGGATATTGTGAGAGGATAAGTTTGTTGATTTGGAAAAAACAGGATTTTTTTTTTTTTACTGTAAGCACATTGAGGGACTGATACACTGTTACACTGTACAATATTTTTGTTATCCATTGCTCTTGCCCTAAGTCAATATATTATGTACGTTTGTTTATGTGTGACAGTATTATTTAAAGTATGTTTAAAGAACCTTAAAAGTGCAGTAAATCCTACGAAAACATGACTAAAAAGTATTTAAATAGGGAGTTTCTATAGTGTGGATTTCATTTATTGGGAGACTGGTCTGGAGTGGTTTTTGGATTATTATATATTATTATAATGTGTGTGTGTCTGAGTGTGAGCTGTGGTGCGAGGTAACGTCTACTAGCAACCCTGCCCTCCTACTGGTTGTCTCATGGTTCATGCGTGAGGCCTGTAGCCTAGTTGTCAGCCTGCTCATCTCCACTGGAGCATTAGTATTGCTTCCAGCCTCCCCGCCGCCATCATCATCATCACCACACAGGCTAATCCACAAGTGTGGGTTAACACATCCCCTCAGCAGCATGTCTTTAACATGGCCGCCTCAAAGGTGGCGTGTTGATTTTTGAATTCAAGTGTGTGTGTGTGTAACATCAAGGCCTGTTGTGTGCACCTCCCTCCATGATGGGGGTAATGAAAGTCATCTCATGTTGCACCTTGACTTTCGCACCCTCAAAGGGACTCATTTGCAGTAATGGGGTGTGTGTGTGTGTGTGCCTGTTTGTGAGTTCACGTCAATGTTAGCATGTATGTTTACGGGAGCGCATTTTGTCTTGTACTTTCAATTGGCTGAGGTTACCTGAGCCGTGGCTGCTAATACAGTCGACGGAAGTGAGGGACAGAGAATGTTTGAGTGGTTTGCTCTTGTCGCATTTGTGGTGACTTGATTACAGAGAGTCGTTGGTTTACAATGGTACCGACAGACTGCTCATCGTTGTGTGGGAGGCCTCAGTCCCTAAACTCCCAACAAATTGACAAAAGATAATAGGAAAAATTTTAAAAAGATATCTAAACGATTCAACAATTAGCAAAAAATATTTATCGATAAACTCATTCAAACCCCAAAACATATAAATACATTTTTTAATACTTTCTTTCACTCCCCAAAATCTTTTTTTAATGCTAGAGCATACAGAAGGCTTTGATACAGCTTCTGACATGACAAAGTCGCTTAAAGCAATGGTAGTTATCACAACAACAAAAAACGTCCAGCAGGTGGCAGCAGAGTATAAGAGATCAGCCAGGGCCATGTTGCAACAAGCTCTTTTTGCCAGTGTTTTCAATAGGTTTTTGAATATTGATTAAACTTAGCTATATTCTAATGCAAATTGCTTCAAAATGGGAATAAATACAAATGTACTTTTTTTCCTGATGAAAGAAGAAACTGTAATCTTACTTTTGGTAGGTTCCATGTTTTTATAGTAATATAACACAGTATTCTGTGGATCTTACAAAATCAGTCAATATCCATTCAAATGCACGCCTATGGACAACACAGATTCCTAAATGAATCACACATAAACACCACATAAGCACGGTAGATTTATACCCCAAGACTCCGAATTGTCAGGCAGATTTGCTAACCCCTAAATCACCTTGCGCCTCATTTGAGAAAAACAAATCATTTATTGAGAGATGTCAATTTGACAAAACTTAGCCATCATTGTCCTTTTATACACTAAACTTATTTTGCATTCTGTCACCATGGAGCCACCCCCACCACACACACACACACACACACACACACACACTTGTCTCCGTGAGCTGCATGCTCTGTGGGTAGTGTGGGAGGAGAAATCTCTGTGGATATTTTCAGGAAGCTCAACGTTCAGCCTTACATCATCGTGGAAGAGGTGGATTGTTAACAAATAGATTGTGGATGCAGAATGATTTTATAATGCCGACACAGCATTGCCACTTAAGCTTTAAAAAAAACCAAAAAAAAACAAATGCTAAATCAGCTCATTGAGGTGTAATTCCTTGGACGTTCAATAGGGGGCAGTAAGGCAGCAAAGTCAAAATGGCGGCACGCGATACCCGCTAAGCTCTAAATGTCAGTCGGCCACCCTGCACCCACTGACTCTTTTAGAGGAAACCTGATCGTGACGCCACTCAGAAGTAGAGGGTCTTCAGCTGGGGGCCAACGGTGACAGTCATGGCCGGGGGCCGAGGATCCAGGGCGGCCGCAGAGACGAGGGGCTTTGACGGGCCTGCAGGGAGGCCGGAGTCCAGCCAGGTGGAGGGGACACTACAACAGGTGGGGTTTCTGTTAGGGTTAGGGATCGTTGGTGGAAGACCTGATGCTGCTTGAGGTCACATACTTGACTGTGACCTTCTATTTTCGGTGGTCCTGAGCTCTTTAGAGATGTTTGTTGTGTTTGGAAGCCATTTTGTTTTGAGCTTGTGCATCAGCAACATGAAACTGCTTTGTTTTCTCAAAGAGAGGTAACGCGTGAGAATAATATGTAGATATGTTCAGAGGCTATTGGCAATGATCGATGGCCTCATTCACTGACTGCACCTGTGGATTTCAGTGACTCTTTGCTTTCTGGCCACAGGTACATATGAAATTGTAAATCTTTTAAATGTATAAAAACATACCTTGCATCCAACATTCCTAAATGCCTAAACAAACGTAATACAGTTCATGTCAGTGTTGGATTGTAACCCTTTCGTTCTTATGGCAAACTAATAATGACATCGAAGCACTCTTTCATCATCATCATCATCATCATCATTGACTGTGCCATTCATGCAGTGGGAGCTACTCGTGCTGATCAATACGCCTTTAATTTCAAGTCCAATTTGAGCGGAGCTCAGTCTGAATTGATGCGGGATTAAATTGGTTTATGCAGGAATACTTTTGAAGCAGAATAGCTGCTAATGGGGAAAGCGAGTGAGAGAAGAGCATCTGTCTTTTTTTTTTGGGCAGCGAGCTGGAGTGGATGCTATTGATCCGTTCCCTCCTCACTGCTGTCATTCTGGGGATTGTTGGCTTACACCAACCTCATGCTTTGCCAGAACGGTCTTAAAATGTCTGCAATTGCCCTTCGCCGTCTTACTGGATGACTTTTTTTGTTGGATTTTTTTGGAAGGACTTTCAGGCTATTAATTTAAAGTAGGGAGCAATTTCTGCATCCAAATGTTATAGGAGTGTTGACCTCATAGTACTTACTGTATAGCAATTTGCAAATGAACGCAATTAGTAAGGACAAGCCTTTACGTCATAGTCATTCAACACTCAAGCAGCTGTTTGATACTGTAATGATCCTGTGGCGCCCTCGTAGGGCTGAACAGTGAACTACAAGTTAACGCAGATATATTTTTTTTAACACTGGCCAATCACAATACACTACAGTAGCCTACTATACTGCACTTTATTACAGTTGTCCGTTTTGTGTTTAAGTCAAATAAAAATTGAATGAAGAATAAAAAGTAAATTATTCAATACAAATCATAATATAATAATGTCAAAAATATGATGAAAAATCCATCCATCCATTTTCTTAACCGCTTGTCCTCACAAAGGTCGCGGGCGGCGCTGGAGCCTGTGATGAAAAAATAATTATCTAAAAAATATATGTATTCTTAAACAAAGTAACCATAACTTGACTTAAATTTAGAGTTTTTGAATAACATACATATTTTTTAAATAAAACACGAATTAAATTAAATAAATATACACAAAACATTTTCCTAAGGTCTGAGTTTTTGTTGTTGTCAAAAACAAATAAAAATAAATAATTAGACTAGAATATAAAATGGATTCAATAAACAACTAATATATATAATACTAATTAATAACTAATTTTCTTCAAACTTTGTATTTTTTAGTTTTTTAAAGATCTAAGTCATAAAAAAAACATGTAAGGAAACATTATAAATCAAATAAAAAATAATAACAAAACATTTCTTTAAAAAAAATAAAATTCCCACATGTAACAACATGTAAAACAGCAATTGTTTTTTTCTCATGGGAAAAAAAAATCTATAGATTTCCTGATCATTATACAACAACAACAACCTGCTTTAATGTGGTACAATTCTGCATCAAATTATCCTATATATGTGTTACTTTATGATTTATAGGTGCAAACAGATGTTGATGTTGTGACAGTTGTGAGTGACTGAAACAATCCTCTCCATTGTCTCCTAATGCTTGTCCAGCACTAAAAGATGGGGGTCGTTTCTATTTCATTACGCCTCCACCTCTAATCTATTTTGCTGGAAATCTTCCGAATGTGTCGCCGGCGCCGCCCCGACGGACTCAAGCTTCACTGCAGCTTGTTGTTGAGACTTAGGGTCAAAGGGCACTGGGTCAAAGCCGCCTCACGGGCTGTAGCATGGAGACTCGTTTTAACACGTAAACACTGTAAATAAACCAAAGTGGTGACGCTGAACGTTGCAAAAGTCAAACTAATGGCCGGTCATTTCTTGTAGGTAAGATAAAAATTGTAGTATTTAAAATGTTTATGTAAAATACATTTTTAATAAAAATAAAAAAACCTTCTAATTTATTCATAATTACATTATAGGGAAAAAAAGAAAAACAAGAAAAACAGGTAACAGAATAGTAATACTGTAATACAAATGCTGATTTGAAAATGTATTACTGAGTCAGACCTGCAGGGGGTTGCAAAGCACAGGCGTTCACAATCTTGCTGTTCCTCTCATTGAAGAGGGGTGATTTGCTGTTTTAAAACTGATAGCAAGATTTGAATATGGCCTTACTTCACTACTATACTATTGCTTGTTTTTCCTCGGGTGTGGTGGTTTCTTAAAAATCTAATTAGAGTTTTTTTTTTCTCCATGATCAATTTATTGACAAATAACACTACTGTCAGGTTGTACTGACAGTATTTTTTTTAAATAGTCATAAACTCCCCTTTAAGATAATTCAAAATTATTAATTAAAGCTGCTGATACACATAAAACGTACTCATTGATAGTTAAAGTTGTGTTATGATTGCCCTTCAACTGCACTTAGGCAGTACTAAAGCTAGATGCTTACATGTGACTACACTTTTTTTGAGTCATTCTTTATTTTCTCATCTACTAAAATAGTGGTTCTCAAAACTTTTTATGCCAAGTACCACCTCAGAAAGTACTTGCCACTCCAAAGTACCACTATAATGACCAAATCATAAACAATTGTATAGTAGGCCCGAGTAACAGTAACCTAATACTCCTAGATGTACTCAAATATATCTTAAGATACCAACATATTTATAAATAAAAACTGCACTCAATGATTCTAAATAATATTGCAAATACAAATTGTACCTGAATACTTGAAAATAAACAATTTTAAATGATAAAATGCAAATGTATTGCATTTAATAGTTAAATACAATTGAACTGTACTTAATAAATATACTGAGCCACATTATACTGTTTGTAGATTTAATTAAACGATTTCTTGGCGTACCGATAGAGGGCGCCAGCCTACTACTAGTGCTACTCGCACCACACTGACAATTACTGTAACAAGTTGAATGGGTAAAATACATTGGCCTGTTGCATTGGCTGCTAACATCCAGCAGAGGGCATCAGAGGCTAAGACATGCTATGTAAACTGTTTAGTCCTTTGTTACGTGTCTTGTCAGACCCAAAGGTTCCTGAACCTCTCAAAAGTACTGCCAAGGACAAGATTTTAACAATAATTCTTTAGTTCTTCCTAAATTCCTAGTTCCAGGGTAAAGTTTGTTGCGTTAGCCATGCACCACCGCTAGGCAGTGGTCCCCTTGGAAAGCATGTAAAAGGGATGCCAGGATTTGACAATACATTAAGCGACTTAACTTGACAGTTCTTGTCGTCTTTGTAATGAATGACAGGAGTGCGTGTGTGTGGCCGAGGTGATGAGCTTCATGTACATCTAACGAGGGGCGTAGATACGCATCTGCATCGCTACACTCGGCGTGTTGCGTGCCTGCCACATTTCCAACAAACACCATAAATCACAGCGACATCAAGGTTAAGTAATGCTAACCAACCAGGAAGTACTGTACTGGAACTGTGAGGGCGCACACGGAAAGCTGGGAGGGAGTTCATACGGCACGCTGCGAAAACTGTTGGAAGACGCGCAGACCTCCGCCAAGGTTGAACCGCGGTAATAGAAAATGTTTCGAGCCTGTTTCAACCCGCCCGTATTGTTCCTTGGCTTTTTTCAATGTTGCTGTACTGTGTGAAATGTGCTGACTTGGCAATTTTCTGCAAGAATTTTAAACCAGGCAGCTCCTGTGTGAAAGGGGTTTACCCAGAGATGCCTTGAGATACAAGTTTAATTCGTTCTGTGACGTGAGCAAAAATATTGTGGTATCACGGTATTAAAACGACAGCTTTAAAATGAACTTTTTATCATATTTGGTCATTGAAAACCAATCAATTTTATTTTTAAGCAAAATCTAGAATATTTTGGTACAGAAGAAATGTGTTCCATGTCATGTTTAAATAAAATATTTACATTCTTCTGTTTTAATTCTTCTAAGTAAATCACAATGTCCCATCACTGGTGAGCCATTTTTAGAACAGACATAAAACTTCAGATTGGTCAATAGATTGTCAAAATTACTATTAGTATAGATTTTTGAAAAAAAAAATAATTAATTTTTGATTTGATTGGCCGATGCGTTTAAGTGCCCACCAAAAAAGGCGTACATTTTACTGTCCCTGGTCCTATTGCCTGTGGACGCCGCTGTCCGCTGACAAAAGGAGCGCAGCCTCCCTCCAGGACTCAGTGGAAAAGCAGGCTCATTAATTATGCCCGCCTTCATTAGCAGCAAGGTTAATCCCCCCTTATCTCCCAATGAGCCTCATTTGTCATGCAGCCACCTCCTCTTTCAATGCCGCCTCCTCCCCTTACTCGCTTCTTTTCTTTCTCCGAGAAAGTACTCTTTCTTCCTCCTCTTTTCATCCTTCCTTGATGTGTCATTTGTCACATTCAATTTCCTTCTGCGTAGTTTTCATTTCATCCACTCCCATTCGCTTCTTTCTGCTTTTATTTGCCTTCCTTTCACTTTCTTTTCCGTTTATGTTCTGTCCTGTCCTTTTGCCTTTCATTTTTTCATTCCTTTCTTTTCCATTTTTCCATACTTTAATTTCCTTTACTTGTTTGTCCTCTCTTGTAATGTCTTTCCCCCCCTCTCCTGTACCTTTACTTCCCTGTCATTTATTTTCCCTTTTTATATTCCTCTCTTTTCCTTGTTTTCTTTACTTTCCCAACCTGTCCTGTCTTTTGTCCTATTCCTTTCTTCTTCTCTCTCTCGCCTTTTCTTTTTATTGCCCGGCCTGTCCTGTACTGTCCCATACTTTCATGTTCTCAATTCTTCTTTTCTCTTCCTTGATTTTGTTTCATGTCCTGTCCATTTCATTTACTTTTCGATCCTGTCATATTTTTGGTCCGTTAATTTATTTTTGCCATCACTTTCCTTTATTTCTTTCCTTTCCTTCACTCATCTTTGTCTTTCTTCAATTCATTTCTTGTCCTGTCTTCTTCAGGACCTGCACCTTCATTTCCGGTGCTGTCCTTTCATGTCTTTCCTCGATTTACCTGTCCTGTCCTTTCTTCTTTTGCTTTCTTATCTTGTCATGTCCTATTCTTTCCTTTTCTTAAATTCTCCTTTCTCTTCTCATCTTCACCCTTTCCATTCATCCATCCGTTCCTTTTTGTCTTCCTTCTTCTCATTTCTTTTGTCATTCCTCCACTCTCATTTCCTTTCCTGCCATCTTCCCTGTCATTTCCTGTCCTGTCCTCTTCCTTCTCTTGCCCCCCTCTTCCCATTTCTACCCGTCCTCCTCCTCTTCTCCCCTCTGCTGTACTTACCTTGAACAGGCCATGGTGAGTAGATCTATTACAGCTTATCACTAAAGGACAGGCCAACGCGGCACGCCGGTGAAATATGGCCGCTGTCAGAGCCGACGCCGAGCACGACCCGACTCACGCCGCCCTAAGGACGTAAAGAGGCGGCGGAGGGGGTGTGTGTGAGGGGTACAGGGGGCGGTTTCCGCGGAGGCCAGTGACTATAAGCCCTCTAATTCAAATTAATGGAAAGATTTCCAGGCGCGATCCCGAGCGCTTGACAGTGATTTGGCACACAATTAACCTTGTCTCTCTCTCCTCGCCGACGCCGGCAGTCGTGTTTCTGCCGCCCGTGCAGCCACCACTCGCACCTCCACACGCTGCTATTGATGAGCAGCTTTATTAGATGGTCAATGTTGAACGCTAATTGAGTTAGCCTGCATGTAAAGCCACTTTCACGCAGAGTGCCGCATCAGACCCGTAACAGGAAATTAATTTATTTTTAACTCTGGCAAGTGTAAAATGAGAGGTGCTGATTGCCTGCCGTGTTCTTACAGAACACATTAACAAACAATTGCAAACTTATTTCATGCAGAGGTCTGCAAATTTGCTGTGTCAGAGTTTAACTCATTCACTGCCATTGACGGCTATAAACGTCAAAAAGTCACTTGAACTATTTCTATTAGTTTAACATTTTTTTCCGCTTTTGTTAACAAGAGTATGAAAACCTAGCATTTTTCATTGTACATTTAGAACAGATATACAATTTGTGATTAATCGTGAGTTAACTAGTGAAGTCATGCGATTAATTACGATTAAAAGGTTTAATCGCCTGACGCCCCGAATTTTTAATAATCTTTTCTTTTCCTTTTTTATTCATTAACTGCCATTGACGGCTATTAACGTCAAAAATTCATTTTAACTATTTCTATTCGTTTAAAAAAAAGTCCACTTTTTTTCACTGACTAATCGTGAGTTAACTAGTGAAGTCATGCGATTAATTATAATTAAAAAATGTAATTGCCTGTCGCCCCTAATCTTTTAAAAAAAACAATGAATTTATGGCAGTGAATGAGTTAACAGTAATCTTTTTATGCAGAAACCAGCAAAGTTTCACACAGCGGTGGGGCATCTCAAAGTTGCTCCCTATAAGTGTGCCTGGTATTAGTTTAGTTAAAACCATTTTTGTTGATTTTATTTCAATCAATGAATTTCAATTTTCGTTTTCGTTTACTGTAATAACCTTCGTCTGGTGTTAAATTTAGCACTTTTTTACCCCGATGCTACAGATCTGCAACTACATCTCAGGCAGTTCGACACCCCATTCTTTGTTGATGGCATTAATGATACATTGGTAAAAAATTTAAAACCAAAAACTGATATTCGAAATGTCAACAGTTAAATGTGGGATTTCTGTTTTGCGTTGTTGGACGTACTGCAGCATCTGTCCAAATGGTGACGGATTAGTGTCCGTGAAAGCATCCATCCTGCAGCCCCTCAGCTTGACGTAGTCGCTACGTTTAGCGGACGTTTCACCTCGTGTTCCAGTTCACGGCACCCAGGCAGCTCATAGCAGGGGAGCCTTAAGGGGGAAGGGGGGGGGGCTTGGAGAGAGAGAGAGAGGCTACTTCCACGGTTTATTGTCTGAAACATATGTATTAGCTGGAAAAAGCGCTACTAGCCTACAGGTAGTGATAAAAATTGTGCATAAATGCGAGCAGATGAACCCCTCAAGTTATTACAATATGTTGCAAAAGGCAAACATTACTGATGCTAGGTTTTTGAAATGAGTCCAGCCCTTTCTAAATTGAAGATAAATATATTTTTACAACTGGGCTTCTTTTTTTCTTAGAAACTAAGCAAACGAGTCTTATCCTGTCCTATCCACAAAGGAAATGCTGCATCATATCTTTTCCACCTTTGTTCAGTCTTTTTCATTTTCTCTGTGACAATCACACTTTTTCCTCTTCCTTTTCCACCCGTGTCATGTCTTGTCCCCTGCAATTTGTTGCAAAGAAACTTGAGTAGAGGAAATGCAGTTCAGTGACATGACATTAATTAAACGTTAGCAGCTGAGAGCAACTGGGTGTAAAAAATTACCGACTCATGATTCATTGCAACCTTATGATGTCATCAACCCCCAAGAAAAGACATCCCTGGTCATATAATATACATGTACAATCTTTGAGATCAGATGTTGAATCCTGCAAAGTGATGAACCCGCATACGATCCCAAAGCGCCTGACTGTCGTGTTAACACGTAGTTTATATCCCCGCATTGAGGCTGAAGATTCCGATGCGCGCGTCAACACTCTGATGGATGAATGGCGCGAGTGCGGAGCGTTAAGTGGCGGGGTTGGGGGGGTGTGCAGGTGTTTAAAGACGTCCAGATGTATTCTTGTGTCAGCACATCGGCGCTTTGCCGCCTTCCTGCCTCAGCACATGTGACAAGAGCGTGACAGGGACGCGTGACAATCCGTCAAAACTAAGAACTTGCTGACGTCGATAGCAGTCATGGCACGCCTCCGACGCTGAATAACAATTGTGTTCAAGTGGAAATTGCTTAAATTGAGCAGGAAATCTAACAACATGGCAATCCCATGCCAAAACCAAAATGCTGGTCTATCTGTTAGTGTTATGTTATGGGTCCTTAAAACGTTTTTGTGAGTCCAGGGATAAAACGATATTCAGCATTTTGTGAATATCAGCATCGGTGTTTTTGTTTTGTTTTGATGGCTGATATATTAAAAACTGTTATTTTTGCTCCGCCGGGCGCTTTTCGCCATGTTAACTCTCATAGCTAGTTTCCAAATGTTCATTTCAAGACGGCGTTATAGTAATGTTAATTTTAGCTTGAATTTTTCAAATTCAAAATTTTTTTTTGCTTATCCTCCCCTGGAAAATAAGGAGAAAAAGGCAGAGGAAATTCCAGTCATACACGTATAATAAACCAGAATGGCAGACTTGCTTTTTGTTTCTGTTGCGGCATGGGAGCTGAGTTATCAAACTAAACTTAAGAGTTTTATGGCGAGTCATCAAATTTCGCCACTTCAAATTTTTTGCTATTTAGCATTGTACATTTATCTTTATGACTCAATTTTTTTGCTTTTTTGTTTGAAGGAACCTAGGAAATTGCCAAATTGACCTTAAAATGGCTGCTTCCCACCAAAAGGGCAGACTTCCTGTTTGGTTTACATTGGGTCCTTGAGACACATCCACAAAATATTATGTTGCAAAGAGAAACTGGCTCGGGGAGCTGAATTTTCAAAGTATTTTAGGGACTTGATCAAGCCAATTTCACTTCACAGCAAAATTTACCGAATTCTTCTGACCCACCCTTCTAATGTCAACGGTGTAAAATAACCTCATGTGCGTAGCATTTCTTCCTCAGGGGGAATCAGAACAGGCGCACTTGCTGACAGCTAATTTAGCGGCTTTCATGCGCTTCCGTGTGATTGCCACCATTTTTAAAATACGCCGCTGTATTAAAGAGCCAGCCCGGCTTGTAATATATGCACGACGCTGAGCTTTCACGAGTGTTAGCACTGACACGTCGCCCAAATTGACGTGCAAATAAATGAAAACGAAAGGCAGCAAATGTCATGCATGAATGTTGCTCAGTTAAATGTGAACATTGAGATGTGTGCCACAATATAAAGGGTATCCCAAAATGTGACATAATTTTAAATCTGATTAATGAACAACTTAAATAAGGTTCAAGAGTTATGATTCTAAACTGCAGCAATTTAAACAAATGGATTGAGATTTTATAACTGATTTTGCTGACATGTGCACTTATCAGTAGTCCAGTTTTGTAAACTTGCTTCTGTCTATTCACAGCTATGTTGTTAGTTTGGAGGAGTTTACATCAATGTGGGCGAGCTTTGAACTAAAGAAACTGCAAAAAAAAAAAAAATCCATTTTAGAAATAATAAACACTAATTGATCAAATCAGCCACCCTGGAAAGTTCTGTTGCTTGACAATAATACCAAATCAACCAACACAGTGCTCACGCAACATATTTGTACAAACAAGCACCTGCTGTGTTTGTATTCGCTTCATATATTTTTTTTCCCCATACACGCTGAAGTACGCCTTTTTGCGTCGTGATCTTCTAGTGCAGCACCAGCTTCCCGTGAGTCACCGCGACAACGGCGTGTAAAGGGCTTAGCGCGAGGTAGGAGGGGATGAGAAGCACCCCTGATGTTTAAGCCGCCTCTGCGCCCCGGCACACGTGTGCGTGCGCCCCTAATCGCTCTTGCTTTGTGTGTGCGCGTGTGCACAACGTCACGACTACTACGACGCATCCTCCGCTACGCCCACTGAAAATGAAGCTAATCTGATGCGAGGGAAATGGGGCAGGGAAAGCAGCAGCTCAGATCCACCGCCGGCTCCCTGTTAGCATCTGAAGCCGAGGCTTTTTGTGTGCGTTATGGTAAAAGCCTGGAAAAGTTCAAATTTGGTAGAAGTCAAACCTTGAGGACAAGTTCACAAAGGAAATGAACAAAGAAACCCAAAACCCTTCATGCTTGTTTTACAGCTTGGGTCTTGGATGCTTTTTTTTGTGAGTTATGATGCCAAATTTTCTAAATGAGTTACATGGTTTTTGGTGAGTCAAGCATGCAAACATCCTCCACTCATATGAAATGACAAAAATCATTTGACGTTGACCCCGCTTCAAATTTCATAACAGTCAGACAAAATCTCTGACAAGTCCGTCTTTGAAGGAATGCCTGGAAATGGCCAAAATGGCCGCTTCAAACCAAAATGGCAGAGTTCATGTTAGCTTTATCATATTAGCATGAGTCTACTCAAGATAGACATGCTTTTCATGTTGCAAAGTGAAACTGGCTTCTTTGAAAAGTAGCTACTACCAGCCTAATAACTTAGCGGCTAGCCGCTAGCCGCTAATGCTGGGAACAGGTGCTGCATTCTACCGTGCCTACATTCTGCATTAAACTGTTTTTTTTAAGCGTCCTTAATTAGCATTTAAACAGAAATGTAAACAATTTAAACTTGAACTAGGCTCCGAATTCCAATTGGGAAGATGAGTCAAGACAGCCGCCGTGCCACCTTGCACTACCACAAACTTCAAAATAAAAGCATACCAAGGTATTGATGTCCTTGTATTAATCTATTTGAGAACATTTTATTTTGAGTCGGCCTTCTCACTGGTGTGTTACCGTCATGCATAGCTTTGCTACAGCTCGCTTGACTGTCTTCCCAACCATGCACACCAAATAAATGGGTACTCGAGGCAACAAAAAAAAATGCTTGGAATTTTTTGAATTACTCAAAGGCTCGTTTTACCCGAATTTGTACCGTATATAAGGGGGGGAATTCAACAGCGACTTGTGTGACTTGTAGCATGTAGTGTAAATCCAGCTTGATGATTGCTTGTTCATTCATTGCAAGTGATGATTGATTTCATACTTGTCCCAAAGCCAAAAGAATTGAAATTGTGTCCCCTAATGAATTTCAATTCATTCAGTTCTCAGACTAGAATGGCTGAACTGAAACGGAATGCACTCCCTTTGTTATCGGCCTGCCACCATCCTTCCTTTTACTTATTGTGGTTACCGAAGGTTTTTTTCCCCCCCTCTCGTAGACCATCGTGCGGGGGAACCGACCCCCTAAAGATGCGTCCATCAACGGCCTGCTGGAGGAGTTTGACAACATCTCAGTGACGCGCTCCAATTCACTGCGCAAGGAGAGTCCGCCGGGCGCGCACCAGGCAGGCGCCGGATCCAGGCCCTCGGCAGGCGCCCGTCCCGGCGGGCCCGAGGAGAACGGCTTCGGCCACTACTACTCACGCTACTCTTGCGACCTCGATGCCTCCGGCAGCCGGGACTACGCTCTGGACAAGCCGGGCTTCTCCGCCGATAGCGAATGGGCCGTGGGGCGGCATTACCGTTTCCCCAAGCACAACGGCCACTCGCACCACATCCGCAGCCCCTTCTACCCGGACGTCATGCCCCAAAAGTCGGACTACGGCAAACTCCCGCCGGATTATCACGCCTACCTGGAGAGCAAGGGCCGCTCCACGGACGAGGTGGCTTCCACGGTGGGGAGCGGGGTGGGCTCCAGCGGCTACTACCGGGCGTCGGTGGGCGGCTCGTCCAGTCAGGACTACCGGGATACGTCGGTGGGAACCCCGTCTCGTGCCTCGCTTCACAGCGAGCAGATCAACTACCCGGACAGCGAGTGGAGCTACGGTGGCGTGCGGGACGACTACGACAAGAGGCCCAAGAGCTCGTACGTGATGCAGACCAGCCCCACGCCGGCCATCAGGCAGCGGTCCCGCTCAGGCTCCGGGCTCCAGGAGCCTAATGTCCCTTATGCGGCTGGTGGACCCTTCAAGAACCCTGCCCAGGCCCACCCGTACAGCTCCTACACGTACCCACGCCTGTCTGAGAGCCTCGGCGCTTCACAGACCATCAACAAGGTAATCACCTTGTGTTTATTCATATGTTTGCAGTGGGGAATATTTTGAACGTTAGCATTTGTCGAGAGTGGCTTGCACGTAAGACTAAATTGTGACTGGCAACCACTCCAGGTGGTACTTCACATTTTGACCAAGCCAGCTGTGATTGTCTCTAGCTCACCTACCACCTTAACTCATTCAAACCCCAAAATATGTAAATACGTTTTTTTAATATGTTGCCCCTCCCTCCCAAAAACGTATTTATACGTTTTTTATGTTTTTTTTAAATGCTAAAGCATACAGAAGGTTTTGATACAGCTTCTGACCTGAAAAGGTCGCTTCAAGCAACAGTAGTCATTGCCAAAAATGGACAGCAGGTGACAGCAGAGTATAAGAGATCAGCCAAAGCCATGTGAATAATGACGAAACTTAGCTCCATGCTAATGTGAATTGCTGCAAAACAGAAAGATACATATATGCTTTTTTCCTGATGAAAGAAGAGACTCGGATCTTTCTTTTGGTAGGTTCCATGTTTTTATGGCAATAGGACACAAAATTCTGTGGACCTTGCAACATCAGTCAAAATCCAGTAAAACAACTGGGAGCGAAGGAGGTTGCTTCAGTGAAAATAACTGGGAGTGAATGAGTTAATTAAGACAAGCATTATTTAAAAACTTTTTTTTTTTTTAAATCGATGATCGCTGCACTTAAACTACAAGTGTACCTATTGAAGTGTCCAGTGAGCTCCCTATTCGGTTTCTTTGTACACTCACTCTTTGTTTAAAGAATAGTTTGTCCAGGCTCCCTGCCGACATTAATGGACATCTTTTCGATCCTTCTCTGCAGTCGGGATCAATTAGTGCTTTAAAGCATCGAGCGCACGGCCGTGACATACCGAACACGAGGAGAGCGGACAGAAAGTGAAGTCGAAGTTGAACAAAGGAAGAGGGCAGGCGAGGTATACGACAAAAAGAATAAAGAGACATCCCAGAGCAAGACTACATTCAAGTAATAATATGCTGCATTTTAATGGGGTTGTTATGTAAGAGCACAATGAGGAACGTGCTCCAAAAAGAAGGAACAATATATTGGGTAGAAATATGAAATGATTTGATGTAGCTCTTCCATAGACATAAATATAAATTGTTTTACTGTATTGTAAGTTGAAAGTTCCACAAGAATGTGAAAAATTCTAAAAGCATTTTTTATTAAAAAAAAAAAATCTTGCAGGAAGGGGGAAAAAAAATGCACTTTTTTTTTATTTTAAAAAACGTTTATTTTCATGAAAATAAAAAATAACTTTTTTTTTTAGGTTGATAAAAAATTTCAATCCCGAGTCCACGCTGGCTGTCAAGTCAGACTTAAAAAAATAAATAAATAAATAAATTGCCCTTCCGTGCTATTCCACCTTTCTGCGCTTGCTTACGGCCAACGACAAGACACTCTAAAGTCTGACACCCCGGTCCACAAAGTCAAACTTTGGTGAAGGAAATAAAAAAAAATGCCTCCAGTCACAGCCAACAGAGTTTACTGTAAATTCAGGTTGCAATTGCGTCGGAGCAGGGTTCTAATTTTTCATTTAATTAGTTTTTATTTCATTTTGACTTCTATTTTTAAATTCAGTTTTTTTTAATGAGTTTTGAGCTTGTTTTCAATTAATTTTTAAATTGCTTTGTTTTAGTGAAATTGTAAAAAAAATATATATTGTGTAGTAAAGTTAATGACCTTTCTTCTGTATGCCAGCAATACAGAAATAAATATATTGAAAAGAAGCCCTGAAAGCTCATATAAGAAATTAATTGACAAACAATAAAATTGACATTTTTTCTACAATTATAGTTTGATTTATAAGCAAAAAAATCAATTTTAGTTATATTTTTAAGGTCTCTCATTTTTATTTAGTTGACAAAAATTTTTCTCAATTTTATTTTATTTCTTTAGTTTTCGTTAACTAAAATAATCTTGCTGCGAATAACCCTGACATGACCGAAGTTGCATGAGTTTTTATCAAGTAACGGAAGGGGTGACTTCTGTCGGACTCCAGTGTGTGCCATTTGACGCAGTTTTAGCCCCCCCCCCCCCCCCCAAAAAAAAAAAAAACAGGAAACCTGAAATTGCTGAAAACGTGCTAAGTATGTTGTACTCAGATGTGTAGGTTAAAAGCGGTTTTCACAATTATTTTTAAACATACTTTTAATTTGAATGTATTTACAAACAAATCACTGAAATCACTTTTCAGGTTCTTTAAAAGTGTTCTTAAAACTATACGGACACACTAATAAAAGTTGTCCATTGTCAGTTAACTCATCTAGATGATGTGACTGTACTTATCCGCCATCCCACTTCAGATGAGGATTTTCTGTTACAAACTGAGGCCAACTGCGGCATAGCGCTTGTACTGCCACTTTTGGAGGGCTTGCAGTGCGGGCAGGAGGTAGCGATGCAGTCAACCTGCAACGGGAGGCGGGGGCTCGGTCCTTATGCTCGCTCTTCCTTGCTCCATTAAGGCTGCCGCGCAGCGTGATGGCATCTGCGGCACTACCACCGTACCGTACCTCCTCCTCCTCCTCCTCTTCCTCCACGCAGCCACGAGTCCAGCAGGTTTGCTGATGTGGATCCCAGGGCGCCTTGATGAAAAAGCATTTAACCTGCACGCTTCACTAAATAGATGCTCGTAGGGAGAAAAAGAAAAGGTAGAATGCAAGCCATGCAGGATTGGACTGCAGTCGGAGTAGTAAGAGGTAGAAGGTCGTTTTCTCATTTGTTTGCTAAACCAGGGGTAGGCAGAGTTGTGCTAAATGGCCACGTTTTGAGTTTTAAAATGGAGGTATCGGCCAGGTGATGGTGAAAAAAAAAGAAAAGGAAAGCGTGTATGAAAAATATGGGAAAATAGTTTAGTTTCATTATACTTTACATGCATACATTATATTAGATACAATACAGTCAGCAATTATTTACAAGAATATATATTTTTAATGTACTGTATGAGTACAAATTTTTATTTGACTTTTTAATATTAAAGTCAATTATCACTTCAGAAAAAAACTGTTCATACAATTAAAACACCAATTATTATCTGTATAAATTAATAATTGTATTTTTTTAATTATTGGAATAAATAAAGTTAAATAATATTAATGTATATTTTGCTCATATTTGGTCATCATTTACAAAAACTATTTAATGAATTATAAATAATATAATACATTGTCATTAATTTTATAATGTAAAATTTATTTATATTTCTTCAATTGTAAATGAATTTACCAATTATTTTATTAAAATAATTTAAAAAAAATAGTTAAGTGTAAGTTTTTGTTAATGATTAAAAAAAATCAATGGGCCAATTGTTATGAATAAAAAAATTTACAAACATATGTAATTATTTAAAAAATATTATTTTGTAAAATATTTTAAAAATATAGAAACAAAAATGTAAACTAACGGACACAATTAAAAAAAATAAGATAAATTTAAAAAAGAATAGATCCATTTTAATGAAGCAATTTTAAGAAGAAAACCCCCCGAATGAATGGAGCAAAAATGATCACGCTCTTAAAAGTGTGCCATAAATACCTGGCGGTCATTTCCATGCGGCCATACTGCATGTGGCCCGCGGTCTGTACTTTGCTCATCCCTGCGCTAAGTGCTAAGCTCCAAAATCATGGCAATTCTTCTCATAACAAACCCCCTTTGCCTTTTCTCGTGTGTGTAACCAACGCAGCCCCACGCCAGCTTTATTTATCCCCTTTCTCGCACAATAATAAACACACACTGCCCTCTCTCTTTTCTCCCCCTTTTCTCTGCAGCAGCTCTCAGTGACAAATTGATGTTGCGGCACTTTTTCCCCTCTCTCTTTTGCAGCCTTAGCATAAAAGCGGGCTCGACCGTGTTCCGCCGCCGAATTCAATTTCACACTTGAGTTAGGTTGTTGATTACCCTGCCAAACTCAGATTAATGCGCGTTTAACCAACATGGATCAGGAGACCCCCTTTGGCTGACAGCCAGCCAGGCAATGATACAGTGGGAGTGGGAGGGGGGGGGGTGGTTGGGTCTCGGCGTGGACCACCCCCTCCTCACGCTGCAGAGTGATTGATTATAAGAGTTCACACCATGTAATTATACACCATCCCAACACGTCAGGAATGATCCGCCTCCTCTTCCTGTCCTTTCCGTGTGTGTGTGTGTGTGTACTAGTAATATGGTAGCAGATAGGGGAGTTATTAGTTGAGTTCCTTCTTGACACTTGTGTTGTTTTCCAGGAACGCTCAGTTGTGCCCTGTGCATGTTTAATTAGCCAAAAGTGTCACGCCCACGAGAAAATGCCAATAAATGTGGTCTACATCTACTAACTCCAAAACTAACCTTAATGCATATTTAGTGCTTTACCTCTCACAGTCATGCTTCAATGTATTCCATTTACAGTTTTTTTATAATTCACTTATATGAATTACTGAAATTGCCGCATGACCTCCTGCAGGGTGACTATGAGCGTCCATCGCGGGACGGCAGCCCCCACGCCACGGCCGGCGACACCTACCCCCGCGGGCCCCTCAAGCTACCTCAGAACCACGCCAAGCCCCCCGGCTACCCGCCCGTGCACCTGCCCTACCCGCCCATCTTTCACCATTACAAGCCGTCGCCCTACCACCACCCGCCCTCCCAGCCCAGCCCGCCGTACACCCCGCAGGTAAGCTAGCAACATACCGGCACATATTCAAGGTGTTCTTATTTCATTTTTAGTTCTATTGTAGTCACATTTGACTATTTTATTTTTGGGTCGATTTTATGAACGGGTACAGTTGTGCTTGAAAGTTTACATAGCCTTGGGATATTTAAACTTTTGAACACAACTGCTAATGTATAAAAAAGTAACCGTCTTTTTTTGACACAAAATGCTATGAATCGTCACCAAAATTCACACGCACATCTATACTCATGTTAACTTCAACCTCTAAAAATATCAAAACAATTGCCACAGCATTTTGGATTTTATAGGCATTAAGCGTTTAGATTTAAGCTTTTATTATATTTTATTATTTATCTACTTCACTTCTTGTTGTATTTCTGTTATTTTGTATTCCCCCCCAATTTAAAAAAATTATATTTCATTAATTTATGTTAAAATGTTTTATTCTATTTTCATAGTATTGATTTTTTCTGTAGTTAAAATAAATCAACTGTTAGTTTCAGTATTTTTTTTATAATCATAGTTTGTTTTTCTTTTATATTTTTTGTTGTATTTTGTTTATTTTTGTATTTACTTAACTGCGTGCGATATATATATATATTTTGTTGTTGTTTTTTTGTTTGTTTAGTACTTGATTAAAATGTTATTTATGTTGTATTGTTTTTAGGAGTATTTTTTGTATTTTCCTTTAGTATTTTATTTTATTTTATTTTGTGTATTATTGTTTTGATTTGGTTCTGTATTTTCAACTAATTTATTTAGTATTTTACTTTTATTATTATTTATTTATTTATATCATTAATATATATTTATTATATTGTACTATTTATTTTGTGTTAATATTTTTAACATACCTTGCATTTAAAAAAACTAATTTTTAGTATTTATTTTTCCCTATAGCAACTATATGTTCTTTTTCTCTCTCAATGTTTCCCCCTGCAGGGGGCGTACTCCCAGCCATCGTCACCCTACATCCCCCCGGGGGCTTACCCTCCTCCCTCGTGGGGGTCCAGCTCCGACACTCAACCCTCCAGGGTGTCCCACGAGCAGTTCCGAGCTGCGCTGCAACTAGTGGTCAACCCAGGTAACTAACTAGTGCTTGTGATTCTTTTTTCTCCAACTATCACCATAATGGCCAACAGTAACTGATTCACTGCCATAAATCCATTTGAACTATTTCTATTAGTTAAACATTTTTTCCACTTTTGTTAACAAGAGTATGGAAACCCCCCCAAAAATGTTATTGTACATTTAGAATTTTTATATTTTAATCGCTTGATGCCCCTAATTTTTAATAATCTTTTTTTAATTAGGCAATTTTTTTTTTATTGTATTTAATCGCATGACTTCACTAGTTAACTCACAATTAATCACAAATTTTATTTCTGTTTTAAATGTACAATAAATAAAAAAAACATTATAGGTTTTCATACTCTTGTTAACAGAAGTGAAAAAATGTTAAACTAATAAAAATAGTTCAAATGATTTTTTGACGTTGATAACCGTCAATGGCAGTGAATGAGTTAAAATTTATGTTGGCGTAAGTGTTCATAAAAATAAGTTTTTTCGTTGTAACAGGACTAGCTATTGGTACAGTATATGTAAAAATGAAAAAAAAAATCTTTAAAAAATGAATAAATAATAAAATTAATAAACTTGCCCTACTAATAAATCATCCAGTTGATTAATATATATCCATTTTAAAATCATTTTTGTGTATTATATTGTTTTGTGTGGACTGTCTCATCAGGCGACCCCCGCGAGTACCTGGACAGCTTCATCAAAATTGGCGAGGGCTCCACGGGCATCGTGTGCATCGCCAGCGAGAAGCACAGCGGGAAGCAAGTGGCCGTCAAGAAGATGGACCTGAGGAAGCAGCAGCGGAGGGAGCTGCTCTTCAATGAGGTGCCTTTTAGTTATGTTACCTCCACCAGGGCTATTTGTCATAGAAATATATGTGACATAAACTGTGTGTGTATATAATACTATACATAATATATGTAATGTGCAGCAGATGGAGGAGAACTGTTGTCATATTTGCACACATGTTCGGATTTACTCTATCAGGCAGTATCACACTGTACGTGTGTGTGTGTGTGTGTGTGTGTGTGTGTGTGTGTGTGTGTGTGTGTGTGTGTGTGCGTGTGTTTTCTCTGCGTGCGTACGTCAGAGGGTGTTGATTCTGGTGCTAATTAGTTTCATTGTAATCCTCTTAATCCGCGCATGTAATCCTGTTACGGTTAAAACTCCAGAATGTGTTCACAGCGAGATAGCCATTTCAATGAAGAGCTAATATGAAATGACATGTTTCTTTATATATGCTGTGTATGTGCGTGTGTGTAGGTGGTGATCATGAGGGACTACCACCACGAGAACGTAGTGGACATGTACAATAGCTACCTGGTCGGAGACGAGCTGTGGGTGGTTATGGAGTTCCTGGAGGGAGGGGCGCTCACCGACATCGTCACACACACCAGGTAAGGGACTCAACGCACATATTGGAGACAACAGATGTGCTCTCAAACACTACCGAGGCCACTTGAGCAGGTGTGATGCTAAGATAAGAAACTGATACCAATATAACATTTATGCCCATCTGTATAAACGACACCAACAGAGGTGCCAGATCCAGAATGTGAAAACCCTGCCACAGTTTGGCTTTAGCCTCAGGTGCTAGTTAGCTAGGTGGCAAATCCAGGTCCAGAAAGTAAAAACCCTGCCAGTTTGGCTTTAGCCGCTAGAGCTAGCTAGTTAGCTAGCTAATTTAGTTCATACTGATCCCTTGTAAAAAAATAAAAATAAAAATAAAAATAAAAAACACACAAACATTAATCCCTTATTCTGTCAGTGTAATCAGAAGTGGCAAGGCCCTAGACCTAGCTAGCCAGGGAGCTAGTTAGCTAGCTAGCACTAGGGACTAAAGTCAAACAGTGGCAGGATTTTTACTTTCTGAACCTGGATTTGCCACTTCTGATTACACTGACAGAATAAGGGATTAAAGTTGTGTGTTTTTTTTTATTTAATTTAATTTTTTACAAGTGATCAATATGAACTAAATACAGTAGCAAACCGTTGTAAGATTGTAGTCTTAGTATGTGTAGTTAATCGTAAAATGTGCCTGGAGTGTGAATCCAAATGGCTACACAGATGGAATATGTAATGGGGGGGGGGGTTGTTGAGGTGGTCTCCCTTAAAGTAGAGGACATGTGAGCGGTGGAAGAACATGACACAGATGGTCTGTAATGAAGTTTTTCCAAACACTTGAGACTCTTGTTTTTTTTCTTGTTTTTACTCACCAACTTCCCCCTAATTGTCTCTCTGTGTTAATGAGTTTCCACGCTGATTGTTTTTGGTGCTTTAATTCCAATCATTTGTGTGGCTTGTCGGCGCGTGCTAATAACAAGATTGGCTGAGGAACAGCCTGCTTGCACTATGTTCCCTCATAAAGGATTACAAAAGCACTTTGTTCAATTCAACCCAGCTGCACATGATTCAAGGGAGCTTATGTGATCATTTTGGCCTCAAATAACACAAAGTTGTCATGACAACCATACGAGTGCTACTTAAAGCCTTTATAGGAAACTCACTAAAATGAGTTTGCGCCAAAACACATCTAGTTTAGGTGAGCACCAAAGCAGAGTTAGCTTAGCATCAAGAGTTCGTTTAGAGTTAGCATAACTACGCATTTACATTTGAGTTAGGTTAGTTTACAAAGGCTAAATTATTTTAGCCTAATGTTAGCAATGAGGCCATTGTCTTATGTGAGCACCAGACACAGTTTAGCATAATAACAAAAAAGAATTATCATAGCACAAAGACAGAGTATTACCACTAATTCATTTAGCTTAGCTTTAATGGCAGTGTTATCTTAGCTCCAAGACAGTTGAATTTAACATGAATACTAAGTAATCTTAGTTTTGGACCGGTACAGACTTAGCTTAGATAAGCACAAAAACAGAACTAGCTTAGCTTAGCACAAAAACTTGACATATATTATTTTAGAACAACAAAATGATTTAACTCAGGCTAGCTTAGTTAAGCATCAAGGAATTTGTCTTCAGTATTAGTAAGCACAAATAGTTGCGTTAGATGAGATTAGCACAAAAACACAATTGCGTTTTATCTTTAAGGTTTAGGTCATCTGCGTTTTAAAGAGTGTAAACGTGGGTGGTTTTTGTGTTGTTTGTATTAGCGGGGCTATAATTGTCCTTCACTTGACAAGCTTACAAGATCATTAACATGTTTTTGTTTTTTTTGTGTTTTTACAGTTATGATGAAAAACAATTTTCTGTTTCAATGCTCCTCATCTTTGTGTGTGCGCACACACACACACCCATTGACTGTTCATTATCAGAAGGCTCATTTGTCTTATTGCACTGTCAGCGCAAACGCGTGTGACACTTCACCGACTTCCGACAGCGTGTAGTCGACACGCGTCATTGTGCGCCAGTCTGGTTAGCCTGGATGATGCGTTCGCAGCATAACTTTATGCTCGTTGTGACATTTGCAGTAATAGCTCGACACACACACAAAAATTCCACACAAAGGTACACTATAAAAGTTTCATAATACACACGTAAGGCGCCAGCTGGCCATGTGTGCGTGTGTTCATTGAAGCTGTAAATGTGTCCTGTTTGCGCGCCTGAACATCCATCTGGGACATCACAACCACCATCTTTTTTTCTTATATTTCTTGACAATTTCAAATCCTATCATAAAGTACTACTGTATATGACGAGCGTGCGTGCGTGCGACAGGATGAACGAGGAGCAGATCGCCACGGTGTGCTTGTCGGTGCTGCGCGCCCTGTGCTACCTTCACACGCAAGGCGTCATCCACCGAGACATCAAAAGTGATTCCATCCTGCTCACCAGCGACGGACGGGTAAGCGCGCACACGCACGCACCACTATCTTGACAAAATGTACACCGGACACATCGAAAAAGGCTGTCAAGATGGATCTCAGCCAATCAGAAGGCTGGAAATGGAACCGTATGGCTAAAAATGCTAAATGCTAACTAGATAAGGTTTGTGAGCAAAAACATGTGACTTATTGTACAAAAGGTGATTTAGAAAAAAAAAATCTTTAAAATTCACAATTTAAGATTTTAAAAAATTATTGAAGCGAATTCAAGGTCATAAATGGCTAATATGTCAGATTAGCGGCTCCCTCGCCACAAACGAATCGTCTTTTTGATGTGTGCGTGCAGATCAAGCTGTCCGACTTTGGCTTCTGTGCCCAAGTTTCCAAAGAGGTGCCCAAGAGGAAGTCGCTGGTTGGGACGCCATATTGGATGGCGCCAGAAGTCATCTCCAGACTGCCTTATGGGACAGAGGTGACACACATACACACACCTTTTCGTTTGGGCTTTATAGTGATCCATTTTTAAGGGTTTTTACAGAATACTTACTGTAATACCTTCACAGGTGGGAAAGGTGAGCCATTTCACCGATTCACTTTCCAACCATTTATTCAAAGCCTTAACAACTGTTAAACATACACACTAACATTAGAGCTGCTGTTGGCCACAGCTCACACCCACGCGCTCACACGCAGGCCCCGCCTCTTAAAGGTACACGTACAGTAACCGCTATACATTTTTCATCATTATCTTTACAATGTGTCTAAAAGTGCATTTTTAAAGTTTGAATCTGTTCAAAAATGTTCACTGTACAGTATATAAAAATTCTAGGCACACTTAGTTATGATGATGATGATGATGATGATGATGATGGTGTGTGTGTGTGTAGGTGGACGTGTGGTCGCTGGGCATCATGGTGATCGAAATGGTGGACGGCGAGCCCCCGTACTTCAACGAGCCCCCCCTGCAAGCCATGAGGAGGATACGTGACAACCTGCCCCCGCGGCTAAAAGAGTCGCACAAGGTGAGCGTGAGCTAGCCTAGCCAAATGCTAATTACTATTTATGTCCAAAAACGTTGTCGGTGTTCCAGTAGCTGAATGCGCACCGCTAGCCACCTTGCTAATTTCTGTATTGTTTGGTTGAGTATGTGCCAAGTGATATTTTTTTCGTGTCGTACATGTTAGTTGGCATTAGAGGGGCTAAAATGTGTGGCTAGCTTGGTTGCTAATTCTTGAACTAAATGATAATCTAAAAACACGTTTAAAAACTAGTTTTAAAAATGTAAACAAAAATGATCAAATTGAAAAACATAGACAATAAGTCGAATAAAATTATAGAAATACTAATGAAATATAATCTAACAAAATTTTTAATCAAAAAATAAATCGCAAAAAGAAAATGTTAGTGGATTAATACAAATTGTACATGAAAATAATAAAAAAATATGATATGATAGAGAAATAGAAAGCATGTAATCTTAATATGAAATAAATAATATAAATGTAAACAAATCAAATAAAAGAAAATGTAAAAAAAAAATGAAATTAAAAAATACAGAATACAAATGTATTTTTTTTAAAATAGAAACAAAAAAATAAAATAAAAAATAATATAAAAAGAAAAAAATATTGACTGTAAAAAAAAAAAGAAAAAGTTTATCCAAAAAGATAAAGATAATGAAAATACTTTTTGAAAAGTTCAAAAATAACATTAAAAAATGTAAAACTAAACAAAAACAAAATTACAAGGTGAAATGTAACAAAATCAGGTTAGAAATTAAATTAAATACAAAAATAAATAATAATAAAAATTCCAAACATAAAAACCAAATAATAAAAATCTACCCTAAAAAATAAAAAAGACTTTTAGTTTAATCAGCTGATTGGCGTTTGTGGTGTGTGCGTAGGTGTCGTCGGTGCTGCGCTCCTTCCTGGACCTGATGCTGGTACGCGAGCCGTCGCAGCGAGCCACCGCGCAGGAGCTCCTCCAGCATCCCTTCCTCAAACTGTCGGGACCGCCGTCCTGCATCGTGCCCCTCATGAGACATTACCGCCACCGCTGAACACACACAAAACGCCTGCCCTGGTTAACACTCACTCACCTCTCGTAACCGTGACGTAGATTACCTACCCTGCCCCCACCCACACACACACACACACACACACACACAACAACGAGGAAACTAAGGAACTCTGAAGTAAACTCCGGGTGTTTTAAGACACCTTCAAGGACCCGAGCGGACCCCCTAGAGTGTGGGCGGGGCCGCAGAAAATCTCCCCCTGCACATGTATTTTAAGAGCAACTTGTAAGATTGAGTGTACAGTTTTGATAACTTTGAGTATTTGATGGTGTGGTAGCCATTGTGATATGAGCAGTATTCAATAGACTTTCCTACTCTTTATAACTTTTTTTCATTAACAAATACACACACACATATACAGTGTATATATACACACAAATATACACTTAATATATATACAAATACTGTATATATACTGTATATGTAGAAAAATATATTTACACACACACACATACAATCACATGAAATATTCCAAATAATCCCACTTGAACCCAACTGTTACTTCAAAAAAAAAAAAAAAAAACTAAATATATTTATTATTACTACTATCTATCTTTGTAGACAGAACTTCCATTAAACGTTGGGTAAAAAAGGGTAATGTCAGACATTTTCTATGAGCTTTTTAAAATATTTATTTATTTATTGCAATTCATTTTTGTCTAGTGTGGCCTTTTTGTTCTCATTTTATTTATGTTTAAATGATTGAAAATGAAACGTGACGGTCGACAGGGATCTCCTCAAATACACTCAAATGCAATGAAACGGCGACTTCGCTTTGTGTTTTTGTGTCAATACATTCAAATAAACATTTATTTAATATATTCATTTACGAATAAGATTCATAAATTAGATTCGTTATTTTAATATGAATTTGTGAAACGTGCGGTTAAAAATACAAGAATAAAAATATCACTTCATATCTTTAAACAAAGGTGTACACATTTACACCCATTTTTTTTTTCTATACAAGTTATATGACGTACCAAAAAACATTTTTAGATGTAACATGATTAGCTTGTACTTTGTACGATGCAATGCAACCAATAATGTTAATATCAATGAAGTCAAATCAGCATTTTATGATTTGAGTGTAACCTTTCGCAATTGCAGGGAGCCAATGGGTGTCCGCTTAATGCACTTATTGTAGCACACACACTGAAGGAATCAAGAAGAGGAAGAAAAAAAAAGACTTTTTTTTTTTTTTTTACACACAGAGGTTATTAAATGGGGAGGGGAAAAAGACATGAATATGGTTCATTGTCATTGTCATGACATCATCTGGTATACAAGTGTCAAATTTGCCGGCATCCATTTTGACCCATCAGTCACTGTGATATGTAAATACGAGTGCGTGTGCGTGCGTGCGTGTTGTACAGTGCCACAGCATGTCTGTGAAGATGCTTTCAATTAAAACAAACTTCCATAAGAACATTGTCTTTTTGCATGTCTCACTTTTTTTATTTATTTTTTATTCCAAGGCCTCTCCTCTCCGTCATCTTCACTTTTTGTCCTCTCATCATCTTCTAAAAAAGTCCAAAGCAGCCCAGAGCCAAGAAACAAATGGAGAGGGAGGAGGTGTTGTAATTTATGGTCTTATTTGTCTTTGTGTGCTGCGAGTGCTTTGCGGCGTAATGGGATATTGATTGAGGTGGGACAGCAGAGGAGCTTCTCTCTTTCTTTCGGCCATCGACGACACGTCACTAAATAAAACACCGGCACTGGCACACTGGAAATAAATTAGATGCTTTGTTTTGTTTTTTTATTTGCTAAATGTTTTACAGAAAGGACAAAAAAATATAGTTTGATATTAAAATGGTGTATTTGGCGCTCACCATTAAAAAATAAAAATCACTATACGTGGTTGTTACTATACATGGCAAAAAAAACAATCAACACCTTACTATACATAATCTTAAAAAAAAAAAAAAGTTACTATACATGGTCATTTAAAAAAACAAAAAAATAACGCCCTAGTTGTTTTCAAATAAAAACGCCTTACTGTCATTTTAAAAAAATGCCTTGCTATACATGGCCATTAAAAAAAAAAAAAGCCTTACCATACTAGGTTGTTTTAAAAAAAAAGCCTTACCATACATGGTCGTTTAAAGAAAAAAAAGCCTTACCATACATGGTCGTTTAAAAATAAAACGCCTTACCATACATGGCCGTAAAAAAAAAACAAAACTTACCATACATTGTCGTTTAAAAAAAAAAGCCTTACCATACAAGGTTGTTTAAAAAAGAAAGCTTTGCTATATAAACATGGTAATTTTTTAGTCTTACTATACATGGTCGTTTAAAAAAAAAGACGCCTTAAGATACATAGCCATAAAAAACAAACAAAAACGCCTTACCCTACATGGTCGTAAAAAAATAAAAAATAAAATAAAAAACCTTACCATACATGGTCGTTCAAAAAAAAAAACACCTTACCATATACATGGTTGTTTCAAAAATAAATAATAAAAACGCCTTACCATACATGATTGTTTGAAAAATAAACACATTTATTAAAAAAATTTAAATTAAAATAAAAAACTTACCATACATGGCCGTTTAAAAAAAATAAAATAAAAACCTTACTATACATGGTCATTTAAAAAAAAACGCCTTATCATACATGGTCATAAAAAACAAACAAAAACGCCTTACCATACGTGGTTGTAGAAAAATAAAAAATAAATAAAAAATTGACCATACATGGCCGTTAAAAAAAATTAAAACTTACCATACATGGTCATTTAAAAAAAAAAAACGCCTTACCATACATGATCATTAAAAAATATATAAACAAATTAAATAAAAAACCTTACTATACATGGTCGTTAGAAGAAAAAAAACGCCTTGCCATTCATGGTCATTTAAATAAATAAATAACACCTTACCATACATGTTGTTTCAAAAATTACCAAAAATGAAAAACACCTTATATACATGGTCATTCCAAAAAAAAAAAAAAAACACCTTACCATGGTTGATCGTTTAAATTTAAAAAAATAAAATAAAAAATAAAATAGCCTTACCATGCATGGTCGTTTAAAAAAGAAAGCTTTACTATATATCATTGTTCATTTTTTTGTGTCTTACCATTCATGGTCGTTTAAAAAAAAAAAAAGCCTTACTATACATGGTCGTAAAAAATTTTTAAAAAGCCTTACCATACACATGGTCGTTTGAAAAATAAATTAATAAAAAAAAAATACACTTAAAATAAAAACCTTATTATACATGGTTGTTTAAAAAAAAACGCCTTACCATACATGGTAGTTTAAAAAAATAAAAAAAACCTTACCAAGAAGAAGAAAACCAAGAAGTCGGAAGTCCCGCCTCCTCCGTGGCATATAATCCATATGGCTCCTACACCATACATGGTCATTAAAAAAAAAAAAACGCTCTACTAGACATGGTCTTTTTTTCCCTTTTTTTTTTTTTTTTTAAAGAAACGTCTTACTGTACATGGTCGTTTAAAAAAAAAGGTTTAAAAACTCAAGGGAATAAAAACCCTCCCGCTTTGCTTGGCAACACTTTGGCAAGTTGTGGCAACATCAGTGTAGCATCCTGCACAAGTCAACCCTTCAAAATAAAAGCACACCAGGATAATATATTTTTTTTTTATCAGACATTTCACTTTCTTTGGGCCCAAAGGCTACCATGTGGCCAACACAATTGGGGTGAAAATGTGCTATTATACTGGTGGTCTTTTATTTTGATGGTCTGACTTTTGACAGAATGTGTTAAACTGATGGCCCCTAATGAATCATTAGTGCTAGAAGTACACAAAAAACTAAATCGAACATAACCAGACATAATAGGAACATAAATTGCCCAAACGACTTCAGCTGGATGTAATAAAAAACACTGCTTTCAATTTAGACGACAAAATCAATAGTTCATCTGTGCACCGACTCCATCATCAGTCTCTTTGACAATAATGCCTGCAAGACAACAATGAGGGCGCGGGGAGGGTGGAATAACCCACAAGACAACAACGAGTGTTTTCAGCAGAGGTTTTTATGCATAGTTTTTCAGGAAAATAACATCTGACACATTTTTTAGTTTGAATTAGGCTTGCTTCCTTTTGTGTTTGTTACACACACACATACACACGCGCGCGCGCGCGCAAACTCCAAAAGCAACAAGAAATGACGACACGAGACGACTTTTAGCAGCGAGGAAACGACGACAAATGTTGAAGAATGCGGTTCGGAAACACTCCTTATCCACTATAAAGTGCCCTATTAAAAAAATCCTTATAGTGATGATTCTAATACATTGAAGACACTAAAATTACTCAATACATGTTTGAACAGCACTATAAAAGGAGTATTTGGAGCACTCTGTAGGGGATAGGAAGCGATTCCCAACACAGTCATTGATATTAGTAAAGGAGGAAAATTATGTCACTTAAAAAGACAGGCGTCATGGAAAGCTGTTTGAACATATATTCCAAATTCTTGCTAGCCAACTACATGTCAATTCGCAAACATCTGTGCGCTACCAGTACTACCAAAGAAGCGCTAAATAAGTAGGTTTCCATCCACATAATTTTATTCGAATTGTCAACTTTTGCGAAAAAGAAACTGAATGGAAACGCCAGAAATTTGAAAAAAGGCCCAAAATTCGCAAATAAAAGTTTTTACGCTTGGGAGGGGGTGTTTTTTTTAAGCGTATCGAAAAAAAGGAAAATGCGCATTTTTTGCGATGGAAACAGGTTTTGCGAATAAGCGACTCCAAGACCGGATATACGTCGCACGTTTTGACCGATATTACATCACACGCACGTTTGTAGTCACAACAAATGGCGGGTGATAAAGTAAGATATGTTTGGGGAGATGAAGAAACACGATTCTTTTTATACTTAATTAAAGAAAAAAAACATGAATGCAATTTTAGATGGCTTTATTAACATCAGCTCTCAATGTAACGATACACTTCACTTACATGCGGGAGGGAAGCCAACAGGACAAACTACTTCCGTTAAGTCCGTCAAAACCAACATTCCCACTTGAAACGCCCCATTGTCCTAAAGTTCCATCACTACAACGTCATCTCGCGGCGCATAATCGCGAAAGAAGAGCGGATGGAAACGGACACATGTCCGTTTTGCGCATTTTCATAAAATTTGGATGGAAACCAATGTTAACTATGAGAATTTTAAAATGTCTCTAGCTGCGTTTCCATTACAGTTTTTCGCTAAAATAAAAGCGGTATTGTATTATTTTGATAAAAGTACAATTTTGACTTGCCGGTGTTTCCACTGAAGAGCGTTTCGCTTATGTGGCGCAATTCTCGTAATGTCCCGTCTCGCGGGATCTCGCAGTTCTGCAGGAGGTGCTTATGATGTTTACGGAAGACAGACGCCCGGAGTTGTTAATATTACTTTAAAAACATCCCCCCCCCCCTCATCGGGCGGGTTCGGTCATATGGTGTTAGTGTTGTGTGTGTGTGCGCGCGCGCTTATAACTCGTGTTGTGGTGCGGACGGATGAATTTCAACGAAGACGTGCGCCGTATGTCGCTCGTTTGCTCGTTGCCAGGGGCAACGGCCATTTCTCATGCAACAATATGGGACGTGCGTTGAACGGCGGCATATTGGTTCCATAACTGAATCGCTTTGTGCTTAAAAAGACTTGTTATCCCCTCGAAAGCGAGTGGCCCCGTACTTCCTACTTCCTTTTCTCCGCGCTGGGCGGGGGTCACATGACTACAGAGAATGCGCAAAAAGTGTTTCCATTACACTTTTGCGAAATACTTCTATTTCGACACATCTCAAAAACCACCTCATGAGAGCGTAAAAACTTTTTTTGTGTGTTTTTTTCGAAAATCACGTGTTTCCATTACCAGCTTGCTTTTGCGCAAAACTTAGGGTAATGGGAACGCACCTACTTGTGGCTTAAATAGCTACATGATTATTCTAAGTAGTAAGCGTGCTAATACATGGACCTTAACATGGATGTCAAGGATATGGAATAAAAGTTCAAAGGCTTTTCCATTTTTGTGCGAACATCCATGCAAGGCTGGAGATGCTCCAGGTACGGGAGCGAGGAAGTCCTCTACATGTTCTTGTACATGGAGCGGTCGCGCGGCAGCTGCGGCGGCGTGCTGCTGGCGCTCAGCTTGAGGTGGAAGTGGTAGACGGTCAGCGTGATGACGATGATGAGAGCCAGGATGAAACCCAGGATGAGGGGCAGGGTCTCCTCCAGGCGCTCGCGCTGGTCCGTGATGCACTTGTAGGCTGAGTGCATGGCGAGAAAAATGTGAGAATGGCAACAAAAGGATTCTGGTATATTTTTAGGAGGAAGAAGCACTGAATTTTGTTAACGTTTGCTGGTAAAATAAGCTCCTAAGGATTCAGACATACTTCAAGTAGGACATATTTACAGAAACATTTTCCTTTTCTGGTACGAAAGCTCTAAAAAAGTCAAGCAAGTCACGCACTTTTTGTAAGAAAGAAAATTTGTGTTAGCATTTTCTGCTAATGTGAGCTCCAAATAATGCCAGAGAGACGTTTAGTAGGAAATAATATTGTTAATTTTTTTTGTATGAAAAGAAAAAGTCAAAGACACACTTTTTGTAAGAAATGGTACAAATAATGCCAGAGACATTTATTGTTAGGAAATGGTATGAAATAATGTAAAAAATTTTGGTATGAAAACAAAAAGTTAACTCAGACACTTTTTATAACAATAGCACAAAATTGTGTCGTTTTCTGGTAGGAAACCTCTAAAAAAAACTCAATTTATTTTTGTTTGTTCCAAATAATACCAGATACACTTTTAGTAGGAAATGGTACAAAATATTTTTTTCGCAAAAAAAAAATAAATTAACTCATTTACTGCCATTGACGGCTATAAACGTCAAAAATTCATTTGAACTATTTCTATTAGTTTAACATTTATTCCTTACTTTTATTAACAAGAGTATGAAAATCTAGATTTTTTTTTAAATTGTATATTTAGAACAGATATAAAATTTGTGATTAATCATGAGTTAACTAGTGAAGTCATGCGATTAATTACAATTAAATAATGTAATCGCCTGACTATATGATTGGTAAAAATTAGGGGCGTCAGGCGATTAAATATTTTAATCGTAATTAATTGCGCGACTTTAATAGTTAACTCACGATTAATCACATTTTATATCTGTTCTAAATGTACAATAAAAAAATCTAGATTTTCATACTCTTGTTAACAAAAGTATATATTTTTTTGAAACTAATAGAAATAGTTCAAATGAATATTTGACATTGACGACTATAATGGCAGTCAATGAGTTAAGACGCACCTTTAGTAAGAAATGGTACAAATTTGTGTGAAATCTTCCATCTACGTGAAGCGCTACACCAACAGCGGCCGGCGTTACTCACGCTCGCTGAAGACAAAGTCGGCGGCCATGTCGAAGGGTTGAATCTGGACGTCGTACATGTGGACGGTGACGCCCTTCTGGTGGTCGCTGCTGATGAGGGTCAGCGTCTGCTGGGCCGCGCACACGTACGAACGGCCGGCCGGCGTCACCAACGCCGACAGGCGGTGAGTGGTCGCCGTGTGCTTGCCCGCTGACGAGGAAGGCAAAAACATTCTCACTCATATTCACTCGGAATGGAAATGCGGCGTGACCTCGGCTTATGAGTTTTCCCAGCTACGAGCTTGCAAACTTCCAAAGTTAGCTTAGCGCTAACTAAAAAGTAAAAGCTTCATCTTGTCAATATGACGCTTGCTAAAATATTTTGGACAACATATGACATACATGAGCTTGGTCATGGAATTAATTAAACTCGTAAGTCAAGGTGCCACTGCAATAGTCAAGATAGTTTACATGGACGATGTCATTGCGAGTGGGCGTAAAGCTGCTGAGTCGCGGTCAAAAAATCCGACTCACGGTTGTAGGCGTTGATGAAGTGAGAACTTTCTGACGTGTCGTACACGAATTGAACCTTACTGATCTTCCACACCTCCGCACCCTTGGCACGCAGCTCCTGACACACACACATACAACGATTAGGGCCATCTTTGAAACAACATTCATAGTCAAATGAATATTAAAAGCGGAGATTATATTTGAGGACGAATACAATGACATTTGAAATGTGTAAAAAATGAGGGGTGTCGTACTCTTGTTAACATAAAAGTGGAAAAAAAACTTTAAACTAATAGAAATATAATTGAGTTAAAATTTGATTACTACCGTAAAAAAATAGTGTGACATTGATTTGTGTTGAGGTAATTTTTCTGCCACTAGATGGCATAATTGCATTTGCAAGACGTTGGTGACAGCGTAGTGCATTTTTCTTTTCATATTAAGAACTATGTAATCTTTAACATGAAGTAATTTGTGAAATTCTGCACATTTTTAAAATCTTAAAATACAACTTGACCCCAGTCCCCACAAATATATGCATTATTATGAAATTTATTATGATAAATAATAATAATTTTTTTAGCGGCGTTAAATGAACTTTAAATTAACTCAAAATTAATCTACTAATTTTGACACCCCTAGTAAACATATTTTCAAAAAATAATTAAATACAAAGCATGAAATTGATCTAAAAATGTCCTTTTTGTCGTTTTTGGTTTGATGTTGTACATTGCCACGTGGTGTTGTGTTTGTTGTAGTGGTTGCGTGGCACCTTGGAGAAGAAGATGCGCAGCGTGTAGGCGTCGTTCTTCCAGCTGATGTGGATCTCCGACTCGGTACCACCGCAATTGCCGTCGATCTGAGCGCTGCGAGGCAGCGTGAACGACGCCTGCTCCGTAAACAGCTGCGCGCATGAAAAAAAAACAAACATCATTTCAGTGAGTCATGCTTGCAAAAAGTGATATTATGAAGTCATTGGAAGTATAAAAATAATAATAATAACATATTTTGGGCTGACGAGACAGCATTTCGCACAAATGAAAAGCCTAAAAAAATGACATAAAAAACGGAAATAAAAAATATAAAAAATAATGTTCGAAAAACAAAAAAAGTATTAAAAACGCAATAAACATAATACACAATTAAAAATCAGCATTTTATCTGAAATGAAAACAAAATAGATCATTATGATGCAATTACACACCTTACAGAATGAAAATAAATCAAAACATCATCACTAGTATTTAAATTATTTTTATTTACTTACTATATTGACTGTAATAAAAAAAAATTGCAGTTTTTTATTTATATTATATTATGTGCTGAATAACGGCACACTTAAAACAATCTTGTCATTGATTTTATTTATTGTAGTATTCACATTTATTCATTAAATTTGTTCAACTTTTTTTTTTTTTTATTAATATTTTTTGGGGGGGTGGAATGAGAGTGGTGAGTGACGTGGGTGACAAAGCGGGGGCGGGGTCTGCTTACGTCTATCCGGTTGAGCGCCAGCACGTCGTAGGGCACCACCAGTCTGACGGCAAATTCCACCATGAGGCACGTGGTGCCGTTCTCCCGCACGGCGAAGATGGCCCGGTCCGGGTTGTCCGACAGCCCCGACAGGTTCTCCCCTTCCAGCTCGCCCAGCGACACCGACACCGACAACAGCAACGCGCCTGCACGGGAACGTAAACAGTAAAAAAAATAAAAAGGCACAGTCAGCATTAAAAAAAATTGAAACTGAAATTAGATTAAATTTAAGATTAAAATGTTAGGGGAAGTATTTTATATATATATTTAAACGAATTTATGAAAGATTATTAGATTTAAGATTAAACAGATTTTTTTCATATTCCTCGTGTTAACGCACACAATGCAATTTAAGACAACTAAACATGCACACACACACTACATACACACTTTTGAAAAGAAAAGACGCAGTCAAAATGAAGAGGTGTGCAATCTACGGCTCGTGGGCCATTTATGGGCCCCTGCACTTAACACAGAAATTCTCAGCGCATTTCATGAACTGTTATATATAAATATATATATATATATATATATATACATATAGTAATTTAAAAAATAAATAAAAACAATACTAGAAATGCCGTGCAGCTACTGCAGTGTGGAGTAATGACAGATACCACCCCCCCCCCCCCCCCCCCACACACACACACACACACAAACGTACACCAGTACTCCCCAAATAAAACACAGTCAGCATAAAAAAAAAAATTAAAAATAACCTGAGTTGCGGAATGTTCACTTTGTGGTCCATTTACAGCTGTCCGAAAATAAATTTAATTCAATTTAAAAATAATAAAACCTATATGGAAACAATATACCATACATCATATTTCAAAATAAATTTATTTTTTACATATATATATTTTTTTAAATAAATAAAAAATTACCAACCCTTGATAGAAAGTGACTTTTTTGTTGAAGACACATATACACACACACTGCTATACACACACACTGCAGCTGACAACGACACACAAACAAAACACACACATCCCTCACTGACCCAGTAGAAGAAGCTGTCCGCTGTCCGTGGTGCTGAAACCCGCTCGTCCCATCTTCCAGCAGTTTCCCCCCCCACCAAAACCGCCGGAGACGCGAACCCGGAGCGACTGCCAGCACCTGAGCTGAGCGAGAAAGAGAGAAAGAAGAGGCGGGAGAAAGAGAGAGAGCGAGAGGAGAGGGAGGAGAGGGATGCCGCCCCTCAAATCCTTACGAATGCGCCAAAAAAAGAAAAGAAAAAAAGGAAAGAAAATTCACTTGATCCAGTCCAGGTTGCAGTAAAAACTAAAGGTGACAAAGTGCGGAATTTCTTGAGTCATCGGTTGCGCGTCACTCCTCATCCCTGCAGTGGATCTCGCTCTGGCTCGGCTGCAGGTTGCGGCGCCAGTGAGCCGTGACGGGAGACACCCCCCCCCACCCGAAAAGCTGCTCACCCCCCAACCTGAGGCAGCCGAAGCCCCCCGCCTCCACCCCCGCACTCGCACTAAAGTGCGCAGGAGCTTTTACGCGCGACTCACAGGGAGTTGCGTGGTAGTAAAGGAGAGAAACGGAGGTTTTGGAAGGCAAGTCTGGTGGCTCCTATTTGGTAAAGCTGTTGATATGATTTAATTGTTGTTGTTGTTTTTTCTGTAGAGGTTAATAGTGAATAGTGTCAGGTGGGGGTTGAGGGATATGACCCCTCCCCCTTGGTGTACACTGCAGAACCTCACAGAACTGCACACTTCTTCTTAGCTGGCACACTGAGAGTGCAACTGAAAACTTGAGTTCATCCAGAAGGCTTTTGTTTGAACTTTTAAGTTTTCTATTCATCATTTTTTTTATTTTTAGATATTTTTTCAAATACTTTCAATATATTTGTTTAGACGTTTTTGGCAAGTTACTTTCCTTTATGTATTTTTTGTTTTGTTTTGATTATTTATATTTGTATTTTTGTTACATTTTTTTTTAGACAGCCCATCCCCGCCTCCCTAAAAAAAGCCCTTTTTTTTTTGGACCAAGTGGATGCTGTAATACTGGACTTGCCGGATTTTATGCATTATTTTTCTGTCCTTGTTTGCAACATTAAAAGATAACAGAAAAGAAACTTTTTTTCACTGGACAAGACAATGTTTATGGTCTGCTTGGAAAATCCCATCTATTATATTTTTCCCACTCTATTTATGCCTATTTGTGATTCTGGATGGATTACATTGCACTTTTTTTTTTTATTTTTATGATGAACGTGTGTGGAATTTAGCAAATTTTTGCGTGTTTTTTATTTTTTATTTTTGACAAATATATCCCACAAGAGAAGAAGAAGAGCATTCAAAGGACTCATATTGAAAACAGTAAGACTTTTGTCATCAGACATCATAGTTAAAATATAAAAAGGGATTTTTTTGTTCTGGAATTGCAGATTTATTGTGGTTACATAAGTAAAAAAAAAAAAAAAAAAAACCCAGCAAGCTGATGTTTTTAGTTCCCATGTTCCACTGTCATTTATTGGTACACATACTATAAAACAGTATTAAAGGAGCCGGGTAACAACCGCGTCATCTTTGCTATAAGTTCAACAGTACAATAGAAATACAAAAAAAAGACAAGTAAGAACACACGCACACACAACATGGTTGGTTGGAGAGCTACAGTTAACATAAAACAAAAAAAAAAGAAAACATTTGCAAAAAATTTTTTTTGCTTCTGGACCGACTGGAAAGACAACGTAAGTGCAAAAAAAAAAAAAAAAAAAAAAAAGCATCTAACAATCAAACATTTCAACTACACATCATATCTAATATATATAATATATATATGTTCATTTATTTATATATATGTATATAGAGATCTCCATATAAATAACCCTTGAATTTGGCATTGACGCTCGTTCAAATAAGTTAAAACAATCCTAACAGACACCGAGTGGCACGTTTGCAAAAGCCAAAGAATAAAAGCACTTTTTTTTTTTTTTTTTGCGCTCATTGAAGCACACGAGTGTGCCTTGGGGGAGGTCATTATTCGAGGGGCGACCTCTGCTCGTACCAATTAGACGAAAAAAAAAAAAAAAACTAAAGACATGTTCATGACGTGATCTGATGATGTCATGATGATGCTGCTGCAAGCGTGCTAACATTTTGGTGGCCATTTTTGTAGTTGTTTTTTTAATTGTTGTGTATTTATTTCACCTAAGGGGTGGGCAAACTTTTGTCCTCTGGGGACACATTTTTTTTTAAAATGGACATGGTCATGTGACGATGCGACTAAAAAAAAGAAGTTAAAATGTGTATTTAAAAATAGTTTGTATGTAAAATGGGCTATTTAATTAAAAAATATATTTTTGAAGTGTATATGTAATTGTGTTAATATTTTTATGTTTTAAATCAGAATTAAAACTGGTTTAATGTGATGAAAGATCACAAAATAATGAAAATGAATGGACTTAGCACAGCCCTCTTAACATGCGAAAATGCGTTTTGAAGAGTTTAAGGAGCGAATCAATAAAATATGTTCAAATGTAAACATTTTAGGCAATACAATTGCTTTTTTTGGGCATAATAAAAATAATAATAATTTGCTTAACACTTCCATACAATTGGATCAAATGATTTATTTGCAACACAATTGTAAGGAAGTGTTTGATAAGGAACCAGAATCGGTTGAATTTAGTTTAGAGTGTTTTTTTTTAGAGCATCCCTGATGGTGAAAGCACCGTGGCGAGTAGTCATTGTGGTTTAATTTAGTTTTTTTTACAGTGCTACCTCAACAGAATATGATTTAAAAAAAACAAAAAAAAACAGCATTACATTTGAAATCACGTGTGATTGTACAAACAGTGCTACATTCCAATCATGTCACATACAAAGTGTTTATGTGCACAGGTTCAAAGCTAAATGGTGTTAGATGGGGGGGGCTACAGTGTGTGTGTGTGTGTGAGTGTGTGTTGGGGTGGTGGTTGAGTTTTTGGCGCATGTATGTGTGAGTGTGTGCGCGCGCACGTGTCAGACGCTCACACCACCGTGGCAGGTCTGCGTTCCATCTCCTCCTCCAACTTGGCCATCTGTTGCATGTCCTTTGCCTTTAAACACACATTCATACACAACGTTAGCAACGTTCACAATTCCCCCACCTTAACCATACTCCAGTTCCAGCTGTGGAACTGAAATCATCTCAAAATGGATTGATGATGCTTTTGTGGCAGAAGCAAGGTTAGCATGCATTTGACATACAAACTTGAAACGTTGCCCCCTGTTGGCCATTTGAAAGAAAGCAGCTCTTTTTCAACAAATGGCTGCTTTGTTTCGTTTCTTAAAGTCCAAATTGGCAATACAAACAACCTATTGGCTGACCGACCCTATATGGAGTATGTGGCCATTAAATACAGATGAAAATGAAAAATATTGCTAACGACAGCCTTGAGGGCATTTAAAAGCATAACATTTTTAATGACGAAACAAAAAAGAACATGGAAAGGGTGCCTTACCTTTTTGTTTGTTTGCATGGTGTGATGCCAAAAGCTGTGCCAGGAGAAGCAAATCATATTAAAAACAACCCAAAAAAATTAACATTCGTGTACACGTACACACATGGATGGATGGAAATGAAAGGCGTCATTCATTTATGGATTGGATGTTTTTGGTTGTACCTAATGAAATGTCTGCAGATTTTTTTAACAAATAAATAAAAATGTGACTTATATATCATGTTGTGTTGTACCTGTTCATTGAACTTGTCCAGTTTCTCCACCTGCTCTTTCTGGTTCTTCTCCAGCTGCTCCATTTCCTTCTGGTGCTTCATGGCCAACTAACAACAAACACGCGCACACGCAAATGTAACGGCTTCCCTGCTATAGTCGCACGCACGCGTGTTTCTTGTTTGTGTACGCACCCTCTTCCTCTCATCCATGAACTTCTTGGTGTTGCTGCTGTTCAACTCTCGCACTCTCCTGTGCATCACAAACAAAAATGGCGTCAGCGCACTTAAAATGGACGCCACGCCGACTATAGTTTACTTTAAGGTTGTGCAACGTGAATGTCGTGCAGTGCGGTATGTCCTTGGAGTCACTGGACCTTGAGAAGATTCGGACGCTCCGACACGCACGACAACATCGAACACTCCATCATATGTGGACACTGTATGTTAATAATGAGTGTGTGTGTGTGTGTGTGTGTGTGTGTGTGTGTGCGCTGCACCTTTCCCTCTCCGCCTTGTTTTTGATGCTCTTGTCCTGGCTGATGGCCTTGCTGTTCTCCATGGACATCTTGGCCTGGTTGGCTCGCATCTCTTTGCTCTGCCTGCATCAGAACAACAAACTAAAAATGAGGAATTTAACAAAGTGTGTTTTGCCACATTGGTGGGAACAGACAGCTAGCGATTTCTGCAGCTCAGAGCTAATTAAGCTTATGATACTCATTCTTGCTGAGGGAAAATGAGCAATATGTGAAAGCAGTCAAGATGGGGGATGGGGGGGTGTACTGCAGGGATGCAGGGTGCATTGATGCGCTAACTTTTCCAACCTGGGGGACCTCACTCTATCTCCTTTCCCCCCCAATCAGTGTTATACCTTCTGTGTATATTGTAGACTGTGGGAATACATAAAACAAGTAGCAGGGATACAGAAGTACATATACGCTTTGCCAGCCTTGGAACCTCATTCCATTCTCTCTTTTTACCAATTAATGTAGTAACTACATACACTATGGCACGTTTTCCAATGAGTTGCAGCGATGTAGACATACAGTATAGTCATGCTAACTTTCCTACTATGGGAACCTCACTCCATTCTCTCTTTCTACCAATTAATGCAGAAGCTACATTACTATGGCACATTTTACAATGAGTTTCAAACGATGTAGACATAGAGTCATGCTAACTTTTCTACTATGGGAACCTCACTCCATTCTCCCTTTCTACCAATTAATGCAGTAGCTACATTACTATGGCACGTTTTACAATGAGTTTCAAACGATTTAGACATGTTAACTTTCCTACTATGGGAACCTCACTCCATTCTCACTTTCTACCAATTAATGCAGAAGCTACATTACTATGGCACATTTTACAATGAGTTTCAAACGATGTAGACATAGAGTCATGCTTAACTTTTCTACTATGGGAACCTCACTCCATTTTCTCTTTCTACCAATTAATGCAGAAGCTGCATTACTATGGCACATTTTACAATGAGTTTCAAACGATGTAGACATAGAGTCATGCTTAACTTTTCTACTATGGGAACCTCACTCCATTCTCCCTTTCTACCAATTAATGCAGTAGCTACATTACTATGGCACGTTTTACAATGAGTTTCAAACTATTTAGACATGTTAACTTTCCTATTATGGGAACCTCACTCCATTCTCTTTTTCTACCAATTAATGCAGTAGCTACATTACTATGGCACGTTTTACAATGAGATTCAAACGATTTAGACATATAGTCATGCTAACTTTCCTACTATGGGAACCTCACTCCATCCATTTTCCAGTATACACACAAAAGAGTGAATCTGAAAGCATGTCTAACCGCTCGTGTATGAGTTTGAGCTGTCCGGTTTGCTGATCTTGAACGCTACTCAGCAGCTTCTTGAGGTGCTCGCACTGCTGCGTGACGTGTGCGTCCTTCATCTCCTGCTCTTGGCTGCTGTGGCCGCTGATCAGCTCCGACCATTCCTTGGTGTGCTGCGCCGTAATGTCCTTCACCTGCCACGCACACAAACGCCCTCGTCAGGATTCACAACAATACCAAAAGACTAGAGTGTCGGTGAATGTCGCACCTTCGCTTTGTGATCGCTGAGCAGAGTTTGTATCTTGTCTTCGGTTTCCTTCTTCAGTTCTTGGCAATTGTTTTCCCTAAAGGACAATACGGAAAACATTCAAATGATAATCGAAACGGTTGATGACGTTAAAATGACTGTTATCGGCTATTTCGGAAAATCACAGAAAAGCATGATTTGCATAATAATTTGTACTTCTTTGTCTTATTATCTTGTGCTGTTTTACCCTCGTTTCTTGATGGCTTTCTCCAGCAGTTTCTCCAGAGTGCTCTTCTCCTTGTCGTGCGCCGACACCATCTTGTCCACCTGCGTGCAGTGGGCTTTCTGCATCACGTTTTGATCCTGGGCAGACAGTAAAATTAGAAAAGAGAAGCACACTTATGTGCGATGTAAGGAAAACGCATCGGAGCATTGAGTCGCTCACCTTCAATTGCTTCTTCTTTAACGCGCTCAGCTCCTTTTGCTGCTTTTTCAAAAGTTTAATGTACGTCTGTATTGGGAAAGACACATTACTTCACTGATAACTGATTTTTTTCCTAAAACTGTTTTAATTTTTTATTTCACTCTAAAAAAAGAGTCAATTTGGTCCCACTCTAAACAGTAAAATTTACACTTGGAAGAGAATATTTAAAGTAAATTTTACTCAAAGTATTTTTCCTGAGACGAGAGCATTACCGAGTAATGTTTTTTTCACTGAAGAATCCTAAGTACATTTTAGAAGGATTTTTTTCATCTTATTAGCATATTAAAAACAAAAGTTACACATGTTTTGAGGAACGAACTCACGACCTTCAGCTTGGGAGACGGCCACTCTACCACCTGAGCTATGCCACTCCTGCTGTTTGCTGATATCCAAAAGGAGACCAAAAACATTCTCTTGTACACAAATTATATTACTCTCTTCCAAGTGTAAATTTTACTCTGTTTAGAGTGGGGCAAAATAGACTCTTTTTAGAATAAAATGTACTCTACAAAATTTACTGTGTGTACCTTCATTTGTTTTAAGTCTTCAATGCTGACATTGGGCACCAGTGCGTTATCTGCAACAGTGCAGGGCAACATTTAATGACACCGTGTGTGTTTTCAAATGCACATGCGTAACGTCCGCGTACCTTTCTTGGTCTCTGCCGTGTTGTTCTGGGCGGCGTTGGAGGTCTGAGCGACGTCCGAGCTGCTCTGCGGCGTCACGCTGGCCTTCACCGTATCCCCTTTGCCTTTTCCCTTCTTGTCGTTCTTGGAGCTGCCGCTAGGGACGTCGGCGATGTCGTTCTGAGATGGGACGCGATCGTCAGTTTTTCATGATAGCTGCTCGTTTTTTTGGGTGTGTGTGTGTGTGTGTGTGTGTGTGAAGTTACCGTGTCAATGCCAAGAGCTTTCATCTGGTCGGCTCTTTTCTCTGCGATGGTCAGGAACTTCTTCGGGTCGGACAGAGCATCGACGATAGCTGCAACATATCGTTCAAGCACACTTGGTTCAAAAAACACTCACGTTTCTATAGTGCTTTAAATATAACAGCTGCCATCTGTTTTTTTTATTTTTTAATATAAACAAAGATGTATACAATTTTACAGGTCCAAAATATTTATATTCAACATACAGAAAGCTTTTTATTACAAAAATATTAACTGCTATTACATAACTACTAATAATAAAATTAATGATAAAAATATCAATATTTTCAGATATACAGTATAATTAAAACTATACTGTCTATATATATTTTACTAAGTTCTGAGTGCTATTTTTTTAAATAAAATATATTTGAGATATTTTATAATCCATCCATCCATTTTCTTAATCGCTTTTCCTCACAAGGGTCGCTGGAGCCTATCCCAGCTGGCTTCGGGCAGTAGGCAGGGTACACCCTGAACTGGTTGCCAGCCAATCACATATATAATATTTTATAATATTCCAGAAAATAACACTTAATTAAATTCAGGGCATTGTTAATTTACATATATTTTTATTACTACACATTTGATATAAAAACATATAAATAAAATAAATTTGGTCAAAATTATGCTACTTTACACATTTAAATATTAAAAAAAGAAATGATATGATATAGATTTGATGTGAGGGAACTAAATATTATATGAAAATAGCATATGGCTAGATTTGATTTTATGTACAGTATGTGGCATCAGATTGTAATGGAACTATGAAAAACCAACCAACCAACCAACCAAACAAACAAAAAAAAACTTGGCAGATGTATAAAAAGAAAAGCAATCACAAAACAATCCAAAACAAAGTGATTCTAGCATCAGTTCCCCCCAGCAGGAGGGGGCGCTAACGAGCACGGCCATTTTCCCTGCTCCAACCCTTCGGCTTCATTTAATGACAGCTGCAAATGTCTTCTCATTTGCATGTTTAAAGCCTTTTGCCTTTACCAGCGGGGCAGAGGAAGGAAGTTAAAAGAAAACAAAAACAAAGTTCCCCTGTAGGCTTATTATAAACCGAGCGGCGTGAAATGTACCCGTAGCACCTGTGTACGTTTCCCCCGCTCACCTCCAAAGCCGTCGGGCACGTATGTTTTGAGGATGATCTGGCAGAAGATGGTGGGCAGCGAGAGGGGCTTGTTGCCTTCGTTCCGCAACGAGATGTGACGGTAGCCGGCCTGCAGGCCGTCCAGCGGCAGGATGCGCTGGCCGATCAGCTTGTTGTTGTCGTCGTACACGGCCAGGCGCAGCACCGCCAGATCCGGCAAGATCACCTGCCACAAAATGGAAAACATGTCAGAGGAAGAGTCGTTGCACTTGCTTTTTCTTTATTTCTTTTTTCCTCATGAAGAGGGTAAGTATGATGATAACTATAAAACTGACTGTGAAATTTAGCCTGTAGATGGCGGTGTTGCATCATTTTGGATTCTTAACTCATTTGCTCCCAAAAAACGTATAAAAACGTTCTATTTTATTTAGTGACATGGTCTCAAAATCGTATTTATAAAGCAATGGTAGTTATTACAAAAAACGGCAGCAGAGTATAAGAGATCAATCAGGGCCATGTTGCAACAAGTTCTTTTTCCCAGTGTTTTCAACAGGTTTGTGAATAATGATGAAACTTAGCTATATTCTAATGCTAATTGCTGCAAAACGGAAACAGATACAAATATACTTTTTTTCCTGATGAAAGGACACATTCTAATCTTTCTTTTGGTAGGTGCCATGTTTTTATAGCAATAGAACCCAATATTTTGAGGGCCTTGAAAAATCAGTCAAAATCCAGTATAACAGCCGAGAGCAAAGGGGGTTGCTTCAGTGAAAATGGCTGGGAGTTAATGAGTTAATCAGCAGAGGTTTTGAGCAGAATTTTTTTTTTGACCTGTCATGTCTAATTAGTGAGAGAAATTGCAACATGTTGGAAGTGAGACAAATTTAGGCACATCAGAGTTCAACACAGTACGTATATGTGTTGGATTAGCTAGTTGAAAGCGTGTGTCGTGATTGGGTGCTGTATATCTTGTATGTTTATATCTACATAATGTGTGTGTTTCGGTATGAACCCCCTCTTGGAGAGAAGTCTTGAGATAAGTGAACAAAGAGCGAAGGATGATTAATCCCAGGCGAAGAGATAAGAGAATCCTCACTAGAGATGAATGAACGGACGCAAAGTGCGCGGCGGTGCCGCCCGCCAGCCTTGTGACTCATCCCGCGAGTCTTGCACGCCGGCACGCACGCCAGCGGAGCTTTTCAAGGTGTTTGCCGCTTCCCGCCGGCCCCGTGTGCACGTGTGACAAAAGGGATCTTGCCGGCAGCCTGCGATGGCCCTCGCTGATAGTGCTCACCGTGTGTGTGTGTGTGTGTTGCAGTGTTGCATCAGGCGGTGATTGATGGTGTGTGTTAAAGGGAGCCGGAGTCACAGTCACGGCTGAGAGACTTCTCATTGTGCTGAGAGCAGCACTATTACACACACGCGTGCATTCAAAGCAGCCTGCAACCCGCCCTTGGGTGTAAATTATGCATTTTATTTATTGTTTGGAAGAATATATCTTAAATTGTAATCATAATTATTTGATAATATGTGATATAATATTACATTTCTGAAGGGTTTTATTTGAAAATAATACAAATAAACACATACACAACCTCACCTGAAATCGGTAATATTAGAACACAACTTAAATCATGCACTCTAAAAACAAAATTGGGTCAAAAGTAATTCAATTATGAATCAAAAATGAACCGATCCACTTTATGGGTCAATTTGACCCAACTCTCTGGGTTGTTTTATACAAAATGACCCAAAATGACCCAAGAAAAGGAGCTGACCAATATTTATGAGTTGTTTTACACTAAAAGGCCCATTGATGACTCAAAGTTGGGTCAAATTGACCCAAGTAGAGGATTGGTCCATTTTTTACCCATAGGTGGGTTGTTTTTAGAGTGTGTTAAAAGTCTAAAAACAGTTGGGTCAAAAATAAACCAAATTGGGTCAAAAATAGACCAACCAAACTTTTTGGGTTATTCAATTAACCCAGAGCTCTTTATTTAACCAATACAGTTGGGTCAAAAGAATAACCAACAAAACCTGAAAATTGGGTTGCTTTGTTTTGGGTTATTAATATAATTTGACCCGACTTTTTGGGTTAAATAACTAAAAAAGTTGGTTTGATTCATTTTGACACAATTCAATAGGGTTGTTCAATTTAACCAAAAGGTTGGGTTAAATGAATAACCCACAAAACAATACTTGGGTTGCTTTGTGGTTTATTAATTTCAGTGGGTTGGACAATTCTTGACCCAATTTGGGTTATTGACTAGTAGACACTTAACTGTTTAGATGCCTTTAATCAACTTTACAGATTTTCAACTTGTTAAAGGTGTTTTTTTTTAATATATATATTTTTAAATAATTAACAGTAGGCATCTTTGTGTTCAAATGCAAACAAACACAGCAGGGAGGCTCAGCAAAACATCTTAGAAATTTGAATGAATACTTCAACAAATAAATAGCTCCCTTAAGTTTCCTAGAGTAAATAAAAGTTTCACAAAATGGCAATAAAATCTAATCTTTCACTTATCTTTGTTGTAAGTATATAAAAAAAATGTACAGGAACTTTAAGAAATGTCACATATTGGCACCGATAATTCGGCGAACCCTAATATATATATAATGAAATTAACACCGCCCAACGCATGACGACCCTAGATGGAAAAGGAGCAAGGTGCACCTTTCTGAAGACGAAAGGTTCCTCGTTGTAGGCGGGGTTGAGCCCGTTGTTCATCACCATGCGCGTGCGGAACTCTTTCCGGATGGTGTCGGTCGGCAGGCCGTACATGTCCACCTCCACGTACGTGCCGATCTTCTTGTCCGACAGGAACTGGCCCGAGAACACCTGTGCCGGCAAGGACAAAGGATTGGCCATTCACGATATTCAAATTACCAAACGTAAACGAGTGAAAATATGTCTGGATCAGTGCAGGCCTAATGTTACGCTCGTATACAGTACAGTATAAATCGGCAAGTGGTATATTCGGATAATGTCAAGCTGATATCAACTGGGTGCATCCGATCTGCACTTTTAAGCCCTTTTCACACTGCACTTAGCAAGGCACGGTGTGCCGTCGTCAAAACCCAACGGCATACATTGGATCAGGTTTGATGTCTGACCTGCACACTGCACGTGGCGGCGATGACGCCATCCACCGGCGTCTCCGAGAAGGGATCAAACATCCGGTCGGAGCGCCGCATGAAGTCGGGCTTCAGCAGGTACCTGATGCGCACAATAATGGAAAAATCAATGAAATGATATGTGCACCTGTGTCCCATTAGACATAATGGTGGTTTTGGCAAAAGCCACACGACCTCCTTGTATATTACACATATTACATTTCCAGCATTAGTAGTGAGTCCTCAGGGTGAGAGGGGGCGGTACGGATGAGGACGAGACAGATGACTTCTCCGAAAACCACTTACAGGCCCTGGGGAGCGCGAGGCGGCGGCTACCGTCGCCAACGGCAACCGCTAATGAGATGTGACAAGCTTTAAGTGATGAGAGAGGAAGGAGATGCTCTCACCCGCAGGATCCGTTGTACTCAAACTTTCCCTGGTTCAGCTGCATGGACAGATCTGACGAAGACGAGGAGGAGGGAAAAACACACAGACAAATCAAAAGCATAGAAAAGCTTCAGAAGGCGCTCATCCTCTCGTGCCAGCGCCTCCGGCCTCGCACATGGCCAGCTGCAGGAGGCGCCATATGTCTGATGGGCCTTTAGCCTCGGGTGACGGGGCAACAGCTGCTTTACAACAGGCTCGCGCCCACCATACAGGCAGACAGTCAAGCGCGATGTGCGAAAGGAGACGTCCATCTTGTCATCCATTTTACAGAGTGGAGCTATTTTTATAAACGTCAAAAATTCATTTGAACTATTTCTATTAGTTTAACATTTTTTTTCAATTTTTTAACAAGAGTATGAAAACCTAGATTTTTTTTAATCTTTTTTTTTTTTTTTTTTTTTTTTAGAAAAGATTATTAAAAATTAGGGGCGTCAGGCAATTAAATTTTTTTCTTCTTCAATAGTTAACTCACGATTAATCACAAATTTTACATCTGTTCTAAATGTACATATATTTTTTCTAGGTTTTCATACTCTTGTTAGCAAAACTGGGAAAAAAAATGTTAAGTTAATAGAAATAGTTCAAATGAATTTTTTACGTCTATAGCCATCAATGGCAGTGAATGAGTTCATATCGGCTCCAAATATTGGTTATCAGCCTCAATTGATCGACATTGGCCCTGAATTTGTCTCTCTCTAACGTGGACATCACTTATATAGCAATTATCTAGACACTATATAAGTCAATAAATACAATAGCCATATATATAAAACAATAAAGCCTATTGACCGCAATGAAGAAAATGTTTTGCTTGGTGATTTTTTTCCAAAAATTGCAGCTTTTGCGATTTGAAAACTACAATGTCGATTTGAATTTGATTAATTGTTCCACCTTACCTGACACGCATGTTTTTGGAATGTGCATGGGAACAATCTGGACTGCTGATTTTCAATGACTTCCTATGGGATCAATTGCTTCAAAATACACTATGAAAAAAAAAAAACGTTAAACCGAGCGTGTCATCTCCGCATCACAGAACTTTAAATTCTTTGGAACATTTCATCCATCCCGCGTCTTTAATTAATCGTCAAGAGAGTGTATTTTTAGAACCCGTGTGTGCGTGCGTGTGAGTGAGGTCGACAGGGGCCCCGCGTGGCGTGATGCGGTACCTGGGGTCTGGAAGTTGAGCGAGACCATCTGGCAGCCGGCGTTCCAGAAGATCTGAGGCATGTAATTACTGGAGTCCACTCGGCCCCCTTTGGGGTAGATACGGCTCATCTGACGCTTGTTGTAGCTGCGCTCAGGCTCAGGAAAGACACGGCACATGTGTGTGTGTGCGTGTGTTCATCATATGCACCGCAGGACTATTTTTAGTGTGAACAGCTTGGGTCAAGCAGTCCCTTTGGAGGAAGAGCGTGTGTGTGTGTGGTTGTATGTGAGCGCAACACGGGTCACAATTTATTAGGAAAAAGCACAACGGACTTTTCCATTATAACATGTTTTCGGTGATCCAACATTATCCCAGCGAACTAACCCAGAATCCAAAGGATACTTGACAAATTCAATGGCGTTGGTCTTCAGGTAGCCGAGGCCCACCGACTCGTTGAAAGACGACATGTTGTGGTGGATGTTTTTCTCTAAAGAGGATAATAAAAAAATTTTTTTAAAGATAATTTGTGAATTTGTTGTATTCTATGAAGGACCAAAACTGCCAACATTCTAAATAAATAAATGACTAAAAGTGAAAATAAAAACGGATATAAAAAAATATATAATTTGAAAATTAAATCCCAAAAAATAAATATAAATGGAAAAAACAACAACAACAAAAACATATTTATACACATAAATAAATACATTTGTATTAATTTTTTTGAATTAAATAAATAAATCACTAAATAAATAAGTAAATGACTAAAAGTGAAAATAAAAACGAATATAAAAAAAATATTTAAAAATTAAATACAAATGTATATATATATATATGCGTATATATATATATATATATATTTGTTTTTATTTCTATTTCTATTTATTTTGTTGGATTTAAATTCAGTTTTTTTATATCCGTTTTATTTTCACTAGTTTTAATCATTTATTTATTTTGAATTTTGGCAGTTTTGGTCCTCCATAGTAGTCACCCCTACTAGTCAAAACATAACATTATGGGAATTTTTCTTGTTAATATTATGTTTATGAAATTTGAATCAAGCAGCAAAACACACCTGTTTGTATTCACCTCAGGGCGACGGCCATTTTGTCACTTGCTGTCGATGAAAAATGACATCACAGTTGCTCAGAAGTAACGACCAATCATGGCTCACCTGTTTTCTGAGCTTGGTCATGTGACATTCGCAAGCTGAGCCGTAATTGGTCGTTACCTCAGCCTGAGCAACTGCATTTTCAGTCGGCAGCAGGTGACAAAATGGCCACCCCTTAAAATTTTGGGGTTGACTTCCTCTTTAAGAGATAAACACAATCTCACCCTCAGCCACATCGAAACTTTGGAACTTGACAGGCTGCGCGTAGTTGACCATGGCGGAGAGGAACGGGTGGATGTTGGTGGTGGCGCCCACGTACGTGTACTGCGCAATCAGAGCCTCCTCCAAGTCCTCGGAGCCTTCGCCGCCCTGATTAAAGGCACAAAGCGGATCAGGCTGGTCCGGATGTGGCTGACGCCACACACTAACCTTCTTGTTGTTGTCCGGATCGGACGCCTCGGAGATATCCGTCGCGTCGGCGGCTTCCGTAGCTTCGGATATCTCCGTCGTCTCGTCTTCAGGCACCTGGAACCCGAGGCCACGGCAAAGTATGAAGTAACACAATGACGGATGTGGTCTCGTGAAAGGGGGTCAATCTCACCTTCTTGATACTGTTGCTGCGCTCTTCCACTTTCTTGGTGCTCACGGCGTTAGGTTGAGAGTCACTGTTGGCCTCTTTGTCACTGGTCGCCTCCGACAGGCTGCTGGGTGCCTCCGAGGTCACGTCCTTATCTTCTGGCTCCTTTTCTCCTGCGGGGAGTTTTTTGTTTGCATTTATTAGCAAATTTTGGTTGTTGTGATTACGAGTTGTGGTGGGACAGACGTCTAACCGTTCTCCGTGTCGTCCTCCTCTCCCATGATGATGGCCGTGGTGTTGGTCTCTCCCGCCTCCATGTGCTTCTTGAAGGCCTCCAGTTGTTCTGTAAGACACATAAAAAACACACAATAAACCACAAGATGTGCTCTAAATTAGGGGTCTGCAACCTGCGGCACTGGGGCCACATAAAGCTCTTTAGTTCTGCTCCGGTGACTCCCTGTGGATCTCAAAAAAATATAAATAATAATTTAGTATTGTAATTATTCTAATTTTTTTTGTTTACATATATTTATTCATATTTTTTGATTAAATATTCTTTAAATGAACTAATGATTAAATAAAAACAAATATTTTAAAAAGTCACAGTCCAAATTTTTAATTGGCACTAAAAAAGGAGATGCAAGGTAGATGAAAACATTTAAAAAATTGTCTAAAAATGTCCAAAAAGTGACTATAAAATGTCCAAAAGGGAAGAGGAAAAGCAGAAATCACCATAAAATGTCCATGAAATTGCCAAAAATGTAAGAGAAATTCTTTTTTTTTTTTAAAGGCAGAAAAGAAAACGTTCAAAAAGTAAAAATAAAATGTCCAAAAAACAAAAGAAGAAATCACAAAAGTTGCCATAAAATGTTGACAAAACTGCATATTTTTGTTTTGGTGTAGCTCTAATTAGCTTTTGGGCCCTTCATCACAATCTTCAAATGTTCTGCAGCTCCAGACAGATGTTTTGTTATTTATTTGGCCTCAAATGGCTCTTTTGACAAAGAAGGTTGCTGACCCGTGCTCTAAATGAAGCCACATTCTACATCTGGTGTACTTACTCTGCTCCACTTCCGGTTTCAAGCGCTTGTTTTTGATGAGGATTTTTCGTTTGAGGTCATTCGGCGAGGGCAAGGGGCGACCAGATTCGATCTACGAAAGGGAATGGTCGACCGTTGGAAATGGAGCGAGTGGCCAAAGTGGTTCTGAAGGAAGGAGAAGTTACCGGAAAGTTGTCCAGGGGCTGCTTCTGAAGAAAGTCGCCAAAGATCTCCTCGCAATACTTTGCCATTTTGTACTGTTGTGGTTTACTGGACACACAGAAACAGACGGGCTAATACAGAATCCACAGCGCTTTACTAAAACTTTATTGGTATTGACATGCAAGGAAAAAAATCATTCGATCCATTCTGGATACTTCCAAATACCTGCAGTGGTTCTCAAAGGATAAAATAACCGGCAACTCTGTGGTGACGAAGGCCGTGTCCTTGATGGCTTGGATTACATCCTGCAGATGCAACAACACACTTTTAACACAAGAGGGCGCCCACACACCATGTTAAAGTGGCGCTCACCTTGAACAGGATGTCGGTGCACATGGCCTTGCCGTGAGTGATGATGGGCTCCTGGTCCTCTCCTTTGCCGTCCCAGCAGTCCAGCTCAACGCATCTGACGCACACAATCAACATCTGCATACTGAGCCCATAATGTGCATTCCTGTATTTACTAACTAACTACCTGCATCCCGAGAGCAGGGCCTGCCGATACATCTCCACCGACGACTTGCCGCCGAACTGCCGGCCCGTCAGGTAGGAGTTGTGGGACGAGCTGATGAAGTAGTGGGCCAGCGGCTGGTCCATGTCCTGGTACAGCTCCAGGCGGTCCAGGAACACCGGCGCGTTCTCGTCCGACATCAGGTAGCGGCAGAAACCGTCGCTGGACATGTGGCCTTGGAGATTAGAGCATTGGAATGGTGAGAACTCCTAAAAAGTCATTTGTCATTCATTTTTCATTATAACTTTATTTAAACTTTTATACAGCAAGGGCATTTTAATTAGAAAGACTACATAATATATTATAAATAAATTCATATCATTAAACACTTCAATTAACATTAGTTTACAATTTATATAGTTTACAATTTATATATATATATATATATATATATATATATATAAAATACATATAATGTATTTATTTTTTATGCTTACCTACATTATTAATTTAATAATTAATATATGCTTGTAATTAATCATTATTTACTAAGTGTGTCAAATTTGACACGGACAGCAAAATCAATGTAGAAACAAAAAATATGTTATTTTATAATGATGTACATAATATAATAATATCGGTACTCACGCCAATCAGGAAAAAGAATGAAGAAGAATAGAAATTTGCCATTAATTTCATGCAATTTTAAGGAAAATGTTGTATTGGAATGTATAGGTGTTTCTTTAAAATTATCTTTTATTGTATTTTTGGGGAAATTTTATGTATCAAAAGTGCTAATGGTATCGGTGACTAATCAAGAGTAGAGTACTTGGTCTGGTATCTGTCTGAAAAAAAGTGGTACCGTATCTATGATTAACACGATTTAAAATTTGAACATTAATAATAATACATTTAAATAACACTGATTATGTAATTTGAGAAAAATAACAAAGAATATATTTTGAATATCTTATTAAAATATATGATATATTAATTAAAAAAAAAAAAAACATTTATACACATTCATATATATTTGTATAATTAAATGTACTAATAATAAATATAAAACTTTTGGGAGCAAACATTTCTTATTGTTGTTATTCATTTGATTGTGAATAATAATTTGGCACATTTGGCAAAAAAAAAAAAAAATCACGTTTCACATTCAAATCATACAATTAAATATAATTAAATAAATGACATGTGTTAATTTGATTACAATTGTTAATTTTAATAATTACATAACTTAAAAAAAGTTATTGTCAACAAAGTGGCCCAACTAGGTGCAGTTACATTTGACCACTGACTGATGGCAGCAGAGGCCCACAAAACTCTTGCTTCCTGTTTTGTCCCTGCCCTCACCTTTCTTCTTCAACTCTTCATCCCGTTCATATTTCTCGATGATCTGCTTGGCTCTCTTGGGATCGTAGAACGGGAAGAGGATCTCGTTGAGCCGTGGGTCCCGCTGGTTCTGGAGAGCAACATGACAAAATCAAATGGTGACCAACATACAGATTATGTCAGTCTTCATAAAAAAGAAAAGAAAAGTGGCAGTCGTGATACACAGCACACGGGGACGCTGATTGAAATGTTACACCAAATCACAACGAGGTGCTCGCTTGTCTCATGTGCAGTGCGGTGGCCACAGAAACACAACACAGCCAGCGGGAAGCAACAGGACGGAAACTTCTACCCTCCCGTTGCCGTGGCAACACTCATCAGACACCGGCTAGGCTGAGGAGGGATGGAGGGAGGGGAGACGTGGGGGGACAAAGGGGGAGGAAATGAGGGATGGCATGCAGAGGTGGCGTTGGAGGAAGTTGCCCTTGGAAGTCAAATAGTCTCCTTAATGGAGTCCTATTGGAGATAATGCGGCTGGTGAAGGCAAGGCAAACACACGCACAGACAGAAAAGTCAACGAATAATAAAGAGCTTACTTCATTGAGAAAGCTGACTAACTGGTCTACTGTTAAATAATCACTTTTGCTCCCATTGCTGCAAAGGAATCGATTAGAAAAGAGAAAAGAAAAAAAATGTCAGTCAGTCAGTCGTTCACGCAGCAGGCAGTCACTTCACATTATTAGAAACAACAAGCTCCCTTTTGTTGTCTTTTGCGGGGGCTAATCGTCCCTGCTGAAAATGTCATTAGGTAGAAGATCATTAATGCTGGAGAACTGGAGAAGCGGGTTAGAGGCTCTTTAGTTAGTGCAGCAGGCACAGCAAGAATGTTTGTCGGAATTTTTTACAACAGGATGCAGCAGGAGGGGCGTAACGTAACGGTCAATATTGTTAGGCTAAGCTAACGTGAATCCAATACAACGCAAGGGCGCTACTTTTTTATTTTTCAGTTTTGAAAATGAGCTACAGTGGAACCTTTAAAGGCAAGGAAGTAGATGAAATAAAATTAAATAAAAAAACGCAAAAATGTGAATGTAAAATATGTACACTGTACTGCACAGACAAGAATTACTCATTGGTAGCTTAATGCTAACACACAATGCAAAACGTGAGAGTGGGGCTAACGAAACTAGCATTGACTTTGTGGTAGTTATAAATCTTAGGGGAGATTAGCTGTGAAAGCTAAAGCTTAGCTGTCTTCTATACATATTTATTATACTGCCCCCTGGTGGTTCTGGTACCAAAAGTGCCATTTTTGTAGAGCACCATTTTTTTTGCAGATTAAAATAAAACACTAACATTTTTTTTTGGGGGGGGGGGGGGGGGGGTCAGTTTTAGTGGTTCCACTGTATTACTACAGGTTTGTCCACGACAATTACAAGAACACAAAGTGCAGTGAAGTCTTAAAATGAAGTGAGATGGATTCTCACATCTTCTTGAAGAGGTCCTCTAGGTCGGTGCGAGGGCAGATCTTCTGCGTGAGCGCGTAGAAAATGTCAAACGTGAACACAGAGTGTTCGATCTCGTCATTCTGCGGGTGGAAAAAAATAAATAATAATCCGTTATGGATTCAAGCTACAGCTGCACGAATACCGGCCGGATGCGAGAGCCCACCTTGCCGCTGGGAAGGCCCAAATCCTTCAGCGCCTGGAAGATGCCCTTCTCCGTCTTGCCTGATGCAAACGTCCGTGTAATACTTTTACAGCGAGGGGGAAAGAGTTTAGCGGCATAGAAATGAGTGCTGGCCTCACTTTCGATTGGCTCTTACCCTCTCACAGGAATCTTGCCATTAACATTGGTCAGGACGCACATTCTCATCCAGCTGCGACAAGGACACGCAGCCGTTAAGACACATTAGTCAAGCACCTGCATGGCGGTTGGCCGCCGGTTGCACTCACTGCTTCTTCAGGCAAGTCATCGGACACACGTTGTTGGCCTTGAAGTTGTGAATCACCGACCTCAGCCCATCCGTCCATTTCTGTGCATACAAAACAGTGAGCAGCATATCATGCACTGTCTTGGATTAGGAAAAACTAAATATGATTGATTACGTGTCAGGCACTTTTTATTTTATTCTTGAGTTCAGCCAGGCATACGACGGCGTATTAATATATATATATATATTTTTTTTTTAGAAGGCGGGGGCAAAATCCCCCCCCCAAAAAAAATCACAAAACTTTTTTTTCTTGCAAATTTTCCACTTTATAAAGTTACAAATTTACGACTATATAGTGGCAGATTTACGAGAAATACATGTGGCGTAGCTATAGTCTAATAATCATGTGAGGATTCGTTGGTGGTTAATGGGACACTGTTTATAAAATGAAAAGGCAGGATTTAGACAGATTCATTCTTAAATCAAAACTTTACTCGTCATTCACCGCAGCCAGAGCGACAACACTTCCTGATCCCCTATCAGCTGACTAACACTATCCAATCAGATGCTAGCACACCATAGGTAAATGCAAGTGAATGACGGAGAGCAGCAGATTCGACACATCCATTTAGATACTTGTACAAAAAAATACCAAAATATATAAATGTGTAAATAATAATTCAGGAAACATAAATGTACAAGTAAATATACATTTTAACAAATTAGCTTAAATGCTTGATAGTCCGGGTGTGGACCTTCACAAAGCGAGGTGTCTTTGTCGCTGGCCAGTGGCCTGTACACAAAGGTTTCAAGAGCGAATGCTTAACATGATTACTGAATGAATTACTATCTCCTTATTTGGAAACCCGACCGAAAAGTATTGGCACAAACAGTCGAGTAGTACGCTGTGTGTATTTCTTGTAAGTTTTTAAATTTTTTAAAGAACAGATCTCTTCAGTCGCACCTTACGATGCTACAGGCAAGTTGAGACCTTCCAACAAATTCCGATAACTTATTATAAGACGTCAAGAGTTTATGAAGTGGAGATGTATGAAAGCTCGGTGTCAAGACTTTGAATCGATATCGGTGTTTGCGGCTCGGCACGACTGACATCAAGATAAAGCAGTTAAGCAAGATGACACAGGCCACAGGGTGTGTCTGTTTGTGGTGTGCGTGTGAGTGTTGATGTAAATAACTCTATCACGTCCTCAGGTCTGCTACTGCGGGCCGTGTGCATGCTGGAAGGTGCTGATGGTGTCTTGGGGAGCTTGCGTGCGTGTGTGTGTGTGTTGATGAATAAATATCGTGGGTCACCGGCGGCAAATACCACAGAGCGTAAACATCCTTGATAAGACCACAAACGGCTTCTTTTAATGCTTTCCAAATACAGCCACTAAAATTGAGCGTTTCAACTCCAGGCACTTGTTATGACTTTTGTGACTTTTCTCGATGTATTTTTCATCATTACGACTGTATTCCGTTCAAATGACACTGTATGGTTTTGTTGACTCACACAGGTTCTAATGCCTCAGTGTGGTTCCCGTACACGACAAAGGAATTAACATGAATTGTCGTAGTTAAAGCCTTGTTTTAGCTCGTTTATATCCTACGCATTTTGGACACTTCTTCGAAATCAATTCCTATATTAAACTCATTCACTGCCATTGACGGCTATAGACGTCAAAAATTCATTTGAACTATTTCTATTAGTTTTTTCCCACTTTTGTTAACAAGAGTATAAAAAGCTAGGAATTGTTTTTATTGTATTAGAACAGATATAAAATGTGGGATTAATTGCGAGTTAACTAATTACAAATTTAAATCGCCTGATGCCCCTAATTTAATTTTTAATAATCTCTTCTTTAAAAATTAAATCAATTCTTCCCATAGTTGTGGCGCCAATTTTGAGTTAAGTGAGATATATCGTGGACTGTCTTGAATAAAGAAGCTAAATTCAGCTTTTTAAAGTGAGATTGCCTGACTTTTATCTATTTACATTCTGTCGTTTAAAGCAACAAATCATGTACTTTCTTGACTGAAAACCCCCCAAACACGCTTATTTAGCTGACATTAAGCTAGTTAGCCTGACTTTTATCTACGTTTTGCATAGTTGTGATGCCCCAAAGTTTGTTTTTTTCATACTCGGAGTTGAACGACTAGCAACAAGCAGCACTTTCTTAATAAAAATAAAATAAAAGCTTATTTATGAGGCAAACTTTTATCTATAATTTGCATAGCTGTGATGCAAAAAATATTGTTTTCATTCCGAGTTGAACAACAAATAGCAGCAAGCAGCCTATCATACACTGTCTTGCCTAATACGTTTGTAAGTTAGGTAGCCTGGCTTTTATAAATCTTTTTTATTTATTTATTCCGAGCTGAACATTGAATAGCGGCAAGCAACATACCATGCACGTTCTTTGAATGCCGTTTTCTGTGACACAAAGTCAGCTTTCCTGATTTCTTTATAGGCCTTCAAAGCTATAACGCTCCTAAAAAAAAGTTTTTTTCTAATATGCAAGTCAACTCAATTATTATCATATCATTATTTTAGTTCTTTATTTATGTTATGAATCCTGGATTGTTTATTGTCAATTTGTGGAAAATTGGAGTATTAAAAGCCATCGTCTTTGATGCTAAGTGTAACACAAACACCCTCAATCCAGTGGATTTGTCACTTTGCATGAGCGGTGAGCTATAAGTCTGCTAAGTAAGTGCCTATGAGCTTTGGCTAACAGCTAATAAAAGCCCGCCTGAGTGGGCTACATTGAAAGACACAGTCTGTCATCACGACAAACATGCGCTAATGCAGCTATTTTGGGTCAGTTACACACACAAATGCTGTCCCGCTGTTGTTACACAGGACCGCGACAAGTGAGCGGATCACGAAAGTCACGAGGATCCATCCACGGAGTCGGCAGAGGAATTTTGGCCCGCGTGCTCCAGGGAAGGTGCCGGGGAACATTTTGTGGTTATTTCCCTTACCCTGGCCGTGTCTGGGCTCTCCGCCACCATGAACATGAAGTTGAGGTTGACCAGGTCGGCGCCGCTGCAGATGCAGATAATGCAACCTTCAAGGTCCGACTCTGTCTTGCCCATGGCCTCGAACGACGACAGGATCTTCGGGTCCTGGCGTGGACAGAAAGACCATTTTGTATGTAAGATGGTAACAAGTGTGACTTTTCTTGGGCTTTTTTTTTTTTTGCATTGTTTTTGTGATACCACCACAGGAGTAGCAATAGCTGTGTTTCCATTGCCATTACATTACATTTTCCACTACCCTCAGAAATGCTCAAAATGCTAATTGTATAATAGCAAACTGGCAATTGAAACAAAAAAAAATTCTAAAAACTTCTCAAATATCACAAAAATGTTTTTATGCTGTCATGTGGTGGTTTTTGAGACACGTCGAGGTACTCATGGCAAAGACAAAAAGTGTGTTTGGATATATTCATAACATAAAAAAATATATACCATGCAATGCGATAATGGTTTAAGAAGTTAAAAAAAATATTTAAATAAAAATTATTTTAAAAAAAAAGTTATTAAAAATAAATAAATAATCTAAATTAATAAATAACAATTACAACATCAAACAAATGGATGGACGGACAGCAGCAAACATTTTTATTTTAATATTACAATAAATAACAGTACAATACTGTCTAACTTACCGTTGTTCTATTTACAAGTTAACAATGCTAAAATGTTATTTAAACTATTTTACAATTACTAAATATATTACATAGACCAGGTCATTCTTATGGTAAACAGTGATTTGAAATAAGGCAACAGCCATTAAAAGAACATTTCAAAATACAACATCATAATTACCAAACAAACAACACAAAAGTACTCATTGTATGTACAGTATATAAAACAGATGGGCGAGTACTGATACCAGGTATCGTATCAAACCTTACTTCAAGTAATCGCTACTCGCAATGGTGGCCGATACTGTACCTCTTGCGGCCATTTTATGATCATGAACTAGAAATTAGAATAGAAAATTGCCATTAATGTCATGCAATTTTAAGGAGAATTGCTGTATTGGGATATATATTCTTTAAAATTATCTGTCAATTTTTGGGGGGGAAATTGGTGGCGTGGTGTTGGTGCTTGGTATCGGTATCGGTGACTACTCAAGACTTCAAAAAAAGTGGTATCGAACATTTCTAGTACTTTAGAAGTCTGTACAAAAAAAAGTACACGTGTACAAAAAAATAATAATACTTCAGTAAAAGTAAAAGATGTGAAATTTACTTGAAAATCTTTCGATGTGAGTGTTGGGGCTGGCAACAAAGCAACAGGCAGAGCGAGGCCAGCAGATGTGCACAGTAAGTGGCATTCGTCTCCCGCGTGGCTCATTGCATTATGTGTGCTTGTGTAAGTAACAATGTTAGCCTCGCAGGAGAAGCCCTCTCATCGCCACTCTGTCTGCGTCTGCGTCTGCGTGTGTGTGTGTGTGTGTGCGCGCGCGCCTCGCACAGCACAATAGCAGCAACACAACAAAACAGTGGAGCCGCTATCTGGCCACATCATCTTGACACGTGCCCACACACGTACGCACGCACACACTGGAGGATCAAACAAGTGCACGTCTGCTACCTGTCAACAGTGCGGAGCGAGCTGCTAATGGCCACGTAAGCCACCTCGCACCTGTGTCGCCCAGCAGGCTGCTAGCGGGCGACTTGATGGCGTGCATCTTGATTTGACATTACGGAGGCTGTCTGTCACACACATATACACATACACACACACACACACTGTATTACAAAAAGGTATGAGTTTCTAATAAGTTGTTGGTGGGTTTTAATTGCAAATATACAGTACACATGTACAATTCATGTCCTGTGATCATGCTTGTAACTCAAAAACATTCCTTAAATCATCTTTCCCCATTCAGATGAATGGAAATGTAATTTACATAGCGCGCTATAATATTGAATTTATCTGTACAAATCCATTTCTTAAAGCATTACATCGCCACATAAATGCTATTGATTAGCCAACGTATGACATTTTCCATTACGGGTTAGCATTAAGATAGCAGACTTGAAAGGTTGTGTGGTTGTTTTAAATACGCAACAAATTCTCTTTGTTTGATGTTTAAGTTTGACAGTAAACTTTAAATGGGAGTGAAGTGAGATGAGTTGACTCCACTGCCACCATACAGCACATAATGTTATAATAATAATAATAATGTAGCTGGCTAGTGATCTAGCTAGTTAGCTACAGCGCCATTCTAGCTACAGCATCTATGTAGCTAGCGAGAGCATCCATCCATCCATCCGGCTAAAAATGTAACTGGCTAGCGATCTAGATGGCTAGCAATCTAGCTGGCTAGTGATCTAGCTATCCAGCTACAGTGCCAATCTAGCTAAGCTACAGCATCCATGTAGCTAGCGACAGCATCCATCCGTCCGTCCATCCATCCATCCAACCATCCATCCATCCGGCTATAAATGTAGCTGGCTAGCGATCTAGATGGTTAGCGATCTAGCTGGCTAGTGATCTAGCTAGCTAGCTACAGCGCCAATCTAGCTAAGATACAGCATCCATGTAGCTAGCGACAGCATCCATCCATCCATCCAACCATCCGTCCATCATCCTAGCATCTTCCTAGCTAGCTACAGTATCCATCCATCTATCTACGTATGTATCCTACAGTTGCACTTCTATCTTCCTTCATACGATGAAAGCTTCTTTCCAACATGACAAATTGACGGAATATCACAAATGGATGTCTATTGAGGCATAATGACTCCTATGAGAGGTTCTCGCCGTCTGCTTTTTGACCTAGACGTGCAAACTCCTTAACCCGCCGCATCAAAAGCAAAAGAGCAGCTCCAGCCATAAAAGAACGACATCCGTGTTCAGCTTTTGCGGCGTGTGCTTTTTCTCACCCTGGGGACGGCGCCAACACGGATGCTGTTGATGAGGGAGCACTCCAGCACCTGGCCCTCCTGCAGTGGAGATGAGGAAGTGGAGAGGATGGGTAATGACAATTAGAGAGACGGGAAGCAGACGTGGTGCTTACATATTCATCTGACAGGAGCGACGCGACTGAGGGTCCCATTAACCCCAATACAGATGACAACTCCAGCAACGTAACACTCTTATCAAGACCGCATAAGAGGCGTTGGAGAACTTTTTTTGTGGGTTTTAAGATAACGCTCGCTTGATTTTGTAATCGTACCTTTCCTTCACTTTTCCAGGTGATGAAGAAGCCATACTCATCCACCTTCACCTGACAATTCGGCTCAAAGATGTACGGGTCCTAAAGAGTGGCAAAATTTGTCAATTAGTGTTTAGGTTAGTGTAACGTTTTTATATTAAAAAAACTAAATAAAATAAGTCACAAAAAATGCAGAAATCCTCAGATGTTGTGCAGTGTGAAATAAAACTACCGTAATTCCCTCAAATGTTGAGCAGGTTAAAATAAGTCAAACGTAAAACACCAAAAGTGCAGGTTAAATCACACAGGTAATAAAAAAAAACGTATTGTCCAAAAGTTATGCTGGTTTAAATACAATTACCGTAAGTCCTCCAAAAGCTGCTGAGACCAAAATTAAACTACTGTATATCCTCTAAAAAATTTTTTTATATTTTTTTAAAGAATAAAAAAAAAAAAAATGCACAAAATACTTCCAAAAGAGCCTTGGGTGATTTTTGTCTTTTTAAGTATATGCTTAAAAATAAAACTACCGTAAACCCTCCAGAGGTTGTGCAATTAAAATGAAGTCTGAATGCAAAATGCACAGGTTACAATAACAAGTAAAAGTCGCCGAAATTGCACGGGTTGTAATAAAACACGTCTAAAAACTCCAGCAGTTGTGCAGTTTAAAATAAAACGACTGTAAAAAAAAAAAAACTAGCAGTTGCACAGTCAAAATTAAGCGACCTTAAATTTCATTTATCACACCAGGATTCTGCTTCTTTATTTTATGAACACTCCAAAAAAGACCAACAGAACTGTGTGATACTCGTTAAAAGCTCGAGCGACTTTAATCTCAAGCACAACCTGCACCAATGTCGCTCTAACGTCATAAAAAAAAAAAGGAGTGGGGGGGACTTTCATGAGAAAACCCCTAAAAGCCAAGTTGTCACACTTTGTGACAACTTAAAAGCTTTCACATTCTTGTCCCGAAAGGACGTCTTTTACAGCATGTCTTGGACAAAAGCACTGGATGCAGGAGTGAGGGCTGGGGAAGCCTTTTGACTATTAGCTTGATTGATTACTGTGGACACAATTGGCCTTCCTGCCCGTCCATTCATCAGCGGAGGGAAGGTAACCTGACTCCAAAATCAATATGAATACGAATGTGAATTTTCTTTTTAAACAAATACAGTGTTCCCCTCGCAGTTCACTGCTGTTCGTCTGCTACTGTATATTGCTTTTTTTTTTTTTTTTTTTTTTTTTAAATGGACGTATTTGTCTGTTGGAGAAATTCCTACAAAACTGTGACAAGAAAAGCACTAGGGGAAATCCTGCATACCTGTATCATATTTTCTACATATTAATGTTTATATTTTTGGGGTTGTTCAAATGTTTAATGTGTTTAAAAGGATGTTTAATGTGGGAGGGGTGAAACTACTTGTATATTATTTTTATATCGTCTGTCTCTATATTGCGTCTTTTCACTACTTGTGGGTGGGTGTGAAACGCAACCCCCCACTGCCATCGAGTATATCAACACGTCATGTTGCTGACAAGCTCACACATAATAACAAACAGTAACTGTCTAGACCATCGGCTACTCCGCAGGGTTTCGCTTGTGCTCTGTGTTTTTAGTGGGGGAAGACACAAAAAAAATCCATGCTGTTTAGCATAATTTGCTTGAGTGTGTGTGCGCGCGTGGGGGTGGAATTGGCGGAGGCCATTTAAAATCGATGCAGGAATATCGCCTGCAGGCTTTCGAGTTTCCGAGCCGCCGAGGACTGTTTATTCACTCACATTCACGCGTAAAAATGCAGATAGTGAATGAATCCGTGTTTGACTTGGACTCGGTATGAAAACTTTCTGGAACAATAAAATGCTAACTATTAGGTTAGCTGTCAAATTCCGTTGCGTGTAATTGAGATCAAAAGCTGGTGGCGGACTAGATTGTTTTTACCATATTTGGTCAACGCTTATAGACATCCTGTCATGGGACTTCAATATTTGCTTAGCACATATCTTATCAATAGTTGCACGGGTTAAACTAAAACTACTTTAAATATTCTGAAAGTTAAACAGGCTAAAATACGACTACCATAAGATACCCAATAGTTGCATAGCTAAAACTAAAATTACCTTACAACTTAAATAAAATTTGCACAGGTTAAAGTAAGACTACTTTACATCATCCAAAAGTTGCACATGTAAAAACAAAATTACTGTAAATCTTCCGACAGTTAAACAGTCGAAAGTAAGAATACCGTAAATCCTCTAAAAGCGGTGCAGGTAAAAATAAAACTCCCATAAATCCCCTGAAAGTTACGCAGGTTTAAGTTTGATTACCATAAATCCTCCAAAAGTTGTGCATGATAAAATTAAATCACCGTTAATTCTCCCAAATTATGCAAGGTAAAATAAACTACTGTAAATCGGTGAAAAGGTGCACGGGTATAATTTCCCTGTTATAATATAAATAATACAACATACAAATATATGTACACGTGTGTAAAAAAAAAAAAAAAAAAGAGTGAGGGAGATTCACCTTGCCATTTCCATGTCATTGAAGAGAACGGAAGAGAGACCCTAATGTAAATGTATACAGTACAGTACATACGTCTGTCTGTGTGCATGTGACACACTTTGCCTTTCTACTGCAAATGTCCTACTTAAGCGTTCCAATTGAGTGAGGACGCATTATCCAAAACAAACAAACACATATAAATCACGCTATGGAGTGTTATATGATAAGGCCTACCTTTTTTTTATGTTATGACACATTTGATAAAAAAAAAAAAAAGAGCTTGCAAACAAGCAGTCGCCGCCTTATGGCTGCTTAATGAGCGCATACAAAACACTGAGGTTGTTGAGCACGCCTCCTCTCCGCTACAGTATGTGTGTGAGTGTGTGTAATGAATGACTGGGGGAAGGCAGTTAGAAGTGAAGGATGATAATAAGAAGCAGCAAACGATGTCAGGCATATTGACATCGCCAAGCCTCTGCTATCTTTTATTGGCCAATGGCCAGTCATGTTTTTATACAACACAGCCATAAAGAAAATTTAAGACTGACGTAAATCTATCGCTGCGCCGCTGTGGGAGTGGTCACAGTCTCGTTTAGACTTTTAGATGTCCCATTTATAGAAAGACTTTTTTTGTACCTCATCAAACCTGTCGAAGGCGGCGCCCTCCTGCATGAACTCGGGCACAAGCTTCTGCCAGTTGAACTCGTACGACTTTGTCATGGCTGCTCACGGACCTGCCACACAAGAAGAACAATTAGTCAAAAATACGGCAAATAAAGTTGGCCAAGGACACAGAAACATCATTTCGCTTGGTAGTGGTGGAGGGGGGAGGTCACGCGCTATAAAATGCTAATGTGAGGAAAGCGTTATTTATTATTCCATACTACAGTGGTGCCTTGAGATATGAATTTAAGATTTTCGCAAAATATACATCCGATTTGAAATGACTGTAAATGCAATAATCCGTTCAAACATGCTAAAAAATGCATACTCTCTACAAAAAATATTAAATTATAGCACAAAGCATGAATGTGTCTAATCTTTTTCTCTTTTCTTTTTTTAGCTTGCAACAAACTTTTTTTTTTTTAAATTAATAAATGAAGCTTACAGAATATTGGAACATACCACTGTGCAGTACAAAAACTAAAACAAAAAATGTGCCTAATCTAATGAATGTCTCCTTGTTCTTATTTGGGGTTAATTGGCTGTTGGCAAACCAGCTTAATGGTGCATTAGCGCCACCAATTAATGTTGTCCTTCCACTGCAAATTAATCTCAAGGTACCACTGGACAGATAATTAGGTACACCTTGATCCTGAATATAACAATAATAATGTGAACATAATAAAGATAATTGAGAAACCTAACTAAAAAATAGCATTAGTAAATTAATAAATATAACAAAATAAAACAAATTAAATATAATAAAAAAATTAAGTTAGGAATAGTTCCACTGCAAACTACAACAACAAATATTTTGTTGGATTAATATGTCAATACAAATACGGTGGACCACCGTAATTATACTCACGGCTTGGCGCCTAAGAATTCACGTATTCACCGATTTTTATTTTCGGTTTATCCCCATTTCAATTATTTTTTTTTTAAATCAGTGTTTAAAAATAAAAAATAAAATTCTATATATTTATAATGGATTTTTAGAATTCCCTATAACCAGTGAAAAGTGGGGGTCCACTGTACCCCCCCCCCCCCAAAAAAATGTATACCCATTATATATAATATTAAGATGGTGAGTGGATGTGTAGAGTAACTTCAACGTGTCTGGTAGTTATATGACGGTAATATTTTATACGGTTATCCCTCTTTTGGCCTCATCCAACCGAAGCCACCAATCACACACTTGTCATAAACTCGCTCCAACAAGTCTCATTTGTCTTCATTCCCCCACTTTTATCGTAAAAAAAAAAAAAGTTCTCCTGACACATTGGCTTTCCGCACTCCACTTTGAAGAGCCATAACGATCTGCCTGCCTAACCTCGTTAATGCCCTTTTCCCTTGCCGGCCTGACGCAATACAGCACCTCTCGCTGTGAAATGCAGCGTGATTAACGGCCTGGAACATTTATTGACTCGACTTGAGCCGCGTATATCTTTATTTTATGACTTTATTTCAAAATGGAGACACTCTTGCAGGCTTTTCGGGGCTTGCTGATAATCATTTTGCTCGCGGGGGTGAATGTTGATGAGTGAGATAATCAGTGGTGAGAAGTAACTGTATAAATCAGAACTACTTTTTTTTCTTTTTTTTTTTTTTAAATATCTGTATTGCTACTTATAAATACAGAATATCAGTCGGTCAGTCAGTCGGGTCCGAGACGGATTAAGCCAACAGCCGTATGTGACAGAGAGTGGAGAGAGGCCAATGGGGGGGATGTCTGCTCTGGATGTGGGCAATACAACACCCCCCCCCCCACCCCACCCCACCACCACCAACATCGGCTACAAGAAGCTCTCGCCAAGACACTGATGCCAAGAGCAGATGAAGCTCGTCTTTTGAGATCCTGATCCGCCGACTGTTAACTCATTGACGTTTTTTTCTTCTCGTCATTTAGAATCCAGCCATTTAAAAAACAAATTCCTCAAGTATGCTTTTCATCACGCTTGCCTGTTTTGCATCACAGCTCCCCGCAGCACGCTTGGCCCGATCATGGCACCCGACGACGGAAAAGAACAAAAATGGGCCGAGTCCATCTAACCCGGCGCTCTACCATCTGTGGCGTCCTACCAGGAGAGCGGGATCACAGATGCACGCGGCGTGTCGAGGGGAACGAAAGCATAGATGCTCACTTCCTCTGCTGATTAACGACCAAGACCGGGCAGGTTGCCAGTACAGCAACCCAGAAAACGAGTTGCTGTCAGAGAACTTGGCCAATAGGATGGATTCGCACAAAATGTTAGGAAAGTGCTCAGAAAGCACATTATTGGGTTTTCGGGGGTGAAGCTCAAACGGTTTAGTTTGAGTACATTAATAAGCCCGACAAGGTACATTATTCAACAATGGGCCTTAATGGGTAGAAATTAGATTTTGTAAAGCCTCTGATCCTCTACCAACTGTACGTTTTTCCAACTAGGAATGTAAACGACATTTTATTAAATATTAAAAACAGCATGTCTGTTCAAAAGGCGAGGTTGTATTCCATTTGTGTAGTTCTAGCCCCCTCTGGTGGTTAGTTTATTTGCGCAACTTAATTTTAATTAGGAATGTTTTAGCCACTGCGGTGGTTATCACTCCCATCAATCAGTCATTCCAGCAAATATTTTTCAACATCTTATGTACAAAAAAAACACTTTTTTTTTTTTTTTAACAATAGTGAGTTTTTAAACAGAATCGCAAGCTTTTTTTTATATCACTAACCTCCCCAAAATATTGTGATAATCATCGTATCGTGAAGCTCGTTTTGTGACACTCGTATGTACATTTATTTTCACCTGGATGAACACCCCTGCACCACTCAGTAAATTTATGAGCACAGGAAAGCCGTCAAAATGGCGATTTATTAGGCAGGCAGACAACAGTAAATCCATTTATGTTTTGGACAGCTAGAGTCACTATTCCACAACTGAACAGATGGTCTTTCCCCGTCCAGAATTCAATTGAATAACATCTGATTAAATCTGACAAATAATCCCAAATCAGATCTAATTTAGCCTAATTGGGTTGCGCCACCCCGTCGGATGCTAGGCTAGATCTCCACAGAATGCGTTAGGTAATATTTTCTCAGCGGGGTGACGTGTGTCGGTAACGTGCGCGTGAGGCGGCGAGGTGGGAGCGAGCAAGGTCCGAGCAGCCCCTGTCCAACCCCTGACGAGGAGATAATTACAACAGATAGAGAACGCCCAGCGGTCCCACACCTCATAAACTAAAATGAGGCTACATCCGTCAAGGCAGCGGAAAGGTTGACCGAGGACGCGTTCAAATCACAGCGAGTCGGTGTTCATTTCAGGACAAGCCGCATTAATACTGTACATGCTGCACTTGTCTTTTGCTGCCTGTTTTTTTTTTTTTTTATTGATTCGTGAACATGAAATCGACCTTGTGAAAAATACTAAAGTGGCGATTTAGACGTCCATCTGGCCATTTCTATATTGCTTATCCTCATTGGGGTCGAAGGCCAGCCGATTCGTCGCCAGCCGCTACTGTGGTGGAACATGAATTTCCTTTCTGGGGATCAATAAATGAGTAATCTCAACTGAGTAGC